>NC_069501.1:1059928310-1061358310 GCF_027579735.1 Bombina bombina | reverse complement strand
TGTGTGTGTAAGGAAAAAAATGACACTTTAAAACGTTAAACTTTAATAAGTAATATTAAAAATTGGGCACACTTAAAAACCCTAGAGAACTAGTAGTTATAGCAGGTCAATTTGTCTGCAATAATAACAGGCGAAGCTAAATTATAATGTAAAGAAGTCAGATATATATTTGTGAATTCACCCAGGGTCTAGGGTGTAATGTATCTTTGTATATGAAAAAGTCTCAAATTGATTAAACAGAACAATGTTTGGTGCACACAATAAGACCAAATTTTGTTTATTCGGTACCTATTTATAATTAGTGTACGTTACCTTTTTGTTATATTTTTTCCAACTTGGATTATAAATGAAATACCTCGAGAACCCTGTTTAGAGACAGTGGGAGATATTCTCCTAAGCAATTATCATAGTTGTTGCTTGATAATTTTGAGTATCCAATAGCTTTATTGTTGTAAATTATACTCCTTTAATTACATATAATAGGGTTTATCACTATACCGTCCACAAAATAATATGTATGTGGCAACAATTATTGTGCTTATATCAAAAATAGTATCGCTGAATAGTATGTTATAAAACAGTATAGATGTGTACATCAGTAATATTGCCACTAAGTAGTGTAGTTTCAAGCAATTTAACTAGTTCTACTAGATTAAAACTTAGGGGTCCCAATTTCCCCTGCTCCTGACATGTTTCGCCGGACACACCGGCTTTTTCGAAGGCATTCGTAGCATCTAGCTTGAAACTACACTACTTAGGGGCAATATTACTGATGTACACATCTATACTGTTGGATAACATACTATTCAGCGATACTATTTTTGATATAAGCACAATAATTGTTGCCACATACATATTATTTTGTGGACGGTATAGTGATAACCCCTATTATATGTAATTAAAGGAGTATAATTTACAACAATAAAGCTATTGGATACTCAAAATTATCAAGCAACAACTATGATAATTGCTTAGGAGAATATCTCCCAATGTCTCTAAACAGGGTTCTTGAGGTATTTCACTTATAATCCAAGTTGGAAATAATATAACAGAAAGGTGACACACTAATTATCCTTTATCAATAGGTACCGAATAAACAAAATTTGGTCTTATTGTGTGCACCAAACATTGTTCTGTTCAATCAATTCGAGACTTTTTCATATACAAAGATACATTACACCCTAGACCATGGGTGAATTCACAAATATATATCTGACTTCTGTACATTATAATTTAGCTTTGCCTGTTATTATTGCAGATTAATTGACCTGCTATAACTACTAGTTCTCTAGGGTTTTTAAGTGTGCCCAATTTTTACGTACAAATTTTTACGTACAAATATTTTTGAGGGTTTGAGTACTACTAATGTGTACACTTTTTTCGCAACTTTCTTTGGTTGTATATGTAAAAATAGTTAAAGGTTAAGTGTCAGTGGAGGGATAATATAGTGTATGACTAATCTAAATTGTAGTGATAATTAAAGTATATGTGAGGGATTTTTCTATAGCTAGAAACCAGTATGTATATGTGGTGAATGGTGCTTACATAGTTAATATTATATAGTGTAACAGGCTATGGGTGTCTATCATAGTGTAATGCCATATTGTATGTAATAATAGTCCATAGGTCTTTTATATATGTAGAAAATAGGTGTTTACTAGTTGTTGTGCTCATAGTAAGAGAGAGTACACTAGATACGGGCCCTAAATGGGGTTGCGACCTAACTGTTATGAATCTTCAGTGTTTTCTAAGTAATAGGTGCCTATAATAGTGAGGAACAAGTGCAAGGGAATATCTAAATTGTAATATTAATATTAATATTGATATCATGTGACTAGTGGATTAATATACCACTAGTCAATTATTAACCTAAATTATATCTAAGTGTAATTTATTGACATATTAGAGGGTGTATCTGTGTATTGTGAAAATAAGAAAATTCATGGCAAGGGGTAAAATAATGATATGTGATATATAAGTCCATAAGGACATATAAGTTTGTGAGATATATATAGATATATGTAAAGATATACAAATGGTATTGAGATCTATAAGTGATATACTAACTATTTAGATAGATGCAAATATGTAAATTATAAATCAAAGGCTGCTAGGTCCACACATTCATTGAGACCATCAGGGACTAGAGTATGTAGTTTGTGAATCCAATAAGTCTCCCTACAGCGGAGACTTAACATAGGGTTATGGCTGTTTCTAGATATTTGCTCAATAGGAGTGATAGACAATGTTTTGGAACTATCTTTATGAGAGTAAGTACAGTGTCTGGAGATACTATGTTTCATAAAATTTTTCTTTACATTTTGTACATGTTCCACCGTTTTTTTATTTTACGGCACGTACGTCCTACATATTGAACCCCACATGAGCAATTTATTAAATAAATTACATAAATGGATTCACAATTGTGGCGTTTTATGATGGCAAAATTCTCACCTGTAATGTGTGATTGGAAAGTTTTTGTACCATTCTTAACTGCTTTACACATACTACAGCTTGGTTTATGGCACTTGAAAGCACCACATTGTGGTATAAAGTTGCCCAAAAAGGTTTTATTGTTTTTATTTTTGGTAATCTTAGGGGCCATGATATTTATTTATCTCTGACAATTTTGCTAGGGGCTAGTTTATTTTTCAGGGTTGGAGCCCTTCTGTATACTATTCTCAGTTTGGAAGACACATGATCTTTCAAGAAAGGGTCATCGCATATGATAGGCCAATGTTTAGAGATAATTCTTTTTTATCTCTCGGTGTTGGCTATTAAAACCAGTGATGAACAAAGGAGTATTTGTATCATTGCTTGATTTCTTTTTATTATTTTTGTTCTTATTCTTTACAAAGTAGGTGGTCCTATCGTCATTTAAAGCTCTAAGGTATCCCTTCTGACTAAGCTCTAAGGGATATCCTTTTTCAAGAAATATATCTTTCAAAATGGCAGCCTGCACCTCATAGCTTTCTTTAGCTTTTTCTCCTTATGCGCCTGAACTGCACGTAAGGAACATTTTTCTTCCAGCTGTAATAGTGATTGCTGTTGAAGTCTAAAAAACTATTGCAGTCTACCCTTTTAAAAAAGGTTTCAGACATAATCTTACCTGATGAGGAAAAAAACAAAGTAAGATCTAGATAGTCAATCTAATCAGGTTGAATATTGCTGATAAATTTTAAGCCAAAGTCATTGGCATTCAGAGATTCTGTGAACCTAAAAGCCTCTTCATAAGACCCTTTAAACAGAAAAATCAGGTAGTCAATATAACGGCCATAGAACACCAGACTTGCACCCATAGGAGACGCATAAACATGGATCTCCTCAAAAGTGCCCATATATAAGTTGGCAAAACTGGGTGAGAATCTGGTGCCCATGGCCGTACCCTTGATCTGAAGGTAATATGTACCTTGATATTGAAAATAATTATGGTGAAGAATAAAATATATTAATTCACTAATATTCTGCTGTTGTTTGTCAGGCATATATATATCATTTTGTAAATAAGATTGAATCACTGACAGGCCTTTATCATGAGGGATGTTTGAGTATAAAAAACTCACATCACTAGTGATCCACCATAGTTCTTGATTGGTCTTTATAATCTCTAAGTTGGTGAGTTTAATTAACAAATTTGATGAATCTCTCATTTATGAGGGTAAGGCTAACATGTTTTTGTAAAAATGAATCAATATAAGCCGAGAGATTGTCAGTAAGGCTCCCAAGGCCAGCTATTATAGGGCGCCCTGGAGGTTTTTTTGCATTCTTGTAAATTTTTGGTAAATGATAGTAGAAAGCTATGTTTGGATCTTTATTACATACAATATGGCATTACACTATGATAGACGCCCATAGCCTGTTACACTATATAATATTAACTATCGGCTAGATTTAGAGTTTTGCGGCCAAAGGGGTGTGTTAGCTACGCGTGTTTTTTTCCCCCCGCATCTTTTAAATAACGCTAATATTGAGAGTTCTCTGAAGGGCTGCGTTAGGCTCCAAAAAGGGAGCGTAGAGCATAATTTACAGCCACTTCAACTCTCAATACCAGCGTTGCTTACGGTAGCGGCCAGCTTGAAAAACGTGCTCGTGCACGATTCCCCCATAGGAAACAATGGGGCAGTTTGAGCTGCAAAAAAACCTAACACCTGCAAAAAAGCAGCGTTCAGCTCCTAACGCAGCCCCATTGTTTCCTATGGGGAAACACTTCCTAAGTCTGCACCTAACACCCTAACATGAACCCCGAGTCTAAACATCCCTAAGCTTACACTTATTAACCCCTAATCTGCCGCCCCCGCTATCGCTGACCCCTGCATATTATTATTAACCCCTAATCTGCCGCTCCGTACACCACCGCCACCTACATTATACCTATGAACCCCTAATCTGCTGCCCCTAACACCGCCGACCCCTATATTATATTTATTAACCCCTAATCTGCCCTCCCCAATGTCGCCGCTACCTTACCTACACTTATTAACCCCTAATCTGCCGACCGGACCTCGCCGCCACTATAATAAATGTATTAACCCCTAAACCGCCTCACTCCCGCCTCGCAAACTCTATAATAAATAGTATTAACCCCTAATCTGCCCTCCCTAACATCTTTGACACCTAACTTCAAGTATTAACCCCTAATCTGCCGACCGGACCTCGCCGCTACTCTAATAAATGTATTAACCCCTAAAGCTAAGTCTAACCCTAACCCTAACACCCCCCTAAATTAAATATAATTTTAATCTAACAAAATAAATTATTTCTTATTAAATAAATTAATCCTATTTAAAGCTAAATACTTACCTGTAAAATAAACCCTAATATAGCTACAATATAAATAATAATTATATTGTAGCTATTTTAGGATTTATATTTATTTTACAGGCAACTTTGTATTTATTTTAACTAGGTACAATAGCTATTAAATAGTTATTAACTATTTAATAGTTATCTAGTTAAAATAATTACAAAATTACCTGTAAAATAAATCCTAACCTAAGTTACAATTAAACCTAACACTACACTAGCAATAAATAAATTAAATCAATTAACTACAATTACCTACAATTACCTACAATTAAATAAACTAAACTAAATTACAAAAAAAACAAAACACTAAATTACAAAAAATAAAAAAGATTACAATAATTTTAAACTAATTACACCTACTCTAAGCCCCCTAAAAAAATAACAAAGCCCGCCAAAATAAAAAAATGCCCTACCCTATTCTAAAATAAAAAGTTAACAGCTCTATTACCTTACCAGCCCTTAAAAGGGCCTTTTGCGGGGCATGCCCCAAAGAAATCAGCTCTTTTGACTGAAAAAAAACACATACAATACCCCCCCCCAACATACAACCCACCAATATCAAGGTACATATTACCTTCAGATCAAGGGTACGGCCATGGGCACCAGATTCTCACCCAGTTTTGCCAACTTATATATGGGCACTTTTGAGCCAATCGGAATTAAGGTAGGAAAAATCTGATTGGCTGATTGAATCAGCCAATCAGATTCAAGTTCAATCGGATTGGCTGATCCAATCAGCCAATCAGATTGAGCTCGCATTCTATTGGCTGATCGGAACAGCCAATAGAATGCGAGCTCAATCTGATTGGCTGATTGGATCAGCCAATCCAATTGAACTTGAATCTGATTGGCTGATTCAATCAGCCAATCAGATTTTTCCTACCTTAATTCCGATTGGCTGATAGAATCCTATCAGCCAATCGGAATTCGAGGGACGCCATCTTGGATGATGTCATTTAAAGGAACCTTCATTCGGACTTAGGACGTCGTTAGAAGAGGATGGATCCACGCCGGCTGCTTCAAGATGGACCCGCTCCGCTCCGGATGGAAGAAGATAGAAGATGCCACCTGGATGAAGACTTCCGACCCTCTGGAGGACCTCTTCTGGCCGGATAGGATGAAGACTTCGGACCCTCTTCTGGACGGATCGGTGATACCCGGCTGGGTGAAGACAAGGTAGGGAGATCTTCAGGGGCTTAGTGTTAGTTTTTTAAGGGGGGTTTGGGTTAGATTAGGGGTATGTGGGTGGTGGGTTGTAATGTTGGGGGGGTATTGTATGTTTTTTTTCTGGCAAAAGAGCTGATTTCTTTGGGGCATGCCCCACAAAAGGCCCTTTTAAGGGCTGGTAAGGTAATAGAGCTGTTAACTTTTTATTTTAGAATAGGGTAGGGCATTTTTTTATTTTGGGGGGCTTTGTTATGTTTTTAGGGGGCTTAGAGTAGGTGTAGAAAAGCGTTGCTAGCATTTTAATAATTTTTAAATAAAGTAAGTTTGTTATATACTTACTACTTGCTGCCATACTCCTTCTTTCATCTTACCACCACTATTTGATTGGACTACTGGGGATTCCTGCTGTCCTAGGATCAGTCTACTGGGTGACTGTTTGACCCCAGTCTGCCTCTATTGCACTAAGGGAGGTGCATCACTAAATGTGAGTGTAACATTATATCCACACTACACCTCTCTGGTTCATACAATACTAGGCCATATTGGCAGTTTGTTTTTCTGTTTATATCACTTACAGACAACTGGATATTTACCGGAGGTCAGTCTGCTGGATGACTGAATAGATCCCAGCCTGCTTCTTCTCTCACCTATAGGGGTGCATCATCAAATGTGAGTGTATCTATCACATATAAAAATGTATCATTGTATCAAACAATATTGGGCCATGTGGCGCTTCTGTCCTTTTTTGCCTTCTACAGAAGTCTAATAAGACAACACATTGCTCTAAAAGAACAATAAAACCTCCAGCTTCTTCCATGGATCCGTAAAGGAGCAGCTACCCTCCTTAGGGATCAAAGTTCTCTGAGCCATAGTAGAAAAGCTCTCTTCTACTTAGGGCACCGTGAATTCTAATGGAGTCAGCAACAGGAAAATTCTTTAAAGGACGGGATACAGGGAGAAAGGTATCCCTAGCTTTTCCTACACCTGTGAAAATTTCCATAGCACGTCTAGAAACATTTCCTCAAAGGATGTAACATAATAAAAATGATCAAATTAAAAAACTCCCAGGGTTGACAACGACAGGCGTATCAATGTCGTCCAAGTAGCTAAAACCTCCCATAACAGTACACAAGGTGTGCAAGGATACATATGAAGGAGATGACTTCAGCATCAGATGAAGGAATTATACTGTCCAAATCTAAGATTTCACTCTCAGAAACTACTGGCGACTCTGCATGCGTAGCAGAAACCTTACTATCTGAACTTTAAATGTCCTCTTGCATTTTCCTTATAAGTAAAGAAAAAACAGACCAAGCCGCAGATACCGCAGAGGATACATGAGCTGCCAATTCTGTATGCAAACAAACTCCGCAGAGGATCCACAGGGCACTGCATGTGACGCCATAGAGGCTTGGGACGTTTAAGGAGAAAACTGTGGCATAACCAGAACAGCATCATCCTTGGAGACATGAGGCTCAGAATGTAACAAGCTATGAATACCATCAAAAGCTCTGACAAAGGTGCGCATAGACAAATAAACTGTCTAAATTTATGCTAAGGAACAAGATGCTCAAAACAAAACATAGTCTTATTTTGAAATGCATCAACTTTAATATCTGCAGAAACAGACCCTTGTTCCAAGACAATTGAAATGAACATAAATATGCAAACACTGTATGATATAATAAATGATTCTGTGAAAAACGCTTATACTAAAAAACAAGCAATGTTCCTTAAAGTAATAAAAAAGAACAGAGCTGCTCCCTAAAATTAAATACTGACAGTGACCAGCACACTGCACCGTTCACAGAACGAGGCAGGGTTGCAGATTAACTTATGAAAAAGGCGCACTTTAGTTCTAGGTGACCTTTATTGAAAATAAACACGGTTTAAATACTGAGACCCCTGTGCTTTTAGTTCAGAATGGAAGCAGTGCTTAACATACTTCAAGGAAACTGCCTCCGACTAGTGGCGGTTCAACTTGCCATTAAGATTAACAACATGGCGCAGCTCTGCTATAGCGCCATCCTAACACAGAGAAAAAAGGAGGCGGGAGCAAAAATCGGCAAGGAAATGAAGCGCACATATACATAACGCTTCATCCCGCCGATTCCTAAAACTAATAACACCTGACTAGAATCTGTTTCAGGATAAAGTTATAAACAGCATATCAGGGATCAAACTCATGTCTACATACATCATGGGCAAAATACAATACCACTAATCCAAAAGGCTTCATTTTTGTAAGCAGCGCTTAACACCATTACATACTAAAGTAGACAGTCCATAGGAATGGCGTCTTTAGAGAAAGAGTGCGCCCACTCCGTGCAGTCCCAATAACAACTGGCTTAATACAATAATACTGCTTGAGTCCTGTAAACCTAGGGTAAAATTAACCCCTGATGAACAATCCTTTTACTGAGCCACCATATAGGAAAAAAACCCTTTGCCAGTGAAAGAGGTCACACCCTAAGTCTCTGTAGTCACATACTTTAAGTGCCTGCTCACTGCCATTAAACATACTTAAGTAAGGATTTTAAGTCCATTATAAGGTATAGGGAGTCCTTAACCTCTTCAGTGCCAGCCTCCTAGCCCCAGAAAACAAAAAGGCACTTACCTGCACTTCTAGCCGTCCGGCAGAAGGACAGCTCACCCAGTATGATAGGATGCAGCTCCTCACAGAGACCTGTGAAAACAAGAAAGAAATGGCTGTCTATACAAGGGCAGCAACATGTTAGAAAAAAGCAGTGAGGCCCACCTCACAAGTTCCTAACTGCTTGAAAGCCACCACTGCTCTACTGAAGAGACTAACGTGGAGTATGGCTAAGCCCAATCTTGAGAGGAAAGATCAGAGTAAACCTACTCTGGCTTTCAAAATAATAAAATCTTGATTGAAGTGAATAAATCCAATCTTCTTCAGACACCAAAAACCTCACCTCCTCCATGAACAGAGACAAAGAGGATGACTTGGGGTTGTGGTAAGGGAATTGATACTTAACAACTTTGCAGTGGTGCTCTTTGCTTACTCCTGCTGGCCAGAAGTGATATTCCTAACAGTAATTGATGATAATGCCGTTGTAGTATCTGGTATACTTTTGTATTAAGGGTTTGAAATATAACCAAAATCCCTCAGTAAATTAAGGGATGTGTCTCTCTTTTGTAAACTAAGCAGGTAATGGTAGTTTAAATTACCCGAATAGATACTGTGAGATTGTTACTTTTGAAATCTTTTGTAGAATAAAAGAAATAAGTTTGAGATAGATGAGTTGGTATAACTTAAGTCAGGTAGAAATAGTATATTCCACAGAGATGGCAAATCAGAGGTAATGAAGTCAAAACCTGTCTTCACGCACACACACAGTCATTCTAAAATATTTACAGTTCCAAGCAGTCCAAAACACACAAACAATATAGGTTATATGGATATTCCTATATTTGCTGTTAGTAGTAAGCAGAGATTGATGCGGTTTTTATAGCACAACTTATACTGGATAAAAGAGGTAAGTATAACAATGCAGCTTAAAGTGTCAGAGTAAATCAGTTCAAGTTGAGAGGCAATATCTGGATACAAAGCAAGGTAAGCAAGGTAGACTACATACAATACCCCACAAGGATCCGGTATGAGCAGAGCTGAGCGGTGACCGCCGACGGCGGTGAGAAGCTGTGTGT
The DNA here is from genome assembly GCF_027579735.1 of Bombina bombina. Classification (NCBI taxonomy): domain Eukaryota; kingdom Metazoa; phylum Chordata; class Amphibia; order Anura; family Bombinatoridae; genus Bombina; species Bombina bombina. The sequence continues at coordinate 1,061,348,668 of NC_069501.1, read as the reverse complement.
GCGCGGCTTGGTTTCCGGAACGCTGAGGATGTAGATCCGGATGCGTATGGATCTGAAGTTGAAGTCAGGAAGAAAGTCCTCAAGGGAATCAGCTGTAGATACGAATAGCAAGTGGAATAGGCACAAGAGAGCAAACGTAGCAGTAAGCTTCAATATTCAGGCAATGAGTGTTGGAAGTTACTGCCCTATAAAGGAGAGTTAATTAGGTGGGAGGGGATAATCCTAAAAGGAATATCACAGCCGTGGACTCACCATATCTTAGGAAATAAATAAGTATTTGATCCCCTATCAATCAGCAATATTTCTGGCTCCCAGGTGTCTTTTATACAGATAACGAGCTGAGATTAGGAGCACTCTCTTAAAGGGAGTGCTCCTAATCTCAGCTTGTTACCTCTATAAAAGACACCTGTCCACAGAAGCAATCAATTGATCAGATTCCAAACTCTCCACCATGGCCAAGACCAAAGAGCTGTCCAAGAGAAAAGATTGTAGACCTACAAAAGTCTGGAATGGGCTACAAGACTATCGCCAAGTAGCTTTATGAGAAGGTGACAACAGTTGGTACGATTATTTGCAAATGGAAGTAACACAAAATAACTGTCAGTCTCCCTTGGTCTGGGGCTCCATGCAAGATCTCCCCTTGTGGAGTTTCAATGATCATGAGAACGGTGAGGAATCAGCCCAGAACTACTCGGGAGGATCTTGCAGGCCCGGACTGACCATAGGGCATACCGAGCATTTGTCTAGTGGGCTGCTGGTTATCTTAGCTCCGCCCACTATCATCACACATACCGAGTGCCCCAAAATTTTATTATAATGTGGTGCCGGTGTGGCTGTTGGGCCGCAGATTACCTCAGCTCTGCCCAACATTACCTCTCACACGATTACTGTAGGCTGTACAAGGTTGAAGGCTGCAAGGGTAAATCGCTTGTGTAATGTACGACTAAACTATGCAGCAGCTGAGCAGCCGACTCTCTATACTACAGTTACCCCCTAATATTGATTGCTAGTACAGCTGCTGGCACTATCCTCACCTTTCTGACTGTGGGTATTTTATCAGTGGCGGACGGACCTGCTACAAGGGTCGCCACTCAGGCCCAGCATGTGCAACCAGTCACTGTTGAGATGCCCAGGCAGCCCAGGAAATCAAGAACGGGAGCAGGAGGGACCCGGGGCCCAGGATAACTGTAGTATGTCTCTGCACTGCAATCCATGCAGTCAGACCCAGAATTCATTTTTTTTTTCTTTAAATAGGTGACTATTAAAAAGCGCGGGCTAGGAGCAGGCTAGCAGCAGTACCATTCAGTGGACTGTGTGGAGCTACCATCCATAGCAGTGCACACAGTTAGACCAAGAGTGTTTATGGGGATTATGGAGGATCGCCACTCGGGGAGGAAGCATAGTGCTGAGAGAAAGTAAGTGTCTGCTGTGTCGGAGGATCGTAATGCTGCTGTGCATATATTTTTTAAACTATGCCTATGTTTTTGCAAAAATAAAATAAAATACAAAAACTGATTCCAACATCTAGTATTTGAGTAGTTTCTGAGAACTCATGTGAAGTACAAGTGTATAGTAACTAAGTTTCGTTGTGGATGATGATTGTATCCCCTACTTGGTTAAGCGGATGTGAACCGCCATGCCGTAATATAATCCTGTCTGTACATGTTCTTATTTGCACAGCTATTAGCCAATCAGCTAAGTCGATATACTAATGAAGCATAATGACTGGAACCGCCCCCTGGTTTCTGCATCAGCATGGTCAAACATGGAACGCCAGAAGTTGTTCCTGTCTAACGCAGCCTACTAGCAAGCACATTGCAATGTTCCACTGCAAATAATATATGCAGGATGTCAATAGCAGCAGCGCTAGAGCTATATACAGAGCGGCACATGTACAAGCCATTTGTAAATACTAATCGAGTAGTCAACTCATTTAGGCAGAATGATATAATGGATTGTGCCACAAGTAAAATATCAAGCAAGCAGATAGGTTGCTGTACTGTATTAAAGGGTTTGTTTATCTTTCAACTAGCTGTGTACTATGTGATACAAATATACACTGTTGTGATATAAACACTATTGTGATGAATTGAATATATTGTTTCTTATGACAGTATGTTTCACAGTTTACTGCAATATGGAGTTTACACAGGGTTGCTATGGCTACAACCTGGCGCCTTTTTTTCCTCACTGGGGGTGGGGTTACTGGGGTTTGTACAATTTGGTTGCCTGAGGAAGGGGAGTGTGTCCCCAAAACGTCACATTAAATATCACCTTTTCTTGAAATGACCAGTGAGTGCCTTCCTTTTACTTTGTGTTATATATATATAAATATGTGTGTGTGTGTATATATATATATATATATATATATATATTCTCTTTGTACTTCACTAGGAGCTAGCTAATCAAATTAAGTGAGCCAATTACAACAGGCATATATGTGGAACTGTGATTGGAGAAGAAATTTCATACATGCCCACGTTCAGCCTATTTTATGAAAAAAACAACTAAATGGTTAGTTTATTGAATATGTCTTGTGTTTACAAAATAGTACTTTATATTGTTTTTGTTGTTTTATATTTTACTTTTTTTTATACAAACCTATTCACAAAATATATATATTATACTTGTTATATTTGGTATACGGTTCAATAAGAAATAAGGGGGGGCTACTTTGCCTTAAAATGCCCGGGCCTATTTTTGGTCCCAGTCCGGCCCTGGGATCTTGTCAATGATCTCAAGGCAGCTGGGACCATAGTCACCAAGAAAACAATTGGTAACACACTACGCTGTGAAGGACTGAAATCCTGCAGCGCCCGCAAGGTCCCCCTGCTCAAGAAAGCACATGTACAGGCCCATCTGAAGCTTGCCAATGAACATCTGAATGATTCAGAGGAGAACTGGGAGAACGTGTTGTGGTCAGATGAGTCAGAAATCAAGATCTTTGGCATCAACTAAACTCACCATGTTTGGAGGAGGAATGCTGCCTATGACCCCAAGAACAGCATCCCCACCGTCAAACATGGAGGTGGAAACATTATTCTTTGGGGGTGTTTTTCACTGCATCAAAGGGACGATGGACTGGGCCATGTACCATCATATCTTGGGTGCGAACCTCCTTCCCTCAGCCAGGGCATTAAAAATGGGTCGTGGATGGGTATTCCAGCATGACAATGACCCAAAACACACGGCCATGGCAACAAAGGAGTGGCTCAAGAAGAAGCACATTAGGGTTCTGGAGTGGCCTAGCCCTTAATCCCATAGAAAATCTGTGGAGGGAGCTGAAGGTTCGAGTTGCCAAACGTCAGCCTCGAAACATTAATGACTTGGAGAGGATCTGCAAAAAGGAGTGGGACAAAATCCCTCCTGAGATGTGTGCAAACCTGGTAACCAACTACAAGAAATGTCTGACCTCTGTGATTGCCAACAAGGGTTTTGCCACCAAGTACTAAGTCATGTTTTGCAAAGGGGTCAAATACATATTTCACTCATTAAAATGCAAATCAATTTATAACTTATATGAAATGCGTTTTTCTGGATTTTTTGTTGTTATTCTGTCTCTCATTGTTTAAATAAACCTACCATTAAAATTATAGACTGATAATTTCTTTGTAAGTGGGCAAACGTACAAAATCAGCCGGGGATCAAATTATTTTTTCCTTCACTAATATTTTTGCATTAGCAGCTTTTCTGCTGGCAAATACTTTTTTTTAAATAAATTCCATTTGAAGATCTTGGTTCTTTATCTTTCCACTTTGAAACTTGTACCGAATACTTTGGGGATACCTTTTCTATGAGACATCCTTCCTAAAACAGGTGGATCAAAGTTGTTAATTATTTTCCACAATATCTATAAAGCATGAACGTTCTGGATTCCTGCCCAGATTCGTATACACACTGATGGCTAAAGTATGCTTGAGCTAAGGTAATTAAATATAAAATACCGCTTATGTGTGTTAAGGAGAGACAAGACCAGTGTCATACACTAAGCCCTTGAAGATCTTCCTACCTTGTCTTCACCTCACCGGGTTCACCGATCGGTCCAGAAGAGCTCCTCCGATGTCCTGATCCAAGCCCAAGCGGGGGGCTGAAGATGTCCATGATCCGGTAGAAGTCTTCATCCAAGCGGGGCAGAAGAGGTCTTCCATCCGATTGAAGTCTTCATCCAAGCGGGATCTTCTATGGTCATCCATCCGGAGCGGAGCGGCAGGATCCTGAAGACCTCCGACGCGGAACATCCATCCTGGCCGACGACTGAACGACGAATGACAGAATATTCCTACCTTAATTCCGATTGGCTAATAGAATCCTATCAGCCAATCGGAATTCGAGGGACGCCATCTTGGATGACGTCATTTAAAGGAACTGTCATTCGTCGTTCAGTTGTCGGCCAGGATGGATGTTCCGCGTCGGAGGCCCCCCACTTGGGCTTGGATCAGGACATCGGAGGAGCTCTTCTGGACCGATCGGTGAACCCGGTGAGGTGAAGACAAGGTAGGAAGATCTTCAGGGGCTTAGTGTTAGGTTTATTTAAGGGGGGTTTGGGTTAGATTAGGGGTATGTGGGTGGTGGGTTGTAATGTTGGGGGGGGGTATTGTATGTTTTTTTTACAGGCAAAAGAGCTGAACTTATTGGGGCATGCCCCGCAAAGGGCCCTGTTCAGGGCTGGTAAGGTAAAAGAGCTTTGAACTTTAGTAATTTAGAATAGGGTAGGGCATTTTTTTATTTTGGGGGGCTTTGTTATTTTATTAGGGGGCTTAGAGTAGGTGTAATTAGTTTAAAATTGTTGTAAGATTTTTCTTATGTTTGTAAATATTTTTTTATTTTTTGTAACTTAGTTCTTTTTTATTTTTTGTACTTTAGATAGTTTATTTCATTGTAGTTATTTGTAGGTATTGTATTTAATTTATTTATTGATAGTGTAGTGTTAGGTTTAATTGTAGATAATTATAGGTATTTTATTTAATTAATTTATTGATAGTGTAGTGGTAGGTTTAATTGTAACTTAGGTTAGGATTTATTTTACAGGTAAATTTGTAATTATTTTAACTATTTTAGCTATTAAATAGTTCTTAACTATTAAATAGCTATTGTACCTGGTTAAAATAATTACAAAGTTGCCTGTAAAATAAATATTAATCCTAAAATAGCTATAATATAATTATAATTTTTATTGTAGCTATATTAGGATTTATTTTACAGGTAAGTATTTAGCTTTAAATAGGAATAATTTATTTAATAAGAGTTAATTAATTTCGTTAGATTAAAATTATATTTAACTTAGGGGAGTGTTAGTGTTAGGGTTAGACTTAGCTTTAGGGGTTAATCCATTTATTAGAATACCGGTGAGCTCCGGTCGGCAGATTAGGGGTTAATAATTGAAGTTAGGTGTCGGCGATGTTAGGGAGGGCAGATTAGGGGTTAATACTATTTATTATAGGGTTAGTGAGGCGGATTAGGGGTTAATAACTTTATTATAGTAGCGCTCAGGTCCGCTCAGCAGATTAGGGGTTAATAAGTGTAGGCAGGTGGAGGCGACGTTGTGGGGGGCAGATTAGGGGTTAATAAATATAATATAGGGGTCGGCGGTGTTAGGGGCAGCAGATTAGGGGTACATAAGTATAACGTAGGGGTCGGCGATGTTAGGGCAGCAGATTAGGGGTACATAGGGATTATGTAAGTAGTGGCGGTTTACAGAGCGGCAGATTAGGGGTTAATAATAATATGCAGGGGTCAGCGATAGCGTGGGCGGCAGATTAGGGGTTAATAAGTGTAAGGTTAGGGGTGTTTAGACTCGGGATACATGTTAGGGTGTTAGTTGCAGACGTAGGAAGTGTTTACGCATAGCAAACAATGGGGCTGCGTTAGGAGCTGAACGCGGCTTTTTTGCAGGTGTTAGGTTTTTTTTCAGCTCAAACAGCCCCATTGTTTCCTATGGGGGAATTGTGCACGAGCACGTTTTTGAGGCTGGCCGCTTGCGTAAGCAACTCTGGTATTGAGAGTTGAAGCTGCGTTAAAAATGCTCTACGCTCCTTTTTTGGAGCCTAACGCAGCCTTTATGTGGACTCTCAATACCAGAGTTATTTTTATGGTGCGGCCAGAAAAAAGCCGGCGTTAGCTACGCGGGTCGTTACCGACAAAACTCCAAATCTAGGCCTAAGGCTTTTAGAGACCTCCAGGGTGAAAATCAAAATCTCAAGGCTTTTTTAAAGGAGGTCCTATCCTCTATGTCACTAGCTACTGAGTCACATACAGAGCCTCAGGTCTCACATCCAGAAAAATGTTTTGGTGACCGTAGTACTTTCAGACAATTCAGGAATGCTTGTCTCCTTCTCTTCGAATTGAAACCCAGAACCTACCCCACAGATAGGTCTATGGTCCTTACTATGCTTTCCTACCTAAGGGGTGAACCCCGAGCTTGGGCAGACTCCTTCTATAAGTCCCAGGACCCTATTTTGAATTCATTAGATGCCTTCTTAAAGGCAATTACTTTTTTCTATGACGACCCCTACAGGCAGATTACAGCAGAAACAAAACTGAGGAATCTGAAACAACTAAAGAATCCTGTGGAAGAATACATCACCCAATTTAAAATCTGGGATAGAGAATCCCTCTGGAATGACGTTTCTTTAAAGAATCAGTACAGGCTCTGCCTCTCCGATGACATAAAGGATGAGCTTTCAAGAACTGGCATTCCGGATCATCTGGAAGACCTGTACACCCTCACTATTACTATAGACAGAAGGCTTAGAGAGCGGAAACTAGAAAAGTCTTCCAGCACTCTGCCTGTACGTAGGCAACTTCCAACACCCCCAATACCCACTCACAATGTGGAACAACCAATGGAAATTAGTTTCTTAAGGGGTCCACTTACCCCACAAGAAAAAAACAAAATTTATGCTTACCTGATAAATGTCAGCCGTATTTGAATCAGCCCAGGATTTAACCCAACTGCTAGCGTGAAAAATAAACACACGCTAGCACACTGAGAAATAACCAGGACGTGACCCACTCAGGAAACAAATAATGCAGATTCAAATAAGAAATATCCTTTCAAGCAGGTTTGCAACAAACAAATGATAAGTGTCCCTTTCAGCAGGTTTGCAGCAAACAAAGGATAAATGTTCTCTTTAGTAGATTTGTAATTGAACAAAAGTAAATGTCCCTTTAAGCAGGTTTGCAGCAAACAAAAGATAAATGTTCTCTTCAGTAGATTTGTAATAAATGATAAGCATACCTTTAAGCAGGTTTGCAGCAAACAAAAGATAAAAGTTCTCTTTAGTAGATTTGTAATTAAACAAAAGTAAATGTCCCTTTAAGCAGGTTAAGCAACAAACAAATGATAAAGTTCTTTTTTGCAGATATAACAAATAAAAGATTATGTCCCTTTAAGCAGGTTTGAAAAGATTGAGGGTCTAGGCAAAAGCAATGTCAGGCAGGCAATGGTCGGTGTCCAGGTGATAGTTTGAGGGTCTTAGGCAATAGCAAGGTCAGGCAGGCAATGGTCGTTATCCAGGAGTCAGATAGTTTGAGGGTCTTAGGCAATAGCAAGGTCAGGCAGGCAATGGTCGTTATCCAGGAGTCAGATAGAGGGTACAGGTATAAGCAAAATCAGGTTCAGGTTAGAAAAAGTACTCACAGCACCGGAGTCAAACGAACAAACGGGCCCCAAGTGAGATCTCCCGCCGGGATTTGAAGGCAGAGAGGACCCGTGACATCAGAGGGAGTGTCCGGATGCGTCACGTTGCTAGGCAACGTGACATAATTGCACATAGAGGAGATCCGGGAGCCACGGTGACACAACGATGAACGGTAAGAATCATGACAATAAATTTCTTTCTCTTGTGGTGTATCCAGTCCACGGGTTCATCCATTACTTGTGGGATATTCTCCTTCCCAACAGGAAGCTGCAAGAGGACACCCACAGCAGAGCTGTCTATATAGCTCCTCCCCTAACTGCCACCCACAGTCATTCGACCGAAGACAAGCAAGAAAAAAGGAGAAACTATAGGGTGCAGTGGTGACTGTAGTTTAAAAATAAAAAACACCTGCCTTAAAAGTGACAGGGCGGGCCGTGGACTGGATACACCACAAGAGAAAGAAATTTATCAGGTAAGCATAAATTTTGTTTTCTCTTGTAAGGTGTATCCAGTCCACGGGTTCATCCATTACTTGTGGGATACCAATACCAAAGCTTTAGGACACAGATGAAGGGAGGGACAAGGCAGGAACTTAAACGGAAGGCACCACTGCCTGCAAGACCTTTCGCCCAAAAATAGCCTCCGTGGAAGCAAAAGTATCAAATTTGTAGAATTTAGAAAAAGTATGAAGTGAAGACCAAGTCGCCGCCTTACAAATCTGTTCAACAGAGGCCTCATTTTTAAAAGCCCATGTGGAAGCTACCGCTCTAGTGGAATGAGCTGTAATTCTTTCAGGAGGCTGCTGGCCAGCAGTCTCATAAGCTAAGTGGATTATGTTTCTCAGCCAAAAAGAAAGAGAAGATGCCGAAGCCTTTTGGCCTCTCCTCTGTCCAGAGTAGACAACAAACAATGCAGATGTTTGACGAAAATCTTTAGTAGCTTGTAAATAAAACTTTAAAGCACGAACCACGTCAAGATTGTGTAATAGACGTTCCTTCTTTGAAGAAGGATTAGGACACAGTGACGGAACAACAATCTCCTGATTGATATTCTTATTAGATACCACCTTAGGTAGAAAACCAGGTGTGGTACGCAAAACTACCTTGTCTGCATGAAAGATCAGATAAGGGGAATCACACTGAAAGGCAGATAACTCTGAAACTCTTTGAGCCGAAGAGATAGCTACCAAAAACAGAACTTTCCAAGATAAAAGCTTGATATCTATGGAATGCAGAGGTTCAAACGGAACCCCTTGAAGAACTTTAAGAACTAAATTTAAACTCCATGGCGGAGCAACAGGTTTAAACACAGGCTTGATTCTAACTAAAGCCTGACAAAATGCCTGAACGTCTGGAACATCTGCCAGACGCTTGTGCAGAAGAATAGGAAGAGCAGAAATCTGTCCCTTTAAGGAACTAGCTGACAATCCCTTCTCCAATCCTTCTTGGAGAAAGGATAGTATCCTAGGAATCCTGACCTTACTCCAAGAGTAACCCTTGGATTCACACCAAAGAAGATATTTACACCATATCTTATGATAGATTTTCCTGGTGACAGGCTTTCGAGCCTTAATCAAGGTATCAATGACCGACTCGGAGAAACCACGTTTTGATAAAATCAAGCGTTCAATCTCCAAGCAGTCAGCCGCAGAGAAATTAGATTTGGATGTTTGAATGGACCTTGGAGTAGAAGGTCCTGCCTCAGCGGCAGAGTCCATGGTGGAAAGGATGACATGTCCACCAGATCTGCATACCAAGTCCTGCGTGGCCACGCAGGTGATATCAAAATCACAGAAGCTCTCTCCTGCTTGATCTTGGCAATCAGACGAGGGAGGAGAGGAAATGGTGGGAACACATAAGCCAGGCTGAAGGACCAGGGCACTGCTAGAGCATCTATCAGCGCTGCCTGGGGATCCCTTGACCTGGACCCGTAACAAGGAAGCTTGGCGTTCTGACAAGACGCCATCAGATCCAGTTCTGGTTTGCCCCATAGTTGGATCAGCTGGGCAAATACCTCCGGATGGAGCTCCCACTCCCCCGGATGAAAAGTCTGCCCATAGAATTATCTTTGAAACCTCCAACATTGCCAGGGGGCTTCTTGTTCCCCCCTGATGGTTGATATAGGCTACAGTCGTGATATTGTCCGACTGAAATCTGATGAACCTGACCGCAGCTAGTTAAGGCCAAGCCTGAAGAGCATTGAATATCGCTCTCAGTTCCAGAATGTTTATTGGAAGGAGGGCTTCCTCCCGAGTCCACGAACCCTGAGTCTTCAGGGAGTTCCAGACTGCGCCCCAGCCCAGAAGGCTGGCATCTGTCGTCACTATAGTCCACTTTGGCCTGCGGAAACTCATTCCCCTGGACAGATGGACCCGAGATAACCACCAGAGAAGAGAATCCCTGGTCTCTTGATCCAGATTTAGCAGAGGGGAAAAATCTGTGTAGTCCCCATTCCACTGATTGAGCATGCAAAGTTGCAGTGGTCTGAGATGTAGGCGGGCAAACGGAACTATGTCCATTGCCGCTACCATAAGGCCGATTACTTCCATACACTGAGCCACTGACGGCCGAGAAGTGGAATGAAGAGCACGGCAGAAAGTTAGAAGCTTTGAAAACCTGACCTCTGTCAGGAAAATTTTCATTTCTACTGAATCTATCGGTGTTCCTAGGAAGGAAACTCCTGTGAGAGGGGAGAGAGAACTCTTTTCTTCGTTCACCTTCCACCCGTGAGACCTCAGAAAGGCCAGAACAATGTCCATATAGGACTTGGCGATTAGAAAAGTCGACGCCTGTATCAAAATGTCGTCCAGGTAAGGAGCCACCGCTATGCCTCTCGGCCTTAGAACCGCCAGTAGGGACCCTAGAACCTTCGTAAAGATTCTTGGTGCCGTGGCTAGCCCGAAGGGAAGAGCCACAAACTGGTAATGCCTGTCTAGGAAGGCGAACCTGAGGAACTTATGATGATCTCTGTGAATCGGAATGTGGAGATAAGCATCCTTTAAGTCCATGGTAGTCATAAATTGACCCTCCTGGATCATAGGAAGGATGGTTCGGATAGTCTCCATCTTGAAGGATGGGACTCTGAGAAATTTGTTTAGGATCTTGAGATCCAAGATTGGTCTGAAAGTTCCCTCGTTTTTGGGAACTATAAACAGATTTGAATAGAAGCCCTGCCCCCGTTCCTCCCTTGGAACTGGGTGGATCACTCCCATAACCAGTAGGTCTTGAACACAACATAAGAATGCCTCTCTCTTTATCTGGTTTACAGATAATTGTGAGAGATGAAATGTCCCCTTTGGAGATGAAGCTTTGAAGTCCAGAAGATATCCCTGGGAAACAATCTCTAATGCCCAGGGATCCTGGATGTCTCTTGCCCAAGCCTGGGCGAAGAGAAAAAGTCTGCCCCTACTAGATCCGGTCCCGGATCGGGGGCTACTCCTTCATGCTGTCTTAGAGGCGACAGCAGGTTTTTTGGCCTGCTTCCCCTTGTTCCAAGCCTGGTTCAGTCTCCAGACTGGTTTGGACTGGGCAAAATTTCCCTCTTGTTTTGCATTAGAGGAAGCTGAAGCTGCGCCACTCTTGAAGTTTCGAAATGAACGAAAATTATTCTGTTTGGTCCTTTATTTATTGTACCTATCCTGAAGAAGGGCATGACCTTTTCCTCCAGTAATATCAGAAATGATCTCCATCAGGCCCGGCCCGAATAGGGTCTGTCCTTTGAAGGGGATGTTAAGAAGCTTAGACTTTGAAGTAACGTCTGCTGACCAGGACTTAAGCCATAGCGCCCTGCGCGCCAGAATGGCAAAACCTGAAGTCTTAGCCGTTAGTTTGGTTAGATGAAAAATGGCGTCAGAAATAAAGGAATTAGCTAATTTGAGAGCTTTAATCCTGTCTAAAATATCATCTAACAGGGTCTCCACCTGTAGAGCCTCCTCAAGAGACTCGAACCAAAAAGCCACTGCAGCAGTAACTGGGGCAATGCATGCAAGAGGCTGGAGAATAAAACCTTGATGGATAAAAATTTTCTTAAGGAGACCCTCCAATTTTTTATCCATAGGATCTAAGAAAGCACAGCTGTCCTCGACGGGGATAGTTGTACGCTTAGCTAGTGTAGAGACTGCTCCCTCCACCTTAGGGACCATTTGCCACGAGTCCCGTAAGGCGGCATCTATGGGAAACATCTTTTTAAAAGCAGGAAGGGGAGAGAACGGTACACCTGGTCTATCCCATTCCTTAGTAATAATTTCCGAAAACCTCTTAGGGACTGGAAAAACATCAGTGTAAACAGGCACTGCAAAGTATTTGTCCATTTTACACAATACTTTGTGGTCACAATCATCCAGACTCGCTAAAACCTCCCTGAGCAATAAGCGGAGGTGTTCAAGCTTAAATTTAAAGGCTGTCATTTCAGAATTGGACTGAAGTAACGTCTTCCCTGAATCTGAAATCTCACCCTCAGATAGCAAATCCCTTGCCACGGCTTCGGAGCATTGTGAGGGTATATCAGACATAGCTACTAAAGCGTCAGAAAGCTCTGTATTTGTTCTAGCCCCAGAGCTGTCTCGCTTTCCTTGTAACCCTGGCAGTTTGGACAATACCTCTGTGAGGGTATGATTCATAACTGCCGCCATGTCTTGTAAGGTAAACGCATTGGACGCGCTAGATGTACTTGGGGTCACTTGAGCGGGAGTTATTGGTTCTGACACGTGGGGAGAGCTAGATGGCATAACCTCTGGTGATAAATCTTTAAATGCCATAATATGGTCTTTATAAGTTATAGAAATTTCAGTACATTTGGTACACATTCTAAGAGGGGGTTCCACAATGGCTTCTAAACATATTGAACAAGGAGTTTCCTCTATGTCAGACATGTTTAACAGACTAGTAATGAGACCAGCAAGCTTGTAAAACACTTTAATAAATGTGAAACAGCAATTAAATAAAAACGGTACTGTGCCTTTAAAGGACCAGTCAACACATTAGATTTGCATAATCAACAAATGCAAGATAACAAGACAATGCAATAGCACTTAGTCTGAACTTCAAATGAGTAGTAGATTTTTTATATCAAATTTCAAAGTTATGTATATTTCCAATCCCCTTGTACCATGTGATAGCCATCAGCCAATCACAAATGCATATACGTATAGTCTGTGAATTCTTGCACATGCTCAGTAAGATCTGGTGACTCAAAAAGTGTAAATATAAAAGACTGTGCACATTTTTTTTTAATGGAAGTAAATTGGAAAGTTGTTTAAAATTACATGCTGTATCCTTATCATTAAAATTTAATTTAACCTGTGTCCCTTTAAGAGAAAAAAACTATCACATAAACTGCAAAACAGTGTTAAAAAGTAGTAAACTATTCGAATTTTTTACAGTGTGTATAAGGGACTAAAGCAGCATTGCACCCACATGCAAATGGATGATTAGCCCTTTAGGCCCCAAACCGGAGCTGTGGCTCCTACCTGCCCTCAAATACGATTTAGGAAAGGAATAAGCCCTCTATAGTGGTCCTCAGATGCCAGAGGACTCCTTTAGGGAAGCTGGATGTCTCAGTCTGAATAAGAACTGCGCATCTAGAGCGCGAAAATAGGCCCCTCCCACCATGCACTCGATGTCAGAGGGCCTTTAAAAAATACTCCTAGGAGTATCTGACTAGCCATGTGGAAACTAGGCCCCCAAAAAAACGATTTATCACCCTCAGAGAAAAAACGTTTTTTCTATATAACATGTAAACGTTTTGTCACTAAGAAATAGGAGTATTAACATGAATATTACCCTTTTTTGTAAGCATGAACCCAGTCATTGTTAAATCACTGCATCAGGCTTACCTCAATTATACAAGGCACTGTCAGCATTTTCTAGATCTTATCATCTCTCTAGAAATAAATATACTGAACATACCTCAAAGCAGGTAATCTGCAAACCGTTCCCCCAACTGAAGTCTTTCCCATACTCTTCAGTTAAGCGTGAGAATAGCAATGGACCTTAGTTACAAACCGCTAAGATCATCAACCTCCAGGCAGATTCTTCTTCTAAATTCTGCCTGAGAGTAAAACAGTACGCCGGTACCGTTTAAAAATAACAAACTTTTGATTGAAGGTAAAACTACACATATCTCTTGATACTTCCTATCTTGTCCCTATCTTGTCGAGAGCTGCAAGAGAATGACTGGGGGTGGCAGTTAGGGGAGGAGCTATATAGACAGCTCTGCTGTGGGTGTCCTCTTGCAGCTTCCTGTTGGGAAGGAGAATATCCCACAAGTAATGGATGAACCCGTGGACTGGATACACCTTACAAGAGAAAATAGACGCTGAACTCTAAACTTGTGTTTATACTGTGCAGCAGCAGACCACATCGTTAAGGATTTCCCACTCCTTTTAAAACAAAAAGCTGGTAAGAATGCAAACCATTTCCAGTCTTTTTACGCTAAAACTAAACCGTCCTCATACATCATGCTTCCCTTGTCTTTGCAGTGGGATCAATGCAGAATCAACAGTGAAGCCATAATTGACTCAGGGGCTTGTAGTAATTTCATAGATAGTAAACTGGTGTATAACAATAAAATTCCTCTTAGCATTCTAAAAGCACTCCGTTGCCTCTTACAGTTATTGACAGTACACATTTGTCCACTGGTCCAGTCATACAACAAATTATTCCTCTACTTATCACCACTTCTTCTGGGTAAACTGAATCAGTCCCTTTTGACATCATCTCATCGCCTATCTACCCTCTAGTTCTGCAAATTTCCTGGCTACTCCTACATAAACCTCTTTTTCATTGGGATGACCTTTCCCTCTCATTTCCCTCACAGTATTGTCCTACCACTTGTTTCCCTACAACTAATCTTTTGGCTTTAACCACTCCTTCTATTCCCAATGACTACCTCGACTTTGCTGATGGGTTTTATAAAAAAGAAGCAGAATGTCTTCCCCCACACAGACCATATGATTGCCCCATTGACCTCATCCCTGGAGCCTCCATTCCATTTGGTCATTTTTATCCCCTGTCCAAGCCTGAACTTGACTACTTAAAAGATTACATTACAGATAATTTGAGGAAAGGATTTATTAGACCCTCATCTTTCCCTGCAGGTGCAGGTATCTTTTTTGTAAAAAAAAAGGATGGGTCTCTCTGCCCTGTTATTGACTATAGGGAATTGAATAAGCATACAAAAAAGAATAGATACCAATTGCCACTCATTCCTAAGTTGATTGAGAGGTTACGTGGTGCCAAATATTTCACTAAACTTGATTTAAGAGGTGCCTATAACCTTGTTAGAATAAGGTCCAGCGACGAGTGGCTGACTGCATTTAGGACTCCGTATGGTCTTTATGAGTATACAGTCAGCCATTTGGACTCTGCAATGCGCCAGCAACATTCCAGAACTTTATCAATGATATATTCAGGGACATACTTGACACCTATATAGTTGTATACTTAAATGACATTCTAATTTTTTCCAACAATAAAACAGTCCCCGTTAAATGTTAGGGTTGTTCTCTCTAGATTAAGAACCCACAGACTCTTTGCAACACTCAAAAAGTGTACCTTTAGTACCACACAGATCTAATTTCTATGTTATTGTATCAATCAAAACAAAATCAGAATGGAAAATGATAAAGTTCAAGCTATAACTAACTGGCCAACACCCAACAGCAAACAAGAAGTCCAGCGCTTCCTAGGCTTCGCTAATTTTTACAGATGATTTATACACAATTTTGCAGATATAACAAAACCACTCACCAATTTGACTAAGAACCTTACCAATTTCTCTTGGAACTTCTCTTGTCAACAAGCCTTTGACCAACTTAAAACATGTTTTAGTACATCCCCGTTTTGCAAATACCATATACTTCTTACCACTTTGTTCTCGAAGTCGATGCATCAGAACATGCTATAGGTTCTATCCTTTCACAAAGAAAGACTCTAAACGATCCTCTACATCCTATATCATATTACTCCAGAGTTTTGACCCAACCGGAACTGAATTACCTTGTTGGGGAAAACAAATTATTAGCCATTAAATGTTCTTTTGACCAATGGAGACACTTACTTGAAGGCTCTGTTCACACTATTACCATCTTTACAGATCACAAACATTTACAGTATTTGCAAACAAACCGCACCTTATCAGCTCGTCAACTTAGATGGTGTTATGCTCATCGTACTGAGGGTCATTACTGCAGGGTACAGAGTGAAACGGAGACGTCACGCAACAGAATATAACTAGATAGAGTACTAACAGTCAGAGCTGAATACTCATAGTAATATACTGTAATTAATAACAGATAGAATATCAGCTAAAGTTTCATCCATCCATCCCAGACAAGTAAAATATATACAAAGTAACACTCACTCTCTCACGCACACACAGCCTAGATAGATGTAGTAAAGGCTGAGGAATCAAATCTAAATGCAGTGTAAAGATCCCACTAGTATGGGGTTAATAACATGAGTGTTCCTAAATGTGCGAGTATATATTCTCAGTTAATGACAGTGAGTGAGTAATGATTGAGTTAAAACAACTCTGAGGAGCAGAAGCATATAATGTAGCTGATAGTATAGACAATAGCTGGAGTTGTAGACAAATGAGTTTGCTTGAATCTGCTACAATTACGTGGTTAATAGTAACACAGTTAGTACTGACAGATCATGTATAGTGAGCCACTTAGTCATAAAGCACATGAGATGGTATTACCAACGAGGTTGAGTCAAAAACATTAATGTCCAGATAAAGTACATAGAGTATATACAGACCAGGTTGTATAGGTTGCAGAGCGGGAGCGTCTGACCTGAAGTAGAAGCGTGTCTCAGTTGGAAACACAGACTGAGTGCTGCACACGTTGCATGTGCTGAGGAGAAGCCGGGTGTGACGTCACACGCACTCGGTGTAGCAGAGGCTGAGAAACAAAGACTGGAGAGTTGGTTCCGGTGGAGCTGCGGTTAGAGGGATCCTTTGCAGGAAGGCAATAGGTGATATCCTACACAGAGGACACTGGATCTGAAGGACGAGGTAAACGGAAATCCAAGCTTGTGAGCAGGGAACGGCTAGGTCTCTTTGCAAGAGGTAGGAATTACCCAGTGAGACAAATTACCAAGCAGGGAGTAGAACTAGGAGGAGCCTTAAATAGGGCTGAGTAGCAGTCAAACTTAAAGATACAGTA
Organism: Bombina bombina; assembly: GCF_027579735.1. NCBI lineage: Eukaryota > Metazoa > Chordata > Amphibia > Anura > Bombinatoridae > Bombina > Bombina bombina. The sequence continues at coordinate 1,061,331,859 of NC_069501.1, read as the reverse complement.
CAAGTCACACACATTCCCTGACAGATGGAGTCTGTATTTCTCCAGGTTTTCATACATCATCACCTACCACCCAGGCACAAAGAATACTAAGGCTGACGCCCTATCTAGGTTATATAAAAAACCCACAGTTGACACACAACCCACCACAGTAATATCTAAATCTTGCATTTTGGGACTGGTTTCTGATGTTCTCCAAGACTTGAAACTTAGCTAGCAAAGTGACAAAACAAAACCTCAACATATTCTCCAGCCAGACAAAGATGGCATCCTGCACTATGGTACTAATATATACGTTCCGCCTAACCTCCGCAATTCAGTTATAAAAAATCCACACATGATTCCCCATTAGCTGGACACATGGGCACTCTAACCCTGGGCCTCCTCCGCAGAACTTATTGGTGACCCTCCATGACCTCTTCTGTAAAAGAATACATCACTTCATGCGTAACCTGTGCCACCACTAAACACTCTCACCAAAGAACAGTAGGGTTATTACAACCCATACCAGTTCCTGACCGACCTTGGACAGTGGTCTCCATGGACTTTATTGTTGACCTACCCAAGTCACAGGGATACACTGGCATTTTCATAGTGGTTGATCTATTCTCGAAAATGGCCCATTTTATTCCTACTAAATCGCTTCCATCTGCTCAGGAGACAGCTGAACCTTTGATCAAAGAAATACTCAGACTTCATGGCCTTCCAACCTCTGTATTAAGTGACAGGGGAAGTCAGTTCACTTCTAAGTTTTAGACTCTCCTTTGTAAATCTCTTGGAATCCAACAATTACTTACAACTTCCTATCAGCCTCAAACAAACGGGCAATGTGAAAGGACTAATCAGTGGATAGAACAATTCCTCAGATGTTACTGCTCCAATAAACAAGACTCCTGGATTACTTTCCTTTGCTATGCTGAATTTGCATACAAAAACACCACAAATTCTTCTCCTTTCTACATCAACCATGGAATTCACCCTAAATTCCAATCACTTACCACGTCAAATACTCCTTGTCCAGAAGTAAACGACTTGATTAGGTCCATCAAGCAAAATTTTGATATTGTTGCTAGTAATATCAAACATGCACAAGCTGCACAAAAAAAAAATATTATGACCTCCGACACCGAACACATCCAGAGTACAAGATTGGTCAGTTGGTGTGGTTGACTACTAAAAACCTCAGACTGCATAACCCCTGTAGAAAACTTAACAAATTCTATATTGGTCCATTTCCAATCACTGCCATACTAAACACAATGACTGTTACTCTGCAACTACCCTCTTCTTATCGTATACATCCAACATTCCATGTTTCTCTCATCGAACCTTGTAACTCTACCACTTCCACCACTGTTCCCCCTTCTAACAAACCGTTACCTGACCATGAATACAAGGTACAAGCTATTCTGGACTCCAGGCGTTATCGAGGGGAACTTTAGTACCTCGTTGGGAACCTGCTCCCAATCTCTCAGCTGACCGCTTGGTTTCCCTCTTCCATCGCCGCAATCTGGATAGATCTGCACCTTGAAAACCTCTTTGACGTTTCCTTTGGGAGAATCTGTCATAAATCATACCATCTTAACGCTACTCTTATATTTTATTTTCCACCTTAAATCTCTCCTGTGCTCCATCAGGTGTATAAAAAGCTCCTCCTCTTCCACTTCATTGCTGGTTAAATTAAGTGTTTTCGTTTGACTCACCTCTCCAGCCTGTGTATTCTGATACAACAAATTATTGCAATAACTTTGTTTCAGGTTTTCGCTACTCTAAACTACGTTCCGTTAGCTGCTGATCCTCTGACGTCACCTTCCAGCAACTGTCAACTACTATCTGATCGAGCAGCACAAATTCCTTTTACAGCTTGCAGTGTCTCTTACACGGACTTCCCCTTTTCCTCTGCAAGTGATCTCAGCAGCATATGTGCAAGGTTCCGTGAGTACTGCAATCAGCTGCATACATTCATCGCACTATTTGTACCTTCTAGCACTCACTCTAACATTAGTTTGTGTACCAGTCTTATCAATTGTGCTGCAAATTACCTCTTCCAGTTTATAGCTATCCTCGCTACAGAAAGTACCTGCACCTGCTGTTAACTATTTCTCGCTTCCCTTGCCTAAGTAGCTACATTATCCTATATATATTGTCTGTAGTTAACCAGGCCATATTATTTCGATTATATTGTATTGGTTTGCAAGTTTTGCAGATCTCTAAATATAACTGTAACATCTAAACATTTATTACGCACTATATTTTGCCAGGATTGTTAAATCTCTTAAAGCCACAGGTTATCGTTACAACCAGTGCATTATAGCACTGCATTACATGAGAGTTCTGCTGCATTTACACTTTATGCTTTCTATTTTATATCAATTTAGACTTCAGATTAAAATTTTATTACATTTACATTTTGCACTTTCTATTTTGTATTTTATTTTGTATACAGCAGTGTATTTAGGATTTTGATTTACAAATTCTGATTATGTCTTCACAGTTTCTGTGTAGCTTTAACAAATTAGGGCCAGATTATGAAGTTCAAAATAATGTTCCCCCCCCCCACTTAAGGTATAATTGTGGTAGAAGTAAGATTTTTGCGCTCATCGAGTTGAAAGTAAAGCCGGCGAGCGCAAAAATCTGAAGTTAGAATATTGCGTGCGTGCTCACGTATTCCCTCATAGAAATTAATGGAGAAAAAAAAGTGGGGGAAAACTTAAATTATGCTTAACTGATAATTTTCTTTTCTTCAGATAGAAAGAGTCCACAGCTGTATTCATTACTTTTGGAAAATAAGAACCTGGCCACCAGAAGGAGGCAAAGACACCCCAGCCAAAGGCTTAAATACTCCTCCCACTTCCCTCATCCCCCAGTCATTCTGCCGAGGAACAAGGAACAGTAGAAGAAATACCAGGGTGAAAAGGTGCCAGAAGAATAAAAAATAAGAGACGCCAAACAGAAAAAATACAGGTGGGGAGCTGTGGACTCTTTTCATCTGAAGAAAAGAAAATGATCAGGTAAGCATAATTTAAGTTTTTCTTCATGAATAGAAAGAGTCCAAAGCTGCATTCATTACTTTTGGGAAAACAATACCCAAGCTATAGAGGACACTGAATGCAAAAAACGGGAGGGTACAATAGGCGGCCCATTCTGAGGTCACCAGGCCTGAAAGAAACACCAACCCAACCAAACCACGTTTTGTCTGAGCCGGGCAAAAAACTAGAAAGAAAAAGCCCCAAGGACACTGACCCGCAGATAGTCCGAGAGCCTAACTAGAGACTGCAATCAGACTCACTGAGCCAACACTCCTCCAGGAGAACCTTCGCCCAGCAGTCGGCCCCCACACAACCCTTACTAGTAAAGTACCAAAATCCCCAAAAGGGAGAGAACAAGGGTAAGCCAAAGGGATACCCAAAAGGTACAGCAAATCCAAAAAGAAAAGAAAAAAAACCTTTAAAGGAAGGCCAAGTGCACAGAGACCCAAATGGATCCCAAGAACAAGGGGAGACGATGCCCAACCCACAAGGAGCAATCGGGCATCATCAAGGAGAAGAAACATCTCCCAAACATCGTGCAACAGCACCGAAAAAGACAGCTGAAGACAAAGTCCTCAAAATGTCAGAACTCAGAGACTGAGCAAACAGAAATTACAAGTAGCAAACTCAGAAATACACATCTGAGTCCAGTAACACGCTGCCATCCGTAGGAAGACACAGAGAAAACACTATCCGTCAGGAAGAAGCGGCCAAACAAAAAAGACAGAGGACACACTCTAGGCAATCCAGGCCGCCAAGCCTACTCACAGATCTCAAAGGGGGAGAGACACAGAACCTCTAAAAGGAAAAAAAGGTCCACTGTCACCCCCAAGACCTGAGGATGAACACAGATCTCAGATCCTACACCTAGCCGGACCAGCCCAAGCAACGGTAGATCTGAAAGCAAGGGAACCTAAAGGAACCAAGACCGGCCCCCAAAAGGGCGGAAGAACGGACACAGCCACTTCAACCTAAAGACAATCGAGCAGGCGTGAGACCCAAGGAAATCTAGCAAAGCCACCTGACTAAGTCTCAATGGGGAGCCAGCAGCTCTCCAGATGGAAAGGAACAACTCAAAGAGCAGACCAATCCCCGAACCAGATAAAACATCTGTTCCAACCTCCCGAACACAAGAGAGGCCCCTAAAAGGAACCACACCTCTGTAAGGAGGACAATGAGCCCCCTGAAAGGAGAGCATCAATAAACACCTGCCCATAAGACAGGAAGTCGTAGGAAGAACCGAGAGGACACAAGGCCACGTCACTGACGAACAGGGAAGAAACCCTTAAAACACCATCGTGTTAGCACACATACCAGGTGCAAAAGTGACAGCTGAGCAACCGCAAACCTTCCGTTTGCTAGGCAGGAAAGCCCACCATCAGGTCACCTTAGTTGGCTGTCCCAAGGGAACCGTATCGTCCGGCACAAGACAAGACCCAAGGAGCCCCGGCTCTCAGTAAGTCTGGCCAAGTTGTAAAACAGAACAGCCAGAACAAGGGCTAAGCCCAAGTACCCCGGAAACTGGAACCCCCAGGCCAGTCCGGTAACATCCCACAGCGGATCCACAAAGACAAAATGCAGAGTAAAATCCTTGACAACCGGAAGATTAGGACAAGAAGCCCGGGCCCCACCAATGTTTAGATTAAACATCTTCCAGGAACATAAATCCCTCGTCTGATATCAAAAACAGACCTTCCAGGGTAAAATCCAGAATAACCCGGATAAGAAGACCAAGAAGCCCTTGCAAGTCGCAACCCAAAGGGAAGATACCACCCCTTGCAGGAGCCCAACACTCCAAAGAGCCAGGGCCATAAAAGGACACTAGAGCTAACAGGCGTCCAAGCAACATTAACATGACTGTGCTTGAAAAGTGCGGCTAATCCCCCTTAAGGGACACAAGGCGCTGCTTATTTTATCAACCTCGAAAGGAGGAAAGGCTGAGTAGACCTCGCCGGGGATCGAACTAGCAACCCTCAGTGTGCTACAGTACAGAGTAGCCACAGAGCATTAGCATGCTGAGCTAGCTGTCCAGCTAGCCACGAGCTCCAGATACAAGGGGAACAGTGAAGACAAGTCACCCGAACAGAGCAACATCACGCCTCCACATCACCTCAGATTCGAAGTCAGAGGACAGTAAAACATGGGTTTGGATGCCACCTGGATGGCAATACCTGAACCATATAAGTGGAAAACCACTCTGACCTCTTCTATCCCAAGAAGGAGATGTAGAGCATTCCCAACACTGGAGAAGAACCCCTAACCCCAAAAAGACCTCACTGTCTAATGTCCCAAAAAGGAACCAACTCCCGAAGGGAATCCAAGTCCCCCGAAGGTGATCCATCCACAAAGGGAAACGGACAAAATCCAAGAGGTCTCAATGAAGAAGAGAACCACTAAAGGAACAAGTCCAAAAAGGACAATTTCCGAAAGCAACACCGCCCCGACCGGCGGAAAAGAGGCGCTAAACCCTCTAAATTTCTCACCACGTGGGAAGGAATACTCTAGGTTCCGAGGGAATCGGAAGCAACAGAGTGACGCAGCAAAATTCACTAACCCAGTCACCAAAGAGACGGCTATTTAGGACAATCCCAAGAGCCGCACGGACCCGCAAGTCCTCTTGAGAATGCTTAGCTGAAACTTCCGTAGAAGCAAACAGCGAGTATCGATCCCAGAGAAAGTACCCACAGGAAACATTAGTATGAAAAGAAAATTCATCCTAACCGGATAAAATAAAATGACAGGCAACCCGAGAGTTAACTCCCAAGAAGAACAGAAGATCCGCAGGACCAGCCTAACGGAAACCCTGTTCTTCCAACAAAACTGGGAGGGATCTCGATAACAAGACTTAAAGTAGATTACTTCATCCCCCCATGTCTAACGAGGTGAGCCATTCGAAGAAGGAGACTGATGAGTCCCATAACCGAGAAGGATAGGGTCCCCAAACAGCTCAAAAACGTGTCTGAGAAGAACACGCAGGTGAGCCAGCCTGTAACGAAAGGCACAACACTCAGGAAGTTACACTCGCAGGGAACTGCACATGCCCTCCTGAGGCCGAGAGACCTGGGGCAATCGGACACAAACACAATTGCAAATAAACATCTGGACTTTGTAGACGCGCAAGCGCAAAAAATAGAATGTAAAAGCGAAAACGTGCCACAACCTCCAGGGGGAACAATCCACCCTCCGAGGAGGAAATAACATAACCCGGGTTACCCGCATGTGTAGTAGTAGGGAGCGGTAGGGAACTCACCTCCCGGAGGACAGGGCCCCCCGAGGCGGACGGCTCAGCAGTCTCTTGAATCCTCGAGCCCGAGGAACAAGGCGCTCTAGAACGGCCTAAAGAATATAACTGACTGACCTGAGTCAATGGGGCCAATTTGCATGCTTCACAGGACGAAGAATCTGAATCAGAAAGTTGAACCATCTCAACATCAGCATCCTCCATAACTGGATAAAGGATTCCAAAAATGGACTAATATAAAACAATGTAAACGACATCTGACAACCACAATGGCTGGGGCACTCACCACCTCCTATGAACTAGAAACCAGCAAACTAGATTTCTCCATCGCCGCACAGTCAGGAATGCGGAAATGGGAGACCAGAATGTTAACACGCCTGGTCACAAGGTGAACCGTACAGTCCAAAAAAAGTGCGCCCGACCGTAAGGTCTCGTCACTTCGAAAAGGCTGTTATGTTCCAAAAGCCAAGAGCCCAGTTAACACTACACATAAGCAGATTGAATCACATAACAAACATGATTAAACCCCCCCTGTTCAATAATCCCCCTCAGGAGATATTAACACTTGATTCCAAGATACTAAAGGAGTCCCACTGAGACCCTGTATTTTTTCATGTGAGTTCACAGGAACAAATGAGTTACAGTACAATCATGAAGAAGTAAAATGAAACGATCTTACCGGAATCTATGCCGTGGAACAGGAACACGGCCCTTCAAGCGTGACGGATAGTAGCCTCACCTCCGCCATGGACCAGAGAGAAGAAAGCAGGCAGCGAAGCGAAGTTCGACAACGCCGATTGCTCGTGGAGTTGTTAAAATGAGTAGGGATGGTTTCGCAGAAAGACTCTTCCTGCATCTCCGGACTCTAACTTTCATCCAAGTCCTCACTGAGAGACTGACAGGATTACTTAAAACTCCTGTCCCATGTCGAAGAGTACTACCCTCCATAAGAAACGAAAACAAACTTCTGACACTTCTCTGCCAACCTCCTGGGACGAAAGGCAAAGAATGACGGGGATGAGGGAAGTGGGAGGAGTATTTAAGCCTTTGGCTGGGGTGTCGTTGCCTCCTCCTGGTTGTCAGGTTCTTATTTCTCAAAAGTAATGAATGCAGCTGTGGACTCGCAAACCCGATCACATATTCTCATTTGATATGTTTTATTTATTAATTAATACATATTTCTACATACAGGGAGTGCAGAATTATTAGGCAAATGAGTATTTTGACCACATCATCCTCTTTATGCATGTTGTCTTACTCCAAGCTGTATAGGCTCGAAAGCCTACTACCAATTAAGCATATTAGGTGATGTGCATCTCTGTAATGAGAAGGGGTGTGGTCTAATGACATCAACACCCTATATCAGGTGTGCATAATTATTAGGCAACTTCCTTTCCTTTGGCAAAATGGGTCAAAAGAAGGACTTGACAGGCTCAGAAAAGTCAAAAATAGTGAGATATCTTGCAGAGGGATGCAGCACTCTTAAAATTGAAAAGCTTCTGAAGCATGATCATCGAACAATCAAGCGTTTCATTCAACAGGGTCGCAAGAAGCGTGTGGAAAAACCAAGGCGCAAAATAACTGCCCATGAACTGAGAAAAGTCAAGCGTGCAGCTGCCAAGATGCCACTTGCCACCAGTTTGGCCATATTTCAGAGCTGCAACATCACAGGAGTGCCCAAAAGCACAAGGTGTGCAATACTCAAAGACATGGCCAAGGTAAGAAAGGCTGAAAGACGACCACCACTGAACAAGACACACAAGCTTAAACGTCAAGACTGGGCCAAGAAATATCTCAAGACTGATTTTTCTAAGGTTTTATGGACTGATGAAATGAGAGTGAGTCTTGATGGGCCAGATGGATGGGCCCGTGGCTGGATTGGTAAAGGGCAGAGAGCTCCAGTCCGACTCAGACGTCAGCAAGGTGGAGGTGGAGTACTGGTTTGGGCTGGTATCATCAAAGATGAGCTTGTGGGGCCTTTTCGGGTTGAGGATGGAGTCAAGCTCAACTCCCAGTCCTACTGCCAGTTTCTGGAAGACACCTTCTTCAAGCAGTGGTACAGGAAGAAGTCTGCATCCTTCAAGAAAAACATGATTTTCATGCAGGACAATGCTCCATCACACGCGTCCAAGTACTACACAGCGTGGCTGGCAAGAAAATGTATAAAAGAAGAAAATCTAATGACATGGCCTCCTTGTTCACCTGATCTGAACCCCATTGAGAACCTGTGGTCCATCATCAAATGTGAGATTTACAAGGAGGGAAAACAGTACACCTCTCTGAACAGTGTCTGGGAGGCTGTGGTTGCTGCTGCATGCAATGTTGATGGTGAACAGATCAAAACACTGACAGAATCCATGGATGGCAGGCTTTTGAGTGTCCTTGCAAAGAAAGGTGGCTATATTGGTCACTGATTTGTTTTTGTTTTGTTTTTGAATGTCAGAAATGTATATTTGTGAATGTTGAGATGTTATATTGGTTTCACTGGTAAAAATAAATAATTGAAATGGTTATATATTTGTTTTTTGTTAAGTTGCCTAATAATTATGCACAGTAATAGTCACCTGCACACACAGATATCCCCCTAAAATAGCTATAACTAAAAACAAACTAAGAACTACTTCCAAAACTATTCAGCTTTGATATTGAGTTTTTTGGGTTCATTGAGAACATGGTTGTTGTTCAATAATAAAATTAATCCTCAAAAATACAACTTGCCTAATAATTCTGCACTCCCTGTATATCTGATGGCATTTTGGTACAATATATATCTATATACATGATTATATATAGTTACAGATATATATAGGAATACATATTTAAAAATACCTAAAACATATTCTACTATGTGCAGAACATTGGAATGTGAAATATTTACAGTAAATACATAGTTAAAACCTTTATCACATATGAATATTGAATAAATATGCTTTTACATGCTTTCATCTACTTAACAGCAAAGGGCTCTAATGCACATATATATGTCTATATATGTGTACATACATATATACACACACACACACATATATATATATATATACATACCCATCTTCAGAGATTTATATGTATGTATCTCAATGTTAAAGCCCTTTTTTTCTTACACCTAAGATCTTATATCTTTGAGCCTTTATAACTTTTTTGTTCAATATTTATTTTAAATATTTTTTAATAGATAGTGTTATTATGAATGTAATGTATTTTTGAAGTATTTTGTGCAACTTTTAGTTTTGCAAAACAGTTAACCAGAGCTCGCAGTAATGATTAATGCGTAAATCTAGTGTGAGCACATTTGCATTTACTTTCAACTCGTAATACGAGCGGTAAGCCCAATGTGCGCAAACCTTTGCGATATACCCCATATAGCTCGGGCGTAGCGTTTGTGCTCCACCCGTAATCTAGCCCTTAGTCTCATACTTCGTATATTTATTTGTATCTTTTACAAATGACATTGCACTTTCCATGTCTTTTATTTAAATTAAAGCTGAAAAACTTTCAGCTTCAGTTTCCTAGAGAGCGGCATTACTTTCTATGGACCAGTAAATCTAACATTCTCTAGTTTGGAGAGAGATTATATTGCTGACATCACAGTGGCAGAACTCACTGACTTTTCTAAGGAATGGGGAGGAACATGGAAATCCCAGAGAGATGAGAGATGCCTTCCATAGAAAGTAATGAAGCTCTCTGAGATACAAAATTTCACATGGGAGAGAGAAGGTAACTGGAAAACCTTTGGGGCTGATATAAAGGCTCCATTTGCATCAATTCCAAATTAAAGTGAAATGTTTTCACTACAATTTAATTTGCTTTTGTCTATATTTTAGGATACATTACTTTTTTGTTAGTTAAAATAAGTGTATTGCGAATTTTGAGCAAACTTCACCTGCATACAGCTAGCAAGACAAATCACCAGTTTGTTTAAAATGCTTAGAAAATATCAGAAAGACTTGTGAGAGAGCTTCAGACAGACCCGGGAACAAACCTTTTTAGCCCAGGGAGTAACAAGATTAAACGCAATAATACTGATAGGACACAATCTGAAACGTATAGTAATATAAAATACAATGCACAAAGTGTAAGTGTAACAAAACTCTCCTATATTGCACTGGGCTTGTCTACGCTTCAAAAGTTAAAATGGGGAGAGAGTAAGCGCTAAAAAGCTTAAAAGGCTAGTAAAAGGTACATTTTAATACATATAAAAATTTACAAATGGCAATCAGACGCATGGATCCATGTCTGACTTAACAAAAAAATATATAATAAACAAATCTAAAAATATCTAAAAATATCCAATGGAGTATAGCATGTGACGCTGACTTAGTGAGCCAGTGATGAGGAGTTAGAAGGACATGTACATTCAATAATATAAACAACCTAAGTGAGTGATTGAGTGCACACAATAGCTTTCAACAAAGAAAAATAGCATTCACAAAAAAGAAAAATAGCATTCACAAAAAATAGTGTTCACAAAAATTGGCGTACATAAAACATGTTCAAATGTTCAACCGGTTATATGTAAGTGAATCCAGTAGTGTTTCCTCCAAAGTGACGTGTAGAAATATAACGTGAAGTCAATAATAGTAGAATGTAAACGTTGAGTGGGTCAAATTATTGTGGTTCAGCTGCTAAATTAAAAAATTGTAAATCCGTGAGGTGAATAAAAATAAAAATAACTTGTGTAAAAATCCACGTGGAAAACTTGAATTCAAATGATAAACAAAGGTCAAAAATCAAAAGACAAAAATATCAAAAGACAAAAATAGAAAATCAGTGATAATATTAAAAAGCACTAAAGATCTAGTGAAAACAAATCCTTAATTCAGACGTTAAAAATCCTTGGTAAGATCCATAACAAACAAATACATCGATAAAATACCTAAAAGGGAACAAAAGAGAAACAAATAGTGCAACACTGTATATGATATATAATATAGGTAATTAAAACCAAGCTCACCAGTATGCCAACGCGTTTCGGCCTAGACTTGATAGTCTTGAGAAAGGCCTAGTCTAGGCCGAAACGCGTTGGCATACTGGTGAGCTTGGTTTTAATTACCTATATTATATATCATATACAGTGTTGCACTATTTGTTTCTCTTTTGTTCCCTTTTAGGTATTTTATCAATGTATTTGTTTGTTATGGATCTTACCAAGGATTTTTAACGTCTGAATTAAGGATTTGTTTTCACTAGATCTTTAGTGCTTTTTAATATTATCACTGATTTTCTATTTTTGTCTTTTGATATTTTTGTCTTTTGATTTTTGTCTTTTGATTTTTGACCTTTGTTTATCATTTGAATTCAAGTTTTCCACGTGGATTTTTACACAAGTTATTTTTATTTTTATTTACCTCACGGATTTACAATTTTTTAATTTAGCAGCTGAACCACAATAATTTGACCCACTCAACGTTTACATTCTACTATTATTGACTTCACGTTATATTTCTACACGTCACTTTGGAGGAAACACTACTGGATTCACTTACATATAACCGGTTGAACATTTGAACATTTTTTATGTACGCCAATTTTTGTGAACACTATTTTTTGTGAATGCTATTTTTCTTTTTTGTGAATGCTATTTTTCTTTGTTGAAAGCTATTGTCTGCACTCAATCACTCACTTAGGTTGTTTATATTATTGAATGTACATGTCCTTCTAACTCCTCATCACTGGCTCACTAAGTCAGCGTCACATGCTATACTCCATTGGATATGTTTAGATATTTTTAGATTTGTTTATTATATATTTTTTTGTTAAGTCAGACATGGATCCATGCGTCTGATTGCCATTTGTAAATTTTTATATGTATTAAAATGTACCTTTTACTAGCCTTTTAAGCTTTTTAGCGCTTACTCTCTCCCCATTTTAACTTTTGTATTGTTAGCCTACTAGGAGGCTATATAGTTAGTAAGCTTAAGGCCCTGGGTGTAGCGCTCGGTCCACTTCTCCTGTTCTTGTCTACGCTTCACATACAGAGTTTAGCCTTTGTGAAGTCTAAACTACAACTTCTCTCCAAGCTGGATAATCTTTGAATATCAGGGCCAAAGTGCTATTGTTATACAATTCTTGTATCAATTGTTATAATGCTACAATATTACACTTATTTTGCTTGTAATTTGTAAATATGGGAGAACATAGAAATGTAAAATAGTTGACAATATTTTCAGATCATACAATTTTAAATAACTTTCTAATTAGCTTCTGTAATCAAATGTTATTTGTTCTCTTGGTATCATTTATTGAAAAGCTGGGACATAAGCTTAGGAGCGTGCACGTATCTGGAGCACTATATGGCAGCAGTTTTCCAAGAATATTATCCATTTTTCAGAGCACACTATGGCAGCACTATTTCCTGCCATTCAGTGCTCCAAAACACCAACCTAGGTATCTCTTCAACAAGAATACCATGGGAATTAAGTACATTTGATAATAGAGGTAAACTGGAAACTTTTTAAAGATTGTTTGCTCTGTTTGAACCACAAAATATTTTTTGGGGAGAGTTTCATATCCCTTTAAGATATTTATTTCCCCTTGCATTGTGTAGGAAGACCAATTTAAACTGCTTTGACCCACAGTAGTTAAAACCTTTACCATAATGGTTTTCACAGAGTTTCTTGTATTCCATACACTTATGTAAGTGCTGGGCGTTATAGATGTTCACACCTTATATCCTGCTCTATTCATGTACCACCTTTCAATCAGGATAGTCAAAAAAGACAATATTTAAATACATGCGTGAAAAATTATGTCATTAAAATGGGTTGTGAGTTAAGGTACAATTAAAGCATTGGCTGCTAGTGAGGACGCTATGAAGCAGCTATTAGTTTCCATAAAACATAGCCCTGTTTGAATTTTTTTATTCTGATGGAACCAAGTTGAATATTCATTTTCATGCTTTCAACAATAACTTTAAACGCGCAGCCATAATTATTTGGTAGATAAAATTCACAATGACCCCCTGGATGTGAATTACAATGTTGGTGACTCTACGTAAAACTGTTTGCAAGTTTGCAGCAGAGCCATAGCATAATCCTATGCTTGAATGTTCATCTTTCTTACTGCTCTTTAATCTTTAACGTGGTACAAAATTCCAAAGTATTCAAAAGTATAATATCGAAAATCACACATTTGTAACTGGTAATTGGAATGTAAAGTGTATGGTGCATGCACACTAGAGATGTTGGCAAATTATTTTGTTTTAATTCAAATCTGATGATGTCAATAAAAAGAAATAAACAGGCTTTATTTATAGTCACATGACCTCGTTTCAGCCAATGAAAAAAAGCTTTAAAACATTGCAATAGCAAATATATTTAATGATGCACAATCATATATGTATATATATGTGTGCATGTATATATAAGTATATGCATATGTACACACAGAGCAATGTGCTTTACAACCCATCCAAAAAGGCATTATCTCTGATTATGGTATCGCTGGGCTCTCCAATTGTCCATTCTCATAGTGAGACTGAGAGTCCTTTTCATGGAGGGTCAAATGTCATCATAATCTTTGGCAAAATGCTGAATGAGGGTTAAGGCTTCTTCGGACAATCCATGTCACCTCTAAGCGTAAGGGCTTCTTGTGTCCATTTGTTTGATGCATCAAAGAGACGTTACAACTCTCTCCTGTGACTTGGAAAATTCCATATACAGTATTTAGATACCTGAAGATTTTAGAGGAAGAGCCACAATTAAATAAGCCCACCCCGGTCCTCTCTCCTGTAGTGAGGAGGGCTTTTTGCATCAGTAAATAAGAGCAATTCTGAGCCTCAGGAAGGATGTATTGTAAGCCCACCTGATATAGCTAACCCAAGAATGCCTCATATAAAAAAAGGGTGTAGCCAATGGCTCTCACAAAGTGTTAATGTCATTCCCCTGCGTTGCTGAGATGGCTAGGGGGATTTGGGGCCATTGCTGTCATCATCTGGTGGGCTCCCCTCACTGCTCTCACTTGATGAAGTTTCACTAGGCTTGGGGGTGTCTGAGCCATCTTCAAATGCTTCAGGGTTCTCCAGCATCTCACGGATAAGTGGGGGCATGGGGCCAGGAATCTCCATCTTTAGAGTGATAGCTCGTTCTGCACCTGTTAAATATTAAAACAAAGACATTTAGCTCAGGAGTATACTCTCCACCCTGACCGCACTGCTACAGCTTGCTCCCTTGTGATGCTCATCCGAAGTCAGTACCAATATACTGGACTGATCACACGTCCCTAAAAAGCACACTCTTTCATGACATCTGTTCTCAATGATTTGCTCCTATACATCCTGCACTATATAAACTACCCCCCTCATAACTAGCATGCTCCATGGTTCTAAAATTGTTTCTTATAATCTGCACTTACTGTATCCTTCATATCCCACACTCTTACACTGCTTACCCATTGATGGTACTCCCAAACTGCTACCCATAGCTATCATCCTTATAAGGCATTCCCGTAGCCTGCACTCTCACACTGCTAACCCATAGTCATAACCCTTACACGGAACCCCCACAGCCTGCACTCTCACACTGTTAACCCATAGTCATAACCCTTACACGGAACCCGCACAGCCTGCACTCTCACACTGCTAACCCATAGCTATCATCCTTACACGGCATCCCCGCAGCCTGCACTCTCACACTGCTAACCCATAGCTATCATCCTTACACGGCATCCCCGCAGCCTGCACTCTCACACTGCTAACCCATAGTCATAACCCTTACACGGAACCCCCACAGCCTGCACTCTCACACTGCTAACCCATAGTCATAACCCTTACACGGAACCCCCACAGCCTGCACTCTCACACTGCTAACCCATAGCTATCATCCTTACACGGCATCCCCGCAGCCTGCACTCTCACACTGCTAACCCATAGTCATAACCCTTACACGGAACCCCCACAGCCTGCACTCTCACACTGCTAACCCATAGTCATAACCCTTACACAGAACCCCCACAGCCTGCACTCTCACACTGCTAACCCATAGTCATAACCCTTACACGGAACCCCCACAGCCTGCACTCTCACAATGCTAACCCATAGTCATAACCCTTACACGGAACCCCCACAGCCTGCACTCTCACACTGCTAACCCATAGTCATAACCCTTACACAGAACCCCCACAGCCTGCAATCTCACACTGCTAACCCATAGCTATCATCCTTACACTGCATCCCCGCAGCCTGCACTCTCACACTGCTAACCCATAGTCATAACACTTACACGGAACCCCCACAGCCTGCACTCTCACACTGCTAACCCATAGTCATAACCCTTACACGGAACCCCCACAGCCTGCACTCTCACAATGCTAACCCATAGTCATAACCCTTACACGGAACCCCCACAGCCTGCACTCTCACACTGCTAACCCAAGTCATAACCCTTACACGGAACCCCCACAGCCTGCACTCTCACACTGCTAACCCATAGTCATAACCCTTAAACGGAACCCCCACAGCCTGCACTCTCACACTGCTAACCCATAGTCATAACCCTTACACGGAACCCCCACAGCCTGCACTCTCACACTGCTAACCCATAGTCATAACCCTTACACGGAACCCCCACAGCCTGCACTCTCACACAGCTACACAATAGTCATAACCCTTACACGGAACCCCACAGCCTGCACTCTCACACTGCTAACCCATAGCTATCATCCTTACAGGCACCCCCACAGCCTGCACTCTCACACTACTACACCATAGCCATAATCCTTACACGGCATCCCCACAGCCTGCACTCTCACACTACTACACCATAGCCATAATCCTTACACTACACTCCCACAGCCTGCATTCTCACACTGTACTCCATAGCTATAATCCTTACACTGCACTCCCACAGCCTGCACTCTCACACTCCTACACCATAGCTATAATCCTTATCCTTACACTGCTCTCCCACAGCCTGCACTCTCACACTACTACACCATAGCTATTATCATTACACTGCACTCCCACAGCCTGCACCCTCACACTACTACACCATAGCTATGATCATTACTCTGCACTCCCACAGCCTGCACTCTCACACTACTACACCATAGCTATAATCCTTACACTTCACTCCCAAAGCCTGCACTTTCATACTACAACACCATAGCTATAATCCTTACACTGCACTCTCACACTACTACACCATAGCTATAATCCTTACACTATACTCCTCACACTGCTAACCCATAGCTATGATCATTACAATGCACTCCCACAGCCTGCACTCTCTCAGCCTGCACTCTCACACTACTACACCATAGCTATAATCCTTACACTTCACTCCCAAAGCCTGCACTTTCATACTACAACACCATAGCTATAATCCTTACACTACACTCCCACAGCCTGCACTCTCACACTGCTAACCCATAGCTATGATCATTACACTGCACTCCCACAGCCTGCACTCTCACACTGCTAACCCATAGCTATGATCATTACACTGCACTCCCACAGCCTGCACTCTCACACTTCTACACCATAGCTATAATCCTTACACTGCACTCCCACAGCCTGCACTCTCACACTGCTAACCCATAGCTATGATCATTACACTGCACTCCCACAGCCTGCATTCTCACACTTCTACACCATAGCTATAATCCTTACACTGCACTCCCACAGCCTGCACTCTCACACTGCTAACCCATAGCTATGATCATTACACTGCACTCCCACAGCCTGCACTCTCACACTACTAACCCATAGCTATGATCATTACACTGCACTCTCACACTGTTTTTTGAAGCCAGCAGCCTCCTTGATTCTACACAGCCTGCACTTTTCTTGTTTCTTTACAGCGAACATTACACTAAAGTCTGTGCTGGTTACGGTGCATAGAGAGCAATGTTACCTTTGGTGCTGATGCCACGTAAATCTGTAATCTTCATAAGCATGCGAGGGAACATGTACGGTTTGTCGGGTCTTCGCCGCCGAGCATAAAACTTAAGGGCCTCCAGCAGTGGTTCCTGCAGTTTCTCCACCTTTTCTGGTTCTTCCAGATCCATTCGATCTAAGAGTAAAAGAGCTCAGAGCTAGTCCAATGTCAATCTGCATGCACTGTGTGGATATGATGCTATCAATGTTTCATGCTACCTTCTTGTCACAACCAATCTAAACAGTTTAACTAGAACTCAATATTTTTTTTATTATGCCACTTGCAGTTTTTTATTCTAGATTTCCACATAACTCTTGCAAAAGGCACTTCATTGCTAGTTTTATACTACACTTTTTGCACATCCTGTATAGAGCAACAGAATCTGTTGGCTACAAATGAATAAAAAAATACGAAGGAGAGTTTGGACCCTGTAAAGGTGCAATACCTCCACAAATCAGACAGATGGCGCTCAGCAGACCAGTCTCTGTGTCATCCATTTCCAGCGGGAGTAGTTGATCAGCAAAGGCAAAAACCAAGTCTGTGAGAGGCCCAAAGCCGGCATTGTGCATCTGAGTCCGGTTCAGGGTGAGTCCATCTGAGAAGGTCATGGTGTCTTGTTCTGGGGTGTAACGAGTGCAAATCCGCAGCATCTTTATGAAATAAAAATAAACAAATATTTTGTGTTTACCAAAAGATAAATGATTATGTTTTAGATATTGCAGCGATGTGGCAAGTTTAAAAGTGTAAAGGGATGGTCTACTCCAGAATTTTTATTGTTTAAAATGATAGATAATCCCTTTATTACCTATTCCCCAGTTTTGCATAACCAACATCGTTTTATTAATAAACCTTTTACCTCTGTGATTCCCTTGTATCTAACCCTCTGCAGACTGCCCCGTATCTCAGTTCTTTTGACAGACTTGCATTTTAGCCAATCAGTGCTGAATCTTAAATAACTCACCAGGAGTGAGCACAATGTTATCTATAGGGCACAATTGAACTAGCACTGTCTAACTGTGGAAAACTGTCAAAATGCACTGAGATAATAGGCGGTTTGTAACAGTTTAAAAGTCAGTTTGAGCCTTCCTAGGTTTAGCTTTCAGCAAAGAATACCAAGTGAACAAAACAAATTTGATGATAAAAGTAAATTGGAAAATTGTTTAAAATTGCATGCCTTAGCTGAATCATGAAAGTTTAATTTTGACTAGAAAAAGCGCTGTTTATCTTTGTAATTCATGCCTGATAAAGCAGCTTGTTTGCCGAGAAATGCGTTGCATACAATAAATCTATGCTTATGTTACTTCTGTTCCTGCCTGCTATTATGTGGTGTGTACCCACTAGGAATGACAAAACGATTGCAGAGTCGGGTCCTCAGTTTGCAGTTAAGAGCAGCTTGTGTGTTTGCACCATGTTTTAGAGTCATTTGCAAACGTGTGCTGCACATATCTTTGGCTGCAGTCTCATGCTATGTGATGCCCATGTTTCTTCTACTGAGTTATCACACTGCCAATACCCCATTCTATTTTATTGGGTGCAGCTTAAGCCATTTTACCTCACAACTTTTAAAATTTTGAACTGACATTATGAATATAGGACAGAAACCATTGTTTTAACAGACTACAGATAATATATATATATATACTGTATATAAACTTTTAATTCTTATTTTATATATTTGCCATATAACTGTTAGTTTCTTTAAAGGACCGCTAAACACAGTTGGATAATCAATAAATGCATTATAAAAAGACAATCTAAAAGCACAATATAAGACAAAATAAGTAGATTTTTTTCTGACAAAAGTCAGTTAGTTACATTTTTCTTCCGAATGCATCATGTGACAGCCTTCAGCCAATCACAAAATTCATATATGTATAGCCTGTGAATCTTGTACATGCTCAGTAGGAGCTGGTGCCTCAGAAAGTGTGCATATAAAAAGATTGTGCTTATTTAGATAATGGATGTGAATTGGAAAGTTATTTAAAATTGTGTGCTCTATCTGAATCATGAAAGTTTAATTTTGCCTTGATTGTTCCTTTAAAGGGACATAATACTCATATGCTAAATCACTTGAAACTGATGCAGTATAACTGTAAAAAGCTGACAGGAAAATATCACCTGAGCATCTCTATGTAAAAAAGGAAGATATTTTACCTCACAATCTCCTCAGCTCAGGAGAGTAAGTTCTGTGTAAAAAGTTATACTCAGCTGCAGGTAAAAAATAAATAAAAAAAATGAAGAAATAAACAGCAGCCAATCAGCATCAGCAGTGCTGAGGTCATGAACTCTTTTACTGTGATCTCATGAGATTTCACTTAACTCTCATGAGATTTCATAGCAAACTTCCTTTAAACTGAATAGGGAAATAAGATGAGAGTGCATGTAAGCTCGCCCCTTCCGCTGTCCCGGGACAGTCATACTGATTTGCTGCTTAGAAATCCTTTACAATGGGATGTGGCTACTGAGGAACTTTTGAGGTAAAATATATTTCTTTTTTACATAGAGATGTTCAGGTGATATTTTCTAGTCAGCTTTTTACAGCTATGCTGCATCACTTTCAAGTGTTTAAACATTTGGTTATTATGGCCCTTTAATTAATCTTTTATTTTATGTGGTTCAGCACCCCCTTGTGAGATTCTGGTTTAGTACACAACATTCTTATGGGGTGGGTGGAGTTTCGCTACAGGAAAACAATTGCAGCAAACACAAAGTTAATTTGTTTTAAAAATATTTAGACACCAATACTATGTTATTGTATAGAAAGACAACAGGAGTGTCTTGTCATTATAAAGTGTTAAGTGCCCCTTTAAAACAAGAGAGAAGCCAGAGATGTTTATATAAGTCATCACAACAATCCTGACGTGAACACATTTGTATTTGTATATGGCTTAAGCCACCCACTATTTTATGTTGCTGTAAGAGTCATTTTCCCATGACTTTCAATATTGATGCGCGGAAAATAGGTGCCAATGAGTCTTTTTATGCTGCGAGTTTGAGTGAAGCTTACATAGAACCTTATAAAACTGTATGTTACTGTAAATTAAGTTATTCAAGTGCTTTATAAAACAAACATCACATATATGACAGAACATACTTGATCCTTTTAATGTGAATCACATGAACATGCTGGTGGTTTTCCCCTAATCTAAACACAAGTTTAAAATGATAACACAGTTGCTAAAACTACAAGATAAATAATAATAATGATGGCAATAATAATGATCATCTAGTCAGACAAACAGAAATACGTGTAGCCATTATTTTTCATAATAACATTGTGAAATTCAGGGACATTTGACCTGTTTTAAAAAAAAAAAAAAAAAAAAATAATTAAAGAAACATAATGCATTTTTTTTCTCTCTCACCAGAATGTCAAGGCAGGCAGCTTTCAACAGGGTGATTTGGTCAGCAATAGTGAGTGTAGTAAACCCAGGCAAGCGCTTAGCAAATTCTACTATTTTGATGATGCACTTAGTGGCAAGTTCACTGAATTTATCCCACAAGCCCAGATCCAGCTGCACTCTGTGATCCGCACTGGAGTTCTGAAGAAAAGAAGAGGCAAATAACAATCAGTTGCATGATTGTTTATTTATGTTCTACATAAATGAAATGGTTAACAGACAAAACCTTTGTCACACACTGACACTGTTAGCAATTATACATTTTATACATATTCTTAACAATTAGCCTGTTTACCTTTATTTTATCATTTGAAATAGCTGTTTTTACCTGTTCAAACAACCTTTACTGTAATTTTTAATAGTGTAGTATTGCGATAGAAAAGGTTGTCCCTACAACAGCTTTTATTGTAATAATTCTTACTAGCTGCTTGTCTGAGCACTAAGCTAAAAATAGACATATTGTTAAGGGAACATGAATGTACATTAGGTTTCCAGTGCACATGTAGTTTTAACAGACATACAAAATAAATGTGTAGGTTTACCTTAGGTCCTCAACCTGTCCAATCCTACAGAATCCTTTTTTCTCATGACACAGGCTTGCTACCAGTAACTACTCAGTAGCTGCTTGGGCACAGCTGCAGGGCTATACCATTCACCAGCCTCAGCCTTTGATTGGCTGCAGGGCCAGGGGCGGAATTACCATTGGTGCAGCAGGTGTAGTGGCACCAGGGCCCAAGAGCCTTTTATTAGTGAAAGTTGCAGGCCCATCTATCTATCTATATATCTATCTATCCCCAAAATTATTATATCAAGCCAAATGTATTTTATTACTTTTGCTTTTTATTGAGTTACCTTTGGGGGCCCCAAGGTTGAGTAGGTCTGCTACTGTGCAGGGCTACACCACTCACCAGACTCAACCTTTGATTGGATACAGGTGCAGGACCATACCACTCACCAAACGCAACCTCTGATTGGCTACAGGTGCAGGGATATACCATTCACCAGATTCAGCCTCTGATTGGCTACAGGTGCAGGGCCATACCATTCACCAGACTCAGCCTCTGATTGGCTACAGGTGCAGTGCAACACAACTCACCAGACACAACCACTGAATGGCTAAGGTGCAGGGCTACACCACTCACCAGATGCAACTACTGATCGGCTACAGGTGCAGGGCTACACCACTCACCAGACACAACCACTGATTGGCCACAGATGCAGGACTACAACACTCACCAGACACAAACACTGATTGGCCACAGGTACAGGGCTGCACCACTCACTAGACACAACCTCGGATTGGCCACAGGTGCAGGGCTACACCACACACAACCACTGATTGGCCACAGGGGTAGGGCTTCACCACTCAGCATAAACAACCTCTGATTGGCCATATGTTCTGGGCAACACCACACACCAGACACAACCACTGATGCACAGATGCAGGGCTATACTTCTCACCAGACACAGCCTCTGATTGGGCACAGGTGCAGGGCTACACCAAACACAACCACTGATTGGCCACAGGTGCAAGGCTATACTTCCCAACCGGCCACAAACTCTGATTGGCCACAGTGTGAAAAAAAGAGACAGTCACTGTGAGAGATTAGTACTAGGAGCCTCAGTTGTAGTAAGACTGTTATATCTGCTAAACCTAAATTAAGTGAATGAAATCACATCAGTATCACTTATTTCTGATCATCTTCATTTCTCCAGTACTAAAGTTGATAGAGTTATTAATCTCTACAATTTAAGTAACAATACAGAACAGCTCCCCATAGCTTTCATTAAATCCCACGTCTAATACTAACATGCAGATGATCTCTTATTGACTGCTAGTATATGTAACAGTCAGAAGCTCGCTTACCGTGGTGTACTTGCCAAGCTGGCATAAAGATGGGAATGTTTCCTGATGGGCTTTGCTGACTTTTTGGATGAGCTCCTCCATCTCAGGAGGCATCTCATAGCTGTCTGGTACCATCACCTCCTCCTTTACTTCCTTCTTCTTCTTATTCCTGTCATTTCTCACTGCTGCAGTAAAACATTACAAGATGTGGTAAGACAATTCTGCCCATAGCTTGTGTGATCACATTAGCTAATGCAACAGAAGCATTACAGGCTTACAGGAACAAACCATATTCTATCACAGATATGAAAGAGCAATTAAACATGGTAAATTTTTAGGACTGTTTAAAATTATATTGAATCCCACAGTAAAAGCATTTTTTATTAAAGGGCCATGAAGAACGTGTAATTTAAAATATTGAATTATGTGTATTGTAAAAATTTGCAATATAGTTTCATCTTTATTTTGCAAACTTTTCCTGTACTTTACCTTTGGAAATTTGTTGGTTTTCTAATTCAGAAAAAAAAAATTGTGGGTTTTAAAACTTGAGAGAATAGGAAGTATACACATCAGACTTCACAAGCCTGACCCTGACATATCTGTCTCTAACTAGCCTCAGCAAAGGTAATAAGATAAAATACTGCAAAACAATGCAAATATTGATAACAAAATGACAGTGGCTAGCCTTGGTGGTCAGAAATGGCATTACTAAACAAGCATCTTGTAATTACAGGGTGATTATGTTCCTTTAGGCACAAGTAACATTTACTTTATTTAAAAAAAAAAAAACAATATGCAGCAAAAATTATAGATCCTAACGAGGGCTGGATTACAAGTAGAGCACTATTTAATGCTCCTGCTCGAGCATTAGCTGTGCTAGAAGGAAGCTTTTTTGCATGCGGTGGGTTGAGCATTCTTATTATGAGTTGAAAGTGTTTTCGCTTGTGCGCTAACCTGCGAGTAAAAAAGATGAACTTAGGATATTGTGCTTGCAATAAGGTATTCCCCCATAAAAGTCAATGGAGCAAAAAAGTGAAAAAAAAAACAAACTAAAAAGACGTATTCACCCATAGAAGTCAATGGAGCAAAAAAGTGGAATACATATTTCTACATATATCTGATGGTATTTTGGTACATTATATATTTATACCATATATATATACACACACATGATTATATATGCCTGTATATCTGTATAGATGTTTACAGATATATATAGAAATATGTATTTACAAATACTTAGAACATATTCTGCTATGTGCAGAACATTGGAATATTTACAGTAAATACACAGTATAATACTTTATTAAGTATGAATATTGCATAAAAATGCCTTTACAAATTTTCATCTACTTAACTGCAAAGGGCTCCAATGAACTTATTTATATGTCTTTATGTGTGTACATATGTATTTATGTGTTTATATGTGTATATATGTCTGTAAATACACACATAAATATGTATGTATCTCTATGTTAAAGCCCTTTGCCTGCTTTTTTACCCTAACACCTGAGACCTCATATCTTTGAGCCCTTATAACTTTTTGTGCAATATTTTTTTATTAATATTTTTTATTAGATAGTGTTATTATGAGTGTAACTGTACATTGTAATGTATTTTTTATTTGTTTTGTGACACTTTTTACAGTTAACCGGAGCTATGATGACGCGGTAATCATTCTAGCGTACATCGTGACTGTGCTCAAACGATCGTGTTTACTTTCAACTTGTCATATGAGCGGAAAACCTGATGCGTGCAAACAGCTGTGATAAACCCCTTATCACTCGCGTGCAACTGTTAACACGCCGCTCGTAATCTGGCCTGGAGAGAAAGTGATAGAAGGCAAGACACAGAGGGCCTGATATTTAAAACCTCGCCACTCAGACGAGATATCCTAAGAAGTCTCGTCAGTATGGCGAGTCCCATAAACATTTTTTAGAAACAATTTTTTTTTAAACTTGAGACATGTTAAAATAAATCCCAAAGATGTTGCGTGATTTCTCTCAATGCCAGCGAGGTTGTGAATATCAGGCCCAGAGAGAGAAAGACACCTGCAGTGTGTAACCATAACAGGACTAATATATAGCAGTAACCATTGCACTACAAGCATATTAAATACATATATATCACCCTGTATGTGTGAGTTTGTGCGCCTAACAGTTTGATATAGTAGTTACATTAGAGGCTAAATAAATATATTCCATCGTTTTATAAAATATAAACATACGCATTATACAAAAACATTTTAATTTTTATAATTTAATAATTATTCCTGTTTTTATTTTGCTACACGTACTGTTTGCTCGGACAATCTTTAAAGAACAGAACATCAAAAGCAGATCACATCATTCGCATGACTAATTTTGACAAACTGTGGTTAAAGCTATCCCTATTAGGGTTATCTGTTAATCTGAAAATAAAAAAGCCATGCATCATTAGTGATAAAATGCTGTGAAAGATGGAGTGGGATCAATGCGTATCCTGGAATAGTTTACTAGTCTTGTGTCTGCTGTCTGAGCAGTATTACAAAATACCTTCTGACCTGACCCTTAACCCTAAAGTGCGACCTCAGACCTTGCCTGCAGGTGGGAGGGCTGGATCACTGCAGGGGACAGAGATGGATTTTCCCTCTCTATTGAGTCACTCCTGTCCCATGTTCTCACACTTCTTTCATATTAGAAAATGGACTAAACAGCCACACTTATACAGGCTAGTAGAAATGAAGAATATTGCCAAGAATAACTATACGCAGGACAATTTTATTGTTTCGATTCATTATGTTATATGGACATTTATCAAGTGAAATACAACATCCTGACTCAGACTGACCCCGAGTCCTTTTGTGCCAAATATATCAAGGTCATTACTTTAAAATTGAAGGAGGACTGAAGCCCAGAAAAACAATCAAAGAAAAGTGAAAACTAAACACGAACATAAAAATGTTTCACTTCATTCTCTATCTGATCCTGTGCTTAGCTTGGGCAATATAAGATTACTTTTCTATATGCATTTCCAGAACGTCAGAAAATCAGTTCCAAGTATCTACTGTCCTCTTACCAAAGTAGTATTTTTTTTTAGCAAATCACTCTTTTACCTACAACTTCATACAGTATGATGACCTTTTTACTCTTGGTTTTATTTTCTGAAAAAAGAATTAAACTCCACAAATAATGTTTAGCAAAAAAAAGGTTTCGTTTTGAGTTGCGACATAGTTTCTCACGCATCAGTCCATGTTGATAAGATTTATACTTTTAATACTTTTTATACTAATCTTTGCCTATTGTACCACGCATGGCACTCCTTTTTCTATCGCTCTTTCTCACCCATCTCCCCTGTGTCCTGACTTTCCTCACACGTTTCCTTCTGAACTTCCTTTTCACCTCAGGATAAAGTGTGCAGGACCCTAACAACAGGAAGCCAGGCACCGGAAACCCACTTATAGCACGAGAAGGGCACCGAGATTGAGCAGAGAGACAGAAGTTCACTGACACAGAAGAGAGAAATATAAAGTAAAAGCAACACAATTCTTGCCCAAAATTAACTACATAATCAGAACATAGAAAGAGTGAGAATGCACAATGAAAGAATTTATTTTATATTAGCTTTATTCCTCTGTTCCCTAATCATTTGCTTCTGCTCTGTCTCTGTGCCTTTCTAGTGCTATTGACCTATTTATACCTTAAGATGGACATAGGGGAGGGAGATGAAGTTGAAGCCTACCCAGTAAATGCCATAAAGCAAAACAAAAACCTACTGCAAAGAGTAAAAGAGGCAAAACGAGATGGTGCTGCAAAAAATATACACAGTGAAACAAACTCATTTAGATCATTATAAAGGCACCAGTTTAAAAATAACAAAAGAGAAAACTATTCTTGCACAGTAAAAAAGCCAAGGAACACTAATATAGCAAATATTTGTTTACAAGATCCAAATGTTATTAGCCCCCCCCATGCAATGTATAAAGTGCTGCTCGCTTAATGTAACGAAGCAACATTGTTACTTGAGAGTTATTTATTCTTCTGGAATTTAGAACCAGGGAGTCTTGCTGTGCAAAGAATCTATTTACATGAGGACCCAAGGGACAAAGTGAGGTGTCAGAATTACAAGGAATGCAGAGTCCAGCACGTTAACTACCTCATGCACTACAAAAAAAGAGCTGAGATCATCTCACTGCTTGTGCACATATTGCATGGATGTTTGCATTAATTTTATTTACTCACCTTCTTTCGACATCCCAACCTGGAAACATTTCTGCAGTCTGCAAAACTGGCAGCGATTTCGGGTCACCTTATTGATTTGGCAGTTCTTGTCACGGTGACATGTATACACCATATTCTTCTGTATACTGCGTCGGAAGAAGCCCTGTTAGAAAGAGGAAGGGTGTGAGATGACTGGATGGAGCGAGAGGGTGTAAGAAAGAGATGAGAAAATGCAAGACAGCAGACAATATTAAGGAAGTTTCACTAGTAAGTAAGGGATAGTTAGTGAAATCAAGAAAATGTATAACAGAGGATAAAAAGATATTCAGAGTATAAGGAGGTGGGAAGAGAGAGTGAAAAGGAGAGTTGAATGAATAACAAAAATAGTCTACATTTTACACACACACATAAATATATATACAGGTGGCCCTCGTTTTACAACGGTTCAATTTACACCGTTTCAGAATAACCTTTTTTTCCAGTCATGTGACTGCTATTGAAAAGCATTGAGAAGCAGTGCATTTATTAAAATAGCCAGTAGGTGGAGCTGTCCACTTGTGTTGCAGCACAGCCAACAAGCTGAAATTAATCAGTTTAACCAGACCTGAGCTATCGAGCAGATTTCAAAGGAACAAGATCTTCCTGACTATAAAACAGTCCAGATTGGAATGCATAGGAAGAACTGTTTTCAGAAAAAAATGCAAGTGAAGTCTGTGTTGTGTGATTATTTTATTAGGTTTATAATGCTGTTTAGCATTTAAAGTCTTCATTTCAAAGCTTTAAAAATAATGTATTAGGTGTTACTTATGACAATTTTGAGAGGGGCCTGCAACATATCTCCCTCACTTCCCATTGACTTACATTATAAACTGGGGTTCAATTTACAACGGTTTTGATTTACAACCATTCCTTCTGGAACCTAACCCCGGCGTAAACTGAGGGCTACCTGTATATATATATATATATATATATATATATATATATATATAAAAATATATATATACACTGTATAAATATATATATGTGAGCTGATTCATAGGTTATAATATTGTAAGGAATAACAGAATTTTCTAGTCTTAATAAATCTAGTTCCTGTTTAAATGGTGAATGCACTGTGTGCATGGGAAAAAATGAATTTGAAAACCTTGTGAAAACCAATGTGATGGACAGAACAGAATTCAAATGGATTGGAATGGAATTTATTTAAATCAGTAGTGAGACTGTAGCAACTTCATGTAAAGTTGTTCTAAGGGTTAATTAGTCATTTGGTTATTACATGTACTTCACAAACAATGAGAGGCACATATATTTCTAAGATTTTGATAGCCCTCGTATTATTTACAAAAGATGCAGCCCTCTTTGGCAGTTAAGTGGTGCAACCTAAATGACATCTTGAACATTATAATTGCAACTCTGTTCTCAATGCATTACTATGATGATCAGCAAATAGTAAGTCTTGAAATACAATGTTTCCTGTTGAACACTGTGTTCCTTGGACCTAATATTGGAACAGAAAGAGAAACATAGAAGCCTAAGAGGGAATACACTACAAAATGCCAAAAACAAACAAAAAGGCACAATTAAAGGGATAGGAAATTCAAAATTAAACTTGCATGATTCAACTAAAGCATGTCATTTTAAGCCACTTTTAAATGTACTTTTTACTATTTGTACTATTTTCAAATGTGTTTCGTTCTCTTGGTATCCCTTGTTAAAAAAGAATATGCACATAACCCACACTAGTGGGAGCTAGCTGCTGATTGGTGCCATCACACATTTGTCTCTTGTGATTGGCTAACTAGGTGAGTTCATCTAGCTGTCAGTAGTGCAATGATGTTCTTTCAGTAAAGGATAGCAAGAGAATGAAGCAAATTTGATAATAGAAGCACATTGGAAAGTTGTTTGAAATTGTATGTTCTATCCAAATAATGAAAGACAATTTTTGGGTTTCCTGTCCCTTTCAACGTGGTGACCAGAAGACAAAGCCTACTAAAGTGATATGGAAAGACAAGAGCTGGAAATGAGGACAGAGGAATAATGCAATAATGGAATGCACTGCCATAATGGGAGATGGAAAAACTGAGACAATGATACAGGGGTATGGGCGAGAGAAGCTTAGAAAGTTACATATAAAAAGTAAAGCACAAAAATAAAAACAATTATATTGATGATGAAAAATACAGGTACGCCAAACCCTTTAGCCAAACTGCTGGGGACTGGAACAGGTTTGGATTTTGGAATATTTGTACATTTGCATCTGTATAATGGGGCAGCTTGGAGAGGGGGTGGGAACAAGCGTAAACAATATCTTATGTAATTTAGACAATATTTATCACAATACAGCTTATACATGCAATGCTATTTCATATCATTTTAATACTTTTGTATACATAGTACCATCAGAAAGATAGCATTGTAATCAGAAAGGTAATAGTTGTTGATTTAAATAAATATAGAAGAATTAAAAAATTAAAATAAAAAAAAATGCAGGCAGAGACGATTGTGACTTGTTGGCGGTAAAAATAGTGATTTTTAATGATTTTATTAAAAAAAAAAAAAATATTAATGAAAAAGTCTAGTTTTCTGAATTTTGGAATTCTGGACATGGGTATTTGTACCTGTATTATGAAGTGCATTCTGTGAAATATTACAGAAACACTAAGGGCTAGATTACAAGTGTCACGTTAACTGTACTGTGTGAGCGATATGGGATGATGGAAATAGCGCGGGTATTAAGAGTTGCAATCAAATTTAATGTGTGTCGGGTTAGCGCAACTTTGGTGTTCTGGTTAACTGTTACTCTAGACAAAAAAAAGTTGCACAAAACACATCAAAAAAACATTGTAAGGGCTCAAAGATAGGAGGTCTCAGGTGTTAGAAAAAAAGGGCTGCAAAGGGCTTTAACATAGAGATACATACATACACATGTCTAAATATGTGTGTATATATATATATATATATACACACATATACACACACATATGTATTTGTGTGTGTGTACATATGTATTTATATGTGTGTATATTTATTTACAGACATATACACACACAGATATACAGTATATATATATATATATATATATATATATATATATACATACACACACATATATAAGTGCATTGGAGCCCTTGGCAGACAAGTAGCTGAAAACATGAAAAATCATATTTAATTCATATTGTTTAACTGCGTATAAACTGTAAATATTTCACATTAGAATATTCTTAACATACATTATATATATATATCTTGGTGAAGAACATTGGAATGTGAAATATTCATAATTCATTTTGGGTTTACCACTCTTGAATAAATGGTTAGCATGCAAGTATGGGTGTTAGGTTTCTTCTTGCAGTTTGCATGCTCCATTGAAGCTTTACTCAAAAAATTTCTAGCCTTTAATTTGTTCCCAATGATCCACTTTAACTGCTGGAGTGTATTAAATTGTTTACAAGTATTTTAATTAACCGTATATTGGCATTTGAATTAGTTTATTTAGCCTGTGGTATCCCCACCCATCCTGAAAGTTTTTGGCCTTAAGGCCAAGCTGTGTTAACACAGCCAGCAGAAGAAATTACACTCCCAGTGGGTTATAGAAAAGATAAGGTAATAAAATGTTAATTTTCCATTGTTCTCTCCAAGTATTGGTGATTGGTTTATGGACAGATCTAAGATAAAGAAGCATGTATATGTACACAATGTGATAAAGTAATGAGATCTGATTATACCTACAAGCTCAACCCATTTTATTAGGTTGTGGCTTCAAAACATAAAATCAGCTAATTCATATACACAAATAAACCTTAAAAAAAGCAAATCTCATACATCTTATACTCTGCAGCTGGTAAAAAAAAGTAATTGGAAACACATTAATGGAAAAACAATTTAAAGTATAATGTTCCTTTAATGCGGTCTCAATATTCGAAGTTCCACTTTTTTTAGCATGCATCAGGTTTTCGTTTTCACGCTAACTTTTTAGTTTTAACTCATAATACAAGAGGAATCCCAACGCGGCAAAAAGCCCCTGTCTAGCGAAGTTAACAGGCTAGTGGAAGCGCTAAATAGTGCTCCACTTGTAATCTAGTCCTAAGACGTGTCTGGAATAACACACACAAGGACATAGTTAGAAAATTGTGTTTTAATGTATAGCACAAAATAAGGCAATACTTTAACAGATCATATAAAAGATGAGGTGTTAAAAGATAATTAAAGGGACAGTAAATACCTTGTACTTACAAGACACTTCTGCTGTGCTGCTATAGAATAACATATGTCAAGTCTCAACATTTTTAAAACACATTAACATAATTTTTACTGCAGTTGTTTACTGTAGTCAAACTCCACCCACAATTTGCCTTACTAGGAACAGCCAATATGGGTTTTAGTCGGTAATAACAAGGCTAGTCACAATAATTACGTTAGTATAAATAGCATTGTTTGCAGTTGTAATTAGTTAAAGCCAATTAGGGATATATATGTAGCAGGGTTAGACGTGAGATGTCAGGGTGCATTTAAAGTTCATAGCTAAATTACATAAACAGGGGGCAAAATAAATAATGAAAGTATATTGCAATGATGTTTCATGACCCATAACTAAATCTCAAGGTTCTCAAGGTCCCTTTATTTAATATCTGCTCATCATTAGATGAAACCTAGTTCTGAATATGTTCGTCTAACTGGACTTGTTTTATAAACCATCCCCCCCCAGTTAAGGTGCCCACAGTCCGTGCAAAGCTGCTGACGTGTCTTACCTTGCATCCCTCACATGAGCTGACCCCATAATGATATCCGGAGGACTTGTCATTGCACACGAAGCAGGGCTTGTAAATACGAGGTGGTGGAGGAGGGGAGGGGGAGCTGGGCACCATCTCTTCTGAGCTGGTACTCTGTGTCTCCACAGCTGTAATTACATAGTAGAAAGACACAAAGGATGGTTAGAAAATACAATACAATATTGTGTCTTTAAGGATAACTGCATAAACATCTCAAGAACACAGTCATGTTTCATTTGTACTGCCATGTGCAACTGAAGTATCAAGAAAAGAGTACCTTGTTTCAAAACTCTTGTGAGCACCTAGCCTCTAAATGCTTGTGAGCACCTAGCCTCTAAACCAGTGTTTCCCAAACTCGGCCCTCACGCACCCCCAACAGGCCCGGTTTTCATTCTAGCTGAACTAGTGCACAGGTGAAGTAATCAGCTGATCAGTAACCATGGTTACTAATCTGCTCTCAACCATTAGCTGATTATTTCACCTGTAAACTCTTGTGAGCACCTAGCCTCTAAACGCTTGTGAGCACCCAGCCTCTAAATGCTTGTGAGCACCTAGCCTCTAAACGCTTGTGAGCACCTAGCCTCTAAACATTTGTGAGCACCCAACCTCTAAACGCTTTTGAGCACCAAGCCTCTAAACGCTTGTGAGCACCCAGCCTCTAAACGCTTGTGAGCACCCAGCCTCTAAA
The DNA here is from genome assembly GCF_027579735.1 of Bombina bombina. Lineage (NCBI taxonomy): Eukaryota > Metazoa > Chordata > Amphibia > Anura > Bombinatoridae > Bombina > Bombina bombina. Next base: position 1,061,299,818 of record NC_069501.1, on the reverse strand, counting down.
CGCTTGTGAGCACCCAGCCTCTAAACGCTTGTGAGCACCCAGCCTCTAAACGCTTGTGAGCACCCAGCCTCTAAACGCTTTTAAGCATCCAGGGGCCTATTTATCATGGTGGGAGAGGACATGATCTGATATTGCGGATCATGTCCGCTGCACATCGATAAATGCCGACAGCAAACGCTCTCTGCATTTATCATTGCACCAGCAGTTCTAGTGAACTGCTGGAGCAATGCCGCCTCTTGCAGATCCGCGACCAATCAGCTGCTAGCAGAGAGTGTCAATTAACCCGATCGTATTCGATCGGGTTGATTTCCAGCGCTGTCTGTCCGCCGCCTCAGAGCAGGCAGACAGGTTATGGAGTAGCGGTCATAACTTGTGTATCCGGCGAGCCTGAAGGCTCGTCAAAAACACGGGGCATCAAGCTCGGTTCGGAGCTTGATAATTCGGCCCCCTAGCCTCTAAACGCTTGTGAGCACCTAGTCTCTAAACACTTGTAAGCAAGGCTTGTATCAGTCTGTCTCCAATTATTCATTATATTTGCAGCAACCTCCAAGAACACTGCAACACTGTGACATTTCCTGGCATTTAACCTATAAATTAGTGTTGCCATCTTTCAGTGATGAGAAAACAGAACAAGAAATAATTTTCTAAGAACCCTTATGAATATAGTTATGGAAATATAAACATTATTAAACATATGGTGCACTCTTAATCAGCACAGTTTTGGCTTCTGTCTTGATGCTAAAATTCCTGAAAACCTGGACGGAAGTTCCGCACTAATCAAGTAGTTCTCCCTCCAGCTAAAATGCTCAGGTTAAAGCTGAGCAGAGGGCAGCAACAGTGGTTAATACAACTAATTACGGTTTCTTCTGATTTCCAAACACATGAAGATTTCTATAAATATGATAAGCAATGTTGGTACCAAATGCAAGTAATTAAGCCTAATAAAGTGATGTTTTATAAGCTGAGTTATTAAAAAACAGACAATATCATTTTCTAAACTTGTTGCTACCATATTCTAGTTACTGATACTACCCTCTATGCTATGAACATAATTATTATTTCTCCAACATAGGTGTGTCCGGTCCACGGCGTCATCCTTACTTGTGGGATATTCTCTTCCCCAACAGGAAATGGCAAAGAGCCCAGCAAAGCTGGTCACATGATCCCTCCTAGGCTCCGCCTACCCCAGTCATTCTCTTTGCCGTTGTACAGGCAACATCTCCACGGAGATGGCTTAGAGTTTTTTAGTGTTTAGAAATGAGGATTTTTCTGACAGAAGCCAGAAAAACAAAACTTCTAGACTCTTGTCGGATACTTCATTCCGTTCCTCTTCCTTCCATAGCGCAGTGCATGGAAGTGATAGGTTTGATGGTAGCGGCAATGGACATAGTTCCTTTTGTGCGCATTCATCTAAGACCATTACAACTGTTCATGCTCAGTCAGTGGAATGGGGACTATTCAGACTTGTCTCCGAAGATACAAGTAAATCAGAGGACCAGAGACTCATTCCGTTGGTGGCTGTCCCTGGACAACCTGTCACAAGGGATGACCTTCCGCAGACCAGAGTGGGTCATTGTCACGACCGACGCCAGTCTGATGGGCTGGGGCGCGGTCTGGGGATCCCTGAAAGCTCAGGGTCTTTGGTCTCGGGTAGAATCTCTTCTACCGATAAATATTCTGGAGCTGAGAGCGATATTCAATGCTCTCAAAGCTTGGCCTCAGCTAGCGAGGGCCAAGTTCATACATCAACCATCAGGGGGGAACAAGGAGTTCCCTAGCGATGGAAGAAGTGACCAAAATCATTCTATGGGCGGAGTCTCACTCCTGCCACCTGTCTGCTATCCACATCCCAGGAGTGGAAAATTGGGAAGCGGATTTTCTGAGTCGTCAGACATTGCATCCGGGGGAGTGGGAACTCCATCCGGAAATCTTTGCCCAAGTCACTCAACCGTGGGGCATTCCAGACATGGATCTGATGGCCTCTCGTCAGAACTTCAGAGTTCCTTACTACGGGTACAGATCCAGGGATCCCAAGGCGGCTCTAGTGGATGCACTAGTAGCACCTTGGACCTTCAAACTAGCTTATGTGTTCCCGCCGTTTCCTCTCATCCCCAGGCTGGTAGCCAGGATCAATCAGGAGAGGGCGTCGGTGATTTTGATAGCTCCTGCGTGGCCACGCAGGACTTGGTATGCAGATCTGGTAAATATGTCATCGGCTCCACCATGGAAGCTACCTTTGAGACGAGACCTTCTTGTTCTAGGTCCGTTCGACCCACTCCAGCTGACTGCTTGGAGATTGAACGCTTGATCTTATCAAAGCGAGGGTTCTCAGATTCTGTTATTAATACTCTTGTTCAGGCCTGAAAGCCTGTAACCAGAAAAATTACCACATAATTTGGTATATCTGTTGGTGTGAATCTGCAGGATTCCCTTGGGACAAGGTTAAGATTCCTAAGAGTCTATCCTTCCTTCGAGAAGGATTGGAAAAAGGATTATCTGCAAGTTCCTTGATGGGACAGATTTCTGTCTTGTCTGTGTTACTTCACAAAAAGCTGGCAGCTGTGCCAGATGTTCTAGCCTTTGTTCAGGCTCTGGTTAGAATCAAGCCTGTTTACAAAATTTTGACTCCTCCTTGGAGTCTCAACCTAGTTCTTTCAGTTCTTCAGGGGGTTCCGTTTGAACCCTTACATTCCGTTGATATTAAGTTATTATCTTGGAAAGTTTTGTTTTTGGTTGCAATTTCTTCTGCTAGAAGAGTTTCAGAATTATCTGCTCTGCAGTGTTCTTCTCCTTATCTGGTGTTCCATGCAGATAAGGTGGTTTTGCGTACTAAACCTGGTTTTCTTCCAAAAGTTGTTTCTAACAAAAACATTAACCAGGAGATAGTTGTGCCTTCTTTGTGTCCTAATCCAGTTTCAAAGAAGGAACGTTTGTTGCACAACTTGGATGTAGTTCGTGCTCTCAAATTTTACTTAGCAGCTACTAAGGATTTCAGACAAACTTTGTCTTTGTTTGTTGTTTATTCTGGTAAACGGAGAGGTCAAAAAGCAACTTCTTCCTCTCTCTCCTTCTGGATTAAAAGCATTATCCGATTGGCTTATGAGACTGCCGGACGGCAGCCTCCTGAAAGAATCACAGCTCACTCCACTAGGGCTGTGGCTTCCACATGGGCCTTCAAGAACGAGGCTTCTGTTGATCAGATATGTAAGGCAGCGACTTGGTCTTCACTGCACACTTTTTCTAAATTTTACAAATTTGATACTTTTGCTTCTTCTGAGGCTATTTTTGGGAGAAAGGTTTTGCAAGCCGTGGTGCCTTCCATTTAGGTGACCTGATTTGCTCCCTCCCTTCATCCGTGTCCTAAAGCTTTGGTATTGGTTCCCACAAGTAAGGATGACGCCGTGGACCGGACACACCTATGTTGGAGAAAACAGAATTTATGTTTACCTGATAAATTACTTTCTCCAACGGTGTGTCCGGTCCACGGCCCGCCCTGGTTTTTTTAATCAGGTCTGATAATTTATTTTCTTTAACTACAGTCACCACGGTAACATATGGTTTCTCCTATGCAAATATTCCTCCTTAACGTCGGTCGAATGACTGGGGTAGGCGGAGCCTAGGAGGGATCATGTGACCAGCTTTGCTGGGCTCTTTGCCATTTCCTGTTGGGGAAGAGAATATCCCACAAGTAAGGATGACGCCGTGGACCGGACACACCGTTGGAGAAAGTAATTTATCAGGTAAACATAAATTCTGTTATCTTAAAGGGACAGTCTAGTATAAATTAAACTTTCATTATTCAGATAGGACTTTTAATTTTAATTGACTTTCCAATTTACTTTTATCATCAAATTTGCTTTTTTCTCTTGGTATTCTTAGTTTAAACTAAACATAGGTAGGCTCATATGCTAATTTCTAAGCCTTTGAGGGCTGCCTCTTATCACATGCTTTTTAAATCTCTTTTCAACACAAAGAGACAGAAAGTACACGTGGGCCATATAGATAACACTGTGTTCAGGCACAGAAAGTTATTTAAGATTCAGCACAATACAATGCTAAATGCAAGACAATAGATAATAAACAGTCACAGTCATGTAATCAGGGGGCTGGAAGAAGGTTCCTAGATACAAGGTAATCACAGAGGTAAAAAGTATATTAATAAAACAGTGTTGGTTATGTAAAACTGGGTAATGGGTAATAAAGGGATTATCTATCTTTTAAAACAATAACAATTCTATGGTTGACTGTCCCTTTAACAACACTTTTCACTTCTATGCCAGGCAGCTCCTGACACTTGCTTAAAGGGACATTATACACTCATTTTTTCTTTGCATAAATGTTTTGTAGATGATCTATTTATAAAGCCCATAAAGTTTTAAAATAAATGTATAGTTTTGCTTATTTTTAAATAACATTGCTCTGATTTTCAGACTCCTAACCAAGCCCCAAAGTTTTATGTGAATACTGTCAGCTACCTTCTCCAGCTTGCTCCTGTTTGTGTAAAGGGTCTTTTCATATGCAAAAGAAGGGGAAGGGGGGGAGTGTCTTATTTACCACTTGCAGTGGGCTTTCCAGCTACCTTTTCAACAGAGCCAAACTGACAGCTTCTAAGTAAGTTTTTAAACAGTTTTATACTGGATTTTTATATCAGTATCTGTGCATTTTATTCTTTATAGTAGTGCCTATTATATGCAGTTATATAAAAATGAGTGTATACTGTCCCTTTAAAGGGAGATGAAACCCCATGTTTTTTCTTCTTTCTTTCATGATTTAGAAGGAACATTGTTTTGTATCCTTTGTTGAAGGAGCAGCTATGCACTACTGGGAGCTAGCAGAACACATTAGATGAGCCATTGACACTAGGCATATATGAGTAGCCAACCAATACTATAAAAATGAAAGGCATTATAGGGATGCAGAGGCATTTATAAGACTTGAGGGTATTTGTTAAAGAGGCAATGCAATTAAAATTAAACTTTTATGATTCAGATAAGGCATGCAATATTAAAAAACAATTTCAATTTACTTCTATTATAAAATGTACTTGGTACTCTTGGCAGCCTTTGTAAAGTATATACAAGGTGAGCTCAGCAATTCACTAATGAGAGCTAGCTGGTGATTGGTAGCTGCACAGATATGCATCCTGTCATTTGCTCATCAGGTATGTGCAGCTAGCTCCCAGCAGTGCACTACTGCTCCTGAGTCGACTCTTCAACAAAGGATACCAAGATAAAGAAGTCAATTTGATAATAGAAAACAACAATGTTGTTTAACATTGCATGCTGTATCTAAACTGTGAAAGTTAAAGGGACAGTCTACACTAAAATTGTTATTGCTTAAAAAGATAGACCATGTCTTTACTACCCATTCCCCAGTTGTGCACAACCAACATTATTATATTTATATACTTTATAACATTTAAACCTCTAAGTTTCTGCCACTACAGACAGCTTCTTATCACATTATTTTTTATTTGCTTTTCACAACAGGACTGCTACTTCATGTGGGTCATGTGGATAACATTATGTTCACGCCCGAGGAGATATTTAAGATTAAGCACTACACAGTATTAAATGCAAGTCAATAGGTAATAAATAAAAAGTCATGTGATCAGGGGGCTGTCAGAAGGTAATCACAGAGGTAAAAAGTATTTTACTATAACTGTGTTATGCAAAACTGGGGAATGAGTAATAAAGGGATTATCAATCTTTCAAAACAATAACCATTATATTGTAGACTGTCCCTTTAATGATAAAAAAAAAAAAGTAATGATGGCTGAACAGGTTCTGGAATATAAAATGACTTTACTGTTTCAACTAAAATAATCAGAACTTTATTAAAGATGTTAGGGGAGTCTGTGCAGCTTTGAAGTTCCATTCCTTGCATATAAAGAATGGTTTGCTAGAGCCTAAGAGATAATTACATATAGTATTGTATCTAGGATATACACATTTACATATTAAGTTATATCGTAGCACATACCTAAACAATTCTGGTTATGTTAAATAACACTGAGGCTGCATATGGTTTGCTAAATTCTTACCATGAAGCAAAAAATACTTAAAAATCACTAATAGCCTTAGTCATGTGAACTTTATTTAATATTTACCTGAGATAACTTATGCACAACAAGTGTATACAATTAACACCATCATAGATAATAATTATGTTCTATATTTTCTCACCCCAATAAAACAACTGACTTGTAAAATTACACAATATAAAGATGAAATCTGGTGGGTTTCTATAGCTACTTATGGCTTATGATGCTATGTGCTATGTTTCTATAGCTACTTATGGCTTATGATGCTATGTGTCCTTCTTCAGAATAACCCCAGGTGCTAGATAGTAGAACCTTCTTATTTCTCCAGTTATTGATGTATTATCATAGTAAACTATTCTTTAACACAGATAATGTTCTTAATATTATGTTAGGGCTTACTGTTTGCTCAGGGGGTGGGGGCTTGCCAGGGAAACCTGCAATGACAGCATCACCATATTAGAGCAACAACATTTAAAAAGAAATAAATGCAAATATTCTAATGTGGGATGTTATGCAGATGATTTCATCATCCCTCCCTGTGTTATTAGGGATGGTATTTGACTAAAGGAAGTTGAAATGTGAACATCCATAGAGACATGTGCTACTAATTTAGTACAGCCCAAAATAACCAGGAGAGGGGGAAAGAAGGCTGCTTTAACCCTAATGTAACCCAGCCCCCGCAGCCCCCTCAGGCCCAGAATGTCCCCTCGGGGCAGCTCTACAGATGCTTTCTATCCTGGTTTTCAACACACACAGAATTTCCTGTTACAATGCCCTGAAAAGCACATTCCAGCCCAGACAGGTTAGAAGAGAGAGCTCTTCCAACATCATCTCCCAAGAGAGCAGCGGGCAACAGTGAACCCCAAAAGACCCCCTCACACAGAGTTACAATATGGAGCTAACATTACCACACACGCTCATCTCCTTTCATCTTTTTTTTTTTTATTATTTCTTTTTTTTTTTTTGCTTCTTGTAAGTGTAATCTTTCAACAATTTGATTTTTTCATTCTGTCACTTTGGAGAGTTTCCTACCTCATTCGTCCAGCTAATAAATCTCTCCTACATTACAATCACCTGGAATTAAAGTCACTCTGTTGCTGTTGAATGACAGACTCACATATAGGGGTGCCACACTCACTTGTTTAGCATGGTATTATTCCCTTTTACTTAGCACAATGCTTCTAGTAACAGCAATCACTGTTTTATTGAAAGCTCTTACTGTGCATGGAACGTATAAACAGGTCGGTAGCAGTGCATGTGCACAGGGAGACTGCACTTTTTCAGACAGCCAGCACATTCACTAAAATAATAACACATTCCACCTCAGCATTTTTTAACCCCTGTATAGTAAACATGCTTTTTTATCCAATCTGAAATGCATCACTGAGCAAACTCCCCCATGATTCAGATAGAGCATGCAATTTTAAACAATTTTCTTATGTTATCTAATTTGCTTCATTCTCTTTGTATCCATTGTTGAAGGAGCAGCAACGCATTATGGGGAGACAAGATCCGGAGCCTACCTAGGTATCCTCTTCAACAAAAGATACCAAGAGAACAAATCAAACTAAATAAAAGAAGTAAATTAGAAAGCTATTTAAAACTACATGCTCTATCTAAATCATTAAAGAAAATAAACCTCAAAATTAAAATAAACGTAACCATTTTTATGAAGACATTTTTTTTCGTATATATCATTTTTATTGAAGTTTTCTTTTTACAGCTCAGTATGAACACATTTTTCAAACATAATTATTTATGAAGACAATTGAACATGTTTGAATATTGTTGCTCTTCCATTATTTTAGACTTATCTGTCCTTTAAAAAGTAGTTTGCAGATAAATATTCCATTTGTTTCGCTCCTCCTCCTCCACCTTTTTATATTTGTTTGTGTTCTGGTTACTAGTCCATTCTTTGTTAGGCCAGGCATGAGTCATAGCTGCTAATTGTAAATGGACACCAGGCACAGCACAAAGTTTGATGGAACAAAAGATGATATTAGAATCCTTTTGAACACAAAACGAAGGAAATTAGCATTTATAATTACATTTACAAATCAAATTAAATGTAATCTGAATTCATTTTAATATATTGATTCCAAAATAAGACAATTTAAAACGTATTACTGTTTAAAAAAGCAGATGTTTCTGGCCTGAATAAAACTACTTTTTTCATGCATGTGGAGGGTATGTCCCCGCCCACCAATAGATCTGCGGGAGTTGTCCTGATTAGCCAGTTTGCATTTGATCCCTAAGGATCATTTGTACATATGAATGTATTCCCAGTGACTTTATGTTTTGTGCAAAAAAAGGGTTGAGACAAAGACTGTATTAGTAACCACAATTTAATTTGAAAACTATAAATTTTATTTAACATACTTTATACACTTTGTGTGAATTTAACAAACCAATGTTAACTCCCTATTTCTTTGAATCTGGATTATATTTGGATTCTTATTATTGGGACATTCTGCTTGCACATTGGGTTGGATTGCTGTGATAATGTTATGCTTTGAACTGTCAGTACTTAGAAGTACTACTCATAAGTGGAGAAGAACGGCCTCTTCACTTATCAAGTCTTTCCTATAGCCCATACTTGTTTGAGTGCGTTATTCTAGTTTATGAATACAATATATTATTTCTATTCATACTGTACACAGGAGAAACAGGGACAAGTGAGGGACAATACAGAGGCAGCAGATTAAAGGGACAGTTCACTGTAAAATCATTTCCCCCTGACTTGTTATTCCAGCTGCAGGGTATAAAATATATGAGAAATTGCTCATTTATGCTTCTTTTTGCAAAATAAATAGCTGGATTTGCTCTTTGAACCCTCAGCCCATCAAAATAGGCTTGACTTGCTGACAGATCAGATCTTGTTATCTTTTCACTCAAATGCTTCCCTTTCTTATCTCTGTCTCTGTACAATAGAAACTATCAGTATAGGTAATGAAACTAAACGCTAAATCAAATGACAATATAAAAGCTAAGGAGCTATTTGTAAACAATTTAATACATTCCAGTAGGTAAAATGGATCATTGAGAACAGATTAAAGGAGAGAAAGTTTTTGGATAAACTGTCCCTTTAAGAACAAGAAACCTACTTTTCATGCGCATAACCTAACTCATATGGATTCAGGTTATACAGAGTGGGAAGTGGTAAAATTGTCTTATGATTAAAAAAGTTACTTTGTACATATAAATACCACTGGGAAGAATATAAAACATGCAAGAAATATATATATAAAACATTTCTTTCTTCTTTCTACTCAATGGCAGCCAAAGGGTTAAGACATTTTTTAAAAGCATGACTTGATCTAGATGGCTGGCAGCATTGTGTCTTTGATGGATGATTTCCAGAGTGCTCTCTCTTCATTACAAGCCCTAGTCTTCCCCTCACACAGCTCTGACAGTGACAGATTGGGACATGGCTAAAGGAAGGTGTACATTACACACTGAAGGAGAAAAAGCTGTGGAGGAAGAAAGAAGGATCACAAGGATAACCATTTACTAAGTACACATGAACTCAGGACCTGTGATGTTCTAAGAAAGGATCTTTACACTCTATTAACTCATATCATAAATCTTCCTTAGCATCTTAGAAATTATCAGTAGCAGTTAAAGGGACAGTATACACCCATTTTCATATAACTGCATGTAATAGACACTATTATAAAGAATAAGATGCACAGATACTGATATAAAAATCCAGTATAAAACTGTTTAAAAACTTACTTAGAAGCTCTCAGTTTAACTCTGTTGAAAAGGTAGCTGGAAAGCCCACTGCAAGTGGGAAATAAGATACTCCCCCTCCCCCTTCTTTTGCATATGAAAAGACCCTTTACACAAACAGGAGCAAGCTGGAGAAGGTAGCTGACGGTATTCTCATAAAACTTTGGGGCTTGGTTAGGAGTCTGAAAATCAGAGCAATGTTATTTAAAAATAAGCAAAACTATACATTTAAAAAAAAAAAACCAACTTTATGGGCTATATAAATAGATCATCTACAAAAAAAAATTATTCAAAGAAAAAATGAGTGTATAATGTCCCTTTAACTCTCTACAGGCAAAGAAACACGGATCTCCCTAATTCATAAATTCAAAAGCAAGTTTTAGAAATACGTTTTTTGTTTTGCTACAAAAATAAGTGATTAAAGGGTATATTCAGATAGAACATGTAATTTTAAGACACATTTTAATTCACTTCCATTTTCAAATGTGCTTTATTCTCTTGGTATCCCTTGTTGAAAAAGAATATGCACCTATCCTACACTAGTAGCTAGCTGCTGATTGGTGCCTGCACACATTTGTCTCTTGTGATTGGCTAACTAAATATGTTACGCTAGCTGTCAGTAGTGCAATGATGTTCCTTCAGCAAAGGATACCAAGAGAATGAAGAAAATTTGATAATGGAAGAAAATTTGAAAGTTGTCTGTTCTATCTGAAAAATGAAAGAAAATGTTGGGTTTCCTGTCCCTTTAAGTCTATTAATGCTGCATATGATAATACACTAGCCTGTGCATATTCTTGTGTCGTTTTTAAAGTGAAAGTAAATCCTAGCGTTGTACAAACGCTAGGATTTACTATTGAAACAAATAAAGGGTACTTTCATTCATGATACTTCATATAGAAAGCTCCTTTATTTGATTCAATCGATCGCCGCTCTTAGCTGCTACAGCAGCCCACGGCTAAATAATTTTTTGGCTAAGAGGTGATGTTTTTACCTCTTAGCCAATAGCCGTGCGGTAAATACGGCTCCCATGGGCGCCAAGCCGGATTTACCGCACGGCTAAGGAGGATATTTAATGAACTTCCTAATTTCCCCCAATTTCTTTAGTAATAAAGCTTTGTTGTTCTCCATCTCTACTAGCTGTGGCTGTGTTTCAGGATATGATTGGATCATTCATGGCAAAAATGTTTAAAACTTTTCTACAACAATCATTGCACAGCAGAAATAATGAGTCACATGGCCTTAAAAACATTAAAATGGCATAACAATGACAATAGCTATGTTATTGTTAAGCTGCAGGGTTTTTTAGTTTTATTTTTTGTTCTTCGTAGCAGGTTAAATACAGCCCTGTGCAATCTCACATTTAGGAAACACGCTTTTTTTCTTTCAGGATTCAGATAGAACATAACATTTTAAATGACTTTCCAATTTATTTCATATCGATATCCTTTGCTTATGGGGCAGCAATGCACTACTAATAGCTAGCTGAACACATCCAGTCAGCCAATTACACGAGACAAATGTGTGCAAGCACCAATAACCAGCTAGCTCCCACTAATGTAGGATATGTACATTATATATATATTTAAATTAATACCAAGAGAACAAAATACATTTAAAAATAGAAGTCAATTTGAAAGTGTCTTAAAATGACATTCTCTATTGGAATAATGCTTGACTTCCCTATCCCAGGAGTAGTTACAATTATGTACAGACTTATTTCAGGCATAGTGAGTAGCTGAGTGATAGGGCTCACAAACTAAGCTTTGGTATGAGAGACGCATGGAAATAGTAACTACTAAGGTTAAACAGTACCAGATTTCCCTGGCACAGTAAGGTTAGTGCATCTTTTCATGGCAGTGCAGACCATTCTTCTAAAAGGACAACTCGAGAAGAGACAAAGAGGTCAGATGGAAAGTTGATGGATTTGCAGAGTTTCTATAAGCCATGTACCAACAGAAACGTATACAAGTCTATATACACGCTTGGTCTCCCTTGCTACATTTTACCATATGGGGCATAAACTGTTTAAAAAAAAATAATCTCAATCTAAATTAAAAACAAATTTGTTCTGTGATTATTAAAATGTACTGAGGAAAACAAAGATTTTTTTTTCAGTTTCAATTGATGAAAAAGAAGAGATTGGTTACAAACATTCTGGTGGTATAATGTTACAACTAAGCTCAATAATGTTTAACATGTGTCTGTTTGTATCATTAAAGACACATTAAAGTCAAAATTAAACCTTCCTGACAGTGCATATTTCTTGAGTGCTATATGGCAACAGTGTTTGCAACAATGTATAACATTGTTACAATCGCTGTTGCAAACACTAGTGTCATATAGTGCTCACGACACATGCACGCTCCAGTCTACCTAGGTATGTTTTTCAACAAAGGATATCAATAGAACAAAGTATGTTTGCTCTATCCAAATCATTAGTTTAATTTTGACTTTCATATGCCTTTAAGAACATAGTCTTTACAGGTTAGTAAACTCTGTAATCATACAATGAATAGTAGTAAAGCCACTTATTAGCTTATAACATTTTGGTTATTAGGCACCGTCAGTGTAATATCTGTTACCGAAATCATGTTAATCCCTTTATTATTATTGTGTGTTGTTACCTTATAATGCTATTATTCTTTCACCATTTAGAGATAGCATGCAATTTTAACTTTAAAAACGTACTTTTATTATCAGATTTGCTTCATTCTCTTGGTGTCCTTTGTTGAAGGAACAGCAATGCAATACTGGGAGCTAGCTAAACACACCAAGTGAGCAAATGACAACATGCATATAAGTGCAGCCACCAATCAGCAGCTAGCCCCCAGAGGTGTATTGCTGCTCCTCAGCCTACCTAAGTATGCTTGTAAACAAAGGATACCAAAAGAACAAAGCAAATTAGATAACAGAATTAAATTGGGAAGTTTTTTTAAAATTGTGTGCTCGATCTGAATCATTAAATAAATTTTGGGGTTTTTTAACCACTAGCGCCAATTGGACGTAGATATATGTGATGCGGTAGTACATAGCCCATCGTACTGCATAACGTATATCTACATCTGACGTTCAGAAAGCTCCAGCAGTCTCGGCTGTCAAGTGACAACCAAGACTTGCTCTTCCTGGGCTGCAGGCATCTGTTTTCATATGGTAACAGAGCACGTTCTGTGCTCCGATACCATAAGGATGCAGACTGCCTGATCTCCGTTTGTGCCAGTGGGAGGTATGGAGGGAAACGGGTAGCCGGCACTTTGGTGGATAGGGGAGGGAGGGGTGGCACCTTACCTACAGAAAATTAAGTGTGGATGGGAGAGGGAGTGAAGGGACGCTACACTACTGAAAAATGGCAAAATAGGACCCTACATTAGCGATCGGAAGTAGGGGGACTGCTACACCAAATAAATAAATAAAAAACTAAAATAAATCTATAAATTGGGTACTAGCAGATAGCTGCCAGTACCCAAGATGGTGGACACAATTGGGAGGGTTAGACAGCTATTCGGTAGAGAGATGGGAGTGTAAGGGGGGGGGGGGAATCCTACACTGCAGAAAATAAATAAATACAATTAATATATTTAAAAGAAAAACAAACAAAAAACTAAGACTGTCTGCCAGTACCTAAGATGGTGGTCAGGAGTTTGGGTGTGGGGGGGGGGGGAACTGTTTGGGAAGGGGTAAATCCCTCTATTAAAATACTCTTACTCTTACTAACTAATTAACCCCTTACAGAAGTATGGTGCATAGTTGCAATCAGTGGCCTTCTAATTGCCAAAAACTAAATGCAAAGCCATTCATGTCTGCTATTCCTGAACAAAAGGGGCCCCAGAGAACCTTTTATAACCATTTGTCATATGACTGCAATAGTTGTGTGTCAATAATTTCAGTGAACCCAAAGCCCGAAGTTTGTGAAAAAGTTAAAGGGATACTAAAGTCAAATTTTGTCTTTAATGATTCAGATAGAGCATGCAATTTTAAGCAACTTTCCAATTTACACCTACTATCAATTTTTGTTTTCTTGCTAGCTTTATTTAAAAAGCAGGAATTTAAAGCTTATGAGTCAGCCCATTTTAGTTTCAGCACCCTGGATAGTGCTTGCTGATTGGTGGATACATTTAGCAAACCAATAAGCAAGCGAAACCTAGGTTCTCAACCAAAAATGGGCCGACTCTTAAGCTGTACATTCCTGCTCTTTAAATAAAGATAGCAAGAGAATGAAGAAAAATTGGTAATAGGAGTAAATTAGAAAATTGCTTAAAATTGCTTGCTTTAACTGAATCATTAAAGAAACAATTTGGGTTTAGTGTCCATTTAACATTTTATTTTAATATGATTGGATTTGGAGTTGCAACAGTGGAATTAAATATACCAAAATGGGCCTTGATCAACACCTTGGGTTGTCTACTTAAAAATAAATAATATATATATTTGCAAGGTAAAGAAAAAAACAAGGTTGTATTTCTGTTTAAATTGAGTGATAGCAAAACTGTTAAAAATGATTTGGTATTTTGGGCAAGTTTTTCTCTGAAATTCCCACTAGCGAAGGGGTTAATGGTTTCTTATTTGCAAATAGAAGTGCATATAGACCAGTCAGAAGTAAAAAGGTTGATGGATTTTAGTTACTATTCATCAATATCCATTTAAATGAAGGTATCGCTTTCATGGGGTTTGTTATGCTGGGGGATTAGCCCCAACCCCTGGCATGCAATTACCATGCAAAACAACACAGATTGTATACACAATGCTCTGAAAGATGGCTGATTTTCACTACTTTAGAACAAGACAATAGGTCCTATTCCAACACCGCCCCCCCCCCCTCCCTCCCATTAACAAACACCTCTGTGCTGCAACATTTGAATTTCTCAGCAGGAAGAAGTGATCTTCCCCCCTTACTCTTTTAGAAACATACAAAGGGACAGTTTAAAGACAATTACTGATTAAGATCTTAATTTCTTGCTTCTATTTACTTGGAAAGGTGGCAACGGTGAGGTAAACCATCAAAGGGATAAACTCAAACCCTCCCACACAGACTTTCCAATTTGCAGTCTTAATTTCCAATTGGTTATTCAGGACTATGAAATTGTTCTAACTTGACATCAATATATAGGATATGTTGAGGGGAGATAATCACTGAAAAAATAAAAATGATCTAAAGTCTGAATGTGGCCCCTACAACCATTTGTGGGCCTTTGCACATAAGTAAAAAAACCCTCTCTTTTTCAAATGTTATAATCCAATGTGTCTGGGTATATAAAGGATGGGCACCATATTTACTTATTTCAATACAAAAAATATTTAAATAACAGAATGTATAATATTAGTTCAGCATCACTGTAAAAAAAAAAAAAATCAATTGGGGGCACTCATAAGAAAAAGGGTGGGCACTTCTATGCAAGCCCAAATAAAATCAAATTAGATAAATGATAGTTACACAAAAACGTCAGTAAATAAAATTATTAGAATCAATTCTGACAGCAGATAAAAATCACAGAAACAACAAGTCTGCCTATTAAAAAGGGAATACAACATTACAAGTATGTAAACAAATAAATGTTTTATCTGGGAATATTGTATAACTCAACAAACAAATAACCTAATTTCATTAGAGGAAATGTGCAGCTAAATAAATACAGCATTAGTTAACACAAAGAATTTCACATAGGGTAAAACAACTGGACTGATTGAAAAAATGTTTCACACAATTCAAAGACCATAATACCAGTGTAACTACAATGCACTGTAAATGGCTAAAAGAAGCCGTGTAACTACAATGTAATGTAAATGGCTAAAAGAAGCCAGTGTAACTACCATGTAATGTAAATGGCTAAAAGAAGCCAGTGTAACTACCATGTAATGTAAATGGCTAAAAGAAGCCGTGTAACTACCATGTAATGTAAATGGCTAAAAGAAGCCAGTGTAACTACCATGTAATGTAAATGGCTAAAAGAAGCCAGTGTAACTACCATGTAATGTAAATGGCTAAAGGAAGCCAGTGTAACTACCATGTAATGTAAATGGCTAAAGGAAGCCGTGTAACTACCATGTAATGTAAATGGCTAAAGGAAGCCGTGTTACTACCATGTAATGTAAATGGCTAAAGGAAGCCGTGTTACTACCATGTAATGTAAATGGCTAAAGGAAGCCAGTGTAACTACCATGTAATGTAAATGGCTAAAGGAAGCCGTGTAACTACCATGTAATGTAAATGGCTAAAAGAAGCCAGTGTAACTACCATGTAATGTAAATGGCTAAACGAAGCGGTGTAACTACCATGTAATGTAAATGGCTAAAGGAAGCCAGTGTAACTACCATGTAATGTAAATGGCTAAAGGAAGCCAGTGTAACTACCATGTAATGTAAATGGCTAAAGGAAGCCAGTGTAACTACCATGTAATGTAAATGGCTAAAGGAAGCCAGTGTAACTACCATGTAATGTAAATGGCTAAAGGAAGCCACTGTAACTACCATGTAATGTAAATGGCTAAAGGAAGCCGTGTAACTACCATGTAATGTAAATGGCTAAAGGAAGCCAGTGTAACTACCATGTAATGTAAATGGCTAAAGGAAGCCAGTGTAACTACCATGTAATGTAAATGGCTAAAGGAAGCGGTGTAACTACCATGTAATGTAAATGGCTAAAGGAAGCCAGTGTAACTACCATGTAATGTAAATGGCTAAAGGAAGCCAGTGTAACTACCATGTAATGTAAATGGCTAAAGGAAGCCAGTGTAACTACCATGTAATGTAAATGGCTAAAGGAAGCCAGTGTAACTACCATGTAATGTAAATGGCTAAAGGAAGCCAGTGTAACTACCATGTAATGTAAATGGCTAAAGGAAGCCAGTGTAACTACCATGTAATGTAAATGGCTAAAGGAAGCCAGTGTAACTACCATGTAATGTAAATGGCTAAAGGAAGCCAGTGTAACTACCATGTAATGTAAATGGCTAAAGGAAGCCAGTGTAACTACCATGTAATGTAAATGGCTAAAGGAAGCCAGTGTAACTACCATGTAATGTAAATGGCTACTGGAAGCCAGTGTAACTACCATGTAATGTAAATGGCTAAAGGAAGCCGTGTAACTACCATGTAATGTAAATGGCTAAAAGAAGCGGTGTAACTACCATGTAATGTAAATGGCTAAAGGAAGCCGTGTAGCTACCATATAATGTAAATGGCTAAAGGAAGCCAGTGTAACTACCATGTAATGTAAATGGCTAAAAGAAGCGGTGTAACTACCATGTAATGTAAATGGCTAAAGGAAGCCGTGTAACTACCATGTAATGTAAATGGCTAAAGGAAGCGGTGTAACTACCATGTAATGTAAATGGCTAAAGGAAGCCGTGTAACTACCATGTAATGTAAATGGCTAAAGGAAGCCGTGTAACTACCATATAATGTAAATGGCTACAGGAAGCCGTGTAACTACAATGCACTGTAAATGGCTAAAAGAATCGGTGTAACTACCATGTAACTACCATGTGCGTGTGCAGACGCACTGGGAATATTTGCTTGCCGCCTAGGATATCATTTATATATTTTTTCACATATACCCTCACTCTATTAGTGCCTATCATATTCTCAGGATTTGTTTTTCCATACCCCAGGGGCGCTCCGTTGAGCAGGTTTCATTTGTATCTATCATCTACCATGTAATGTAAATGGCTAAAGGAAGCCGTGTAGCTACCATATAATGTAAATGGCTACTGGAAGCCGATGTAACTACCATGTAATTTAAATGGTTAAAGGAAGCCAGTGTAACTACCATGTAATGTAAATGGCTAAAGGAAGCCAGTGTAACTACCATGTAATGTAAATGGCTAAAGGAAGCCAGTGTAACTACCATGTAATGTAAATGGCTAAAGGAAGCCGTGTAACTACCATGTAATGTAAATGGCTAAAAGAAGCCAGTGTAACTACCATGTAATGTAAATGGCTAAAGGAAGCCAGTGTAACTACCATGTAATGTAAATGGCTAAAGGAAGCCGTGTTACTACCATGTAATGTAAATGGCTAAAGGAAGCCAGTGTAACTACCATGTAATGTAAATGGCTAAAGGAAGCCAGTGTAACTACCATGTAATGTAAAAAGATACTGGAAGCCGTGTAACTACCATGTAATGTAAAAAGATACTGGAAGCCAGTGTACATTGGATAACAGATATTGTCAGATGTGTCAGATATTGGGGGGGGGGGGGAGGTAGCACCATGCAGCAGAGACCAATCTTATATAGAAAACAGTGCAACCAAACATATTTATTTTATTTGTTTGTGAAAAATGAGGTCAGATGGTTGAGACTTTTTTAGTTGAAGGCAAAGGAAGATACAGACTACTTCCACTTTAGTAAGGAACGTAACGCATCTCCCAGTTTACTGCATGATTTAAAGTGAAATGGCATAAAAGGGTTAACAGCAACTTGTACCTGAGGGACCGGTTATATTAGTTGTGAATTTGGCAGGGATAAGAGAGGGGTGTTTGCATTAGTGGGGGAGAGAGCTCTCCCCCCAGGTGCTGAAAAGCCTTTCAGCTTAGCCTTACTAAAGCGCTTCACCTATTGTCACTGAGAGAAGCAAGAGCTATAACATTCCACAAACACACACCCAAGCATGCACTGAACAGACACAAACACGCACACACCTATGAGGACATGACTACGCCTGTCCATAGATACAGACATGGAAATAAATACTCACTCATACACAACACTGTACAAATCACTGCTGTACTTGTGTGGCTCTTCTTCCATACGTTACACAGAATCAGTAATTACATACTGTCCCCTATCTGTCTGTGCAAGGTTCTTATTACACTATGAATAATCTGTATGACACCTTAACTACATATCATACATACAGCAATGTGTAATGTGAGTGCAGCAGTAAACAAACATCTAAATGAGTCTGAATAAATCAGAAACATTACATTCATGACAACATTATAGGTTATTATGTTGTTTGTTCAACCAAATCAATGTATTGCCCTTTTTAAAGAGACATCACACTAGTGCATTTCAGATAGGATTAGAAGTATTTTGCAATGTGTTTCTATTGAGCAAAAATAAAAAAAAGTTATCACTGCTAAAGCGTTACTGTTTTCCATGTGCCCATCCTGCTGTACAATAGCCATAGGTTATGTGCACAAGCATTTCTTGTTTGCAATCTTCCCAGTGCTGGTGGTCAGACATACAGTGTAACATGCTGACACTAAGCAAATGGAAACCGCAAACATTATGTTCCTAGCAAAAGTTATCACTAAATCAGTCCTAACTTTTGGCAAACCTTTTTTTTATATTAGAATGTATATAACAAAAATAAAAAATACTCTAATCAAATTTGAAATACAAAACTGTGTATTTCAAATTCAAGTTGAATGTATAAGAGGACCGACAGAGAATGAGCCTATTAATATCTCATTCACCTACCGTGAACAATGATAGACAGTCAAATTCTATTCCCCAGATTCTATTGCAGTTGTAAACTTTACTACCTAGTAGCAACAAAAAAAAGTCTTACAGACTTCAGTGAAGGGCAATATTTTACTACAAGGTAGTAAAGTTTACAACAGCAATAGAATATAGGCCTATGCTTTTTAGTGAAACGCAAAGCTGGCTTTTACAACACTGTACTGGTGCCCTTGTAAATTGCCCATTAGTACAGAGGAAACTGTGGCCAGGATGTTATTATTGTTGTTATTTTTACCACCTGATGACAACAACAACAAAATTGTTACAAGCAAATTGTACGTTTACAACTTCAATACCATATATGATTGTGTTTCTTAAATCTCCAATTCCAAATGTTAAAGGGGCAGGAAATCCCACAATTTTATTTCATGATTTGGATAGAACATACAATTTTAAGCAACTTTGCAATTTACTTCTATTATCAAATTTGCTTCATTCTGTTGTTATCCTTTACTGAAGGACCAGCATTGCACTAGTAGCAGCTAGATGAACACATCTAGTTAGCCAATCAGAAGTTACAAATGTTTGCAGGCACAAATCAGCAGAGCAGCATTCCATTTGTTTACCAATTTAGTGGCCATGGTGTGAAAGACTTCTAATTAATATAAATGTGCCAGACAAAGGTGGGCCTGGACTTATACTAGTAATGGCTGCTTAAATGTAATTTCTGGCTGTTAACGTGTTTATCCCCTAATGGACTCCTACAAATGCATGTCTTTTGTCTGACTCCTGCTTTTCATATATTTGTCAGCTTGTAGCAATGTACTAAAGAGAAAATAAAAAAAAAGAAATCAGATGAAACTTGTTGCTTCAAATATCCAATGTGAGGCTCTTTTGTACAAACAATTTAATTGCATTCATCTGCAGTGACCTTGACTAAAACATGTGTGTCTGTGCTATGATGTGACACTTGTAAGGTTAGCTCGGGTCAGCAAGAACTTGCTGAATTAATTAAATGCCTTGGTTCTGCCTATGGTAATGCTTAGAATATTATAAATCATGCACAAGCATATGGGCTGTAAAACCCAAGAACCAAGGATCTATACTAAAATATATTTTAACCCCTGGCTGCCAGTGAGAGAAGCAATAGGACAAGTGATGCAGACTTTCTGGAAACCAATATTGTCAAACTAAGTAGTACCCCAATCACTGCCCTATCCACTGGCAGCTAAAACACACACAAATATATCATATGCTGCTATTTCACCTTTATACATTATGTTTGCAGTACCCATTTTTATTATTATTATTACTTTTTCCCAACAGCCTTTAATTTTGGAAGTGAGCAGTGATTGAGGAAATGCCAGGGTAGAGTGGTCCTAAGAAGGTTATGAGTGCAGTTGTGAATTGCTATGTTTAATTCCTTTATATACAGTAAAATAAGCATATACAGAACATTTCACACTCTCCCAGCTACAAAGGATACCCTTGTATATAACATAACTAATATGTAGAGTTATTTGTGGAATGTGAAGAGCACAGATCAGTGCTACCTTTCAGCAGTTGCTTGCAAGGGCTCATGTACAGTATTGTTATGTTGAAGAAAATAGTAACATAGATTTTGATGATAGATAAGAACCAGAAGGTATTTTTACCTGACATGTGGGCATAAAGGGAAAGTAACAGATTTCATTGCTGTGCAACACACACACACAATGAAGAACCCATTGCTCTTATTTCAGGTATTGTTCAATTCCAGTACTGTAGCGCTTTTATTGGAAGTCTATTCCATGTATCAGCCATCCTTTCTGCGCATATACAAATTAGTTCTGCACTGTAACCCTGCAGCTTTACATTATCACCTAGGGCACTGGTGTAGCAATTTTTGTTAGAAAAACAAAACTTTCATCTGCACCTTATTGTTCTTCCTTCTCTTATCTCAGCCGCAAGACTTTTTCCTGTAAGTTTTATTTTTTAGACCAGGGCTCGACAAACCCAGGAGCCAGGGAGTCACTGGCTCCTAAAATTTTACAACTGGCTGCTAACTTTTTTGGTTGTTCTCCATATATCTATAAACAACTAATCTGTCTGGATCCTAAATATTCTAACTGGCTCCTAATTTTTAAACAGATTTGTTAAGCACTACCACCCTATAACTTTCTGGAAATACAGGAATATTCAACATGAGGCTCAACTAGTAATCTAATATAGCGAGGACATAAGAAAATGAACTTTTTCTGCAAATAGCTATTCGTATACAACCAAGCGTACTAGTGGGTTTTTTTTTTTGCATTTATTTTATACTTTGCTGTGTTCTTTTCTCACTAATTTGCCCAAACCTCCAGTTATTTTTAAACCCAAATCTCCTCCTGGAATGCTGTTACTTTATTTCATTTACAAAAAAAATCCCCCCAAAAAACAACAACAAAAAACCCCACCATTGCTATCAATATTTCTGACAAATACAGCTGATGAATACATAACACAATCTAAACAGAAAATTAAACATTTTATACTGTGCAGTAAAAACACGCTCTTAGCTTGTAGAGGCAGATTTGTGAGTAAATAATGTGATCTGAATTTTGATAATGATATGTGATGTTATATCTTGCATAAAAGGCATATGAAACATTTCTTTTTAACGATTCCTATAGAGCATGCAATTTTAAACAACTTTCTAATTTACTTCTTTTAGCAAATTTTCTTCGTTCTCTTGGTATCTTTTGTTGAAAATCCGGGACGTATGCTTAGGCGCTGCCTATTTCTGGAGCACTATATGGCAGCAGTTTTGCTAGATTGCTATCCATTTGCAAGAGCACTAGATGGCAGCACTATTTCCTGCCATGTAATACTCCAGATGCCTACCTAGGTATCTCTTCAACACATAATATCATGAGAATGAGGTCAATTTAATAATAGAAGTAAATTGGAAACTTTTTAAAAATGGTGTGCTATGTCTGAATCACAAAATACATTTTTTTGGGTTTCATATCCCTTTAAGGCCTCACATCAGCATTAGAGCAAGAATTGCTACACTCTTGTACTGATAAATGAGCAATGCACTAAAGTACAGCTGTATGGATCCTGATTGGCTGAAATAATGCTTTAAGTTATTCATTTCAAGCAATTTTTGTGTTTAACATTATGATTTAAAATAAAGTAATAAACTACACGGAACAGTTGTTTCCTTTTCTGTCCTGAGTGCAAATCCATTGAGTACCTGTTGCTGTAGAAGATTATGTACATCTTCAATCCTTAGAATATTGCTTAGCTCTATTAGCTGTGATATTTACTTTGTAACTTACTCTAGACCTGTGGGTGGAGGTATTATCACAGCAATAAAAACAGTTTCATATGCACAAAAAACAAAAAGAAGGAAATAGTGCAGCGCAACGTAAATGCAACCTCGTGTTTCCATTGGTGAAAGCGAAGTGCTCACAAGAGCGCGCTTCCATAGGCTCCAATGGATAGCCAGCACTGGACAGTAATAAATAAATATATATGTATATACACATATTAACACGTAAATATATATATGTAAAAAGGTAATCACGGTGGTTATTTGCAGGTGAACCTCAGGGAGAAAAGGAAAAACACATATAGTGAAGTCCTGTGATAATTCAAACATTTAAAAAGGCATAGAAGGGTACTCACATTCTCTAGAGCCTCAAAATCAAGCTCTAGATGTAAGGGCACAGCAAAACTCCAAATAGGAGACAAAGATCGATATCCCAGCTGGGTTAAAATTCCACATGGAATGAATCAGAAGTGGATAAAAGAATATAACACTTTATTTAAAACAAGTTAGTCACAAGGCAAACATATGAGACTGTTCCAGTCAGAAACCACTGCAAACAAAGACCGTGTTTCCACAGTGTCTACTGAATGCTGTTTTTGGTCCGGTAAGGAACAAGACTCTTCCTCTTTTGTGACGTCACTCCGCTCCGACGTACGTTTCGCCATTACAGCTTGTCTTTTTTGACGAAAACAGCATTCAGTAGACATTGTGAAAACACAGTCTTTGTTTGCATTGGTTTCTGACTGGAACAGTCTCATATGTTTGCCTTGTGACTAACTTGTTTTAAATAAAGTGTTATATTCTTTTATCCACTTCTGATTCATTCCACGTGGAATTTTAACCCAGCTGGGATATCGATCTTTGCCTTTGTCTCCTATTTGGAGTTTTGCTGTGCCCTTACATCTAGAGCTTGATTTTGAGGCTCTAGAGAATGTGAGTACCCTTCTTTGCCTTTTTAAATGTTATTACAGGACTTCACTATATGTGTTTTTCCTTTTCTCCCTGAGGTTCACCTGCAAATAACCACCGTGATTACCTACCCTGGGATGTTTTTCATTTATCCTTTTGTGCACTATCACATTTGTTTGTTTTATTTCAATTATTTGATTGTGATTTGAGCAAGTATATATATTGTTTTGTTTTGTTTTATATATGTATATAGGCATATACATTTATAGTGAAAACATAGTCCCCCATTGACCATCATGTAAAGGCACCCCACATCCCCTCACTTTAACCCCCTTATAATTGCTTCATGCAGTTTTTTTTTTAATAAAGGTGCTCATATATTTCTCTCTTCTCTGTTAATGTACTGTCCTCTTTATTTTGTGGGCGATTGGGCAACTTTTTATTTTTAACCAGAGGTCTGACCTCTCGTTAATTGAGCTTAGCACAAAGTGAGACCGCGAGCTTGCGGTAGCATTAAGCAGCCACTTGTAATAGCTGCTTATTTAATGTGCGCCCATAAACGGGCCCTTTACGGGCACACTTTAAGATAGCTCTCCATTCATAATCTGGCCCAAAATAAGTAATATAGTTAATTTATCCCCTCCACAGTCAAGTGTTCTGCATCCTATTTGTAAGGGTAAGGAAACTCAAAATTAAACTTGCATGATTTAAATAGTGCAAGCTGCTTTGAGACACGTTTAAATTCACTTCTGTTTTCAAATGCACTTTGTTCTCTTGGTATCCATTGTTGAAAAATAATATGTACATACCCTATACTAGTGGGAGCTAGCTGGTGATTGGTGCCTGCACACATTTGTCTCTTGTGATTGGATGATTAGAAGCTTTCAGCTAGTTTTCAGTAGAGCATTGTTGCTCCTTCACAAAAAGATATAAAAGAAATAAAGCCAATTTGATAATAGAAGTAAATTGGGAAGTTGTTTAGAATTGCTTGTATGCTATATCTGAATTCTGTAAGAAAAAAAAAGGGTTTCATGTCCCTTAGTATAGTTAGAGAAGCTGCAGGCAAGGAGAGCTAGGCAGCCTATTATAATAACTTTATTTATTATGAATCATGAGGGCATTGTTGTAGGGAAACAGGGCCCAGAACCCCAAGTCAGCAGGACTGTAGGAAAAGTAGAGGAAGAAACAGAGGGTTCTGAATGCCATGTACTCTATATAACAACAAGACTGTAGAGGAGATAGCTCTGGGACAGACACCAATACTGGGTGTAACAATCTGGATTTACGGTACTATAATAACAGGATATTTCCTTAGAAATGCTATGAGTAAGTAGATAATAGAGCCACATGGAGCCTCTTCTTCCGCTCTGTTCTTGTCCCATTGCATAAAGGAAGAAGAGTTTTCAGCAAATTCTTTAGATTACTCCCCTGACTCACCCCCCCCCCCTTGCACATATGACACGCACTTGACATCATTAAAGTTTAACTGGATCCCACAAAAAAAGCCCCTGAAGCCCTTTCAGTAATCCTTTTCCCATGACAATGAAGGATCCATTACAAAAGGCTGTCTTGTCACTGACTCCTGTGCATCTCTGCATGGCTTTGCTGAGTCTGTATTTTGTAGTGTCACATCAGTCAGAAGCAGAAATCCCCAGGCTTACAAATAATGGAGTGTAAATATTAAGCATTAAAGGGACATTATACACTCATTTTTTCATTGCATAAATGTTTTTTTAAATGTATAGTTTTGCTTATTTTTAAATAACATTGTTCTGATTTTCAGACTCCTAACCAAACCCCAAAGTTTTATGAGAATACCGTCAGCTACCTACTCCAGCTTGCTCCTGTCATGGTAAAGGGTATTTCATATGCAAGAGAAGGGGGAGTGTCTTATTTCCCATTTGCAGTGGGCTTTCCGGCTACCTTTTCAAACAGAGCTAAACTGAGGGCTTCTAATTAAGTTTTTAAACAGTTTTATACTGGATTTTTATATCAGTATCTGTGCATCTTATTCTTTATAGTAGTGTCTATTACATGAAGTTATATGAAAATGAGGGTATACTGTCCCTTTAATGCATCTTACAGCTCTTTTATCTGAATGGGCTACCCATATGGCTTATCTGCATTTAATAAAATCTACCAAATGACAAGATGCCATCATTACCACAGAAACAGAAGCCCAAGTGGAAAGGAGGGAACCTACACCTACACAGTTTATAACCACTACACATATGCAGGAAACCCATACAACTAACACCTCTGTAAATATGCAACGTTTACATTAAAGGGACACTGAACAAAGTTTTTTTTCTTTCATGATTCAGATAGAGCATGCAATTTTAAGCAACTTTCTAATTTACTCCTATTATAATTTTTTCTTCATTCTCTTGCTATCTTTATTTGAAAAGCAAGAATGTAAGTTTAGAACCATTTTTGGTTCACAACCTGGGTTGTGCTTGCTAATTGGACAGCACCAATAAACAAGGCTTGTGCCTTAGCTTAGAAGCCTTCTTTTTCAAATAAAGATAGAAAGAGAACAAATTTTTTTTAATAATAGGAGTAAATTAGAAAGCTGCTTAAAATTGCCTGCTCTATCTGAATCATGAACAAAAAAATCTGGGTTTATTATCCCTTTAACAAGCCTGGCCAAAGTGCTGAACAGGTTAAGTAAAATATACTGCTAGGGATGTGATACTAGTGAAATTTTAGCAAAACAGCTGCAGCAAACATAAAACATATGCAGATATACTCCACTGTTACAATTGGAGTACCTGGATGGTATTAAACTCCAGTTCTCAGTTGGAGGTTCAGTCAGTGTTATCAGTTTGCCTGTACTCTAGTAGAGGCCAGTAGGCTAAGGAATGGGCCTTGGCTACTCACATCTTAGGGTTGCCACCTCGGCCATGTTTTCCTGGACACTTATGCGTTACACATGCTGCAGGGTGTGCAAAGGGGAACATGCATTGCGCACCTGGAGAGCAAATGAATAGTAACCCTGTACAGAATGATTCATGTTCCTCCCCGCACACCCTGCAACAAGTGTAACTCATAAGTGTCCAGGAAAACATGGCCAGGGTGGCAACCCTGGAAAGGAAGGAAATTTATATTGGCACTGTGATCTAATAACTGTAGGAAATTAGAGGTTACATAAACCTCGGTGCTGCCCCTTTGAATACAATAGTTACGAGTTGGGATTGGGAAAGAGATGGACAAGAAAGGGTTAGAGAGCACTCATTCCTAATAAGAGGTACAATAAAGCTGAAATAACTCAGCTAAGTTATGGTAAATAGTTTATATTAAAACCTTACTTTATTATTAGTGTTTAAAAAGTAAACTATATACTTAGATGAAGGTGAAACCTAGTCACCAGTAGCTACCAATTCCCCATAGAAGGCTGAAAACAATATGACTAGATACACTGCTACCTACCCCCCCTGTGTTCCTGGCCGATAGCTGGAAACGTTGGCTTCAGGTGCCAGGGGTAGCTTAGGCAGTGGTCTAGAATAGTTTACAAACAGCTATTGGAGAAAAAAAACTTAAACTCAACACAAACGCGTTTCGGCCGTAACAACCTGGCTTTTTTCAATGTGAACTGAAAAGATTTGACAAACCGAATGCTGTAATCTTGCAGCTTTTAAAGCTTTTATTGCCGTAGTTGGACCAATAGCGAGTCGATTAAAATACGAACCAATCACCATGCACACAGGTTGATAAACACTTCTGTGTATGAATTCACTATGATTGGTCAAGAGGGGGGCATGTATTTGAATTGACTCGCTATTGGTCCAACTATTTACCATAACTTAGCTGAGTTATTTCAGCTTTATTGTACCTCTTATTAGGAATGAGTGCTCTCTAACCATTTCTTGTCCATCTCTTTCCCAATCCCAACTCGTAACAAGGTGGCAACCCTATCACATCTAGACATTCCCTTTAATTTAAGATGTGTCAGTGCTGCAGCAGATCGGCAGTACACATTTTTCATTAGATGCCTGAGATCTGCTCAGTTCAGTAATGGTTTATTGGGATGCCATGAATGTTTGCTATGGCACAAACTCACTTTTCCCTAAATCATAGCAGCAAATCTGTGCCATTTCTATAGCCTGGAAGAGGGACTGAAGAAGAAAAGTTTTATGGTTGTCTGCAAACAAGTAAATCTTTTCCATTACAGACTAATCTTTTGAGCAACTTAAAATGCACAATGATACTTAAACTTTGTAAACAGAGCCGGCCTGAGGCCTAGTGATAGCTTGTTAGGCTGCACGCTAAATTTCAATAGGAATCCTAAGTGTTCTTCAGAAAAGCTGGTTATCAACTCTACAAATTTCCTGGGTATATCTCATTACAGTGCAGGACTTAATCCTACTTAATAGCTTCTGAACACAACAAAACAAACAATCAGCCCTTCAGGAGGGGAGGGGGCTTCAACTGATAATGATAAAGGTAGTGCACACCTGTGGAATGTAAAGGATCTCTGATACACATAAAAAAAACCTTTTTATATTTAGATTTCTAGGTCCATCAGCATTTTATAATTGATCTACTAAAATCTCCTAAATTGTAATTAAAAGCTGATACACTGGTGGTCAAATCCTGATAATCTCTGTAATTTTTAAATTATTCACGTTGAATAATAAAAGTTCACAATATAGTTCAAAATAGATAGGAAAGTCTAAATTAAACTTGCATTATTCGTATAGAGAATGTCATTTATGTTCCAATTTACTTTGTTTTCTTGCAATCCTTTGGCAGAGAATAATCTGTACATATCCTTAATAAAGCTAGCAGATTGGTGGTTACATGCATTTGCCTTTTGTCATTGATTCACCAGATGAGTTTAGCTCCCAGTAGTGCAGTTCTGCTCTGGAGCCGACTTTAATAACATTTTCTAACATAGTAACACTTTTATATCCCTTTTAATGCACTTGATACTATCAGTATCAGCAGACGTAAAGAGGTCACTACTTCTGCAAGTGTAATTTCTTTTTTTTTGGTCTTCTGTGGTTTTGAAAGGGTTAAACGGTTAGCTACAAATTTGTAACAGTGAAGAAATAAGTTCCACTGCAGGACCCTCATGACATCACGTGAAATCCTTGCCCTGTAATGTGAGTGTGCCCAGTGATGTCAGAGCCAGCTTGTCTGCGTGGCTCAACTGTATTTCCCACTACCCTCCCTGCAAGTCACCAGTATTGCAATCCTCTTTACCACAAGAGCGTCAACTCTTTACAGTGACAAAACTCCCCAATTTGAGTCAGCTATGCCAGCAGGAGCCACAGAGAGGAGGAAGTGAGATGCAGTCAGTGGGTGGCACTGAGAGACAGAACTGGGGTTGTGGTTAGAAATAAGAGAGATATTAATATAAAAAAAAAAAAACTAAACCAGATTTAAGACAGGGGAAGGAAAGAGTGTCTCAATAAGTATATATATTGTTGTACTGTGTAAATGTTTATGTAGTCATTATGTTAGAATATGCAGACAGTTCCAGCACTTGATAGTGTTACTATCTGAATAGTTTTTTTTACTACTTTTTGATATGAATCTGGATATTTTTTTATCAAATACTAGATTAAAGGGACAGTCGACAATATAATTTGTATTGTTTAAAAAGATAGATAATCCTTTTATTACCCATTCCCCAGTTTTGAATAACCAACATAGTTATGTTAATATACTTTTTATCTCTG
Source organism: Bombina bombina (assembly GCF_027579735.1). Taxonomy (NCBI): domain Eukaryota; kingdom Metazoa; phylum Chordata; class Amphibia; order Anura; family Bombinatoridae; genus Bombina; species Bombina bombina. The sequence continues at coordinate 1,061,270,752 of NC_069501.1, read as the reverse complement.
TGATTACCTTGTATCTAAGCATTTTCTGATCACATGACTTTTTAATTTATTATCTGACTAGCATTGCATCCAATTAGCGCATTTAGTACTGTGTTGTGCTAACTCTTAAATAACTCCGCAGGCGTGAACACAATGTTATCTATAGTATATGGCCCACATGAACTAGCAGTCTCCTGTTGTGAAAAGCTAATAAAAAAAATCACGTGATTAAGAGGCAGTCTTTAGTGGCTTAGAAACAGGCAGAATTTTAGAGGTTTAAATGTATAAATTATATTAATATAACAATGTAGGTTGTGCAAAGCTGGGGAATGGGTAGTAAAGGCATTATCTATCTTTTTAAACAATAACAATGTTAGTGTAGACTGTCCCTTTAATAAACAATATAGTGTGAATTATAAAAGAGATAGGAAATGAACAGGCGAGATGGCCAAGTGCTGTTTATCCACTGCTTTGGATATATGAATATTGTTGGCTAATTTTCCCCAGCCACTCCAATACTGCAGTGTCTCTTTGCTGTAACAAAGCATTACATCTCTCTTGGCAGCCAGGAGGTTAAACGCAGCAAATAAACTATGTACTTGGTCCAGTGACACTAAAACATAGGGTCATTACCAGGCCATGTTTAAAGGATATTACTGCACAGATAAAACAACTCTGTCCAAAAACTATAGTGTCTGTATTGTTTGTACCACTGGAACTATAAGAGATTTATCATTTTTAAGAGCAAAAATGTGAAGTTGAAATATTTCTAATGACATTTGTAAAACTTCAAACTCCGCTCAAACCTCATTTAAATTGTATTTTTTGTCTAAATGATGCTGATATTTTCTGAAGGAAACCAAGCTCAGATTCTTTCACATCTTAATGAACGTTAGTAAAGGATGTGACTTAGCACATCTAATAAAGTTATCAACCATTTGTTCATTTATAAAAAAAGAATAAAAACACATACAAAATAATTATAGCTGTGAAGGGGAGGGAAAGAGCTCCAGAAAACCATCTGAGCCGTTTAAAGAAACTTTTACAAGGGCTCCAGACCAGTATCAACATATCAAGGGGAGAAAAGGGTGAGGGGTGTAAATAGGCCCATCCACTTGTGTCATAAAAAAAATGAAAGCTCTAAAAATACTGAGACAGGAATGAGAAAAAAATATATAACTTTTTTCCTCCACCACAAATTTCTGAAATTGAGGAAATTCTTTGTCCAAAGAGAACTTCAAAGAAAAACCTTTTATAACGGCCATAAAATCTTTACGGCCTAGCTAGGCCATTAAAAGCCATTTGTCCCAAATACAGGAATCCTGGCAACTTGTGAAAGAGGGAACATAAGAAGGCCTTTGTGAGTATATCATATGAGAGGTAGGTTTAGGGGCTGTCTAAAGAACCCACATCTCCCATAGCATTCTCTACTGATGACCTCCTGTCCCTCAGTTCTCTAGCCCTTCACATAAACCTCTAACTGCTATGCCTTACAGTAACGTTTCTCCACATCATGTCTTGAAATGATTGGCTAATGTGGGATCTGGACTTGTGAACATAAAGATGACAAAAAAAAGCACAAATATTCATTTGGTAACATAGATTTCTCAGGGTTTGATAAAACCACGATCCTGACTTGTAATTGCTGGATGTTTACAGATCACTTTAGAAGCAAGCATTTATTTTTGTCTTGTGAAATAATTTTTTTGGTAAATAGTAAATTACTATTCAGAATATTTCATGTCCAACTGAATATCCTCTCCCAGAGAGAACATACTCCTTAGGCTGAATGAAGAGTAGATGGGAGCATGTTACCATAGGAACAAATAATAAGATAGATACCTCCCTCCCCGAATTCACAGGTGAAATGTCTAATATCTCTGCAACAGGCCTCCTATTTAAAAGATGATGAAACAAAGAAAAGTCTATCAGACCTTACCCACACTCAGTACGCAAAAACTGTTTTTCCAAGTAAAGCAAAATTCTAATTACATAGACCATTGACATCACACTAGATGTAATACTAGTATGTAACAATTTAGCCACTGCCTTATGAAGCCAGATCAATTCCATGCACTATATTTGTATTGTTGTTTGCTTGAGATACCTACATAGTAAGCTGATGAGATCAAAACAGAGTCTATAAAATTATAAGTGTATTTCAGGATGGAGCCCTATGTGCTATGTAAAATAAACATTAAGAAAGTCCCACTTTAAAATGAAGAGCAGGTCTATTCTCAATATAATTACAGTGACACAATGATATATGGTGTACTCATATCTGGACACACACAGTGGCAATGGTGCCAGACTAAAATGATTCACAGTGAAGCACAGTTTTAACATAACTAACACTGATACAATCACAACAACCCCCCCCTCACTTTTAGCTTACAATGAGTTGTACTATTGCCGTTTCTCATTTTCATCCTGTTTGCCTGTCTTGTGGCACGTTGCCAAATTTCCATAATAATTATAAAAAATAATAACAATCACCCGCCCCACACGCATGGAAGGAAAGCTACATTCCGACTGGTTCCCCACCCCCCCCACACACACATTGAAAATTCTCACAATCTGACAGAGTCAAAACAATATACACACAATAATACCTAGAACATCTCTTACACCCACAGTACTGTCACCACAACACTGGTGTTCACAATCTCAGCACTTCAATGAACACTTCTGATTCCTTAAAGCACACTGTGTGCATCCTGAGAAACCCCAACTATTCAACATATCACAAAACCACTTTTACACCCCAGTGTCAATATTCACTAAAGATAAAATCTAGATGCCCTTCTATCCAACACATACTTCCTAAGTATAATGACTTGCACCCTAAATGGTAAGTAACAGAGGGGATTAAACATGCTGTGTGTGTAATCCCTACCACTCCCTTATACACACACATTTTTGGAACTTAATAAAGGTTCTGTGACTTCCCACCCACTATAGGATCAGATAAATCTCGTTATAAGCAAAATGCTAAACTTTGGGGTCAGTAGGGAGTATTCTATAAACTGAAAGAGCTTTCAGAGTTGTAAGTTGCATAGTTCAGTGCCCTGACTATTGTACTGTGTGTGTTTGGCACAGAGTGTAAGGTTGTGCAGCACATATGGTCCTGATATACAAAAATAATAAACCACTGGCCTTTCTGTGCATCCGTCCATGGAATGCAGTGAGAGGAGTAAGAGGCTGGCTTGTGATGTAGGCTCCTTCAGCAATAGGCAAGGAGGGAGAAATAACTACAGTGTGTACAAGGGATGGGTGAGCTTTTGACAGTAACAGCTGAGAGCACAGAATCTGCGTACAAGCAAAGCAGTGAGTGATACCTGGTCATCTAATGCAGAGATACAGATTGCACAATGAAAACCAAAAGCTACAGGCACTTCACATGCTTTTCTTTACTAAGTAGGGCACAGTATAGACAGAAGACATTATGTACACGTGAATACACTTCCATGCTACAGACAGATACAAAAGTCATTTCTGACACTTACATTGCAAGCTGTGGTTCTGCATCCATCCAAAGGGGTCCAGCCCCCCAAAGCAACCAGCTTTCCGCAGCATACAGGCACCCTGTGGACTCATGTCATACAGTGGCCGAGGCATCAAAGGGAAAGCTTCAACGCAGTCATACATGTTGTCTGTGTGGGAAGTTTGAAAGGAGGGCAACAAACTTGGCAGAGGGAGGGAGCTTGGCACAGAGGGGACTGGCAGCAGTGAGAGATTGGCACCTCCAGTAAGCTGTGCCTTCTTTCCTTCTCTCTCCCTCCCTTTGCTAGCACAGCCTGCTTTGTGGCATACCTTTTGCAAATAGCCAAAGTGCCTTGGGGCTGTGGGAGTGTCTTGAAGCTAAGATGGGATGGGCTACCCTCCACAACAGCCTTTCAACTCTCTGGTTCCTCCACACCAAAGCTCTCCCCCTTCAAACTCCACCTATCCTAAAATCTCCTTAACAATACAATGCTTTCCCACTGTATCCTGATACCTACCATCCTCCGCTCTTAAATCCCTTTACTTGCGATGGCCAGATGCAAGGAAATCTTTCAACTCTATGGATCAAAAGGGGTTAAAAAGGGCATAATAATTTATGTTTTATCTCAGTCACTTGTTATTGCTGTGTAACATTATGAAGGCTTATCCAGAGCAAGTGACTTACAGAAATCATATATTATTTTATATTATTGCTAGGCTTTGATCTGTTTTCCCTTTCTAAATGAATCAAATGTTTTTTTTTTCAGTTGCTTTCCCATAATTATAGCGTTTAAAAGTCTATGAATAAAATGAACAGTATTAATCATACCTGATATTTTCTGCAGCATTAAAGGGACATAAACGTGTAGAAAAATAAAATCATTTAATGCACTAGAGTCTTTTATCATTGCACTACTGATTGCATTTAATTTAGTGTTAAACACATAGTTAAAGGGGAATTAAAACACTAAACACATTTCATAGATCCCCATCTAATTATGAGTGCTGCCATTTTGAAACCTAAAATCTCACTGCAGGTATCTCAAGGAGAGTTGCTGCACATGTGCAAACACATCAGCACTGGAATGCAGTGATAGATGGATTTCAACATGGAGGTATCATGACTAGAGGGAGCAAGGGAATAACTTTACTACTATGCTTATAAAATGTATTTTAATGTCGCAGAGCAGCAATAAAACTACTGGGACCTAGGTGAACATATTTGATGAGCCAATGACAACAGACATATGTGTGTAGCCACTAATCACCAACTATGTCCCAGTAGCGCTTTTCTGCTCATGAGCATACCTAGGTATGCTTTTTAATTATTATCAAAGGATAGCAAGAGAACAACTTAAATTTGATAGGTTTAATTGTCACTTTTTATTCATGTTTTGTTCCACTTTGTGAGTTACTCACTAAACTACTTTCATTACAGATACAGGGAAACAATGAATCAGTAGCTCAGTGAGTTGCTTGTTTTGATAATCACACAAAACTTAACAGGAAGTTATAAGCTTCAATAACATACCTAATATGTACAGACAGTTTAAAGGGACACTAAACCCAATTTTTTTCTTTCATGATTCAGATAGAGAATGCAATTTTAGGCAGCTTTCTCATTTACTCCTACTATCAATTTTTATTAGTTCTCTTGCTATCTTTATTTAAAAAGAAGGAATGTAAAGCTTAGGAGCCGGCCCATTTTTGGTTTAGAACCTGGGTTGTGCTTACTTATTGGTGCCTAAATGTAGCCACCAATAAGCAAGCACTATCCAGGGTGCTGAACCTAAAATGGGCCAGCTCCTAAGCTTTACATTCCTGCTTTTTAAAATAAAGATAGCGAGAGAACAAAGAAAAATTGATAATAGGAGTAAAGTAGAAAGTTGCTTAAAATTGCATGCTCTATCTGAATCATAAAATAACTTTTTTTTCCGGTTTAGTATCTCTTTGAGCAAATAAAAGATCAGGGTCAAGAAATATGTTAAAGGGACCTAAAACAAGCTGGGATAGAGACAAAATATAATAATATGTAATTTAATTACTTTACCTGTAAATTTTAACTGCAGTGCCTCGCCATTGACCCTTTCTTTTACGTTTCTGAATTGTACAGCTCTAACTCCCCCCACACAATTCCTTATATGGCTGTATCTATCTCCACCTTTGATTTGGTAGAATCCAAGACTTTAACACTCATTATCTACTGGAGCATGCCTAGAAGCAAATAAGCTGTTGTGAACTCAGTTGATATACAATGCCTGTGTTTCTGACGCTAAACACTGATAAGGGGGGTGGAGCAGACTACTACAGACAGCATGGCTATGAAACTCATTTTGCTTATTTTTGAAAATTATTTTAAAATATCTGCCACCAATTTTGAAACATTTTTTTCATGCAAACTATTTTACTTAATTAGCCCTTTTATGATATGCACAGATCACAACATGTTTTATGGCACTTTAGCATGAATATCTCAAAGCATTACTAATAAGAATAATATACTTATTTTTTTGTTATCTATTCATTAATTTAGGTTATTTTCCTTTATTTTGTATCATAAATAATGCACTGTCGTTTCTGCATTTCAAGAAATGTCATTTATAATCTAATCAGGAATGATGTACATATATATGTATATATTTTTTAGGTTATTGTCATGTTCCAATGGAGCAGTCACCACTACACGCAGCATTATGACACAAACTTCTGGTCTTTATATTAAAGGGACAGTCTAGACAAAATTAAACGATCATGATTCAGATAGGGTATGTCATTTTACACAACTTTTCAATTTACTTTTATCATCAAATTTGGTTTGTTGTTTTGATATTCTAAACCTAGGTAGGCTCATATGCTAATGTCTAAGCCCTTAAAAGCCGCCTCTTATCTGAATGAATTTGACAGGTTTTCACAGCTAGAGGGTGTTAGTTTATGTGTACCACATAGATAACATTATGCTCACACAAGTGGAGTTATTTTTGAGGTTTTCATATCCCTTTAATGTGTGCAAGAAATATAAAAATATTAATAGCTAATTTTAGCTTAAAGGGGCAGTAAAGTCAAAATGAAATCAAGTTTGTTTTGTTTTCTTGATATTCTTTGTTGAAAGCTAAACCTTGGTAGGCGCATAGACTGAGTTCTAAGCCTTTAAAGGCTGCCTCTTATCTCAGTGAATTTTACCATTTTTCACAGTTAGACAGTGCTAGTTCATATGTGCCATGTATATATATATATATATATATATATAAAACATTGTGCTCACTCCCGTGGAGTTATGCAGAAGTCAGCACTGATTGGCTAAAATGCAAGTCTGTCAAAAGAATTGAAATAAGAGGGCAGTCTGTAGAGGCTTAGATACAAGGTAATCGCAGAGGTAAAAAGTATATTAATACAACCATGTTGGTTATGCTAAACTGGGGAATGGATAAAAAAAAGGTATTATCTATCTTTTTAAACAAGTGGACTGTCCCTTTAACAATACGCCACATGGCATAGAGATATACATGAGGGCAATTAGGGATCTGATTAGACCAGAGGTTACAGGGCAATTCTGAGAAATATATACTCAGTGCCATAAGTCTACAACAGCTGCAAGTGACTCAGGTTGAGCTGTGAGCCAGAAGTTAAGAGGGTAATTGATAGTTTTTTAAAAAAAATTGATTTTTCACAGAGTGTTTAAAACTATGGAAGCAAATCCGAGAGAGCTAGGAGGTGAGATCCGTAAAGCAGGTGCTATACAGGAAAAGACTTGTAAATAGAAGTGTGACCAGATATTTTGTTGTGCTTTATACATGAATGATAATAATACAGGGCTGGAAAGATATCAATACATATTGCCAGTTAGGGAAACACGATACAGTAGGGGAGAGTAACTAACTCACAAAACCAAGTCTGCTGCAATTTCTTACAAGTTCAAGGCAAGTGGACTGCTACTTCTAGCATTAAAGGACCACTAAACACAAATTGTAAACTACATGATTTTGAACCTTCATATATGAGAATAATTTTACACTGAAAACCACAGCTTTGTTTTGTCAAATGAGTATATTGTTTTATGTTTGTTCATTTCACTGATTTCCCTGTCCCTCAGAACAAAAGAATCCTTGCTAACCAATCACAAACTAATATTCAGATATAGCACAAACTCTGTTTGCACATGTGCAGTTGAGAGTTACTGGGAAGCCTGCTCTTGAGAGTTACTGAGTTACTGGGAAGCCTGCTCTTATTAAGGTGGTTTAGCACTGATTACTATTGCAAAGAATGATTCTCCTATCATGATTGTTGATGCAATACTGATAATCCTCCCTTTACAAACATGTGACATAGGAGAATCTTAGGTGGGGGAGGGTGAAGTAAACAAAAGCTTACATAAATTGCTTAAAAGTATTAGCTCAAACCTTCATGGGAGAAAGTAAAACAAGCACAACTTTTAGATGTATTTTACAATAGGCAGCAAAATAAATAATTAATTAATATCGCAATAAAGTTTCACTTGCATACTGATCATTTTATGCATTGTTGAAATGTCAAGTTTGATGGTCCTATAACACAGGGGCCACGAGTCGAATGAAATGGATTAAAATATAAAAAGGTGTTGTGTTCTAAAAGGAACACTGTAATGCAAATACATTTTTTTCTTCTAATTTATTGTTCCCACTGACTTATACCAGTCACATAATCTTAAATAATTTTGAAATAGCTGGTTTTGCTCATTGAAACTGTCACCCATAATGAACATTTTAATGCCTAAGTAATGGTTTTGTGCAAAGAGAGATTAGATAAGCGGGTCTGCTATTCATGTAGGCTAAGCCAACGTGAATGGGGATGCTCTTGAGACCAATGAGTTTCTCATAATTTCATATTATGCAGCTGTTATAAATAGCCATTGGAAACACCTTAAAGGGATACGAAAGTCAAAATTAAACATTCATGGTTCATATGCAGTTTTAAGAGACTTTTCAATTTAATTCTATTACCAAATTTAGTTTCTTTCCTTGGTATCCTTTGTTGAAAAGGCATACCTAGGTAGACTCAAAAGCAGCAATGCACTACTGGGAGTAGCTGGTGATTGGAGGCCTCTGGTCATGTGTTCAGCCATCTGCATTGCTGCTCTGTTATAATTAAAGGGCCATTATACACTCATTTTTTCTTTGCATAAATGTTTTGTAGATGATCTATTTATAAAGCCCATAAAGTTTTTTGTTTTTTTTTAAATATATATTATTTTGCTTATTTTTAAAGAACATTGCTCTGATTTTCAGACTCCTAACCAAGCCCCAAAGTTTTATTTGAATACCGTCAGCTACCTTCTCCAGCTTGCTCCTGTTTGTGTAAAGGGTCTTTTCATATGCAAAAGAAGGGGGAGGGGGGGAGTGTCTTATTTGCCACTTGCAGTGGGCTTTCCAACTACCTTTTCAACAGAGCTAAACTAAAAGCTTCTAAGTACGTTTTTAAACAGTTTAATACTGGATTTTTATATCAGTATCTGTGCATCTTATTCTTTATAGTAGTGTCTATTACATGCAGTTATATGAAAATGAGTGTATACTGTCCCTTTAATCACATTAGAGCATTTCCTTTTTGCACTTTTATGTCCTTTTAAGGGGAAACCAAGTTTACAGTACAGTGTCCATTTAAGGGTTAACTCCTTAAGGGACAGTAAAGTAAATACGTTGGATAAAGCATGCACTTTTAAACAACTTAAAGGGTTACTTCACAAAGGGAAAGGTGGCTGCACATACAGTATATACCGCTTGTCATTGGCTGACCTGTTGTGTTCAGGTAGCTCCCAGTAGTGCATTGCTTCAACAAAGGATACAAAAAGAATGAAGCATTTTTGTTTATAAAAAGTAAATTGGAATTTTTTATGCTATTCTCTATCTAAATCATGGAAGAAAATGTTTAGGTTTCACATCCCTTTAAGGTTACATAATGGAGCAGCCAGATATAGGATCTAGAAAAAAAACATCAATAGAACTAGACCATAAGGTGTTCTGAGAAACAGGTCTCCTTATGCTTTTCATATATTTTATATAGTTCTTTTGTATCTTGCTATGAAATATAAAGCACAGTATATGTTAAAAAGTTAACAGAAATATACATAAGAGGATACTTTTTCAAACAGGCGGAAGTTGCAAAAAGGAGACAAGGAGGTTCATTAGCGGAACTTACATGTAAATTGCGTTTACTACAACAACAAATAACATTAAGACCCTCACATATTTTAAACACTCAAATACAAACTGTCAAAACTCAAATTCGCAATGCAGAGTAACAAAGAGTCCAAACAACTCTAGAGAAATTTAAAGGGACACTGAACCCAAATTTGTTCATTTGTAATTCAGAAAGAGCATGCAATTTTAAGCAACTTTCAAATTTACTCTTATTATCAATTTTTCCTCGTTCTCTTGCTATAATATTTTAAAAAATAAGGCATCTAAGCTTTTTTTGGTTTCAGTACTCTGGACAGCACTTTTTTTTTTATTGGTGGATGAATTTATCCACCAATCAGCAAGGACAACCCAGGTTGTTCACCAAAAATGGACCGGCATCTAAACTTACATTTCAAATAAAGATACCAAGAGAATGAAGATAATTTGATAATATGAGTAAATTCAAAATTTGCTTGAAATTTCATGCTCAATCTGAATCACAAAATTAAATTTTTGGGTACAGTGTCCCTTTAAGCAAATATTTTACTATAGAAATAATAAAGCAACAACACATTTAGCTAACAAGCTATGTAATAAAGTAGCCCAGCGTAGGATTATCTCAATTAAAAATGGAACGCAGACCGAGACAGCCCCTAAAGGGAATAGGAAAGACCTACAAATATTATCAATCCCTATATAACCTAAACAAGCAATCACTTAACCCCAATGCAACTACACACCATATCAAACAGTTCTTAGACACTCTCCAGTTGCCAACAGTTTCATTAGAACACAATGTACCTACAACAAGAAGTGATACTTCTAAAGAGATTAGAGATGGAATCAAATATTTGAAAGTAGGGAAAGCTCCTGGGCCTGATGGCTATACGGGCAAGTTTTATAAATGCTTTATAGATGGTGTAGTTCCCATTCTCCAGAGATTTTACAATTATACCACAACAACGGGAAAGCTTTCCTCAAAGTTTCTTACGGCTTCTATAATTACTCTACTGAAGCCTGATAAGGATCATCAAAGCTGCAGCAGTTATAGGCCGATCCTCCTTATCAATATAGACACTAAAATATATGCAAAAATATGGGCTAATCGTCTAGCAAAGTTTATTCCCTCACTGGTCCATGGAGACCAGGTGGGATTTATCCCAGGGAGGGAGGGTCCTGATAACACTAGGAGGATACTTCATATTCTATGTGAGGCCAAGAGATGTGGTGTTCCTCTTCTCGCTCTGTCTTTAGACGTGGAAAAAGCGTTTGACAGGGTGAGATGGGATAACCTTTGGGAGACTCTGAGGAAGTTTAGGTTTTCATCTCATTTTGTTTTAGAAATTCAGGCTCTTTATTAATCTCCATCTGCCAGGGTGAGGGGTGTGGGCTTCATGTCAGATAGCTTTGCTATCTCACACGGTACAAGACAGGGGTGCCCCCTTTCCCCCTGCTCTTCGCCATGGCGGTGGAACCCTTAGCTCAGGCAATACGGAAAGATGTACATTTTAAGGGGATTCAGTTAGGTGACTCACATCACAAAATAGCGTTGTTTGCCGACAACGTCACACTTTTACTTTCTTCCCCTGATCAATCAGTAATGAAGCTGTTGTCATATTTTGGAGACCTTAGCTACTATAAACTAAATGTCTCGAAGACTGAAGCACTATACATTAATATAGATAAAAAAGACTTAGCATCCTTGCAGGGACTATATAATTTTAATTGGTCAGATAGGTACACCAGGCACCTAGGTGTATTGCTGGGTCTATATTTATCTTTAGTGATCTCTAAAAATTTCACTGAGAGAATACCAGGATTAAGGGCCCTTTTAGAGTCCTGGGAGTTCTCAGAGATTTCCTGGACAGGCAGAATAGCCTAATATCCTTTAACAGATTCCTCTCTACATATCTCAAAACAGAATGCACCTGTCATGGTTGATTATATATTTCCTACCTGTTCTATGTTACATTTTTGCATATATTGTGTATTATTATTGTTTTTGTATTTTATTGTACCCTATTGTATCAATGCAATGTTTTGTGGACCCAGGACATACTTAAAAACGAGAGAAATATCAATGTATCCTTCCTGGTAAAATATTTTATAAATACATAAATAAATTGCAAGGTATTATATCTACCTACATTTGGAGGGGTAAGAAGCCGCGCACCTCAAGGCATGTCCTACAAAAATAGATCAGACAAGGTGGGTTGGCCCTACCAAATGTCATTCTTTATTACAAGGCCTCGAGGTTATCTCATGTACTAGGGTGGAGCCACAGCTTTAATCCTACCAGATGGCAAGATGTAGAAAAGCCATGATACCAGATGGTGTTAAACTATCAGACCTAATTTGGATCCCATCATACTATAGAAAGAAAATTGGAATTGATCACCCCGTTCTTCTGGATAATTTGCAATTTTAGGATAAGATTAAACACCTCAAAAACATTTCACCACAATCCTCTCCAATACATACGATTTGGAGTATAATGAACTGTCTACAGGAGACACATGATGCATATTGGGACAAATTAGGTCCTTTGCAGGTCAGGGACCTTTATATAGATGGGAAATGGCTGGACATACAGTCCTTCATAGAAAAATTCTCAGTCCCACAAAAATTCCAGTTTGTAACCTAAAGACTTTTGAGTCTTCTGGGACATTAGGGAATTCAGAAAGAAGGCCTGAGAGAATTGACAAAATGAAAGAGTAGTTGGCTAAGGGGTCGTAAGACAGGGGGTATCATGTCCTTTAAAGGGACAGTCTAGGCCAAAATAAACTTTCATGATTCAGATAGAGCATGTAATTTTAAACAATTTTCCATTTTACTTTTATCACCAATTTTGCTTTGTTCTCTTGGTATTCTTAGTTGAAAGCTTAACCTAGGAGGTTCATATGCTAATTTCTTAGACCTTGAAGGCCACCTCTTTACAGAATGCATTTTAACAGTTTTTCACCACTAGAGGGTGTTAGTTCATGTATTTCATATAGATAACACTGTGCTCGTGCACGTGAAGTTATCTGGGAGCAGGCACTGATTGGCTAAACTGCAAGTCTGTCAAAAGAACTGAAATAAAGGGGCAGTTTGCAGAGGCTTAGATACAAGATAATTACAGAGGTTAAAAGTATATTAATATAACTGTGTTGGTTATGCAAAACTGGGGAATGGGTAATAAAGGGATTATCTATCTTTTAAAACAATAAAAATTCTGGTGTAGACTGTCCCTTTAACTACTATCTTTTGACAGATGATCAAACAGATTGTACCTCGAGCCCTTTAAAGGCCTGGGAGAGAGACCTTGACCTGATGGTGGACACTAAATTGTGGAATAGGGAGTTGTCTTTCACTAGAAAAACCTTGCATTGTGCCACACTGTGGGAATTGCACTACAAGGTGGCGGTGAGATGGCATTTAGTCCCTTTGCATCTTCATAGGATTTTTAGTACTACGTCTCCATTATGCTGGAGACAATGTGGACAAATAGGCTCATGGGTGCATATTTGGTGGGAGTGTCCCCGGATTAGACCGCTATGGAGAGAGTGTTTTAATTTATTAGGTAATCTGAATTATAATCTACCATATATATGAGTTAGGCTTACTCCATTTTTGTATTCCCAAATTGTCCCTAGCCAGGAAAATGTTTTTAATATACTTTCTAACAGCAGTAAAATTAATGATAACTAAGGAATGGAAACAGTGTTCTTCTCCTACAATCCAAATGGTTTTACATTATCTAAAATACATCCGAAAAATGGAAGAGTATGATTTCAAAATCAAAGATAAGATTTGCTTATATCAAGAAATCTGGTCAGTGGACCGAAATGTCGGCTGAATAATTATTTTTTGATCTTCAATTTAATTTTTTCTCTCTCTTCTTAGAATGGTTCCCAGCCACCAGAACTTTACAATATACCGCTTCTACCCCCATAATCCCCCCATATTGCTCAGTTAACTTTATGCCTGGACCTCCGAGATGAATAAACTAATGAGATGGCTACTAAATGGTGTTTTTTTTTAAAAAAAGAGTATCACTATACTATACTAGGATACAAATAGTTTATTTTGCATAATGAGGTCATACAGATATTTTTTCCTCAAAATAATAAGGTATCCTTAGGATATAATGTGAACTGATATGGAACAGACATGTCAATGATTGATGTTCTCAACAATTTTTTGTCATTAATATATCCTCTTAGATACTTCAGATCAGTGGCTGTTTAATTCATAAATGGTGAAATGATAAAGTAATAAATACAATCACAAATAAATAATCATACAAAAGTAGTGCAGTACATGTGGAAATTGCTTGCAGAGACTTGATGAGTAGAAAACTTCAGTTTGACACTTCTGGACACAGAGATATAAATTCCAATCTTTTACAGTTTGATGTTCAAAATATATTTTCTCTACTTGGCTAATTTTGTGGAGTTCCTAAAAATTGTATTTCAAACCCTGTTAAACAATTGTGTTTTAAGACTTTAGGCCACACAATACACAGCAGTTATATTTCCAGAACATCTGGATTTCCTATATTTGGCCTTGGTAAACATACAAATAAGTATAATAAAAGGTCTTTTGCAAACCTACACAGAAGCAAAAAAATAAGCAGCCCATGGGAACGAAGCAAATCATCAAAAGCGGATACACTGCTGCAGATGACTTGTGTGTTTACTTGAAGTTCACTATCTGCTAACAAGCGAGATTCATGGCGTGAGCGCATTTAACACTTATAAATTAATTTTATGTCAGTTATGTTAAATTTGCTTACAATTTTTATAACATCCAAACACTTCATGCACTACTAAAAAAAAACATTTAGAAGTTAATATTTTTTTTTTAAATGTTTCATTAAAAGTTACATTCCGCCCGTGTTACAAGTTAAAAGTAAACACAAACCCGTGAGCGCAATCCCAATTTACGCTAGAATGATTACTTCAGAGCTCAAAACAGTGTCACAAAACACATCAAAAATACATTTAAAAGTACAGTTACACTCATAATAACACTAATAAAAAATAAAAAAAGCAATAAAAAGGGAATAGGGGCTCAAATATATAAGATGTCAGGTATTAGAAAAAAATGGGCTAAAAGTGCTTTTACACAGAGATCCATAGGAACACATGTATAAATAAATGTATGTATGTAAATGTATCTGCCCCTGCTTCCTCTAAACTTCTTTCACTCACATCCTCCTCCGGTCTCTCACAATCCACCCTATTCCCTACCCACCGTGATGGACACTCCATGGACCTGGTATTTTCCTACCTCTGTTCTATATCTGACCTCACCTGTAACAATTTTCCCATTTCAGACCATCACCTGGTAACCTATAATATTAATGCAACAGCTAAACCCACTCTTCCATCCCGCCCCTGCACCTGTAGAAATCTACATGATGTTGATCCGCTCCAATTTTCAAAAATATTCAAGATCTCCTCCCTCACACTTCCACTATAACCTGCCCTGATCTCGCAACAGTCCACTATAACAAAACTCTCTCCTCTGCACTAGACACACTTGCCCCTCCCCAGCTGCGCAAAACATCACACTGTCAGTTGCAGCCCTGGCACTTTCAGAAAAAAATGCTCTCGTACTGCTGAGCGTGTCTGGAGGAAAACTCACTCTGAACCTGACTTCATATACTATAAGTTTATTCTTCGTTCATACACTTCTGCCCTTCACTTAGCCAAGCAAACCTACTTCTCTTCTCTTATATCTACTCTTTCCTCAAACCCTAAACGACTCTTCTCCACCTTTAACTCTCTCCTCTACCCTCCTGCTCCACCCCACTCAAGTGCTCAAGACCTGGCAGACTACTTTTTAAACAAAACACGTTCTATCCGAAGCAACATCCCAACACCAACTTGCAATATTCCATCAACAGGCCCAGTTACTCCCTCTTCCACCCTCTGCATCTTCCATCCAGCCACTGAGAATGAAGTTTCCTCCTTACTATCTTCCTCACGCCTCACTACCTGCCCGCTCGACCCTATCCCTTCCCATCTAATACCCTCCCTATCTTCCACCCTCACTCCTGCTCTTACCCACATCTTCAACCTATCTCTCTCTACCGGCTCATTCCCATCCTCTTTCAAACACGCAAAAGTCACTCCCATATTCAAAAAACCCTCCCTTGACCCTAATTCTCCTGAAAGCTACCACCCCATATCACTGCTTCCACTAACATCAAAACTCCTTGAAAAACTAGTTTACAATCGCCTAACCCACTTCCTGTCTCCCAACTCCTTGCTTGACCCCCTGCAATCCGGATTCCGCCCCAAACACTCAACTGAGACTGCCCTTACCAAGGTTACTAACAATCTTCTCTCGGCTAAAAATATTGGCCACTACTCTATACTCATCTTACTTGACCTCTCAGGTGCCTTCGACACAGTTGACCACCCCCTCCTCCTACAGACCCTTAGCTCTTTTGGCCTCTGTGACACTGCTCTTTCCTGGATTCACTCTTATCTTTCTCACAGGTCTTTTTCTGTGTCATTTGCCGGCGACTCCTCCTCTCCAATGCCTCTGTCTGTTGGAGTACCTTAAGGATCTGTTCTTGGTCCTCTACTCTTCTCCATTTATACTTCTTCGCTGGGTAAACTTATCAACAGTTATGGCTTCAAATATCACCTCTATGCTGATGACACCCAGATCTACCTCTCCACCCCTGCTCTCTCTCTCTCTCTGTCCTTATTCATGTCAGAGGCTGCTTATCTGGTATTTCTTCCTGGATGGCCTCTCACCACCTAAAGATTAACATGTCCAAGACTGAGCTCCTTCTTACCCCCCCCCCCTCAAGTTCTACGCCGACTTGTGACTTCTCTATCCCTGTTGACGGCATCACCATTTCCCCATTGCCCCAAGTCTGCTGCCTCGGAGTTACACTTGACTCAAATCTATCCTTCGCCCCCCATATCCAATTGCTTTATACATCCTGCCGCAACCATCTACGCAACATTTCCAAGATTCGACCTTTTCTGTGCGCTAACACCACAAAGCAAATAATCCACTGCCTTGTTATTTCCCGACTTGACTACTGCAATAACCTACTTACTGGCCTTCCTCTTTCCCGCCTCTCCCCCCTTCAATCCATCCTAAATGCCTCTGCCAGGCTGATCTACCTTTCCCGTCGCTCTGTATCTGCTGCACCTCTCTGAGAGTCCCTTCATTGGCTCCCCATACACAGCAGAATAAAATTCAAAATTCTCACCCTTGCATACAAAGCGCTCACCAACACCGGTCCCCTCTACCTATCCTCTCTAATCAACAAGTATACTCCAGCCCGCCCACTAAGATCCAACAATGACCTGCTCCTTGCATCTGCGACTATCACCTCCTCTCATGCTAGACTGCAGGGCTTCTGTCGTGCAGCACCTACCTTCTGGAACACTCTCCCTCATGCTGTCAGGCTTTGCCCTAATCTTTCTTCCTTTAAATGCTCTCTGAAGACGTTTCTGTTCAGAGAAGCCTACCACCCAACTCAATAAAATTTCTCTTACCTAACATTTCCCTCATCTAACTCTGCATTAACATCTTTCTCAATCTTGCAGTCCTCACCTCCTGTTTCTCAACCTCCTACCCTTCTAGATTGTAAGTTCCCACGGGAATAGGACCCTCAATTCCTCCTGAATGTGTTTGTAATTTTTGTCCTGTCTCTTAGAAGTTTTATATTATTGTTTTATTTAAATTAACTGTATCCATGGACAGCGCTGCAGAATATGATGGCGCTTCATAAATAAAGTATAATAATAATAATATATATGCATGCATTTCTATACATATATACCTTGTAATTACAGGACATTTCTCTTGTGCTGCTATAGACTAACATATCAGCCAAATGTTTTTAAAATAAATTAACATCCTTTTTTCTGCAATTATTGTTCAATAGTCAAACTCCACCCACTTTTTGCCTTATTTTGGGAGCCAATCTGGGCTTTAGTAAGTAGAATACCAGGCTAGTCATGGTCATAAAGTCAGTGCAAAATAAATGTATTTGCAGTTGTTATCTGTTAAAAATTAGAGTCAACTATGTAGCAGAGTTAGCATTGAAAAGTCAACAGTGTACATTTCAAGTTCTAAGTATTAGAAATTGTTAAATGTTCATAGCTAAATTACATGAAAGGGGGCAAAATAATTAATGAAAATATATTGCAAAGTACTCTTATTATGCATAACTAAATACAAATGCAAATCTCAAGGTGTTTACTGTCCCTTTAAAGCTGTTTATTTTGCTTTTGAAGCTAAGAGGAAGTGAAACTCAGCCTTAAAGGGACCTGAAACCCCAACATTTTCTTTCATGATTTAGGTAGAACATACAATTTTAAACAACTTTACAGTTTACTTCTATTATCACATATGTTTTACTCTCTTTGTATCATTTGTTGAAGGAGCAGCAATGCACTACTGGTTTCTAACTTAACACATGGGTGAGCCAATGACAATCAGTATATATATATATATATATATATATATGCAGCCACCAATCAGCAGCTAGAACCTAGGTTCTTTGCTGCTTCTGAGCTTACCTAGACAAACCTTTCAGCAAAGGATAGCAAGAGAAGGAAGCAAATTAAATAATAGAAATAAATTGGAAATTTGTTCAAAATTGTATTCTCTGTCTAAATCATGAATGTCTAATTGTGAATTTACTGTCCCTTTAAAGTCTCATAGATCACTGGCTGATACAAACCTATTGGTGGACAGTGAAGCACCTTACAAGCATCAGATGCCACACTGCCACCCTACTTCCGCCTGTGTTCTCTAACCCCCCTACTTCCACCTGTGCTTTCTAACCCCCCTACTTCCGCCTGTGTTCTCTAACCCCCCTACTTCCACCTATGCTCTCTAACTCCCCCACTGCCGTCTGCGCTCTCTAGCCACCCTACTGCCGCCTGTGCTCTCTAACCACCCTACTGCTGCCTGCGCTCTCTAACCACCCTACTGCCGCCTGCGCTCTCTAACCACCCTACTGCCGCCTGCGCTTTCTAACCACCTTACTGCCGCCTGTGCTCTCTAACCCCCTACTTCCGCCTGCGCTCTCTAACTCCCCTACTGCCGTCTGCGCTCTCTAACCACCCTACTGCCGCCTGTGCTCTCTAACCACCCTACTGCCGTCTGCGCTCTCTAGCCACCCTACTGCCGCCTGTGCTCTCTAACCACCCTACTGCCGCCTGTGCTCTC
Organism: Bombina bombina; assembly: GCF_027579735.1. Classification (NCBI taxonomy): domain Eukaryota; kingdom Metazoa; phylum Chordata; class Amphibia; order Anura; family Bombinatoridae; genus Bombina; species Bombina bombina. The sequence goes on along the minus strand of NC_069501.1, from coordinate 1,061,251,943 downwards.
TAACCAGCCTACTGCTGCCTGCGCTTTCTAACCACCCTACTGCCGCCTGCACTCTCTAACCACCCTACTGCCGCCTGCGCTTTCTAACCACCTTACTGCCGCCTGTGCTCTCTAACCACCCTACTGCAGCCTGTGCTCTCTAACCACCCTACTGCCGCCTGCGCTCTCTAACCACCCTACTGCCGCCTCCGCTCTCTAACCACCCTACTGCCGCCTCCGCTCTCTAACCACCCTACTGCCGCCTGCGCTCTCTAACCACCTTCTACTGCTGCCTGCGCTCTCTAACCACCCTACTGCCGCTTGCGCTCTCTAACCACCCTACTGCCGCCTGCGCTCTCTAACCACCTTCTACTGTTGCCTGTGCTCTCTAACCACCCTAGGATGCAGGCTAAGATCCTGAACTCAGAGGATCCTATACTGCGCTGTAGAGCTGCATGACTGTGATACATCTCACAATCCTAAAAACAAAGTGTTTTTCTCAGTATAGAAACATCTTTATTATTATTATTTATGTGTTGTTTTTTAAATGGAATACAGAAAAAAATGAATGTCTCCTTAAAGGGACACTGAACCCAATTTTTTTCTTTTGTAATTCAGAAAGAGCATGCAATTTTAAGCAACTTTCTAATTTACTCCTATTATCAATTTTTCTTTGTTCTCTTGCTATCATTATTTGAAAAAGAAGGCATCTAAGGTTTTTTTTTTTGTTTCAGTACTCTGGACAGCACTTTTTTATTGGTGGATGAATTTATCCACCAATCAGCAAGGACAACCCAGGTTGTTCACCAAAAATGGGCCGGCATCTAAACTTACATTCTTGCATTTCAAATAAAGATACCAAGAGAATGAAGAAAATTTGATAATAGGAGTAAATTAGAAAGTTGCTTAAAATTTCATACTCAATCTGAATAATGAAAGAACATTTTTGGGTACAGTGTCCCTTTAAGCTTACACTTAAATAGGCAGTGTACTGTAAAATGTTCTCCCGGTTAATGTGTTTCTAATAATCCATTTTACATATTACATTGTTTAAAATTACTTTTTAGATCATTTGCCTTCATTTTGTCATTAGAAATAGCTGCTTTTCCTGAGGAAGCTAAATACTAAAAATTTTAATATTGCAGTAAAGGCTACAGAAAAAACTATGTGGTGGTAGGGAGAAAACTCAGCCCTTTTTAAAAGGTGTTCCTGCATCAGCTTGAAAACAATAAAATTGTATCTGCTGATTGCCAGTGCACGCTGTCTCACACTTGGGGCGCGATCCGATATAGATCGTAGTTTGCGGCGCAAGCGAGGGAACCCGCGTCGCCCGCAGTTTCAGCTCGCAACTCGAGCTATCCCATATACTGCGCCGTCAGATGCTAAAGTGCCGTAAGTCTGACAAACCAGCGATGTCCAGAAATCTGCGCAAGTACAAATTTCTGGCGTCGCCAGTGACTTACGGCACGTTAGAAACTGCCGGTGCCTACAAAACCTGACTAAAGTCTAAATCACCCGCACTGTCTAACACGCCTCCCTAACATAGCCCGACAAGTCTAACACGCCTCCCTAACATAGCCCGACACGTCTAACCCTCTATCCGCTATCCCCCCTCACTATCCTAACAATAAAATATGTATTAACCCCTAAACCGCCGCTCCCGGAGCCCGCCGCAACCTAATAAAATTATTAACCCCTAAACCGCCGCCAGCTATATTAAATCTATAACCCCCTAAAGTGAGCCCCTAAATTATTTTAACTAGGTATAATAGCTATTAAATTGTTAATAACTATTTAATAGCTACCTAGTTAAAATAATTACCCAATTACCTGTAAAATAAATCCTAACCTAAGTTACAAATACACCTACACTATCAATAAATTAAAGAAACTACAAATATCTATCTAAAAATACAATTAAATAAACTAAACTAAATTACAAAAACAAACAAACACTAAATTACAAAAAATAAAAAAAAGATTACAAGATTTTTAAGCTAATTACACCTATTCTAAGCCCCCTAATAAAATAATAAAGCCCCCCAAAATAAAAAAATTCCCTACCCTGATTGAATCAGCCAATCAGATTCAAGTTCAATCCGATTGACTGATTGGTTCAGCAAATCGGATTGAACTTGAATCTGATTGGCTGATTCAATCAGCCAATCAGATTTTTCTACCTTAATTCCAATTGGCTGATAGAATCCTATCAGCCAATCGGAATTCGACGGACGCCATCTTGGATGAGGTCATTTAAAGGAACCTCATTCATCTGGAAGTCGTCGTGCCGGAAGGATGCTCCGCGGCGGAGGAGCGAAGGAAGAAGATTGAAGATGCCGATTTGCTTGAAGACATCGCCGATGGAAGAAGACTCTCTGCCGCTTGCTGGAACACATCGCCCGGATGGAAGAAGACTTCACTGCCGCTTGCTGGAACACATCGCCCGGATCGGATGAGGAGTTCGGCCCGGCGTGGTGAAGATAAGGTAGGGAGATCTTCAGGGGGGTAGTGTTAGGTTTATTTAAGGGGGGTTTGGGTTAGATTAGGGGTATGTGGGTGGTGGGTTGTAATGTTGGGGTGTGGTATTGTGTTTTTTTTTGCAGGCAAAAGAGCAGTTTTCTTTGGGGCATGCCCCCACAAAAGGCCCTTTTAAGGGCTGGTAAGGTAAAAGAGCTTTGAACTTTTTTTAATTTAGAATAGGGTAGGGAATTTTTTTATTTTGGGGGGGCTTTATTATTTTATTAGGGGGCTTAGAATAGGTGTAATTAGCTTAAAAATCTTGTAATTTTTTTATTTTTTGTAATTTAGTGGGTTTTTTTTTTGTAATTTAGTTTAGTTTATTTAATTGTATTTTTAGATAGATATTTGTAGTTTCTTTAATTTATTGATAGTGTAGGTGTATTTGTAACTTAGGTTAGGATTTATTTTACAGGTAATTGGGTAATTATTTTAACTAGGTAGCTATTAAATAGTTAATAACTATTTAATAGCTATTATACCTAGTTAAAATAATTAACAATTTACCTGTAAAATAAATATAAACCCTAACATAACTATAATGTAATTATTAATTATATTGTAGCTATCTTAGGATTTATTTTATAGGTAAGTATTTAGATTTAAATAGGAATATTTTAGTTTATAATATGAATTAGATTTATTTAATAAGAATTTAGTTAGGGGTGTTAGGGTTAGATAGAGTTAATATAAATACTATAGTAACTATATTAACTATATTAACCCTAATATAAAACAGAATTTATGTTTACCTGATAAATTTCTTTCTCCAACGGTGTGTCCGGTCCACGGCGTCATCCTTACTTGTGGGATATTCTCTTCCCCAACAGGAAATGGCAAAGAGCCCAGCAAAGCTGGTCACATGATCCCTCCTAGGCTCCGCCTACCCCAGTCATTCGACCGACGTTAAGGAGGAATATTTGCATAGGAGAAACCATATGGTACCGTGGTGACTGTAGTTAAAGAAAATAAAATATCAGACCTGATTAAAAAAACCAGGGCGGGCCGTGGACCGGACACACCGTTGGAGAAAGAAATTTATCAGGTAAACATAAATTCTGTTTTCTCCAACATAGGTGTGTCCGGTCCACGGCGTCATCCTTACTTGTGGGAACCAATACCAAAGCTTTAGGACACGGATGAAGGGAGGGAGCAAATCAGGTCACCTAAATGGAAGGCACCACGGCTTGCAAAACCTTTCTCCCAAAAATAGCCTCAGAAGAAGCAAAAGTATCAAACTTGTAAAATTTGGTAAAAGTGTGCAGTGAAGACCAAGTCGCTGCCCTACATATCTGATCAACAGAAGCCTCGTTCTTGAAGGCCCATGTGGAAGCCACAGCCCTAGTGGAATGAGCTGTGATTCTTTCGGGAGGCTGCCGTCCGGCAGTCTCGTAAGCCAATCTGATGATGCTTTTAATCCAAAAAGAGAGAGAGGTAGAAGTTGCTTTTTGACCTCTCCTTTTACCTGAATAAACAACAAACAAGGAAGATGTTTGTCTAAAATCCTTTGTAGCATCTAAATAGAATTTTAGAGCGCGAACAACATCCAAATTGTGCAACAAACGTTCCTTCTTTGAAACTGGTTTTGGACACAGAGAAGGTACGATAATCTCCTGGTTAATGTTTTTGTTAGAAACAACTTTTGGAAGAAAACCAGGTTTAGTACGTAAAACCACCTTATCTGCATGGAACACCAGATAAGGAGGAGAACACTGCAGAGCAGATAATTCTGAGACTCTTCTAGCAGAAGAAATCGCAACTAAAAACAAAACTTTCCAAGATAATAACTTAATATCAACGGAATGTAAGGGTTCAAACGGAACCCCCTGAAGAACTGAAAGAACTAAATTGAGACTCCAAGGAGGAGTCAAAGGTTTGTAAACAGGCTTGATTCTAACCAGAGCCTGAACAAAGGCTTGAACATCTGGCACAGCTGCCAGCTTTTTGTGAAGTAATACCGACAAGGCAGAAATCTGTCCCTTCAGGGAACTAGCAGATAATCCTTTGTCCAATCCTTCTTGAAGGAAGGATAGAATCCTAGGAATCTTAACCTTGCCCCAAGGGAATCCTTTAGATTCACACCAACAGATATATTTTTTCCAAATTTTGTGGTAAATCTTTCTAGTCACAGGCTTTCTGGCCTGAACAAGAGTATCGATAACAGAATCTGAGAATCCTCGCTTCGATAAAATCAAGCGTTCAATCTCCAAGCAGTCAGCTGGAGTGAAACCAGATTCGGATGTTCGAACGGACCCTGAACAAGAAGGTCTCGTCTCAAAGGTAGCTTCCAAGGTGGAGCCGATGACATATTCACCAGATCTGCATACCAAGTCCTGCGTGGCCACGCAGGAGCTATCAAGATCACCGACGCCCTCTCCTGCTTGATCCTGGCTATCAGCCTGGGGATGAGAGGAAATGGCGGGAACACATAAGCTAGTTTGAAGGTCCAAGGTGCTACTAGTGCATCCACTAGAGCCGCCTTGGGATCCCTGGATCTGGCCCCGTAGCAAGGAACTTTGAAGTTCTGACGAGAGGCCATCAGATCCATGTCTGGAATGCCCCACAGGTGAGTGACTTGGGCAAAGATTTCCGGATGGAGTTCCCACTCCCCCGGATGCAATGTCTGCCGACTCAGAAAATCCGCTTCCCAATTTTCCACTCCTGGGATGTGGATAGCAGACAGGTGGCAGGAGTGAGACTCCGCCCAAAGAATAATTTTGGTTACTTCTTCCATCGCTAGGGAACTTCTTGTTCCCCCCTGATGGTTGATGTACGCAACAGTCGTCATGTTGTCTGATTGAAACCGTATGAACCTGGTCCTCGCAAGCTGGGGCCAGGCCTGGAGAGCATTGAATATCGCTCTCAGTTCCAGAATATTTATCGGTAGAAGAGATTCTTCCCGAGACCAAAGACCCTGAGCTTTCAGGGATCCCCAGACCGCGCCCCAGCCTATCAGACTGGCGTCGGTCGTGACAATGACCCACTCTGGTCTGTGGAACATCATCCCTTGAGACAGATTGTCCAGGGACAGCCACCAACGGAGTGAGTCTCTGGTCCTCTGATTTACTTGTATCTTCGGAGACAAGTCTGTATAGTCCCCATTCCACTGACTGAGCATGCACAGTTGTAATGGTCTTAGATGAATGCGCGCAAAAGGAACTATGTCCATCGCCGCCACCATCAAACCGATCACTTCCATGCACTGAGCTATGGAAGGAAGAGGAACGGAATGAAGTATCCGACAAGAGTCCAGAAGCTTTGTTTTTCTGGCCTCTGTTAGAAAGATCCTCATTTCTAAGGAGTCTATAATTGTTCCCAAGAAGGGAACCCTTGTTGACGGGGATAGAGAACTCTTCTCCACGTTCACTTTCCAGCCGTGAGATCTGAGAAAGGCCAGGACAATGTCCGTGTGAGCCTTTGCTTGAGGAAGGGACGACGCTTGAATCAGAATGTCGTCCAGGTAAGGTACTACTGCAATGCCCCTTGGTCTTAGCACCGCTAGAAGGGACCCTAGTACCTTTGTGAAAATCCTTGGAGCAGTGGCTAATCCGAAAGGAAGCGCCACGAACTGGTAATGTTTGTCCAGGAATGCAAACCGTAGGAACCGATGATGTTCCTTGTGGATAGGAATATGTAGATACGCATCCTTTAAATCCACCGTGGTCATGAATTGACCTTCCTGGATGGAAGGAAGGATAGTTCGAATGGTTTCCATCTTGAACGATGGGACCTTGAGAAATTTGTTTAAGATCTTGAGATCTAGGATTGGTCTGAACGTTCCCTCTTTTTTGGGAACTATGAACAGATTGGAGTAGAACCCCATCCCTTGTTCTCTTAATGGAACAGGATGAATCACTCCCATTTTTAACAGGTCTTCTACACAATGTAAGAACGCCTGTCTTTTTATGTGGTCTGAAGACAACTGCGACCTGTGGAACCTCCCCCTTGGGGGAAGTCCCTTGAATTCCAGAAGATAACCCTGGGAGACTATTTCTAGCGCCCAAGGATCCAGAACATCTCTTGCCCAAGCCTGAGCGAAGAGAGAGAGTCTGCCCCCCACCAGATCCGGTCCCGGATCGGGGGCCAATATTTCATGCTGTCTTGGTAGCAGTGGCAGGTTTCTTGGCCTGCTTTCCCTTGTTCCAGCCTTGCATTGGTCTCCAAGCTGGCTTGGCCTGAGAAGTATTACCCTCTTGCTTAGAGGACGTAGCACCTTGGGCTGGTCCGTTTTTACGAAAGGGACGAAAATTAGGTCTATTTTTTGCCTTGAAAGGCCGATCCTGAGGAAGGGCGTGGCCCTTACCCCCAGTGATATCAGAGATAATCTCTTTCAAGTCAGGACCAAACAACGTTTTCCCCTTGAAAGGAATGTTTAGTAGCTTGTTCTTGGAAGACGCATCAGCCGACCAAGATTTCAACCAAAGCGCTCTGCGCGCCACAATAGCAAACCCAGAGTTCTTAGCCGCTAACTTAGCCAATTGCAAAGAGGCGTCTAGAGTGAAAGAATTAGCCAATTTGAGAGCATTGATTCTGTCCATAATCTCCTCATAAGGAGGAGAGTCACTATCGAGCACCTTAAGCAGTTCATCAAACCAGAAATATGCGGCAGTAGTGACAGGGACAATGCATGAAATGGGTTGTAGAAGGTAACCCTGCTGAACAAACATCTTTTTAAGCAAACCTTCTAATTTTTTATCCATAGGATCTTTGAAAGCACAACTATCCTCTATTGGAATAGTGGTGCGTTTGTTTAAAGTAGAAACCGCTCCCTCGACCTTGGGGACTGACTGCCATAAGTCCTTTCTGGGGTCGACCATAGGAAACAATTTTTTAAATATGGGGGGAGGGACGAAAGGAATACCGGGCCTTTCCCATTCTTTATTAACAATGTCCGCCACCCGCTTGGGTATAGGAAAAGCTTCTGGGAGCCCCGGCACCTCTAGGAACTTGTCCATTTTACATAGTTTCTCTGGGATGACTAAATTTTCACAATCATCCAGAGTGGATAATACCTCCTTAAGCAAAATGCGGAGATGTTCCAATTTAAATTTAAATGTAATCACATCAGATTCAGCCTGCTGAGAAATGTTCCCTAAATCAGTAATTTCTCCCTCAGACAAAACCTCCCTGGCCCCCTCAGATTGGGTTAGGGGCCCTTCAGAGATATTAATATCAGCGTCGTCATGCTCTTCAGTAACTAAAACAGAGCAGCCACGCTTACGCTGACAAGGGTTCATTTTGGCTAAAATGTTTTTGACAGAATTATCCATTACAGCCGTTAATTGTTGCATAGTAAGGAGTATTGGCGCGCTAGATGTACTAGGGGCCTCCTGAGTGGGCAAGACTCGTGTAGACGAAGGAGGGAATGATGCAGTACCATGCTTACTCCCCTCACTTGAGGAATCATCTTGGGCATCATTGTCATTATCACATAAATCACATTTATTTAAATGAATAGGAATTCTGGCTTCCCCACATTCAGAACACAGTCTATCTGGTAGTTCAGACATGTTAAACAGGCATAAACTTGATCAGAAAGTACAAAAAACGTTTTAAAATAAAACCGTTACTGTCACTTTAAATTTTAAACTGAACACACTTTATTACTGCAATTGCGAAAAAACATGAAGGAATTGTTCAAAATTCACCAAATTTTCACCACAGCGTCTTAAAGCCTTGAAAATATTGCACACCAATTTTGGAAGCTTTAACCCTTAAAATAACGGAACCGGAGCCGTTTTAAGCTTTAAACCCCTTTACAGTCCCTGGTATCTGCTTTGCTGAGACCCAACCAAACCCAAAGGGGAATACGATACCAAATGACGCCTTCAGAAGTCTTTTATAAGTATCAGAGCTCCTCTCACATGCGACTGCATGCCATGCCTCTCAAAAACAAGTGCGCAACACCGGCGCGAAAATGAGACTCTGCCTATGCTTGGGGAAAGCCCCTAAAGAATAAGGTGTCTAAAACAGTGCCTGCCGATATTATTATATCAAAATACCCAGATAAAATGATTCCTCAAGGCTAAATATGTGTTAATAATCAATCGATTTAGCCCAGAAAAAGTCTACAGTTTAAATAAGCCCTTGTGAAGCCCTTATTTACAATCGTAATAAACATGGCTTACCGGATCCCATAGGGAAAATGACAGCTTCCAGCATTACATCGTCTTGTTAGAATGTGTCATACCTCAAGCAGCAAGAGACTGCAAACTGTTCCCCCAACTGAAGTTAATTGCTCTCAACAGTCCTGTGTGGAACAGCCATGGATTTTAGTTACGGTTGCTAAAATCATTTTCCTCATACAAACAGAATTCTTCATCTCTTTTCTGTTTCTGAGTAAATAGTACGTACCAGCACTATTTGAAAATAACAAACTCTTGATTGAATAATGAAAAACTACAGTTAAACACTAAAAAACTCTAAGCCATCTCCGTGGAGATGTTGCCTGTACAACGGCAAAGAGAATGACTGGGGTAGGCGGAGCCTAGGAGGGATCATGTGACCAGCTTTGCTGGGCTCTTTGCCATTTCCTGTTGGGGAAGAGAATATCCCACAAGTAAGGATGACGCCGTGGACCGGACACACCTATGTTGGAGAAATAGGGTTAATATAGTTAATATATATAATGTAATAACTATATTAACTATAATATACTTAGGGTTAATATAGATAATATAGCTGGTGGCGGGGTAGGTAGATTAAATTAGGGGTTAATAATTTTAATATAGATGGCGGCGGTGTAAGGGGTTCACATTAGGGGATAGATCAGTTAGATGGTGGCGGTTTTAGGGGTTCACATTAGGGGATAGATCAGTTAGATGGTGGCGGTTTTAGGGGCTCACAGTAGGGGGTTAGTTTATGTAGATGGAGGCGGTTTAGGGGTTAAATACTTTATTAGGGATTGCGGCGGGGGATCGCGGTTGACAGGGAGATAGACATTGCACATGCGTTAGGTGTTGGGTTTTATTTAGCAGATCGCGGTTGACAGGGAGATAGACATTGCGCATGCGTTAGGTGTTAGGTTTATTTAGCAGCCAGTTTAGGGAGTTACGGGGCTCCAATAGTCAGCGTAAGGCTTCTTACGGCTGCTTTTTGTGGCGAGGTGAAAATGGAGTAAGATTTCTCCATTTTCGCCACGTAAGTCCTTACGCTGTATATTGGATACCAAATTGCGCGGGTTTGGTATACCTGCCTATGGCCCAAAAAACTACGGGCGACGGCAGAAATATACGCGCGTAACTTCTAGGTTACGCCGTATATAGGATACCAAACCCGCGCAAATATTGGCGTCGACGACTTTTGCGGGCGACGATTTTTATCGGATCGACCCCCAGATGGGCTTTCTGGTTTTATTTATTTTTCACCTTATTTTTTTCCTTAAAAGGTTATATAAAGACCAACCTAATTCAACATTTTATCTATTTTTAAAACGTGTCTCACATTTAACTTTTGCCCCCCACCTCGTCCCCCCAAAAGGTTTTTTTTCCCAGTTATTTTTTTTCCGAGTAACAAGCTGATGTTTCTGCCACACAAATTACAGATGGGTTGGTACCTCAGAAAAACAAAACAAAAAACAATTTGTTCCTATCATTTTCCACAGAATTTTTTAGACTTAAATTGAAATGCTTGTGGCTCCTGAGTGCGACTTTAATTATGTGTCTAACCCCTTGAGGGAGGTTAAACACATAGGAACATAGGGTCTCATGCAAAAATGGCATGCTCTAATGAATTAGAATGTGCGCTTTAAATGCTTTAATAGATTTAAGGCTGAAAAAATTATAAAGGAGAGAATGCGGAATATGGTCAAATTCAATATAAGTTCTTATTGTGCTTTTGACTTTTTCTCCATTGTTTCAACTCTTCCAATTCTACTACTTTTCCTATGATTGATGCAAGTGCTGAGATCCTCCCATCTTGTCAATCAATTATGCCATTTTAACCCAAATTTTTTCTTTTGTGATTCAGATAGAGCATGCAATTTTAAGCAACTTTCTAATTTACTCCTATTATCACTTTTTCTTTGTTCTCTTGCTATCTTTATTTGAAAAAGAAGGCATCTAAGCTAAGAAGCCGACCAATTTTTTTTGGGTTCAGTGTCCCTTTAAGATGAGGATGTGGTGATACAAATACATCATGTCCAATAAACAGGGTTAAGCAGTGGTTTAAAAATTGAAGTAAAAGGAGACATGAAACAGTGTGAGATTGGGGTTTCCTACTTCTGAGACCTGGACGTATATCAGGGCTGCATGATTAATCGCTGCAATTTAAAAACCGCGAAAGTACACAATTAAAAAATAAATAAACAAATTCTCTGTTCGTCATGTAAACGGAGGCGGAGAGGGAGGATGATAGGCGGACCAGTGTGCGGCCATGGACAGACCTGAGAATGGGAGTGGTGTGGCGGTGGTCAAGCGGTCGTGTGGCGGAGTTCACTTGTTTGTATTATGTACTCTAACTATAACTATAACTGTTCTTAGTGTTTTGTTATGTACTACAGAATAGCTGTGTGATGTAATATGACAGGCTGCAGGATGTCAGGATTGGCATTGGCAATGCCACATCCCTCATGTTTACCTGGACAGTCACTCATCTAAATGAATAACAAATGCAGCAGTGTGTGCATTGTACTACCTTTATTGCACTTATACACAAATCATACTGCTGTAAAGTCAGCACTTTTCAGGTTTCTCCATGCTTACACTGCTTCATATGTTAATCGTACCACAGCTAGTCTGACTGCCCAAGAAAACATGACAATGTTGTGTCAGAAGACCTAAGAACTGGCTAGTGTCTACTATGTAACCACAGCACAGGCAGCTAATTTTATTTTAACTATTTTGTGGTTTGTATTTTTTTGCTCCCAGAGTGTATTGGACATTGAGAAACATGTACATTAAGATTTTGTAGTGTTAAATAATTTTTTAATTGAAAAATTAAGGTGTTATAGTCATTTATAAGAAAATCACGATCAAAATCACATTCACAATTTTTTGGGTCCAAAATCACAATTTTCTTTTTTGCCCATATTGCCCAGCCCTAACGTGTATCATGCAGGCTTCACAAGCCTAACCCATCCACATATCTGGCCCAAATTGATTCCAGCAGAGATGATAAGGAACTGCACAAGAATGGAACTGGTGCTGGATTGGCTCCTCCAAATAAAGCAAGTGGTGGGTGGAGTTTAAAAACTATGGCAGCAAACAAAATCTTATTGCATTCAAAACATTTCATGTTGATCCAGTCGGCCAAATGAATAGCAAATAGTGTAGCAGATGAATATTCAGGGAATCTAATTTGTGCCGCACATGTCTAGAAGCGACAAACTTTATTAAATCCATTTTCTACTTAGGTACCTGTCTTAGATTCCTAATTTTCTTCTTTTCACTTAAAGGGACAATAGAACCTAAACATTACAACAATGCATGTGAAAGAGATCTATTTAAATGTTAAATTATTTCTGGATGATAAAGTTTATGTGAACGCTGTTTATTTTTCAAGTTAAAGGGACAGTAAACACATTGTAATTACAAAACATTTATAATATGTTGCTATTGAATAACATTAAATTAACATAATTTTTAATGCAATGTTTTTTCAACCCACCATTTGCCTTATTTCGAGAAGCCAATCCAGGCTTGAGTCTGCAGACAACAAGGCTAGCAATGGTCATATTGTTAGTATAAAGTACATTTTTTGCAGTTATCAATTAAATCCAATTAGGGACTGATATGTAAAAGAGTTAGTCTTGAGACGTCAGCAGGTGCATTTCAAGCTCTGAGAATTAGAAAAGACACCATTTCTAGAGCTAATACATAAAAAGAAGGCCAAAATAAATCATTAAAGTATATTGCACATAATTAAACATTTGATATACATATCTAAGGCATTTACTGTCCCTTTAACAGGGAGTGCATGTGTATGCATAAATTATTTTTCAGTGGCTTATTCATTGGTGCACAGTAGCACAGCCTCACAATCATAAACAAAAACATTTTTTTCTCATCAAAGAAATAACCATTTGAAAATCAAAACAAAAACATTTACATTTCTAGAGACCTATCTTAAAACAAATTTAGTGTCAGTTTTTACAATAACCCCTTTAACTTTTCTGACAGCCCCCTGATCACATGACTTTTTATTTATTTATTGATTATCTATTGACTTGCATTTTATCCAATTAGTGCAGTGTCTGCCACAAACCACGGGCGTGAGTACAATGTTATTTATAAGGCTCACATGAACTAGCAGTCTGTTGTGAAAAGCAAATAAAAAAGCATGTGATCATGGGGCTGTCTTTAGTGGCTTAGAAAGAGGCAGACATGTAGAGGTTTAAATGTTATAAAGTATATTAATATAACAATGTTGGTTGTGCAAAGCTGGGGAATGGTTAGTAAAGGCATTATCCATCTTTTTAAACAATAACAATTTTGGTGATGACTGTCCCTTTAAGCCTCGTATTAGGCCCTCACAGTGACTGTGAACATTTTTTTGTGAGTTTAATATATGAAAGAAGTGAAAAGGAACTATGGGCAATTTGTGGAAATTATAAACCATGCATGTTTTCTGAGGGTAAAATGTAACATTCATTTCTGCTTCACAGGAGATGTAGCTGTAGAGAAAGCTTTCAAGGGCAAAATCAGAAACTTGCGAGGACATCAAGAAAATCATGTGACAGGGCTGCCGCTTCCTCAGCCTGCTATAGCGCATCTCTGTAAGCTGGCCTGCATCATCATCTCTATGTGACATAATCAGGTATATAAATCCCCTGACATTGGTGCTATAAGCTGACCTGCATCATCAGCTCTATGCGACATAATCAGGTATATAAATCCACTGACATTGGTGCTACAAGCTGACCAGCATCATCAGCTCTATGCGACATAATCATGTATACAAATCCCCTGACATTGGTGCTATAGGCTGACCTGCATCATCAGCTCTATGTGACATAATCAGGTATATAAATCCCCTGACATTGGTGCTATAAGCTGACCTGCATCATCATCTCTATGTGTCATAATCAGGTATATAAATCCCCTGACATTGGTGCTATAAGCTGACCTGCCTCATCATCTCTATGTGACATAATCAGGTATATAAATCCCCTGACATTGGTGCTATAAGCTGACCTGCATCATCATCTCTATGCGACATAATCAGGTATATAAATCCCCTGACATTGGTGCTATAAGCTGACCTGCATCATCATCTCTATGTGACATAATCAGGTATACAAATCCCCTGACATTGGTGCTATAAGCTGGCCTGCATCATCATCATCTCTATGTGACATAATCAGGTATATAAATCCCCTGACATTGGTGCTATAAGCTGACCTGCATCATCATCTCTATGTGACATAATCAGGTATATAAATCCACTGACATTGGTGCTATAGGCTGACATGCATCATCAGCTCTATGTGACATAATCAGGTATATAAATCCCCTGACATTGGTGCTATAAGCTGACCTGCATCATCATCTCTATGTGTCATAATCAGGTATACAAATCCCCTGACATTGGTGCTATAAGTTGACCTGCATCATTATCTCTATGTGACATAATCAGGTATATAAATCCCCTGACATTGGTGCTATAAGCTGACCTGCACCATCATCTCTATGTGACATAATCAGGTATATAAATCCCCTGACATTGGTGCTATAAGCTGACCTGCATCATCATCTCTATGTGACATAATCAGGTATATAAATCCACTGACATTGGTGCTATAAGCTGACCTGCATCATCAGCTCTTTGTGACATAATCAGGTATATAAATCCCCTGACATTGGTGCTATAAGCTGACCTGCATCATCAGCTCTATGTGACATAATCAGGTATATAAATCCCCTGACATTGGTGCTATAAGCTGACCTGCATCATCATCATCTCTATGTGACATAATCAGGTATATAAATCCCCTGACATTGGTGCTATAAGCTGACCTGCATCATCATCTCTATGTGACATAATCAGGTATATAAATCCCCTGACATTGGTGCTATAAGCTGACCTGCATCATCAGCTCTATGTGACATAATCAGGTATATAAATCCCCTGACATTGGTGCTATAAGCTGACCTGCATCATCATCTCTATGTGACATAATCGGGTATATAAATCCTCTGACATTGGTGCTATAAGCTGACCTGCATCATCATCTCTATGTGACATAATCAGGTATATAAATCCCCTGACATTGGTGCTATAAGCTGACCTGCATCATCATCTCTATGTGACATAATCAGGTATATAAATCCCCTGACATTGGTGCTATAAGCTGACCTGCATCATCAGCTCTATGTGACATAATCAGGTATATAAATCCCCTGACATAGGTGCTATAAGCTGACCTGCATCATCATCATCTCTATGTGACATAATCAGGTATATAAATCCCCTGACATTGGTGCTATAAGCTGACCTGCATCATCATCTCTATGTGACATAATCAGGTATACAAATCCCCTGACATTGGTGCTATAAGCTGACCTGCATCATCATCTCTATGTGACATAATCAGGTATATAAATCCCCTGACATTGGTGCTATAAGCTGACCTGCATCATCATCTCTATGTGACATAATCGGGTATATAAATCCTCTGACATTGGTGCTATAAGCTGACCTGCATCATCATCTCTATGTGACATAATCAGGTATATAAATCCCCTGACATTGGTGCTATAAGCTGACCTGCATCATCATCATCATCTCTATGTGACATAATCAGGTATATAAATCCCCTGACATTGGTGCTATAAGCTGACCTGCATCATCATCTCTATGTGACATAATCAGGTATATAAATCCCCTGACATTGGTGCTATAAGCTGACCTGCATCATCATCTCTATGTGACATAATCAGGTATATAAATCCCCTGACATTGGTGCTATAAGCTGACCTGCATCATCATCTCTATGTGACATAATCAGGTATATAAATCCCCTGACATTGGTGCTACATTCATTGTTAGTGCTGTACAAACAAAACAGAAATACACAACAGTTTATTACATTGGCATTGGTAATCTGAAATGCTAAAGTGGAGCTAAAATATTAGCACTACTGTGCATTAACAACGCTCAATTAATACCGCTTCTATATTAGCGTTCATATTAAAAGTCCAAAGCATAAGCATAAAACACTTCACACAAACACACGCACATATCCCTTTAATTCTTCCACAAAACCTTTTTTCATTAATAATTCTTTGATTCCTAATAATTAAGCCTAAATATAACTTAAAGGGACAGTTAACACCAAAATTGTTATTGTTTAAAAAAATAGATTACGCCTTTACTACTCATTCCCCAGCTTTGCACAACCAACATTGTTATATTAATATACTTTATAACCTTTAACCCTCTAAATGTCTGCCTGTTTCTAAGCCACTAAAGACAGCCTCTTATCACATGCGTCTTTTCTTGCTTTTCACTACAGGATATTGCTAGTTCACGTAGGCCATATAGATAAACATAGTGCTCACGCCAGTGGAGTTATTTAAGAGTCAGCACAACACAGCACTAAAATGCAAGTCAATAGATAATAAAAAAAAAGTAATGTGATCAGGGGGCTGTCAGAAAATGCTTAGGTAATCACAGAGGTAAAAAGTATATTAATATAAGTGTAATGGTTATGCAAGACTGAGGAATAGGAAATACAATCTATCTTTTAAAACAATACAAATTCTGGTGTAGACTGTCCCTTTTAAACCTTTATTTCCATAGCATTGCATGTGTTAGGCAAACTCTCAAGCTATATAGTATTTGGACTTGCACTTGCACTTGAGTGCAATATGTGCTAACCGCACACTCTGCACTATCTATTAAAAGAGTAATGTGCTCTAGAAAGGTTTGGGTTAGTTAAGATGCTCTATTTAAAATATTTAACCATCCATGCTTTATTTGTTGTGCAAGGCTAAGCGCAAGATAATGCAACCTACGCTATTGCTTGAGCTCCTTTTGCAACCTAGTCCATTGTCTTTTAAAGGGAGACTGTTCTGTAAAATTGGCTTAACTGGTTTCTAATTACTTATTATACCAGCTGCAGTGTATTAAATCTATGGGAAAATTATTATTTATGTTTATTTTTGTATATGAAATGACTGTTTAGGTTTATTAACAACACAGCTCATTCAAATAGGCTGAGCTTGCAGAATGAGCAGATTTAATTATTTTGTCTTTCTCTATATACACAAAAATATAACTATCTTATATTTCTGTCTATACACAAAGTCCAATACTTGGAGAGAGCCATTTAAAGTAAACTGTTTAGTACCTATCACTCCTGCCCCCCACTGCTGTCTCTCATTTGCATAGCTTTTAATTAGAAAATACATCAGTATTCATATTTTCAGCACAGGTGGTGGGTTCAACGAGCAAAAGTAGCTAATTCAAATTAAAAAAGAAAGGCAAAGCAACAATTTCTAAACATTTTTTAAACTCCTGCTAGTTAAATAGAGCATTGGAAAAAAATCATTAAATGGGAAAACATTTCACAGCACTATGTTCCTTTAACTGAGAAACACATAAATCTAATTTTGAAAAAAAAAGTTCACAGGGCTTCTTTCACTGTTTTCAACATTTTTATTACAAAATATAGGGAGACTCTTACATATGGGCTAATAAATAGTAATTAGTAGTAACACCAATCTTGGCCTAGTTTACATGACAAACTGCATTCCAGAAGGGAGTAATACAGAAAACTCTGCCAGCCGGATGGCATTATAAAGTAGCCAGGTGGGGGCAGTCTAATAATTTGCTATATTATAACATTTTCTGTTATTTATAATTTTACTTAAAGGGACATGGAACCCAATATTTTTCTTTCACGGTTTAGGCAGAACATACAATTTTAAACAACTTTCCAGTTTACTTCTATTATTAAATTAGCTTAAAGGTACATTAAACCCCAGCATTTTCTTTCATGATTTAGATTTTTAAACAACATTCCAATTTACTTCTATTGTCTAATTTGCTTCATTCTTTAGATATCCTTTGTTGTAGAAATAGTAATGCACATAGGTGAGCCAATTACACGAGGCATCTATGTGCAACCACCAATCAGCAGCTACTGAGCCTATCTAGATATGCTTTTCAGCAAAGTATATCAATAGAATGAAGCAAATTAGATAATAGAAGTAATTAAAGAAAGTTCTTTAAAAGTGCATGATCTATCTAAATCATGAAAGAAAAAATGTGAGTTTCATGACCCTTTAATTCTCTTCATTCTCTTGGTATGCTTTGCTGGAGGAACAGCAATGCACAACTGGTTTCTAACTGAACAAATGGCTGAGCCAATGACAATCAATCAATCAATCAATATATATATATATATATATATATATATATGCAGTCACCAATCAGCAGCTAGAACCTAGGTTATTTGCTGCTCCTGAGCTTTTCTAGATAAACCTTTTAGCAAAGGATAACAAGAGAAGTAAACAAATTAAATAACAGAAGTAAATTTGAAAGTTGTTTAAAATTGTATGCTCTGTCTGAATCATGAATGTCCAATTATGACTTTACAGTTCCTTTAAAGGGACAGTTTACAATAGAATTGTTATTGTTTTAAAAGATAGATAATCCCTTTATTACCCATTCCCCAGTTTTGCATAACCAACACAGTTATATTAATATACTTTTAACCTCTGTGATTACCTTGTTTCTAAGCATCTTCTGACAGCCCCCTGATCACAAGACATTTTATTTATTATCTATTGACTTGCCATTAGTACTGTGTTGTGCTAACTCTTAAATAACTCCTCGGGCGTGAACACAATGTTATCTATATGGCCCACATGAACAAGCAGTCTACTGTTGTGAAAAGCTAATAAAAAAGCATGTGATAAGAGTAGTGGCTTAGAAACAGGCAGAAATGTAGAGGTTTAAATGCTATAAAGTATATTAATACATCAATGGGGAATGAGTAATAAAGGCATTATCTATCTTTTTAAACAATAACAATTTTAGTGTAGACTGTCCCTTTAAGCTACCCAAAACATACATTAATAACATAATTTAACATACATTAATGTAATGAAACCCCAACAAATGTATTGTGTGATTCAGGCAGAGCATACCATTTTTAATAAGTTTCCATTTATAATCTAAGAGTCAAGTTAAGACACACAAGGAGAGTGTGCACTGGAGTATTTGATACCACATCACTAATCAGACTCTAATAGCCTTTTTATGTAAAAACGGACTTTTATACAAAGTGTTTTTTATTATATGTATGCCAACAATAGGTGGCTAACGGAATCATTCTGATTTTATTTTAGTAACATTTTATCTGTATAATTTTTATTTGTATCTGCATATATAACGTGAAATTTCATATAAAAATATTTTGAACTTAAACTAGTTTGGTGTCATTAGAAAGATATATCAATTTGGTATGAAAAAATATAGAGGAGCAATCAATTCATTTTACAACTAACTAAGGGATTTAAAGGCAAAATACGATACTATATTTTAAAGGCACATTGATTTAAAGGCACAAAACGACATTAGATTCTTAAAGGTATATACTGTAAACACATTATATGCACTATTAGCATAATATATGCACTATTAACACTGTTTAAAACCATAGGTTATCACTAGACAACATTAATATAGTGTTGGAAGAATATTGTTGACTATTTTCAATCACTAGGTGATAGATAGACACGTGGAATAATTGTAAATACACATGAATAATACATAATAGATAATACATATAATTACCACAAAAATTAGTCCAACTCACAGCTAGAACTATTAGCGCTCCCCACACACCACACGAACAAGCAGTCTCCTGTTGTGAAAAGCTAATAAAAAAGCATGTGATAAGAGTAGTGGCTTAGAAACAGGCAGAAATGTAGAGGTTTAAATGCTATAAAGTATATTAATATAACAATGTTTGTGCAAAGCTGGGGAATGAGTAGTAAAGGCATTATCTATCTTTTTAAACAATAACAATTTTAGTGTAGACTGTCCCTTTAAGCTACCCAAAACATACATTAATAACATAATTTAACATACATTAATGTAATGAAACCCCAACAAATGTATTGTGTGATTCAGGCAGAGCATACCATTTTTAATAAGTTTCCAATTTACTTCTATTATGACACTTGCTTTTTTCCCATGATATTCTTTGTTGAAGAGAAACCTAGGTAGGCATCTGGAGCACTAAATGGCAGGAAGTAGTGCTGCCATCTAGTGCTCTTGCAGATGGATAACATTCTTGCAAAACTGCTGTCATATAGGGCTCCAGAAATGGGTCCAAACATGCATCCCTGCTTTTCAACAAAAGATACTAAGTGAAAGAAGGAATTTTGATGATAGAAGTAAATTAGAAAGTTGTTTACAATCACATGCTCTATCTGAACCATGAAAGAAAAATGTGGGGTTTTACGTCCCTTTAATGTGTGCAAAAAATATAAAAATATTAATAGCTCATTTTAGCTTAAAGGGAGAGTAAAGTCAAAATTAAATCAAATTAGTTTTGTTTTCTTGGTATTCTTTGTTGAAAGGTAAACCTTGGTAGGCTCATAGACTGATTTCTAAGCCGTGAAGGCCGCCTCTTATCTCAGTGAATGTTATAGTTATTTCACAGTTAGACTGTGCTAGTTCATGTGTGCCATATTGATAAGATTGTGCTCACTCCCATGGAGTTATGCAGGAGCCAGCACTGATTGGCTAAAATGCAAGTTTCTAAATAACACTGAGATAAGGGGCAGTCTACAGAGGCTTAGAAACAAAGTAATTACAGAGGTAAAAAGTGTATTAATGTAACAGTGCTGGTTATGCAAAACTGGGGAATAGGTGATAAAGGGATTATCTATCTTTTTAAACAATAACAATTTTCAAGTAGACTGTCCCTTTAATATTGTCTTAGATTTTAGCAGAGTAGTCAGTAAAAGCAGCCGGGTAATGTGACCATTCCATAGTTCATGGGTAGAACACTGCATCATTAACTAGTTCTAGCTACAAAGGCAGAGGCTCATTAGTGTACTCTGCTTTCTCTGTATCAAGTGGGTATTATGACATCTGATTGGCTGTACTGAATGCCAATAAAAAAAGTCTTAGACTGATGGGCAGCCAGGGGCTAAAGTAAACAGTCAGCCATTGGGAATGCAGTACTTACAATCTAATCCTATACTTATCATACTGTACAATGTCTAGGAAGTTGGCTTCTGTAAAGCTTCTGTTTCAGCTTGTATATCATTATATTTATTGTACACAACAGCAAAGCACATTTCTGTGCATTACAAATAACAATAAATACATAGTGAACTCTGCTGACATGTTCTGCTGAGTTCATACAGTAGTGACAGAAGCATGAATGTGTTTTTCTTTTTTAATTTGGGATGGAAGCAAGGGTGGAGGTAAGTGCTGTTTGGGAAATAATTTTTCATTACTGATTTCTCCTTTTCTTAAATATATATAAAGAATTAATATAAGGCTTGACAAACCCGGATACCTAGACACTGGCACCCTAGGTTAGATTCCCCAAGACACTCATGGGCGCACCCCCATTATCCCCAGCTCGCTGCCACACACCTTAAATGTCACTTGGTGCAGCAGGACCCTTTCTTGGCCTTGCAGCTGTAAATTGCAAATCCAACTTTTATTGTGCTATTATATAATGTATGTGCGATATACTATATGTGTGTCCGCTTATATGTACGTATGTCTGGCCAAAAGGCAGGGGCAGCCGCTTCTAAGCATGGCACCATCCAGCATCCTGGTAACCTGGTAAGCTACAAGATCTGCTCCTGGTGTCTGAGTTAGGAAGGGGGAAGAGCTAAAGCAGACTTGTTTTTATTAATACACTTTCCATTGAAAAGTCTTGAAAAAGTAAGTCCCTTAAAATTCCCCTTTTCTCCACATGCATCAATTACAGCAAATTAAATTTAAATGTGATTGTCTTGCAAATTTATAGCTGTTGCTGCCCTTGACAATTAGGGCGCTTACATGACTGGGTCTGCCAATCACCCCCATTAATCCCCAAGAGCTGGCACTAGATAGAATAGTCAGAATATATCCACCAGTGCCATAAAAGTGTATAAAAATATAGACAATGATGACAATGGGTATATTTGCATCAGATTTCTGAACACATTATGTTATTGCACTAAGTAGCACACTACTCTACCGTGTAAGTACTTAGTTTGACGTGTTCCTCTAAAAGCTCACATTCCTATTCCGCTGCTAATTAGCATGTAGGATGCTCGTCTACCAAAGCCTGGTCATAAACAAGAGTGAGATACAGAAATTTGACATTCACTGTTCTCCTCCTACATCTCTGAATGTTGATGTTTACCTGCACTTTGGAACAACAGAATTTATTGGATACTGAGCTCTACTGTTTCCACAACCCCAAAACTTATTTCTCTAATTTCTTCCATCAAAGTCTCAAATTCTTCCCTGTGATCCCCAAATTCTGGTATTTGTAGTGTCCTTGCTTTCCCTTTTTTCTGTCTCTGAACAATAAGTCTAAACAGTCTAGTGAGTATACCTTCTATACTAGCAAATCTATAACCTATATACTACCAAATCGATAACCTATATACTAGCATATCTATAACCTATATACTAGCAAATTTATAACCTATATACTAGCAAATCGATAACTATATACTAGCATATCTATAACCTATATACTAGCAAATTTATAACCTATATACTAGCAAATCGATAACCTATATACTAGCATATCTATAACCTATATACTAGCAAATCTATAACCTATATACTATATAATAGCAAATCTATAACATAAATTATTTTACATTCTTAAAATTGCTCTTCTCTTTTTTGGTTCTGACCTTACAAACTGACAATGGAGTCACAAATCTTTTCCAAAATCACTTCAATGAAAATTTATGTCCCACATCAAATTTATCAATTAAGCAAAAGATCACATCCCCCTCCTACACCAATCAACAGTGTTAACACCTACAGACCTGCCTTATCACTTATCTGACATAGTTGTAACACGAGGCACAACATTTCCTTATACTATGAGCCAAAACTCACCATTCACTGACAAAATACACCCTTACTCCATGAAACCTCCAACTTAAAGGGACAGTTTACCCCTAAAATGTTCTACCTTGTAAATTGTTCCAAATGATCCATTTTACCCGCTGGAGTACATTAAATTGTTTACAACTTATTTCAGCATTTGAAATAGCTGATTTAGCCTGTGGTATCCCCACCTATACTGAAAGCTTCTATACCGGAGTCTAGGCTAATGACAAGCCAATGTAAACACAGCCAGCAGAAGAAATTACACTAACAGGATAGTTTAATTGAAAATATATTAAAGGGAGAAACAATTTTATAGTGTACTATCCCTTTAAAGGGACAGTCAAGTCCAAAAATAAACTTTCATGTTTCAAATAGGGCATGTAATTTTAAACAACTTTAGAAATTTACTTTTATCACCAATTTTGCTTTGTTCTCTTGGTATTCTTAGTTGAAAGCTAAACCTAGGAGGTTCATATGCTAATTTCTTAGACCTTGAAGGCCGCATATAATATAAATGGATTTTAATAGTTTTTCATCACCAGAGGGCATTAGTTCACGTGTTTCATATAGACAGCTCTGATTGGCTAAAATGCAAGTCTGTCAAAAGAACTGAAATAAGGGGGCAGTCTGCTGAGGCTTAGATACAAGGTAATTACAGAGGTAAAACGTGTATAATTATAACTGTGTTGGTTATGCAAAACTGGGGAATTGGTAATTAACGGATTATCTATCTTTTAAAACAACAAAAATTCTGGTGTTGACTATCCCTTTAAAGGGACTGTAAATACCTTGTGTACTTACACGTCATTTCTGTTGTGTTCCTATAGAATAACAAATCATTCTAGATTGTAAGTTCCTACGGGAATAGGGCCCTCAATCCCTCCTGTATGTGTTTGTAAATTTTGTCCTGTATCTTACAAGTCTTGTATTGTTTTATTTAAATTAAATGTATCCATGGACATTTATTAAGCGCGGAATATGTTGGCGCTTAATAAATAAAGTATAATAATAATAAAGTATAATAAATCAGCCTAAATGTTCAAACATTTAAAAAAAACAAATTAACATCCTTTATACTGCAATTATTTTTCAATACTCCACCCAACATTAGCCTTATTTGGAGGAGCCATTATGGAATTTAGTCCATAAACAATAAGGCAGTTGTTATCTGATAAAGCTAATCAGGGGTATCTATGTAGCAGAGCTAGCCTTGATAAGTCAGCAGTGTGCCTTTCAAGTTGAGAGAATAAGAAATGTCAATTATCAAAGTTAAATTACATGAAAAGAGGACAAAATAATATTTATTACTTATATCAGTTGTTTAATTATGCATAACTAACCATTTTATATAAAAAAATCACAAGGTGTTTAAGTTAAATTCATTTAAATAGCAGATACTTCTGTAAATGCATCTGTTTTGTGCCTATTGCACATACATAAAGGGCCAGATTACAAATGGAGAGCTAATTAATGCTACCGCTTGAGCGTTAATTGCGCAACACAATTAATAATTAATATTTTGTCGGGCTGCGCTCGTATTACGAGTTGAAAGTAAACTGATTACGCTCCCGCAGTAAGCAGACTAGCGCAAAAATCTGAAGTTAGAATATCATGTACGCGTACACGTATTTACCCATAGAAGTCAATGGAGAAGAAAAAGTGGGAAAAAAACTTAACACCCACTCTCACGCAAACACGATCCCATATTCTCATTTGCGCTAACCCGACATGAAAATATGAATATGTCACATTACAATGCTCTTCACATAGTAGAATATGTTCTATTTATTTATAAATAAATATTTCTACATATATCTGATGGTATTTAGGTACAATATATATTTCTAACTATATATAGAGATTATATATATATATATATATATATATATATATATAAGAATATCTATTTATAAATACTTAAAATATATTCTGCTATGCACAGTGACACCATCTGCAGCAAGATGATGTTGTAGGTCTTTGGAGATGGTCTGTGGGCTGTTTTTGACCATTCTCACCATCCTTTGCCTCTCCGATATTTTACTTGGCCTGCCACTTCTGGCCTTAACAAGAACTGTACCTCTGGTCTTCCATTTCCTCACTATGTTCCTCACAGTGGACATTGACAGATTAAATCTCTGCAATAGCTTTTTGTAGCCTTCCCCTAAACCATAATGTTGAACAATCTTTGTTTTCAGATCATTTGAGAGTTGTTTTGAGGTCCCCATGTTGCCACTCTTCAGAGGAGAGTCAAAGAGAACAACAACTTGCAATTGGCCACCTTAAATACCTTTTCTCATGATTGGATGCACCTGTCTATGAAGTTCAAGGCTTAATGGGCTCACCAAACCAATTGTGTGTTCCAATTAATCAGTGCTAGGTAGTTACAGGTATTTAAATCAACAAAATAACATGGGTGCCCAAATTTATGCACCTGTCTAATTTCGTTTTGATGCATATTGCACATTTTCTGTTAATCCAATAAACCTCATTTCACTACTGGAATATTACTGTGTCCTTCAGTTATTTGATAGATCAAAATGAAATTGCTGATCCAAACACCCAATTATTTATAAATGAAAATCATGGAAATTGCCAGGGGTGCCTAAACGTTTGCATACGACTGTACATATAAATACATATGTACCCAATATATAGACATAAATATATACATCCATCTTTAGAAATGTATATGAATGTATCTCAATGTTAAAGCCCTTTGCCTGACTTGTTTTTTCTACCGGAGATCTTCTATCTTTAAGCCTTTATAACTTTTGTGTGCAATATGTTTTTTAATATTTTTTATTAGATAGTGTTATAATGAGTGTAAGTGTACTTTGTAATGTATTTTAGATGTGTTTTGTGCAATTTTTTTATTCTTGCAAAACAGTTAACCAGATCTCTGAAGTTGCGGTAATCATTCTAGCGTGAGGGGTTAAACACATAGTTATATACAAGAAACAATAATATGATCTAACACATTACAGCACTTTTATGTCCATTTAAACACTAAGGGCTCCATGTACTAACCGGCAGGCGGACAGCTTCTCAACTCGCAAATCTGTCCGCCCGCCTTTGCTACACACGGGCAGCGGATCTGGCCGGTATGTATCATTACACACTCATCGGAGTGTGTAATGCACGTCCCTTCATTCACGCGACCAATCGCGTGACTGTAGGGGCTGTCAATCACAAAGAGCGAGCAAGCTCTCATTGATTTTCCCTCGCAACCTCAGAGGTAGCGTAGGGTGTAAGAAGCAGCGGTCTAATGATAAGCTTTCGCTGCTTCGTACATGGTGGCCTAAATTAAACTAATTTAGTCACTTTGCAAACCCTCCAATCCAATGAAGCAAAATCAACAGTTTATTATTTTCCTAGACACATTTGAGGATCACCCTCTCCTTTTGCAAAGTTTTCTTTAGACTCGGGTTCAGCTATTTTTTAGTTGGATCCTGTTACTGCTGTTTAAAATCTCCTTTTACTGCACCTCCTCTAATTACTTCTTCACTCAGGTAAGATATAGTTCTAAAACTCACAAGGCCTTCATCTATCTCCATTCTGCAAATGTATGAGCACATTTGATTGTGATACATTACTGTGCAGATAACAACCAACCCTTATCCCGTCTATCTCCATCTTTAATTACTAATGTGACCAACTCTTTTCTGATAATTTGTCATGAGTTACTTCCCACAACCTAAACAACATTATAAAAACTCTGTTTTCACAGATACTTGAAACATATTTTCCCGAAGTCCACTTGACCTTTAGGCCAGGTAGGTTCACTGCAATTGGATGATACTCATATTTATTCACTCACAGAATTGTGTATTCTCATTTGCATATCACCTCTGTAGTTGCACCACTTTTCTCATCCAAATTAAAACCAAAACTTTGATCCGTTGCCTCTGACCTTCCTCTCCAATAATAACAGGAGTTTTAGAAAATTGTTTTATATAGAACCAATCACTTCTCCATACTCCAAGCCATTATGAACAACTCTTCTGCCATACTTATCCATTATGTTCTTCTATAATGATCTTCCAGTATTCACATTATTTCTTCTTTGCTTACTTAGAAAACTGTCTTAAAACACACAAGGCTCTATTAACCCTGTAACTTCTAATATGACAGCTCTCTACAGTATAGCATCTTCTATTTGGATCAACCAGTCACACATTTTATATGTCGAGATCCAAAAAGAGTAATCTACTCAGGCAAGTTTATTACATACTACAGTAACATCAGCAATATGCGCTACCAATGAGTGCACCATTCCTGTATGCTCTGAATTCTTCATGATATCCTATAATAGAACACACACACACATGTCAAATTCTTTATTCAATGCGAATGTATATTAAATCTATTAAGAAATAAACAATAATAATATAGAATTAATTCTATGTACAAATGTAGCAAAATATCTTGGGTATTAAAGGGGCATGAAAGCCAAAAAATTTCTTTCATGATTCAGATAGACTATAATTTATAAAAAGTTTCCAATTTACTTCTATTATCAATTTTTTGTTTGTTTTATTGTTATTCTTTGTTGAAGGGATATCCAGATAGGTAGCGTGCACATGACTTGAGCACTGTATGACAGGAAATAGTGCTGCCCTCTAGTGCTCTTGCTAATGTATAACATTGTTGCAACACTGCTGCCATAAAGTACTACAGACAATTGCAAACGCATGAACTTACCGTCCTGCTTTTCAACAAAGGATAACAAGAAAACAAAGAAAAATATAATAGAAGTAAATTGGAAAGTTGTTTTAAATTGTATGTTCTATCTGAATCATGAAAGAAAAAAATTGCTACACATCTGCCATTTATTGAAGTTATCAAACCGGTAGACATAAGTGGATGTCAGTAGTGTTTAATTGGCACTTTTTCTAATATACTAAGATGGAGGTCCACTGCAACAAATAATTGAATTGTAGTGTTATATGTAAACTTAATGTGTTAAAATACAGTGCTTAGGCTTTCCTGGTATCTATGTTCCCCCTGGGCTACAAATACATTAAAAGTTATTAAAAGTTGGAAACACTTTAAAAAAAGACGGACATTTCAAAGGGTAGTGTGGAACCTGTCCTTAAAAGAGGGACCATCCCTACAAACAAGGGATAATTAGGAGGTATTGACTGTTATAGCAAAGTCACTTAGCAAACCATATATTTACTTGTGTATAAAGTCTCTCTTAGTTATACACAAACACAGCACTCGCTTAGTCCTCTCCCTTTTCCCCACTTTCACCCTCAAAAATCTGTTACCCATTTCTCTCCCTCTATCTTTCCCAGCCGCCTGACTCTGTGAGTCTGTCTCTCCCCTCGGGTCAGGATGCAATGGTACATTCCTGTGGCGTGAAAAACGCTGCATATTCTTTTCAATCTGAGTTGCATGACAGAGGGATTCCAGCTCCCTCCCTTGTCTCCCCCCTTCCTCTCTCTCCCCTCCCTGTCAGTAAAATGCAGGCAGCCAGCTCTGTATGAACCCTGCCAGAACCCCCTTTGGGTGCAGTAACCTCCATGTGACCCAGCCCTGTGTCAGTCCTTCCTTCTCTGCCTGCTACACAATTTTCCAAGGCATTGATACTATTACACGCCTGCCCTCTGTCTCTCCCTTTACTTTCTCCTCTCTTTCACCCTTCCCTTACCCCATTTTTTTCTCCTTCCCCCCTCCTCTATTCCATGGTTTTATTTCTTTTGGTCTCTTCTCTGTATTTTTTCCATTTCTACATTCCTTCTTTTTTATTGCTCTTTCTTTAATCGCAACTACAATTTTCTTCCATTATTTATAGTTGAGGGTATTTCTCCACCATTTCCTTGTTTTTAAACAGACTCACAAACTCATATACACAAACACTTCCTCTAAAGCTTTTTAATTAATGTGTTCTATGGTTCAGTTCTTTAATTAATTACTTTTTAACTTTTCATGCCCTCTGTATATGTGGATGTTTTCATACTACTCCTTCTATATTTGGTGGTTTTTTCTTTGTATGCCTCTGCTTTTTTTTATTTCCTGTTTTCCTTTTCTCACTCTATCCTTCTCCAATGTTGCCAATCTTGTTAGCTAATCTCTCCCTTTTCTCACCTTTTCTCTCACTCAACCCATATGTTTCTAATCTCTTCCAGCTCTGCAGCTAAATCTGCACCTTATTCTGGGTCCCATCTAAAGCAATGATTGAAAAAAATAACTTAATTAAAGGGACACTCAAGTCAAAATTAAACTTTCATGATTCAGATAGAGCATGCAATTTTAAACAACTTTCCAATTTACTTTCATTAACAAAATGTGCAGTCTTTTAATATTTAAACTTTTAGAATGATCAGCTCCGACTGAGCATGTGCAAAAATTTACATAATAACATAATTTATGTAAGAATTTACCTGATAAATTCATTTCTTTCATATTAGCAAGAGTCCATGAGCTAGTGACGTATGGGATATACATTCCTACCAGGAGGGGCAAAGTTTCCCAAACCTCAAAATGCCTATAAATACACCCCTCACCACACCCACAAATCAGTTTAACGAATAGCCAAGAAGTGGGGTGATAAGAAAGGAGCGAAAGCATCAAACAAGGTTTTGGAAAAATTGTGCTTTATACAAAAAAATCATAACCACCACAAAAAGGGTGGGCCTCATGGACTCTTGCTAATATGAAAGAAATGAATTTATCAGGTAAGTTCTTACATAAATTATGTTTTCTTTCATGTAATTAGCAAGAGTCCATGAGCTAGTGACGTATGGGATAATGACTACCCAAGATGTGGATCTTCCACGCAAGAGTCACTAGAGAGGGAGGGATAAAATAAAGACAGCCAATTCCGCTGAAAAAAATCCACACCCAAAAATAAAGTTTAAATCTTATAAAGAAAAAAACTGAAAATATAAGCAGAAGATTCAAACTGAAACAGCTGCCTGAAGTACTTTTCTACCAAAGACAGCTTCAGAAGAAGAAAAAACATCAAAAAGGTAGAATTTAGTAAAAGTATGCAAAGAAGACCAAGTTGCTGCTTTGCAAATCTGATTAACCGAAGCTTCATTCCTAAACGCCCAGGAAGTAGAAACTGACCTAGTAGAATGAGCTGTAATCCTTTGAGGCGGAGTTTTACCCGACTCGACATAAGCATGATGAATTAAAGATTTCAACAAAGATACCAAAGAAATGGCAGAGGCCTTCTGACCTTTCCTAGAACCGGAAAAGATAACAAATAGACTAGAAATCTTTCGGAAATTCTTAGTAGCTTCAACATAATATTTCAAAGCTCTAACTACATCCAAAGAATGCAATGATTTCTCCTTAGAATTCTTAGGATTAGGACATAATGAAGGAACCGCAATTTCTCTACTAATGTTGTTGGAATTCACAACCTTAGGCAAAAATTTAAAAGAAGTTCGCAACACAGCCTTATCCTGGTGAAAAATCAGAAAAGGAGACTCACAAGAAAGAGCAGATAATTCAGAAACTCTTCTGGCAGAAGAGATAGCCAAAAGGAACAAAACTTTCCAAGAAAGTAATTTAATGTCCAATGAATGCATAGGTTCAAACGGAGGAGCTTGAAGAGCCCTCAGAACCAAATTCAAACTCCAAGGAGGAGAAATTGACTTAATGACAGGTTTTATACGAACCAAAGCTTGTACAAAACAATGAATATCAGGAAGATTAGCAATCTTTCTGTGAAAAAGAACAGAAAGAGCAGAGATTTGTCCTTTCAAGGAACTTGCAGACAAACCTTTATCCAAACCATCCTGAAGAAACTGTAAAATTCTCGGAATTCTAAAAGAATGCCAGGAAAAATGATGAGAAAGACACCAAGAAATATAAGTCTTCCAGACTCTATAATATATCTCCCTAGATACAGATTTACGAGCCTGTAACATAGTATTAATCACAGAGTCAGAGAAACCTCTTTGACTAAGAATCAAGCGTTCAATCTCCATACCTTTAAATTTAAGGATTTGAGATCCTGATGGAAAAAAGGACCTTGCGACAGAAGGTCTGGCCTTAACGGAAGAGTCCACGGTTGGCAAGAGGCCATCCGGACAAGATCCGCATACCAAAACCTGTGAGGCCATGCTGGAGCTACCAGCAGAACAAACAAGCATTCCTTCAGAATCTTGGAGATTACTCTTGGAAGAAGAACTAGAGGCGGAAAAATATAGGCAGGATGATACTTCCAAGGAAGTGACAATGCATCCACTGCTACCGCTTGAGGATCCCTGGATCTGGACAGATACCTGGGAAGTTTCTTGTTTAGATGAGAGGCCATCAAATCTATTTCTGGAAGTTCCCACATTTGAACAATCTGAAGAAATACCTCTGGGTGAAGAGACCATTCGCCCGGATGTAATGTTTGGCGACTGAGATAATCTGTTCCCAATTGTCTATACCTGGGATATGAACCGCAGAAACTAGACAGGAGCTGGATTCCACCCATACCAGAATTCGAGATACTTCTTTCATAGCCAGAGGACTGTGAGTTCCTCCTTGATGATTGATGTATGCCACAGTTGTGACATTGTCTGTCTGAAAACAAATGAACGATTCTCTCTTTAGAAGAGGCCAAGACTGAAGAGCTCTGAAAATTGCACGGAGTTCCAAAATATTGATCGGTAATCTCACCTCCTGAGATTCCCAAACCCCTTGTACTGTCAGAGACCCCCATACAGCTCCCCAACCTGTAAGACTTGCATCTGTTGAAATTACAGTCCAGGTCGGAAGAACAAAAGAAGCCCCCTGAACTAAACGATGGTGATCTGTCCACCACGTCAGAGAGTGTCGTACAATCGGTTTTAAAGATATTAATTGAGATATCTTTGTGTAATCCCTGCACCACTGGTTCAGCATACAGAGCTGAAGAGGCCGCATGTGAAAACGAGCAATGGGGATCGCGTCCGATGCAGCAGTCATAAGACCTAGAATTTCCATGCATAAGGCTACCGAAGGGAATGATTGTGACTGAAGGTTTCGACAAGCTGATATCAATTTTAGACGTCTCTTGTCTGTCAAAGATAGAGTCATGGACACTGAATCTATCTGGAAACCTAAAAAGGTTACCTGTGTCTGAGGAATAAATGAACTTTTTGGTAAATTGATCCTCCAACCATGATGTTGAAGAAACAACACAAGTCGATTCGTATGAGATTCTGCTAAATGTGAAGACTGAGCAAGTACCAAGATATCGTCCAAATAAGGAAATACCACAATACCCTGTTCTCTGATTACAGACAGAAGGGCACCGAGAACCTTTGTAAAAATTCTTGGAGCTGTAGCTAGGCCAAACGGCAGAGCCACAAACTGGTAATGCTTGTCTAGGAAAGAGAATCTCAGAAACTGATAGTGATCTGGATGAATCGGAATATGCAGATATGCATCCTGTAAATCTATTGTAGACATATAATGCCCTTGCTGAACAAAAGGCAGGATAGTCCTTACAGTTACCATTTTGAATGTTGGTATCCTTACATAACGATTCAATATTTTTAGATCCAGAACTGGTCTGAAGGAATTCTCCTTCTTTGGTACAATGAAGAGATTTGAATAAAACCCCAGTCCCTGTTCCAGAACTGGAACTGGCATAATTACTCCAGCCAACTCTAGATCTGAAACACATTTCAGAAATGCTTGAGCCTTCGCTGGGTTTACTGGGACACGGGAAAGAAAAAAATCTCTTTGCAGGAGGCCTTATCTTGAAGCCAATTCTGTACCCTTCTGAAACAATGTTCTGAATCCAAAGATTGTGAACGGAATTGATCCAAATTTCTTTGAAAAAACGTAATCTGCCCCCTACCAGCTGAGCTGGAATAAGGGCCGCACCTTCATGTGGACTTAGGAGCTGGCTTTGATTTTCTAAAAGGCTTGGATTTATTCCAGACTGGAAATGGTTTCCAAACTGATACCGCTCCTGAGGATGAAGGATCAGGTTTTTGTTCCTTGTTGTGACGAAAGGAACGAAAACGATTATTAGACCTAAATTTACCTTTAGATTTTTTATCCTGTGGTAAAAAAGTTCCTTTCCCTCCAGTAACAGTTGAGATAATAGAATCCAACTGAGAACCAAACAATTTATTACCCTGGAAAGAAAGGGAAAGCAGAGTAGACTTAGAAGACATATCAGCATTCCAAGTTTTAAGCCATAAAGCTCTTCTAGCTAAAATAGCTAGAGACATATACCTGACATCAACTCTAATGATATCAAAGATGGCATCACAAATAAAATTATTAGCATGTTGAAGAAGAATAATAATGCTATGAGAATTATGATCTGTTACTTGTTGCGCTAAAGCTTCTAACCAAAAAGTTGAAGCTGCAGCAACATCCGCTAAAGATATAGCAGGTCTACCTGAACACAAGTAAGCTTTTCTTAGAAAGGATTCAATTTTCCTATCTAAAGGATCCTTAAAGGAAGTACCATCTGCCGTAGGAATAGTAGTACGCTTAGCAAGAGTAGAGACAGCCCCATCAACCTTAGGGATTTTGTCCCAAAACTCTAATCTGTCAGATGGCACAGGATATAATTGCTTAAAACGTTTAGAAGGAGTAAATGAATTACCCAAATTATTCCATTCCCTGGAAATTACTTCAGAAATAGCACCAGGGACAGGAAAAACTTCTGGAATAACTACAGGAGATTTAAAAACCTTATCTAAACGTTTAGATTTAGTATCAAGAGGACCAGAATCCTCAATTTCTAATGCAATTAGGACTTCTTTAAGTAAAGAACGAATAAATTCCATTTTAAATAAATATGAAGATTTATCAGCATCAACCTCTGAGACAGAATTCTCTGAACCAGAAGAACCATTATCAGAATCAGAATGATGATGTTCATTTAAAAATTCATCTGAAAAATGAGAAGTTTTAAAAGACTTTTTACGTTTACTAGAAGGAGGAATAACAGACATAGCCTTCTTAATGGATTTAGAAACAAAATCTCTTATGTTATCAGGAACACTCTGAGTATTAGATGTTGACGGAACAGCAACAGGTAATGTAACAGTACTAAAGGAAATATTATCTGCATTAACAAGTTTGTCATGACAAACAGTACAAACAACAGCTGGAGGAACAGATACCATAGGTTTACAGCAGATACACTTAGCTTTGGTAGCTCCAGCACCAGGCAGCGATTTTCCAGAAGTATCTTCTGACTCAGTTTCAACGTGGGACATCTTGCAATATGTAATAGAAAAAACAACATATAAAGCAAAATTGATCAAATTCCTTAAATGACAGTTTCAGGAATGGGAAAAAATGCCAGTGAACAAGCTTCTAGCAACCAGAAGCAAAAAATAATGAGACTTAAATAATGTGGAGACAATAGTGACGCCCATATTTTTTTAGCGCCAAAAATGACGCCCACATTATTTGGCGCCTAAATGCTTTTGGCGCCAAAAATGACGCCACATCCGGAACGCCAACACTTTTGGCGCAAAAGAACGTCAAAAAATGACGCAACTTCCGGCGACACGTATGACGCCGGAAACAGAATTTTTTTTTTTGCGCCAAAAAAGTCCGCGCCAAGAATGACGCAATAAAATAAAGCATTTTCAGCCCCCGCGAGCCTAACAGCCCACAGGGAAAAAGTCAAATTTTAAGGTAAGAAAAAAATGATTTATTCATATGCATTATCCCAAATATGAAACTGACTGTCTGAAATAAGGAATGTTGAACATCCTGAGTCAAGGCAAATAAATGTTTGAATACATATATTTAGAACTTTATAAACAAAGTGCCCAACCATAGCTTAGAGTGTCACAGAAAATAAGACTTACTTACCCCAGGACACTCATCTACATGTTGTAGAAAGCCAAACCAGTACTGAAACGAAAATCAGCAGAGGTAATGGTATATAAATAAGAGTATATCGTCGATCTGAAAAGGGAGGTAAGAGATGAATCTCTACGACCGATAACAGAGAACCTATGAAATAGACCCCGTAGAAGGAGATCATTGAATTCAAATAGGCAATACTCTCCTCACATCCCTCTGACATTCACTGCACGCTGAGAGGAAAACCGGGCTCCAACCTGCTGCGGAGCGCATATCAACGTAGAATCTAGCACAAACTTACTTCACCACCTCCATAGGAGGCAAAGTTTGTAAAACTGATTTGTGGGTGTGGTGAGGGGTGTATTTATAGGCATTTTGAGGTTTGGGAAACTTTGCCCCTCCTGGTAGGAATGTATATCCCATACGTCACTAGCTCATGGACTCTTGCTAATTACATGAAAGAAATATGTATATGCATTTGTGATTGGCTGGTTGCTGTCACATGATATAGGAGTGGAAATAGACATAACTTTGAAAATTGTCAGAAACAAATCTACTCAATTGAAGTTCAGACTATGTGCTATTGCATTGTCTTTTTATCATGCATTTGTTCATTATGCAAATCTTCTGTATTTATTGGACCTTTAAAGGTTAAGTCTACTCCTGAATTTTTATTGTTTAAAAAGATAGATAATCCCATTATTACCAATTCCCCATTTTTACATAACCTAGACGGTTATATTAATATACTTTTTACCTCTGTGATTACTTTGTAAGCCCCTGCAGACTGCCCCTTATCTCAGTTCTCTTGACAGACTTACATTTTAGCCAAACAGTCCTGACTCATAAATAACTCCATGGGAGTGAGCACAACATTGTCTATATGGCACGCATGAACTATACCGCTGTCTAGCTGTAAAAAAACCTGTAAAAATGCACTGAGATAATAGGCGGCCTTCAAGGGCTTATTAGAAATTAGAATATGAGCCTACCTAGGTTTAGCTTTCAACAAAGAATACCAAGAGAACAAAACATGTTTAATGATAAATGTAAATTGGAAAGTTGTTTAAAATTGAATGCCCTATCTGAATCATGAAAGTTTAATTTTGACTAGACTGTCCCTTTAACCCATTTAATCTCGGAATCTAAAGATATATAAGTAGCATTATTATAATAGCTGTCCACACAAAAATATGAGTCCTGTTGTGTTTTGTGTGGACATTATGGTATGTGGTGGTTTGGCTTTATGTCACCTGCACAATTTATAAAATGTTCCCAATTTTTAACAGCGCAGGTCCATTATTCCAAATAGGTATCTGAGCAAAATGTACAAATGGAGTATTAGATGAAAGATGTAAGTGGTATAATAACAAAAGCCCTGCTAGTTGCAAAGGCATAAAAACACCCATATAAACTTACATTGCCACAAACATATTCGTTAAAACACGGTTTAGCAACAATGTGTAAAATAATCCACAACTCTTCAACCAGAGGATGCAGATAATGAATGAAATGTTCTCATGCTTGACCACAAAATGCAACTCTGTATTTTTACCCTGCATGGCGCTAATAGTCATGGGAGCTTTATAAAACTACAGACTTCACAAACCAATCTATACATATTGGCTTTATTACGAATAAATAAATACAATTATATATCTATATAAAAGTTAGTATCTATTATTACTTTTAAATATGTGTCTTATAATTTGTTTTTGAGAAAGGATTAAATAAAAATATGTTTCTTGCAGTAAATAAAGCCCCTAGTCCCAACATTCTTTAAAAATTGTTTTGCTCTTTAGTTGGTTATTGGGAACTATACAGAGGTACTGAGTTAATTTCTAAGTATGGTTTGTATAGCCATTATTCTTGCCAATAAATTCAGAGAGACAGTGAGCAAACGTTCATATACTGCATATAGAGCAGAAGGATAACACAATACAGGTGGCCCTCAGTTTACAACGGTTCAATTTACACCGTTTCAGAATAACAACCTTTTTTTTCCAGTCATGTGACTGCTATTGAAAAGCATTGAGAAGCAGTGCATTGATTAAAATAGCCAGTAGGTGGAGCTGTCCGCTTTTGTTGCAGCAAAGATATGCAATCCAAGCAAGCTGAAATAATTCAGGTTAACCAGACCTGAGCTATCGAGCAGATTTCAAAGGAACAAGATCTTCCTGTCTATAAATCAGTCCAGATTGGAATGCATAGAAAGAACTGTTTTCAGATAAATGCAAGTAAAGTCTGTGTTGTGTGATTATTTCATTAGGTTTATAATGCTGTTTAGCAAATGTTTTTGTTCATTTAACTTAGTTTAATTATATATTCTGTGTTTTGTGATTATTTTATTAGGTTTATAATGCTGTTTAGCATGTAAAGTCTTCATTTCAAAGCTTTAAAAATAATGTATTAGGTGTTACTTATGACAATTTTGAGAGGAGCCTGGAACTCCCTCACTTCCCATTGACTTACATTATAAACTGGGTTTCAATTTACAACGGTTTCGATTTACAACCATTCCTTCTGGAACCAAACCCCGGCGTAAACTGAGGGCTACCTGTATTAATATTTCACTTCTCTCCTTTATAAAGAAAGGAAAACTTGTGTAAAGTCTTAATAAGTGTCTTTAAAGCTATGTGTTTCATGTTAGTTGACAATACTATTAGATTATTATTAGTATATTAATAATATGAAGCTCCTGTATATACAACTGCAAATCCCTGTTTTCTGCTAAAAGAAATTAACCAATGCAGCTTCTTCCTTCATCACAAAGTGAAAAACCCACAAAAGCAGAAGCTGGTATTTTTATCAGTGATACTACACCCTAGGCCTGTCACACCCTAGCTTATTCCAGTTAAAGGGATTTTAAAGTAATTTTTGTGTGTATAATGTTGATTCAATGATTAGTAATAAAGCTCTGTACAGCAAACAATCAGCATATAATTTAAACGTTTTAAAAACATTTAAAACTGTAGTTTTTTAATCACAATTTGCATTGTTTTGCAATCCAGTGGCATACCCCTTAAAATCCAGAGGGTATTCTCACCCACCTTTCGTGTAAATATTTTTAACTAGATTTGGGCCACCAAAATGGCCTCAGCTCTCACTTGATTGCCCTTATAATGATAAAAAAAGAAAAAAAGAAAAGAAAAAAAGCTTAAAGTCATTTTAAAGGCAAAATGTAATTCTCCCTAAAATGTTTAAATATGAGTGGAAAAAAAGGCAACATACTGCAGGTTTATCAAGGATGACCCTGCAGCAAGTCACACAATGACATGTAACAGTCAAGGCGCTAAAAAAAATAATACCCAAGTGTTTGTTTGTTTTTTAAAGTGTCTGTACTGGAAAATGTAATTTTTAATACAATGTTGGTATCTGTGTCATCATTAGACATGAGGCATTCTTAATTAGTATACCAGTGTGTTATATAATATGTCAAGAATATGTCAACAATTAACATGAAATAATTTTTCAGAAAAAAAAATAATTAAAGAACTATCTTCTATTTTTTAAATTAAATATTAATTATTTTTCATTCTAATAATTTTCCCGCCCACAAAGCCATTCTACCTGAATTCCAGTAATTGCCATCCAGTAAATCAGCAATTTCCCACCAGTATTATAGTAATTGCCAGTAACAACAGTTGTGGTTAACTCACATCCATATTGAGAGCTTTCTGATATAAACTTAAAGGGACATGAAACCCCAAAATTTTTCTTTGTGATCCAGAAAGAGCATATCATTTTAAACAACTTTCCAATTTACTTCTATTATCAAATTTGCTTAATTCTCTTGTTATCCTTTGTTGAAGGAGCAGCAAAGCACTACTGGCAGCTAGCTAAGCATATCTGGTGAACCAATTATTATTATTATCGGTTATTTGTAGAGCGCCAACAGATTCCGCAGCGCTATAAACAAATGCGGAGTACAACAAAACAATTATATGGATTAAATGGGTAGAGGCCCCTGCCAAGAGTTGCACTGTTGTAGTCAGCTCTTAAGAAGGTGATCTACAAACAGTTGGACTCTTAGGCTTACATGCTAAGGGGGTTCAGGGGATAGCAATGGAGGAGAGGAACTGGTATAAAGAAAGGTTAGCGTAGGTTGTATGCATCCCTGAACAGTCTTTAGGGAGTGCTTGAAGCTTTCAAAACTAGGGGAAAGTCTTGTGGAGCGAGGCAGAGAGTTCCACAAGATGGGAGCCAGTCTGGAGAAGTCCTGTAAACGGGAGTGTGATGAGGTAACAAGAGAGGAGGAGAGTAGGAGGTCGTGAGCAGAGCGAAAGGGACGGGCGGGAGAGCATCTGGAGACAAGGTCTGAGATATAGGGGGAGCAGTGTAGTTGAGGGCTTGTATGTAAGAGTGAGAATTTTGTGTTTGATCCTAGAGGCAAGAGGAAGCCAGTGAAGAAATTGGCAGTGAGGTGCAGCAGAGGAAGAGCGACGTGTAAGAAAGATGAGCCTGGCAGTGAAAGAAAGATCTGTCAAATGTGACCCCGAGACATCGCGCATGTGGGGTAGGGGTAATTATGGAGTTGTCGACAGTTATAGAGAGATTAGGGGTGGAGATTTTGGAAGAAGGGGGGAAAATAAGGAGCTCAGTTTTGGAGAGATTTAGCTTGAGGTAGTGAGAGGACATCCAGGAAGAGATGTGAGAAAGACAGTTAGTGACACGGGTTAGCAAGGAAGGAGATAGGTCTGGTTCAGAGAAGTAGATTTGGGTGTCGTCGGCATACAAATGATACTGGAAACCGTGGGACTTTATTAGGGAACCTAGGGGGTTAGTGTTAGGTTTTTTTAAGGGTTTTATTTTTAGGTAAGGGCTTTGGGCCGCAAAAGAGCTAATTGCCCTTTTAAGGGCAATGCCCATCCAAATACAATTTTCAGGGCAATGGGGAGCTTAGGTTTTTTTAGTTAGTATTTTATTTTGGGGGTTGGTTGTGTGGGTGGTGGGTTTTACTGTTGGGGGGGTTGTTTGTATTTTTTTTATAGGTAAAAGAGCTGATTTCTTTGTGGCAATGCCCCGCAAAAGGGCCCTTTTAAGGGTTAATGGTAGTTTAGGCTAGGGTTTTTTTTTTTTGGGGGGGGGGGGGGGGTTATTTTGATAGGGCTATTAGATTAGGTGTAATTAGTTTAAATATCTTGGAATTTGTTTATTATTTTCTGTAATTTAGTGTTTGTTTGTTTTTGTGATATAGCTAATTTAATTTAATTTATTTAATTGTTTTTAATTTAGTTAATTTATTTAATTGTAGTGTAGTGTTAGGTGTTATTGTAACTTAGGTTAGGTTTTATTTTACAGGTAAATTTGTATTTATTTTAGCTAGGTAGTTATTAAATAGTTAATAACTATTTAATAACTATTCTACCTAGTTAAAATAAATACAAACTTACCTGTAAAAAATAAAATAAAACCTAAGCTAGCTACAATGTAACTATTAGTTATATTGTAGCTAGCTTAGGGTTTATTTTATAGGTATTTAGTTTTAAATAGGAATTATTTAGGTAATAATATTAATTTTATTTAGATTTATTTAAATTATATTTAAGTTAGGATTAGACTTTAGGGGTTAATAAATTTATGGTGGCGACGTTGGGGGCGGCAGATTAGGGGTTAATAAGTATAATGTAGGTGGCGTCGATGTTAGGTTAGTGTACTTTTTAGCACTATAGTTATGAGTTTTATGTTACTGTATTGTACCATAAAATTCTTAACTACGGACTTTAAAATGCGTTAGGGATCTTGGAGGTAGAGGGTGTACCGCTCACTTTTTGGCCTCCCAGGACAGACTCGTAATACCGGCGCTATGGAAGTCCCATAGAAAAAAAGACTTTACAAAGTTTACGTAAGTCGTTTTGCGGTAAGGCCAAAGAAGTGTGCGGTGCCCCTAAACCTGCAAGACTCGTAATACCAGCGGTAGTGAAAAAGCAGCGTTAGGACCTGTTAACGCTGCTTTTTCAGCCTAACGCACAACTCGTAATCTAGCCGCTTATGTGGCTTCTATCTTGAATCTAGAACAGTAGCTGTCTTGGATGAAGTAGCCAATAACATTCAAGTGACAGTAAATGCAATGTAAGTACTGAGCATCATTCAAAAACATAATTTATGCTTACCTGATAAATTAATTTCTTTCTTGGTGGTAAGAGTCCACGAAATTACTTACTGTTGGGAATTCACCTGGCCACCAGGAGGAGGCAAAGACACTCTACAGTAAAAGCTTTAATATCTCTCCCACTTCCTGTTCCATGACAGTATTTTGTTATTTTGTATAGCCAAAACACAGAAAGAATAAGAAAGAAAGATAGTAGGGTAAAAAGGTGGAAACTAGGACTTCCACCATAGCAAAATTGGGCAGGTTCGTCGACCCTCGCCTCCAAGAAAGAAAGAAATTTATCAGGTATGCATAAATTATGTTTTCTTTCTAATGGTGGTGAGAATCCGCAAAAATCCTTACTGTTGGGAACTAATACACAAGCTGAGTCCACTAAAAATGGGTGGGACAAACAAAAAATAAGGCAAGCACCTATTTACCATGAATTACAGGACCTACCGACCAAAAATTACTTTAACCGAGACAAAAAACCCCATCAAAGGATGATATGAAGTAACTCTGAGATGGAGCGCTACTGAAAACCCCTTCTGGGAGGGAACAGGAAGTGGGAGAAATATTAAAGCTTTTACTGTAGGGTGTATTCGCCTCTTCCTGATGAATTCCCAACAGTAAGTATTTTTTCATGGACTTTCACCACCATTAGAAAGAAATTAATTTAACAAGTTGGGTTGTAAGTGTTCATGTCGTATTAATTCATGAAATAGCATTATTGAAAGTATCCAAGATGCCATTAATAATTCAAAGTCCTTCAAAGTCTATTTACCAAGTCAACGGTTTGCCATAAATAGGTTGTTTTTCATCAGTGGAACTGTAAAATATTCACTAATTAAACATGTTGGAAATCCACACCTGAACTGACAAATACTGCAGGTCATACAAGGTGGAGAGCCAGTTCAAGCTATGATGTGTCAGAGCCAAGAAGTCAGACCTCAAAATTACAGAAAGTCAATACTCAATATTTCCCAACTCATTCTCCTCAAGACACAGCATCATATCATGTCTTTATTACTGCAAGATCCTTCTAATTAGCTAACCACTCAACAACCCCACTTTAGCCATTTAACTGCTGAGGAATTTCGACCCGCGTGCTCAGCTGTAGGTAATTTCTCAGTGAGAAACTAACTCATATTATATACCTTTTTTTCAGGAGACCCAGCATATTCAAACCATACAATTATTGTATGTATACATCATGACATGTGAGACCCTGCAACAAAAAGTGTTAAATAATCCTCATATAAATAAGGACCTTTCTGTATAGTTCTGCAACTTTGGTTTGTACATAGGGTCTTCTTTGAGCCTCTATTCAAATAAATTGACTTTTATTCACAACAGGTGATTGCATGGCAATTATCACAGTGATCACATAGCAATTACCACAATGATCACATGGCTTTTAAAAATTATATAGTGGCTTTATTTAAAGGATGGCTATGGACATTAAAACTAGTGGTCTTTGGGGTTTCTAGGCCATTTTGCTGACTTATTATAAGTGCCTAGAGATTCTCTCATAATAAATGTGTATTTGAAACTTTATTTATTTTTTTAAATTATGCTTATCAGAGACGGACTGGGACCACATTTAGGCCTGGGAGTTTTAAGGCAGAGCAGCCTACTCCCCGCCCTTTTTGTTATTGAATCATACCTCAAAACTGACAAGTATAAGGTACTAAATTAAAAAAAAAAACATTAAAAGTTTGTAACAATAGTAAAAAAACAAAACAACAGTTCCCATTTAAATAAAGAATAAGTGCTTATTGCCCATTAGCCTGTGTAGTCAGCATCATACAAAATAGCGGACACCTGAGCACTTGTCATCACACATAAGCTGCACTATCTGAGAGAAAAAATACACAAAGACCTCCACTGGCAGTCAGCACCCACAGACAAAGCACCCCAGACATCCACAATCACATAAAACAGGCACCCACAGGCATCAATAAGAGGAATTGGTTCTCTATTACTGGCTCACAGACACAGCAAGGCAGTGATAGGCAGGGAAGGGCTGGCCTTGCATCAAGTACAAATAATAATGTTGGTGAATTGGTGGGGCAACCAGGCCCAGCCCACAATTGCCCGGTCTGATGCTTATAATTTTTACCCCCAACACACACATACAGTTTGAGATTGCCTTTCATACATTGGGTCTTTGGAGTTTCTAGAGATCATATCTTTCTTAAAGGGACAGTACATCGTAAAATTGTTTTCCAATTAATGTATTTTCAATGACTTGTCATACCAGCTGCAGAGTTTAAAATGTTTGAGAATTAACCCACTGAGACTGTAATTTCTTCTGCTGGCTGTGTTTACATAGGATCATTGGGAACAATTTAAAGGGGATGCATTTTTTGGGTGAACTGTCCCTTTAAGCCCTGTCCAGCACTTCTAGGGTTTTTGGGCTTAGCCAGATTCCCTGGTGATGTAGGACCATTAGGCTACCAGAGATGCAGGGGTAAGTGCAGGGGGTTACAAAGAGCTCAGAAAGCATTGACCCAAATGATGTCATCTACACTTACAGGGTACTCTAGTTTAAATGCGGCTGTCAAATGTGTCCACGTTACACATATTTCCTCACCTACTATTCAGCTAGGTCCCTTAAATGAAATCAAATTTGAGATGATTCCGAGCATGCAATTATAAATAATTTTCCAGTTTACTTCTATTATTTAACTTTCTCCATTCTCTTAGTATACTTTGTTGAAAAGCATACCTCGGTAGGCTCAGAAGCAGCAATGCAATATTTGGAGCTAACTGTTGATTGGTTGCTCTACATATATGCCTCTTGCCATTGGCTCACCAATGTATTCAGCTAGCTTCCAGTAGTTCATGGGTTATCATTCAACAAAGGATACCAAGAGAATGAAGTACATTTGATAATAGAAGAAAACTAGAAATTGTATGAATCATAAAAAATTGGAGGTTTCATGTTCCTTTAACATGGCTTCCACTATGCTCCAGGATGAGGTCAAAATTCTAACCCTTACCTACAAAGCCCTACTGCACCCCACTATATCTAATGTTTATATACTTCCCTAGCAAACTTCTTCACTCTGCCTCTTAGTCCCTGTTATCAACACTTCCTACTCCTGTCCTTAGGAATGTTTGCTATTGCATCCTACAGATTATGTATAGTTTGCCTGGCTGTTAGTATGTATGAAGTATCCATGACGTAAAATAATACCTGATAATAAAATACCTTATCAAATAATATATGCTTGTATAGGTATAAAGAGTTCACAAACCACCACTAATAAAACAACAACTCCTGAAGCACCTACCTATTGTTACATTTAGAATTGTAATACTGTAGCAAGCTTTATAGACACAGCCTTAGGCAATATGTATAAACTATATTTGATTGAGCTTGCTTGTATACTAATCGGAATTTTACTATAATAACTACCAGGATATATTTCAATGAAATCAAATTTGAGATGTTCCTCCTTCCTTTATTAGCCCACAAGTAAATGTGATAACTAAATATAGCTTTCAGCTTATTTATGCAAAACTGCACATTAGCTCATGTTTAATTTGTGCCAACAAATAGCTGTCAGGGATGAAGGGGTTAAAGAGATGTCTGACATGGGGTCACAGGTACCCTGGAGCAGCTGAGCCTAGTAATTGGAAGCAGAAGGAAACTGAGAAAGGTCCAAACTGTGTGTGAAGGTAGGAGCACAGATCTGTGTCTTTCTCCCCTTCAGACACTCGTGCCTTTATGGACACATCTAGACATTCCCTCACTCTCCAGTCCCACATCTGGGAAGACGTCACATCCCCTCTGTGAGACTCAGACACTGCTAAGAAATGCCCCTAAGCTTTGCCGCCCAGAGTTGCTAGACTGAAACTTAATTAACATCAGTACCATTAAAATGTGTTGCTCCAGAAACATTTTTACAAGATGTGATAAAGCTAAGGGATTAATACAAAGTCCTGAATACCAGATTTATAAGAGGTCTCACTAAATGCACTTTAACAAAGATCTCAGTGTTAATAGATACTAATCATACACGGCCCAGTAGTCCCCCTGTGTTAGACAGATCAGATACTATGTTAGAACTGATGTATTCCTTTTAAACGTAGAGCAGCAGATCAAGACATTCGACTCTAATAACACCCAGGGATTTGTTAAGTCCCTCAGACTGCATGTTTCAGAACAGAATGTGA
Source organism: Bombina bombina (assembly GCF_027579735.1). Taxonomy (NCBI): domain Eukaryota; kingdom Metazoa; phylum Chordata; class Amphibia; order Anura; family Bombinatoridae; genus Bombina; species Bombina bombina. The sequence goes on along the minus strand of NC_069501.1, from coordinate 1,061,207,359 downwards.
ACACACTGTCTCCTAATACGCCCAACCCAGAGTGAGAAAGAAAATACAGGTTTCCTGTTCTAAACAAATCCATATTGGTTTGGGAGCAGAACAAGATTTCAGCTATTTGCTCTCCCTCTTGCACACGCTTTTCGCTCTTGCCCTTTCTCTGCTCTTTCACTTAAATGCTCTCATTAAGTCACTCTTAATATGGGGACTGTGCTGGTTTTGATTGCACTTTTAAAGTTTGATTTAGAACTGGCAGAACCCTTGATTTCTGAAATAATTAAATTTGTATGGTTGCTGGACTCATGAAGTGAACAATTCACTGGGAGAAAGCTTTGAGGTTTTGAAAGCTCGCTACACTAGATTTTTTTCCTGTGGGGAACTCTCAAGGTATCATGCGTTAAGAAAGACCTAACAAAATAACAAAAATAAATGTAAATTGTGTCACTTAATACCAGTGTTAAACGCAATAACTGTTGATTCAAATCCAGTAAATGCTTATGCAAGTTATTGAATTGTCTAGAATTTCATCCAGGTGGTCATATTTTTTCCTCTGGATCAACTAAAAAAGCTAATTAAATTATAACTGGCATGCACGGTTTCCTGAATGCACGGCCATGGTAATCAAGAACAACGGTACTACACTGAAATTGATGCTCATCAATAACCTATAAAAAACAGTACACATTAAAGGGACATAATCATCTATATTCTCCAGCATACCCATTAGTAAAACTGGATTGGTTAATGGTTCATTTAAACTCTGAAGGATGGGGTAGATAATAATTCCTGTTCCAAGGTTAGTTTTCAGGTATTAGTTTTAGGTAATTGATGGTTTATAGTAACCAGTGTAAATTTGTGACTAATATTAAAAATGTGTAATAGCATCTTTAACTGTATCTGCCTCAAAGTTCAGTGGGTTAAAATAATGACGGAAAAAACACACAGTTGACTGTATTAAAATTATTATCATTGATTTGCCAACATATCCCATTGCATTGAGTATATTACAACAGGGCTATAAAATACACTACACTTATATAAAGATCACAAAATGACAACGGAGGTGACAGATCCTGTTCCAAAGTGTTTACAATGAATTTATCAAACATTGAACTCCCATTCCATTCCAATAAAGGCATTAAATATTGAATTCACTTTGGGTGTTTTAGATTTCTTTTCGACATCATTTCAATATATTAGATGATCCACTGTTTGAAATAAATTGCAAATATTACATATAAAATATTGGCATCAAGTTTTCTTACTCTTGCATATACTGTTAAAACCCGAAAGCTATTGGTGAGTCTTGTGGAGCTAGAGAAAGTTCTACAAGATTGGAGCCAATCTGGAGAAATCCTGTAGATGGGAATGTAGCCAGGTAACAAGAGAAGAGGAAGTAGGTAGGGGGTATTTAGAAATGGTACGGGTGGGAGAGTATTTGCAGCCAAGGGCAGAGATATAGGATAGCGCAGTGTTATCGGGGGGCCTTAAATGTTAGGGTCACAATTTTTATTTTATTCTTGAGGCTAGAGAAAGCCAGTAGAGGAATTGGCAGAGAGATACCGCAGATAAGGAATGAGAGGTATGGAAGATCAGTCTGGTAGAGACATTCATTATGGATTTATAGTATGGCAGCTTGGGAGACCAGAGAGGATGAAGTTGCCGCTAATTGCAACTGTGCACCACACTTCTATTATCCCCGGCAGTGAAGTGGTTAATCAGGTAGCTTGTAAGGTTAACTTTAGCTGTAGTGTAGAGATTACTCTCCCACCTGGCACCTCCCACCCTGATCCCTCCCAAATAGCTATCTCCCCCCACACTCATCCCCACCATCTTAGGTACTGGCAGACAGTCAGTATGCAGTTTAGGTTGTTTTTTTTTTTAAATATATCTATATTTTTTTTCTGCAGTGTAGTGATCTTTCTCAACCCTCCCACCTCTGCGATCCCCCCAAAATAGCTCTTTAACCCTCACCCTCATGATGGCCACCTTTGGTACTTGCAGCTGTCTGCCAATACCTAATATATACATATTTATTTTATTTTTCTGTAGTGTAGTGGTCCCCACACCTCCCCCCTCGGCAATCGTTAGTTAGGGCACCCCATTCCACCACTTTTCTGTAGTGTAGATCCCCATTTCTCCTCCCTCCAATTATATTATTTGCAGTGTAGGGTTCATCCCACTCTCTCCCCCTTCCGCCGTTTGGCTGCCCACCCACATCCCGCTTTCCCTCCCACACCTACCGCCAGCACCAGCAGATCGTTACAAATGGTGAAACACACAGTGTCACTGTCTCTATTAATCTGGCATCTACCTTCATATGGAACCAGAGCACCGATCACACTCCGTTTCCATCTGCAGACTGTCACTTGAAAGCCGAGACTGCTGGAGCTTCCTGCAGCTGTGATGTATATATACGTTATATATATATATACACACGTCATAGCGGGTCAACGGGTTAAAAAAGTCAACTATTCGAGTTAGCAAGGAGGGGGACAGGTCTGGTCAAGAGTTTTGGATGCCATAAGCACACAAATGATACTGACACATGTGGGACTTCATTGTTGCAAAACTGCTGCCATATGGCGCTGCAGACACATGCACACTCCTGAACTTACCTTCCTGCTTTTCAACAAAAGATAACAAAGAAAATGTTGTAATAGAAGTAAATTTGAATGTTGTTTAAAATGGTATGTTCTATCTGAATCATAAAAGAAAAAAAAAGGGTTTATGTCCCTTTTATGATGACTTCCTACTGTTTAGTAACAGGTGAACATTTCTCGATCAAATAGCCAAATATGCTGTCCAGTGGGTTAAAGCTGATGTGTTACAAAATCCCCCCCCTCCCCAAAAAAACCACACAATACAAAAACAGAATTTATGTTTACCTGATAAATTTCTTTCTCCAACGGTGTGTCCGGTCCACGGCGTCATCCTTACTTGTGGGATATTCTCTTCCCCAACAGGAAATGGCAAAGAGCCCAGCAAAGCTGGTCACATGATCCCTCCTAGGCTCCGCCTACCCCAGTCATTCGACCGACGTTAAGGAGGAATATTTGCATAGGAGAAACCATATGGTACCGTGGTGACTGTAGTTAAAGAAAATAAAATATCAGACCTGATTAAAAAAAAAAAACCAGGGCGGGCCGTGGACCGGACACACCGTTGGAGAAAGAAATTTATCAGGTAAACATAAATTCTGTTTTCTCCAACATAGGTGTGTCCGGTCCACGGCGTCATCCTTACTTGTGGGAACCAATACCAAAGCTTTAGGACACGGATGAAGGGAGGGAGCAAATCAGGTCACCTAAATGGAAGGCACCACGGCTTGCAAAACCTTTCTCCCAAAAATAGCCTCAGAAGAAGCAAAAGTATCAAACTTGTAAAATTTGGTAAAAGTGTGCAGTGAAGACCAAGTCGCTGCCCTACATATCTGATCAACAGAAGCCTCGTTCTTGAAGGCCCATGTGGAAGCCACAGCCCTAGTGGAATGAGCTGTGATTCTTTCGGGAGGCTGCCGTCCGGCAGTCTCGTAAGCCAATCTGATGATGCTTTTAATCCAAAAAGAGAGAGAGGTAGAAGTTGCTTTTTGACCTCTCCTTTTACCTGAATAAACAACAAACAAGGAAGATGTTTGTCTAAAATCCTTTGTAGCATCTAAATAGAATTTTAGAGCGCGAACAACATCCAAATTGTGCAACAAACGTTCCTTCTTTGAAACTGGTTTTGGACACAGAGAAGGTACGATAATCTCCTGGTTAATGTTTTTGTTAGAAACAACTTTTGGAAGAAAACCAGGTTTAGTACGTAAAACCACCTTATCTGCATGGAACACCAGATAAGGAGGAGAACACTGCAGAGCAGATAATTCTGAGACTCTTCTAGCAGAAGAAATCGCAACTAAAAACAAAACTTTCCAAGATAATAACTTAATATCAACGGAATGTAAGGGTTCAAACGGAACCCCCTGAAGAACTGAAAGAACTAAATTGAGACTCCAAGGAGGAGTCAAAGGTTTGTAAACAGGCTTGATTCTAACCAGAGCCTGAACAAAGGCTTGAACATCTGGCACAGCTGCCAGCTTTTTGTGAAGTAATACCGACAAGGCAGAAATCTGTCCCTTCAGGGAACTTGCCGATAATCCTTTTTCCAATCCTTCTTGAAGGAAGGATAGAATCCTAGGAATCTTAACCTTGTCCCAAGGGAATCCTTTAGATTCACACCAACAGATATATTTTTTTGATTGAATAATGAAAAACTACAGTTAAACACTAAAAAACTCTAAGCCATCTCCGTGGAGATGTTGCCTGTACAACGGCAAAGAGAATGACTGGGGTAGGCGGAGCCTAGGAGGGATCATGTGACCAGCTTTGCTGGGCTCTTTGCCATTTCCTGTTGGGGAAGAGAATATCCCACAAGTAAGGATGACGCCGTGGACCGGACACACCTATGTTGGAGAAATATTTGATTAATTTCCATTGTAAATTGTCTCTAATATATGCTTATATTCCTAACATGATAATATTGTTTTGGGAAATGATAGGTATTTTAGCTGAGAGGTATGGGTGCCACACTGAATTTCATTATGATAAATTTCCATCGGCATTCACAAAAGATAAACAGCCCACATCTTGCAACATTTGCTACTTTCATACAGTACTGTTATCGTAAAACGGCAGACTTCTACCAATTCAGCAGCTGGACTCACAAGAAGGCAGTTCACATATATTACTTGATAAGAGAGAGCTCAGGAAAAAAATATTACATGAAAACAATAAGCCAGTCAAAAATGTAGAAACCAGGTTGGCAGTCTTTTCAAATGGATACATTATACATTTTACAAATACTAGGCTGCCAAAAGAAATATTTTAGGAGTCCTGGCTCCCACAGTTAATCCTGTTCTGACAGCAGTAACAATTATAATTCATTTATAATATACATTTAAATAAATACAATATGGGTTGTATGGGGGTGGGTGGTTGAAATCCTCCTTGATTTTACATGTCTGATCTTGAGGGGGAAAATAAGAGACATGAAATTACTCCTGCAACTTATAGTGGCATGAGACAGCTCATTGTGAACATTGAACTCCCTCTGGAAATCACATTATCAATGTAAATACTACAATTTCATATTACATCAGAAGAGAGTGCTAAGAGTAATAAAAGGGAAGGGGCGGTGGAAACCATGGGGCATATTTATGATTGTGCGAGCGGACATGATCCTATATAGCGGATTATGTCCGCTGCACATCGATAAATGCCGACAGCATACACTCTCGGCATTTATCATTGCACCAGCAGTTCTTGTAAACTGCTGGTGCAATGCCTCCCCCTGCAGATTCGCGCTAGCAGGGGGTGTCAATCAACCCGATCATATTCGATCAGGTTGATCTCTGTCCACCGCCTCAGAGCAGGCGGACAAGTTATGGTGCAGTCTTTAGAGCTTGAAAAATATGCCCCCATGTCTCTTGGCATAAATAAATAAATTCATAAACCCACATAGGATTCCAATGAAAAAGAACAGCATAACCACTAAATCAGGTCTGTTCAAACTAGGGCCTGTGTGCACCTTCCTTCTTTAGTAGTAATGTAGGGATTTATGAGACTGGAGAGGCTGTTAGTGAATCTAGTCAAGTATTGACATGTGTCACTAACGGACCCTTATCTAAAGCTATCTGGGTTTGTGAGATGCTCTAAGAAATCTCACCAGTACTATTAAGAACATATGTCTGAAGCAGTTTTTACCTCAAGAACAGTGTGTCTCACAAAGGGGTCTCAAGAACAGTGTGTCTCACAAAGGGGTCTCAAGAACAGTGTGTCTCACAAAGGGGTCTCAAGAACAGTGTGTCTCACAAAGGGGTCTCAAGAACAGTGTGTCTCACAAAGGGGTCTCAAGAACAGTGTGTCTCACAAAGGGGTCTCAAGAACAGTGTGTCTCACAAAGGGGTCTCAAGAACAGTGTGTCTCACAAAGGGGTCTCAAGAACAGTGTGTCTCACAAAGGGGTATTCCCTGCTTTTAAAGGAACAGTCAATTCAAAATTACATTTTATAATTCAGATAGAGCAGCAATTTTAAGCAACTTTCCAATTTACTTCCATTAACAAAATGTGCAGTCTTTTTATATTTACACTTTTTGATTCACCAGCTCCTATTGAGCATGTGTAACAATTCATAGAATATACGTATATGCATTTGTAATTGGCTGATGGCTGTCACATGGTACAGGGGGAGTGGAAATAGACATCACTGAAAATCTACTACTCATTTGAAGTTCAGACATAGGGGCCGAATTATCAAGCTCTGAATTGAGCTTAATGCCCCTGTTTCCGCAGCAGTCTTAAGACCGCTGCTCCATAACTGGTTTGTCTGCTCTGAGGCTGTGGACATCAATCCGCCCGATCCTATACGATCGTGCTGATTGACACCCTCTTCTAATCTGAAGGGGGCGGCATTGCACAAGCAGTTCACAAGAACTGCTTGTGCAAAGATAAATGCCGACAGCATACATTCATCGATGTCTGTTGGACGTGATCCGCTGAGCGGACCATGTCGGACAGACTGATGATAAATTGGCCCCTAAGTGCTATTGCATTGTCTTTTTATCATGCATTTGTTGATTATGCAAATCCACTGTATTTACTGGTCCTTTAAAGTGAATGTCAAGTCACGTTCACCACTCTTCCTCATCTTGTTAATTACCTAAAAAAAACTTTAGTTTAATTCATCATTTTTTTTATAATTTAAGACTAAAACCATAATCGAAGGATTTATAAACCTACTTCGCTTACTTTCTTCCTCCGCCCGCCATCTTGTCCCTCGTATCTAATTTGATTGACATTGCCCTTAACGAATTGTAGCTCATACCCCGTGGCGTCCAGCCCCTTTTTGCACACGTAACGCGATCAAACTGCGCATGCGTTCCCTAACAAATCGTCATTGACAATCCATGCTCGTTCACATGTAGTGCATGCGCAAACAACTCCGAACACCTAACGCATGCGCAATGTCTATCTACCTGTCAACCGCGGTCCGCGATCCCCAATAAAGTGTTTAACCCCTAAACCGCCGCTCCCGGACTCCGCCGCTACCTAATAAAGTTATTAACCCCTAAACCGCCGCCATCTAACTTAGCTACCATGCCGCCATCTACCCCGCCGCCATCTACCCCGCCGCCATCTACCCCCGACATCTAACCCGCCTACATCTACCGCACCGCCATCTACCCCGCCGACATCTACCCCATCTACCCCGCCGACATCTACCCAGCCGCCATCTATTTTAAAAATATTAACCCCTAATTTAATCCCCCTACACCGCCGCCAGCTATACTAACTATATTAACCCTAATTATATTAGGGTTAATATAGTTATTATATTATATATATATATATATTAAGTATAATAACCCTATCTAACTCTAACATCCCTAACTAAACTCTTATTAAAATAAATATAATATTAATATTTTTAATGAAAATATTCCTATTTAAATCTAAATACTTACCTTAAAATAAACCCTAAGATAGCTACAATGTAATTAATAAATTACATTGTATCGATTTTAGGGTTTATATTTATTTTACAGGCAACTTTGTATTTATTTTAACTAGGTACAATAGCTATTAAATAGTTATTTACTATTTAATCGCTACCTAGTTAAAATAATTACCAATGTACCTGTAAAATAAATCCTAACCAATCGGATTGAACTTGAATCTGATTGGCTGATTCAATCAACCAATCAGATTTTTCTACCTTAATTCCGATTGGCTGATAGAATCCTATCAGCCAATCGGAATTCGAAGGGCGCCATCTTGGATGACGTCATTTAAAGGTACCTCATTCGTCGGGAAGTCGTCGTGCTGGATAGATGCTCTGCGGCGGAGGAGCGAAGAAAGAAGATTGAAGATGCCGCTTTGCTTGAAGACATCGCCGAATGGAAGAAGACTTCACTGCAGCTTGATTGAAGACATCGCCCGGATCGGATGAAGAGTTCTGCTCGGCTGGGTGAATACAAGGTAGGGAGATCTTCAGGGGGGTAGTGTTAGGTTTATTTAAGGGGGGTTTGGGTGGGTTTAGAATAGGGGTATGTGGGTGGTGGGTTGTAATGTTGGGGGGTGGTATTGTGTTTATCTTTACAGGCAAAAGAGCAGTTTTCTTTGGGGCATGCCCCGCAAAAAGCCCTTTTAAGGGCTGGTAAGGTAAAAGAGCTTTGAACTTTTTAAATTTAGAATAGGGCAGGGAAATTTTTTTATTTTGAGGGGCTTTATTATTTTATTAGGGGGCTTAGAATAGGTGTAATTAGCTTAAAAATCTTGTAATATTTTTTATTATTTTTTGTAAATTAGTGTTTTTTTTTTTGTAATTTATTTTAGATTATTTTATTGTATTTTAGTTTAGATATTTGTAGTTTATTTAATTTATTGATAGTGTAGGTGTATTTGTAACTTAGTTTAGGATTTATTTTACTGGTAAATTGGTAATTATTTTAACTAGGTAGCTATTAAATAGTTATTAACTATTTAATAGCTATTGTACCTAGTTAAAATAAATACCAAGTTACCTGTAAAATAAATATAAACCCTAAAATAGCTACAATGTAATTATTAATTACATTGTAGCTATCTTAGGGTTTATTTTATAGGTAAGTATTTAGATTTAAATAGGAATATTTTCATTAATAATATTAATATTATATTTATTTTAATAAGAGTTTAGTTAGGGATGTTATAGTTAGATAGGGTTATCATACTTAATATTTAGATAATATAATAACGATATTAACTATATTAACCCTAATATAATTAGGGTTAATATAGTTAATATAGCTGGCGGCGGTGTAGGGGGATTAAATTAGGGGTTAATACATTTATTATAGGTAGGGCCGGTGTAGGGGGATTAGATTAGGGGGTAATACATTTATTATAGGTAGGGCCAGTGTAGGGGGATTTAGATTAGATGCAAAAGAGCTGTTTACTTTGTGACAAAGCCCCACCAAAAGCCCTTTTAAGGGCTGGTAAGAGCTGATTACTTTAGGGCAATGGCCCGCAAAAAGCCCTTTTAAGGGCTGGCAATAGAGCAGTTTACTTTGGGGTAATGCCACGCAAAAAGCCCTTTTCAGGGCTATTTGTAGGGTTAGACTTGGGTTTAATGGTAGGGATAGTTTAGTATTTTAGGGGTTAAATAATTTAATATAGGTGGCGGCGTGGTAGGGGGATTAGATTAGGGGTTAATTAATTTAATATAGGTGGCGGCGGGGTAGTTGGATTAAATTAGGGGTTAATAATTTTAAAATAGATGGCGGCGGGGTAGGAACTCACATTAGGGGGTAGGTAAGGTAGATGGCGGCGATATAAGGGGCTCACTTTAGTGGGTAGGTAAGGTAGATGTCGGCGGTGTAAGGGGCTCACTTTAGGGGGTAGTTTAATATTGTTGGCGACGGTGTAGGGGGATCACATTAGGGGGTAGTTAATGTAGATGGCAGCGGGGTCTGGCAGCGGCAGTTTAGGGGTTAAATACTTTATTAGGGATTGCGGCGGGGGATCGCGGTTGACAGGTAGATAGACATTGCACATGCGTTAGGTTTATTTTGTAGCTAGTTTAGGGAGTTACGAGGCTCCAATAGACAGCGTAAGGCTTACTACGGCTGCTTTTTGTGGCGAGGTGAAAATGGAGTAAGATTTCTCCATTTTCGCCAATTAAGTCCTTACGCTGTATATTGGATACCAAACTGCGCTGGTTTGGTATACCTGCCTATGGCCCAAAAACTACGGGCGACGGCAGAAATATACGAGCGTAACTTCTAGGTTACGCTCGTATATAGGATACCAAACCAGCGCAAATTTCAGCGTCGCCGGCATTGAATACTATCATTGATAGCTAGTCATTGAATACAATGTTGCAACGATTGACGCCTGCGCTTTAGGCATAACATTTTTTGTGTCACGCAGGAGCAAATCGATTGTATGGGGAATGGTGCGCATGCGCAATTGTTCCTGCAATCGGGAACACGCATTTGAAGTAATAAAGGCATTATCCGGAAATACATGGAGGGCGGAGCTAGGAATGGCCGGGAATGTAAATATAAAGTGTATTTATAACTATAATATATATAAAAAAAAGTTAAAAAAAAAGTTGCGATCATACTATATATTAGATGAGGAATAGAATACAGGCTGCAAAAACCAAAAACTTTACCTTCACTTTAAGTGTGTGAGGGTGATGTATACATATATAGAGCTAAAAAAATAAAAAATCACAAAAAAATATATGCTCTGTAATTGCAATGAAAATAGTAACAAAACTGTTTTGCAAAAATCGTTATTTCTGGAAACAAAATTAAAATTCTTAATGAAATTGTGTCAGAACAAAATTATTTAAGGCGCGGAGTAGAAATCGTAATGAAACTACACTGCACATGCAAAAAACACTATGAAATTAACATTTATAATAATACGAAATCCAAAGCGTTTTATTTTCCTTATTGTAAAATTAGTTTCCGCGCCTCTGCTAGTGGATTGAACATGGGCGTTCCCCGGATGTAGCCAAGCTCTGGCGTATTCTGTAAATATTTCCCCCCTGCAGCTCTCGTTGTTTTTTATCTCAAATTAAAAGGTGATGAGATTGTGTCAAAATATGCAGACCAGCTTATTATCCTAATAGAAAAACACATGTACTGTAGATAAAAATAGAGGTGATTTTTACTATTATGCATTGCTGTAACATTAAGTATACAGTTATGGGGTACAATAATCAGACGACAATTACATAAAACATAAGGGGTCACTGTAACAATCTTTACATAAAATGATCATCAGGGCAGGTGGACTAAGGAGCTTACATTCTAAAGGAAGTACATGGGGAAGTTGAGGGAGAGGAAAATGTAAAGAGTAGTTAAAGTAAGATGTACAGATCCCTGAACAGATATGTTTGTATCTGTTTTGTATGGTGCTCTGACAAAATGCCGACGGACAGAATGCCGAAGCATGTTCCGAGTTCGGCCGAGGACAGATATGCTCCAGAGTGCTCTGTTCTAATCAGAGCCTAGGGCACCGCAACCGCCTCTGGGAACCTAGCCATGGGTCCCAGACCGCACGTCTTGTGGTTCTCCGTCTAGGAAATTATCTATCTATCTATCTATCCGATCTATCTATTTATCTATCAAAAATATCTATCGATCAAATGTATCTATCACATCTATTTATCTATCTATCAAATCTATCTATCTTTCTCGTGGCCGGACTGTTATCTTAAAGCCACTTGTGTGTCGGACTATTATCCGTCGGCTAATAGTCCGGCCACAGTTTTGTATTGGCTGTAGGATTTTATTTTGAAAGTGCGCCCCCAGCTCCCTGCTAAATTAGCAGTCTCCAGCAAAGTATCCATTTCCAGGGAACTACATTACTTTCTATGGGAAGCATCTCACAGTGACAGACACTTTTTTGGGAGAATTCCCTGATGGCTGGCAGTGTGGTTTTCCACATCTGATCCAGAGAAGTTTTAAACATAAGGCCCTATGTCTTATAAAACACATGGATGTAGATGTTGTCACAGCTGAATGGTTTTCATGTAATTTAGCTACTAAATGACTTTAAGGGGGAATATTGAACACAAAAATTAGTTCTGGATTAAAAGCTGTACTTTGAATGTAACAGTTTGTTCTGATCTTGAATCTTGGATTGTTATTTAAAGGGATAGAAAAGTCCAAATGAAACATTGATGATTCAGATAAGACACTTTTAAATTAACTTCTTTTGTAAAAAATACAGAGTTCTCTTGGTATCCTTTGTTTAAAGGCATATGCACTACAATACAAGCCACTACAATACACTACTGGAGGCTAGCAGGTGATTGGTTGCTATACACAAATGCAGCTTGTCATTGGTTAACCAAAGGTGACCATCTAACTCTCAGCAGGAGCTGACTTTAAATATGTGTTTAATAAATTTGAATAGGTTAAATACATAGTTATATGCAAGCAATTGTGAAATAATAAAATCCTCTAACTTATGAAAATATTATCTTTTTGTACTTTTATATCTCTTTAATAAAACTAATTTAAAAATCTTTAACAAGACAGTGCACTGTAAAACATTCTTGCCTAATCCATTTACTTGATATAAAGTATTACATTATGTACAATCAGCTCCTTTACTTTGGCAGTTGAAATAGCTGCTTTTTACTTTTGAAACACTAAACTATTCAGATTGAATTGTTCAAATGTTGGGAGGTGTGTAGCACAATTTCTATCATGCATTAAAGGGACAGTAAATGGAGGAAGTCATGTTACATAATTCTGCAATATGTGTATTACATAACATAAGGATAGCAATACCTGTGAAAAAATAAGGAAAATAAAATATTTAAGGCCCCAAAAGTTTACTTATTTATCCTGCATCACTGTCCTCTTCTGCACTGTGTCATAGGCTCACTGTATAATTACAGCTCTGTCTGACTAAATGCAGCAAGCTCCTGTGCTGGGTAAAGCTGTAGGCTGCGCTGTGTCATAGGCTCACTGTATAATTACAGCTCTGTCTGACTAAATGCAGCAAGCTCCTGTGCTGGGTAAAGCTGTAGGCTGCGCTGTGCCATAGGCTCACTGTCTAATTACAGCTCTGTCTGACTAAATGCAGCAAGCTCCTGTGCTGGGTAAAGCTGTAGGCTGCGCTGTGTCATAGGCTCACTGTATAATTACAGCTCTGTCTGACTAAATGCAGCAAGCTCCTGTGCTGGGTAAAGCTGTAGGCTGCGCTGTGTCATAGGCTCACTGTCTAATTACAGCTCTGTCTGACTAAATGCAGCAAGCTCCTGTGCTGGGTAAAGCTGTAGGCTGCGCTGTGCCATAGGCTCACTGTCTAATTACAGCTCTGTCTGACTAAATGCAGCAAGCTCCTGTGCTGGGTAAAGCTGTAGGCTGCACTGTGCCATAGGCTCACTGTCTAATTACAGCTCTGTCTGACTAAATGCAGCAAGCTCCTGTGCTGGGTAAAGCTGTAGGCTGCGCTGTGTCATAGGCTCACTGTCTAATTACAGCTCTGTCTGACTAAATGCAGCAAGCTCCTGTGCTGGGTAAAGCTGTAGGCTGCGCTGTGTCATAGGCTCACTGTCTAATTACAGCTCTGTCTGACTAAATGCAGCAAGCTCCTGTGCTGGGTAAAGCTGTAGGCTGCGCTGTGTCATAGGCTCACTGTATAATTACAGCTCTGTCTGACTAAATGCAGCAAGCTCCTGTGCTGGGTAAAGCTGTAGGCTGCGCTGTGTCATAGGCTCACTGTCTAATTACAGCTCTGTCTGACTAAATGCAGCAAGCTCCTGTGCTGGGTAAAGCTGTAGGCTGCGCTGTGTCATAGGCTCACTGTCTAATTACAGCTCTGTCTGACTAAATGCAGCAAGCTCCTGTGCTGGGTAAAGCTGTAGGCTGCGCTGTGTCATAGGCTCACTGTATAATTACAGCTCTGTCTGACTAAATGCAGCAAGCTCCTGTGCTGGGTAAAGCTGTAGGCTGCGCTGTGTCATAGGCTCACTGTCTAATTACAGCTCTGTCTGACTAAATGCAGCAAGCTCCTGTGCTGGGTAAAGCTGTAGGCTGCGCTGTGTCATAGGCTCCCTGTCTAATTACAGCTCTGTCTGACTAAATGCAGCAAGCTCCTGTGCTGGATAAAGCTGTAGGCTGCGCTGTGCCATAGGCTCACTGTCTAATTACAGCTCTGTCTGACTAAATGCAGCAAGCTCCTGTGCTGGGTAAAGCTGTAGGCTGCGCTGTGCCATAGGCTCACTGTCTAATTACAGCTCTGTCTGACTAAATGCAGCAAGCTCCTGTGCTGGGTAAAGCTGTAGGCTGCGCTGTGTCATAGGCTCACTGTATAATTACAGCTCCGTTTGACTAAATGCAGCAAGCTCCTGTGCTGGGTAAAGCTGTAGGCTGCGCTGTGTCATAGGCTCACTGTCTAATTACAGCTCTGTCTGACTAAATGCAGCAAGCTCCTGTGCTGGGTAAAGCTGTAGGCTGCGCTGTGTCATAGGCTCACTGTCTAATTACAGCTCTGTCTGACTAAATGCAGCAAGCTCCTGTGCTGGGTAAAGCTGTAGGCTGCGCTGTGTCATAGGCTCACTGTCTAATTGCAGCTCTGTCTGACTAAATGCAGCAAGCTCCTGTGCTGGGTAAAGCTGTAGGCTGCGCTGTGTCATAGGCTCACTGTCTAATTACAGCTCTGTCTGACTAAATGCAGCAAGCTCCTGTGCTGGGTAAAGCTGTAGGCTGCGCTGTGTCATAGGCTCACTGTCTAATTACAGCTCTGTCTGACTAAATGCAGCAAGCTCCTGTGCTGGGTAAAGCTGTAGGCTGCGCTGTGTCATAGGCTCACTGTCTAATTACAGATCCGTTTGACTAAATGCTTCAAGCTCCTGTGCTGGGTAAAGTTGTAGGCTGCGCTGTGTCATAGGCTCACTGTCTAATTGCAGCTCTGTCTGACTAAATGCAGCAAGCTCCTGTGCTGGGTAAAGCTGTAGGCTGTCTTACCCAGCACAGGAGCACACAGCAATCAGACAGTGACACAGCTGTAAAGAAATCTGCAGTGATGCAGTAAGGTAAGTACATTTTGGGATGCTTAAATATTTAATTTCCTATCTTTTTCCCCCACAGGTATGGCTATCCTTATATCACATAATTCTGCAGTAAAATCCTTAACCCTTTGAGTGCTAACGACGGCTCTGAGCCGTCGCAGATTGTCCCAGTCAGGCGCTGACAACGTCTCAGAGCCGTCGCTAGCACTCACCCACCTTGAGGGCAATTTGGGGGCTCCCATCTACTTCCGCCACGGCGATCTGTCCTGAAAAGTGAGAGGCATCGCCAGGGCTTCACGATTCGTGCAGTGACATCACTGCGCAACTTTATTTAAAATTAACAATGGACAGTATAGGGAAATGGGGGCATGCTGCCTAGAAGCCTTTATCTCAGACATCTAAGCAGCTACAGTCCCCAATGACCTAACGTTGGAAAAGTAATAGCCTAAATTTTACAACCTATGGCAGGAGTTTTTAAACAATGTTATACATTAGCAAGAGCATTAGAAGGCAGCACTACTTCCTGTCATGTAGTGCTTCAGGCATGTGCACGCTACCTACCTAGGCATCTCTTCAACAAATAATAACTTCAATGTGAATGAAGCAAATTTGTATTCTCTATCTGAAACAGAACATTTTTAGGTATTGTGTCCCTATTAGTGTAGGTTCACAACTTATCTCCATTTAACTTGATGTTTCTGAGTGCCCTTAAATGACCTTATATGAATGCAATACAAAATATAAAGTAATGGAAGCTACAGTATCAAGTTGTATAGAATGAAGTTGTGTAGCCATATGCCAGGATTCTAATATGTGTTTAACTGTGGTGCATGATTTGTACTACTCTGTGTTGTCTGATGCACCAATGATGTCCCTACTGTGCCTCATGTGCGTGTGCTCATGGATAAAATGTGCGATTAAATGGGCGCTAAGCAATTCGAGATGGAAATTGTACAATCTAAGGAAGGAGGGATTTGTGACCATGAAATTTTAATATTAAATGGTCCTCTGGAGGGGATTCATTATTTTTGTTTTAATTAATTCTATTCCTGTCTGCATCCAGCTAAGAGTAATTTGGATGCCTTGAATACGAGCAATCTTGTACAGCAAGGGCTCTAAAGTTGCAAATTAGCTCCACACAAGTGCGAGCACACACATATACACAGGCACACACACGTGTGCGCACACTCATACACATGCATGTGCCCACACACATATACACATGCACACACACGTGCGCGCACACTCATACACATGCGTATGCACACACATATACACACGCACACACGAGTGTGTGCGCACTTACACATGCATGTGCACACATATACATACGTGCACACACATATACATGCGTGCACACACATATGCACACACACAAGTGCGCACACACACATGCGTGTGCACCCACATATACACACACACTTGCACATATATACTCACACACACATACGCGTATACACATATAGATGCACACACATACATGCACGCGCACACACAAACACGTGTATTTGAATTTCTGTTTGTGCACGCATATATAAACTTCTTATAAAGAAAACAGATATTTTATTTCTATTCTAGTGTTTCTATTTTCTTCTTTTGTTTATCCTCTTTTATTTTAAAGTAAATACAATATTTAATTAAAAAACAAATACAATTATTATATAAATTTTAAACCTCCCTCTTATGTTTTACTGTGAAATGTTATGTAACACCTCACACCAATCCATATAGTCATAGACCTGAGAATAAGTGAAATGCTTTGAATGCTTCTTTTCACAGAGGCTGTTAAACCAATAAAATGTGCTGCTACGAAGTACAATTCTCTTGTTATTTTATTATGCATATTGTTATGCAGCTGCCTTAGAAGTTAGGAAGTCACCTTAGGAAGTGTACATTCTAGTGGTAAATTCTCTCTAGGGGAATGGTGACAGGTGGAGCAATAAGGCTGCATTCCATTAGTGAATTAAGGGTTACAGTGGTGGACACCTGTGCAGAATGAGGCCTTTATGTCTCAGACAGCCATAAATACAGGAAGCACTGGTTCTAAAGAGGAGGCACTAAAGTAGCCTGAATTGGAGTCATAAAGATGTCTGAAGTAGGAGGGGCGCTTATATCCTCAGGCTCTTTATAGTGGGAGAAAGGGGATGGTGGAGAAGTTCAGAGGACACTACTAGCTGACCAAAAGGAGGCAGGGGCCAAAGATGTCAGGTCAGATGTGAGGTTCAAGGGGAGACAGAGAGGCAAGATCAAGCAAGTAACAGCAAGGGTTGCTGTCAAATGCAATAAATGGCAGTTTATAGTAGAAACAAGTAAACTCACACACCAGTATGGATGCACGTCTCACACATATGTACATAAGCATCATATTCATCTGCCTCACATACAAAGTACATAGATCTAAACCCGAGAACATCAATGTATGTACATTTGTATTGTTCAATCTCTCTTCGTCTCATTTTTTATTTATTTTTTCTTTTAAATGATGCTGTATTTTGTACTCCACCATAGTTCAGCCTGAGGCAGATAATGTAAATCAATCATAGTTACTGGAACTGGGATGCCTTTTTCTGCTATAAAAGATGCATGTGTTGCCCTAATAATTTTTGTTTCACTAAAATATACAGCAAAGTGAATATATATATATATATATATATATATATATACAGTATATTATATATAGAGAGACAAATACTGCTAGAGCAGTTGCACCTCACAAACAATGTTAATAACAAGTATACAAAAGATTGTAAAGAGAGAGGGAAAAAAAAGCTCATACAGTAACTGGATTTTGATTTCTATACCACTATTTGGGTAACAATACAGATAGAATCCTTCTTACAACCACAATAAATACATTGTAATTACACGTTTTTTTTAAGGGTGTGATTTTTGAATGCCTGTTTGCTGCAATAGCTGAACTTCCCCTACAACTTGCCTTGTTGCATTGTCACTGGAGTAGACACAGCTTGCCACTGTCATTATGTAAGCAAATTCCTTATCATCTCTACTGAGGCCAATAAGGGACTGATATGTGGCTTGTGAATGCTGCATGTCTATTTCCACCTGAGAGCAAAACTTTTTTTGATACAACAGACAACTTGTCTTTATTTTTAAGAAACTTATATTTTCCAGACACGATTTACATTTTTCATTTTGAAAAGTTAGCAGAAAATGATGAATTTTGTCAGATATCAGGGCTGCTACAAGTGTTTCAGATCTATTTATTGAAATTCCCTGCACATCCAACAGGACACATTATATTTTTCTAAAGCAGAAGGCAAGAAACATAGATATTGACGGCAGATAAGAGCCATAGGCCCAGCAAGTCTGCCCGACCTTACCTAACAGTATAAACTTATCTAGTTCGTAGGATAGCCCTATGCTTGTCCCATGCATTTTTAAAGTCCCCCACAGTGTTTGTTGCTACTACCTCTTGAGGAAGTTTATTCCATAAATCAATCACTCTTTCTGTAAAGAAGTGCTTCCTCAAATTACTCCTGAATCTACTACCCTTTAGCTTGAACTCATGACCCCTTGTTCTTGAATTTTCCATTTTATGTAAAATAGCCACAGCCTCAGTTTTACTAAACCCTTTAATGTACTTGAAAGTTGCTATCATATCACCTCTTTCCCTTCTCTCCTCTAAGCTATACATATTTAGGTCATTGAGCCTATCCTGGTAAGTTTTTTTTTCTTTTTTTCAGATTTAAGACCCTTCCAAAATATGGAGCCACAGACTTTCTAATAGATGTCCAATTCTAGTAGCAGTAGTTCCCTGGCTCGTGGGATTTGTCAAGCACGTCCCTTTAACCTCAGATCTCAAGTATCAGAACTAGACCTAGTTATAAGGATTTCTGTATCTCAGCACTTTTATGGTCAGTTATGAAGATTTAGTCACCAAACAAAATATCTGCAAAATGATGGGATGGTCAGTCCCCTGAATATTTGTTTCTATCATCAAGTGTTTCCATGTAACAAACTTTGGTCTAATTCATGTAATTTTTAAGACTATCAACCTTGCACTACTGGGTCCTTAACCCCAGCAAAGGGGTTAAACACACAGTAGGAGTGCTGCTAGGGAGCACTTCTTCTGCGAACCCAAGCATCAGTGATAATATCTTAATAGAAAATTTGCCCAAAATAATATCATAGAAACTTCTAGGAGAGCATGACTTTGTCAATGGATTAATGGAAGTAAAGGGATATGAAACCCAACAATTATCTTTTGTGATTCAGACAGAACATACAACTTTTAAAAGTTCCCAATTTACTTCTATTATCAAATTTGCTTCGTTCCCATGATGTTCTGTGTAAAAGATACCTAGGTAGGCATCCGGAAAACTACATGGCAGGAAATAGTGCTCTTGCAAATGGATAACATTTTTGCAAAACTGCAGCCATATAGCGATACTGAAATGGGCCGGCTCCTAAGCTGACATCCTTGCTTTTCAACAAAAAAATACCAAGAGAACAAAAACAAATTGCTAATAGTACTACATTAGAAAGTTGTTTCATACCCCTTTAATTTAACAAAAAAATAAACATTGCAGCCATTAATTTACAGCCGCATGATACACAATTAAAAACAAATCCTTATTGAGGATGAATAACCTTTGAACTAATGTGTCTTAAATAGAAAATGATAAAAAAAAAATAAAAAAAAAAATAATTTTTTTTTTAAAAAGATCATTGTTTTTTTATCTGGTGATTTGCTTTTTTTTCCGTCTGGGCAATCTTCATAATTTTTCTTTTTTCAGTGACCAAATTGCATAGTTTTCCTGTTTATGGTTTGAGGCGTTGTACGGTTTTCTCAAATGTATTTATGTATCTTTGCATTGTATTTATGTTTATGGTGTGCATCATTCTTTAATACAGTGGCATTTTGTTATAATGGTCTTTTAATTTATGGAGCTATTAGGTCAGGAAGGACAAGGGGAAACAGTTATTTGAAGTCAAGAACATGCTGAATGTGGATACCGCAGCCTGAGTGACACTTGGCGTGACTCGTACAGAAGAAGGGATTAACTTCATGGTGGCCAATGGTGTAAAAAATAAAAATCTAAAGATAGTTTTCTATTTAAAGGGACATAAAACCCAAACATTTCTTTCAAGATTCAGATAGAGAATACACTTGTAAACAACTTTACCGTTTATTTCTATAATCAATTTTGCTTCATTATTTTGTTATCCTTTATTGAAGGCAATGCAATATTGGGCGCTAACTGAACACATTGGTAAGCCAATGACAAAATGCAAATATTTGCAGCCATCAATCAGCAGCTAGCTCCCAGCTGCTGAGCCTACCTAGGTATGTTTTTAACAAAGGATAGTAAAAGAACAAAGCAAATTAGATTAAAGAAATACGTGGAAAAGTATGTTCTATCTGAATCATGAAATATATTTTTTGGAGTTTCATGTCCCTTTAAGATATATTATAACCCAAATGTTATTCATTGTGAAATAAGGTTTAGATTTTAATTATGTAGCAATGATGTTGTATAATCATGCTGCAATGTTTATTTCATTTCCCTAAATTAATTCTATTAATCCATTCACAATTTCATGCGCTCCCAGAGGCTTCTGTAAGATTTTTCTATCTAGAAGATATAACATGCTTGGTTTTGCACTTCAAACATTTTGAACAAACAAGAAAATAAACATGAAGAAGAGTGAGCTGTAGAAGACAGTGGGTCAGATTACAAATGGTTTGCTAGTTAGCACTTTTGCTCGCGTGTTAACAATGGTAGAAGTAAAGATTTTGTGCGCGTATTACAAGTTGAAAGTAAAACTTTTGTGCGTGAGCGAAACCTGTTGAGCACTAAAGTGAAGACTATGAATTTCACAACACCTCTAACGTCTTCCCCCCCATTTAATGAAGAGAGCAGAAGAAAACCCTAACACTTATCACTCGCACGTTAACCAGACAGGAGTTAGTGTTTAACATTCCAATGTTCTTCACATACAGGGAATGTTATTTTTATTATATATATATATATATATATATATATATATATATATATATATCCCTACTGTATATATCTATTCATTTTATATATATATATATATATATATATATAGAGAGAGAGAGAGAGATAGTTTACATTAAGATTATCATATATATATATTTATATTTAAAAAAATAAAAGTTTTTGTCTATGTGAAGAACTTTGGAATGTTAAGTATGCATAGTGCTTTGGGTTTCGCACTGTAGGTCTAACGTGGTGTTGGGTTAGCAAACATGAGGAATTAGTTAAAGGGACAGTCTACCATATAATTGTTATTGTTTTAAAAGATAGATAATCCCTTTATTACCCATTCCCCAGTTTTGCATAACCAACACAATTATATTAATATACTTTTTACCTCTGTGATTACCTTGCATCTAGGAACCTTCTTCCAGCCCCCTGATCACATGACTGTGACTGTTTATTATCTATTGTCTTGCATTTAGCATTGCTTTGTGCTAAATCTTAAGAGGCAGCCCTCAAAGGCTTAAAAATTAGCATATGAGCCTACCTATGTCTAGTTTAAACTAAGAATACCAAGAGAAAAAAGCAAATTTAATGATAAAAGTAAATTGGAAAGTTGATTAAAATTAAAAGTCCTGTCTGAATAATGAAAGTTTAATTTATACTAGACTGTCCCTTTAACTTAAAGGGACAGTCAAGTCCAAAATAAACTTTCATGATTTAAATAGGAAATGTCATTTTAACCAACTTTCCAATTTACTTTTATCACCAATTTTGCTTTGTTCTCTTTGTATTCTTAGTTGAAAGCTAGACCTAGATAGGCTCATATGCTCTAATATCTTAGACCTTGAAGGCCGCCTCTTATGTGAATACATTTGGACAGTTTTTCACCACTAGAGGGCGTTTGTTCATGTGTGTCATATAGATAAAATTGAGCTCACTGAAATAAGGGGGCAGTTTGCAGAGGCTTAGATACAAGGTAATCACAGAGGTAAAAATTGTATTATTATAACCGTTATTTTTTATGCAAAACTGGGGAATGGGTAATAAAGGGATAATCTATATTTTTAAACAACAAAAATTTTGGTGTTAACTGTTCCTTTAAGGCGAGTTATGTAAATATAAAATATTGAATAAAATATTAATAATTATAGTTTCTCTAAAATATATATATATTCTATCGATCTTTTACAATATTTTAGTGCATCTATAATAATTATTTAAATTAATTATTTATATTTTTCAATATTTTATATTTAATAAATACATAGTCCACCTTAAAGGGACAGTCTACACTAAAGATAGATAATGCCTTTACTACCCATTCCCCATCTTTGCACAACCAACTTTGCTAGATTAATATACTTTTTAAACCTCTAAATTTCTGCCTGTTTCAAAGGCTCTATTATTGACAGCCTCTTATTTGCTTTTTATTTGCATCTTCAATCTTCTTTCTTCGCTCCTCCGCGGCGGAGCATCCATCCGGCACGAAGACTGAACGAGGAATGAGGTACCTTTAAATGACGTCATCCAAGATGGCTTCCGTCGAATTCCGATTGGCTGATAGAATTCTATCAGCCAATCGGAATTGAGGTAGAAAAATCTGATTGGCTGATTGAATCAGCCAATCAGATTCAAGTTCAATCCGATTGGCTGAACCAATCCGCCAATCGGATTGAACTTGAATCTGATTGGCTGATTGAATCAGCCAATCAGATTTTTCTACCTTAATTCCGATTGGCTGATAGAATCCTATCAGCCAATCGGAATTCGACGGACGCCATCTTGGATGACGTCATTTAAAGGTACCTCATTCCTCGTTCAGTCTTCGTGCCGGATGGATGCTCCGCCGCGGAGGAGCGAAGAAAGAAGATTGAAGATGCCGCTTTGCTGGAAGACATCACCGGATGGAAGAAGACTCTCTGCAGCTTGATTGAAGACATCGCCCGGATCGGATGAAGAGTTCTGCTCGGCTGGGTGAAGACAAGGTAGGGAGATCTTCAGGGGGGTAGTGTTAGTATTTGTAACTTAGGTTAGGATTTATTTTACAGGTAAATTGGTAATTATTTTAACTAGGTAGCTATTAAATAGTTATTAACTATTTAATAGCTATTGTACCTAGTTAAAATAAATACCAAGTTACCTGTAAAATAAATATAAACCCTAAAATAGCTACAATGTAATTATTAATTACATTGTAGCTATCTTAGGGTTTATTTTATAGGTAAGTATTTAGATTTCAATAGGAATATTTTAATTAATAATATTAATATTAGATTTATTTTAATAAGAGTTTAGTTAGGGATGTTCGAGTTAGATAGGGTTATTATACTTAATATATAGATAATATAATAACGATATTAACCCTAATATAATTAGGGTTAATATAGTTAATATATATAATATAATAACTATATTAACTATATTAACCCTAATATAATTAGGGTTAATATAGTTAATATAGCTGGCGGCGGCGTAGGGGGATTAGATTAGGGGTTAATGTGTTTAATATAGGCGGCGGCGGTGTAGAGGGATTAAATTAGGGGTTAATACATTTATTATAGGTGGCCGCGGTGTAGGGGGATGTAGATTAGATGCAAAAGAGCTGATTACTTTGTGACAAAGCCCCACCAAAAGCCCTTTTAAGGGCTGGTAAAAGAGCAGTTTTCTTTGGGGCATGCCCCGCAAAAAGCCCTTTTAAGGGCTGGCAATAGAGCAGTTTACTTTGGGGTAATGCCACGCAAAAAGCCCTTTTCAGGGCTATTTGTAGGGTTAGACTTAGGTTTAGTGGTAGGGATAGTTTAGTATTTTAGGGGTTAAATAATTTAATATAGCTGGCGGCGGGGTAGGGGGATTAGATTAGGGGTTAAATAATTTAATATAGCTGGCGGCGGGGTAGGGGGATTAGATTAGGGGTTAAATAATTAAATATAGCTGGCGGCGGGGTAGGGGGATTAAATTAGGGGTTAATAATTTTAAAATAGATGGCGGCGGGGTAGGGGCTCACTTTAGGGGGTAAGGTCGATAGCGGCGGGGTAGGGGCTCACATTAGGGGGTTATAGATTTAATATAGCTGGCAGCGGGGTCCGGGAGCGGCGGTTTAGGGGTTAATAACTTTATTAGGTGGCGGCGGGGTCCGGGAGCGGCAGTTTAGGGGTTAATAACTTTTTTTAGTGTTAGGATAGTGAAAAATAACCTAAGACGCATGCGTTAAATCGAACGTGCACGCGCAAATTCTTAGACGGATTGAGAGGATGTTGATTGGTTGTTAGGATCGTTGGAAGTGATCGTTAGGGCGCATGCGCAAATGAATTGTACGGCAAAGAGCCTGTCTAGCGACTGGATAGATGATTGGACACAGGCAGGAAAAATTAATGTGACGTCACGGTGGGCTGGCGATTTTATGGAACGGATATATTCTTTAGTTGTAAATTGTAAGTAAATGGCTATTTCATGTTTTTAGTTAAATTTCATGAGAAAATTTAAAAATATTTATAATACCTATAACATATTCACCCTATACTGAGTTTACCATCCCTTTAATATTCCAAAGACTTAATTACAATAATAAACCAACATTATCATGTTCTTCCTAAATTGTTTCATATTTTAAAAGTGCATCATTCTCTCCTCAAGTTGTAAAATAAAAGCATGTGTTAAAAAAAATAAAAAAAAGGAGAAAAAGTATCCAAAAACGTTATTAAAAAACATGGAATGCTTTTACATTTCTCTGCAATCTGGGTTTTGTAACTTTGTATTGTGTATTGTGTTACTCTTTTTGTGGTGGAAAATGGCTGCTGTCTTCTGTTTTAACAGTGTTGGGTTTGTAGCCCAGTTCTGATAAAATGCTCATTATAGTCTCTAAAGAGAACTTGGATGAAAAAATTGTATTCTGAATATGTTTAAGATTGCTTCAATTTCCTGTGTTTTCCCAAAAATGTATTTTTTGGAAAGCATAATACTGGCAGAGCAGTGTGAAATGGGGTCAGTTTTAGAACAGTAGGTAGAGATGAGGTGCAGTGACTTCGGGTAGAAAACCATAAATCTTTTGCATAAAAAGAAGCTTAAGTTTTGTAGTAATTTTATAAAACTTTCCAGAATGCAGGTTTAGTAATTAAGTTCTTACACCTCTAGAGGGACCATTGCACTAAATAATACTGAATGCAATTTATACACTGATGACTCCTCCCTTGTAAATTTAAGGAATATTTTATGCCCCAGTCTCAAAGTAAATATGCAAAAAATAAAATCTTCAAAATACTGAAAGTAAATGCCAGTTGTTCATAATGGAAAGAAATGACAGTGTCACAAAGTATTGATATGTCATCACAAACAATGTCACACAGATCATGCTCCAATCCTTTAGAATCCCTGCGCAAAGTGCATAGTTTCTTGTTGGGTTTTTAAATTCTAAGAGATGCTAGTACATTAGAAAACCCCGCAATAATCTACTTATCACAAGCTTTTCAAATGTATTAGAGACATAATAACACCTCTATACATTGCATTGCGACAATTCAAAAGCTATATTCCAACACATCAGAAAACTTTTTTTTTTATGTTAAAGGGATACTAAACCCAAATTCTTTCTTTCATGATTCAGATAGCGCATGCAATTTTAAGCAACTTTCTAATTGACTCCTATTATCAAATTTTCTTCGTTCTCTTGCTATCTTTATTTGAAAAGCAGGAATCCAAGCTTAAAGGGAGATTAAACCCAGATTTTTTTCTTCATTAAAGGGACACTGAACCCAAATTTTTTCTTTTGTGATTCAGATTGAGCATGCAATTTTAAGCAACTTTCTAATTTAATCATTTTGTCAAATTTTCTTCATTCTCTTCGTATGTTCATTTGAAAAGCAAGAATGTAAGTTTAGATGCCGGCACATTTTTGGTGAACAACCTGGGTTGTCCTTGCTGATTGGGCAGCACCAATAAACAAGTGCTATCCATGGTTCTGAACAAAAAAACTGCTGGCTCCTTAGCTTAGATGCCTTTTTTTCAAGTAAAGATAGCAAGATAAAGTATAAAATTTGATAATAGGAGTAAATTAGGAAGTTTAAAATGGCATGCTCTATCTGAATCATGAAAGAAAAAAATTGGGTTCAATGTCCCTTTAATTAGATAGAGCATGCAATTTTAAACAACTTTCTAATTTACTTCTATTATCTAATTTGCTTCGTTCTCTTGATATTCGTTGCTGAAGAGCATATCTAGATAGGCTCAGAAGATGCAGATTGGTGGCTGCACATAGATGCCTCGTGTGATTGGCTCATCCTTGTGCATTGCTATTTCTTAAACAAAGGATATCTAAAGAATGAAGCAAATTAGATAGTAGAGAATACAATTTTAAACAACATTCCAATTTACTTCTATCTGAATAATGAAATAAATCATTTGGGTTTAATGTCCCTTCAAGAGCCGGCCCATTTTTGGTTCAGAACCTGGGTAGTGCTTGCTGATGTGTCCATTCTGTTGGACCCAACAGAATGGTTACTGCTCACACTCATTGTTTTTCCACTTGTATCTGCAGCTATTTTCAGAGCCATTTTAACCATTTATATGTACAGTACTGTAATGTAGTTGGTAAAGCTCCACATTTTCATACTGGGCACCATTATCTTGGATCTCACGTGTTCTTGAACTTTATAGATAGTATTAAAGTTACATAACATATATAAACAATGCTGCATGAATAATACAGAGTAATGCAGCCACTGCAAAAATATATAGTGGCAGCTCTGTATCATGCACACTACAGCTATCAAAAAGCCGGCCACCTTAAAAAAAATAAAATAAAAAAAAAAATGTTAATGCTGTATATGTGTATTAGTTTGAGACTGGGTAGCAAGGATTCTTTTGTTCTGGGGACAGGAAAATTAGTGAGAAGAAAAAACAACATGCTCATTCGACAAAATAAAGCTGTTATTCATTGCAAAATTCTTCACTGATATAAAGGAGGAGGTCTAGAGGAGTGGGCATAGCCTCTGACGAAGCAGGGTGTAGCCCTGCGAAATACGTAAAGCCACGTCCACGTACAGTGACGAGTAATCAGTCCGCGGTGTGGTGAACCTCTGCCGGCTTTTTGGGAACGCTACCTAGAGGACGAAATCACTACCAAGGGACCCGGTACTCCAACATATCCCCGCAGTTCGGTTAGGATTGTGGTGAGAGAAGGAGACAAACTATTGAGATCGGGATACAAGGAGTTATCAAGGACCCAGTGGGTGGTCATCTGTACGATACGCCTGTTACATACCTCATACTGTTTGAGGTTTTGTTTGTGAGTGTTGCTATTTTATGTGCAATAAATATGTGCTTTTACGTTACCTCTGCACTTAGACTGTTTTCTCTGTCTTGCGCTCCATGCTTTGTTCGTCTTAGATCTTCTTCCTGATTCACGGACTTCACACCAGTGAATGAAAAAGGGAGCCGCATCCAAAGGAGGAAAACGGCTGATATATATTTGAAGCTGGGAACTGTAACTCCACTTACATGCTAAAGGACTGTGTGTGTAGGGTAATAACTGCGTATTTCAGTGCTTCTTATATGTACTTGAATATTGTCATATGTTTTTATGTTCACATAGTCTCATGCTCATATCTGCACATTTTTGTCTTTATTTCATATTTGCTTTTGTTGAGCATATTTTTAACCTGCAGGTATACATGTTCTTTGCCCTATATAAAAAGCATATATATCATTTTAGTACTTGGCGCTCTGATATGTTAAGGATTGAACAAAGACTAAAGAATACAAAAAGAAAAGAAGAAAATAAATGACAAAAACAATAACTTGGCTCTGAGGGAATATTTTACCTTGCATTTTTCCCCCATAATTCCTTTACTTCAGAATAGCTCTCTATGTTTCCCCTTTTCAAGTAATGGTATTCTTCATTTATAATATATTCTTCGACCTTATTGATCCATTCTTACTTTGTAGGTGGTGAGGGGTTTTCCACTTTTTTAAGATAACATTTTTAGCAGCATTAAGCATTGTTTGATATAGATACAAACTAGTTGTATCCACCTTGACCAAATGATTCAATATGGTGGAGAAAAAATTATTTAGGTTATAATGCTCTGATATTTGTTCTATCAACGAGAATATCAACCACAACCCACATAACCTTAAACTTAGCTCATTCTCCCCTGCTACTGAGGAAGAAGTTTCGGCACTTATACTGCGCTCTCACCTCACTACCTGTCCCCTTTACCCTATCCCCTCACAGCTACTCCCCTCCCTCTCTGCCACCCTTACCCCTATACTCACAAACACTTTTAACCTCTCCTTCAGCACCGGTATATTTCCCTCATCGCTGAAACATGCACTGGTCACACCTATCCTCAAAAAACCTTCCCTTGATCCTACCTCCCCATCCAACTACTGCCCTATTTCCCTCCTCCCTCTTGCATCAAAGCTTCTCGAAAAACTAGCTTATGCACGCCTATCCCATTTCCTTACAATAAACTCCCTCCTTGACCCATTGCAAACTGGATTTCGTCCCTATCACTCCACAGAAACAGCAATTGTTAAGGTTACCAACGACCTACTTACAGCAAAATCAAAAGGCCATTTCTCTCAGCTTATTCTCCTTGATCTGTCCGCAGCCTTTGACACTGTTGACCACCCTCTCTTGCTCCAAACCCTCCAATCCTTCGGCATATGTGACACAGCCCTCTAGTGGCTCTCTTCCTACCTGTCAAACCGTACCTTTAGTGTAGCCTTCTCTGGGGCCTCCTCTGCCCCGTCACCACTTTCTGTCGGAGTACTGCAAGGCTCTGTCCTCGGTCCCCTTCTCTTCTCAATCTACACGTCATCACTAGGTTCCCTAATAAAGTCCCATGGTTTACAATATCATTTGTATGCCAACGACACCCAAATCTACTTCTCTGCACCAGACCTATCTCCTTCCTTGCTAACCCGTGTCACTGTCTTTCTCACATCTCCAACTGGATGTCCTCTCACTACCTCAAGCTAAATCTCTCCAAAACTGAGCTCCTTATTTTTTCCCCTTCTTCAAAACTCTCCACCCCCAATCTCTCTATAACTGTCGACAACTCCATCATTACCCCTACCCCGCATGACCGATGTCTCGGGGTCACATTTGACTCAGATCTTTCTTTCACTCCTCACATTCAGTCTTTGGCTAAAGCCTGCCGCTTCCACCTTAAAAACACCTCTAAAATTAGACACTTCCTTACACAAGACACAACTAAGATTTTAATCCACTCTCTCATCCTCTCCCACCTCGATTACTGCAACTCTGTCCTCTCTGGTCTCCCCACCTATCGCCTAGCTCCTTTACAACCCTTAATGAATGCCTCTGCTAGACTCATCTTCCTTACAAGTCACTCTTTATCTGCTGCACCTCTCTGCCAATCTCTTCACTGGCTTCCTCTTGCCTCTAGGATCAAACACAAAATTCTCACTCTGACATACAAAGCCCTCAACTGCACTGCTCCCCCCTATATCTCAGATCTTGTCTCCAGATATTCTCCCTCCCGTCCCCTTCGCTCTGCTCACGACCTCCTACTCTCCTCCTCTCTTGTCACCTCATCCCACTCCCGTTTACAGGACTTCTCCAGACTGGCTCCCATCTTGTGGAACTCTCTGCCTCGCTCCACAAGACTCTCTTCTAGTTTTAAAAGCTTCAAGTGCTCCCTAAAGACTCTACTGTTCAGGGATGCATACAACCTACGCTAACCTTTCTTTATAACAGTTCCTCTCCTCCATTGCTATCCCCTGAACCCCCCTAGCATATAAGCTTAAGAGTCCAGCTGTTTGTTGATCACCTTCTCAAGAGCTGACTACAACAGTGCAACTCTTGGCAGGGCCCTCTACCCATTTGATCCCTATAACTGTTTTTTTGTACTCCGCCTTTGTTAAAAGCGCTGCGGAATCTGTTGGCGCTCTACAAATAACCGATAATAATAATAATAAAAATACTTGGGACCACATTTTTTTTAATAAGTGGTCAGGACAACATGATATGTGAAAGACTACCTCTACCTCCACATCCTCTCCAGCACAAATCTTGTGTGTGGGGATACATTTTCTGAATTCTTGTGGGGGTGAGGTACCATCTAGTCAAAATTTTTAGGTTGTGTTCCACTACTCTTGCTGAAACTGAGGTGTTTTGCTGTTCGCTGGAATATATTTTGCCATGTTTTAGAATCAATACTTTGTTCTAGTTCAATTTGCTAATTTTGCACAAAACTAGGAAGAGCCTCAGTGTCATTCTGTAAAAGAGCATATGATTTGGATAACAAATGCTTAATACTAGATTTGACTATACAAAGATTATCAAATTTTGTTAAAGGCCTAGTCATCTCATTTTTTTATGTTTGTGATTTTATAATGATATAGTTGAGAATAAGTTAGTCACGTGAAACCTCTAGATTGGAGATCTTCTTGTGAATGAAGTTTCCCACTTTCCATAACATCTATTATTCTAATCTTATTGAAAAGTCCTATTTATTTCTATTGATGGTAAATCCTGGCGTTTTTTAAATGCTAGGATTTACCATCTCTTTAACATAAATATTTTACATTCCAATGTTCTTCATTTAGAAGAAAATGTTCTTAGTATTTTTAAATATATTTTTCTATATACCTGTGTATATATCTTATACCTATATAGGTACAGATACATATTTTACAAAAAATCAAATAAAAAAAATAATCATATATATAAAAATATATTTAAAAATAAAAAGTTTCTTCTATGTGAAGCACATTAGAATGTAAAATATTCATAACTACCATTACGCAGTGTTGGGTGAGTGTTATGTGTGTTGGGTGATAAGTGTTGGCGTTGGGTGATAAGTGTTATTTTTTTTTAAGCGCGCTCCATTGAAGTCTTTGGAAAGAAGAAGTTAGCGCAGTCGCGATATCTGAAGTCCTGAAGTTAGTACTCATAAGATTTCGCTTGAAAGTTTACTTTCAGCGTTGTTAGCGCGCAAGCGAAAAATCAATTTAGTGCGCCACTTGTTATCTGGTCCATATTCAGATATAACAAAAACAGAGCACACCTCCCATTCTATCCCATTTTACTATAGATAAGAACCTAGAAATTACACTGCAGAATGGTAGGATTAATGTTGAGGAAGGGAAGAAGTCGGATCTTTTTTACTTGTTTATGTTTTATCTTTCCAGTTAACTTCTATTGACTTTCAAGAATAGTGTAAGTGTAAAGACGACTTCATTTAAAATGTGTTTAAATGTATCACTACAGCTGCGGTATAAATGACATTTGATGCAAACTATGCGATACTTGAACTGCACAATTCTGCATATTTCACTTCTTAGATGCAGAAAGACTGAATGATTCAAATTAAATAGAAAATAAACATCAAATGACTTACACTATTACGTTGTTCTTCAATATAAAACCTTTCAGTAATAAAAGAAAAATGACAAGGTATAAAGTCAAACACTGGGGATAAGATGTATAGAACTGTAGCTTGAAGAGCTAAAACAGAGGGTGACAACCTGAGTAGCTATATGACATCAAACATTGCATCTGCGGTGGGATCATTACAGGAATATTAGGGCATAGCATACTCCATATGTAGCCTGCGGAGTTCCTCTATTTGAAGCCTTAGCTAAAGAAAACAGTGTGTTTTGGAACAGCTGCTATGTATGTTGAGAGGGGGGAAGCTGGTATTACAGTTCATTCTTACTTGGATTTTTACCCACCTCCCTAGCAGACTCTATCCATGGTGCCCCTCCTATCCTGCTCCTCCTAGGTTCAGTGGAAGGACAGTATGCTTTTAAACCCCTCCTCTATGGTATGAGAGCAACCAGCAAAGCGCTACTTATACCAGCACTGAAGAGGTTAAGTCTAAGGCTTATCGGACACTTTGCTCCCTCCAAAGTTTGTAAAAGGGAATGACACTCCAAAGCAGGGCTTAAAGGGATATGAAACCCAAAATATTTCTTTCATTATCTAGATAGAGAATGCTTTTTAAACAACTTTCTAATTTTATTCTACAGGTAGAAAAACCTTTTATCCAGACTGATTGGACTGGAGAAGGTTTGGATTTCAGAACAGTTTGGATTTTAGAATATTTCCATCTGTAAAATGGGACAGTTTGGAGAGGTGATAGGGCCGAGTGTAAACAACAATATGTTATGTAATTTAGGCATTATTTACATGTCATTATACAGCTTATACATGCAACCTAAAGGTAGTGATATATCCTTTTTAATACTATTGTAATACGTAGTACCCTCAGAAAGATAGTGCAGTACAATAATCAGAAAGGTCATATTTGTTGTTTTAAATAAATATAGACTATTATTTGCATTTTAGAACAAAACAAATACACAGGGAGAGAAGATTGTGACTTATAGGAGGGGAAAAAGTCATTTTTGATCATTTTATTGAAAAAAAAAAAAAATTTAAAAAAAGTTTGGATTTTGGAATTCCGTATTTGGGAATTTGTACCTGTTTTATATTTTCTTAGTTCTCTTTGTATCTTTTGTTGAAAAGCACGGGCATAAGCTCAGGATCGTGTATGTGTCTGGAGCATTATATGTCAGCAGTTTTCCAAGAATGTTATCCATTTGCAATAGCAGTAGATGACAGCACTCTTTCCTTTCATATAGTGCTCCAGACACGTACCTAGGTAACTCTTCAACAAAGAATAGCACGGGAAGGAAGCACATTTTATAATAGAAGTAAATGGGAAACTTTTTTAAAATTCTAGACTCTGTCTCAATCATAAAACAAATTCCTTTAACAAATTTATATCAAATTTAGTATCCAAACAGAAAGTTAAGGTGCTGACTAATCACTTTTTACAGTCAAATAAAGATATCAAGAGAATTAAGCAAATTGATAATAGGAGTAAATTAGAATGGTTGTAAAGTCAGGATTTGTCACATTAGCAGAATGAATGCCCCTGTAGGCCTTTGACTATCAGCAAGGGAATTAGCAGGTCAACATTAGTACTGCATTCCTTATTAAAGGGACTTTCCAGTCAAAATTTAAATGCACGTAGACTAATTACACGTTCAAATAGAAACATATTTGCAATATACATGTATTGGCAAAAATGCTTCTAGTAAAAATGATCACTGTTTTAGTGGTAACATTTTTCTCAGTGGGGCCTGTATCCTGTGAGCAATTAACAAAATGAGTCATTACCAGATGGTACAAGGCTCTATGAGCAAGTGCTGTGTTTAAAATGCTGGTGGACGGTGTATACTTAAATACACTTTTGAAACAGCTATAGCTTTTATTAGAAGCATTTTTGCTAATACATGTATATTACAAAAATGCTTCTGTTCAATACTGAAATGCGCCCATGTGGTTTCCAATTTTGGCTGGAATATCCCTTTAACCCCTTAATGACCGAGGACGTGCAGGGTACGTCCTCAAAAAAAAGGCAGTTAACGCCTGAGGACGTACCCTGCACGTCCTCGGTGTGGAAAGCAGCTGGAAGCGATCCTGCTCGCTTCCAGCTGCTTTCCGGTTATTGCAGTGATGCCTCGATATGGAGGCATCCTGCAATAACCATACATGGCCATCCGATGCAGAGAGAGCCACTCTGTGGCCCTCTCTGCACCGGACATCGATGGCCGGTATCGTTGGTGGGTGGGAGCCGAATTGGGAGGCGGGTGGGCGGCCATCGGTGTTGCGCGTGACGTCACGGGGGGCGGGATCGGGATCGTGATCGTCGGGGGGCGCGCCCGGGCGCGCGCGGGGGCCGGGGGGGGGGGGGGCGGGCGCGTGCACGGGGCGGGAGCGGGTGGGAACCGCTACACTACAGAAAAGTAGAAAAGGAAAAGTAAAAAAAATAAAAAATAAACTTTTTTTAAAAAACATCTAAGGGATCTGGAAGGGGTGGGGGGTTGGTCTTGGGGGGGGGGGGGAAAGCTACACTACAGAAAAGGGACATATTTTATTAAAAAAAAAACATTTTTTTTCACTAAACTGGGTACTGGCAGACAGCTGCCAGTACCCAAGATGGCGCACATTAAGTCAGAGGGGGAGGGTTAGAGAGCTGTTTAGTGGGGGATCAGTGAGGTTGGGGGCTAAGGGGGATCCCTACACAGAAGCATATGTAAATATGCTAACAAAAAATGCACAAAAAAGCCCAAATATACCTTTTATTTTAGTACTGGCAGAGTTTCTGCCAGTACTTAAGATGGCGGGGACATTTGTGGGGTAGGGGAGGGAAGAGAGATGTTTGGGAGGGATCAGGGGGTCTGATGTTTCAGGTGGGAGGCTGATCTTTACACTAAAGCTAAAATTAACCCTGCAAGCTCCCTACAAGCTACCTAATTAACCCCTTCACTGCTAGCCATAATACACGTGTGATGCGCAGCGCCATTTAGCAGCATTCTAATTACCAAAAAGCAACTCCAAAGTCATATATGTCTGCTATTTCTGAACAAAGGGGATCCCAGAGAAGCATTTACAACCATTTGTGCCATAATTGCACAAGCTGTTTGTAAATTATTTCAGTGAGAAACCTAAAATTGTGAAAAATTTTACGTTTTTTTTTAATTTGATCGCATTTGGCGGTGAAATGGTGGCATGAAATATACCAAAATGGGCCTAGATCAATACTTGGGGTTGTCTACTACACTACACTAAAGCTAAAATTACCCCAAAAAGCTCCTTACATGCTCCCTAATTAACCCCTTCACTGCTGGGCATAATACACGTGTGGTGCGCAGTGGCATTTAGCGGCCTTCTAATTACCAAAAAGCAATGCCAAAGCCATATATGTCTGCTATTTCTGAACAAAGGGGATCCCAGAGAAGAATTTACAACCATTTATGCCATAATTGCACAAGCTGTTAGTAAATAATTTCAGTGAGAAACTGAAAGTTTGTGAAAAAATTTGTGAAAAAGTGAACAATTTTTTGTATTTGATCGCATTTGGCGGTGAAATGGTGGCATGAAATATACCAAAATGGGCCTAGATCAATAATTTGGGATGTCTTCTAAAAAAAAATATATACATGTCAATGGATATTCAGGGATTCCTGAAAGATATTAGTGTTCTAATGTAACTAGCGCTAATTTTGAAAAATAATGGTTTGGAAATAGCAAAGTGCTACTTGTATTTATGGCCCTATAAGTTACAAAAAAAGCAAAGAAGATGTAAACATTGGGTATTTCTAAACTCAGGACAAAATTTAGAAACAATTTAGCATGGGTGTTTTTTGGTGGTTGTAGATGTGTAACAGATTTTGGGGTTCAAAGTTAGAAAAAGTGTGTTTTTTTCCATTTTTCCTCATATTTTATAATTTTTTTTATAGTAAATGATAAGATATGATGAAAATAATGGTATTTTTAGAAAGTCCATTTAATGGCGAGAAAAACGGTATATAATATGTGTGGGTACAGTAAATGAGTAAGAGGAAAATTTCAGCTAAACACAAACACCGCAGAAATGTAAAAATAGCCTTGGTCCCAAACGGACAGAAAATGGAAAAGTGCTCTGGTCACTAAGGGGTTAAGTTAACTAAATTATATACAAGTATCATAGGTATGTCAATGTGAATATAGAAAATCAGGTAAAATATTCAAATCAATAAGCCAGGGGCAGAAATGAGGCAATAACAAGATAAGACTAAGGTCAGAGTACAAGAGGTCTAATCAAGTAGGCAGGCTAGATACCAGGTACTACATTAGATTGACCATGTAGGAACAATAAGCAGGTTATAGCCATGCTAGGACAATATTCAAGTAAGCTCAAGCAGGGCACACAAGTTTAATAGGTGACATAGTAAAGCATAATAACAGACCAATTAACACAACAATCGTCTATAAATGAATGGGCAGAATTCCAACAGAATGCCGAGACACTGAGCAGAAGGCCAAGAGGAGCGCTGTCAAAGTACTATAAAAGTGAAGAGGCGCACATGCTCCTCTAGAAAGACGGAACAAGTGCCCAGCAGCGCTGCAATCCCTAAATTAGCTTACTCTATTTCTTGACTTAACATGCAATGTATCTGTATGTTTAGGGGTCCTTTACTGATAAAGCACCAACAGTGTACAAAGCTGTATTTTGTATGTCAGCACAGTACCATTACAAGCAGAAATTAATATCATGCTTCAATTATTCCTGCTCCTTAGACTTAAAAGTGCAAAAAAAAATAAAAATCCTCTGATATGTTAAATGCTAGCAAAAAAATGCAATAATAAAATACTCTAACTACCTACATGTTTAATCCCTGTAAAAATCACTCCGTTCAGCTTCAGAGCAGCAATGCAATAACTGGGCTCTAGCTGAAAACACCAGGCGAGCCAATAATAAGGAACATATGTACATAGCCAACAATCACCAGCTAGCTTCCACTAGTGCATTGTTCTGGAGGGAGGTGTGATGGGTTTACCCCTTTGTGTTTAAAAGAAAATGCATTTTTGTGTACAAGTGTGATACATCAGTATCTATTCCTCACTGGCTAATAGAGCAAACTTGCTATTGGCTGAAATAAAGAAACCTAAACATTTGTAACTGTAAATAGTGGTCGACAAATCTGCTTAGAATTTAGGAGCAAGTGTGAACATACGTTTAGGAGTCAGACAGTGGTATTTCTATATAGATATATAGATAATAACTAAAATAAATTAGGAGCCAGTGGCTCCCTTGCTCCTAGGTTTGTCAAGCCCTGCTGTGTTGCTTTAAAGACATGAACATAGAGTAAATAAAAATCTAGGGCTGACACCAGCTCAGCTACATACTGCATCGGCTAGGATCCCAAATCCAACTCCTGTAAAATAATGCATTTGCAAACTGGATTTTGCTTTCCAGTTTTATCTCTATTTCAGCAAAAGTTATTTTTGCTGTACCATTTGTAACTACATTTCACACAAGTAATAGATATTTTATTTGTAACGGAGGTAATTACACTAGGCACAAATAATATATATAGCTGATGAACAAAGGGCACTGCACATTCAGAGTACAACATAACACTATAATGTTAATATATATATAATATATGGCAGAACTATAGAATCACATTCATTAATTTCTAAATGTTTTTTTTGAGAATCTATAACCTTACAAAAAAATGAAAAGTGCAACTACCTCCTGATCCTGTTAACCAAATTTATAACCACTTATGCGGATTTGTGGAATGCGAGGACTGGCACAAGACAATAGCCCACATGTTGAACATTGCCTAAAAACTGGGTCAATGGCTAGCTAGACAGACAGACAGACAGACAGGCTTCAACAGGTATATTATTTTGATAAGACAGTTTTCTAAAATTTGCACAAAAAAAAGAAAAAATCTCCTATGTAGCCCCTTTTAAGATAAGGTTTGACACGGCACCCTGATACAGAAAGAACAATGGAAACTAACAGGGCATGGTTCAATGCAGACAAATGTAAAGATACTTGGTTCTTGAGTCTTTTGCCCTCATGTGTACACATCTGTTCTCTAGGGGAACTTTTATTGCTAATTGAAACATATGAGTTTGAGGGGAAGCATAAGAATCAGTCTGTAGGGATACAGAGGGGCTTAATCCCAAACTCAAACTGTCTTTATCTTTATGATAAACAGCGCTAATGAACAGAGAGGGAGCTCTTGGGATTAAATGTCAGTTTTCTAAACGAATATAATGGGGGTGGTACAAGCAACAATGACCAGGATAAGGAGACAGGATGATGAAGTATCCTAAGGAGAGAAGTAAGATGAGCAAACAGAAAACCAAGAACACAAGAAACAGTTAAAGCAAACAACAGTCCACTCATATAATGAGCATGGGCTGGGTAATAAGTATTATATTATTATTATATTATTATGTTTATGATGTTTACCAATGAACAGATTAATATGAAAGGGATACAGAACCCAAAATTGTAGCCACCAATCAGCAAGCACTACCCAAGGTTCTGAACCAAAAATAGGCTGGCTCCTAAGCTTACATTTCAGTTTTTTCAAATAAAGATACTAAGAGAACGAAGAAATAATTGATAATAGGAGTAAATTAGAAAGTTGCTTAAAATTGCATGCTCTATCTGAATCATGAAAGAAAAAAATTTGGGTTCAGTGTCCCTTTAGGCTGATCTGTGTTCACTTCTCAGATTAATAATTCTTCCTTAAAGGGATGCAAAAGCCAAAATTAACCTTTCATAACTTAGACAAAGCATGTAATTTTATCAAATATATTATCAAATGTATTTGTCCTATATGTACCACTTGTTGAAAACCATAACTCGGTAGACTTAGTAGCAGTAATGCACTACTGAGAGCTAGCCGGTAATTGGTGGCTTCACACATTTGTCTCATGTCATTAGCTCGTCAGATGTTTTTAGCTAGTTCCCAGTAGTACAGTGCTGTTTTGGAGCTGGCTTGAACTATGTGTTTAACCCATTTACAGAGGTTAAATACATAGGAAAATGCAAGCAATAGTGCAATTATAAATTGGTTTAGCACAGATTTTTATTTTTCTATTTTTGTTTTTCATTTAAAGGGACAGTCTACTTGAAAATTTTTATTGTTAAAAAAGATAAATAATCCCTTTTTACCCTTTCCCAAATTCTGCATAACGAACACTGTTATAATAATATACTTTTTACCTCTATGATTACCTGTATCTAAGCCCTTGCAGACTGTTCCTTATCTCATTTTACAATCTTGCATTTTAGAGAATTAGTGATGGTTGTTTTATAACCATTATCATTCTCCACGAGAGTGAGCACAATGTTATCTATATGGCACACATGAACTAGCACTGTCTGGCTGATGTGTAAGTTTTAAACAGTTAATAAAAGCACAGAGATAAGGAGCAGCCTGCAAAGACTTAGAAACTATGTAGGTATCTTGCTTAAAAAGATATTTTGAATAGAAAAAAAAAAATCCTTAAATATTACAGCATGTATTTTTTTGTTCTACGAGCCTAGCTTATTATGAGGCGGATTATAAGTAGTGCACTCACTTTTTTCTGCTCGCTCTATAACTGCACTCAAAGTAAAAAAACTATTGCAGTCGGGTTAGCGTACATATTACAAATGAAAGTAAAAAGACTCAGGTATGCACTTCAGGTCAGATATCACGACCACGCTAGCTCCTTCTCCCAATAGACCTCTATTTGGGCTCCCTCAAACCCCCCCCAACTATCAGTTATTACTCGCACTCTTACTCAACACTGCGCTACACCAACTGCACTAAAGCCGAAGGTGTTAAGAATACTTTACATTCCTATGTTCTTAACATAGAATTTT
Organism: Bombina bombina; assembly: GCF_027579735.1. NCBI lineage: Eukaryota > Metazoa > Chordata > Amphibia > Anura > Bombinatoridae > Bombina > Bombina bombina. The sequence goes on along the minus strand of NC_069501.1, from coordinate 1,061,168,637 downwards.
TTTTATTTTTATTATTTATATATATATATATATATATATATATATATATACATAATTATCTTTTGTAAAATATAAATCTATACCTATATATCTATAAGAATATGTACACACACACACACACATATATATATATATATATATATATATATATATATATATATATATATATTAGTGATGCACCAAAATGGAAATTCTGGACCGAAACCGAACCCGAAAATCCAGGATGCACTTGGCCGAAAACCGAAAATGTCTTTTTTCAAATTTTTTTTTTTAGTTTTTTTTTTTTTTGCATAATTAGACTATTTTAATAATGAATCTGAATTGAAAACCTTCAAGCCAATAAAAAAAAGCCCACACTTTTATTGAAAGTAACACACTCAAATTGGACAAAAATATCTTAAAACAATAATATAATAATTTTACCAAGAAAAAAAAACAGGCAAAAAATGATAATGCCATTTTCAGCCAAAATGTTTCTGCGACCAAAATTTCGGTGCATCCCTACTTAAAACATTATTAAATATCAATATACTGTATTATTCTTTATTTAGTTCTATGTAACAGAATCAGATTTAACAGTTTTTTTGTTTGTTTTGAACCAATTATCCAAATAAAGTATAGTCATAGAAAACTCATATGCAAAACAGTAAGTCAAGTAATAAACTTAAACAGCAGCTCTAGGCTAGCATCAAATTTGAAACATGCTACACAACAATTTTACCGAAAATAACAGACAAAATAACCGAAAACTGAAATAGCCAAAAAGGTAATTTTCGGCCGAAACGTTTCTGCGGCCGAAATTTCGGTGCATCCCTAATATATATATATATATATATATATATATTTATATATATATATATATATATATATATAGACATTTTATATACAGATATATAGAAATATCAATTTAAAAATAAAATATTTTTTTTTCCTAAGTAAAAAACATAGGAATTTCAAGTGTTTCTATTTAAAACACATTAAAATGATTGAAAATGATATTGTATGTTTCAAAGTATTTGACTGAGAAGGGCTCAAACGTGTATATACCTACGTGTATTTATATATGTGTGTGTAGGTGTATATGTATAGGTTCAGGATTTTCTAACTGCACAGAGGGAGACTGTCAGAGCTGTCAGTGAAGCTGATCTTTGCCGGGGTTCTTATGGATATGCCTGTTTTTATCCTGTATCTTGTAAGTGCAATATAGATGTTTTAATACATTTTGTTATACTGCTTTGAATCTGGGTTGCGCTTGTGTTTTCGTCCCAAAATGTGTTCCTTCCGATGAAACAGTGGCAACTTGTTTCTTAATTCAAGCAGCACCCAGGGAGGAGTTCATTGTATATTACTGCTACTGGTGAACACCGGATTTGATTATATTCATCCACTATCAACCGTTTTTGAGATATCATCCTTTTGGAATTGAAGTCCTTTTGAAAGTACTTGTACCTACTTGGTGACTATGAATGTATGGACTTTTCGGACATATTTCATATATTCTGATATTCAGATACTTTTTTTTAAGGGCAAAGAGTTATACTAATCAATATTTGATTAATATTAATTTATGTTTTATATATATATATATATTAAGTTGTTCATTAAACACTTTATTCTGTTAGATTCCTAGTTGCCCTTTCAGCCCTGTTTTTTTCTGTTTGTTTTTTTAGGTATATATATATATATATATATATATATATATATATATATATATGTATATATGTGAGCATACACATATATTTACAAATATAAACACATACATATATATGTGTTTATATATATATATATACACACACACATTTAGGCATATATACACAATGGGGACCTTTCCAGTCAAACACCTTGCCATATACCATATCCCTTTTTACATTTGTGATATCTATTGAAAATTTAGAAAAAAAAGTTGTATATATGAGTGTAATACTTTATTTTAATATGTTTTTGATGTGATTTGTGTAACTTTTTATTTAACCCTTACACTTTACTTTGGGTCTCAAGTTGTGCTAAATGATCTTGCACAAACTATAACTTTAAACTTGTAATATGAGCGCATGTTAGCGCGTTTGTGATATCCATTGAAAGTATAGATTGCGCTAGTGATGTCAGCGGTGGTTACCTTTCTGTGGTAAACACACTATACCCTGGATTTATAATATCAAGTTGCACGCTAATGTTAGCGCGGTCCAGCGATATCATTGTAATCTGGCCCTATGTGTTTAAACCCATGCAAATTACATAGGTAACGTTCCATTTGAGAGCCAGAAGCCTTGCTAAATGGCTGGTGATTGGCTGGTTATACCTCTCCAACTTCTGATTGGCTCAGTGGTTGTGTTTTACCCAGTATCTACAATGCTTTCAGTGCCTAAGTGGGAGTTTGCCAGGGTTAAATACATAGGCCACATTACAAGAAACTTGTGGGCATATTTCAATTTTAAAGTAAACACGTTCGCTCAAGTGCAAACAAATTTAGCGACAGGTTTGTGCTACTGTAAACCTAGCGTAAGGGGTAAGATTTAAAATAAAATGTGCACTAAACACAATATAAATACATTAAAATAAAGTTTTGCACTCATATGTACATAATCTTATAAAAAATATTCATATACATTTTATGTAAGGGTTAAAAGGTATATGACAAGGCATTTGAATAGAAAGGGCTAAATTGTGTGTGTGTGTATATCTATCTATCTATTTATCTATCTATCTAAAGATGTGTATTGGTGTATATATATATATATATATATATACACATGTGCATTTATGTATTTATATATGCATATGCATACATATATACAAAAATAAACACATATATACACATGTATATACATATCTACACGCACATATATACACTTTGAAGCCCTTTCCAAATACCTTTAAAAAATTACTTATTCAGTTTTAATATTTCATAATGTATTTTACTGTGTATTTACTGTAAATATTTGACATTCCAATGTTCTTAGAAGACAATTTTCTTTTTATTGTTAAATATATATTTCATTATATTTGTATATATCTATACTTGTTTATATTCATATAGATATATATTTTTAAACAAATCAATCATATATAGGGCAGTCGCAATATCTGAAGTCCTTAAGTTAGCTTGCATCGTGTTTGCCTGCAAACATTTTACTTTTAACTTGTAGTATGCAAGCAAACCCGCACACATTAAAAGTTTACTTCCACTGGTAAATAGCGTGCCACTTGTAATCTGGCCTATAGTAAGTTTGGGTGAGTAATACATAAATGATGTGCTAAAGAGTTAGTGTGTTTGAGATTGTCCATGTTATAAATGCATATTTAATATTTCCTAAGAGAAAATTATATTTCGTATTAATATTATAATTAGATTTTGCTGACCCTGTGCTATAGAACGTAAACTGCCCTAATATATGGCTGTGGATAAAAATGAAACATAGAATTTCTGAAAAGTACAGCAATCCAGGTGGTCAGAAGGCGGAGTTACGCATTACGTTCAGCCAGTGCTCGTGGTTTGGGAGAGTGCACGCCATTACAGCTGGATGTGGTTTTTTCCTAAGTGTTTGTTTCCCATCTGAACACTGGGATCTAGTCTTAAAGGGTCAGTAAACCTACACAATAATGTTTTATAATTCTGCACATAGTGCAGAATTATATGACATTATTTTAGCGCCAAGTTTATAAAACAAAGTATTTCAAAGAATTTTTAGCAGGAACTTACGCCTAGATTTAGAGTTCTGCGGCCAAAGGGGTGCGTTAGCTATGCGTGCTTTTTTTCCCACGCACCTTTTAAATACCGCTGGTATTTAGAGTTCACAGAATGGCTGGGTTTTCAGTGCGTTAGGCTCCAAAAAGGGAGCGTAGAGCATAATTTAACGCCACTGCAACTCTCGATACCAGCGGTGCTTACGGAAGCGGCCAGCTTAAAAAACGTGCTCGTGCACGATTCCCCCATAGAAAACAATGGGGCTGTTTGAGCTGAGAAAAAAACCTAACACCTGCAAAAAAGCCACGTTCAGCTCCTAACGCAGCCCCATTGTTTTCTATGGGGAAACACTTCCTACGTCTGCACCTAACACTCTAACATGTACCCCGAGTCTAAACACCCCTAACCTTACACTTATTAACCCCTATTCTGCCGCCCCCGCTATCGCTGACACCTGCATATTATTATTAACCCCTAATCTGCCGCTCTGTACACCACCGCCACCTACATTATAGCTATGTACCCCTAATCTGCTGCCCCTAACACCGCCGACCCCTATATTATATTTATTAACCCCTAATCTGCCCCCCACAACGTCGCCGCCAGCTACCTACACTTATTAACCCCTAATCTGCCGAGCGGACCGCACCGCTAATCAGATTGAGCTCGCATTCTATTGGCTGTTCCGATCAGCCAATAGAATGCGAGCTCAATCTGATTGGCTGATCGGATCAGCCAATCGGATTGAACTTGATTCTGATTGGCTGATTCCATCAGCCAATCAGAATTTTCCTACCTTAATTCCGATTGGCTGATAGAATCCTATCAGCCAATCGGAATTCAAGGGATGCCATCTTGGATGACGTCCCTTAAAGGAACCGTCATTCGTCGGTGAAGATGGATGTTCCGCGTCGGCGGAATGAACATGGATCCGGAAGAAAGAAGATTGAAGATGCCGTTGATAGAAGACTTCAGCCGGATCACGGACCTCTTCAGCTCCCGCTTGGATGAAGACTTCAGCCGGATCATGGACATCTTCAGCCCCCCGCTTGGGCTTGGATCAAGACATCGGAGGCTCTTCTGGATCGATCGGTGAACCCGGCGAGGTGAAGATAAGGTAGGAAGATCTTCAGGGGCTTAGTGTTAGGTTTATTTAAGGGGGGTTTGGGATAGATTAGGGGTATGTGGGTGGTCGGTTGTAATGTTGGGGGGGGGGGGTATTGTATGTGTTTTTTTTACAGGCAAAAGAGCTGAATTCTTTGGGGCATGCCCCGCAAAGGGCCCTGTTCAGGGCTGGTAAGGTAAAAGAGCTTTGAACTTTTTTAATTTAGAATAGGGTAGGGCATTTTTTATTTTGGGGGGCTTTGTTATTTTATTAGGGGGGTTAGAGTAGGTGTAATTAGTTTAAAATTGTTGTAATATTTTTCTAATGTTTGTAAATATTTTTTTATTTTTTGTAACAGTTCTTTTTTATTTTTCGTACTTTAGTTAGTTTATTTCATTGTATTTATTTGTAGATATTTTATTTAAATAATTTATTGATAGTGTAGTGTTAGGTTTAATTGTAGATAATTGTAGATATTGTATTTAATTAATTTATTGATAGTGTAGTGTTAGGTTTAATTGTAGATAATTTTAGGTATTGTATTTAATTAATTTATTGATAGTGTAGTGTTAGGTTTAATTGTAACTTAGGTTAGGATTTATTTTACAGGTAATTTTGAAATTATTTTAACTATTTTAGCTATTAAATAGTTCTTAACTATTTAATAGCTATTGTACCTGGTTAAAATAAATACAAAGTTGCCTGTAAAATAAATATTAATCCTAAAATAGCTATAATATAATTATAATTTATATTGTAGCTATATTAGGGTTTATTTTACAGGTAAGTATTTAGATTTAAATAGGAATAATTTATTTAATAAGAGTTAATTTATTTTGTTAGAATAAAATTATATTTAACTTAGGGGGGTGTTAGGGTTAAAATTAGCTTTAGGGGTTAAAAAATTTATTAGAGTAGCGGTGAGCTCCGATCGGCATATTAGGGGTTAATACTTGAAGTTAGGTGTCGGCGATGTTAGGGAGGGCAGATTAGGGGTTAATACTATTTATTATAGGGTTATTGAGGCGGGAGTGAGGCGGATTAGGGGTTAATAACTTTATTATAATAGCGGTGCGGTCCGCTCGGCAGATTAGGGGTTAATAAGTGTAGGCAGGTGGAGGCAACGTTGTGGGGGGCAGATTAGGGGTTAATAAATATAATATAGGGGTCGGCGGTGTTAGGGGCAGCAGATTAGGGGTACATAGGGATAAAGTAGTTGGCGGCAGTGTACGGAGCGGAAGATTAGGGGTTAAACATTTTTTATAGAGTGGCGGCGATGTGGGGGGGGGCCTCGGTTTAGGAGTACATAGGTAGTTTATGGGTGTTAGTGTACTTTAGAGCACAGTAGTTAAGAGCTTTATAAACCGGCGTTAGCCCAGAAAGCTCTTAACTACTGACTTTTTTTCTGCGGCTGGAGTTTTGTCGTTAGAATTCTAACGCTCTCTTCAGACACGACTCTAAATACCGGAGTTAGAAAGATCCCATTGAAAAGATAGGATACGCAATTGACGTAAGGGGATCTGCGGTATGGAAAAGTCGCGGCTGGAAAGTGAGCGTTAGACCCTTTCCTAACTGACTCCAAATACCGGCGGTAGCCCAAAACCAGCGTTAGGAGCCTCTAACGCTGGTTTTCACGGCTACCGCCCAACTCTAAATCTAGGCCTTAGAATTTTGTATTACGCCTCTCCTGAGCGGATCTGTTATTTACCTAAGCGCATCTCGACATGCTGTCTAGTCACAGCCGGCCTGGTCGCGCCAGGAACGGCGTAATGCAAAACTCTAAGTTCTCGCAAAAAATTATTTGAAATACTTTGTTTTATAAACTTGGCGCTAAAATAATGTTATATAATTCTGCACTATGTGCAGAATTATATAACATTATTGTGTAGGTTTACTGCCCCTTTAAGGGGTGAGGCGAGCAACACTGACCATCCATACAGATGTACAAGACCCAGTAGTCAGGGTCACAACCAGCGAGTCCCGCACAGGAATCTAACCTGTGGGTAACTAGGAGAAGAGCGGCAAGGATCACCTACGGCAAAGGGCTTGGATAAAGTGTGTACTGAGAATTGAGCAACGCGGTCATACGCACAGCTTTGTTGTTCTCCGGAGTAGAAGGGGAAGTAAAGTCAGCAGTAAGTCCACACGACCCTGTGGGAGCAGAGGACTTGCATCGCACCCTACTGTGATCCAGGAGGGCAGAAATGCCCTCTACTCTGTATGAAAGAGGGGCCACGGAGGAGTTACAAGGGACCCAGACAAATCGGCAAACTTTAATCAATGGGATACAAAGAAACATATAGAACGTCTGACTTTTGTTTGCCTCTTACAGCAAATCTCATATCTAAAATTGCTGTCACCGGAGATTGTACAGAAACACTACATGACTCTTTTAATAACCGGGTTATGTTCATTCTTTAATTCAAATTCTTCCAATCCTTGTAAGTGCATGTAACTGAAACCTGGTCTCTCATTATGTGCCTTCAGCGGCTGCATATTTTTTATGTTCCTTCTAATAAACATCAGGCAAAAGGCAAGGACCTTGGAATCAGCAGGGACTACGGAGGTCTGTTTTCTTGACCATTACGGTAGATCTCTGCAGCAGCTATTGAGTTAAAGAATTGAAACTAATTGAAAAGAGCCCCTCCAGGGAGAAAATAAAGATTCATCTTCTAATACAATTAGGAAAGCTAATCTGTCAGATACAATCAGCAGCCAGAGTCTTTCTCCCACACAGCAAACATAGTAAGTCATCTCCCCCCCCTTACCTGTCACCAAGCTTCCCCTCAGAAAACAAACACAGACTTCTGTACAAAAAGCGCTGGAGTGTTTGCTCATTCTCTGAAACCAAGAATCCTTTTTTAGGTTTGTGTAAGTGATGCACTAACTTGCAACAATCCAAATTCCAAATAAATAAACAAAATAAAATAAATAAATATATCAGTATTTTGTAAAAATGTGAAAACCACAAATGTAATGTTTCTTAAGTCTCAAAGAAACAGAAGAGGCATCGTCAAAATGGGCATTTAAATACTTGTGATTGGCAGACTGGCTGTGTCCTCCTCAGGAGATGCAAGGCTTGTGACTAAGAGGCGCTTTACCTATGTGTTTAACAGCTTCCCTTGGGTTAAACACAGTCATCTAGGGTCAGTAATGCAAAAACACACTCTAATGATTTAAAGGGACATTGAACAGTTTGAGATGGTATTATAAAATGATAAATCGTATATATATATATATATATATATATATATATATATATATATATATATATATATATGAAAAAAAACTTGCAATATACTTTCATCATTTATTTTGTCTCCTTTTCCTGTAATTCCATTTTGAAATTCTGAGCTTTTCAGTTCCTATTAGAAATGGAGGTGCAGAACACTGTTATATTCCACACAGACATTGGCTGCACACTCTAGTGACCTATGTATAACTGCTCCTAATTGGCCCATCATAGAAGGTAACCTAAGTTAAAACATGGCAGTTCACATTGTTTAATAGACACTCAAACTTTACACTTATTTTGTCAATATTAATAACAGCTAATGAAACTTTAAAAAATACATTTACATGTTATTCTCAGACTAATCTTTTATTTGAATGCATCCTTCTATCTAGCATTTACCGAATTATCAAGCTCCCAATGGAGCTTGATGCCCCTGTTTCCGCGCGAGCTTTTAGGCTCGCCGGAAACAGCAGCTATAAAGCAGCAGTCTAAAGACCACTGCTCGATAACTTGTCCGCCTGCACACATCAATCCGCCTGATCATATATGATCGGGCTGATTGACATCCCCTGCAAGCAGCTGATTGGCCGCGAATCGGCAGGGGGCGGCATTGCACAAGCAGTTAACTAGATGTTTTGTAGATCTATTTATATAGCCCATAAAAATTTTTTTTCTTTTAAATGTATAGTTTTGCTTATTTTTAAATAACATTGCTCTGATTTTCAGACTCCTAACCAAGCCCCAAAGTGTTATGTGAATATCGTCAGATACCTACTCCAGCTCGCTCCTGTTTATGTAAAGGGTCTTTTCATATGCAAAAGAAGGGGGAGGGGGAAGTGTCTTATTTCCCATTTGCAGTGGGCTTTCCAGCTACCTTTTCAACAGAGCTAAACTGAGAGCTTCTATGTAAGTTTTTAAACAGTTTTATACTGGATTTTTTTCAGTATCTGTGCATCTTATTCTTTATAGTAGTGTCTATTACATGCAGTTATATGAAAATGAGGGTATACTGTCCCTTTAAGGATTCTAGCATTAGACTGTCACTTTAACGCTGTTAGGGCATTTCATGCAGTCCTAATATTGCTGGGCTTTAAAGCCGTTAGGACGTCATGGAACGTCCTACCATACATGGCATCCTGCAGCTTCCCACTTTGACGTAGGCAAGGATCAGCCTTGAAATCCTACAATCGCGCAATTTTAGTTTTACTAATAATGTTTACATCAGAACTTTGTTCCAATTCGAACACTATAATGCTCTATAGTACTGCCACGTAGGAGTAAAAGGGAAATTAAACCCAAATTGTTTATTTCATGATTCGGATAGAGAATATCATTTAAATAAAGTTTCCCATTTACTTCTATAATCAAATTTTCTTTAGTCTCATCTTATCATTTGTTGAAGAGATATCTAGATAGGTAGCATGCACATGCCTGGAGCACTACATGACAGAAAATAGTGCTGCCATCTAGTGCTCTTGCTAATGTATAACATTGCCAAACTGCTGCCATATAGTACTGCACGCACGTGCACACTCCTGAACTGACCGTCCTGCTTTTTTTTTAACAAAGGATAACAAGAAAACAAAGAAAATGTAATAATAGTAGTAGATTGCAAAGTTATTTAAAATTGTACGTTTTATCTGAATCAGGAAAGAAAACTGTGTGGTTTTATGTCCTTTTCAGTTGGTTCTACATATACTTTTATTTTATTTACAAAACAAAATGCATTCATAGCTTCAAGGAATATGCAGCTGATAGATAAGTTCCATTCTCGGTAGCAGAAGGTTAAACAGCTTTATTACACTGTTATTATTATTTTTTTAATTACAGGTTTATTTGTTTACAATACATAATTTCAGTAATAGATTTCACAAAAAAAGTCCCAGCGTTTACTTGAAATCCTATATAGCCATCCAGAAGTTGCATTGTGCAGTGGTGTCAGAAGCATTCTCCTATATCCCTTCATTTCAGCTGTACTATATATATTAATGACAGCGACCAGTTCAGTTATTACTTCTGGTTTAATGCTTACAAGTGATCTAGCCAGGGGTGTGAGATTTATTTGTACGATCCTACCAGTCACACCTATCAGGAATATTTTAATGTAGTAATGTATATAGAAAACCATAGTCTAGCAGTGTTATGATTGTTGTACACATAAATGCTATACAAATCATGTTTTCACCACTTGATTTAATCTGCAGTCTCTGGTCACTGATAATTACAGATTTGTTCATACGAAGACGCAGACCAACTGTATATAAAATAATTTTGGCCCAGTTAGTGTGTTTGCCCCATTTATGCAAAAACTTTAATCAAATAATTAAAGATTTCTGAAACAAGCAGCCCATATGGATCTAGATTACGAGTGGAGTGGTATTTTGCATTCCCGCTCACGCTTTAACTTCACTGGAAGTAAGGTTTTTGTGTTAACACCCATACTCGTGCGCAAACCTGATTACGTTTAACCAAGTGCGTGTTCTTCACATAGCAGAATATGTTCTATTTATTCCTAAATAAATATTTATATATATATATATATATATCTGATGTTTTTTGATTATATATATATATATATATATATATATATATATATATATATATATATATATATATATATATATATAAAACACAGGAATGGACCACACTCACAGACTTGACTGGGTACACATCCTTACAAAATCCTGTGTCACCCTGGGAGGTTCCCAGTTGGTGTGTTTGAAAGTATGCATTTTGTGGGTGATGGTTTAGGATCCCAGGAAGGGGGAGACTTTGACGTGGTCCTGGGCTTGATCCTTTGGCGCCAAATGTAACTGACTTCCCCCAGTTTTGCTTTTAAACATTACTGAGTATCTGCTGGCGAGTGCCAGGTTTTCTGGGTGTTGTATATATGTAAGAATATCTATTTAAAAATGTTTAGAACATATTTTCCTATATGAAGAACATTGGAATTTGAAATATTTACTCCAATGCACACACACTATATATATATATTATATTTATATATACATACATATATATGTATTTATATGTGTATATATGTCTGTAAATACATATATACACATAAGTACATATGTACACACATATTTTGTGCAGCTTTTTTTCTTGCGTAACAGTTAAAAGGACCAGTCAATACAGTAGATTTGCATAGTCAACAAATGCATGATAAGAAGACAATGCAATAGCACTTAGTGTGAACTTCAAATGAGTAGTAGATTTTTTTAAAATAAATTGCAAAGTTATGTCTATTTCCACTCCCCCTGTATCATGTGACAGCCATCAGCCAATCACAAATGCATATAAGTATATTCTGTGAATTCTTGCACATGCTCAGTAGGAGCTGGTGACTCAAAAAGTGTAAATATAAAAAGACTGTGCACGTTTTGTTAATGGAAGTAAATTGGAAAGTTGTTTACAATTGCATGCTCTATCTGAATCAGGAAGTTTAATTTTGACTTGAGTGTCGAAGATCTAAAGTCATGCTAACCTGACTCTCAAGCGAAGCGAACGTGCTTACTTTCAACTCGTAATACTGAACGCTACTTCCGTGCACAACATATATCGTGCCACTCGTAACCTAGTCCTTACTGTGAAATCCTTCCTCATTTTTAAAATGATCTAGTCTCCAGTCTTTAATGGGGAAAATAGAACTGCTGATAAAATCAGCACAAATATCACCTTGTTTCTATATAAAGCAAAATAATTTGGATGCAAGGGACAACCATGCACGCTCCAACATGCTTTTACAGGAAGTGTCTAATTAGTATTCACACAGCAGCACTAAGTGAATATTTGTGACATTTGTGTATTTATTACTGCATTAAGCTGTCCCCAAATCCACATTAAAGGGACATGAAACCCAAATAAGATTATTTCATGATTGAGAGCATATCATTTTAAACAACTTCCCATTTTACTTCTATTATGAAATTTGCTACATTCTCTTGGTATCCTTTGTTGATGGAGTAGCAGTGCACTACTGGGAATACATCAAATGAGCCCATGACAAGAGGCATATATGTGCAGCAATTTCCCATAGTTCCCATAGAATGAAGCAAATTAGATAATAGAAGTAAACGTGAAGTTCTTTAAAATTGCATGCTCTATCTGAATCATGAAAGTTTAGTTTTAACGTTACAGATGGTCATACTTATATAGCACAGAGCAGCGCAAACACACATACTACATTGCTGCCACTTAAAAGGGTCAAGAAATGCAAAATGTATCCTCCATGATTCAAATAGAGCATACATTTTTTTTTAAACTTTCCAATTTACTTCTATTATCAACATTGCTTCATTCTCTTGGTATCCTTTGTTAATGGAGCAGCAATGCACTACTAAGCTAGCTCAACACATCAGCTGTGCTAATTACAAGAGGCATATATGTGCAGCCACCAATCAACAGCTAGTTCCCAGTATTGCATAGCTGCTCCTGCTCCAAAGCCAACCTAGGTATATTTTTTAACAATGGATTGTAAGAGAACAAAGCAAATTTGATAAATAGAAAAAAAAATGGAAAATTATTTATAATTGTACTTTATATCTGAATCATAGAGAGTTTAATTTTGACTTTGCTATTCATTTAAGAGAATTAAGCAAATTTTTATAATTTATAATAGTTTAATAATAATAATTAAAAGTTAATTAAAATTGTATGCTACACCTGAACCATATCCCTTTAATCAAAAGCTGTATAAAAATAACTTGGCATTGAAAAAAAGGTTTTGGGTGAAACAGATTTTGATTGGCTGTGTTGCACTGAGCCTCCAAACTACATAGAGCAGGGTGCTGAATGTGAGACTGTTAAAGGGCCATAATAGTTAAAAATGAATAATCTAATTTGTAATATTAGGGCTATCGACTTTACACTACTGGGAACTTAGTTGCACAGCTGATTCAAGAGCTGCTGATTGGATCTGTGGCCTGAGAGACCCTTCTACTGTGTGTTTAACCCCTTTGCAAGGGTTAAACACTTAGTAGTGTAAGGTAGGGTTCAAAGTAATTTTATGACTATTAAGGCCCTTTATATAGTAAATTTGTGTTTAAATTATGCAAACATTTTATATATGTAAAAAAGTACATTTGTAAATACATAACTGAAACTGCTCAGAATAAGGGAATGCATGTTATATACTCAATTATAAGGAACTTTATGAAAAAACATGTGCCACGTACTTTCATGCTAACTCAAAAAGAAATGCAAGCCAAAAGCATTATTTAATTAAAGTGAATGGGTGCATATTCATTACATTCCACAACATAAAGCCAAAATAGAGCAAAAGTTTGTATATTTGGATGTAAACCACATGAATGTTTGTATCTTGTAATTTAATCAGATTTTTTCTCTGTTTCAGTTATATGTAATCTACGTTGCAAGGTGTTCAGACGAAGACTCAGGACCAAGAAACATATGTAAATACATGGGGGTAGATTTAACAAGCAGCGCATGCTGTTTTCTATGCCTGGAAACGTAAGTTAAGACGCAGATGATTGACACCCCCTGTTAGCAACCTATTGGCCGCAAATGTGCAGGGGGCGGCATTGCACAAGCATTTCACAGAAAATGCTTGTGCAATGTTAAATGCCAACAGCATATGCTGTCCTCATTTAGCGATGTTGGGCGGACATGATTGGCAATTGGTAAATCTACCCCTTGTTCTGTGTTTGCTGCTCTCTTGAGTGTTTCTAACCAATTGCTTACAACTGAGTTTGCTAACAAGCAGATGGAGAACATTTGTAGTGTGTCAAACGCAACTTCTAAAGCAAATAGGAAAGGTTGCTAATAATACCAGTATTGTAATTATAAAAGACTGTAATTGAGGAGCTAACTAGAAATAAAGCTATACTGGATTTAGTGCTATCAAATCATACAGAAATAACATCAAACATAGAAGTGAAAGTGCATTTAGGTAACCGTGATCATAACATGGTCCTGTTTGAAATAACCATCTATAAGCAGTTTAAAAAGGGTTCAACCTAAACTTTTATTTTAAGAAAGCAAAATTTAAAGATTTAAGGACATTTTTAAATAGCATACTGTAAACTGGGATCAATTATTTTCAAACAAAAAACACGGAGTATAAGTGAAGAACATTTCAAATCTTGTTAAAACAATATACACATCAACACATACTACATAATTCTAAAAGTAAAAGAAATAAATCCAAGCTAATGTGGCAATATAGAAATGTATTAAGAGAGTTTAGGGAAAAAATGTAGTGCATTTAAATTGTTCAAAGAAAATAGTACAAACTCATCAGTCCAAATATAAAAAGAATGTAACAAAGCATGCAAAAAAGAGTGATTAGGTTAGCCAAAATTGAAAATGAGTTATTGCTAAGGATTCAAAGACAAACCCGAAAAAGTTTTTTTTTAAGTATATATAAATAGCAAAAAATCTAAGAAGGAAAATATAGGTACTTTAAAATGTGAGAAGGGTGCCATGATTAACAGTGACAGGGGAAGGGATGAGGTGCTAAACCATCTCTTTTCTTCAGTATGCACAAGAGAGGAACCAATGAGAGAGAGATTGAAACAAACTAGAGCAGGCAAGCCCATATCAAACACTGGGATATCTCTAGATAAAATCAAGAAAAAATGGATAATATCGAGGTAAATAAAGTTACAAGTTCAGATGGAATACACACAAGAGTTCTAGGGGAAGTTAGCATTGTCACAGCCAAACCTCTGCTCTTAATTTTTTAAGATTCATCATCAGGCATATTACCCCAGGACTAACGTAAAGCTGATGTGGTGCCTCTTTTTAAAATCGGAAGCAGAGATGATCCAGTAAGCTATGGACCAGTAAGCATGAAACCAGTAGTGGGGGGAGATACTGGAAGGGATTATATTCAAAAGTATATTTGGGAAAACAAGATTATAAATTCAAATAAACATGGTTTTATGAGTAATAGATCATGTCAAACAAATATAATTAGATTCTATGAGGAGGTAAGCTAAAATATAGATAAAGGCGAATCAGCTGATTTGCTAGGATTTTGCTTAGGCTTTTTTTACAGTGCCATATGAAAGATTATTGTACAAATTTAAGGGACTGGGAATAGGTGCAACTATTAATTTATAGATAAATAACTGGATAAAAGACAGGGAGCAACATGTTGTATTAAATGAATCATACTTAGATTAGACAAAAATAATTAGTGGGATCCCCCATGGATTAGTGCTAGGTCCTGTTATTTTTCATATTTTTGTACATGATTTGGAGGAAGGATTAAATAGCAACATCTAATTTTGCAGATGATACAAAGCTGTGTAAGGTGAATTGGTCAGTGCATTAATGTAATTGCTTTGCAAGGGGATTTACAAATATTGGAGGGATGGGCTGGAAAATGGCAAATGAGATTTAATATTGGTAAATGTAAGGTTTGACATTTTGGATATAAATCCCTGGTAAGACCACACCTTGAGTATGGAGTGCAGTTCTGGGGACCAATTTTAAAAAGGCACATTGCAGAATTAGAAAAAGTTCAAAGAAGGGCCGCAAAAATAATAAGGGAAATTAAGGATTTAAACTATGTAGAGAGGTTAGCCAAATTGGGCCTGTTTACTCTGGAAAAAAAGGTGCATGATAGTTGATATAATTAATGTATATAATTATATTCAAAGCCCATATATAGGGTTGGCGGAAGAGCTGTTTAAACCAAGACAGTTGTTTGTGACACAAGGTAACAATACACTTGAAAAACTGTGTTTTTAATGTAATAAATCACATGACCATAGTAGTCCTTTGTACCTTACAAGAAACACTAGAAAATGTTTTCACATCACTTGATTTGGAATATTGGCTCCTGAATTTCAAGCATTTTTTCACAAAAACTGTTGGTTATTAGGAATGCGTCTGGCATATAAAAACAGGAAGATAACGGTTTTACATATTGAGCTATACATAACTACATAACCAAAAGGAGAATAGCAGTTACTGTCAGGTGATCTTTATTACATTTTCAATTACATAAGAGCCATAAAGACATGAAGCCGCTTCATGAGGTATTTTACATTTGTAAGGTGAGGTGGTGATAAGAGGTTCCTTATCACCAGAACTCCCAAAATAGGACCAATATTCTGAGTTGTTGTTTTTGTAATGGATGACTGGATCGACATTAGACTTTGAAAAAAATAAAGCACTTAAGAGGTTAATCCTCATATGGATACATTTTGGGACATAGTTATCCTTATTAGATAAGGATACATCTTATGGACAGATTTATTGGCACTTTGTATGTTAAAAAATGTAATGTTATTGATTTTTATTCACAGTGAGAGACTTAAAGTGAAGGTCAATTTTCATCAATGAGTGCCCGGTTTTTAAAAATACTTTTAAAAACAGAGGCACTTTCATTGATGAAAATTAACATAGCACTGGATTTGAAGAAATACTTACCTTTTACTTCTGCAAAGCCGGATCGACGATCCCCCTCCTTCTTCTTCCTGCTGTAGACCACAGCAATGACAAAACTGGCTTCCTCCAATCACAGCCAGGCATCACAAGCTGGACGCTGTGAGGTGCAAGCCATGATTGGAGGAAGCCGGTTTTCGCCATTTCTGACGTCACTACAGAGGAACTGAGGCTGAGATCGGCGATCCGGTTTTGCAGGAGTAAAAGGTAAGTATTTCTTAAAATCCAGTGCAATGTTAATTTTCATCAACGAAAGTGCCCCTGTTTTTAAAAGTATTTTTAAAAACCGGGCACTCATTGATGAAAATTGACCTTCACTTTAAGGGTTATTAGAGAGCTTCACTTGGCTGAGGGGATTTAAATGATTTTCCTTTTCCTTTATTTGTTGCAAATAGGGCTATGACAAACATGATTGGGCTTTAAAAGACAAATTGAGGATAACGGTTTTGCTTTCTAGAGCCGTTTACTATTTTCGCACACTTTTAAGTGGTGTCGTTCATTTTTTGATCCGCTGACGCGATGCCCGCACTTCCGCTAAATCGGAGTGGAGCTAAGTGAGTTTGTACTGCGTAGAGGATCAGTGTCGGCTTTGCGACTTAACATTTTGTCATCAAGCGGATCGTTTGCCGAAGAGTAGAGGATCTCTGCAGGAGAGTCTTGCTTCCTCTTGCTAGTGGGGTTTCAATCCTGTCCGGTAGGAGCCTCAGACTATCTGAGGTTGTTTCTTAGGGGTTCATTTTACTTTGCCCTCTGTAATGTAATTATATATTTCTACTAAAATTTTCACTAATTTAGGTCATATATAGGAGCTGAATTCTGTAGCTATGGATTCAGATTTAGATCAGTCTATGTCTGTGGATAAATGCTTACTATGTTTAGAGGCTCAAATTATCCTGCCAATGCAATTTTGTTCCTCCTGCTTATCTAAAACTTTAAAATTTAAAGATAAATTACTACCTTCTGAGCCAAGTGTCTCTCAGGATAATGTTGTGCGTGACATGCCTCAGATTTCTACTCAAACGTCCCAAGCCTTAATTGTTTCTCATACTGTGACTTCTGTGTCCTCCCAACCCCCTGGGGGTGTTTATTTACCTGGAGATTTTGCGGCTCAGATCACTTCTGCAGTATCTGCGGCTTTTTTCCCTTCTTTGGGAAAGTGTTAGAGGAAATCAAGACATTTGTCTGTTAGCAAGGTTTCTGATTCTAAAACTACGCTGGCCAACCTTTCTCAGATGTCTGATGAGGAGGATACTTCAGTAGCTTCTGAAACTGAAATCTCTGACTCTGATACTATGGGAGAAAAATCTTGTGAATCTGAAAAAGTTAATTTCAGATTTAAGCGTGAACATCTCTGTTTACTACTGAAGGAGGTTCTAGCTACTTTGGATGATTCTGAACCTTTGATTGCTGTCAACCCTAAAAAAGTCTTCTAAACTTAACAGAGTTTATGATTCTCCCTCTGAGGATGTTTTTCCTGTTCCAGACAAGATGTCTAAAATTATAGCTCAGGAATGGGATAAGCCAGGGGTTCCCTTTTCCCCTGTTTTTAAAAAGATGTTTCCTGTTGCTGACTCCATTAGTGACTCATGGCACACTGTGCCTAAAGTAGAAGGAGCTATTTCTACTCTAGCTAAAAGAATTACTATTTCTATAGAGGATAGTTGTTCCTTTAAGGATCCTATGGATAAGAAGCTAGAGGTTTACTTAAATAAAATGTACATCCATCAAGGACTACAGTGGCAATCTAGTATTGCTACGGTTGCAGGAGCAGCATCTTATTGGTGTGATGCCCTGTCTGATTTGATATCAGAGGAGACTATGATTGAGGAGATCCAGGATAGGATCAAGGCTCTTAAGTTAGCCAATACTTTTATCTGCGATGCCAACATGCAGGTAATTAGACTGGGAGCTAAGTTGTCTAGCTTCACTGTCCTAGCTCGTAGAGAGTTCTGTGGTGAAAATCTTGGTCGGCTGATGTTTCTTCAAAGGCCAAGTTTTTGGCTTTACCTTATAAGGGTAAAACTCTGTTTGGGCCTGATCTGGCAGAAATCATTTCAGAGATTACGGGTGGAAAGGGATCTTTCCTACCTCAAGACAAGAAGAATAGACCTAAGGGTCGACAGACTTCTAATTTTTGTTCCTTTCACAACTTTAAAGGACAGAGGCCCTCTTCTTCCTAACCAGACCAATACAGGTCCACTTGGAAATCCAGTCAGCCTTGGAATAAGCAAAACAAGAAACCTCCCGCTGACTCTAAATCAGCATGAAGGATCCGCCCCCAATCCGATTTTGGATCAGGTGGAGGGCAGGCTTTCTCTTTTTCGACAGGCTTGGATATGCCAAGGGGCAGATTTCTCCTGTCAAGACTATCCTCAAACCAGGTAAAGAGGGAGGCCTTCTTAAATTGCATAGAGGACCTATGCATCCTGGGAGTTATTGTACCAGTCCCTCTAGAGGAACAAGGTCAAGGATTCTATTCAAATCTATTTGTGGTTCCCAAAAAGGAGGGAACTTTCCCTCCCATCCTAGACCTAAAGTTCCTCAACAAATTCCTCAGGGTTCCGTCCTTCAAGATGGAAACTATTCGTTCCATTCTTCCATTGGTTCAGGAAGGTCAGTTCATGACGACCATAGACCAGAAGGACACGTATTTACATACACATTCCCATTCACAGGGATCATCACCAGTTTCTAAGGTTTGCCTTTCTGGACAAGCATTTCAAGTTTACTGTCCTTCCGTTTGGACTTGCCAAAGCTCCTAGAATATTCACAAAAGATCTGGGAGCCCTATTGGCAGTGATCAGATCCCAGGGAATTGCTGTAGTGAATCTGGAAAAGAGTTCTCAAGTTCCAACTACAAGAGTGTGTTTCCTAGGGACAATCATCGATTCCCTGTCCATGAAGATTTTCCTTACGGACGTCAGCAAATTCAAACTTCTTGTCTTTCTCTACAGTCTGCGTTTCGTCCATCAGTGGCTCAATGCATGGAGGTGATTGTTCTGATGGTGGCTTCCATGGACAAAATTCCTTTTGCTGGGTTCCATCTACAACCGCTGCAGCTTTGCATGCTCAGTCAATAGAACGGAGAACCATTTGGATTTATCGCAGATGATAAATCTGGACCCCCAAACAAGACTCCCTGTCATAGTGGATTTCACAGGAACATCTGTCTCAGGGCACTTGCTTCCAGAGACCTTCCTGGGTGATTGTGACTATGGACGCCAGCCTGTTAAGCTGGGGAGCTGTTTGGGGTTCTCTAAAAGCTCAGGGCCTGTGGTCTCTGAAATAATCTTCTCTTCCCATAAACATCTTGGAGTTGAGAGCAATCTTCAATGCCTTGACAGCTTGGGCTCAATTATCTTTAGTCCGGTTTATCAGATTACAGTCGGACAACATCACCTCAGTGGCTTACATCACCTGGCAGTTCCTTTGGGATTTTGGTCTAGCTTACCTGTTTGCTCTCCTTCCACGAGTCATTGCTTGTATCATGCAGAAGGCAGCGTCTGTGATTCTAATAGCTCCTGTCTGGCCTTGCAGGATCTGGTTTGAAGATCTGGTGATGATGTAATCTCTTCCACCTTGGAGGCTACCTCTGAGGAAGGACCTTCTAATTCAGGGTCCATTCCTCCATCCAAATCTAGATTCTCTGAAGCTGACTGCTTGGAGATTGAATGCCTAGTCATGTATAGACATGGTTTTTCGGATGTGGTGATTGATACAATTCTTCAGGCTCGTAAAACAGTTACTCGCAGGATTTACCATAAGATATGGAGTAATACCTTTTTTGGTGTGAGGCTAAAGGTTTTTCCTGCAGTTGGGTGAGGATTCCCCGAATTCTATCGTTTCTTCAGGATGGCCTGGAGAAAGGTTTTTCAGTCAGTACTCTGAAAGGTCAGATTTCTGCACTGTCTATTCTTTTGCACAAACGTCTGGCAGATATACCAGATATTCAAGCTTTTGTTCAGGCTCTGATCAGAATCAGGCCTGTGTTTAAAAGTGTTGCTCCTCCTTGGAGCCTTAACCTAGTTCTTAAGGTTTTATAGCCGGCTCCATTTGAGCCCTTGCATGTTGTTGATATAAAATTGTTATCTTAGAAGGTTTTGTTTCTCCTTGCTATTTCTTCCGCTCGCAGAGTTTCTGAGCTTTCAGCTCTGCAGTGTGATTCCCTGTACCTTATTTTTCATGCATATAAGGTTGCCCTTCGTACTAAATTGGGGTTTCTCCCTAAGGTGGTGTTGGATCGAAACATTAATCAGGAAATTGTTGTTCCTTCTTTTTGTTCTAATCCTTCTTCTCATAAGGAATGTCTTTTGCATAACCTGGATGTTGTGCGTGCTCTAAAATTTTACCTACAAGCTACTAAAGATTTTCGGAAATCTTCTGCCCTGTTTGTTGTTTTCTCTGGAAAATGTAATGGTCAGAAGGCCATTTCTACTACTATTTCCCTCTGGTTAAGAAGTATGATTCGTTTTGCTTATGAGACAGCTGGACAGCAGCCTCCTGGGAGAATTACAGCTCATTCCACTAGGACTGTCTCCTCATCTTGGGCTTTCAAAAATTAATCTTCTGTAGAACAGATTTGGAAGGCGGCAACATGGTCTTCTTTGCATACTCTTTTCAAATTCTATAAATTTGATACTTTTGCCTCGGCTGAGGAATCTTTTGGGAGAAAGGTTCTTCAAGCGGTGGTGCCTTCTTTTTAGGTCCTCCTGCCTTGTTCTCCCTCCCTGTTCATAACGTGTCCTCTAGCTTGGGTATTGGTTCCCACTAGTAATTGGAATGACGTTGTGGACTCTCCATGCCATAGGAAAGAAAACAAAATGTATGCTTACCTGATAAATTTCTTTCTTTCCGGGCATGAAGAGTCCACGACCCCACCCTCTTTTTAAATTATAATTCTGCAGTTTTTTCCCCCCAGTAAACCTCAGGAACCTCTTTACCCTTGTGTTTCTTTTTTTTTTTCATTTTTCCATTTTCCTTCGTTTTAATGACTGGGGATTATGGGTAAGGGAAGTTACACTTAACAGCTTTGCTGGGGTGCTCTTTGCCTCCTCCTGCTGGCCAGGAGTTCAATATTCCACTAGTAATTGGAATGACGTTGTGGAATCTCCATGCCCGGATTTTTTTTTTTTACAGGTTAGCATAAATTATGTTATTTGCTTGTTTCAAATAAGGAGTTTCATGTCCATCTATTTATTGTAGTGAGCGACAGAATAAATTCCCCAACCCTTGATTTTATTTTATGTAACTTTAACTACATTGATCACGTGTTAGCCACCTGAGTACAAAAACAAAATTTATGCTTACCTGATAAATTCCTTTCTCCTGTAGTGTGGTCAGTCCACGGGTCATCATTACTTCTGGGATATTAACTCCTCCCCAACAGGAAGTGCAAGAGGATCACCCAGCAGAGCTGCTATATAGCTCCTCCCCTCTACGTCACACCCAGTCATTCGACCGAGAACCAACGAGAAAGGAGAAGCCAAAGGGTGCAGTGGTGACTGGAGTATAATTTAAAAATTTAGACCTGCCATAAAAACAGGGCGGGCCGTGGACTGACCACACTACAGGAGAAAGGAATTTATCAGGTAAGCATAAATTTTGTTTTCTCCTGTTAAGTGTGGTCAGTCCACGGGTCATCATTACTTCTGGGATACCAATACCAAAGCTAAAGTACACGGATGACGGGAGGGACAGGCAGGCTCTTTATACGGAAGGAACCACTGCCTGAAGAACCTTTCTCCCAAAAACAGCCTCCGAAGAAGCAAAAGTGTCAAATTTGTAAAATTTGGAAAAAGTATGAAGAGAAGACCAAGTTGCAGCCTTGCAAATCTGTTCAACAGAAGCCTCATTCTTAAAGGCCCAAGTGGAAGCCACAGCTCTAGTAGAATGAGCTGTAATTCTTTCAGGAGGCTGCTGTCCAGCAGTCTCATAAGCTAAACGTATTATGCTACGAAGCCAAAAAGAGAGAGAGGTAGCAGAAGCTTTTTGACCTCTCCTCTGACCAGAATAAACGACAAACAGGGAAGACGTTTGTCGAAAATCCTTAGTTGCCTGTAGATAAAATTTCAGGGCACGGACTACATCTAGATTGTGTAGAAGACGTTCCTTCTTCGAAGAAGGATTAGGACACAAAGATGGAACAACAATCTCTTGATTGATATTCCTGTTAGTGACCACCTTAGGTAAGAACCCAGGTTTAGTACGCAGAACTACCTTGTATGAATGAAAAATCAGATAAGGAGAATCACAATGTAAGGCAGATAACTCAGAGACTCTTCGAGCCGAGGAAATAGCCATTAAAAACAGAACTTTCCAAGATAACAGCTTGATATCAATGGAATGAAGGGGTTCAAACGGGACACCCTGTAAAACATTAAGAACTAAGTTCAAACTCCATGGTGGAGCAACAGTTTTAAACACAGGCTTAATCCTGGCCAAAGCCTGACAAAAAGCTTGAACGTCCGGAACCTCTGACAGACGTTTGTGTAAAAGAATGGACAGAGCTGAAATCTGTCCCTTTAAGGAACTAGCGGATAAACCCTTTTCTAAACCTTCTTGTAGAAAAGACAATATCCTAGGAATCCTAACCTTACTCCATGAGTAACTTTTGGATTCGCACCAATATAAGTACTTACGCCATATTTTATGGTAAATCTTTCTGGTAACAGGCTTCCTAGCCTGTATTAAGGTATCAATTACTGACTCAGAAAATCCACGCTTTGATAAAATCAATCGTTCAATTTCCATGCAGTCAGCTTCAGAGAAATTAGGTTTTGATGTTTGAAAGGACCCTGAATTAGAAGGTCCTGTCTCAGAGGCAGAGACCAAGGTGGACAGGATGACATGTCCACTAGATCTGCATACCAGGTCCTGCGTGGCCACGCAGGCGCTATTAGAATCACCGATGCTCTCTCCTGTTTGATTATGGCAATCAATCGAGGAAGCATCGGGAAGGGTGGAAACACATAAGCCATCCCGAAGGTCCAAGGTGCTGTCAAAGCATCTATCAGGACCGCTCCCGGATCCCTGGATCTGGACCCGTAACAAGGAAGCTTGGCGTTCTGTCGAGACGCCATGAGATCTATCTCTGGTTTGCCCCAACGTCGAAGTATTTGGGCAAAGACCTCCGGATGAAGTTCCCACTCCCCCGGATGAAGAGTCTGACGACTTAGGAAATCCGCCTCCCAGTTCTCCACTCCCGGGATGTGGATTGCTGACAGGTGGCAAGAGTGAAACTCTGCCCAGCGAATTATCTTTGATACTTCCATCATCGCTAGGGAGCTTCTTGTCCCTCCTTGATGGTTGATGTAAGCTACAGTCGTGATGTTGTCCGACTGAAACCTGATGAACCCCCGAGTTGTTAACTGGGGCCAAGCCAGAAGAGCATTGAGAACTGCTCTCAATTCCAGAATGTTTATAGGCAGGAGACTCTCCTCCCGAGTCCATGATCCCTGAGCCTTCAGAGAATTCCAGACAGCGCCCCAACCTAGTAGGCTGGCGTCTGTTGTTACAATTGTCCAATCCGGCCTGCTGAATGGCATCCCCTTGGACAGATGTGGCTGAGAAAGCCACCATAGAAGAGAATTTCTGGTCTCTTGATCCAGATTCAGAGTAGGGGACAAATCTGAGTAATCCCCATTCCACTGACTTAGCATGCACAATTGCAGCAGTCTGAGATGTAGGCGTGCAAAGGGTACTATGTCCATTGCCGCTACCATTAAGCCGATCACCTCCATGCATTGAGCTACTGACGGGTGTTGAATGGAATGAAGGACACGGCATGCATCTTGAAGCTTTGTTAACCTGTCTTCTGTCAGGTAAATCTTCATTTCTACAGAATCTATAAGAGTCCCCAAGAAGGGAACTCTTGTGAGTGGAAAGAGAGAACTCTTCTTTTCGTTCACCTTCCATCCATGCGACCTTAGAAATGCCAGTACTAACTCTGTATGAGACTTGGCAGTTTGAAAGCTTGAAGCTTGTATCAGAATGTCGTCTAGGTACGGAGCTACCGAAATTCCTCGCGGTCTTAGTACCGCCAGAAGAGTACCCAGAACCTTTGTGAAGATTCTTGGAGCCGTAGCCAATCCGAATGGAAGAGCTACAAACTGGTAATGCCTGTTTAGGAAGGCAAACCTTAGATACCGGTAATGATCTTTGTGAATCGGTATGTGAAGGTAAGCATCCTTTAAGTCCACTGTGGTCATGTACTGACCCTTTTGGATCATGGGTAGGATTGTCCGAATAGTTTCCATTTTGAACGATGGAACTCTTAGGAATTTGTTTAGGATCTTTAAATCCAAGATTGGCCTGAAGGTTCCCTCTTTTTTGGGAACCACAAACAGATTTGAGTAAAACCCCTGTCCATGTTCCGACCGTGGAACCGGATGGATCACTCCTATTAGTTAAAGATCTTGTACACAGCGTAGAAACGCCTCTTTCTTTATTTGGTTTGTTGACAACCTTGACAGATGAAATCTCCCTTTTGGGGGAGAGGATTTGAAGTCCAGAAGATATCCCTGAGATATGATCTCTAACGCCCAGGGATCCTGGACATCTCTTGCCCAAGCCTGGGCGAAGAGAGAAAGTCTGCCCCCCACTAGATCCGTTTCCGGATCGGGGGCCCTCGATTCATGCTGTCTTAGGGGCAGCAGCAGGTTTTCTGGCCTGCTTGCCCTTGTTCCAGGACTGGTTAGGTCTCCAGCCTTGTCTGTAGCGAGCAACAGCTCCTTCCTGTTTTGGAGCAGAGGAAGTTGATGCTGCTCCTGCCTTGAAATTACGAAAGGAACGAAAATTAGACTGTCTAGCCTTAGGTTTGGCTCTGTCTTGAGGCAGGGCATGGCCTTTACCTCCTGTAATGTCAGCGATAATTTCTTTCAAACCGGGCCCGAATAAGGTCTGCCCTTTGAAAGGTATGTTAAGTAATTTAGATTTAGAAGTAACGTCAGCTGACCAGGATTTTAGCCACAGTGCTCTGCGTGCCTGAATGGCGAATCCAGAATTCTTAGCCGTAAGTTTTGTTAAATGTACTACGGCATCTGAAACAAATGAATTAGCTAGCTTAAGTGTTTTAAGCTTGCTTGAAATCTCATCTATAGTTATTGAGTCAAGAGTCTCTTCCAGGGACTCGGACCAAAAAGCGGCCGCGGCCGAGACAGACGCAATACATGCAAGGGGTTGCAATATAAAACCTTGTTGAACAAACATTTTCTTAAGGTAACCCTCTAATTTTTTATCCATTGGATCTGAAAAGGCACAGCTATCCTCCACCGGGATAGTGGTACGCTTAGCCAGAGTAGAAACCGCTCCCTCCACCTTAGGGACCGTCTGCCATAAGTCCCGTGTGGTGGCGTCTATTGGAAACATTTTTCTAAACACAGGAGGGGGGGAAAAGGGAACACCGGGCCTATCCCACTCCTTAGTAATTATCTCTGTAAGCCTCTTAGGTATAGGAAATACGTCAGTACTCGCCGGTACCGCATAGTATCTATCCAGCCTACATAATTTCTCTGGGATTGCAACGGTGTTACAATCATTCAGAGCTGCTAATACCTCCCCTAACAGTACACGGAGGTTTTCGAGTTTAAACTTAAAATTAGAAATGTCTGAATCCATTCTATTGGGATCAGAACCGTCACCTGCAGATTGAAGCTCTCCGTCCTCATGTTCAGCATACTGTGACGCAGTATCAGACATGGCCCTATTATCAACAGCGCACTCTGTTCTCACCCCAGAGTGATCACGCTTACCACTAAGTTCTGGTAATTTAGCCAAAACTTCAGTCATAACATTAGCCATATCCTGTAATGTGATTTGTAATGGCCGCCCTGATGTACTCGGCGCTACAATATCACGCACCTCCCGAGCGGGAGATGCAGGTACTGACACGTGAGGCGAGTTAGTCGGCATAACTCTCCCCTCGTTGTTTGGTGAATGATGTTCAATTTGTACAGATTGACTTTTATTTAAAGTAGCATCAATGCAATTAGTACATAAATTTCTATTGGGCTCCACTTTGGCTTTAGCACATATAGCACAGAGATATTCCTCTGAGTCAGACATGTTTAACACACTAGCAATTAAACTAGCAACTTGGAAATACTTTTCAAAGCAATTTACAAATAATATGAAAAACGTACTGTGCCTTTAAGAAGCACAGAAAAAAAGTTATGACAGTTGAGTAATAATAAACCGGAGAAACTATAACATCAAATTCTTTCCGGTAAAAACACAATTTTAGCAAAGGATTGCCCCCATTAGCAATGGATGACTAACCCTGAATAGCAGAAAAAATGTACAGAATATAAACGTTTTTTATCACAGTCAATCACAATCTCACAGCTCTGCTGTGAGTGATTACCTCCCTCAAACTAACTTTTGAAGACCCCTGAGCTCTGTAGAGACGAACCGGATCATGCAGGGAAGAAAACAGACTTGTGACTGAATTTTCTGATGCGTAGCAAAAGCGCCAAAATAGGCCCCTCCCCCTCACACACAACAGTGAGGGAGATCAGTAAACTGTCTTAAATTAAATAAAACGACTGCCAAGTGGAAAAAAACAGTGCCCAAAACAATTTTTCACCCAGTACCTCAGATAATTAAACGATTTAACATGCCAGCAAAAACGTTTAACATCAAATAAATGAAATGTCATTAGAAAGCCTGTTGCTAGTCACTGCAAGTTAGGCTAAAGTCTTATGCATACAGTATTATCCCAGTGAAGTGCCATTCCCCAGAATACTGAAGTGTAAATATACATACATGACAGCCTGATACCAGTTGCTACTACTGCATTTAAGGCTGAACTTACATTATATCGGTATTGGCAGTATTTTCTTAGTCAATTCCATTCTCAGAAAATAATATGCTGCTACATACCTCTTTGCAGGTTAACCTGCCCGCTGTCCCCTGATCTGAAGTTTACCTCACTCCTCAGATGGCCGAGAACAGCAATATGATCTTAACTACTCCGGCTAAAATCATACAAAAAACTCAGGTAGATTCTTCTTCAAATTCTACCAGAGAAGGAACAACACACTCCGGTGCTGTTTTAAAATAACAAACTTTTGATTGAAGGTATAAAACTAAGTATAATCACCACAGTCCTCTCACACATCCTATCTATTAGTTGGGTGCAAGAGAATGACTGGGTGTGACGTAGAGGGGAGGAGCTATATAGCAGCTCTGCTGGGTGATCCTCTTGCACTTCCTGTTGGGGAGGAGTTAATATCCCAGAAGTAATGATGACCCGTGGACTGACCACACTTAACAGGAGAAATGACCGTCATTTCCTAAATTCAAGAAGGGGTCTCTTCACATTAAAAAGAGGTGTCATGATTACACTTCTCTTGTCCTCGGTGGAACATGTGGTAACTCAATTTTCTTCTATCTGAAATATTAGAATTCATGTGAGCAGCTATGAATTCTTATATATACTGTTAAGTTTATATGAAATTCAATAAAAACAAATAAAGAAAAAAGAGGTGTATTTGGGGCAACAGTCTACTTTAGAACCCAAATCATCCAAATCGTTAACTAGGAAAGAATATGTAGCCAGTGGAGTTAATGGGGTTTATGGAGTTAATCCTCTAATTATTTTAAAGTTGTCCCAATGCAAAGAGAAGCAGTTATGAATTACAAATATATTGCTTGTAGTAGTCTTTATAACGTTTTAGTGGTGTGGTGGCTATGTATCCGCCAATAGGTCAACCTAACTAATTAATGTGGCTGCTTTGCTCGCTCCTGCTCCTCCAATTATTAAAAGCCACAGCCGCAGTACCACACAGTGGATACTTAAAACTTCAAATTGTATTCAATAAAAACATAAGTATTATTTTTCACTAATAGACAGTGGAAGCACTGATTTGAAAATAGAAAATCAAAGGTTGTTCACAAAAAAAAAGTCACCTATGGATGTTGTTCATATTCCAATGCTTCTTTACAACCTGTGGGGCTATTTACAAAGTTCCAAATCTCAAAGTCTTTATAAAAAAAAAATAGTTGGATGAAAAAAGTCATGGGGACCATTACTGTGACTTCAAGTTGAACTATCCATAACAAGCCACTATTTAAAATTAATAAGTAAAAGAAATACATAAATAAAATGCACTCATCTAATTTTTAAATTACCAAACTTTAAAGGGAGAATAAATTAATTAAACAAAAATGCTCCCTTTCATAAACCTTGATACGCTACTTAAAGTGCACTACACTTCTGAAATACTGCGTTTTTAATGATAAAATACATTTTGCATTTTAAAATTTTACATAGCATTCAACTACTATTTTATTTTTATATTTTTAAGTGAATCAGCAAGTGGCACGGATAATCAAGATATACCACCCGTCCCACAGAGGCTACAAAGTGTGCACTCCTGTTTATCTGCCAGGCTGAGTTAGCATCACAATGTAGCCTTTAATATTATTAAGTGATATTTTATAATTTAATAGTCTGACATTTTAAATGAAATATATTTTTAAACAATATTATTGTATTTTCAGATGATTATTTAATTTTACTATGTATCTAAACTAAAAATTGCTTATAATTGACTCTCCCTGTTTATACTGACCTAGTAACACTTGAAACCTGTGTTAATATCGTCAAACATGAAAATGCCAATAATTATGTCTAACACAAATAGACAGTAAAAGACAAAGATGGGGCACAATTGTGTGCAAAATTAATAGAAACAAATTAAAAAAATTATTACAGATTAAAAAGACAAATTAAACTTGTGAGATTTCACATATTAATGTACACTTTATTATTTTTTTCATTATTTAAATATACAAAAATAAATATATATGTAATGCACTTACATGTCTTTTAAGTAATCATTTATACATTTGAAGTCCACGTTTACATAGCTACCAATATTCAGCAAAGCTCTCTTATCTATGCCCATAGTCTGTATCTATCTCAAAGAGTCGATCAGAGTTAAAGGGACAGTACACTGTAAAATTGTTTTTCCATAAATGTATTTTAAATGACTTGTTATACCAACTGCAGAGTATAAAATATTTGAGAAATTGCATTTTCAGGTTTATTTGTGTATCTGAAGTAGCTGGTTTTGTGCTTTGAAACCACAGCCTATTACAATGGGTTGAGCTTCAGGTAATATCAGATCTCATTATGTTATCACTTTTATGTACACAGACTTGCTTCCTTATCTTATATTTGTCTGGAACACCAAAGCTCAATACATAGAGAGAACAATGGAAAATTATCATTTTATTACTTAACTATCATGCCCCCCACTGAGGGTGTAATCTATTCTGCTGGCTGTGTTTACTTAGGCTATTCAATAGCGTATACGCCAGTATCAAAACTTTCAGTATAGGTTGGGAAACCACAAGCTAAATCAGCTATTTCAAATGCTGAAATATGAGTAAAGGAGCTACTTGCAACCAATTTAATACACTCTAGCAGGTAAAAAGGATCATTGGGAATAATTTAAAGGGGAGAAAGTTTTTGGGTGAACTGTCCCTTTAAAGGACCACTCAATGCAATAGAATTGTATAATTAATAAGTACATAATAAAAAAACAATGCAATAACACCTACTCTAAATTTCAAATAAGCTGTAGATTGTTTTCTGACAACTTAATTTTTTCTCCCATTTTCCTGACCCCTGTATCATGTGACAGACATCAGTCAATCACAGACTAGTATACGTATACCCTGTGAGCTTGTGCACATGCTCAGTAAGATCTTGTTCCCCAAAAAGTGTGAATATAAAAAGTCTGCAAAATTTGATATTGGGAAGTGTCTTAAAACTACATGCTCTTTCTGAATCATGAAAGTTTATTTTAACTTGAGTGTCCCTTTAAAGGACACAAAGTGCAAAACAGTCAGAAATTATTATAACGTATTGTCTATGGCAGTTAAATTACTACCCCATGTTTAAAACTTTATTGCATTACATGTAAAATTAAAACGATATGGAAAAAAATAGATAATAAACCTACTTTTATTTTACAGGATTTTTGTCTAAGCCACCGAATACAGTCATGGGAATTGTCAATAAGCATTAAAGGGACATTAAACACTAAACAAATGTTAGATACAATGATGCATTCAAAGAAAAGATTAGTCTGAGAATAACATATATTTTTAAAAGTTTCATTAGTTGTTTAAATAGTGACAAAATAAATGTAAAGTTTTAATGTCTATAAACAATGGGAGCTACTGTTTTGTAACTTAGGTTACCTTCTCTGCTGTGGCCACTTAGAGACAGTTATAAATAGGTCACAAGAGTGTGAAACCAATGGCGGTGTGGAATATAACAGTGTTCTACCTTTCCATTTCTAACAGGAATTGAAATGCTCATAATTTCAAAATGGAATTATAGGAAAAGGGGACTTAAATAATTACAAATATTGTAGAGTTTATATATATATATATATATATATATATATATATATATATATATATATATATTTACATATGATTTATCATTTTATATCACCATCTCAAAGTCTTTAAAGTTCCTTTAATATTTCAGCATGAATGGTACACAACCATTTCTTGCTAGCTACAAAATAAGTTTCGACATATTAAAGGGATATTCTGATGCAAAACTTACATACTCTAGTCTAATTTATTATAGCATGCCATTTTTTCATTACTAACGCTAGATATGTGTTTAACTAGCACAAATGAGCCAATCAAGTGCTGATGTTGTTTGTAATCGCCAATGACCTATGCTCCCAAGCAGGATCTTTCCTATATAAGGGTCGATCACAATAATTTAGAAAAACGTATTAAATGATTTATAAACAAAAATCCCTAATGGTGTTTTTCTAAAGGATTGTCCCCATAGTTAGCTAGGATCAGAAAAGCACAAACTCACATGCTGTAACAAATTAGAGCATGACATTTTTATATATGGATGTCTCTTTAAGAAAAACATAAATTATGCTTACCAGATAAATTCCTTTCCTTCCGGATAGGAAGAGCCCACGGCTTCATTCCTTACTATTGGGAAATACAACACCTGGCCACCAGGAGGAGGCAAAGACAC
The DNA here is from genome assembly GCF_027579735.1 of Bombina bombina. NCBI lineage: Eukaryota > Metazoa > Chordata > Amphibia > Anura > Bombinatoridae > Bombina > Bombina bombina. The sequence goes on along the minus strand of NC_069501.1, from coordinate 1,061,137,169 downwards.
CCCAGCCAAAGTCTTAAATACTCCTCCCACTTCCTCATTACCCCAGTCATTCTGCCGAGGGAAAGAGAAAAGTAGGCGAAACATTAGGGTATAAATGGTGCCAGAAGAATAAAATAAATAATAGGGGACCGCCCATAGACAAGAAAAAACGTGCGGGGGCTGTGGACTCTCCCTATCTGGAAGGAAAGGAATTTATCTGGTAAGCATAAATTATGTTTTCCTTCCTAAGATAGGGAGTGTCCACGGCTTCATTCCTTACTGTGGGGAAAACTATACCCAAGCTCCAGAGGACACTGAATAAGAGGCAGACCCTATTCTGAGGGCACCACAGCCTGCAAAACTTTTCTCCCGAAAGCTGCTTCAGCCGAAGCAAAGACATCAAACTTGTAAAATTTTAAAAAGTATTTAAGGAGGACCAGGTAGCCGCCTTATAAATCTGATCCATATAGGTCTCGTTCTTAAAGGCCCAAGAGGAAGCAACTGCTCTAGTGGAATGAGCCGTTATCCTCTCAGGAAGACGATGTCCAGCTGTCTCGTATGCTAAGCGGATGACACTCCTTAACCAAAAAGATAGGGAAGTCGAAGTAGCCTTCTGCCCCTTACGCTTCCCCGAATAGACAACAAAGAGGAAGATTGTCTAAACTCTTTATACTAGCCTTACAGCCTGTATTTTATTATTTTTCTACATGTTTGCAGAATATTTTTAAACCTAATGGAATAAAGCTTTTCATATTTTTAGCAATTTTTTTACTTGTTTTTTTTTTAAATTCCTTAGTAACCTGAAGATAGAACTTCAAGGCGCGAACCACATCCAAATTGTGATGAAATATTGATCGGGAGGGTGGACTCCTCCTGAGTCCACAACCCCTGTGCCTTCCTGGCACCCCAAACTGCTCCCCATCCGGATAGGCTTGCGTCCATAGTCACAATCTCCCAGGATGGTCTTAAGAAGCATGTCCCTAAGGACAGATGATCTGGACAGAGCCACCAAGATAGCGATTCTCTCAACCGGCTGTCTAATACAATCTGTTAAGACAGATCTGAATGATCGCTGTTCCACTGCCTCAGCATGCACAGTTGTAAAGGTCTGAGACGAAACCTGGCAAACGGAATGATGTCCATACAGGACACCTTGAGACCAATCACCTCCATACACTGAGCCACAGAGGGACTCAAGGAGGTCCGGAGGGCAAGACATGCCGAAGTTAGCTTGCAACATATCTGGTCTGTTAGAAATATCCTCATAGATATGGAGTCTATTATAGTACCCAGGCATTCCACCGTGGTACTTGGTATAAGAGAACTCTTTTCCAAATTTATCTTCTATCCATGTGATCGAAGAAGACTGAGAAGGGATTCCAAGAATTCTTCTGCAAGATGAAAGGATGATGCATGCACCAGAATATCGTCTAATTATGGGACTACTGCAATACCCTGAGTTCTGGCAACGGCTAGAAGACCCCCCAGAACCTTCATAAAGATTCTTGGAGCAGTAGCTAGGCCAAACGGAAGGACAATGAACTGGAAGTGCTGGTCCAGGAATGCAAACCTCAGGAACTGAAAGTGTTCCCTGTGGATTGGAACATGAAGGCAAGCATCCTTTAGATCTATAGTGGTCATAAACTGGCCTTCCTGAATTAAAGGAAGGATGGACCTTATTGTCTTCATCTTGAAGGAAGGGACACTGAGAAATTTGTTTAAGCACTTTAGGTCCAGAATTGGGTGGAAAGCTCCCTCCTTCTTTGGGACCACGAAAAGGTTTGAATAAAACCCCAAACCTCTTTCTTCGATAGGCACCGGGACAAAAACTCCTAAGGAGGATAGATCCCGAACACACCCTAGAAAGGCATCCCTCTTTTCTGGTCAGGTAGACAGAATCGAGAGAAGGAAACTGCCCCTTAGCGGATGAGATTTTAAACCTATCTTGTATCCCTGAGATACCACCTCCAGGACCCACAGATCCTGTACGTCCTTGAACCAGGCGTCTGAAAAAAGAGATAGTCTGGCCCCTACACGATCTGAACCCGGATCAGGGGCCGCCACTTCATGCAGATTTGTTTTCTGCGGGCTTCTTATTCTGCTTGGATCTATTCCAGGACTTAGCCGGCTTCCAAGTAAATCCTCCTTGGAGGAAGATTGTTGTCGTTGGGATTTGTCAGAACAAAAGGAACGGAAATTAGAAGATTGTCTTATCTTGTGGTAGGAAGGCACCCTTGCCTAATAATGGAGTCCAGGCCTGGACAAAATAAAATCTTTCCCTTGAAGGGAAGAGAAAGGAGTCTGGACTTAGAAGTCATATCCGCAGACCAAGTGTCAGCCGCTCTGGAATCAATCCGGGATGTAACCCAACTGCTAGCGTGAATTGAAAGCACACGCTAGCACACTGAGAAATATCCAGGACGTGACCCACTCAGGAAGCAGATTAGAAGATAACAAAAATGAATATTGTTCCAGAATGCAGGAAAGCCACAAAGGATAAAACGTCCCTTTAAGTAGTACAAAGAACAAAAAGGAAATGCTCTTACTTTGAAGCTTCTGAAAAAGGTCCTCTTTAGCAGGCTTGTAAAACAAAGGAAAAGTTCTCTTTTGCAGCTTGTAAAAGTATAATGTCCCTTTAAGCAGGTTTATAACAAACAGAAAGGCAAAGTTCTCTTTTGCAGCTTGTAAAAGTAAATGTCCCTTTTAAGCAGGTGTATAATAAACAGAAAGGCAAAGTTCTCTTTTGCAGCTTGTAAAAGTATAATGTCCCTTTAAGCAGGTTTATAACAAACAGAAAGGCAAAGTTCTCTTTTGCAGCTTGTAAAAGTAAATGTCCCTTTTAAGCAGGTGTATAACAAACAGAAAGGCAAAGTTCTCTTTTGCAGCTTGTAAAAGTAAAATGTCCCTTTAAGCAGGTCTTGTTTAACAAAGAATAGGTTTAAAGGTAAAGGCCAAAGCAAGGTCAGGCAGGCAGAAGTCGGCATCCAAATATCAGCAAAAGGTATAGGCAAAAGACAGGGTCAGGCAAGCAGAAGTCGGCATCCAAGAGACAGCAAAAGGGTAATAGCTACAGGCAAGGTCAGGCAGGCAGAAGTCAATGTCCAAATATCAGCAAGTAGGGATTAGGCAAGAGGCTTGGTCAGGCAGGCAGAAGTCGGTACACAGAAGAATAAAACTGATATGGTACTCACAATCCAGGGAAACAAACAAACGGGCCCAGATTCAGATCTCCCGCCGAGATTTAAAGGGCAGGAGCGTAACCGTCATCAGAGGGGTGTGAGAGAAAGCGTCATGTTGCTAAGCAACATGACGTCAGAGACACAGAGGAGTTCCGGGAGCCGCGGCGACACGGCGATGAACGGAAGCGCTCATGACAGCACCCCCTCCTCAAGGGCCCCTCCGGGGGACAGGACCAGGTCTATCAGGATGAGTCTTGTGGAAGGTCTTGACCAATATTGGAGCATTTACTTGATGAGCAGGTTCCCAAGAACGTTCCGTGACTGGATAACCCTTCCAATGAATGAGATAATACAATTTCTTGCCCCGCAATTTGGAATCTAGAATATGGCTGATCTCAAACTCAGGATGTCCATGCACCAATAACGGTGGAGGTTTAGAAAAAGGCTTAGAATACCTGTTAATCATCACAGGTTTTAAAAGAGAAACATGGAATACCGGATGGACTTTGAGAGACTTGGGTAAAGCTACCCGATAAGCAGTGGAACATACCTGACCCAGTATTCGGAAAGGACCCACATATCGTGGTCCCAATTTGTTAGAAGGTTGTTTCAGGCGAAGAAATCGAGAGGAAATCCAAACTTTATCACCAGGGCGATATTTGGGAGCCTTTTTCCGTCGAAGATCCGAAAAGAACTTGTAACGTCTAGAAGTTACAGAAAGAATACGATGTATCTTCTGCCAATGTCGAGTTAATCTTCGGGCTGTAAGATCAGAAGCAGGATTCACTGTGGAGGAAGTATGCAAAGGGAACGTCCTAGGCTGATATCCGTAAGCTGCATGAAAAGGAGAAGTCTGAAGGGAGGAATTGTACCGGGCATTATGGGCCAATTCAGCCAAAGGAAGGTAAGAAGTCCAGTTAGAATGATAATGATCCACATAATGTCTAAGATATGTTTCAAGACACTGGTTTACTCTTTCAGTCTGACCATTCGATTGTGGGTGGTGAGAAGTAGAGAGAGATATAGTAGTACCAAAATGTTTACAAAGTGACCTCCAAAATCGAGAAACGAATTGTACCCCTCTATCTGAAACAATATCAAGAGGAAATCCATGGATTCTTACAATATGTAGAATAAAAAGTTCAGAGAGTCTTTTGGCAGATGGTAATCCTGGCAAGGGTACAAAATGAGCCGTCTTAGTGAACCTGTCGACCACCACCCAGATAGTATTGTTCCCAGTGGACAAGGGAAGATCGGTAATAAAGTCCATGGATACATGAGTCCAAGGCTGGTGAGGTATAGGCAATGGTTGGAGTAATCCTGAAGGAAGTTGGCGTGGAGTTTTGTTCATGGCACATTGTGTGCATACTGAGACGTAATCCTTCACATCTTGAGAGAGTGTAGGCCACCAGACATGTTGTTTGAGGTTTCGAGTGGTAATACTGATGCCAGGATGTCCAGAAAGGGGACTATCATGAGCCCAAAATAAAATCTTGGAACGAAGGCGTTCAGGAACAAAGAGTAAACCATTGGGAGGTTTACAGGACAAAGGAAGACGCTCTTGAGCGGACTGTAATTCTTGTAACCAAGAAGTTGTTAACTGGGCAATGACTTCATGAGGTTGGAGAATGGTACCAGACTCAGGAACTGGGGTATCTTGAAATTGTCTGGAAAGTGCGTCTGCTTTAATATTTTTTGAACCAGGTATGTAAGACAAATTATAGTGAAACCGAGAGAAGAATAAGGACCAGCGTGCTTGCCTGGAATTTAGTCGTTTGGCTGTTTGGAGATACAGAAGGTTCTTATGATCAGTAAGTATAGTAAATGGCAAAGAAGTACCTTCCAGCCAATGTCTCCATTCATCCAATGCCATCTTGATGGCAAGTAACTCTTTATTCCCTACGTCATAGTTAAATTCGGAAGGAGTGAATTTTTTAGAGAAAAAAGCAACAGGATGAATCCTTCCAGTCTCTGGTATTCGTTGAGACAGAACCGCTCCAGCAGCAACAGAGGAAGCATCCACCTCCAGAATAAATTGAAACTCAGGATTTGGATGACGAAGGATAGGAGCTGAGGAAAAAGCTTCTTTGAGAGATTCAAAAGCTTCTATAGCCTCAGACGGCCATACTTTACAGTTTTGTCCTTTTCTTGTGAGAGAAGTAAGAGGAGAAGTAATAGTAGCAAAATTCTTGATGAACTTTCTGTAATAATTGGCGAAGCCTAGGAAACGTTGTAAAGCCTTCAAAGAATCAGGTCTAGGCCAATCCAAAATGGCAGAAAGTTTAGTAGGGTCCATTTCGAATCCAGATGCCGATATTACATAACCCAGAAAGGGTATGATTTTTTGATGGAAAGAACATTTCTCCAGTTTAGCAAACAGATGGAATTCTCTTAGACGTTGAAGTACTTTCTTGACGTGGTGCACATGATCTTGGTGGTTCTGAGAAAAAATTAAGATGTCGTCCAGGTATATGATAACAAAAATATTCAAAAAATCACGAAAGATCTCATTTACAAAATGCTGGAAAACCGCCGGAGCATTGCATAGCCCAAAGGGCATGACCAAATATTCATAATGCCCAAATCGAGTGTTAAAGGCAGTCTTCCACTCATCTCCTTTGCGTATACGGATCAAGTTGTATGCACCACGTAGGTCGAGTTTGGTGAAAATGGTGGCTCCCTGAAGATAAGTAAAAAGTTCAGGAATAAGGGGCAGAGGATAACTGTTCTTGATGGTAATCTGATTCAATCCACGATAATCAATACAGGGTCTTAATCCGCCATCCTTTTTTCCCACAAAAAAGAAACCAGCCCCTACAGGGGAAGAGGAGGGTCGAATAAATCCTCTAGCCAGATTGTCTTTTATATATTCTTCCAGAGCCATGTTTTCTGGTTTAGAAAGTGGATATGTTTTGCCTCGAGGATAGGCAGCCCCAGGAAGGAGGTCAATGGGACAATCAAAAGGGCGATGAGGAGGAAGACGTTCCGCTTCTTTTTTGGAGAAGACATCCACAAAGTCATGGTAATGCATAGGTAAGGATTCCGGAGTTTCAACTGTGAGAGCAATAGTGAGTGGTAACTTAGTAATCTCTTGAAGACATTTAGTCTGGCATGTAGATCCCCAGGAAGTGAGTTCACCGAAAGTCCAAGAAAAAATGGGATTGTGAATCTGGAGCCAGGGTAATCCCAAGATAATGGGAAATTGCGGAGTGGGAATGACATCGAAACAAATTGTCTCAGAATGAAGTATTCCTACGGTGAGGATTAAGGGTTGAGTAGAAAACTGAATGTATCCAGAACCCAAAGGATCTCCACTGACCGTAGAGACTGAAATGGAATACTCCTTCTTTAGTAAGGGTATAGAATGAGTAGAAACAAATGTAGAGTCAATGAACACACCTCCAGCACCGGAATCAATTAGGGCTTGGGTATAGATCTTCTTTTGTCCAATTAGAAGAGTTACTGGAACAAAGAGTTTCTTGTATAGGGAATGACCACTATTTTGGCTTAACTCAGTTCCCTGGACTAGAGTTAAGCCCTGGCTTTTACTGGCCTAGTAGGACAATCCCTTAATAAATGTCCTTTAAGGCCACAGTACAGACATAAGCCAAGAGTCCGTCTTCTTAAGCGTTCAGTCTCAGTTAATTTTATACTTCCTACTTCCATGGGTTCAGCCTGATCAGTAGTAGGAGAGGCTGGAGTGACTGGACTAGAAAAACGAGGAGCTAAACGAAAAGGAGTTCGAGTGGCAGTCCTCTGTGTTCTATCCTTTTCTTGTTGGCGTTCACGAAACCTGGCGTCGAGACAGATACAGAGATTTATTAAGGCTTCTAAGGACTCTGGAAGTTCACGATACACCAATTCATCCTTGAGACGCTCAGAAAGTCCTTTACGGAAAGCGGCTCTGAGTGCTCCCTGATTCCAAGTGGTTTCAGAGGCAAGGGTGCGGAACTCAATTGCATATTGAGAGACTGGTTGATTTCCTTGACGTAAATCCAGGAGATTTGCTTCAGCAGCGGATGACCTTCCAGGTTTATCGAATACGTTTGAGAATGTAGATAGAAATGTATCAACATCCAACAGTATAGGATCATTCTTTTCTAGCAAAGGTGACACCCAAGCCAAGGCTTTTCCTTTCATTAAGGAAATAAGAAACGTGATTCTAGAAGAGGCAGTAGCAAAGAGAGTAGGGCTATTTCGGAAATGAAGACGGCATTGATTCAAAAAGCCTCTACATTCTTCAGGATTCCCATCATATTTATCCGGAAGAGGAATCCTGGGACTTAGTTGTACCTGAGACTGATTGTTAGGGATCGGAGGAGGTAATGCCTCAATCGGATTTGGATTGGGATTAGGATTGGGAGGTGCGGTAGCAACCAAATTTTGTAATAGAGCAGTAATTTGATCAAGTTTAGTGTCCAGAGACTGCAAGTGAGTGGCATGAGAACCCAAGAGCTGTCCCTGGTGAGCCACGGCCATAGATAATTCAGTGGGGTCCATTTTTATGGCCCGTTTGTAATGTCAGCCGCTCTGGAATCAATCCGGGATGTAACCCAACTGCTAGCGTGAATTGAAAGCACACGCTAGCACACTGAGAAATATCCAGGACGTGACCCACTCAGGAAGCAGATTAGAAGATAACAAAAATGAATATTGTTCCAGAATGCAGGAAAGCCACAAAGGATAAAACGTCCCTTTAAGTAGTACAAAGAACAAAAAGGAAATGCTCTTACTTTGAAGCTTCTGAAAAAGGTCCTCTTTAGCAGGCTTGTAAAACAAAGGAAAAGTTCTCTTTTGCAGCTTGTAAAAGTATAATGTCCCTTTAAGCAGGTTTATAACAAACAGAAAGGCAAAGTTCTCTTTTGCAGCTTGTAAAAGTAAATGTCCCTTTTAAGCAGGTGTATAATAAACAGAAAGGCAAAGTTCTCTTTTGCAGCTTGTAAAAGTATAATGTCCCTTTAAGCAGGTTTATAACAAACAGAAAGGCAAAGTTCTCTTTTGCAGCTTGTAAAAGTAAATGTCCCTTTTAAGCAGGTGTATAACAAACAGAAAGGCAAAGTTCTCTTTTGCAGCTTGTAAAAGTAAAATGTCCCTTTAAGCAGGTCTTGTTTAACAAAGAATAGGTTTAAAGGTAAAGGCCAAAGCAAGGTCAGGCAGGCAGAAGTCGGCATCCAAATATCAGCAAAAGGTATAGGCAAAAGACAGGGTCAGGCAAGCAGAAGTCGGCATCCAAGAGACAGCAAAAGGGTAATAGCTACAGGCAAGGTCAGGCAGGCAGAAGTCAATGTCCAAATATCAGCAAGTAGGGATTAGGCAAGAGGCTTGGTCAGGCAGGCAGAAGTCGGTACACAGAAGAATAAAACTGATATGGTACTCACAATCCAGGGAAACAAACAAACGGGCCCAGATTCAGATCTCCCGCCGAGATTTAAAGGGCAGGAGCGTAACCGTCATCAGAGGGGTGTGAGAGAAAGCGTCATGTTGCTAAGCAACATGACGTCAGAGACACAGAGGAGTTCCGGGAGCCGCGGCGACACGGCGATGAACGGAAGCGCTCATGACACCAAGACTTCAACCAGAGCGCCTGGTGGGCTAGGACCGCAAACCAGAGGCCTTTGCATTTAGGCAAATAATTTGCATGTTCGCATCACAGATAAAAGAATTAGCAATTCTCAGAGCTTTAATTCTTTCTTGAATATCCTCGAGGGGAGACTCCCCCGCAGTGAGTTCCGACAAAGAGTCGTACCAGTAGGTAGCCGCTCCGGGAACCACGGCAACTACAGCTGCCGGTTGAAACAAAAATCCCGTATGTTGAAACATCTTTCTCAGAAAGGTTTTCATTTTCTAATCCATTGGCTCTCTGAATGAAGAACTATCCTCAAGAGGTATAGTAGTAAGTTTAGCAAGCATAGAGATAGCACCATCCACATAGAAATGGAGCCCCACAAATCCAGTTGAGAGTCCGGGACCGGTACCAACTTTTTAAAAGTAGACGAGGGGAAAAGGAAGAACCAATTCTTTCCCATTCGTTCTTAATAATGTTCGCCATCTTATCTGGCACAGGAAAAGTCAAAGGAACTTTCCTGTCTTCATAAACTCTATCTAATTTAGGTATCATAGGTTCTTCAGGCAGCGCAGCCTCTGGAACCTCTAACGTAGACAGAACCTCCTTTAATAAAAAACTCAAGTACTAAATTTTAAATCTAAAGGACGGTTTCTCCGCAGCATGAGGATTAGACGCTAAGGACTCCGACTCAGAAAGTTCACCCTCTGAAGCTACAGAGGTTAACTCATCATCGGATAACTGGGACATAATAGCTAAATCCGATAAATATTTAGATGACTCCTCGTCAGGAGAGCTATGTTTAACCTTTCTCTTGCGTTTGTTAGAGCGAGGTAATGCACTGATGGCCACAGACACCGCCGTTTATAACTTAGCTGCAAAGTCCGCAGGAAGAAGGCCCCCTCCGGATGGAGGATTAGATTTTCTACGGGGAACTGCATGTGGAGTGGATAATGTAGCAAGGGTAGTAATCTCATTGGACACCGAGTCCTGAGAGGTAGATGGCTCAGAGGGACTAAGAGCCTTAGCAGGCTTGTCTCCCTTCTTAGACTTTATAACGGTGTTAAGGCATGTGGAACATAATTGAGTGGGCGGGAAAATCACGGCCTCCTCACAATATATTATCAGGTATGATTTAGTACAGAAGGAGTACCTTCTAACTTGTCATAGTCATTCATAGCTCAGGTTATACCCACAGAAAAACAAAAATAAAAAGTTTATTTTTTATTTTAGAAAACAGCACCTTTATACTCCCAATGGCTGGGGCACTCACCACCTCCTAGACCCAGACAGTTAACAGAGGAAACATTCTCCTCAGGTTCAAGTCTCAGCAGGAATGGCGAAAATTAACATAGACCACACCCAGTCACATAGAGTGGAAGACAGTACTTCCCTTGTTATTACAAGTACAGCAAGTAAAAGGAGCTGTGCAACACTTTCAAAAACGAAAGTGAAATTTAAAAGTGAAACAAGTTTGTTCCAGCCAAAAACACACAGTCTATCAGCCCAGGAAAAAATCACACAAAGCAGCATGTAAATAAATAATACACTGATTAATTAACCCCAACTGTTCAATAAACTCCCTCCAGAGGATATTAAACCTGGATCCTATCAAGGTATAAAGGAGCCACACTGTGACCCTGTCATAGCCTTTTATGTGTAAAATTTGAAACCATCTTACCTCCAGGATCCATGCTGTGGAACAGAACACAGCCTCTCAAGTGTGACAGTCTTATAGCAGCGCTCCTGACATGGACTTGAGAGAAAGCAGGCAGTGAAACTCATCAACACTGATTGCTTAGGAGCTGTTAGCAGTAGTGTGGATGGTTTTGCAGAAAAACTTTCCCTGCATCTCCAGACTCTAACTTTGATCAATACTCTCACTGAGAGGTTGACATGACTACTTAAAACTCCAGTCCTATCTCGAAGGGCAGATACCCTTTTTCAGGACTCTCCGAATCTTCTGCCACTTCTCTGCCACCTCCTAAAGTGACGAAAGGCAAAGAATGACTGGGGTAATGAGGAAGTGGGAGGGATATTTAAAGGGACAGTCTACCATAGAATTGTTACTGTTTAAAAAAATAGATAATTCCTTTATTACCCATTCCCAAGTTTTGCATAACCAACACAGTTATATTAATATACTTTTCACCTCTGTGATTACCTTGTATCTAGGAACCTTCTTCCAGCCCCCTGATCACATGACTTTGACTGTTTATTATCTATTGTCTTAAAGGGACAGTCAAGTCCAAAAAAAACTTTAATTTCTCAAATAGGACATCTAATTTTAAACAACTTTCCAATTTACTTTTATCAACAATTTTGTTTTGTTCTCTTGGTATTCTAGTTGAAAGCAAACCTAGGGAGGCACATATGATAATTTCTAAGCCCTTGAAGACCGCCTCTATTTTATTTACTTTTCACAGCAGGGGAGAGCAAGCTCATGTAGGCCATATAGATAGCATTGTGATCACGCCCGTGGCTAGTGGCAGACACTGTACTAATTGGCTAAAATGCAAGTCAATAGATAATAACTAAAAGTCATGTGATTAGGGGCGGTCAGAAGATTTTTAGATACAAGATAATCACAGAGGTAAAAAGTGTATTAATATAACAGTGTTGGTTTTGCAAAACTGGGGAATGGGTAATAAAGGGATTATCTATCTTTTAAAACAACAAAAATTCTGGTGTTGACTGTCCCTTTAAATTTAGCATTGTTTTGTGCTAAATCTTAAATAACCCCCTGTGCCTGAACACAGTGTTATCTATATGGCCCACGTGTACTTTCTGTCTCTTTGTGTTGAAAAGAGATTTAAAAAGCATGTGATAAGAGGCGGCCCTCAATGGCTAAGAAATTAGCATATGAGCCTACCTATGTTTAGTTTAAACTAAGAATACCAAGAGAAAAAAGCAAATTGGAATGTTGATTAAAATTAAAAGTCCTATCTGAATAATGAAAGTTTAATTTATACCAGACTGTCCCTTTAAGCCTTTGGCTGGGGTGTCTTTTCCTCCTCCTGGTGGAAAGGTGTTGTATTTCTCAACAGTAAGGAATTAAGCTGTGGACTCTCCCTATCTTAGGCAGGAAATATACATTTTACCATGTTTCATCGCTGTTCTTTCACCATGCATGATAGTAAATATAAATATTATAATATGCATGATACTAAATATGTGGTCCTCATGTCCCTTTAAGTCTGCCAAGCTAAGATAAAAATTATGTTTTTAGCACTGACCTTAATCTGAAGGGTCCAACTTTACTACATCTCTTTATGTGATGTAATAGCAACTACGTCAGTAATGCAGATCTATTTTCTCAACTGTAAATCTACCTAAATCTAAACTGAGTATTATTCTTCTGTTAGCATTTATATTACAAAAGTGGTACATTAAAGCACAATTTACACAAACCCAACAATTCTATTCTGTGCGTAAAGCGGAGTGGAAATACTAAATAAATAGGCACGGAGAGTGCAGAATGCTGGAAGTTAATGAGAGCCACAGCAGCAGACGAGAGCTGAGTCTGAGGCACCATGGGGTAATGTTTTCCAGGTGCAGAGCCAACAAACACTAAAATTAAAGCTGTCACACTCTATTCACAACTGAAATCTGCCCGTCCCAAGTCAGAAACCGGCCCCTTGCTTTAAGGCATTATTACGTTAACCCTTTCCTTCTGTTAGGTTCTCAAAGGCAAATATAATATATGTCATAAATCATTTGCACTCACTGCACCCAAGTGTACTCTAACAATTATAATATTAATGAAGAACACAATCACCGTATACCAATGCTACACAGAGACTGATACCTTTTTTACTTCACTCGGATAAATAAGTCATATTGCAGAATGGTGCAGAAATGTACCCTAAACTAATTCCTACTGTATAGTCTGGTAAACATTACTCGTGTTTTGTAGAGGAAAATGATTAACAATAAAGTTTTTACAATGAATAAAGTCATGAAGTTTTGATGTCTCAGAAATAGGGTTGCAGCACATTGTCATGTAGTGTTTGTGCTATCACCATTTACAAATAGTTCTATAATTTTTAGTCTGAGTCTCTAGGTGGAAGGAGAGATCTTAAAAAAACATTAAAGTATTTTTTGATATGCACAGTATAGCAATTAAACATTTCATTGTAAAAGATACACACAAAGTAAATATTTAAAAGACATTTATAACTGCCATTTTGTTAGCAAAATGTGTTTTGTTTTGCAGCCATGGAGCACATCACTTAAAAAAGCCGTTTGATTACTGTTTATCTAATCTCGTATCTGTAGCCAATTAGGGACAGATATAAATGAGCCTCCCTGATTAAACAATCACTACTCAGAATATATTGTAAGGTAAGTTTTACGGATTCTGCAAAATGTACTCCGTCCTCCTTTAGGGTAATGTAAAAAAACACAATACTGCAAGAATTTACTGCATATAAGTAATCTAAGGTGCACACAGTTCCAGTGTAAGCACTGCAAACATATACTTAGATTCCAAACAGGGTGACCACTAATTCAGGGAAATGGAGTACCGATAAGAAGCTGCAGATGGCAGCATTGTGGCCGACAACTCTGGTCTTACCTGATATCAGTTTATCGACAAATGATGAATAACTGAAGTAACGCAATACTCAACTATAGCAGATAAATTGCTGTCACAGAAAACCATAATTGTTTTCTTTATTATTAGCACAAGTAAAGCTCACACATATATGTGCACTAGAACCTATGTGGGGATAAACCCACCAACGTTTACTAAGCCATTTAAGTCAATTAAAACCTGTAAATTATACTTATTTAAAACCATTATATCCCAAATAGGATAAGACTCAATTCTCTTCTAAAGTAGGGAGGGAAGACCACTAACATAGGAGGAAGCGAAATGCAAACAATGATTTAAGAGGCTAGAAAAATGCAAAATGTTCAAAAGCTAATGTAAGTGCTCAGTAAAACAATGAGAGGATTTTACAGGAACAATACCTCAAAGTACAATTAGGGTGATAAGTGGATAATATCTTAATCTGGGTAACTAAGACAACAGAATAAGAGAGAGAGGGAGTACAAACAGTAAGGCTATTAGTGGCACAGCCTGACAAAAGGCTCACTGTTAGAACCATGTCAACATTTATAAACGGTTAAGAAAACACTCATATAGCGACAGTGGAAAACTCGACTGCATAAACAGTGCAATCAAGGCAAATTATCCCTCCTGATTATCAGGACTGGTCATTCATGTCTATACAAGGATACTGTCAACTCCATAAAGTTTTTTTTTAAAGAGCTTTAAAATGTGACTATACACACACACGTATATGTATATATATATATATATATATATATATATATATATATATATATATATATTGTCAGTTTGCACAATATCTTTACTATACAAAATGCTTCATTGGTTTAAACCAGGGTTTCGTTTATGGGTCAGCTTCATGACACCCAAAAAGTGATATCCCTTTGGCTATATAAGATAAAAACAAACAAACATATGAACAAATTTGTTTATTTCAAAATACAGGACATCAGAGCAAAAATAATCTTTAGGAAATGACAAACAATTATTAATTTTACCTACATATTCTTATCTTTACCACTAAGTTATCTTTACCACTAATTCACTGTAATAGCAGTTACCAGGCACCGTGATAAACCAGTATGTCCATAATTGGTCAATTGTATTGCTGGTTATTTCATGATAATACATATATTAATTTTCTTAGCACAAAACAAATTAAAACACTTTATCAAAAACAGTGCTCAAAAAGTGCTCAAGATAAAGGAGCCAGAAACTTTTGGCCATTCTTATAACATATATACTGTATATATATATATATATATATATATATATATATATATATATATATATACTGTATATATATAATAGTAGCAAGAACTAGCACTCGCTGGACTTTTTCAAACACCAAAAAGTTTTAATGTGACGTTTCGTAGACAAAGTATCCCCTTCCTCAGACGATACTTTGTCTCCGAAACGTCACATTAAAACTTTTTGGTGTTTGAAAAAGTCCAGCGAGTGCTAGTTCTTGCTACTATTATCTATTACCCACTAGCACCCTGGCTGTTGAACCGTTGAAGTAAGAGTGCTCATCTTGGTACTATATATATATATATATATATATATATATATATATATATATATATATCTATACTGTATATATATATACTGTATATATACATACACACACATTATATACCCAATAAAAGTTAGATTTGTATTTCAAAGCTGTGAGGCCTAAGAAGGATCCAGCTGCACCAAGCTAAATTTTTATGCGGCTTCTAGTGTGGGGTATCCATGAGATTCTTTGGGCGCCAGGGTTTGTCAAGCCTAGTATCAAAGGGACTTTCTAGTGTAAAAATAAAAAAAGTCTTTATTTTATCATTTTATTTTTTCAATTCAGCTACTTGCACAGCGAGCCAATCAGGACCAAGCATATGTATATAGATGTTCAAATCACTGGCCCCATACACATAGCGAGCTGCCCAGGTGTTTTTGTGTATATGTTAAACACGGCTCTGAGCAGTCACAGAGTTTCCCACTCTGGTGCTAATGACGGCTTAGAGCCGTCACTAGCACTCTCCCACCTTGAGGGAGATCTGGGGGCTCCCACCCGCTCTTACCCTGGCGATCGTGCCTGTAGAGTGACAGGCATCGAAGGGGCTTCCCGTTTTGCGTGGTGACGTTGCGCAATAACGTGATGATCTCACTGTGCAACTTTTTTTATACTTAACAGAGGCGTAACTAGAAACCCCAGGTGCAAGAATCTAAGAAGGGCCCCCCACAAAAGGGAATTTGATACATATCTTTTTTCTTTTTTTTTACATTTAACACAGAAAAAAAAAATGTGAATCAGATTACGTCTGCAAAAGGAGGTACCCTGTGCCCACAGTCTGTGAGACGGTCTGACCCCCTATTACTGTATATAGTGAAACTGTTTAACCCACCAGTACTGTATATAGTGAGTTAGTGACACAGTCTGTAATCTGCCGTTGAGATAGCTGGCCTGACCCTACCCGCCCCAGTACTTTATAAAGTGACCACAGTAGTCTGTGACATGGTCCAGCCCCCCTGTACTGTATATAGTGCTACTGTATAGACTGACACTGTTTACCCCCCCATGCTGTAGTAACAAGGTCTGTAATTTGCTGGTTCCACAAACATACACATACATACATGCATAAATACACACACAGTCACAATTTTTTTTTTTTTTAAGCTGGGCCCCAACCCTTGGGGCCCAGTCACAATTGTGACCTCTGCACCCCCTGTAGTTTCGCCCCTGGCTACAGACCCCCAAGACCCACCATTGGAAAGGTAATCGCCTAACCTTTCGATCAGTGTAAGTCTTGGGGGTCTGAAAATAAAAAACAGAATTTATGCTTACCTGATAAATTTCTTTCTCTTGCGATGTATTGAGTCCACGGATTCATCCAATACTTGTGGGATATTCTCCTTCCTAACAGGAAGTGGCAAAGAGAGCACCCACAGCAGAGCTGTCTATATAGCTCCTCCCTTAGCTCCACCCCCCAGTCATTCGACCGAAGGCTAGGAAGAAAAAGGAGAAACTATAGGGTGCAGAGGTGACTGAAGGTTTTTAAATAAAAATATACTACCTGTCTTAAAAAGAAAGGGCGGGCCGTGGACTCGATACATCGCAAGAGAAAGAAATTTATCAGGTAAGCATAAATTCTGTTTTCTCTTGCAAGATGTATCGAGTCCACGGGTTCATCCAATACTTGTGGGATACCAATACCAAAGCTTTAGGACACGGATGAAGGGAGGGACAAGACAGGTACCTAAACGGAAGGCATCACTGCTTGTAGAACCTTTCTCCCAAAAATAGCCTCTGAAGAAGCAAAAGTACCAAATTTGTAAAATTTGGAAAAAGTATGAAGCGAAGACCAAGTCGCCGCCTTACAAATCTGTTCAACAGAAGCCTCATTTTTAAAAGCCCACGTGGAAGCCACTGCTCTAGTAGAATGAGCAGTAATCCTTTCAAGAGGCTGCTGGCCAGCAGTCTCATAAGCCAAACGGATGATGCTTTTCAGCCAAAAAGAAAGAGAGGTAGCCGTAGCCTTTTGACCTCTCCGCTTACCAGAATAGACAACAAACAACGAAGATTTTTGACGAAGATCTTTAGTTGCTTGTAAGTAGAACTTTAAAGCACAAACCACATCAAGATTGTGTAACAGACGTTCCTTCTTGGAAGAAGGATTAGGACACAGAGAAGGAACAACAATTTCCTGATTGATATTCCTATTAGAAACAACCTTAGGGAGGAATCCAGGTTTGGTACGCAAAACCAACTTATCTGCATGGAAAACAAGATAAGGTGAGTCACACTGTAAAGCAGATAACTCAGAAACTCTTCGAGCCGAAGAGATAGCTACTAAAAACAGAACTTTCCAAGATAAAAGCTTAATATCTATGGAATGCATAGGTTCAAACGGAACCCCTTGAAGAACTTTAAGAACTAAGTTTAAGCTCCATGGCGGAGCAACAGGTTTGAATACAGGCTTGATTCTGACTAAAGCCTGACTAAACGCCTGAATGTCTGGGACATCTGCCAGACGTTTATGTAAAAGAATAGACAAAGCAGATATCTGTCCTTTTAAGGAGCTAGCTGATAATCCCTTCTCCAACCCTTCTTGGAGAAAAGACAATATTCTAGGAATCCTAATCTTACTCCATGAGTAACCCTTGGATTCACACCAATAAAGATATTTTCGCCATATCTTATGATAGATTTTCCTGGTGACAGGCTTTCTAGCCTGAATCAGCGTATCAATGACTGACTCAGAGAAACCACGCTTTGATAAAATCAGGCGTTCAATTTCCAAGCAGTCAGACGCAGAGAAATTATATTTGGATGCTTGAATGGACCCTGGATTAGAAGGTCCTGCCTCATCGTCAGAGTCCACGGTGGAACAGATGACATGTCCATCAGATCTGCATACCAAGTCCTGCGTGGCCACGCAGGTGCTATCAAAATCACTGAAGCTCTCTCCTACTTGATTCTGGCAACCAGACGTGGAAGGAGAGGAAACGGTGGAAATACATAGGCTAGGTTGAAGGACCAGGGCACTGCTAGAGCCTCTATCAGTACTGCCTGGGGATCCCGGGACCTGGACCCGTAACAAGGAAGCTTGGCGTTCTGACGGGACGCCATCAGATCTAATTCTGGTGTGCCCCATAGCTGAGTCAGCTGGGCAAATACTTCCGGATTGAGCTCCCACTCCCCCGGATAGAAAGTCTGGCGACTTAGGAAATCCGCCTCCCAGTTCTCTACCCCTGGGATATGGATTGCTGAAAGATGGCAGGAGTGAGTCTCCGCCCATCAAATTATTTTGGTCACCTCCATCATCGCTAGAGAACTCCGTGTTCCTCCTTGATGATTGATATAAGCTACAGTCGTGATGTTGTCCGACTGAAATCTGATGAATTTGGCTGCAGCTAGCTGAGGCCACACCTGAAGTGCATTGAATATCGCTCTCAGTTCTAGAATGTTTATCGGGAGGAGAGTTTCCTCCCGAGACCATAAGCCCTGTGCTTTCAGGGAGTTCCAGACTGCACCCCAGCAGGCTGGCATCTGTCGTTACTATGAGCCACTCTGGCCTGCGGAAACATATTCCCTGAGACAGGTGGTCCTGAGACAACCACCAGAGAAGAGAATCTCTGGTCTCCTGATCAAGATGTATTTGAGGAGATAAATCTGCATAATCCCCGTTCCACTATTTGAGCATGCATAGTTGCAGTGGTCTGAGGTGTAGGCGGGCAAAAGGAACTATGTCCATTGCCGCTACCATAAGTCCGATTACCTCCATACACTGAGCCACTGATGGCCGAGGAATGGAATGAAGAGCTCGGCAGGTGGTTATGAGTTTTGATTTCCTGACCTCAGTCAGAAATATTTTCATTTCTACCGAGTCTATTAGAGTCCCTAGGAAGGAAACTCTTGTGAGAGGGAAGAGAGAACTCTTTTTTATGTTCACCTTTCACCCATGAGATCTTAGAAAAGCCAACACGATGTCTGTGTGAGACTTGGCTAGCTGGAAAATCGACGCTTGAATTAAGATGTCGTCTAGATAAGGCGCCACTGCTATGCCCCGCGGTCTTAGAACCACCAAAAGGGACCCTAGCACCTTTGTGAAAATTCTGGGAGCCGCGGCCAACCCAAAGGGAAGGGCCACAAACTGGTAATGCCTGTCCAGAAAGGCAAATCTGAGGAATTTATGATGATCTCTGTGAATAGGGATGTGCAGATACGCATCCTTTAAGTCCCCGGTAGTCATATATTGACCTTCCTGGATCAGAGGCAGAATAGTCCGAATAGTCTCCATCTTGAATGATGGTACTCTGAGGAATTTGTTTAGAATTTTGAGATCCAAGATTGGTCTGAAAGTTCCCTCTTTTTTGGGAACCACAAACAGGTTTGAGTAAAACCCTAGCCCTTGTTCCGCTTTTGGAACTGGGTGGATCACTCCCATGGTATGTAGGTCTTCTACACAGCGTAAGAACGCCTCTCTCTTTGTCTGGTTTGCAGACAATTGAGAAATGTGAAATCTCCCCCTTGGGGGGAGTCTTTGAAGTCCAGAAGATATCCCTGGAACACAATTTCTAAAGCACAGGAATCGTGAACATCTCTTGCCCAAGCCTGAGCGAAGAGAGAGTCTGCCCCCTACTAGATCCGGTCCCGGATCGGGGGCTACCCCTTCATGCTGTCTTGGAGGCAGCTGCAGGCTTCTTGGCCTGTTTACCCTTGTTCCAAGTCTGATTAGGTCTCCAGACTGACGGATTGGGCAAAATTCCCCTCTTGCTTTGCAGCAGGGGAAGCTGAAGTGGGACCACCCTTGAAGTTCCGAAAGGAATGAAAATAATTTTGTTTGGTCCTCATTTTATTTGTTTTATCCTGAGGGAGGGCATGGCCTTTCCCTCCAGTGATGTCTCTTTCAGTTCAGGCCCGAATAGGGTCTTACCTTTGAAAGGGATGTTCAAAAGTTTAGCTTTTGATGACACATCCACAGACCAGGACTTAAGCCATAACGCCCTGCATGCTAAAATGGCAAAACCTGAATTCTTTGCCGCAAATTTAGCCAGTTGAAAAGCAGCATCTGTAATGATAGAATTAGCCAGCTTAAGGGCCTTAATTCTATCCATAATATCCTCTAATGGGGTCTCCATCTGAAGAGCCTCTTCTACAGCCTCGAACCATCAAGCAGCTGCAGTAGTTACAGGAACAATGTACGCAATAGGTTGGAGAAGAAAGCCTTGATGAACAAACATTTTCTTTAGGAGACCCCCTCTAATTTTTTATCCATAGGATCTTTGAAAGCACAACTGTCTTCGATAGGTATAGTTGTACGCTTGGCAAGAGTAGAAATAGCTCCCTCCAACTTAGGAACCGTCTGCCAAGAGTCCCACATGGTGTCAGATATGGGAAACATTTTCTTAAAAACAGGAGGGGGAGCAAACGGTATACCTGGTCTATCCCACTTCTTAGTAATAATATTTGCAATCCTCTTAGGGACTGGAAAAACATCAGTGTAAACAGGAACCTCTAAGTATTTGTCCATTTTACACGATTTCTCTGGGACCACTATAGGGTCACAATCATCCAGAGTCGCTAATACCTCCCTGAGCAACAAGCGGAGGTGTTCAAGCTTAAAGCGACAGTCTAGTATAAATTAAACTTTCATTATTCAGATAGGACTTTTAATTTTAATCAACTGTCCAATTTACTGTTATCATCAAATTTGCTTTTTTCTCTTGGTATTCTTAGTTTAAACTAAACATAGGTAGGCTCATATGCTAATTTCTAAGCCTTTGAGGGCTGCCTCTTATCACATGCTTTTTAAATCTCTTTTCAACACAAAGAGACAGAAAGTACACGTGGGCCATATAGATAACACTGTGTTCAGGCACAGGGGGTTATTTAAGATTTAGCACAAAACAATGCTAAATTTAAGAAAATAGATAATAAACAGTCACAGTCATGTGATCAGGGGGCTGGAAGAAGGTTTCTAGATACAAGGTAATCACAGAGGTGAAAAGTATATTAATCTAATAGTGTTGGTTATGGAAAACTGGGGAATGGGTAATAAAGTTATTATCTATCTTTTAAAACAATAACAATTCTATGGTAGACTGTCCCTTCAAATTTAAAGGCCGTCATATCAGAATCTGTCTGAGGGAGCGCCTTCCCTGAATCAGAAATCTCTCCCTCAGATAAAAAATCCCTTACCCCTACTTCAGAACATTGTGAGGGTATATCGGATACGGCTACTAAAGTCAGAAGGCTTAGCATTTGTTCTTAACCCAGAGCTGTCACGCTTTCCTTGTAACCCAGGCAGTTTAGATAAAACCTCTGTGAGGGTTGTATTCATAACTGTGGCCATGTCCTGTAAAGTAAACGAAGTCGACGCACTAGAGGTACTTGGCGTCACTTGTGCGGGCGTTACTGGTTGTGACACTTGGGGAGAGCTAGATGGCATAACCTCATTTCCTTCTGTCTGAGAATCATCTATTGCTATATTTTTAAGTGCTATAATATGCTCTTTAAAATCTATAGACATATCAGTGCAAGTGGGACACATTCTAAGAGGGGGTTCCACAATGGCTTCTAAACACATTGAACAAGGAGTTTCCTTGATATCAGACATGTTATCAGGCTAGTAATGAAACAAGCAAGCTTGGAAAACACTTTATTCAAAATAAATAATACTTAGAAAAAAATGGTACTGTGCCTTTAAGAGAAAAAAAGATGCACAAACTCTGCAAAACAGTGTAAAAAAGCAGTAACCTTTCCGAAATTTTTACTGTGGAATCATAAAGCCTTAGTAAGATTGCCCCACCAGTCAAATAAACGATTAACCCCTTAATGGAAAAACCGGATTGACAAAACGTCAAAAACTGGTATAAAAACGTTCAGCACCTTGCCACAGCTCTGCTGTGGCACCTACCTGCCCTTAGGGATAGATTTGTGGGGAAAAAGCTTCCTTTAGGCCTTCAAGTACAGCAGGACCCTCTGGAGAAGCAGCTGGATGTCTTGTGTGTAAAAGAAACTGCGCAACTGAGTCGCGAAAATAGGCCCCTCCCACCTCACTCGATGTTAGTGGGGCCTAAAAAAAACACACCAAAGTGTTTCAAAACTAGCCATGTGGGTAATAGCCCCTAAATAAGCCATAATGACCCTTCAAAGTCCCTCAAAACATTAATCTTTTAATAAAAAAAAACGTTTTTTTCTATAAGTGTCACCAGTAACAACTGAGCCCTTAATGCAAGCTGGGATTCCATACTAAGTGTCTGAATACAGCTTACCCTTCCCTCATGGGGATACTGCCAGCCTTTTCTAGAATTATCACAGTCTGTCTAGAAAAAAATTGACTGAACATACCTCAATGCAGCATAGCATGCAAACCGTTCCCCCAACTGAAGTTTTCCTGTACTCCTTAGCCTCTGTGGGAACAGCAGTGGATCTTAGTTACAAAGTGCTAAAATCATCATCCTCCTTGCAGAAATCTTCATCTCTTTTCTGCCAGAGAGTGAATAGTACACACCGGTACCATTTAAAATAACAAACGTTTGCTTGAGAAAATAAAAACTAACATTTTTGTCACCACACTGACTTTACCCTTCCTAGTACTTAGAGTAGGCAAAGAGAATGACTGGGTGTGGTGCTAAGGGAGGAGCTATATAGACAGCTCTGCTGTGGGTGCTCTCTTTGCCACTTCCTGTTAGGAAGGAGAATATCCCACAAGTATTGGATGAATCCGTGGACTCAATACATCGCAAGAGAAAGAAATTTATCAGGTAAGCATAAATTCTGTTTTTTATTTTCAGACCCCCAAGACTTACACTGATCGAAAGGTTAGGCGATTACCTTTCCAATGGTGGGTCTTGGGGGTCTGTAGCCAGGGACGAAACTACAGGGGGTGCAGAGGTCACAATTGTGACTGGGCCCCAAGGGTTGGGGCCCAGCTTAAAAAAAAAAAAAAAAATATTGTGACTGTGTGTGTATTTATGCATGTATGTATGTGGAACCAGCAAATTACAGACCTTGTTACTACAGAATGGGGGGGGGGGGGGGGGGGGGGTAAACAGTGTCAGTCTATACAGTAGCACTATATACAGTACAGGGGGGCTGGACCATGTCACAGACTACTGTGGTCACTTTATAAAGTACTGGGGCGGGTAGGGTCAGGCCAGCTATCTCAACGGCAGATTACAGACTGTGTCACTAACTCACTATATACAGTACTGGTGGGTTAAACAGTGTCACTATATACAGTAATAGGGGGTCAGACCGTCTCACAGACTGTGGGCACAGGGTACCTCCTTTTGCAGACGTAATCTGATTCACATTTTTTTTTCTGTGTTAAATGTAAAAAAAAAGAAAAAAGATATGTATCAAATTCCCTTTTGTGGGGGGCCCTTCTTAGATTCTTGCACCTGGGGTTTCTAGTTACGCCTCTGTTAAGTATAAAAAAAGTTGCACAGTGAGATCATCACGTTATTGCGCAACGTCACCACGCAAAACGGGAAGCCCCTTCGATGCCTGTCACTCTACAGGCACGATCGCCAGGGTAAGAGCGGGTGGGAGCCCCCAGATCTCCCTCAAGGTGGGAGAGTGCTAGTGACGGCTCTAAGCCGTCATTAGCACCAGAGTGGGAAACTCTGTGACTGCTCAGAGCCGTCATTAGCACTCAAAGGGTTAAGCAAAATGTATATTTGTAATGTGTTTAACCCCATTTACCATGTGTTTAACATATACACAAAAACACCTGGGCAGCTCGCTATGTGTATGGGGCTAGTGATTTGAACATCTATATACATATGCTTGGTCCTGATTGGCTCGCTGTGCAAGTAGCTGAATTGAAAAAATAAAATGATAAAATAAAGACTTTTTTTATTTTTACACTAGAAAGTCCCTTTGATACTAGGCTTGACAAACCCTGGCGCCCAAAGAATCTCATGGATACCCCACACTACCGGCCACAAGAAGCCGCATAAAAATTTAGCTTGGTGCAGCTGGATCCTTCTTAGGCCTCACAGCTTTGAAATACAAATCTAACTTTTATTGGGTATAACTCGATGTTAGTGGGGCCTAAAAAAAACACACCAAAGTGTTTCAAAACTAGCCATGTGGGTAATAGCCCCTAAATAAGCCACAATGACCCTTCAAAGTCCCTCAAAACATTAATCTTTTAATAAAAAAAACGTTTTTTTCTATAAGTGTCACCAGTAACAACTGAGCCCTTAATGCAAGCTGGGATTCCATACTAAGTGTCTGAATACAGCTTACCCTTCCCTCATGGGGATACTGCCAGCCTTTTCTAGAATTATCACAGTCTGTCTAGAAAAAAATTGACTGAACATACCTCAGTGCAGCATAGCATGCAAACCGTTCCCCCAACTGAAGTTTTCCTGTACTCCTTAGCCTCTGTGGGAACAGCAGTGGATCTTAGTTACAAAGTGCTAAAATCATCATCCTCCTTGCAGAAATCTTCATCTCTTTTCTGCCAGAGAGTGAATAGTACACACCGGTACCATTTAAAATAACAAACTTTTGCTTGAGAAAATAAAAACTAACATTTTTGTCACCACACTGACTTTACCCTTCCTAGTACTTAGAGTAGGCAAAGAGAATGACTGGGTGTGGAGCTAAGGGAGGAGCTATATAGACAGCTCTGCTGTGGGTGCTCTCTTTGCCACTTCCTGTTAGGAAGGAGAATATCCCACAAGTATTGGATGAATCCGTGGACTCGATACATCTTGCAAGAGAAAACAAAGTTAAAAAAATGTTCAAAAAATAAAAAAAAAGTTAAAAAATCTTAGCACCCAGGTGGGAAAGTGCTTAGCGCTCAAAGGGTTAAAGGGACACTGAACCCAAATTTTTTCTTTTGTGATTCAGAGAGAGCATGCATTTTTAAGCAACTTTCTAATTTACTCCTATTATCAATTTTTTCTTCGTTCTCTTACTATCTTTATTTGAAAAAGAAGGCATGTATACGCTTTTTTCATGGTTCAGAACTCTGTAAAGCACTTTTTTATTGGTGGATGAATTTATCCACCAATCAGCCAGGACAACCCAGGTTGTTCACCAAAAATGGGCCGGCATCTAAACTTACATTCTTGTATTTCAAATAAAGATAAGGAGTAAATTAGAAAGTACTTAAAATTTCATGCTCTATCTGAATCACGAAAGAAAAAATTTGGGTTCAGTGTCCCTTTAAACAAATAAAATGTTTTGAAGAAATGGATGATTTTATTTTTACACTAGTTCATTTAAAACGCACCCAAATTAGCTTAATTTTGTTTAGATGCAAAAGTATAATAAAATATGTAACCATATATAGAACAGCTTCACAGACGTAGACAATAGTCAGTGTAACACAGCATTCAAAGCACTGACAGCACAAAACTACAAGCACTGGCCAACACAGCATAAATAAGCAGATAGTGACACGTTATAAACACAGTGTACAATACACAGCTCCTGAACTGTACATGTGCAGTATATGCAACCAATCTTCTATTTACACACACAAACACTGACACAGTGACAAATGGTTAGTCAGCCCAACAGCTCTTAGAAGTCATCTGGCACCAACAGAGTAATAGTTAAAGGGACATTGTGTTATAACATTCTCCGCCGTTTAATGTGTTCCTAGTAATCCATTTAATTGTTTACAAATCGCTCCTTTACCTTTATGTTATCATCTGTAATAATTACTTTTGCCGGTTGAAACACCTATGCTGAAAATATGGATACTCCAGTAGTTTCTATAGAAAATATAGGTAAACAAACGCCAGAAGTGGAAATCAACCTCCCAGTTGGGGCGGGAGAGATTGGTATGTACATTTAAATGGACATGTTCTTTAGAACAATAGGTTGTGATTTCAGTAAGCAATCAGCTATTTCAAACAGAATAATTAATATAAAGGAATAATTTCCCATAAATGTCTTACTCTGTAGTTGACATAAGTCATTGACAAGACATTAAAGGGACAGTTTACCATACATTTTTCTCCTCATTAATTTTTCTAAATTACCCATTTTACCTGCTGGAGTGTATTAGATTGCACTAAAATATAGGCTATAGAAAAACTGTGTAAACATAGCCAGCGTAAGAAATTACACTCCCAGTTGAAGGTAGGAGAGATAAGCAATAACATGTTGATTTTCAATTGTTCTCTCTAAGTAATGGGGTTTGGCATACAGACAGAGATAATATAAAGAAGCATGTGTGTGTGTACAGAAAGTGATAAAATAAGGAAATATGATTTCCCTGCAATCTCAACCCATTTTAATAGGTTGTGGTTTCAAAGAACAAAGCAAGTTATTTCATATACAAAAATAACCTTAAAAGATCAATTTCTCAAACTTATACTATGCTGCTGGTATAACAAGTCATTGAAAAACCATTAAGGAAAAATTTTTTTTTTACAGTACACTGTCCATTTAAGGGGAAACAATTTACAGAGCATTTATGTATTTTCACTTAGCAGGACATGTATAATAACTATTCATATCTAATGAGCTAAAGTAGTATTTTATGTGGTCATGTACCATTCGTAAGGTATGGATAGTCCTTTGCAAATAATTTAAAATCAATCAAAAATTATATTTAAGTGAGAAGATGTGCAGATATTAAAGTTGTAACCACTTTCATAAATACCTTACTGGGGCCTGATTTACATGGCACATAAACTTACATTATTTTTAAAGGGGTGTTAAATAGTCTGTTTAATTGTTATGATAAAAAAGCACTAAGCAGTAGGGATGGGTGAATGTTTCGCAACATTCGAAAAACGGCACGAATTTTAACACATTCGTTCGTTCTAATCGAATTTCGAATGTTTACATAACATTCTAACATTCGATTTTCGAATGTTCGGTTTCGAATTTTACGATTACATTCGAAAATATTCTTTTCAAAAAATTCGAATTTAGATTGTAATAGTATTTCCAATGCTTTTTCTTTAAATGTAATATTCGAATTATGCAATATTCTATATGGAAACATTCAAAATTATATATTTGTATCTATTATGTATCAATTTACTAGATTCCTGCCCTACCACATGAACTATTGAACTTCTGAATAGTATTTGTTAAATAGAATGTTAAATTCGAAATTTCGAATGTGGACATTCAATATAATTATAAACATTCGAATTCGAAAGTGACATTCAAAAACTGTAAATAACATTCGATTTTCGAATTTTTAAGAATATTCGTTACTTATCGACATTCGGATTTAGAATTCGAATTTCAGTAATAACATTCGTTCTACATTCGAAAATGTACACATTCGCCCATCCCTACTAAGCAGTTGCTTATATTTAATAGAAATCATTGTAATATGTATTATCATCTACTTAAATAGATTTTAAGCTGGAGTGTTACATGTCTCTACAAAGAGAGTACAAACTAGCTGAGTATCTCACAAGTGTCACCAACCCAAAGCACAGACAGATACTCACTAAATACAGAATCTCTGATCACCAGCTGAAAATAGAGACTGTCAGATATCAGACAAAATGGAGACCCAGAGTAGCCGGACAATGTGCGCAGTGTAACAGAGGGGACACAGAGACTGAGGTGCACTTCCTCTTGTACTGTACAAGATACAAACTCTTAAGGGATAAATACTTCCCAGAAATAATGAAAGAAATAACAGACTTCCCACAGATGTCTGAACAAGAAAGACTGTGGGGCCGAATGGAGCTTGATGCCCCTATTTCCGCGCGAGCCTTCAGGCTCGCCAGAAACAGCAATTATGAAGCAGCTGTCTAAAGACCTCTGCTCCATAACTTGTCCGCCTGCTCTAAGGCTGTGGACATCAATCCGCCCGATCCTATAATATCTGGCAAATTGACACCCCCTGCTATTGGCCGACTGGCCGCGAATCTGCAGGGGGCGGCATTGCACAAGCAGTTCACAAGAACTGCTTGTGCAATGGTAAATGCCGTCAGCGTATGCTGTCGGCATTTATCAATGTGCGGCGGACATGATACGTTACATCGTATCATGTCCGCTCACACTTTCATAAAGCGGCCCCTATGTGTACTCTTAGAAGAAAAAAACAAAGCTACAAGGATAGTAGCAAAATATGTAACAGACTGTCACATGACCAGAACCCCCAATCAGATTAAACAAACTGTTATCATATTTTCCCACTATACTCCTACTTTATAAATGAATAGGCTAGATAACAGGGAGACAGATTTGCACATGGCCAGAACGGACAAAGTAAAAACGTAGGTTTTGAAAATTCTCTGCTCTTAAAACAGCAGGGGCAGGGCTTCACTGAGAATTTCTAAGTGCTAATGTTGCAAGAAAACCAGTTAGTTGTTTGCTGTTTTTTACACAACATTTTTCTTTTTAGATTCACTTTGATTTAACCAAAGGAGCACTGTTTAATACCACTTAAAAGATTAGCTTAAGAGGAAAGGAAGGAGATACGAAAGGGATGGGAGAGTGCAGACATGGGTTGGAAAAAAAAAACACAAAGGGAGGGGGGGGCAGATGGGGTAATTCTGGCACCTTGTGAGCCCCCCCAACATGACAACCCATAGTGATGTTTTCCCACTACTATATGTTATGTAAATTTGTCCTCTATATATAGTTCCTGGAGATGTCACTGGCACAAGGGGTACAGGAAGAATAGCAAAAAGAAGAAAAAACTCAAGCATTAAAATAATAAATAGATGGGTTTCTTCTAGGCCTTGACCTTCAGGGAAATATAGCCTAAAGTTTGAAACTTTAAATACTTGTACACGCATGAGCAGAGACACAAAGAGCCAGATTACGAGTGGCTTGCTAATTAACGCTCCCACTTGAGTGTTAACTGCGCTTGAATAAAGCTTTTTACGCACGTTGGGTTGCGCTCTTATTATGAGTTAAAAGTAAACTGTTTTCGCTTGCGCGTGAAGCCAGAGTTGGACCCGTTGCTCAGTGTGCCTAGAGGGATATGGCTGCACCTCACTGACAAGCCCACAATAGGCTGAAATGTACATCTGGGGTTTTGATATTTCTCTCTTTCAGAAAGGGATTGCCTGGTATTTCGGGACTGAACTGCACTGTTTAATCATGATCAAACTGATATACTACAAGAAAGTTCTTCTCTGTGAAAGGCACATGTTGATCAAAAAGAGGCTGCTTCTTGGGTGGTAACTAGCCATAGAACAAGCTATTTTACTATTGTTCGTTCCCAGGTTGAGCGCTTCTGTTTTTATTTATGCACATATACATACATATATACATATCTATGTATGTGTACATTTGTATTTGTGTGTTTATATGTGTATATATGTCTGTAAATACATATATACAGATATAAATACATATTTACACACATCTTTGAGCCCTTATAACTTTTGTATGCAATTTTTTTTTTTTTTTTATAATTTTTATTAGATAGTGTTATTATGAGTATAAGTATACTTTGTAATGTATATTTGATATGTTTTGTGACACTTTTTTGTTTTATGAAACAGTTAACCAGAGCTCTGACGACGCGGTAATCATTGTGCTCAAGGGATCACCTTTACTTTCAACTCGTAATACGAGCGATAAGCCAAAAGAGCGCAAACACACGCGATAAACCCCTTATTGCTCACGGACAAACATTTTTGCTCCACTTGTAATCTGGCCCAAATTAAATATATAAGTCTAGTAGTGTGCTCCTTAGTAATTTGCTCTATAATGCTGACATTAGCAGGGCCTGTGGCACCATCAGGATCTGTACTCTGCATTTATCCTGTCTGACCACCCTGACACATATACATATATTTGGTGTTTACAGCACCCAGCCTGTTAACAATATCCGGTCCTCTGAGGTTCTTCTTTTTTTTTTTCCTCTCTTTTTCTTATACAGAAACTCGTGTACCACATTATAAATCATAAGCAGAAAAACCACAAGAAGCTATGAGCTGAAGTCATCTGATCGTCTCGTACAGCAGTAGAAAATCAGCACATACCTCTAAAATGCACAACAAAACCAAAGGAAATAGCCTATAACTAAATGTGAACATACTTTTGGTATGGATTGCTTTAATGGTTAACATAAAAAAATAAAGCTTAATATCTACACTACAGCATGCCCATCTATAGCTGTGTTCTTCCCATGACCTATTTAATGGGCACACCACCCGGCTGATTTTACTGAACACCTGGTTGAAATTTAAGTGAATAATACCCTGTATGTTGCGCGGTCATTAAGGTGTTTAGTAGTATAGTTTTGCTGACAGCAGCAAAGCTGCACTAGTACTGCATGCCTCACTTTTGGAGCAAAAACATATACGCCTAGATTTAGAGTTCTGCGGCCAAAGGGGTGCGTTAGCTACGCGTGCTTTTTTCCCCCGCACCTTTTAAACAACGCTGGTATTGAGAGTTCTCAGAAGGGCTGCGTTAGGCTCCAAAAAAGGAGCGTACAGGCATATTTACCGCCACTGCAACTCTCAATACCAGCGGTGCTTACGGACGCGGCCAGCTTCAAAAACGTGCTTGTGCACAATTCCCCAATAGGAAACAATGGGGCAGTTTGAGCTGAAAAAAAACCTAACACCTGCAAAAAAGCAGCGTTCAGATCCTAACGCAGCCCCATTGTTTCCTATGGGGAAACACTTCCTAAGTCTGCACCTAACACCCTAACATGTACCCCGAGTCTAAACACCCCTAGCCTTACACTTATTAACCCCTAATCTGCCGCCCCCTGCATATTATTTTTAAACCCTAATCTGCCGCTCCGTACACCGCTGCAACCTACGTTATCCCTATGTACCCCTAATCTGCTGCCCTTAACACCGCCGACCCCTATATTATATTTATTAACCCCTAATCTGCCGCCCCCAACGTCGCCGCCACCTACCTACAATTATTAACCCCTAATCTGCCGACCGGACCTCATGGCTACTCTAATAAATGTATTAACCCCTAAAGCTAAGTCTAACTCTAACCCTAACACCCCCCTAAGTTAAATATAATTTTATTCTAACGAAATAAAATAATTCTTATTAAATAAATTAATCCTATTTAAAGCTAAATACTTACCTGTAAAATAAACCCTAATATAGCTACAATATAAATAATAATTATATTGTAGCTATTTTAGTATTAATATTTATTTTACAGGCAAAGTTGCCTGTAAAATAAATATTAATCCTAAAATAGCTACAATATAATTATTATTTATATTGTGGCTATATTAGGGTTTATTTTACAGGTAAGTATTTAGATTTAAATAGGAATAATTTATTTAATAAGATTTATTTTATTTCGTTAGATTTAAATTATATTTAACTTAGGGGGGTGTTAGGGTTAGACTTAGCTTTAGGGGTTAATACATTTATTAGAGTAGCGGCAAGGTCCGGTCGGCAGATTAGGGGTTAATACTTGAAGTTAGGTGTCGGCGATGTTAGGGACGGCAGATTAGGGGTTAATACTATTTATTATAGGGTTTGCGAGGCGGGAGTGAGGCGGATTAGGGGTTAATAAATTTATTAGAGTAGCGGTGAGGTCCGGTCGGCAGATTAGGGGTTAATAATTGTAGGTAGGTAGCGGCGACGTGGGGGGGGGGGGCAGATTAGGGGGTAATAAATATTATGTAGGGGTCGGCGATGTTAGGGGCAGCAGATTAGGGGTACATAGGGATAATGTAGGTTGCAGCGGTGTGCGGTCGGCAGATTAGGGGTTAAAAAATTTAATAGAGTAGCGGCAATGTGGGGGGGCCTCGGTTTAGGGGTACATAGGTAGTTTATGGGTGTTAGTGTACTTTAGAGCACAGTAGTTAAGAGCTTTATGAACCGGCGTTAGCCCAGAAAGCTCTTAACTCCTGGCTTTTATCTGCGGCTGGAGTCTTGTCGTTAGATTTCTAACGCTCACTTCAGCCACGACTCTAAATACCGGCGTTAGAAAGATCCCATTGAAAACATAGGATACGCAATTGACGTAAGGGGATCTGCGGT
This sequence comes from Bombina bombina, assembly GCF_027579735.1. Lineage (NCBI taxonomy): Eukaryota > Metazoa > Chordata > Amphibia > Anura > Bombinatoridae > Bombina > Bombina bombina. The sequence continues at coordinate 1,061,105,458 of NC_069501.1, read as the reverse complement.
ATGGAAAAGTTGCGGCTGGAAAGTGAGCGTTAGACCCTTTCCTGACTGACTCTAAATACCAGCGGGCGGCCAAAACCAGCGTTAGGACCCCCTAATGCTGGTTTGGACGGCTAACGCAGAACTCTAAATCTAGGCGATAGTGCGGTCTTGCCAACATCGGCAAGAGCTGCACAATTTTTGGCTCACATTTACGTGGTACGTCAGCAGTCGTTAAAGGGACATGAACTCCAATCAGCAGCTAGATCCCACTAGTGTAGGATATGTGCGTATTCTTTTTCAACAAGGGATACCAAGAGAACAAAGTACATTTGAAAATAGAAGTGAATTTAAAAGTGTCTTAAAAATGCTCTATCTGAATCATGCAAGTTTAATTTTGACTTTCCTATCCCTTTAAGCGGTTAAAAGGACAGTCAACACCAGAATTGTTGTTGTTTTAAAAGATAGATAATCCCTTAATTACCCATTCCCCAGTTTTGCATAACCAACACAGTTATAATAATGCACATTTTACCTCTGTAATTACCTTGTATCTAAGCCTCTGAAGACTGCTCCCTTATTTCCCTTATTTCAGATATTTTGACAGACTTGCATTTTTAGCCAAACAGTGCTCACTCCTCTGTAAATTCACATGCATGAGCTCAATGTTATTTATATGAAACACATGAACTAACACCCTCTAGTGGTGAAAAACTGTCAAAATGCATTTAGATTAGAGGCGGACTTCAAAGAAAACAAAGCAAAATTGGTTATAAAAGTAAATTGGAAAGTTGTTAAAAATGACATGCCCTATTTGAATCATGAAAGTTTTTTTTGGACTTGACTGTGCCTTTAACCTCTTAAGGACCACAGCACTTTTCCATTTTCTAACCGTTTGGGACCAGAGCTATTTTTAAATTTTTGCGGTGTTTGTGTTTAGCTGTAATATTCCTCTTACTCGTTTACTGTACCCACACATATTATATACAGTTTTTCTCTCCATTAAATGGACTTTCTAAAGATACCATTAATTTCATCATATCTTATAATTAACAATATTTTTTTTTTATAAAATATGATGAAAATATGGGAAAAAACACACTTTTTCTACCTTTAACCCCCAAAAATCTGTTACACATCTACAACCACCAAAAAACAACCAAAATAAATAGTTTGTAAATTTTGTCCTGAGTTTAGAATACCCAATGTTTACATGTTCTGTGCATGTTTTGCAAGTTATAAGGCAATAAATACAAGTAGCACTTTGTTATTTCCAAACCATATTTTTTTTCCAAAATTAGCGATAGTTACATTGGAACACTGATATCTGTCAGGAATCCCTGAATATCCCTTGACATGTATATTTTTTTTTTAGTAGACAACCCAAAGTATTGATCTAGGCCCATTTTGGTATAATTCATGCAACCATTTCACCGTGAAATGTGCTCAAATAAAAAAAATTGTTTACTTTTTCACAAACGTTAGGTTTCTCACTGGAATTATTTACAAACAGCTTGTGCAATTATGGCACTAATGTTTGTAAATGCTTCTCTGGGATTCCCTTTGTTCATAAGTAGCAGACTTATATTAGTGTAGTTTAGTGTAGTAGACAATCCAAAGTATTGATCTACGCCCATTTTGGTATATTTCATGCCACTATTTCACCGCCAAATGCGATCAAATAAAAAAAATCGTTACATTTTTAACAGTTTTAGTTTTCTCACTGAAATTATTTACAAACAGCTTGTGCAATTATAGCACAAATGGTTGTAAAGGCTTTTCTGTGATCCTCTTTGTTCAGAAATAGCAGACATATATGGCTTTGGCGTTGCTTTTTGGTAATTAGAAGGCCGCTAAATGCCACTGCGCAGCCTCCCACCTGACACATCCCACCCCCTGAACCCTCCCTGACCCCCCTCAAACAGCTCTCTTCCCTCCCCCACCTCACAATTGTCACTGCCATCTTAAGTACTGGCAGAAAGACTGCTAGTACTAAAAAAAGCATTTTTTCTTTTATTTTTCTTTCCCCAATTGATTCTGCAGTGTTGGATCCCCTCTTAGCCCCCAACCTCCCTGATCCCCCCATACAGCTCTTTAACCCTCCCCCTCTACCTATTTGCCGCCATCTTGGGTACTGGCAGCTGTCTGCCAGTACCTAGTTTGCCAGCCCCCGGTCGCTTCTGCCAACTGCGGCACAACTTTGGAATAACGGATCAGGAAAGATTTGCATTGATGGACCGCCCACACGCCTGCCAGCTGATGCTCCCACCCACCAACGATCGGCGCCATCAATGCCCGATGCAGAGACGGCCACAGAGTGGCTCTCTCTGCATCAGTGTCAAAAATACGGTATTACAGTGATGCCTCAACACCGATTCATCACAATTGCTTCCACCGCTTGAAACCCCTGAGGACGTACAAGGTACGTCCTTGGTCACTAACTGACATTTTTTGTAGGACCGTCCTTGATCCTTAAGGGGTTAAGCTAATATTATTATTATTTATTTTTCCCCAAATTATCTTTAAATTAATTTATGTAAAATGATGCAATTAATTTGTGCTGAAGTAACATTTATAAATAACATAAAATGCTATAATATTGCTTAGGACTCGATTTATCAATCATTTGGGGAATTCTCCTTTCTGTTCTTTGGAGAGGCGCATCTGTGCGCCCGTATTTATCATAAAAAAGTTGTTTTTTTTCTCCATAGGAGAGCTGAGGAGAACTAATGATACATTTCTCTAGTTGGATTAATATCTTCTCTTTGTTAATCACTGAAAATAAGCAACTATTCTCCATGTCAGTCATATGTAAGCCAATAGAAAAATGTATACAGCCTTCCTAGTAAAGCTTTGTTAACGCCCCTCTTCAATAAACTGTCATGTAAGAAAATAGATCTACATTTTCATTGTTTTTGTGCTTCAATTTTAGAGCTTCTTTTATATCTTATTTTTATGCCCCAATAGATATAATTTTTGTGTTCCGTTATATAATATTTTGGCACTCCATTATATATTTTTTTTATCATGCCAACATTAATAATTATTGCATTACAATTTTTTTTTTATTGCAACTGCTTCTACAACTGATAGAGAATAGATTTCTAATGCTGTTCTCCACAGTAGTTATGGAGACCTTTAATGCAGGAACTTGCAGCAGAACTTTCAGAACTCCACATGAGAATATTAATGATACATTTGTAACTAGGAGAATTAATGAGGAGAACTGAGGGAGAACTATTTGAAATACGACTAAAATGATCTAATTGAACCCTTTTTTTGGAGGACACGTTCTCCAAGGACAGTGAGAACAGAGTAGGAGAATTTTTCAGTCGAACTTGACCAATTTTAGGCGCATTTTTGAATGATAAATAGGGGAATTATTTCTCATGAGAACTTTTAGCAGAAAATATAGGAGAATATGAATGATAAATCGAGCCCATAGTATTAATTTGCCCCTTGCGGGTACTTCATAATGCCACCCAGTTGACAACATTTTCTGTGGAGAACACAGTATACATATAATCAAGAGACAGCAGAGCAGACAATAGCTTTGGGGAGTAAATCAATACATGAGATATAATAATAACAAATAGAATACACAGGCACGATGATGGAAAGTTCTCCTCTTTAGCAAGATTTCCTTAGTAGTCTTATCAGTAGAGTCCCTCAAATACATTTTATAAAGGCAAATTGTAGCTTGAGAGCTGTTTATCTCACTCTGCAGGGTTCATTTCTGCTGGTACAAAACAATGTAGATTTTGTTAACACAATAAAAGTGGTAAGCTTTGTCTTAAGTACAGATGGGCTCCCCCAATAAGAAAAGAAGTGGGTGGAGTTAAACCACTGAAAAACATGTGCAGCAAACAATGTGATAAACTTTTCTAACACTGTTTAGACTGCTGATATGTTCATCTATTGGAGGAGAGCCCTACAATGATGTTATTACAAGTTGTTTAAAGTCTTTAATGTATAATTATATGTATATTTTCATTATATATTTCTTGTAATGTAACAAATTAAATTGTATTTTTTAATTGCACCAGGAGAGGCTGCAGTGCATACCATAGACTTCAGATCTCTGACCCTGCAATATTATGCACAGTGATTGCTTGATCAGTGTTAGGAGCTTTTTTTTTTATCTATCCCAGTAACAAAAAATAAATAAATTAATAAACATATTAAGGAGCCTTTCAAGGTTGATGCCTCTGGGATGCAGATAAACCCTGCACTTGGAAAATGTCAGGGTTCAATGTCTATAAAACATTTATTTTAGATGCAGATTTTGTGCAGCGCAATGCTTAAAGCGGCATTATACACTAATTTTTCTTTGCATTATTTTTTTGCAGATGATTTATTTATATAGCCCATAAAGGTTTTTTTTTTATTTATTTATTTTTTTAAAGTTTTGCTTATTTTTTAACTAACATTGCTCTGATTTTCAATCTCCTAACCAAGCCCCAAGGTTTTATGAGAATACCGTCAGCTACCTACTCCAGCTTGCTCCTGTTTGTGTAAAGGATCTTTTCATATGCAAAAGAAGGGGGAGGGGGGAGTGTCTTATTTCCCACTTGCAGTGGGCTTTCCAGTTACCTTTTCAACAGAGCTAAACTGAGAGCTTCTAAGTAAGTATTTAAACAGTTTTATACTGGATTTTGATATCAATATCTGTGCATCTTATTCTTTATAGAAGTGTTTATTACATGCATTTATATGAAAATGAGTGTATACTGTCCCTTTAATTATCCATATATTTTATGCGTATATGACAAGTTGCTTAAAGGGACATGAAACCCAACATTTTTCTTTCATGATTCAGATACAGCATACATTTTTAAACAACATTTGAATTTTCTTCTATTGTCAATTTTGCTTCATTCTCTTGGTATCCTTTGTTGAAGGAGCAGCAATGCTCTACTGGGAGATAGCTGAATATATTGGTAAGCCAATGATAAGAGGCATATATGTGCAGCCACCAATCAGCAGCTAGCTCCCACCTCCTGTTCCTACATTTTCTTTTGAACAAAGAATACACAGAGAACTAAGCAACTTAGATTATAGAAGTAAATTGGAAAGTTGTTTACATTTGTATGCTCTAACTCATGAAGGAAATATTTTGGGTTTATGTCCCTATAAATGTTCCTTTACACAGAATATTCACCTATTTGCTAATCTATAGCACATTTTATAGCAGTGTGAAGTGTATTATTTAGATGCTTTTATACCTGCATTTGTAATGAATTAAATAGATATTAATTAGAAACAAAAATACAGACCTTAAATTAGAGAATGTAATGAAAGAGACTAATGAAAATAGTGTTTGGTTTTATTTGCCGGCAAACACATCTCCCACACAAACATCTCCCACAGACAAATGGTCATTATGCTATCGGCCTTAAGGGCAGGTATTCCTTCTGACCTCACTAGTGATGAGGGCACCGGGTCAGAAAGGACCGGAGAGGATTTAGAACCTAAGGGTATTAGGAAACGCACCCAGTCAGTACCCTTCAGGCAAACTTTACCCTTCACATGTTGTAAAGCTTCAGGGCCAAAGCTTGGGTGAGAGGAGACTTTTAAGGGCTTTGACCTTTTCAACATAATTTATCTCTGACAGATAATGGCGGTGTTGTAACATTGGTTACAATGGGGCAGGCCCTATGGCAAAGGAAAGTAACCGGCAGTCAAATATATCTTAAAATATAGCAAAGTGAAAGCCAGATTTTAGTATGTTTTTTAAAAAATATTTATTTTCCTCAGGACAATGTATAATTAAAATGTATGTGATATATAGTTATTACTATTCAATTAATATTATCATATGAAAATACAGTAATTATTCACTAATAAAGGGATGTTGATCTAGTTACTCATAAATTAAACTAATTAAAATGAAACAAAATAAATATTACACTTCATTTTTTTGTTGTCTTTACTGTAAAATGCCTTACTTATAACTGTAAAAATTGTGCTTGAGGGGCTGGAGGTCAATTTCTGTAATTTATGTATAATGCAAAATGTTAGATTGCCTAAACCAGTAATATACACAGACACACACAAACACACATACATAGATTAAACACACACTTTACTCCTGGTAAAGTTTCCATGCGTCCATGTCTTCATGCATGAGTACTGAGGATGATGTGATGTTTTAAAAGATCATAATAAGTCATCAGTAAAGTTCCCTAATTACTAACCAAAGCAATTACAGGGAAAAACAAAACACTTGTTAACAGAGAGTACTACTTTTTATTCTTTTGAACTCACATTCACCTAGATTACAAGTTTTGCATTGCAGCTTGTAACGCTGAAAATATGGCATTTTCAGCGTTAAAACAGCACCGCAGCTATTACAAGTGTTGTCGGTATAGCTGTACCGCACACCTTTTAGCCTGTAACGCAACGTCAGTCCCGCACACGAAAAAATTACGTTTTTTCATGGGATTCCCATAGCGCCGGTATTATTATTATTAATTCGAATTAGCCAGTAGAATTAGAGCTGCTTAAATCCTATTGGCTGATTTGAACAGCGAATAGGATTTTAGAAGCCCTAATTCCTATTGGCTGATTCAAAATTTTCAGCCAATAGGAATGCCAGGGACGCCATCTTGAATCGCGTCCCTTGCGTTGAAGATTTAGTGTACAGTGGCGACAGTATGAAGATGTCTTCAGGATGAACCCGCTCCGCACCTCCGGGATCAAGATAGAAGATGCCACCTGGATAAAGATTGAATAGGCCGTCTGGATGAAGACTTCTGGCCACTTGGATCAGGACGTTGCAGTCGGGATGAAGATCGCTCAAGCGGGACTTCAAAAACTGTAAGTGGATTGTCAGGGGGTTAGTGTTAGGCTTTTTAAGGGTTTATTGGGTGGGTTTTATTTTTTAGTTTAGGGTCTGGGCAATGCCCATACACATGCCCTTTTCAGAGCAATGGGTAGCTTAGGTTTTTTAGATATTTTTTTTTTATTTTGTGGGTTTGGGGGGGTGGGGGTTTGTAATGTTAGTGGGACTTTGTATTTTTTTCAATAAAAGAGCTGATATCTTTAGGGCAATGCCCTACAAAAGGCCCTTTTAAGGGCCATTGGTATTTTATTCTAGATTAGGTTTTTTATTTTGGGGTGTTTTTGGGGTGCCAATGCCCTACCAAAGGCCCTTTTAAGGGCCCCTGGTAATTTGGGGGGGGTGGGGGTTTGTATAGTGTATGGGGGGTTTGTATTTTTTTTTGGAGCAAAAGAGCTGTTTATCTTGGGGCAATGCCCTACAAAAGGCCCTTTTAAGGGCCCCTGGTAGTTTGGGGGGTGGGGGTTTGTATAGTGTTAGGGGGGTTTGTATTCTTTTTGGCGCAAAAGAGCTGTTTATCTCAGGGCAATGTCCTACAAAAGGCCCTTTTAAGGGCCCCCCAAAAGGCCATTTTAAGGGCCCTTGGTAGTTTATTCTAGAGTAGTTTTTTTTTTTTTTAAAGGATATTAGAATAGGAATAACTTTTATTTTTTTTAGATAATTTCGTTTTTTTTTTTGTAATGATAGTTTTTTTCATTTTTTGCAATGTTAAGTTTTAGTGTAAGGCAGGTTAGATTTTATTTCACAGGTAATTTTGTATTTATTTTAACTAGGTAGTTAAAGTGAAAGTAAATCCTAGCGTTTTATAAACGCTAGGATTTACTATAGAAACAAATAAAGGGGACTTTCATTCATGAAGTATAAGATACTTCATGTAGAAAGCTCCTTTATTTGATTCAATCGATCAACGTTTTTACCTTGTACAGCAGCCCACGGCAAAAAAGCTGGATTTACCTCACAGCTATTGGCTAAGAGGTCAAAACGTCACCTCTTAGCCAAAAGTTTTTTTTGCAGTGGCCTGCTGTACAAGGTAAAAACGGCGATTGATTGTATCAAATAAAGGAGCTTTCTACATGAAGTATCTTATACTTCATGAATGAAAGTCCCCTTTATTTGTTTCAATAGCAAATCCTAGCGTTTGTAAATCGCTAGGATTTACTTTCACTTTAAAAACTATTTACTAACAAGTCTACCTAGTTAAAATAAATACAAACTTACCTGTGAAATTAAAATAAAACCTAAGCTAGATACAATATAACTATTAGTTATATTATAGCTAGCTTAGGTTTTATTTTACAGGTAAGTATTTAGTTTTAAATAGATATTATTTAGTTAATAATTGTAAATTTAATTTAAATCTAATTTAATTATGTTAAAGTTAGGGGGTCAGGGTTAGGTTTAGGGGTTAATATAGTTTAATTTAGCTTGTTGCGATGTGGGGGGCTGGCAGATTAGGGGTTAATAATTTTATTCAGGTAGCAGCTATAGCGGGAGCGGCAGATTAGGGGTTAATAACTGTAGGCAGGCACCAGCGATGTTGGGGGCAGCAGATTAGGGGTGTTTAGACTCAGGGTTTATGTTAGGGTGTTAGGTTTAAACTGTATTTTTATTTCCCCATAGACATCAATGGGGCTGCGTTACTCAACTTTTGTTTCCGCGATCGCAGTTGTTAGTTTTTTTTTGCTGGTTCTCCCAATTGATGTCTATGGGGAAATCGTGCACGAGCACGTCTCAGCAGCGCTCTGATTGTGTGCAGTATGGAGCTCAACGCAACCATATCGCACGCAAAAGGCGTATGTTTAAAAACTTGTAATGGCAGCGCTATAGGAAATTAAATAACGTAACTTTTGTTGCATTCGTTAATTTCTCTATAGCGCTCAAAACTCGTAATCTAGGTGATAGTTTGTTATATTGTTGTTTTTTACCCAGCATTTAAGTTTGGAACACTTTTGCAAACATCTATAATGTGTCACTTGAGATTATTTAAGTGTAGCAGTAATATACATAAAAACATAAATTATGCTTACCTGATAATTTCATTTCCATCTGTATGGGAAGAGTCCACAGCTGCAATCCTTACTTGTGGAAAATACTGAACCTGGCCACCAGGAGGAGGCAAAGACACCCCAGCCAAAGGCTTAAATACCTCCCCCAGTTCCTCATAACCCCAGTCATTCTGCCGAGGGAACAAGGAACAGTAGGAGAAATATCAGGGTGAAAAAGGTGCCAGAAGAAACAATTTCAACTCCATTGAGAGTCCAGGACCAGGGACAATTTGTTAAAGGGAGAAGAGGGGGGAAAGGAATTCAATCCTGTCCCATTCATTCTTAATAATGTTTGCCATCTACTAGAAGCAGGGAAGTATAACCACCCTGTCCTCAAACTCTATCCAATTTAGGAATTAAAGGTTCAACAGGCAATTTGGCTTCTGAAACCTTTGAATACGCCAAAAACTTCTTTTAGAAGAAATGCTAATTCCTAAACTAAAGTCTGGTTCCTCCGAAGCTGGAGGTTTAGAGGCAGCAGACTCCGACCCAGAATGTTCATACTCTGAAGTCTCAGAAAGAACTTCATCCTCGGATAACCCTCAGTTAAATACAATAAATTATCTGATGTACTCGGGAAAGGAGTGCAATATGTTACATTTTGCTTGCGCTAGCAGGACGAGGTAAAGCATTAAAGGTCGCAGACACTGCCGCCTGAACTGTGCAGTAACGTCTGGTGAAAAAAGGCCCCCTCCAGATGGAGGATCAGCAATGCTACAGAAAAACTGCATGTGTATAGAGATAATAATGTAGGGTACGCACCTCACTGGACGACAACTCCTCAGAGGTGGACGGCTCCGTGGTATCAAACATGTTTGATATTATCACATTATCAAGGCATATGGAACATAATTGAGAGGGCGGATGTAAGGCCTCCTCACCATATAAACAGGAATTACTCATTAGGAATAGAGGGAGTGCCCTCTAAAGTAACAGAATCCTCCATCGCTAGTGCAATAACCGGAGAACTATAGAAATAAAACAATCTTATTTTATTAAAAAAACGGCACCCTTATACCCCAATGGCTGGGGCACTCACCACTTCCTATGACCCAGACAGTACAGAGATTTATGGCTCCTCTCTGATAGACACCTGGTCAGGAAAAAGGGAATAAATCACAAGGTGCACAATGCAGGACCGTCCCTGCTATGAGAAAGCACGCCAAGCTTGTAAGCTGCACAGCTCTCAAAGTGAAAGTTAAACCTGTATATTCCATAACAGCCTATAAGCTCATAACATCTCACACATAAAAGCACCCCCTAAGGAGATATTAACCCTTGATTCTATACAGATAAAAGGAGTCACACTGTGATCCTGTCTTCTAGTGTTATCATACATGTATAAAATATGATATAAATACGATCTTACCAGAATCTACACCGTGGAACAGGATCAAGTGTGACAGATAGTAGCATTGCTTCTGACATGGACTTGAGTGAAGAAAGCAGGCATCGAAACTCGTCAACGCTGATTGCCTATGGAGCTGTTAATATGAGTCAGGATAGTTTCGCAAGAAAGACTCTCCCTGCATCTCCGGACTCTAACTTTCATCCATGCTCTCATTCAGAGGCTGACAGGACTACTTAAAACTCCAGTCCCATCTCGAAGAGTACTACCCTCCATAAGAGACTACTCCGAAATATTCTAACACTTCTCTGCCAACCTCCTGTGACGAAAGGCAAAAAATGACTGGGGTTATGTGGGGTTATAAGGAAGTGGGGGAGGTATTTAAGCCTTTGGGGCATATGTATCAAGCTCCGTATGCAGCTTGATGCCCCGTGTTTCTGGCGAGTCATCAGACTCCCCAGAAACAGCAGTTATGAAGCAGCAGTCACAAAGACACGAGGGAGAAGTGGTAACGGTGGAAAAATGTAACTTGGATTAAACCTCCAATGCACTGCTAATGCATCTGTTAGATCCGCCTAAGGATCCCTGGACCGCGACCCATATCTGGGCAGCTTGGAATTGACCCGGGACGCCATGAGATCTACCTCCGGTGTACCCCATCTGTTGCAAATCTCCGAAAACACCTCGGGATGGAGAGACCATTCCCCAGATGAAAGGATTGTCTGCTGAGGAAATCCGCTTCCCAGTTGTCCACACCCGGAATGTGGATCGCTGACAGCGAGCAGTTGTGGGTCTCCGCCCACTCCAGAATCCGAGATACTTCCCTCATTGCTAGGGAGCTCCTTGTTTCCCCCAATGGTTGATGTAACTCACCAAGGTTATGTTGTCTTATTGGAATCTGATAAACTGGGACAAACCCAGAAGAGGCCAAGCCTTCAGAGCATTGAAGATCGCTCAAAGTTCCAAAATGTTGATCGGGAGGAGGGATTCCTCTCGAGTCCACAGGCCCTGTGCCTTCCTGGCACTCCAAACAGCTCCCCATCCTGAGAGAGTTGTGTCCGTAGTCACAATCTCCCAGGATGGTCTCAAGTAGGATGTACCTTGGGACAGGTGATCTGGACAGAGCAAACAGGAGAGCGATTCTCTCTATCGGTTGTCCAGAGAAATCTGTTGAGACAGATCCGAATGATCGCCGTTCCACTGTCTCAGCATGCACAGCAGAAGTGGTCTGAGATGGAATCTGGCAAAAGGAATGATGTCCATGCTGGACACCATGAGACCAATCACCTCCATACACCGAGCCAAAGAGGGCCTTAAGGAGGTCTGGAGGGCAAGACAAACGGAAGTTAGCTTGTAACGTCTCTGGTCTGTAAGAAATATCCTCATGGATATGGAGTCTATTATAGTACCCAAGAAATCCACCCTGGTACTGGGAATAAGAGAACTCTTTTCTAAGTTTATCTTCTATCCATGAGATCGAAGAAGAGATAAAAGGGCTTTCGAATGGTCCTCTGCCAGACGACAGGATGGTGCTTGAACCAGAATATCGTCCAAGTATGGCGCTACTGCTATACCTCTGGTTCGGGCCACTGCAAGCAGAGCCCCTAGAACCTTCGTAAAAACTCTTGGAGCAGTAGCTAGACCAAACAGAAGAGCAATAAACTGAAAGTGCTGGTCCAGGAACGCAAATCTTAGGAACTTGAAGTGTTCCTTGTGTATTGGAATGTGAAGGTAAGCATCCTTCAGATCTATCGTGGTCATGAACTGTCCTTCCTGAACTAAGGGAATAATGGACCGTATTGTCTCCATCTTGAATGAGGGGACAGATAGGAACTTGTTTAAGCACTTTAGGTCCAGAATCGGGCTGAAAGTTCCCTCCTTCTTTAGGACCACAAAAAGGTTTGACTAGTATTCCAGGCCTCTTTCTGAAGAGGTACCGGGACAATGACTCCCAGGGAGGAGAGATCCCTCATGCACCCCAGAAAGGCTTCTCTCTTTTCTGGCCTTGAAGACAGGTTTGCCAAGAGGAATCTGCCCCTGGGTGGATGAGACTTGAAACCTATCCTGTATCCCTGAGCGATGACCCTTCAGGACCCACGGGTCTTGTAAGTCCCCAAACTAAGCGTTCGAATAAAGCAATCCAGAGCTGGATCGGGGGCTGCCCCTTCATGCTGACTTTGTCTCAGCTGGCTTCTTGTTCTGCTTTGATTTATTGCAGGACTGAGCCGGCTTCCAAGTCCCCTTGGATTGCTCGGGCTTTGCGGAGGGCTGATGATGTTGGGATTTATCCAAACAAAAGGAATGAAAATTAGGACTTTGTCCTTTAGGTTTGTTTTTCTTAGCCTGCGGTAAAAAGGCACCTTTGCCTCCAGTAACCGTTGAGATAATTGAGTCCAGGCCTGGACCAAATTGAATATTTCCCTTAAATGGGAGGGAAAGAAGTCTTGACTTTAAAGTCATGTCCACAGACCAGGACTTCAGCCAGAGTGCCCTACGGGCTTAAACAGAGAAAAATGAAGCCTTGGCATTTAGGCGAATAATTTGCATATTTGCATCACAAATAAAAGAATTAGTCACCTTTAAGGCCTTAATTCTTTCCTGGATCACGTTGAGGGGACCCTCCACCTTAATCAACTCAGATAAGGAGTCGCACCAGTATGTATCCTGTCAAGCAACTGCAGCAACAGTCGCTACCTTTTCAAACAAATATCTTGTATGTTGAAACATCTTTCTTAACAGAGTTTCTATTTTCTTATACATGGGCTCTTTATAAGACGAACTATCCTCAAGCGGGATAGTAATGCGTTTAGCAAGCATGGAGATAGCGCCATCCACTTTAGTTATGGAACCCCACAACTCCAATTGATAGTCTGGGACCGGGAACAATTTTTAAAGGAAGAAGAAGGGGAAAACCTATTATTTCCCATTCATTCTTAACGTACGTCTGGGGTTTTGCTGTTTCTCTTGTTCAGAGAGGGATTGCCTGGTATTTGGGGGCTGTACTGTGAAGTCAGGATCAGACTGATATGCTTCAGGAAAGTTCTTCTCTGTGAAAGGCATATGTTGAGCAAAAAGAGGCTGCTTTTTTGGTGGTAACTAGCCATAGAACAAGCTATTATGCTATTGTTCATTCCCAGGTTGAGCGCTTCTCTCTTTTTATGTATGCAAATTATGACACTTAGGGAAGTCTCCCTAAGTGTGATGCGGGAACCCAGACGTGGACCCGTTGCTCAGTGTGCCTAGAGGGATATGGCTGAACCTCACTGACGAGATCCACAATAGGCCGAAACGTACAGCTAGGGTTTTGCTGTTTCTCTTGTTCAGAGAGGGATTGCCTGGTATTTAAGGGGTGGATTGTACTGTGAAGTCAGGATCAGACTGATATGCTTCAGGAAAGTTCTTCTCTGTGAAAGGCACATGTTGAGCAAAAAGAGGCTGCTTCTTGGGTGGTAACTAGCCATAGAACAAGCTATTATGCTATTGTTAGTTCCCAGGTTGAGCACTTCTCTCTTTTTATGTATGTCATCCTTAATAATGTTCGCCATCTTTACAGGAACTGGGAAAGTTTGTGGTACAACTCTGTTTTTGTAGACCTTATCTAATTTAGGAATCAAAGGTTCCTCAGGCAATTTGGGCTCTGGAACCTCTAACGTCGCCAAAACTTCCTTCAACAGAAAGCGTAAATGCTCAATCCTAAATCTAAAGTCCTGGTTTCAGCTGGAGGCCTAGAGGCAGCAGATTCAGACTCAGAAAGAGCACCCTCTGAAGTATTAGAGGCGCCTTCATCATTGGATAATCTTGTATCAGATAAATCCAATAAGCTAGTAGATGACTCCTGGGAAGGATAGCAATATTTAACCTTTCGCTTGCGCTTAGCAGGGCGAGGTAAAGCACTAAAGGCAGCAGACACTGCCATTTGTAATTGCTCATTAAAGTCTGTCGGTAACAGGGCCCCTCCAGATGGAGGATTAGGAGTGCTACGGGAAGCTGCATGTGTATTAGGAGATGTGCGCACCTCACGGGACGGAGACTCCTCAGAGGTGGACGGCTCAGTGGTATCAAACATATTAACTTTCTTTGACATGATTACTTTATCAAGGCATGTGGAACATAACTGAGCAGGCGGGTATACCGCGGCCTCCTCACAATATAGACAGGTATTAGATTTAGGTAAAGAGGGAGTACCTTCTAACGCATCAGAATACTTCATAGCTTGCGCTTATAAAGCAGACTATACCTAATAAGATAAAACGACACCTTTATACCCCCAATGGCTGGGGCACTCACCACCTCCTATGACCCAGGCCAAACAGAGAAACCGCTTCTTCTCCGGTAAACCGCACGGTCAGGAAAGATGAAATCAAAGTAACCCCAAAGTAACGCCAACCGGTCAGTGCACAATGCAGGACCTCCCCTGCTATAGGATGAAAGCGCGCCAAACCTTTCAGACTGTGCAACTTACAAAAACAAAAGTAAAACCTGTACGTTCCAACATCTGCCTGAGCCACAGTTCACACATGTTGCAGCATAATCATAAAATAAAATTATGTCATTAATCCCCCCTGTTCAATAATCTCCCTCCGGAGATATTAACCCTTTATTCCCAACAGATAAAAGGAGTCCCACTGTGACCCTGTCTTCTTGCGTTATCATATGTGTATAAAAAATGAAACAATCTTACCAGAATCTATGCTGTGGAACAGAAACACAGCCTCTCAAGTTTGACAGTCTTGCAGCATCGCTCCTGACATGGACATGAGTGATGGAAGCAGGCAGTGAAACTCGTCAACACTGATTGCTTAGGAGCTGGTAATACGAGTCTGGATGGGTTCGCAGAAAGACTCTCCCTGCATCTCCAGACTCTAACATTCGTCAATGCTCTCACTGAGAGGTTGACAAGACTACTTAAAACTCCAGTCCCATTTCGAAGGGTAGATACCCATCATAAGGAACTACTCCGAATCTTCTGACACTTCTCTGCCAACCTGTGACGAAAGGCAAAGAATGACTGGGATATGAGGGAAGTAGGGGGAGTATTTAAGCCTTTGGTTGGGGTGTCTTTGCCTCCTCCTGGTGGCCAGGTTCAGTATTTCCCAACAGTAAGGAATGATGCCGTGGACTCTCCTCATATTAAGAAGGAAAGCCAATCAATACACACAGACTCCCTATACTCCCTATATAAGATCACTATTAATCAAAAAAGTAGTTAATAATTTCCTTGCTTACATTATCAGATGGCAGTAGCTATCACCATAACATATACCTGTATTCTGCCTTCAGTAAAGGGTGAAGAAGCATTATTATAATAACAGCACTAACTGCAAGTTTTTAGACTGAAGGAAAATATCAGAAGAAGTGACACATTGTAGTTGAATTATATTTCACTTAATCCTTACTTATGCAACTTGTACTTAGCTAGATTCCTTTAACTGTTTGGTTGCCAGAGAAGGCTGTTATGCAAAGCCATCCTCTCTGGAAGCCAGGGAGCTGATGTACAGTAAAAAAACAAAAAACAAAACAAAAATACAGTTCAAATATTGGTGCAAAAACACAAAGTACATAAATGATTATATGGCTGGATAATTAGTGTTGTGTCAGCTCCAACACCATCAGGGAAGGCTGCGCAGGGATAAAAAAGTGCACATATGAATTATTGACTTCAAGAAGAAATGGTTAAATCCTTTGAATCAGACAGGGAGGGAGCTATGAGCCAGCTGGGAATGAGTGACAGCTCTTTCACTAGGCAGCTTCCTCTGCTTGTTCTGATCTGTATGTTGAAGTGGGCAGAGTGCCAGTCAACACCCCTTAATGCCTGTCCTGGCACGTAACACACACCCAAGTACATGCCGGGATGGCACACAGCCAAATAATGTTGGGGGAGGGGGCTCAAAAAAGTATGGGTGGGGTGCAAGAGAAAGAGTGACAAGAGTAGGAAAGTTAAAGGATTAAAAATGCGAAATTAAAAGAAAGAAAAAAGGGACACTCAATGTACAGGGAGTGCAGAATTATTAGGCAAGTTGTATTTTTGAGGATTAATTTTATTATTGAACAACAACCATGTTCTCAATGAACCCAAAAACAGAATTTATGTTTACCTGATAAATTACTTTCTCCAACGGTGTGTCCGGTCCACGGCGTCATCCTTACTTGTGGGATATTCTCTTCCCCAACAGGAAATGGCAAAGAGCCCAGCAAAGCTGGTCACATGATCCCTCCTAGGCTCCGCCTACCCCAGTCATTCGACCGACGTTAAGGAGGAATATTTGCATAGGAGAAACCATATGATACCGTGGTGACTGTAGTTAAAGAAAATAAATTATCAGACCTGATTAAAAAACCAGGGCGGGCCGTGGACCGGACACACCGTTGGAGAAAGTAATTTATCAGGTAAACATAAATTCTGTTTTCTCCAACATAGGTGTGTCCGGTCCACGGCGTCATCCTTACTTGTGGGAACCAATACCAAAGCTTTAGGACACGGATGATGGGAGGGAGCAAATCAGGTCACCTAGATGGAAGGCACCACGGCTTGCAAAACCTTTCTCCCAAAAATAGCCTCAGAAGAAGCAAAAGTATCAAACTTGTAAAATTTGGTAAAAGTGTGCAGTGAAGACCAAGTCGCTGCCCTACATATCTGATCAACAGAAGCCTCGTTCTTGAAGGCCCATGTGGAAGCCACAGCCCTAGTGGAATGAGCTGTGATTCTTTCGGGAGGCTGCCGTCCGGCAGTCTCGTAAGCCAATCTGATGATGCTTTTAATCCAAAAAGAGAGAGAGGTAGAAGTTGCTTTTTGACCTCTCCTTTTACCGGAATAAACAACAAACAAGGAAGATGTTTGTCTAAAATCCTTTGTAGCATCTAAATAGAATTTTAGAGCGCGAACAACATCCAAATTGTGCAACAAACGTTCCTTCTTCGAAACTGGTTTCGGACACAGAGAAGGTACGATAATCTCCTGGTTAATGTTTTTGTTAGAAACAACTTTTGGAAGAAAACCAGGTTTAGTACGTAAAACCACCTTATCTGCATGGAACACCAGATAAGGAGGAGAACACTGCAGAGCAGATAATTCTGAAACTCTTCTAGCAGAAGAAATTGCAACCAAAAACAAAACTTTCCAAGATAATAACTTAATATCAACGGAATGTAAGGGTTCAAACGGAACCCCCTGAAGAACTGAAAGAACTAAGTTGAGACTCCAAGGAGGAGTCAAAGGTTTGTAAACAGGCTTGATTCTAACCAGAGCCTGAACAAAGGCTTGAACATCTGGCACAGCTGCCAGCTTTTTGTGAAGTAACACAGACAAGGCAGAAATCTGTCCCTTCAGGGAACTTGCAGATAATCCTTTTTCCAATCCTTCTTGAAGGAAGGATAGAATCTTAGGAATCTTAACCTTGTCCCAAGGGAATCCTTTAGATTCACACCAACAGATATATTTTTTCCAAATTTTGTGGTAAATCTTTCTAGTTACAGGCTTTCTGGCCTGAACAAGAGTATCGATAACAGAATCTGAGAACCCTCGCTTCGATAAGATCAAGCGTTCAATCTCCAAGCAGTCAGCTGGAGTGAGACCAGATTCGGATGTTCGAACGGACCTTGAACAAGAAGGTCTCGTCTCAAAGGTAGCTTCCATGGTGGAGCCGATGACATATTCACCAGATCTGCATACCAAGTCCTGCGTGGCCACGCAGGAGCTATCAAGATCACCGACGCCCTTTCCTGATTGATCCTGGCTACCAGCCTGGGGATGAGAGGAAACGGCGGGAATACATAAGCTAGTTTGAAGGTCCAAGGTGCTACTAGTGCATCCACTAGAGCCGCCTTGGGATCCCTGGATCTGGACCCGTAGCAAGGAACTTTGAAGTTCTGACGAGAGGCCATCAGATCCATGTCTGGAATGCCCCACAGTTGAGTGACTTGGGCAAAGATTTCCGGATGGAGTTCCCACTCCCCCGGATGCAATGTCTGACGACTCAGAAAATCCGCTTCCCAATTTTCCACTCCTGGGATGTGGATAGCAGACAGGTGGCAGGAGTGAGACTCCGCCCATAGAATGATTTTGGTCACTTCTTCCATCGCCAGGGAACTCCTTGTTCCCCCCTGATGGTTGATGTACGCAACAGTTGTCATGTTGTCTGATTGAAACCGTATGAACTTGGCCCTCGCTAGCTGAGGCCAAGCCTTGAGAGCATTGAATATCGCTCTCAGTTCCAGAATATTTATCGGTAGAAGAGATTCTTCCCGAGACCAAAGACCCTGAGCTTTCAGGGATCCCCAGACCGCGCCCCAGCCCATCAGACTGGCGTCGGTCGTGACAATGACCCACTCTGGTCTGCGGAAGGTCATCCCTTGTGACAGGTTGTCCAGGGACAGCCACCAACGGAGTGAGTCTCTGGTCCTCTGATTTACTTGTATCCTCGGAGACAAGTTTGTATAGTCCCCATTCCACTGACTGAGCATGCACAGCTGTAATGGTCTTAGATGAATGCGCGCAAAAGGAACTATGTCCATTGCCGCTACCATCAAACCTATCACTTCCATGCACTGCGCTATGGAAGGAAGAGGAACGGAATGAAGTATCCGACAAGAGTCTAGAAGTTTTGTTTTTCTGGCCTCTGTCAGAAAAATCCTCATTTCTAAGGAGTCTATTATTGTTCCCAAGAAGGGAACCCTTGTTGACGGAGATAGAGAACTCTTTTCCACGTTCACTTTCCATCCGTGAGATCTGAGAAAGGCCAGGACGATGTCCGTGTGAGCCTTTGCTTGAGGAAGGGACGACGCTTGAATCAGAATGTCGTCCAAGTAAGGTACTACAGCAATGCCCCTTGGTCTTAGCACAGCTAGAAGGGACCCTAGTACCTTTGTGAAAATCCTTGGAGCAGTGGCTAATCCGAAAGGAAGCGCCACGAACTGGTAATGCTTGTCCAGGAATGCGAACCTTAGGAACCGATGATGTTCCTTGTGGATAGGAATATGTAGATACGCATCCTTTAAATCCACCGTGGTCATGAATTGACCTTCCTGGATGGAAGGAAGAATTGTTCGAATGGTTTCCATTTTGAACGATGGAACCTTGAGAAACTTGTTTAAGATCTTGAGATCTAAGATTGGTCTGAACGTTCCCTCTTTTTTGGGAACTATGAACAGATTGGAGTAGAACCCCATCCCTTGTTCTCCTAATGGAACAGGATGAATCACTCCCATTTTTAACAGGTCTTCTACACAACGTAAGAATGCCTGTCTTTTTATGTGGTCTGAAGACAACTGAGACCTGTGGAACCTCCCCCTTGGGGGAAGCCCCTTGAATTCCAGAAGATAACCTTGGGAGACTATTTCTAGCGCCCAAGGATCCAGAACATCTCTTGCCCAAGCCTGAGCGAAGAGAGAGAGTCTGCCCCCCACCAGATCCGGTCCCGGATCGGGGGCCAACATTTCATGCTGTCTTGGTAGCAGTGGCAGGTTTCTTGGCCTGCTTTCCCTTGTTCCAGCCTTGCATTGGTCTCCAAGCTGGCTTGGCTTGAGAAGTATTACCCTCTTGCTTAGAGGACGTAGCACTTTGGGCTGGTCCGTTTCTACGAAAGGGACGAAAAACAGAATTTATGTTTACCTGATAAATTACTTTCTCCAACGGTGTGTCCGGTCCACGGCGTCATCCTTACTTGCGGGATATTCTCTTCCCCAACAGGAAATGGCAAAGAGCCCAGCAAAGCTGGTCACATGATCCCTCCTAGGCTCCGCCTACCCCAGTCATTCGACCGACGTTAAGGAGGAATATTTGCATAGGAGAAACCATATGGTACCGTGGTGACTGTAGTTAAAGAAAATAAACTATCAGACCTGATTAAAAAAACCAGGGCGGGCCGTGGACCGGACACACCGTTGGAGAAAGTAATTTATCAGGTAAACATAAATTCTGTTTTCTCCAACATAGGTGTGTCCGGTCCACGGCGTCATCCTTACTTGTGGGAACCAATACCAAAGCTTTAGGACACGGATGAAGGGAGGGAGCAAATCAGGTCACCTAAATGGAAGGCACCACGGCTTGCAAAACCTTTCTCCCAAAAATAGCCTCAGAAGAAGCAAAAGTATCAAACTTGTAAAATTTGGTAAAAGTGTGCAGTGAAGACCAAGTCGCTGCCCTACATATCTGATCAACAGAAGCCTCGTTCTTGAAGGCCCATGTGGAAGCCACAGCCCTAGTGGAATGAGCCGTGATTCTTTCGGGAGGCTGCCGTCCGGCAGTCTCGTAAGCCAATCTGATGATGCTTTTAATCCAAAAAGAGAGAGAGGTAGAAGTTGCTTTTTGACCTCTCCTTTTACCGGAATAAACAACAAACAAGGAAGATGTTTGTCTAAAATCCTTTGTAGCATCTAAATAGAATTTTAGAGCGCGAACAACATCCAAATTGTGCAACAAACGTTCCTTCTTTGAAACTGGTTTCGGACACAGAGAAGGTACGATAATCTCCTGGTTAATGTTTTTGTTAGAAACAACTTTTGGAAGAAAACCAGGTTTAGTACGTAAAACCACCTTATCTGCATGGAACACCAGATAAGGAGGAGAACACTGCAGAGCAGATAATTCTGAAACTCTTCTAGCAGAAGAAATTGCAACTAAAAACAAAACTTTCCAAGATAATAACTTAATATCAACGGAATGTAAGGGTTCAAACGGAACCCCCTGAAGAACTGAAAGAACTAAGTTGAGACTCCAAGGAGGAGTCAAAGGTTTGTAAACAGGCTTAATTCTAACCAGAGCCTGAACAAAAGCTTGAACATCTGGCACAGCTGCCAGCTTTTTGTGAAGTAACACAGACAAGGCAGAAATCTGTCCCTTCAGGGAACTAGCAGATAATCCTTTTTCCAATCCTTCTTGAAGGAAGGATAGAATCTTAGGAATCTTAACCTTGTCCCAAGGGAATCCTTTAGATTCACACCAACAGATATATTTTTTCCAAATTTTGTGGTAAATCTTTCTAGTTACAGGCTTCCTGGCCTGAACAAGAGTATCGATAACAGAATCTGAGAACCCTCGCTTCGATAAGATCAAGCGTTCAATCTCCAAGCAGTCAGCTGGAGTGAAACCAGATTCGGATGTTCGAACGGACCCTGAACAAGAAGGTCTCGTCTTAAAGGTAGCTTCCAAGGTGGAGCCGATGACATATTCACCAGATCTGCATACCAAGTCCTGCGTGGCCACGCAGGAGCTATCAAGATCACCGACGCCCTCTCCTGATTGATCCTGGCTACCAGCCTGGGGATGAGAGGAAACGGCGGGAACACATAAGCTAGTTTGAAGGTCCAAGGTGCTACTAGTGCATCCACTAGAGCCGCCTTGGGATCCCTGGATCTGGACCCGTAGCAAGGAACTTTGAAGTTCTGACGAGAGGCCATCAGATCCATGTCTGGAATGCCCCACAGCTGAGTGACTTGGGCAAAGATTTCCGGATGGAGTTCCCACTCCCCCGGATGCAATGTCTGACGACTCAGAAAATCCGCTTCCCAATTTTCCACTCCTGGGATGTGGATAGCAGACAGGTGGCAGGAGTGAGACTCCGCCCATAGAATGATTTTGGTCACTTCTTCCATCGCTAGGGAACTCCTTGTTCCCCCCTGATGGTTGATGTACGCAACAGTTGTCATGTTGTCTGATTGAAACCGTATGAACTTGGCCCTCGCTAGCTGAGGCCAAGCCTTGAGAGCATTGAATATCGCTCTCAGTTCCAGAATATTTATCGGTAGAAGAGATTCTTCCCGAGACCAAAGACCCTGAGCTTTCAGGGATCCCCAGACCGCGCCCCAGCCCATCAGACTGGCGTCGGTCGTGACGATGACCCACTCCGGTCTGCGGAATGTCATCCCTTGTGACAGGTTGTCCAGGGACAGCCACCAACGGAGTGAGTCTCTGGTCCTCTGATTTACTTGTATCTTCGGAGACAAGTCTGTATAGTCCCCATTCCACTGACTGAGCATGCACAGTTGTAATGGTCTTAGATGAATGCGCGCAAAAGGAACTATGTCCATTGCCGCTACCATCAAACCGATCACTTCCATGCACTGCGCTATGGAAGGAAGAGGAACGGAATGAAGTATCCGACAAGAGTCTAGAAGTTTTGTTTTTCTGGCCTCTGTCAGAAAAATCCTCATTTCTAAGGAGTCTATTATTGTTCCCAAGAAGGGAACCCTTGTTGACGGAGATAGAGAACTCTTTTCCACGTTCACTTTCCATCCGTGAGATCTGAGAAAGGCCAGGACAATGTCCGTGTGAGCCTTTGCTTGAGGAAGGGACGACGCTTGAATCAGAATGTCGTCCAAGTAAGGTACTACAGCAATGCCCCTTGGTCTTAGCACAGCTAGAAGGGACCCTAGTACCTTTGTGAAAATCCTTGGAGCAGTGGCTAATCCGAAAGGAAGCGCCACAAACTGGTAATGCTTGTCCAGGAATGCGAACCTTAGGAACCGATGATGTTCCTTGTGGATAGGAATATGTAGATACGCATCCTTTAAATCCACTGTGGTCATGAATTGACCTTCCTGGATGGAAGGAAGAATAGTTCGAATGGTTTCCATCTTGAACGATGGAACCTTGAGAAACTTGTTTAAGATCTTGAGATCTAAGATTGGTCTGAACGTTCCCTCTTTTTTGGGAACTATGAACAGATTGGAGTAGAACCCCATCCCTTGTTCTCTTAATGGAACAGGATGAATCACTCCCATTTTTAACAGGTCTTCTACACAATGTAAGAATGCCTGTCTTTTTATGTGGTCTGAAGACAACTGAGACCTGTGGAACCTCCCCCTTGGGGGAAGCCCCTTGAATTCCAGAAGATAACCTTGGGAGACTATTTCTAGCGCCCAAGGATCCAGAACATCTCTTGCCCAAGCCTGAGCGAAGAGAGAGAGTCTGCCCCCCACCAGATCCGGTCCCGGATCGGGGGCCAACATTTCATGCTGTCTTGGTAGCAGTGGCAGGTTTCTTGGCCTGCTTTCCCTTGTTCCAGCCTTGCATTGGTCTCCAAGCTGGCTTGGCTTGAGAAGTATTACCCTCTTGCTTAGAGGACGTAGCACTTTGGGCTGGTCCATTTCTACGAAAGGGACGAAAATTAGGTTTATTTTTTGTCTTGAAAGGCCGATCCTGAGGAAGGGCGTGGCCCTTACCCCCAGTGATATCAGAGATAATCTCTTTCAAGTCAGGGCCAAACAGCGTTTTCCCCTTGAAAGGAATGTTAAGTAGCTTGTTCTTGGAAGACGCATCAGCTGACCAAGATTTCAACCAAAGCGCTCTGCGCGCCACAATAGCAAACCCAGAATTCTTAGCCGCTAACCTAGCCAATTGCAAAGTGGCGTCTAGGGTGAAAGAATTAGCCAATTTGAGAGCATTGATTCTGTCCATAATCTCCTCATAAGGAGGAGAATCACTATCGACCGCCTTTATCAGCTCATCGAACCAGAAACATGCGGCTGTAGCTACAGGGACAATGCATGAAATTGGTTGTAGAAGGTAACCCTGCTGAACAAACATCTTTTTAAGTAAACCTTCTAATTTTTTATCCATAGGATCTTTGAAAGCACAACTATCCTCTATGGGTATAGTGGTGCGTTTGTTTAAAGTGGAAACCGCTCCCTCGACCTTGGGGACTGTCTGCCATAAGTCCTTTCTGGGGTCGACCATAGGAAACAATTTTTTAAATATGGGGGGAGGGACGAAAGGAATACCGGGCCTTTCCCATTCTTTATTAACAATGTCCGCCACCCGCTTGGGTATAGGAAAAGCTTCTGGGAGCCCCGGGACCTCTAGGAACTTGTCCATTTTACATAGTTTCTCTGGGATGACCAACTTGTCACAATCATCCAGAGTGGATAATACCTCCTTAAGCAGAATGCGGAGATGTTCCAACTTAAATTTAAACGTAATCACATCAGGTTCAGCTTGTTGAGAAATGTTCCCTGAATCAGTAATTTCTCCCTCAGACAAAACCTCCCTGGCCCCATCAGACTGGGTTAGGGGCCCTTCAGAACCATTATTATCAGCGTCGTCATGCTCTTCAGTATCTAAAACAGAGCAGTCGCGCTTACGCTGATAAGTGTTCATTTTGGCTAAAATGTTTTTGACAGAATTATCCATTACAGCCGTTAATTGTTGCATAGTAAGGAGTATTGGCGCGCTAGATGTACTAGGGGCCTCCTGAGTGGGCAAGACTCGTGTAGACGAAGGAGGGAATGATGCAGTACCATGCTTACTCCCCTCACTTGAGGAATCATCTTGGGCATCATTGTCATTGTCACATAAATCACATTTATTTAAATGAATGGGAATTCTGGCTTCCCCGCATTCAGAACACAGTCTATCTGGTAGTTCAGACATGTTAAACAGGCATAAACTTGATAACAAAGTACAAAAAACGTTTTAAAATAAAACCGTTACTGTCACTTTAAATTTTAAACTGAACACACTTTATTACAGCAATTGCGAAAAAACATGAAGGAATTGTTCAAAATTCACCAAATTTTCACCACAGTGACTTAAAGCCTTAAAAGTATTGCACACCAAATTTGGAAGCTTTAACCCTTAAAATAACAGAACCGGAGCCGTTTTTAACTTTAACCCCTTTACAGTCCCTGGTATCTGCTTTGCTGAGACCCAACCAAGCCCAAAGGGGAATACGATACCAAATGACGCCTTCAGAAAGTCTTTTCTAAGTATCAGAGCTCCTCTCACATGCGACTGCATGTCATGCCTCTCAAAAACAAGTGCGCAACACCGGCGCGAAAATGAGGCTCTGCCTATGATTTGGGAAAGCCCCTAAAGAATAAGTTAAACACTAAAAAACTCTAAGCCATCTCCGTGGAGATGTTGCCTGTACAACGGCAAAGAGAATGACTGGGGTAGGCGGAGCCTAGGAGGGATCATGTGACCAGCTTTGCTGGGCTCTTTGCCATTTCCTGTTGGGGAAGAGAATATCCCGCAAGTAAGGATGACGCCGTGGACCGGACACACCTATGTTGGAGAAATTAGGTTTATTTTTGGCCTTGAAAGGCCGATCCTGAGGAAGGGCGTGGCCCTTACCCCCAGTGATATCAGAGATAATCTCTTTCAAGTCAGGGCCAAACAGCGTTTTCCCCTTGAAAGGAATGTTAAGTAGCTTGTTCTTGGAAGACGCATCAGCTGACCAAGATTTCAACCAAAGCGCTCTGCGCGCCACAATAGCAAACCCAGAATTCTTAGCCGCTAACCTAGCCAATTGCAAAGTGGCGTCTAGGGTGAAAGAATTAGCCAATTTGAGAGCATTGATTCTGTCCATAATCTCCTCATAAGGAGGAGAATCACTATCGACCGCCTTTACCAGCTCATCGAACCAGAAACACGCGGCTGTAGCGACAGGGACAATGCATGAAATTGGTTGTAGAAGGTAACCCTGCTGAACAAACATCTTTTTAAGTAAACCTTCTAATTTTTTATCCATAGGATCTTTGAAAGCACAACTATCTTCTATGGGTATAGTGGTGCGTTTGTTTAAAGTGGAAACCGCTCCCTCGACCTTGGGGACTGTCTGCCATAAGTCCTTTCTGGGGTCGACCATAGGAAACAATTTTTTAAATATGGGGGGAGGGACGAAAGGAATACCGGGCCTTTCCCATTCTTTATTTACAATGTCCGCCACCCGCTTGGGTATAGGAAAAGCTTCTGGGAGCCCCGGGACCTCTAGGAACTTGTCCATTTTACATAGTTTCTCTGGGATGACCAACTTGTCACAATCATCCAGAGTGGATAATACCTCCTTAAGCAGAATGCGGAGATGTTCCAACTTAAATTTAAACGTAATCACATCAGGTTCAGCTTGTTGAGAAATGTTCCCTGAATCAGTAATTTCTCCCTCAGACAAAACCTCCCTGGCCCCATCAGACTGGTTTAGGGGCCCTTCAGAACCATTATTATCAGCGTCGTCATGCTCTTCAGTATCTAAAACAGAGCAGTCGCGCTTACGCTGATAAGTGTGCATTTTGGCTAAAATGTTTTTGACAGAATTATCCATTACAGCCGTTAATTGTTGCATAGTAAGGAGTATTGGCGCGCTAGATGTACTAGGGGCCTCCTGAGTGGGCAAGACTCGTGTAGACGAAGGAGGGAATGATGCAGTACCATGCTTACTCCCCACACTTGAGGAATCATCTTGGGCATCATTGTCATTGTCACATAAATCACATTTATTTAAATGAGAAGGAACTCTGGCTTCCCCACATTCAGAACACAGTCTATCTGGTAGTTCAGACATGTTAAACAGGCATAAACTTGATAACAAAGTACAAAAAACGTTTTAAAATAAAACCGTTACTGTCACTTTAAATTTTAAACTGAACACACTTTATTACTGCAATTGCGAAAAAATATGAAGGAATTGTTCAAAATTCACCAAAATTTCACCACAGTGTCTTAAAGCCTTAAAAGTATTGCACACCAAATTTGGAAGCTTTAACCCTTAAAATAACGGAACCGGAGCCGTTTTTAACTTTAACCCCTTTACAGTCCCTGGTATCTGCTTTGCTGAGACCCAACCAAGCCCAAAGGGGAATACGATACCAAATGACGCCTTCAGAAAGTCTTTTCTATGTATCAGAGCTCCTCACACATGCGACTGCATGTCATGCCTCTCAAAAACAAGTGCGCAACACCGGCGCGAAAATGAGGCTCTGCCTATGATTTGGGAAAGCCCCTAAGAATAAGGTGTCTAAAACAGTGCCTGCCGATATAATCTTATCAAAATACCCAGATTAAACGATTCCTCAAGGCTAAATATGTGTTAATAATGAATCGATTTAGCCCAGAAAAAGTCTACAGTCTTAATAAGCCCTTGTGAAGCCCTTATTTACTATCTTAATAAACATGGCTTACCGGATCCCATAGGGAAAATGACAGCTTCCAGCATTACATCGTCTTGTTAGAATGTGTCATACCTCAAGCAGCAAGAGACTGCTCACTGTTCCCCCAACTGAAGTTAATTCCTCTCAACAGTCCTGTGTGGAACAGCCATGGATTTTAGTAACGGTTGCTAAAATCATTTTCCTCATACAAACAGAAATCTTCATCTCTTTTCTGTTTCTGAGTAAATAGTACATACCAGCACTATTTTAAAATAACAAACTCTTGATTGAATAATAAAAACTACAGTTAAACACTAAAAAACTCTAAGCCATCTCCGTGGAGATGTTGCCTGTACAACGGCAAAGAGAATGACTGGGGTAGGCGGAGCCTAGGAGGGATCATGTGACCAGCTTTGCTGGGCTCTTTGCCATTTCCTGTTGGGGAAGAGAATATCCCACAAGTAAGGATGACGCCGTGGAACGGACACACCTATGTTGGAGAAAAACTCATTAATATCAAAGCTGAATAGTTTTGGAAGTAGTTTTTAGTTTGTTTTTAGTTATAGCTATTTTAGGGGGATATCTGTGTGTGCAGGTGACTATTACTGTGCATAATTATTAGGCAACTTAACAAAAAACAAATATATACCCATTTCAATTATTTATTTTTACCAGTGAAACCAATATAACATCTCAACATTCACAAATATACATTTCTGACATTCAAAAACAAAACAAAAACAAATCAGTGACCAATATAGCCACCTTTCTTTGCAAGGACACTCAAAAGCCTGCCATCCATGGATTCTGTCAGTGTTTTGATCTGTTCACAATCAACATTGCGTGCAGCAGCAACCACAGCCTCCCAGACACTGTTCAGAGAGGTGTACTGTTTTCCCTCCTTGTAAATCTCACATTTGATGATGGACCACAGGTTCTCAATGGGGTTCAGATCAGGTGAACAAGGAGGCCATGTCATTAGATTTTCTTCTTTTATACCCTTTCTTGCCAGCCACGCTGTGGAGTACTTGGACGCGTGTGATGGAGCATTGTCCTGCATGAAAATCATGTTTTTCTTGAAGGATGCAGACTTCTTCCTGTACCACTGCTTGAAGAAGGTGTCTTCCAGAAACTGGCAGTAGGACTGGGAGTTGAGCTTGACTCCATCCTCAACCCGAAAAGGCCCCACAAGCTCATCTTTGATGATACCAGCCCAAACCAGTACTCCACCTCCACCTTGCTGGCGTCTGAGTCGGACTGGAGCTCTCTGCCCTTTACCAATCCAGCCACGGGCCCATCCATCTGGCCCATCAAGACTCACTCTCATTTCATCAGTCCATAAAACCTTAGAAAAATCAGTCTTGAGATATTTCTTGGCCCAGTCTTGACGTTTCAGCTTGTGTGTCTTGTTCAGTGGTGGTCGTCTTTCAGCCTTTGTTACCTTGGCCATGTCTCTGAGTATTGCACACCTTGTGCTTTTGGGCACTCCAGTGATGTTGCAGCTCTGAAATATGGCCAAACTGGTGGCAAGTGGCATCTTGGCAGCTGCACGCTTGACTTTTCTCAGTTCATGGGCAGTTATTTTGCGCCTTGGTTTTTCCACACGCTTCTTGCGACCCTGTTGACTATTTTGAATGAAACGCTTGATTGTTCGATGATCACGCTTCAGAAGCTTTGCAATTTTAAGAGTGCTGCATCCCTCTGCAAGATATCTCACTATTTTTGACTTTTCTGAGCCTGTCAAGTCCTTCTTTTGACCCATTTTGCCAAAGGAAAGGAAGTTGCCTAATAATTATGCACACCTGATATAGGGTGTTGATGTCATTAGACCACACCCCTTCTCATTACAGAGATGCACATCACCTAATATGCTTAATTGGTAGTAGGCTTTCGAGCCTATACAGCTTGGAGTAAGACAACATGCATAAAGAGGATGATGTGGTCAATATACTAATTTGCCTAATAATTCTGCACTCCCTGTAGATAGAGGAGGGAGAGAGAACAGAAAAAGGTGTATACAAAAGAAAACTATTAATCTATGTAAATATATTGCCTTAAATAGATAAAATGATAAACAAGAAGACACATCCTTTGGTCTGGAGTGAAACCATTCTACCTAGAATGAACAATAACTTTATTCATAAAAACATGTCAAAGGAACAGAAAACAAATCCTGGTGAGTTCAGATTTCACTTAGTCAATTACTTAATGCTGTGGTATCACAACTAATCAACCATCCTCCTCTCAGCAAAGAATTAGTTCTAAGATTCTGCTGGTACCGCTGAACTTAGAGGTCAACCAAAGCCACGGTCTACTTTTCTACCTATGTATATAGTTACAGCACTTTAGTGCATAGTCAAATGATTCTCAGCCCCATAACTGAACTACCTAATATACCTTTTTTGGAGATGGAACTGGCACATCATGTTTCTCAGATGCCAAGAGACTGTGAACATGTTCCTGCTCTGTTCTTGTATTTATCTTCACCTTTTTGCCATCACAGAGGATTGTGAATGCAATTAAGACCTCTCTAGCCAAGTGAAGAATGAGTCACCAATATCTCTTTCAAAGAAGGCTAAGAAGTGCTCATATCAATAAGGAGACAAAGAGAGAGTCACAGAGAGCCAAACCCTCAGGAGTGCTTTGGAGAACATATTTATTATTGTTATTACAAAGATAATTATATGTTGAATATCACAACTGAAGTGCTGCACCCAAGGGCGCGGCTCTCCAGACTCTGGTATTACCTCCTGGTATGTGCTACCTATGCCGCTTATGCAAACACCGCTGCCAGCATTCTGCATGACCTCAGGCTGCACTGAAAGGCCCATCAAATCATCTAATTTTCCCTAATGCTTTCTTAGTGCCAGGTACACATTGCATTTGCCCAAAACAAGTTTTAAAAAAAGTTAAACATTTTCGATCCAATCTAAGAATCACTTAACTGAACGTAGAAAGCATTTTGTGTGTTTTGGTCACATTTTATAAAACATTATCAACTTAAAAAGCACATACTTAAAGGACCAGTAAACACAGTAGATTTGCATAATCAACAAATCCATGATAACAAGACAATGCAATAACACTTAATTTAAACTTCAAATGAGCAGTAGATTTTTTTCTGACAAAAATTTCAGTTATGTCTACTTCCACTCCTCCTGTATCATGTGACAGCCATCAGCCAATCACAAATGCATATACGTATATTCTGTGAATTCTTGCACAAGCTCAGTAGGCTCAAAAAGTGTAAATCTAAAAAGATTGTGCACATTTTGTTAATGGAACTAAATTGGAAAGTTTTTTTAAAATCTCATGCTCTATCTGAATCATGGAAGTTTAATTTTGACTTAAAGGGACACTGTACCCAAATTTTTTCTTTTGTAATTCAGAAAGAGCATGCAATTTTAAGCAACTTTTTAATTTACTCCTATTATCAATTTTTCTTCGTTCTCTTGCTATCATTATTTGAAAAAGAAGGTATCTAAGTTTTTTTTCGCTTCAGTACTCTGGACAGCACTTTTTTTATTGGTGGATGAATTTATCCACCAATCAGCAAGGACAACCCAGGATGTTCACCAAAAATGGGCTGGCATCTAAACTTACATTCTTGCATTTCAAATAAAGATACCAAGAGAATGAAGAAAATTTGATAATAGGAGTAAATTAGAAAGTTGCTTAAAATTTCATGCTCAATCTGAATCACGAAAGAAAAAGTTTGGGTACAGTGTCCCTTTAAACGTTCATAGCTTAAAGAGCTGACAAGCACTTTTACAACACACCTAGTCTTGACATGCTTGTCTCGTTTTTCCTCCCTCTTCTACATATAAGCTACAATTTGCAGAAACATGTAGCAAATATATCAGTGAAGACACAATGTGCAGGGAACTACAAAGAATATGGTAACAAAAATGCTAAATGTAAACTGTTCCCACATAGGAGGGAGATTCTAGATACTAGTATGAACTTCAAGCTTGTCAGCAGTACTCATAACGTGAATTTTCCTGTATTTGGCAGAAAATGGGTCTATTTATCCTCTGAACACCAGTTACAGAATGGATCTAAAAGCAAACATTTCATTAAGAAAAGATCTATTTAGAATGTATGATTTTAAATAATAGAGGATGATGTACAGTATCTTAAAGGGATATGAAACCCACATTTTTCTTTCAATATTCAGATGGAGCATTTTAAGAAACTTTCTAATTTACTCCTATTATCATTTTTTTTTTTTAGTTTTCTTGGTTTCTTTTACATTCTACATTTAGCCACCAATCAGCAAGCGCTACCCAGGTGCTGAACCAAAAATGGGCCAGCGTCTATGCTTACATCCCAGCTTTTCAAATAAAGATACAAAGAGAATGAAGAAAAAATGATAATAGGAGTAAAAGAGAAAGTTGCTTAAAATTGCATGCTCTATCTAAATCACGAAATAAAAAAAAATGGGTTTCATATCCCTATAAGTATCTGAAGCAATGACAGTGGGGAAATACTCGGATTGCTAATAACACCTTATATCAGACAAAGTGGGTAACAAAAATACTTACTTCTCATGATTCTATATCTACATGTTCTAAAATCTGAATCAGTGTTTGTCAATATTATATCACATTTAGGATCCAGACAAACATTAGTCCAACTTTCTTCATAGTAAGCAACATATTTCACATCAATAAATGTAGAACACATAAAACAGTCTGTAGAATATTATTTTAGCTATGGACCCCATGGTTTGTCAAACCTCATAAAAAACATTCATCAACTAATTAACAGCAGCCGCAAATTGTAATGTAAATGTCACAACGTTTAGATGCATCTACACCTAATTCTCAATAGAACAGTTAGTGTACTGTGTGTTCACACAAATTAACACCATACATAAGGCTTTTGTGCTTCAAACTAAAAACTGAGGTGCATCAAGATTAGGGAGCTGCTTATAGCATAAAATAAATTATACTTTAAAGAGATATGAAACCCAAACATGTTATTTTGTGAGTCTAACAGAGTACAAAGGTTTCCAATTTACTTCAATTATCAAATTTGCTTCATTCCCATGATATTTTGTGTTGGAGAGATACCTAGGGAGGCATCCGGAGCACTGCATGGCAGGAAATAGTGCTGCAATCTAGTGCTCTTGCAAATGGATAGTATTTTTGCAAAACTGCTGCTATATAGTGTTCCAAGAATGGGTCGGCTACTAAGCATATGTCCCTGCTTTTCAACAAAATATACCAAGAGAACAAAGAAAAATTGATAATAGAAATAAATTAGAAAGCTGTTTAAAATCACATGCTCTATCTGAATCATAGAATTAAAAAAATGGGTTTCATATCACTTTAATCATTCATAACCAACCAATAGACATGCCAGTTTTTCATTTTCTCATCATGAAACAGATATATCCTAACAATGTACTCGATCTGTCCAAAACAAGGCAAACTGGAACTGAAACCAGAAGTATATAACTAATGATTGTGGTTCACTGGAAGTGTCCATACTGCCTAGTGGGTAGCATACACTGCCAGACAACAAGTTGGAATTCACATAATCCATAATAAGTTTTTACCATGGTAGTCATACTGAATTAGATACGATCCTCTCCTATTACTTATGGACATACTAATTGAAAAAAAAAAGATTACAAATAACACTGATTATTTTAAAAATCCTTTAACTTCAACTACAATGCTGTTGGAGTACTCTTAAAGAAGATTGCTATGGCGAGTTCTCAACAATATCAAAATCTTTTTCATACCACATAATGGTAATTTGGTTTAATATAAAAATATTTGTTTTACGATAAGTATTATACTATATTAACATTTTCTAAATGTTCCGATGATTCACTCTGAAAGGTCTGCTCTTCCTTAAAGGGATGTGAAACACAAAAACTTTCCTTTGTGATTCAGACAGAGCATACAATTTTAACCCCTTAAGAACCAAAGACATACAGGGTATGTCCTACAAAAACTGTCAATTAGTGACCAAGGACGTACCCTGTTTGTCCTCAGGGGTTTCAAGCGGTGGAAGCGATTCTGATCGCTTCCAACCGCTTTCAAGGTGTTGCAGTGATGCCTCGGTATTAAGGCATCACTGTAATACCTTTTTTTAGCCATCGATGCAGAAAGTGCTACTCTGTGACCCTCTCTGCATCAGGCATTGATGGTGCTGATCATTGGTGGGTGGGAGCAGCAGCAGGGAGGCGGCCCATCAATGTTATCAGTTCCTGTTCCGGTATAGGACATCAGTGCATTACCCCGCAGAGGCAAAGGTGGGGATATCTTCGATGTTGGGCAAGGGATCTGGGAGGGGGAGGGAGGGAGGACATTGAGGGTGGGCAGCTACACTACAGAAAATATTTTATTTTTATATAAAAAAACCCCAAAAATACACAATTTTTGGGGGCAAACTGGGTACTGGCAGACAGCTGCCAGAACCCAAGATGGCGGCAAATTGGTAGAGGGGGGAGGGTTAGAGAGTTGTATAGGGGGGGGGGGGGTCGGGGAGGTTGGGGGTTAAGAGGGGATCCAACACAGCAGAATCAATTGAAGAAAAAAAAATGCTTTTTATTTTAGTAGTGGCAGTAGTGAGGTGGGGGAGAGAAGATAGGTGTTTGAGGGGGGTTAGTGAGGGTTCAGGGGGTGGGATGTGTCAGGTGGGAGGCTGATCTCTACACTAAAGCTAAAATTAACCCTACAAGCTACCTAAATTAACCCCTTCACTGCTGGGCATAATACATTTGGCGGTGAAATGGTGGCATGAAATATACCAAAATGGGCCTAGATCAATACTTTGGGTTGTCTACTACACTACAGCTAAAATTAACCCTACAAGCTCATAATTAACCCCTTCACTGCTGGGCATAATACACGTGTGGTGCACAGCGGCATTTAGCGGCCTTCTTATTACCAAAAAGCAACGCCAAAGCAATATATGTCTGCTACTTCTGAACAAAGGGGATCCCAGAGAAGCATTTACAAACATTTGTGCAATAATTGCACAAGCTGTTTGTAAATAATTTCAGTGAGAAACCTAAATTTTGTGAAAAAGTGAACAATGTTTTTTATTTGATTGCATTTGGCGGTGAAATGGTGGCATGAAATATACCAAAATGGGCCTAGATCAATACGTTGGCTTTGGGTTGTCTACTAAAAAAAAAATATATACTTGTCAAGGGATATTCAGGGATTCCTGACAGATATCAGTGTTACAATGTTACTATCTCTAATTTTGAAAAAAAAAATGGTTTGGAAATAGCAAAGTGCTACTTGTATTTATTGCCCTATAACTTGCAAAAAAGCAAAGAACATGTAAACATTGGGTATTTCTAAACTTTTTATTTTGGTTGTTTTTTGGTGGTTGTAAATGTGTAACAGATTTTGGGGGTCAAAGTTAGAAAAAGTGTGTTTTTTTCCCATTTTTTCCTCATATTTTATCATTTTTTTTATAGTAAATTATAAGATATGATGAAAATAATGGTATCTTTAGAAAGTCCATTTAATGGCGAGAAAACTGTATATAATATGTGTGGATACAGTAAATGAGCAAGAGGAAAATTACAGCTAAACACAAACACCGCAAAACGGTCAGAAAATGGAAAAGTGCTGTGGTCCTTAAGGGGTATAAAAAAGTTTCAAATTTACTTCTATTATCAAATTTTTCTTTGTTCCCATTGTATTTTATTGTTGAATAGATACCTAGAGTTTGTGTCTGGTGCAATACATAGCAGTAAATAGTCCTGCCATATAGTGCATCAGAAAAGTGTACGCTCCTGAGCTTACGCCCCTGATATTCAAGCTACCAAGAGAACTAAGAAAATTTGATAATAGAAGAAAATTAGAAAGATTTTTAAAACCGCATGCTCTATCTGAATTTTGAGTTTCACATCCATTTAAAATGATATTATTCATGTTTTGTTAAAAAAAAGATTGTGTTTAGTTTGCCACAATGAGCCTTTCTACAGTGCTATGGTACTTGTTAGGATTTCAAAATGAGATTGGAGAATATTACAGCTCTATGTTCCTTTTATCACTATTACATATGTAAAGCTTCCATTTGTATACATGTCCTACTATCTTTTAAACTTGTAAATATATAAAGATGCGCTCTAGCTAGCTATGACAATGAATTCTCTCTCTACAAACTCCAAAAGCATGAATAGTATGAGGCTGATGTGTTTCATCCATGCCTGCAAATAATCAATACAAATAGCATTGTTCAAGATAAGTTTCCAAATAAACATTCAAATTCACAGTGTTTTTCATGAGGAACCATAAAGCACATGGATTTTGATACAGTGGTATTTTGGATCCATTAGGAAACAGATAGTTAGCCTTTATTTTGCTGAAGCATTATTACAGAGGGTGTAAAACGTCTGTTTACTTCTGATGACACGTCCTCTGCATGTGCACAGCCAAAAGATTAGTACAAGATGAAACCAACTATCCTAGAGCATCTTCTGTTGAATATTTTCATCCCCTCTTGCGCTATTTCCCCAAATAAAAAAATGGGAGAAGCATCATGGTATACCACCATAACTGGGCCTAGATAATGGCTGGTACCCAAACATTCTATTCTGTAAGGTTAATCTTTAGATCTAGGGCTCTTTATTCATGATTCATAAATATTGTTTTAAATAAATAGATTGTATATCAATGACTGCAGCTGCTTATTGGCTACTAATAATTCAGTATAGCCCACATGGTATCCAGCTGGAGTTTTTCTTTTCTATTTCGGGATTTACAGGTATACTATCAACATTAAAAAAAAACATAATTTATGCTTACCTGATAAATTCCTTTCTTCTGTTGTGTGATCAGTCCACGGGTCATCATTACTTCTGGGATATAACTCCTCCCCAACAGGAAATGCAAGAGGATTCACCCAGCAGAGCTGCATATAGCTCCTCCCCTCTACGTCAGTCCCAGTCATTCGACCAAGAATCAACGAGAAAGGAGTAACCAAGGGTGAAGTGGTGACTGGAGTATAATTTAAAAGATATTTACCTGCCTTAAAACAGGGCGGGCCGTGGACTGATCACACAACAGAAGAAAGGAATTTATCAGGTAAGCATAAATTATGTTTTCTTCTGTTATGTGTGATCAGTCCACGGGTCATCATTACTTCTGGGATACCAATACCAAAGCAAAAGTACACGGATGACGGGAGGGATAGGCAGGCTCATTATACAGAAGGAACCACTGCCTGAAGAACCTTTCTCCCAAAAATAGCCTCCGAAGAAGCAAAAGTGTCAAATTTGTAAAATTTGGAAAAAGTATGAAGCGAAGACCAAGTTGCAGCCTTGCAAATCTGTTCAACAGAGGCCTCATTCTTAAAGGCCCAAGTGGAAGCCACAGCTCTAGTGGAGTGAGCTGTAATTCTTTCAGGAGGCTGCTGTCCAGCAGTCTCATAGGCTAAACGTATTATGCTACGAAGCCAAAAAGAGAGAGAGGTAGCAGAAGCTTTTTGACCTCTCCTCTGTCCAGAATAAACGACAAACAGGGAAGAAGTTTGGCGAAAATCTTTAGTTGCCTGCAAGTAGAACTTGAGGGCACGAACTACATCCAGATTGTGTAGAAGACGTTCCTTCTTTGAAGAAGGATTTGGACACAAGGATGGAACAACAATCTCTTGATTGATATTCCTGTTAGTGACTACCTTAGGTAAGAACCCAGGTTTAGTACGCAGAACTACCTTGTCTGAGTGAAAAATCAGATAAGGAGAATCACAATGTAAGGCTGATAACTCAGAGACTCTTCGAGCCGAGGAAATAGCCATTAAAAACAGAACTTTCCAAGATAACAATTTTATATCAATGGAATGAAGGGGTTCAAACGGAACACCCTGTAAAACGTTAAGAACTAAGTTTAAACTCCATGGCGGAGCAACAGCTTTAAACACAGGCTTGATCCTAGCTAAAGCCTGACAAAAGGCCTGGACGTCTGGATTTTCTGACAGACGCCTGTGTAACAAGATGGACAGAGCTGAAATCTGTCCCTTTAATGAACTAGCTGATAAACCCTTTTCTAAACCTTCTTGTAGAAAGGACAATATCCTAGCGATCCTAACCTTACTCCAGGAGTAACCTTTGGATTCGCACCAGTATAGGTATTTACGCCATATTTTATGGTAAATCCTTCTGGTAACAGGCTTCCTAGCCTGTATCAGGGTATCAATAACCGACTCAGAAAAACCACGTTTTGATAAAATCAAGCGTTCAATTTCCAAGCAGTCAGCTTCAGAGAAGTTAGATTTTGATGTTTGAATGGACCCTGTATCAGAAGGTCCTGTCTTAGAGGTAGAGACCAAGGCGGACAGGATGACATGTCCACTAGATCTGCATACCAAGTCCTGCGTGGCCATGCAGGCGCTATTAGAATCACTGATGCTCTCTCCTGTTTGATTTTGGCAATCAATCGAGGAAGCAGCGGGAAGGGTGGAAACACATAAGCCATCCCGAAGTTCCAAGGTGCTGTCAAAGCATCTATCAGAACCGCTCCCGGATCCCTGGATCTGGACCCGTAGAGAGGAAGTTTGGCGTTCTGGCGAGACGCCATGAGATCTATCTCTGATTTGCCCCAACGTCGAAGTATTTGGGCAAAGACCTCCGGATGAAGTTCCCACTCCCCCGGATGAAAAGTCTGGCGACTCAAGAAATCCGCCTCCCAGTTTTCCACTCCCGGGATGTGGATTGCTGACAGGTGGCAAGAGTGAGACTCTGCCCAGCGAATTATCTTTGATACTTCCATCATTGCTAGGGAGCTTCTTGTCCCTCCCTGATGGTTGATGTAAGCTACAGTCGTGATGTTGTCCGACTGAAACCTGATGAACCCCCGAGTTGTTAATTGGGGCCAAGCCAGAAGGGCATTGAGAACTGCTCTCAATTCCAGGATGTTTATTGGAAGGAGACTCTCCTCCTGATTCCATAGTCCCTGAGCCTTCAGAGAATTCCAGACAGCGCCCCAACCTAGTAGGCTGGCGTCTGTTGTTACAATTGTCCAGTCTGGCCTGCTGAATGGCATCCCCCTGGACAGGTGTGGCCGATAAAGCCACCATAGAAGAGAATTTCTGGTCTCTTGATTCAGATTCAGAGTAGGGGACAAATCTGAGTAATCC
Organism: Bombina bombina; assembly: GCF_027579735.1. Lineage (NCBI taxonomy): Eukaryota > Metazoa > Chordata > Amphibia > Anura > Bombinatoridae > Bombina > Bombina bombina. The sequence goes on along the minus strand of NC_069501.1, from coordinate 1,061,067,276 downwards.
CCATTCCACTGACTTAGCATGCACAATTGCAGCGGTCTGAGGTGTAGGCGTGCAAAAGGTACTATGTCCATTGCCGCTACCATTAAGCCGATCACCTCCATGCATTGAGCTACTGACGGGTGTTGAATGGAATGAAGGACACGGCATGCATTTTGAAGCTTTGTTAACCTGTCTTCTGTCAGGTAAATCTTCATTTCTACAGAATCTATAAGAGTCCCCAAGAATGGAACTCTTGTGAGAGGAAAAAGAGAACTCTTCTTTTCGTTCACTTTCCATCCATGCGACCTTAGAAATGCCAGAACTAACTCTGTATGAGACTTGGCAGTTTGAAAGCTTGAAGCTTGTATTAGAATGTCGTCTAGGTACGGAGCTACCGAAATCCCTCGCGGTCTTAGTACCGCCAGAAGGGCACCCAGAACCTTTGTGAAGATTCTTGGAGCCGTAGCCAATCCGAATGGAAGAGCTACAAACTGGTAGTGCCTGTCTAAGAAGGCAAACCTTAGATACCGGTGATGATCTTTGTGAATCGGTATGTGAAGGTAAGCATCTTTTAAATCCACTGTGGTCATGTACTGACCCTTTTGGATCATGGGTAAGATTGTCCGAATAGTTTCCATTTTGAACGATGGAACTCTTAGGAATTTGTTTAGAATCTTTAAATCTAAGATTGGCCTGAAAGTTCCCTCTTTTTTGGGAACCACAAACAGGTTTGAGTAGAACCCTTGTCCTTGTTCCGACCGCGGAACCGGATGGATCACTCCCATTAATAACAGATCTTGTACACAGCGTAGAAACGCTTCTTTCTTTATCTGGTTTGTTGACAACCTTGACAGATGAAATCTCCCTCTTGGGGGAGATAATTTGAAGTCTAGAAGGTATCCCTGAGATATGATCTCTAGCGCCCAGGGATCCTGAACATCTCTTGCCCAGGCCTGGGCGAAGAGAGAAAGTCTGCCCCCCACTAGATCCGGTCCCGGATCGGGGGCTCTCGGTTCATGCTGTCTTTGGGGCAGCAGCAGGTTTCCTGGCCTGCTTGCTCTTGTTCCAGGACTGGTTAGGCTTCCAGCCTTGCCTGTAACGAGCAACAGCTCCCTCCTGTTTTGGTGCAGTGGAGGTTGATGCTGCTCCTGTTTTGAAATTCCGAAAGGGACGAAAATTAGACTGTCTAGCCTTAGCTTTGGCTTTGTCTTGAGGTAGGGCGTGGCCCTTACCTCCTGTAATGTCAGCGATAATTTCTTTCAAACCGGGCCCAAATAAAGACTGCCCCTTGAAAGGTATATTAAGTAATTTGGACTTAGAAGTAACATCAGCTGACCAGGATTTTAGCCACAGCGCCCTACGTGCCTGTATGGCGAATCCTGAGTTCTTAGCCGTAAGTTTGGTTAAATGTACTACGGCCTCCGAAATGAATGAATTAGCTAGTTTAAGGACTCTAAGCCTGTCCGTAATGTCGTCTAGCGTAGATGAACTAAGGTTCTCTTCCAGAGACTCAATCCAAAATGCTGCCGCAGCCGTAATCGGCGCGATACATGCAAGGGGTTGCAATATAAAACCTTGTTGAACAAACATTTTCTTAAGGTAACCCTCTAATTTTTTATCCATTGGATCTGAAAAAGCACAGCTATCCTCCACCGGGATAGTGGTACGCTTAGCTAAAGTAGAAACTGCTCCCTCCACCTTAGGGACCGTTTGCCATAAGTCCCGAGTGGTGGTGTCTATTGGAAACATCTTTCTAAATATTGGAGGGGGTGAGAACGGCACACCGGGTCTATCCCACTCCTTAGTAACAATTTCAGTTAGTCTCTTAGGTATAGGAAAAACGTCAGTACTCGCCGGTACCGCAAAGTATTTATCCAACCTACACAGTTTCTCTGGTATTGCAACGGTGTTACAATCATTGAGAGCTGCTAAGACCTCCCCTAGTAATACACGGAGGTTCTCCAATTTAAATTTAAAATTTGAAATATCTGAATCCAATCTGTTTGGATCAGAACCGTCACCTACAGAATGAAGCTCTCCGTCCTCATGCTCTGCAAGCTGTGACGCAGTATCAGACATGGCCCTAGTATTGTCAGCGCACTCTGTTCTCACCCCAGAGTGATCACGCTTGCCTCTTAGTTCTGGTAATTTAGACAAAACTTCAGTCATAACAGTAGCCATATCTTGTAATGTTATCTGTAATGGCCGCCCAGATGTACTAGGCGCCATAATATCACGCACCTCCCGGGCGGGAGATGCAGGTACTGCCGCGTGAGGCGAGTTAGTCGGCATAACTCTCCCCTCGCTGTTTGGTGAAATTTGTTCAAATTGTACAGATTGACTTTTATTTAAAGTAGCATCAATACAGTTAGTACATAAATTTCTATTGGGCTCCACCTTGGCATTGGAACAAATGACACAGATATCTTCCTCTGAGTCAGACATGTTTAACACACTAGCAATAAACTTGCAACTTGGTTATAATCTTTTTTAGCAAAAACGTACTGTGCCTCAAAGAGGTACTAAACGATTAAATGACAGTTGAAATAATGAACTGAAAAACAGTTATAGCATCAAACTTTAAAACAACACAACTTTTAGCAAAGGTTTGTTCCCATTAGAAAAATAACAATAATTAAATTTGACATAAAAATTACAGAGCAACGTTTTTATTCACAGTCAATATAAAATTCTCACAGCTCTGCTGAGAGAATCTACCTCCCTCCAAAGAAGTTTGAAGCCCCTGAGATCTGTCAGAGATGAACCGGATCATGCAGGAAATATAAGAGTAACTGACTGGAATTTTTTGATGCGTAGCAAAGAGCGCCAAAAACGGCCCCTCCCCCTCACACACAGCAGTGAAGAGAAACGAAACTGTCACAATTAAAACCAAACAACTGCCAAGTGGAAAATAATGCCCAAATATTTATTCACTCAGTACCTCAGAAATGTAAACGATTCTACATTCCAGCAAAAACGTTTAACATGATAAATACCTATTAAAAGGATTAGTGACTTTTAACAGAGTAGTTCCGGTGAAATACCATCCCCAGAATACTGAAGTGTATACATACATGTCATTATAACGGTATGGCAGGATTTTCTCATCAATTCCATTCAGAAAATAAAAACTGCTACATACCTCAATGCAGATTCATCTGCCCGCTGTCCCCTGATCTGAAGCTTTTACCTCCCTCAGATGGCCGAGAACAGCAATATGATCTTAACTACTCCGGTTAAAATCATAGTAAAAAACTCTGGTAGATTCTTCCTCAAACTCTGCCAGAGAAGTAATAACACGCTCCGGTGCTATTGTAAAATAACAAACTTTTGATTGAAGTCATAAAAACTAAGTATAATCACCATAGTCCTCTCACACATCCTATCTAGTCGTTGGGTGCAAGAGAATGACTGGGACTGACGTAGAGGGGAGGAGCTATATGCAGCTCTGCTGGGTGAATCCTCTTGCATTTCCTGTTGGGGAGGAGTTATATCCCAGAAGTAATGATGACCCGTGGACTGATCACACATAACAGAAGAAAAAAAAAATGGGATGTTTTTTTCTTACAGCAGCTAGGAAGATGAACACATGAATATTTATATTCATACTCACATAGAGAAGCCATCTCCTTGGGAAGGTCAGTAGGGAAACCTCTAAAGAAACCTCCATTGGCAAGCACTTCGAAGGGAGGAGAACTCCGTATTCCGCTACTAAAAGCAAATGGGTAAACAGCTGGGGGGAAACCATTCACATGTCCAAGGGGTGCACCTGGCCCGCAAATACGCTCTTTGCTGCTGTTTGCCATTATTGTTATTAGCCACGCTCTTTGCTATGTTTTGCTCTTCTTTTGTGTACTTTCTTCATGCAGAGTTATTCAGCCATTAATCCATAATGAAGTTTTGGCAAATCAAGGCAAGTAGTTAACTTGTGCCCAAAATGATTACTGTGGTCTGTCACATCCCTTCCTGAAAATAAATAGAAAATATGTTAATTCTTTATCAAGAAAAGTGACACTACTAAATAATACCACTGCAGTAGATTTTTAACCCTTGCGTGAACTGAACACATAGGCAAACAAGGAGTTAAATCACTCCTTTTGGTCTAAGAGAGGGTAAACCCAAACACCCTGTCAAGTCACCTCCAGAATTAATTTTTTTGCTTTCTTCTAACAACTGCTTAAAATGTGCACGTGTGAAGGTGTTCTAGAGAAATGCAGCCTTCTTAGAAAATGCATTCAAAGGTTGGTAATAAACTCCACTCAAGCAAGACTGGTTGAACAGCCCATGTACTGGGCAGCACTACCAGAATATTTGAACTGACATTACATACTTTGAGATTGTAATACAAAACGTTTAATTATTCGCAACAACATTGTGATACCATTATTTATTTTGTCCCCTTGCTTCTGCAGATTTAGCTTGTTGCACACTCCAGTGATCCATTTATAATTGTAACCAATTTTGCTCTACAGATAAGGAAACTTAGGTTATAACATGGCATCACATGTTGCTTTGTGGGGACTAACATTTCTACCTATTTTTTTCCAATATAAAAAGACTCATATAATTAAAACAAACAAAAAACAAAACTAAAAAAAATCAACATATTATCTTCAGGTTAATCTTTGCTTTGAATACATTATTCTATTTAGCATTTATTTAGTGTTTAACGTCCCTTTAACCAGTGTTTATTTTTGTGGTTAATTCCTAGCGGACTCTGAGGTAGCTGATTGTGACAGGAGATGTGCACCCCATTTGTTCTGAGCTCCAGGTTATAGGACACTTCTGTGGGTGCAATCTATTACCAATATAACTACTTGTTGCAATGTAGAAAAGCTGATATCACTTATATACCTTTTTACAACACACTTAAAATCATCAATGACATCATTAAACAGTGTTCTAGATTCAGAACAAACACATTTATATTTGGTTATAACTGCACTGGGATTTAAACCATCAGCTTTCAGTAAAGATGACATTATTTGACCTTAGCGTACCTGTCTTACAGCACACTTGAATATAATTTTCCATTTGATAATGATGTCACATAGCAAAGGTACATGAGATATTTAATAAAATGCAAACTTCATGAGCCAGGAACTGAACAAGACATACACATTAGCCATGACCTAACTTGTTTTACAGCTACGTTGATAGCATTTTTTCATAATGCCACATAGCAGTAGATAAATAAAACTTATGTAAAAGATAAATAACCTGAACTAGGAATCAAACCACCAACCTGCAGATTGCATAAATATACCAAACATGCAGTAATACTGATAGAAGTTCTTCTTTTCATAATGATGTAATGTAGCAAAACAGACTATTTGTGCATTATAGACACAGCTGGAATGTGTTTACAGCAAACTTCTATATGCAAATTATTATACTTTGTGTTTAAACTGTGCACAGAACTCTATTTAAACCCTCCAATTAGATCTTCTTTATTCCCTATTGCAACGTTATAACTATTTATTTTGACTAAAAATACTTTTAGGTGCCATAAATTCCCAAAGAGTTGATTTTCAACATTGTGATGTCAATCTGCCCTCCAGACAGCCAGGCCCATCAGTAACTTCCCAGAAATATGAAACAAACAACATATTAATGGCAGGTAATAATTATGAACAAAATATTTGATTTTAGAATTTGGAATATATAACCAGTTAAAATAAAAAGATTAACTAAATGAATAGTAAAAATGGATGAAATATAAATATCTAAATAGCAAACCACCTATTGTACATAAACAAATGTTATGCATTGCCATCATTTGATAGATATGTTTTGTTTTAAACATTTGTAGAAGCCACCCAGGTCTGTCAATTTGAAGCAATACTATTAGAGGGACACTAAACCCACATTTTTTCTTTCATGATTCAGGTAGAGCATGCAATCTTAAAGGGACACTGAACCCAATTTTTTTCTTTCGTGATTCAGATAGAGCATGCAATTTTAAGCAATTTTCTAATTTACTTCTATTATCAATTTTTCTTCGTTCTCTTGCTATCTTTATTTGAAAAAGAAGGCATCTAAGCTTTTTTTGGCTCAGAACTCTGGATAGCACTTTTTTATTGGTGGATGAATTTATCCACCAATCAGCAAGGACAACCCAGGTTGTTCACCAAAAATGGGCCGGCATCTAAACTTACATTTTTGCATTTCAAATCAAGATACCAAGAGAATGAAGAAATTTTGATAATAGGAGTAAATTAGAAAGTTGCTTAAAATGGCATGCTCTACCTGAATCAAGAAAGAAAAAGATTGGGTTCAGTGTCCCTTTAAGCAACTTTCTAATTTACTCCTATTATCAATGTTTCTTCGTTCACTTGCTATCTTTTTTAAAAGCAGGAATGTAAAGCTTAGGAGCCGGCCTATTTTAGATACCAATAAGCAAGCATAATGCAGGTTCTGAACCAAAAATGGTCCGACTCCTAAGCTTACATTCCAGCTTTTTAAATAAAGATAGCAAGAGAACAAAGAAACATAGATAATAGGAGTAAATTAGAAAGTTGCTTAAAATTGCATGTACTATCTGAATCATGAAAGAAAGAAAAACATGTGGGTTTAGAATTCCTTAAAGCTGTTTTCACATTAGGCACAATAAAAACAAATATTTCAACATAAAAGTGGAAACTGTAACTAGCAGTCACTAGTGATAACATGATATTCTCTAGTTCTCTTTTGTAGTAAGTGCCATTCTGAACAATCATTTCAGCCCAGCCAATCCAAAAAAATGTAAAAGCAGATTTATAATGGAACTGTTCATCAACCTGAATACACAGGCAGATACACCATATATATATTAGGTCTGTGCAGTATAGAAAAAAACAAGTATTTTTTGATGAAATAATTGTGATTTTAATTGCAATTTTATTAAAATATTTTTCAAACATACATTTTGTATTAAAAAAATGCATTTAATGGGTTAGGAAAGTCCAAATTATGCTTGCATGATTCAGGTAGAGCATGTCATTTTAAGACCCTTTTAAATGCACTTATGTTTTTAAACGCGCATTGTTTTCTTGGTATTCCTTTTTGCAAAAGAATGCGCACATATCTTGCACTAGTGGGAGATGCTGCTGATTGGTGCCTGCACACATTTGTCGAGATTAACTAGATGCGTTCAGCTAGCTGCCATTGTTCCTTAAAATGAAGGTCAATTTTCATGTGAAAGTGCCCGGTTTTTAAAAAACTATTAAAAAAAATTAATTAAAAACAGGCACTTTCATTCATGAAAATTGACATAGCACCGTATTTTGAAAATATTTACCTTGTTCTTCTAAAACGCTGGATCGCCGTTCTGAAACGATGCTCCGCCTGCTTCTTCCTGGTTTACTTACCCAGCAATGACGAAACCGCAATCACTCCGGGGGGGAGCCGTGATTAGAGGATGCCGGAATCGTCATTGCTGACGTATGAAGAAGCTTGTGACGGGCTGGTGAAGCACTGGAGCGGCTTCAAGAAGAAGAGGTAAGTATATTTTTTAAAAAACGGCTGAAATGTCAATTTTCATGAATTTTTTAAAAAAACGGGCACTTTCACATGAAAATCGACCTTCACTTTAAGCAAAGGATAACAAGAGAATGAAGTAAATTTGATAAAATAAGTAAATAGGAAAGTTGTCCATAAGTAATGTATCATAAATGCACTTTACTGAAAACACAGCACTAAACTGGAGAAACAGCAGATACTTCTCTAAAGCTTACCATGTTTGAATGCACTTAAAACAACTGTAAAAATGATTTAAAGGGATATAAAACCCAAAAATGTATTTTGTAATTCAGATAGAACATGCAATTTTAAACAACTTTCTAATTATCCTCTATTATCATTTTTTGTTCTTTTGGTATCTTTTGTTGAAAACAAGAGATTGTAAGCTTAGAAGCCTGCCCATGTCTGGAGCCCTATATTGCAGCAGTTTTGCAAGAATGCTATTCATTTGCAAGAGCACTAGGTGGCAGCATTATTTCCTGACATGTATTGCTCCAAATACTTACCTAAGTATCTCTTTAACAAAAAATACCATGGAAACAAAGCAAATTTGATAATAGAAGTAAATTGGAATTTTTTGGGGGGCACATACCCCTTAACACAATGCATAAAAGCATTATTTATCAATGTTTAAACACACGAAGAGTATGAAAAATAATGCAAAAAAGAACTACTATAGCAAAAGGGTGGTCGGTATGTGGAACAGACGTCCACATAAAGAGTATCTGCTAATACATTATATGAAGCCATAGAACTATTGAGAACGTAGGTCAAGTATGACACAAAATAGAAAAATGATATTCCAGAAAATGTTTGTTTTTTTAAGATTAGAAACATTTATTTGCTATGAACCTAGTTAGAGCACTACTTGCAAGGAATGATAGCATTTACCCCATACAGAGCAGCGTCCACTTGTATTCTTGGTAAAGGACGGGACATGATTTTAAGTGAGATGAAGGAAGCATTAAAGGGACAGTCTAGTTCAAAATAAACTTTCATGATTTATATAGGGCATGTTATTTTAAACAACTTTCCAATTTACTTTTATCACCAATTTTGCTTTGTTCTCATGCAAATTTCTTAGACATTGAAGACCACCTCTTATCTGAATGCATTTTGACAGTTTTTCACCACTAGAGGGTGTTAGTTCACGTGTGTCATATAGATAACACTGTGCTCACCCACGTGGAGTTACCTAGGAGTCAGCACTGATTGGCCAAAATGTAAGACTGTCAAAAGAACTGAAATAAGGGGGCAGTTTGCAGAGGCTAAGATATAAGATAATCACAGAGGTAAAATGTGTATTAATATAACAGTGTTGGTTGTGCAAAATTAGGGAATGGGTAATAAAGGGATTATCTATCTTTTAAAACAATTACATTTCTGGTGTAGACTGTCCCATTAACATGTTACACCCAGTGTACACTCACATAAGACGGGCATTACCTTTTTAACCTGTTCACTGTTGGGCACACTCTTTAGACCACAAGGTTATTTCATAAATTATTTTTTTATAACCAGACATCAATAGGGTTGTTAGAAATGTTTGTGACATCACTTAATTAACCCCTTTCATTCCTGAGAGCAAAAAAAATGTTTTTTATTACAATTAGTATTTTAATCCAATGTCAGAGCTACAGTGCATTGCCATTTAAGGCCTTTCTCTACTAAAGCTAACTTCTAGCAAATCTAATCAAATTTACCATAATATAATCAAATTCTTATGGTTGCACATTTCTCCCATTCCCGCTACTCTGCAGAGCATCATCATATTAACCCCTGCCCTGCAGACACCACTGAAAGGGTTAAATCCCGGCAGTGGCGGCAGCTGAATGAGAGAACAGGGTGTGGATCTGCTTTCTGTGTGTTTTTCCCCCTGTTTTTGAGCAGTGTCCAGACTCGGTGGAAATGTGTGCCGCACGCACCATATGATTTAAATCAGGAGTCTTTTTGGGCTGTGAGATAAATAGCGCTTATGTTCTCGCTGCCAGCGCTGGGGCAGGCTTGGCTCCCACTGAGCTGCAGCTTTGGCTGTACCACCCCGAGGGCAGAAACTGAGCTCAAATATTCCACATGGAACTCAAAACCGCACTACTAACTCACAACAGGCTTGCTCTGTCCCTGTGCCGTCCTTAAGCTCCCCCCTACCCTGTCTGTCACCCGCACCCTCCCCCCTTGCTATTTCCTTCCCTGGCTCTCTTTTTTTTTTCCATATCCCTCCTCTCTCACTCAATCTATAGCATTTCTTAAACTTTCTACACTTTGCTGTTCTCCTCCCTCTTTCTTCAGAGGATCAAGTTCTAACTAAAGCACATTCTATCTTCTTTATAATAGCAAACCCCTTCCATGCTTTCAAACGTAAGCATTTTAAGAGGTTTAATTTTTTATATTAATTACTTATACCTAATCACAGATGCCCACCTCAATCTCATTTTTTATTTTCTGTTATCTATAAATTCTAAGTTTTATTATCTATATATTCTATTTGCTCAGGGCATCAAAAGCAAATCTTATATTTAAGCATTTTTATTTAGTTTAACCAGGGACATGGTTGTAAAATAGCACTATGACAAGGCATTTCTGGTATCTGCAGTTAAATACTAGTTGCTTTTTGTATGACATCAACCAACAAGAATGCTGCCTCTATTGTGCCCCTATAACCAGCTTTTTCACAGAAAAAAAACTCTGTTTAACTCTTCCTGCAGTCTCTGTCTGCGCTCTCTGCTTTTTCCTGGAATTCTGCGGAACACAGAAATATACTGTTTGGTCATTGCCACTGAACTAAATTGCCATGGGAGTGTCCACAACTTTTTTCTTCCAAGTTCCAAATGTGTGTTGCAGCCCTCCCTAGCAACCCTGTCCAACTTTACGGCCCAGGGGCCTAATGCAGCCCTCTAGGGCATTTTTTTTCTGTGTCCCTTTACAAAATGAATACTGCATAGTGTGTGTTGTAGCAGAGACTACGGGGGCAGAAAAAAAAAAACAAGTTGTAGGAGGGCGTTAAAAACTGGAAAAGTTCCTATTTGAGTGTCTGTAAATAACACACATTTTTCCCTGCACCACATTACCAGGAAGACACCAGACCTTGCAATAATAGCATTTATTTAGCCAAATCACTGGTCCTTTAAACCACTGGTTTTCAAACCTGTACTCAAGCCTCCTATTTTGTGGATATCTGAACTAGAGCACAGGTAAAATAATCAGCTGATTAGCAGCTAAATCAACTCACTAGAAATCATTTCAAATGTAAGAATATTGTGAATAATACAATAATGCATTTTGAGAACACTTTAAAAAAACTGCTCACCATAAACTTTTCAACTTATTGGTTAAGAAAGAAAAATAGAAAGAAAAATAGTTATTTTAAGTTGCATAGCAAGGAGGGATTGGATCTCTAAGAAAAATGTAAGAAATTCAATGTGCTGTACAGGAATCCCATGCAACTGCAACATACTTCTAGGTGCAGAGGAGGGGTTAACGGAACTGCAGGAAAGGGTTTTCTATTCTGTACCTTGGTCAAGCTAATAAAAATAATATTCACACCAAAAACTTGTAGAGCTGCATTCTTCTGACCTGAATGGCACAAGCATGCTACTGAGTAGACAAAGAGTTAAACTGTTGTCTGCAGGAGCACAACCACACTTAACATCGGGAGACCGATCCAATATGCAGCGTTGCCCGCAAAAGCCACCGCCGCCAGATTTTGTGCAATTTTGGTATTACATATACGGCGTAGCATACAAGTTACGCGCATATATTTCACCCTTCGGCCGTATTTTTTTTTACCCATAGACTAACATAGAACTACACGCAATTTGTTATCCAATATACAGCGTAAGGACTTACGCGCGCAGATTTCAGAAAATCTACTCCATTCTCATCTCGCCACAAATTGCAGGCGCAGGAACCCTTGCACTGACTAAAAAACCAACGTAACTCCCTGGAAGCCTTAACAAACACATACATTTAAGCAGCATCTCAAGGTTAATGGGACAGTATACTATGATATTGCTTTTTGAAGGTTTATTTGTGTATTTGAAATAGTTTAAAGCCACAACATAATCAAATGGATTGAGCTTGTAGGTACTTTATCACATTGTGGACATATACTTGCTTATTTACTGTAAATTGTATTACCTTCATCTCTTTAGAACCCACTGGAGTGTAATTTATTCTAATGCTAACACAATTGGCACTGATGCCAAAATATATAAAGGGACATTCAAGTCCAAAGAAAACCTTCTTCTTTTAAATAGGGCATGTTATTTAAAACTACCTTAAGATTTAATTAGAACACTTGCTTTGTTCTCTTGGTATTCTTAGTTTAAAGCAAAACCTAGGATGGTTTATATGATAATTTCTAAGACCTTCTTGAAGGCTGCCTCTTTGCAATTGTGTCAAACCAATCACAGACACCACAACCTCTCACCTGCAGACTTAAAACACCTGATAATGCCCACCCTATCAGTAACATCACTACTATATATACCAATGTGTCAATTTATATTGGATGTGAGATACATTGATTTACATCTTAGAAGTGAATATTACTATATGTACCCTTCAGAAACAACTATTGTGGATGTGAGTTATAGTACAAAAATATGTCATAAACAGGATAATATTACCTTTTTTGGGCCATTTCCACACAGGTCATATTATATGTTTTAACAATATTAGTGTACTAAAAAACACCTCACATGGATGTGGATGACAATTATATGGTAAATAACAGAGGACAAGATTTATGGTGAACTATAAGAATATTTATTTCTTTTTTGGCTTCTTGTATGAGGGAGCTGAGGTTGCTGTAGTGGATTGCCTTGTTCTCCTGGTTTGAGAAGACTCTTCTGTTTCTGCTGGTGTGCTGGCCACAGATGATAGGCTGGAGGCAGTGTCCTGCTGGTGTGTAAAGTGCTCAACCAACACACCCAAGAGTTGATTTTGTTCTCTCCATCTATTGTCCATTTGCATCTGCATATAAGACAGAATTTGCATCATCTGGGATTGGTTATGAACACTTGCACTTAATGATGCTGCTATGTCCCTCTGTAGCTCTATGCTACGTTGTTGTCTCCTCTGTTGGCTCCTGAAGAACCTCTCTTGGCCTCTTTGTACATTCTCTGTGCTTGTTATGATCCTCCTCTGGAGTGCAATGTATTCCTCACCCAGGGGTGAATACAATGCATCCACAGGCTCTTGAGCAGCAGGGCTTCTAGGTGCTTGAGGTGCAGGTTCAGCTGCATCTGCTGCTGCTTGAGGTGCAGGTTCAGCTACATCTGCTGCTGCTTGAGGTGCAGGTTCAGCTACATCTGGTGGTGCAGGTTCAGCTACATCTGCTGCTTGAGTACTTTCAGCTATATGTTCTTCTGCATATGGTGGAGCTCTTCCCAATTGAAGAGGATGGTGGTGCTCTTGTGACATAGCCTGTGTGTAAAAGCCATGACTGCCCTGAGATTGTGTGTGTGTGTGTGTGTGTGGGGGGGGGGGGTAAATACATGGACCCTTTGTGGCTGTCTTGGCTCCCCCTCAAATCCAAAAGAAGAATATTCCTCTGTCCAGGAATCTTGCCAGTGGTCATATGTCAATGGTGGTGGCATCACTTCCGGGTCCTCTACTGAAGCCATCCAACCCTGCTCATGCCTGGGAGCATAATGTTCACGTGGTTGCCTGAAGACTGGTGGTGGTGGCTGCATGCCTGTGACTGGTGGTGGAGGTGGCTGCATGCTTGTGACTGGTGGTGGTGGTGGCGGCATGCCTGTTTGCATTCTCGTGACAGGAGGTTCTGTGGAGGAGTCAAATGATGAGCGGGATTAGTACAGTCATATATATGTCCATGTGGGCATACAATGTACATTGATACATGCTAGGGCCTATACTGATTCTCATGTCAAACTCTATAACATGCATGTGCACATTGTGATTTGTGATATGAGGGATTTAAATATGCGCAGTATACAGGTATGTGTTTCATACAATAGTTATGTGTACATGTCAATGATGGAGAAAATGTGTTCATTAAGTGACACTATGGTCACACAATTTTCTTTAGCCTGATGTAGGCACAGAACCTGCTTTCTTGAGCTAAAAGTATTGTGATGGCTATAGTATCCATTTACTGAAAACTCTACATGTGGCTTGTGGCCTGTGTTACTCCGAGACATGTTAGTATTTCACTATTCCACCTCATATCATGAATTGCATTGTGTTAAGTAGCATTAATGTCAAATATAATTGTAGATGTTTTTGTTAGTAGGCCAAATACCATGCTCATCATTGTGTACATGAATGCGTGACATTTAAAGGATGTTATATCTCAAATACATATAATACTGGTGTGTGGGATGTTACTCACCAGCATGATGTGCTGTGGTTGTAGCCCCTGAGTCACGAGCCCCTGGAAGTCCACGGACTGCTGTGATACTCAGGGACCTGCGCATCATCTCCTGCCAGGTGTTGTATTCTGTGTCCAGGGGTTTACCACCGCCTGTTCCCCTCTGGTGCATGGTTTCCTGCCCCATCTTTTCTTTCACTCGCCTCTTACAGTCATTCCACCTTTTTTTAAGGCCCTCAACAGTCCTCCTCTGCGGGGCCACACTGTTGACTGCATCCTTTACCGCCAACCATGCTGTTTTACGCCTTTTGGCAACACCTTTGCCCTTCTCCTGGCCAAAGAGGGCACTGTGATTGTCCATGATGGCCTGCATTCTCATTGAATGAGAAGTTTGGACATCTCATCCTCTCATCCTCTGTGGACACCTGGTTTGCTTCCTGCGATGTCCCTGGTGTGGGTTCCTCCCTATCCTCTCCCTCCTCCCCCCATCTGTCCCCATGTGCACCCTCTGTCCCTCTTCTGGATGTGCCTGGTCTCTGGGGCTCTCGGGCATCTCCCCTCCCATCATCCCTTCTAGCTCTCCCTCTCCCCACTCCACTTACTCCCTGACGGGGACCCCACTGCTCCTCCTGTCCTCTACAATACTCCTCTCCCTGCCACTCCTCTCCCCTTCTCCCCTCCGCCCTACCTCTCCGTGCCATCCTCACACTACACACACTCACTCCCAGTTCAATCACACACAATCACAACCAAACACTCAGCCTACCACACTGTAAAATTGAAATAAAATATGTGAGGTGTTAGAAAAAAAATTGTTGTGTATTTTGTATATGTATGTATGTATGCAATATGTGTGTAATATGTAAAAAATATGTGTAAGTGTACAAGCTTAAACAACCAACAATGCAACCTAACTCCTCTGTTTGCGCCTCTCTCTCTACTCTGACTAATCCTCCACTCCACTGTAGTGTGCTGTAGCTCAACGAACCATCCAAACACACTGAAGAAAATGGCGGCTGCGCATGGGTTTATATATGAATTTTGAATAGCGTAATTACGTGGCGCATTTTTAGATGGAGTCGCGGTTGATTTTTACGAGTGTTAGCCTAATTTGCATAAAACTACTCTTTATTGAGACTTTACGTGGACAAAATACAGGTGTAAGTCACTTGCGACGACTAAAATGTGTATTTGCGCACTTTTCGGAAGATCGCTAGTTTGTCCTACTTACGCCAGTTTAGCATCTAAGGGCGCAGTATATGTAATACCCCGATGTGCAAGGTGAAATTACGGGCGGCGCGGGTTCCCTCGCTTGCGCCGAAAACTACGCCGTATATCGGATTGCGCCCCTGAAAGGTAAATAAGATGATTAGCTTATTAATCCTTTCATTGATGCAAATTACTGCCAAAGTGTAATTAAGAATCATACATTCTCCGGTCAATGTTACCAGTTTATTCACTAGAAGTCTGTAAAACCTGCTGTGCATCAGGTAGCTTAAAAGGACACTAGATTTTTCTTTGCAGAAATGTTTTGTAGATGATCCATTTATACAGCCCATCAGGGAGTGCTTTTCTAACAATGTATAGTTTTGCTTATTTTTAATAACATTGTGCTGATTTTCAGACTCCTAACCAAGCCCCACAGTGTCAGATGTATACACAAGTTTACAGACTCCCACTTTCTCCTGTTAATGTTATCTGTCTTTTCAAATGCAGGGGAGGGGGGAGTGTCTGCTCTTCTTGTGTCCCAGCCAAACCTTATTAACAGTGCTAAACTGTGAGCTTTTAAGTAAGTTTTTAAAAGGTTTTATACTGGATTTTTAGCTCAGTATCTGTGCATATTATTCTTTTTAGTAGTGTCTATTAGATGCAGTTATATGAAAATTGGTGTATACTGTCCCTTTAATGCCTTACTTCTGGAAACCCTGACAGTATCAAATTAGTGAAAAAGCTCAGTTTACTATTTGATGTTTTGCAAGACAAATGGAGAGAGAGCCATCACACAGAATAGTAATATGAGAAGCATTAAAAAAGTCATTTTATGAATAAAGTCAAAAAGTATTTTATCAAGTGGTTTGAGTGTCACCTCATCTTATACAGACATGAAACCCAATATTTTCTATTATGATTCAAGCAGACCATACAATTTAAAATAGATACTACTATAATCAAATTGGCTTTGTTCTCATTATATTCTTTGTTGTAGGTAGGGTGCATGTTTCTGTGGCACTACATAATAGCAAAAACTACTGCCATATAGTGTTCTTGCAAATGTTGAAGACTATTAATAGTATTCTAGCAAAGCTGCTGCCATATAGTGCTCCAGACCCTTACACACCATACCTACCTGCTTTTTAATAAAGTATACAAAAAGAACAAAGCAAATTTGATCATATAAGTCCTTTGAAGTTGTTTTTTTTATAATGTTACATTCTATTTGAATCATGAGATAAAAACATAAATTATGCTTAACTGATAATTTCCTTTCCATCGAGGGGAAGAGAGTCCACGGCATTACTGTTGGGATTTAAGAACCTGGCCACCAGGAGGAGGCAAAGACACCCCAGCCAAAGGTTTAAATACCTCCCCCACTTCCCTCATCCCCCAGTCATTCTGCCGAATGAACAGTGGGAGAAATATCAGGGTATAAATGGTGCCAGAAAATGAATTAAATTTAGGTCCGCCCATCGGAGATACGGACGGGAGTCGTGGACTCTCCTACCCTCAATGAAAAGGAAATGATCAGGTAAGTATAATTTATGTTTTCCATCTTAAGGGCGCGGAGAGTCCACGGCTTCATTCATTACTGTTGGGTAAATATACCCAAGCTCTAGAGGACACAGAATGAAACCGGGAGGGAAAGGCGGACCCTAATCTGAGGGCACCACAGCCTGCAAAACCTTTCACCCATAAACAGATTCCGCAGAAGCAAAAATGTCAAATTTGTAAAACCTTGTAAAAGTGTGTAAGGAGGACCAGGTAGCCGCCTTACAAATCTGCTCCATAAAGGCCTCATTCTTGAAGGCCCAAGACGAAGCCACAGCTCTAGTTGAATGAGCCGTGATCCTCTGAGGAGGCTTATGTCCCACTGTCTCATAGGCCAAGCGAATAAAGTTCCTCAACCAAAAGGACAAAGAAGTAGAAAAGGCTTTCTGCCCCCTGCGCTTCCCTGAATACACCACAAAAAGAGACGTAGATTGTCTGAAATCCTTTGTAGCCTGAAGATAGAACTTCAGGGCACGAACCACATCCAGATTATGAAGCAACCTCTCCTTAGAAGAAGGGTTAGGACAAAAAGAAGGAACCACTATTTCCTGATTGATGTTACGGTTACACACCACCTTGGGAAGAAACTCCAAATTAGTGCGAAGCACAGCCTTATCCGCATAAAAAAACAGATAAGGAGTGTGACGGATACCCCGGCTACTGGGTAGCTCCGCCAAACGGGTCCTGCTTCCTCCCTGGTGACTGCAGCTATATAGCTGGCAAGTGACCACAGCCTGTAGCCACCCCTGATGCCCGACAGCAGCAGTACTCAGGGTCCCACCCTGTGGCAGACTCCGGCTACCTAGACTAGGTAGCTCTGCCAGAGGGTCCTTCCTCTGCCTGGAACAGGCTGCTATGTAGCCTAAGAAAGTGATTTTAGCAGGAGCCCACCCAAATAACTAGACATACTAGCATTCAGGTGAAACAGGAACTGACTTTATTAAAAACACACACTCCTTTTATACACAAAGCTCATCTTGATAAGATACTGGACAATCCCACAATTTTCCCGCCATTCCCGACCCTTCAGACAGACCGGCACCTCCATAGCAGCCACAATCCCACAGAATCCCAGGACACAGGTGTGGCGGTTTCTGGGTGATCCCGGGGGAGTGGGAGCACTTCCAGGGTGTAATTTTAAAGCTCTCGGTCCCCAGATGCCACAGTCCAAAAAGCAGCGTGTCACTGGGGACCGGATTTACAGCCTATTGAAGTTATGGGGATAGGGTTGTGAAAAACTCCCGGTTCCTGAAGGAGCTCCCCTCCGGTAATTCCCCCACCTCTTGTCCTCCCTAGGGGCTACTAATCCCTAAAAGAGCGGAGCTCTGGGGCACATGGTTGCTGGAGCGACCAGGGGTAAAGTTAGCGGGTGTCCTGCTGTTATGTGGCCGACCGGGAGTTCCAGGAGCCCGGCCAGCCTGAGAGGGGTTAGGCGGGTGTCCGTTGTGAGGCAGCAGACCGGGAGTTCCAGGAGCCTGGCCAGCCTAGGAGGGTTTTCCCGGTCATACATCAGCTCTTCTCTTAACAAGTTTAGAACACAAAAACAAGCAAACAAAAGTTTCCAGAGATTGTGGTTGCTCTAAGGAGCCCAAAACCACTGAGAAACAACAGGGGTGAGGTAGTAGGGGGGGTTTAACCCTTGCAGCCCGGTATCCGTGACTACTTCCCCCTTCCAGTTCAGCAAACCAGGCTAGAACCTTAACGGGTCGGCCTGGGGCTGTCCGACGGTGGCCCTCCACTTCTCGGATGATGAAGAAGGTTATCCCGTCTCCCCTGCGCTTGAGGCACCCTGGGGGGTTTCTGCTGGCGTTTATCCCCTGCGCCCTGGGCACAGGGATAGTCACACAATGCAAAGTACCAAACAAGTTTGCCAAGGTCGGTTCCCAAACTGTTGCTCTCCCACAAGTTCCAGTGTCTTTACGTTCCATGGACATATTGCCTCCCTCTGTGACACTCTGTTGAGTACCGCCTGGCCCACCCACAAACAAAGCCAGTACCGGTTTCCCGGCTGTATTCCCACCCCAGACTGGAGGGTGAGGTTGCTCCTTGGTGGGGCTTGCAAGACTCGGGTGCCCAAACTTGTGGCACCAACTGCAGAGGTGGGTATCCAACAAAGCCATGGCCGGTTTCCCGGCTGTAGGTGGAAGTTGCTCCTTGGTGGGTCAGGCAAAACTCGGGTGCCCAAACTTGTGGCACCAACTGCATGAGCGGGTACCCTCCTGGCCTGCTCCCTGTGAGAAATACTCCGGGATGAGAAAAGAATAGAGACCCTGCCAAGCTACTGAGGGGAAAGACTGTCTGTCTCTTCTCCTGAGGAGATCTACAGCTGGGGAGGGAGGTCGGCTACCTCCGCTCCATGGGAAACTGCTCTGCCAATGGGGAGGGATACCGACTGTCTCCTCCCCCGGAAAGGGGTTCGGCCGCTGGGGAGAGTTATTGACATCCGTCTCTCCCTGCCAGGTGTTCTGTGTAAGGGGAGGGAGGGCGACTTCCTCCGCTCCCAGGGGATGGCTCTGCCACTGGAGAGAGAGACAGACTGTCTTCTCTCCCGGCTCTGCCGCTGGGGAAAGAGACTGACTGTCTCCTCTCCCAGGAAGGGGTTCTGCTTACGTGAAGGGAGGACGACTACCTCTGCTCCCAGGGGATGGCTCTGCCACTGGGGAGAGAGACCGATTGTCTCCTCTTCCTGCTCCTGCCACTGGGGAGTGAGACTGACTGTCTCCTCTCCCAGGAAGGGGTTCTGCTTACGGGGAGGGAGGATGACTACCTCCACTCCCAGGGGATGGCTCTGCCACTGGGGAGAGAGACTGACTGTCTCCTCTTCCAGGAAGGGGTTCTGCTTACGGGGAGGGAGGACGACTACCTCCACTCCCAGGGGATGGCTCTGTCACTGGGGAGAGAGACCGACTGTCTCCTCTTCCTGCTCCTGGCTCTGCCACTGGGGAGAGAGACTGACTGTCTCCTCTCCCAGGAAGGCGTTCTGCGTAAGGGGAGGGAGGACGACTACCTCCGCTCCGAGGGGATGGCTCTGCCGCTGGGGAGAGAGACCGACTGTCTCCTCTCCTGGCTCTGCCGCTGGGGAGAAAGACCGACTGTCTCCTCTCCCAGGAAGGGGTTCTGCGTAAGGGGAGGGAGGACGACTACCTCCTCTCCCTGGTTTCCTGGAGCTGTTGCAGGTGCCGGCGGCTCTCTGTCCTGTTGCCAGTACTTCTGCTAGGGTGGCTCCCTGGTCCAAGACCATAAGCTTTGAGCCAGACTGCTGATCAGGATCTAGCAGCCCTGGTTGCTTTTTTCTTTGTTGCCACTCCTCCACGGTCGAGTTCCATGAATCCCAGAGGGCTGCACCCCAGATCTGTATACCCTTGGCACGCTGCTTAACGAGATCTAGCAGCCTCTTGTATTCCTTGATCAGTGCCTCTTCCTGGTCAATTATAAAATCCAGATTGTCTAGTAGCCAGGATTCCTCAAAGAGATCCAGCAGTTCCTCTTGGAGCCCAGAGATTCTCTCCAGACCCTGGTCCGTCTCGCTCCCAAACTGTCGGTCCTCTGTCCTTTTTGTAAATAGTAATCCAGGGCCGCCGAAGCCAAAGCCCTCTGTGGGGGAGCCATCCTCCAGCCATGGCTGAGCTTGCATAGTGAGTCATCGGAGGGTCCAGTAGCCATCCTCCACCCACATCTCTTGCTGGACCAGTCTATGTAGAACAGATAGCCATTCCTTATTTAACTGTTTTCCCAGGTTCTGCTTACAGGGAGGGAGGACGACTACCTCCGCTCCCAGGGGATGGCTCTGTCACTGGGGAGAGAGACCGACTGTCTCCTCTTCCTGCTCCTGGCTCTGCAACTGGGGAGAGAGACTAACTGTCTCCTCTCCCAGGAAGGCGTTCTGCGTAAGGGGAGGGAGGACGACTACCTCCGCTCCGAGGGGATGGCTCTGCCGCTGGGGAGAGAGACCGACTGTCTCCTCTCCTGGCTCTGCCGCTGGGGAGAAAGACCGACTGTCTCCTCTCCCAGGAAGGGGTTCTGCGTAAGGGGAGGGAGGACGACTACCTCCTCTCCCTGGTTTCCTGGAGCTGTTGCAGGTGCCGGCGGCTCTCTGTCCTGTTGCCAGTACTTCTGCTAGGGTGGCTCCCTGGTCCAAGACCATAAGCTTTGAGCCAGACTGCTGATCAGGATCCAGCAGCTCTGGTTGCTTTTTTTCTTTGTTGCCACTCCTCCACGGTCGAGTTCCATGAATCCCAGAGGGCTGCACCCCAGATCTGTATACCCTTGTAACGCTGCTTAACGAGATCTAGCAGCCTCTTGTATTCCTTGATCAGTGCCTCTTCCTGGTCAATTATAAAATCCAGATCGTCTAGTAGTCAGGATTCCTCAAAGAGATCCAGCAGTTCCTCTTGGAGCCCAGAGATTCTCTCCAGACCCTGGTCCGTCTCGCTCCCAAACTGTCGGTCCTCTGTCCTTTTTGTAAATAGTAATCCAGGGCCGCCGAAGTCAAAGCCCTCTGTGGGGGAGCCATCCTCCAGCCATGGCTGAGCTTGCATAGCGAGTCATCGGAGGGTCCAGTAGCCATCCTCCACCCACATCTCTTGCTGGACCAGTCATTCCTTATTTGACTGTTTTCCCAGGAAAGACACTCTCAAGGTCCGCCGAACCAGGAACCTTGTGTCATTCGTGGGGAGGAGCTTTCCATTGTCCCACTCCTGTTGAAGAGCCTCCAACCAGAGGTCTCGGTGGATCAGGTCCCTCTGTTCCAGCTCCTCCTGTAGGTAAATAGGACCGTCCAGCTTGACCAGCGCCTCCTGTACTCTCCTTAGAAATTTGACTTCCATAGTTACCGGCTACTGTGGTCCTTCTCCTCTGTCAGCAGGAATCGTGTGGAAGAAGCAGATCCCACCACTGCCAGTCAATGTGACGGACACCCCGGCTACCCCAACTGGGTAGCTCCGCCAAACGGGTCTTGCTTCCTCCCTTACGACTGCAGCTACATTTTAAAGCTCTCGGTCCCCAGATGCCACAGTCCAAAAAGCAGCGTGATTTGTCACTGGGGACCGGAGATACAGCCCGTTGAAGTTATGGGGGTAGGGTTGTAAAAAAACCCCGGTTCCCAAAGGAGCTTCCCTCCGGTAATTCCCCCACCTCTTGTCCTCCCTAGGGGCTACTAATCCCCAAAAGAGCGGAGCTCTGGGGCACATGGTTGCTGGATCGACCAGGGGTAAAGTTAGCGGGTGTCCTGTTCTGTGGCCGACCGGGAGTTCCGGGAGCCCGGCCAGCCTGAGAGGGCTTAGGCGGGTGTCCGTTGTGAGGCAGTTGACCGTGAGTTCCAGCAGCCCGGCCACCCTAGGAGGGTTTTCCCGGCCAGCTCTTCTCTTAACAAGTTTAGAACACAAAACAAGCAAACAAAAGCTTAGAGATTGTCGTTGCTCTGAGGAGCCCAAAACCACTGAGAAATAACAGGGGTGAGGTTGTAGGGGGGTAGGGGTTTAACCCTTGCAGCCCGGTATTCATGACAAGGAGGCTCACATTGCAAGGCAGCCAGATCAGATACTCGGCGTGCCGATGCAATGGCCAACAGGAAAAGAACTTTCCAGGACAAAATCTTAATGTCAATGGAATGCATAGGCTCAAACAGAACCTTCGGCAATACCTTAAGGGCCAAGTTTAAAGACAGGCCTGATTCTAGACAGAGCAGGACCCTGACACTTGCTGCACATTGATTGTTTCTTATGTTCAGCATAGGGTTGCTATATTGCCGCTTTAAGAGAGGACACATATACATAATACATATGTCAGGGGCTGTTTAAAGAAATGTAATAATAATGTTCTATTACAAGGACCCAGACATTGGTATTTTTCACGTGTTCCCCTTAAAACAGCAATATGGCAACCCTAGTTCACCAGCATGTTCATATATGTCCCTAATTGTCAACATAAAAGAAAATAAGATAAATAACATTCAAGAGGCTTTAGAGAATTTACCTTTTCTACTATAAGGCCCATTTAAAGAAACCTTAGCTCACTGGCTCTAGAAATAAGTCCTGTTATTACCATTATGCATACATTTCAAAGACTACAATTTTTGCCCTTTTAAAGGATCAGTTAATTCTTAATTTTATTTAACATGTAATGCAACATTCCAAAGAATGTAATGAACACATGTATAGTGCTGTGTCATAGGCTATTGATTTGGTTAATTCTGTTGTCTACTTTTCTGTACATCAGTGTTTTCTCTACTAGACCTGTGCATTATACACACAAATATCGAATATGGACGCGGGTAGTGGTATTCAGTTCTTTTTCTTTTCTTTAATAGTGGATTCTGCACAGATCTTGGTGTGTTGCACTATTATACACATAAATCCATCTCTGAAAAGAGCCGAATGTCACTACCCGTGGCCATATTCAGCATTTGTTTACAAAAATAAACGCTGAATGCTCAAGTCTATTCCCCACTTTCCCTCACCATGCCTCTCTAGTCTTTTGGCCTCTTAAGGTGGATTATCAGTTTTGCATCAACAATCATGATAGGTAAAGCATTCTTTGTAATAGCACCATGCATATAGGTAGTATATAGGTAGTTTAGTCCAGGCTTAATGGGAAATGTGGTGCAAATATAAACTGCCTAGTAGTACTATACTAGTACTGTTCTTCCTACTGTTTGATGGCTCCTACATGATGCTTAGCTGTGGTGTGAGAGCTTCTGTGTTTGAGAGAGAGACTGTGTGTGAGAGTGTATGTGTTAGTGTGTGAGAGGGTATGCATGTGTGAGAGAGAATGAGTGTGAGTGTATGTGTTAGTGAGTGAGTGTTTATGTGTGAGAGCATGAGTGTCTTTGTGTGTGTGAGTCTTTGTGTGAGAGAGAGAATGAGTGTGAGTGTATGTGTTAGTATGTGCCTATGTGTGAGAGCATCAGCGTTTTTCTGTGTGTGTGAGACAGAAAATGAGTGTAAGAGTGTATGTGTTAGTGTGTGAGTGTGAGGGTCATGATGGTGTGTTAGTGTCAACATGTGAGAGTGTGTGTGTAAGAGTATGAATATCTATGTGAGAGTCTGTGTTTATTTGCTATTATAAGTACTGTGTAAGGTGGCAACCCTATTGTGTATTTATAAATAAATATTTATATTTAGCTATTAGATTGTGATTAGAGAGGAATACATGCTTGTTTAAATACCTGTTTTAAATTATTATTAACTAAACTGTATCAGTGGTAAACTACCTTTAAGAGAATAGGGCTACCCCAATCTCTTTCTTTAACTGTGCATGTGCAAACAATTAATGCTCAAATCATATATACTGTATATATAGCATGCAGCTCTCTGGTGAACTATAAGACAGTGATGTTTGCAAAAATGTATAACATTGTTACAAACATTGCTGCTTAAGACATGTGATGCTCTTAGCTTTTTTTTATGTATGCTCTCACTGAAGTAAATTTGATAAGGAATGTAAATTGGATTTTGTTTTCATCATTACAATCTATTAGAATCAGGAAAGTTTAGATTTGACTCCCACAGACCAGGTTATAATTTCTTTATATAATGACCTGAACACAAAACCACTGATTATTCACAGGTATCAAGCTAGGATTTCCTTAAATTTTGAATATTACAAGGTGTTTGGTGACAAGTTTTTTATTTAATATGCAATATACTGGGTCTGATATTTCCTCTACTATTTTAGAGACCTACCTATCCACATAAACCCAGTAATTAAATAACTGGCTGTCAGTAACTTGTATGTTAGTAATTAAACCCAAAACTGTAGTAACGCATATTCCAGTAAGAAAAAAAGCCTTGTCAACCACTATGCAAAAATATATTAGGCCCACTCGTTAAAGGGACACTGAACCCAATTTTTTCTATCGTGATTCAGATAGAGCATGCAATTTTAAGCAACTTTCTAATTTACTCCTATTATCAAATTATTTTCATTCTCTTGATATCTTTATTTGAAATGCAAGAAAGTAAATTTAGATGCCGGCCCATTTTTGGTGATCACACTGTGTTGTTCTTGCTGATTGGTGGGTAAATTCACCTACCAATAAACAAGTGCTTTCCATGGTTCTGAACCAAAAAAGTAGCTTAAATACCTTCTTTTTCAAATAAAGAAAGCAAGAGAACGAAGAAAAATTGATAATATAGTAAATTAGAAAGTTGTTTAAAATTGCATGCTCTATCTGAATCACGGAAGAAAAAAATTTGGGTTCAGTGTCCCTTTAAGTATTGCAAGTGGCTAAACCCAAATATAAAGCAAGCAAATCATGCAGCCGTGAATGCAGCATAAAAGGGAAGACACTTCATTAAAGTATGGATACTAGATAGTCAAAGTAAAATGAAGGAGGCAGCGCAGAAAGCAGATATCTAGTTAAGTCCAGAGAATAGCAAACATGGTACCTGGAACAAGAAGTACCGCCAGTCTAGAGTAATCTGGTTACACGCACAAGTCTGCATATGGCAAACAAGGTAAATCGAACAAGAGGAACTCTGAGGCTGGGGCAATCTGGTTACACAAGCTCAGTCCAGTATACAGAAAAAAACGATAGCTGAAATAAGAAATAAAGCAAAGCTAGAGTAAAATTGTGCAAATTATTAAAAGCACAGTTCTGTATGGAAACAGAATAATACAAATGTATTCAAGCAGAAATGATAGCGTTTTCCAATAAACAGAATCCATAAAAGCAAGGTTATACACAAAGGGTCATACTGAAGGTTTTATACATTCCTTGTTGTCAAGATTTTTTTTTTAGAATATTAATTAAAACAAAAAGAAACACTAATATATACCTTACTTAAATATAAATAACCTTCCAAAGAAACATTTATTTAACTATACATCTGCTAATGTTTTAGTCTGCACAGGTGCTAATATCTGCCAAACAATGTAGCGCAGTGGTTTTTCGTGTGCTGATGCATGTCCACACAGACATATACAATGGATCTCATCCAATTTTATGTCTGCTATATCTGCCCAGAATGATTGTGCTCCCTGATGAGAGCACACAAGGTGGTAAAAAAAGGTGAAATAAAATCCATTGGTAGGCTGTATTATGACCCCCATCACTAGACTAGGCAGCAGCATAAGCCACTATCTGTATTTAGATACAATAGCTAGAAGAAAAACGTATACACATAAACTAAATGGAAGCTAAATGAATGTGTCTGCGAGTATTCTCATCTGCATGTCTCTCTATTCCCTGACCTCTGTGAATTTTTGTGGTTAAAGAAGGCTTTGCATAAAACATGTGGATGTGCTTGCACACATCATTTATGGACCATAATCACAAGCTTAATGTTTTCACTTACATCTTAAATCTCTGCTGTATCTGATTAAGATATTTTTAAAGTCAGCTTCACACAGAAACATATTTTTTTTATAAGAATTATTGCCCGTCTAATTTGCTGATGATTTCTTATCAAGGCTAAAGCTTCAAACAAATTCTGTTTTATTTATTTTATTTTTTTGGTCCAAAAATTCAGAACAGAAGTCTTTTACCATTTGGCACTCTTTTACATCTGCAACTTTATTACACAACTTTTGTTAAATAGGGTATACAAACAGGGGATCTTACTCTGACTGTCAGTTTTCTTAATGAAATACAGGTAGCCCTCAGTTTACGCCGGGGTTAGGTTCCAGAAGGAATGGTTGTAAATCGAAACCATTGTAAATTGAAACCCAGTTTATACTGTAAGTCAATGGGAAGTGAGGGAGATAGGTTCCAGGCCCCTCTCAAAATTGTCATAAGTAACACCTAATACATTATTTTTAAAGCTTTGAAATGAAGACTTTAAATGCTAAACAGCATTATAAACCTAATAAAATAATCACACAACATAGAATATATAATTAAACTAAGTTAAATATTTTTTTTTGCTAAACAGCATTATAAACCTAATAAAATAATCACACAACACAGACTTCACTTGCATTTTTCTGCAAACAGTTCTTTCTATGCATTCCAATCTGGACTGATTTATAGACAGGAAGATCTTGTTCCTTTGAAATCTACTCGATAGCTCAGGTCTGGTTAAACTGATTAATTTCAGTTTGCTTGACTTTGCTGCAACACAAGCGGACAGCTCCACCTACTGGCTATTTTAATAAATGCACTGCTTCTCAGTGCTTTTCAATAGCAGTCACATGACTGGAAAAAAAGGTTGTTATTTTGAAACGGTGTAAATTGAACCGTTGTAAAACGAGGGCCACCTGTATACTCATATATTTGTAAATCATTTGTGGTGTTTGGTATAGACTCTTCACCTGTAAACATGTGATGAAGAAAAAACAAAAACACCCCCCCTCCCCAAAGTTATCTAGATCCTATGAAACTCACTAAACTAGAGCTGCTATGAAAAAAATCTAGCAGCACCAGATTTTTCAATCCATTTTCTTTTTAGTGACTGGATCATATTTATTCCACTATTATTTAGTGGCAACCTCCCTCCACCTCAAAATACCTTCACAACAGCCCTCCACTAATTCCTCCCCACCCCCACTTATCTGTAACTCCCATTTTATGTGATCCCCATTCCTATTGGTAACATCCCCAGAATCCATCTAAGTAAAATTTAAAACAATATTTACTTATACTTTAAAAAACAAACAAAAAAAACAAACAAACAGTTTTTGTTCCTCATATATTTGGGGTCTTAAGATACTTATGCCAAAACAACAAATCCCTCATGTTGCTTGCCTTGATCTAATGGTGAGGGTTTCTCCTCTGTTGTATATACACAGAGACACACATTCACACTATTTTTCTTAATAGTTTTGTGTGTGTGTGTGCAGGGCCGTCTTTAACACATACCAGACTGTTGATGTGACATGGGGAACACACACATTCAGTTCAAATACTGTCACAATCAAAAGTACTCTGCTTATATATATATATATATTTTTTTTTTTTTTTTTTTTTTTTTTTTTAAACTGTGCCAGACACAGTTGCCATGTGCTGTTTTAGATGTGCACTGTGCAACACTGAATGCAAACCCCTAACTCAGCATCCAGCCATTCCCACTGCATCAGAAAAGGTCCTACTGGGGTTACCACTGTTACCAGTTAACTGCTCTGGTGGTGGGGATTGTTTCTGGGTAGGGCTGACTGTAGGCGCATGCAGCAGAAAGCTGGAGTGGCAGGCACGTGAGGATTTGAGCATCTGTGCAGCTGCATACACTGCTCTCTTCAGTCTTGAGGCTGTGTGACTCATCTCACACTGTATCCATGCAGCCTTGGGCAGACAGCATCCAGTCTGCTGGTCCCCTTAGCCCTGCTCTTTCTGCTGTGGCCCTAAGATCAACTAACTGAAGTTTGTTAGGGGAACAGTGCTTTGTAGAAAGGTGTCAGTGGGAAGAATAAGTTAGTGCACACACGCCCCTCCCAATGCAGCATTGTCTAGTGCAGGGTGAGAGGGAACTTGTTCCTAGCAAATAAGTGGCATGTGCTGCTGTGGCTGATGTATAGTGTCATGCTGATACTTCACACATTAATGTAAGGTTTATTTTCATAGTTTTTGTTTTCTCTGTCGCAGATTTTACAGTTTCCCATAGTAGCTCTGCTGTTCCAGTCAGTAAACTTATATTTGTCTGAACCTCCATGCTTCCTCCTCAGTCTTTACCTTGCTTTGCTCCTGTTGGCTGCCCTAAATCTCTTTAACCAGCTAACCTCACACCAGAATCACATTCAAAAGAATATTAAATGAATCCACAGTGGAGGAATTTATATATTTATTTACTTATTAGTACTGCTTAGGTCCAGTTTCAAATATTGCAATTTATTTCATTTTTTTTTAAAAATGATTAGCCCAGCAGTGGATGATCCACTGCTGAGCTAATCATTTTTTAAAAATTATAAAATAAATTGATTTAGTTGTTTTTTGGGATGTTGGGGTGGAGAGCGAAATTGCATGGGGTGGGGGCAAGATTTTTTTACCCAGGGTCCAGTGAATATTAAAGACGGCCCTGTGTGTGTGTGGGGGGGGATTTAGTGTCAGGTGAATACCAAGAGAAGGGTAGGTAACTACTGCAGGAGAAGTCACTGTTGCAGTTAATTGTGTTGAGGTGGATAATGAGTTAATTTTGGGTTAAAATGCAGTAGTGTGTTCGATATATATTTTGTAACAGGCGTTCCAGCTTCAGAACAGTGTGGTTTGATTATTTAGTAGTGGTAGAAGGTTTTAATTTTATTTATTTGCTTTTGGGGCTTATATGAACCACAAGTAAGGGTTTCATCTTGTTCGGAGTTAACTCAATTCAGAGGAACATTTTTTTTGCTTTTATAAATAAAAACAGAATTTATGTTTACCTGATAAATTTCTTTCTCCAACGGTGTGTCCGGTCCACGGCGTCATCCTTACTTGTGGGATATTCTCTTCCCCAACAGGAAATGGCAAAGAGCCCAGCAAAGCTGGTCACATGATCCCTCCTAGGCTCCGCCTACCCCAGTCATTCGACCGACGTTAAGGAGGAATATTTGCATAGGAGAAACCATATGGTACCGTGGTGACTGTAGTTAAAGAAAATAAATTATCAGACCTGATTAAAAAACCAGGGCGGGCCGTGGACCGGACACACCGTTGGAGAAAGAAATTTATCAGGTAAACATAAATTCTGTTTTCTCCAACATAGGTGTGTCCGGTCCACGGCGTCATCCTTACTTGTGGGAACCAATACCAAAGCTTTAGGACACGGATGAAGGGAGGGAGCAAATCAGGTCACCTAAATGGAAGGCACCACGGCTTGCAAAACCTTTCTCCCAAAAATAGCCTCAGAAGAAGCAAAAGTATCAAACTTGTAAAATTTGGTAAAAGTGTGCAGTGAAGACCAAGTCGCTGCCCTACATATCTGATCAACAGAAGCCTCGTTCTTGAAGGCCCATGTGGAAGCCACAGCCCTAGTGGAATGAGCTGTGATTCTTTCGGGAGGCTGCCGTCCGGCAGTCTCGTAAGCCAATCTGATGATGCTTTTAATCCAAAAAGAGAGAGAGGTAGAAGTTGCTTTTTGACCTCTCCTGTTACCTGAATAAACAACAAACAAGGAAGATGTTTGTCTAAAATCCTTTGTAGCATCTAAATAGAATTTTAGAGCGCGAACAACATCCAAATTGTGCAACAAACGTTCCTTCTTTGAAACTGGTTTCGGACACAGAGAAGGTACGATAATCTCCTGGTTAATGTTTTTGTTAGAAACAACTTTTGGAAGAAAACCAGGTTTAGTACGTAAAACCACCTTATCTGCATGGAACACCAGATAAGGAGGAGAACACTGCAGAGCAGATAGTTCTGAGACTCTTCTAGCAGAAGAAATCGCAACTAAAAACAAAACTTTCCAAGATAATAACTTAATATCAACGGAATGTAAGGGTTCAAACGGAACCCCCTGAAGAACTGAAAGAACTAAATTGAGACTCCAAGGAGGAGTCAAAGGTTTGTAAACAGGCTTGATTCTAACCAGAGCCTGAACAAAGGCTTGAACATCTGGCACAGCTGCCAGCTTTTTGTGAAGTAATACCGACAAGGCAGAAATCTGTCCCTTCAGGGAACTTGCAGATAATCCTTTTTCCAATCCTTCTTGAAGGAAGGATAGAATCCTAGGAATCTTAACCTTGTCCCAAGGGAATCCTTTAGATTCACACCAACAGATATATTTTTTCCAAATTTTGTGGTAAATCTTTCTAGTTACAGGCTTTCTGGCCTGAACAAGAGTATCGATAACAGAATCTGAGAATCCTCGCTTCGATAAAATCAAGCGTTCAATCTCCAAGCAGTCAGCTGGAGTGAAACCAGATTCGGATGTTCGAACGGACCCTGAACAAGAAGGTCTCGTCTCAAAGGTAGCTTCCAAGGTGGAGCCGATGACATATTCACCAGATCTGCATACCAAGTCCTGCGTGGCCACGCAGGAGCTATCAAGATCACCGACGCCCTCTCCTGATTGATCCTGGCTACCAGCCTGGGGATGAGAGGAAATGGCGGGAACACATAAGCTAGTTTGAAGGTCCAAGGTGCTACTAGTGCATCCACTAGAGCCGCCTTGGGATCCCTGGATCTGGCCCCGTAGCAAGGAACTTTGAAGTTCTGACGAGAGGCCATCAGATCCATGTCTGGAATGCCCCACAGGTGAGTGACTTGGGCAAAGATTTCCGGATGGAGTCCCCACTCCCCCGGATGCAATGTCTGACGACTCAGAAAATCCGCTTCCCAATTTTCCACTCCTGGGATGTGGATAGCAGACAGGTGGCAGGAGTGAGACTCCGCCCATAGAATGATTTTGGTCACTTCTTCCATCGCTAGGGAACTCCTTGTTCCCCCCTGATGGTTGATGTACGCAACAGATGTCATGTTGTCTGATTGAAACCGTATGAACTTGGTCCTCGCTAGCCGAGGCCAGGCCTTGAGAGCATTGAATATCGCTCTCAGTTCCAGAATATTTATCGGTAGAAGAGATTCTTCCCGAGACCAAAGACCCTGAGCTTTCAGGGATCCCCAGACCGCGCCCCAGCCCATCAGACTGGCGTCGGTCGTGACAATGACCCACTCTGGTCTGCGGAACGTCATCCCTTGAGACAGATTGTCCAGGGACAGCCACCAACGGAGTGAGTCTCTGGTCCTCTGATTTACTTGTATCTTCGGAGACAAGTCTGTATAGTCCCCATTCCACTGACTGAGCATGCACAGTTGTAATGGTCTTAGATGAATGCGCGCAAAAGGAACTATGTCCATCGCCGCTACCATCAACCCGATCACTTCCATGCACTGAGCTATGGAAGGAAGAGGAACGGAATGAAGTATCCGACAAGAGTCTAGAAGTTTTGTTTTTCTGGCCTCTGTTAGAAAGATCCTCATTTCTAAGGAGTCTATAATTGTTCCCAAGAAGGGAACCCTTGTTGACGGGGATAGAGAACTCTTTTCCACGTTCACTTTCCAGCCGTGAGATCTGAGAAAGGCCAGGACAATGTCCGTGTGAGCCTTTGCTAGAGGAAGGGACGACGCTTGAATCAGAATGTCGTCCAGGTAAGGTACTACCGCAATGCCCCTTGGTCTTAGCACCGCTAGAAGGGACCCTAGTACCTTTGTGAAAATCCTTGGAGCAGTGGCTAATCCGAAAGGAAGCGCCACGAACTGGTAATGTTTGTCCAGGAATGCAAACCTTAGGAACTGATGATGTTCCTTGTGGATAGGAATATGTAGATACGCATCCTTTAAATCCACCGTGGTCATGAATTGACCCTCCTGGATGGAAGGAAGAATAGTTCGAATGGTTTCCATCTTGAAAGATGAAACCTTGAGAAACTTGTTTAAGATCTTGAGATCTAAGATTGGTCTGAACGTTCCCTCTTTTTTGGGAACTATGAACAGATAGGAGTAGAACCCCATCCCTTGTTCTCTTATTGGAACAGGATGAATCACTCCCAATTTTAACAGGTCTTCTACACAATGTAAGAACGCCTGTCTTTTTATGTGGTCTGAAGACAACTGAGACCTGTGGAACCTCCCCCTTGGGGGAAGTCCCTTGAATTCCAGGAGATAACCCTGGGAGACTATTTCTAGCGCCCAAGGATCCAGAACATCTCTTGCCCAAGCCTGAGCGAAGAGAGAGAGTCTGCCCCCCACCAGATCCGGACCCGGATCGGGGGCCAATATTTCATGCTGTCTTGGTAGCAGTGGCAGGCTTCTTGGCCTGCTTTCCCTAGTTCCAGCCTTGCATTGGTCTCCAAGCTGGCTTGGCTTGAGAAGTATTACCCTCTTGCTTAGAGGACGTAGCACTTTGGGCTGGTCCGTTTTTACGAAAGGGACGAAAATTAGGTCTATTTTTCGCCTTGAAAGGCCGATCCTGAGGAAGGGCGTGGCCCTTACCCCCAGTGATATCCGAGATAATCTCTTTCAAGTCAGGGCCAAACAGCGTTTTCCCCTTGAAAGGAATGTTTAGTAGCTTGTTCTTGGAAGACGCATCAGCCGACCAAGATTTCAACCAAAGCGCCCTGCGCGCCACAATAGCAAACCCAGAATTCTTAGCCGCTAACCTAGCCAATTGCAAAGTGGCGTCTAGGGTGAAAGAATTAGCCAATTTGAGAGCATTGATTCTGTCCATAATCTCCTCATAAGGAGGAGAATCACTATCGAGCGCCTTTATCAGCTCATCAAACCAGAAACATGCGGCTGTAGTGACAGGGACAATGCATGAAATTGGTTGTAGAAGGTAACCCTGCTGAACAAACATCTTTTTAAGCAAACCTTCTAATTTTTTATCCATAGGATCTTTGAAAGCACAACTATCCTCTATGGGTATAGTGGTGCGTTTGTTTAAAGTAGAAACCGCTCCCTCGACCTTGGGGACTGTCTGCCATAAGTCCTTTCTGGGGTCGACCATAGGAAACAATTTTTTAAATATGGGGGGAGGGACGAAAGGAATACCGGGCCTTTCCCATTCTTTATTAACAATGTCCGCCACCCGCTTGGGTATAGGAAAAGCTTCTGGGAGCTCCGGCACCTCTAAGAACTTGTCCATTTTACATAGTTTCTCTGGGATGACCAACTTTTCACAATCATCCAGAGTGGATAATACCTCCTTAAGCAGAATGCGGAGATGTTCCAACTTAAATTTAAATGCAATTACATCAGGTTCAGCCTGTTGAGAAATGTTCCCTGAATCAGTAATTTCTCCCTCAGACAAAACCTCCCTGGCCCCCTCAGATTGGGTTAGGGGCCCTTCGGAGATATTAATATCAGCGTCGTCATGCTCTTCAGTAACTAAAACAGAGCAGCCACGCTTACGCTGACAAGGGTTCATTTTGGCTAAAATGTTTTTGACAGAATTATCCATTACAGCCGTTAATTGTTGCATAGTAAGGAGTATTGGCGCGCTAGATGTACTAGGGGCCTCCTGAGTGGGCAAGACTCGTGTAGACGAAGGAGGGAATGATGCAGTACCATGCTTACTCCCCTCACTTGAGGAATCATCTTGGGCATCATTGTCATTATCACATAAATCACATTTATTTAAATGAACAGGAATTCTGGCTTCCCCACATTCAGAACACAGTCTATCTGGTAGTTCAGACATGTTAAACAGGCATAAACTTGATAATAAAGTACAAAAAACGTTTTAAAATAAAACCGTTACTGTCACTTTAAATTTTAAACTGAACACACTTTATTACTGCAATTGCGAAAAAACATGAAGGAATTGTACAAAATTCACCAAATTTTCACCACAGTGTCTTAAAGCCTTAAAAGTATTGCACACCAAATTTGGAAGCTTTAACCCTTAAAATAACGGAACCGGAGCCGTTTTAACACTTTAACCCCTTTACAGTCCCTGGTATCTGCTTTGCTGAGACCCAACCAAACCCAAAGGGGAATACGATACCAAATGACGCCTTCAGAAAGCCTTTTCTAAGTATCAGAGCTCTTCTCACATGCGACTGCATGCCATGCCTCTCAAAAACAAGTGCGCCACACCGGCGCGAAAATGAGGCTCTGAGAGAAATAAGGTGTCTAATACAGTGCCTGCCGATATTATAATATCAATATACCCAGATAAAATGATTCCTCAAGGCTAAATATGTTTTAAAAATGAATCGATTTAGCCCAGAAAAGTCTACAATCTTAATAAGCCCTTATGAAGCCCTTATTTACCATCGTAATAAACATGGCTTACCGGATCCCATAGGGAAAAATGACAGCTTCCAGCATTACATCGTCTTGTTAGAATGTGTCATACCTCAAGCAGCAAGAGACTGCACACTGTTCCCCCAACTGAAGTTAATTGCTCTCAACAGTCCTGTGTGGAACAGCCATGGATTTTAGTTACGGTGCTAAAATCATTTTCCTCATACAAACAGAAATCTTCATCTCTTTTCTGTTTCTGAGTAAATAGTACATACCAGCACTATTTTAAAATAACAAACTCTTGATTGAATAATAAAAACTACAGTTAAACACTAAAAAACTCTAAGCCATCTCCGTGGAGATGTTGCCTGTACAACGGCAAAGAGAATGACTGGGGTAGGCGGAGCCTAGGAGGGATCATGTGACCAGCTTTGCTGGGCTCTTTGCCATTTCCTGTTGGGGAAGAGAATATCCCACAAGTAAGGATGACGCCGTGGACCGGACACACCTATGTTGGAGAAAGTGTAACTGCTAAATCATTTATAAAATTACTTTAGAATGCACAAAGAGAATTAAGTTTGCAGCAATGCAGGTTGTATTACATAATAATGAGTCAAAGGATGCTGTCTCTTATTACGTTATAGCAGCACCCACAGAAAATAACCATTGACAGCTTGTAATCACCTACTAAAGGGATACTTCTGGAACATAGCTGAACAACTCTCTCCATCAAGAATAGGTTGGGTAGCATCTATCCCCTTATTTATTAAAGCATTTTCTACCATCATTCTGGCAAAAGAAAACACATTATAAAAGAGCAGAATTTTTTTTATAGCCACCAGAGTCATATTAAAAGCTGGTGGTATTCTTTTAAGTGGAATTAAAATGTACCCACATGTTGAATGGCAGATCCTTGTAATTACATGAAAAAAAATAATAATCTGGAATATGTAAGACCTGTGGATCAACAGAAAAAATAATAATTATGCTCAAAATGTAATTAAAAAAAAACGCATTCCCTTGTAAGTGCACAGGTATCATTAAAACGACAAGACTTGATAAATGTACAGTATATGAAGTATAGGAGGCCAAGAAAATTTCATGAAGTTGACATCCATTGTTTTTAAAAGTCAGATAAGGGTTTGAGTTTATGGATATATGTAGAATTTAAAAAAAACCCAGACATAACATCCTAGAAGACTGTTTCTTTTGTAGCAGTTTATATATTTATCCATATGTCAGACTTATGTAATATCCTTTTCTAAAAATAATACTAAACATATTTTGCTACTCTATTTGCTTATCTAAAACAATAGCCATCTCTACAATGCTGTAGTAGCATATATAACAGATAAAAAACCTTTTTTCTTCTTTCAACTGCAATGTTTTGAGGGCACTACGATGGAATAAAAATTACAGCTGTCAGAACAAACATATTGTAAGCTTTAATAATTTAGCAAGGAGCACAGACACCACAAACAAAACTGTCTCTTCAGTGCCTAGCAGCAAAGGGGTTAAGAAATCACGCACATGTGGTATGGCTTTTCTAAGTCTGACCTTGCCAGTGTCCCGCTGAGAGGGAGTGCAAGGATGCCGTGTCCCCTGGCAATATGTGTCAATTGCTAAAGAAACTGTGGACATTTTCATGCATTTGTTGAATATTTCTGAAATCACTCCCAGAATATTCTCTTCACTGGCTCCCAGAACACAGGAGATTATTGAAAAAATGACAGAA
Organism: Bombina bombina; assembly: GCF_027579735.1. Classification (NCBI taxonomy): domain Eukaryota; kingdom Metazoa; phylum Chordata; class Amphibia; order Anura; family Bombinatoridae; genus Bombina; species Bombina bombina. The sequence goes on along the minus strand of NC_069501.1, from coordinate 1,061,031,366 downwards.
AGTGATATATCTTGTAGTAACATGTGTGCTAAATAACTTCAGCTATCGCACCACATAACCTCTGCCCAGAGCATGCACTGGTGCCAAAACCTAATAAATTACATTGCTAAGTTGACTCACAAGTATTGCACTGAGCTGATAGTAATGATGAGGTAACAATCAGTTTAAAAATGCATTTATTATGCAGCATGTGATATCATTCTTATTGTCTAATGAGTTAAAGAGAAAACCATGGGTAAGAAATTAAACACACAAAACCAAACAATTTTTGGTACTATTGAGGCTCCAGCACTATGGGCCTGATGATCAAAACCTCACCAGCTTAGAGAGAAATCATGAAAAATCTTTGTGATTTGTTTTCAGCATTGATATTTGCAAATAGGATGATTTTGTTCTGAACAAACCAACTTTCGTCATGAGGAATAGTGTTCTTGTTCACCAACAGACCCGTGGGAGCTGCATGATCAACCAATAGACTGATATTACCCAAGTATTAGTTGTGCACACACATTCAGTTACTTTAATCACTTTTGCTTAAAGGAATAGTCTAATCAAAATTTAACTTTCAGGATTCAGATAGAGCATGATATTTTAAGCAACTTTATAATTTGCTCCTATTATCAATTTGTCTTCATTCTCTTGTCTTTATTTGAATGTAAGCATAAGAGCCAGCCCTTTTTTGGTTCAGAACCTGGGTAGAGCTTGCTGATTGCTGGCTACATTTAGCCACTATAATTAACTTTACAAGCTACCTGATTAACCCCTTCATTGTCAGGAATAATAGAAGTGTGGTGTGCAGCTGCAATTAGCGTCATTCTAATTACCAAAAAGCAATGGCAAAGCCATGTATGTCTGCTATTTCTGAACAAAGGGGACCCCAGAGAAGCTTATACAATCATGATTGCACTATGTAAATAAGGGAGAAACCCAAAGTTTGTGAAAAAGTTAACATTGCCTTTATATTGGGTAAACCTGACTATACAGGTGCCTACATTTTCTCATTGGCAATCTTGGATCCTGAGTAAATGCTTGGAATCTTTATAAAGCCATTTGTATTTGTTTATCAAATCTTTCTTGATATAACAGGTGCATTAACACTAAGGGCTTGATGATCAAAAACTTGCATGGAGCGAAATCACTCAAATAAAATAAAATAAATATATATATATATATATATATATATTTAGACTTAACCCCTTAAGGACCACAACACTTTTCCATTTTCTGACCGTTTGGGACCAGGGCTAGTTTTACATTTTTGCGGTGTTTGTGTTTAGCTGTGATTTTCTTCTAACTCATTGACTGTACCAACACATATTATATACCGTTTTTCTCGCCATTAAATGGACATTCTAAAGATACCATTATTTTCATTATATCTTATAATTAACTATAATTTTTTTTTATATAAAATATGTGGAAAAAATGGAAAAACACACTTTTTCTAACTTTGACCCCCCCAAAATCTGTTACACATCTACAACCACCAAAAAACACCCATGCCAAATAGTTTCTAAATTTTGTCCTGAGTTTAGAAATACCCAATGTTTACATGTTCTCTGCTGTTTTTTCAAGTTATAGGGCAATAAATACAAGAAGCACTTTGCTTTTTCCAAATCAATTTTTTTTTTTTAAATTTGTGATAGTTACGTTGTAACACTGATATCTATCAAGAATCCCTGAATATCCCTTGACATGTATATATTTCTTTTAGTAGACAACCCAGAGTATTGATCTAGGCCCATTTTGGTATATTTCATGCCACCATTTCACCGCCAAATGCTATCAAATAATAAAAAAAAAAAAAAGTTCACTTTTTCACAAACTTAATTGCTTGTGCAATTATGGCACAAATTGTTGTAAAAGCTTCTCTGTGATCCCCTTTTTTCAGAAATAGCAGACATATATGGCTTTGGCGTATATGGCTTTGGCATACAGCTCTCTAACCCTCCCCCCTCTACCTATTTGCCGCCATCTTGGGTACTGACAGCTGTCTGCCAGTACCCAGTTTGCCCCCCAAAAATGTGTATTTTTTTTTTTTTTTATTAAAATAAAATATTTTCTGTAGTGTAGCTGCCCCCCTCAATATCCTACCTCCCCCCCCCCACCCAGATCCCTTGCCTAACATCAGAGATCCCCCCCCCAAAAAACAGATTAAATATTAAGATTTGGCATGCATGCACGCGCCCGCACGTGCCCCCACAAGCACCCCCTGGCCGCTTCCGCGGACTGATGCAGAAATATCCCATACCGGAACAAGAACCGGTAACATCGATGGGCCGCCCACCCCTGCTGCTGCTCCCACCCACCAACGATCGGCACCATCAATGTCCGATGCAGAGGGCCACAGAGTGGCTCTCTCTGCATCAGTGTCTAAGAAAAGGTATTCCAGTGATGCCTCGGTATTGAGGCATCACGGTAACACCTTGAAAGCGGTTGGAAGCAATCAGGATCACTTCCACTGCTTGAAATCCCAGAGGACGTACAAGGTACGTCTTTGGTCACTCACTGACATTTTGTCCTTAAGGGGTTAACTAAGAGGTCCAAGAACGTGAAAAATTAGGTTTCTCACATCTATGACAAGTGGATAAAAAACATGTTGTATAGCTGTATATTTAGTCAAGATCTTTTGTTTTATTTTTGGTATTATTATTATTATCGGTTATTTGTAGAGCGCCAACAGATTCCGCAGCGCTATAAACAAATGCGGAGTACAATAAAACAATTATAGAGATCAAATGGGTAGAGGGCCCTGCCAAGAGTTGCACTGTTGTAGTCAGCTCTTAAGAAGGTGATCTACAAACAGCTGGACTTTTAGGCTTACATGCTAAGGGGGTTCAGGGGATAGCAATGGAGGAGAGGAACTGCTAAAAAGAAAGGTTAGCGTAGGTTGTATGCATCCCTGAACAGTAAAGTCTTTAGGGAGCACTTGAAGCTTTTAAAACTAGAAGAGAGTCTTGTGGAGCGAGGTAGAGAGTTCCACAAGATGGGAGCCAGTCTGGAGAAGTCTTGTAAACGGGAGTGTGATGAGGTGACAAGAGAGGAGGAGAGGAGGAGGTTGTAAGCAGAGCGAAGGGGACGGGAGGGAGAGTATCTGGAGACAAGGTCTGAGATATAGGGGGGAGCAGTGCAGTTGAGGGCTTTGTATGTCAGAATGAGAATTTTGTGTTTGATCCTAGAGGCAAGAGGAAGCCAGTGAAGGGATTGGCAGAGAGGTGCAGCAGATGAAGTGTAAGGAAGATGAGTCTGGCAGAGGTTATGGATTCTTATTGGTGCGCAAAATGCCCCTTGCACAATCACCTATCTGCTCCCAAAAACAGATATAATATGGACAAGATTAAAATGATAAAGTTTGGTGAAAGTGCGCTGGCAGCAACAGGGGATAATATAAAACTAATGTGAGCAATGTAATCTAGATTATAAAATAGTAAAAGATCAATACATCACACAGCGGATAAAATACATAAACATTTATTATATTGGACACAAAATGTATAATATCACAAATCTATGACCGGTCCTAAACAGTTAAATTTTTTAAGACTAAAAAATAGGCATGCCTAGGAAAAAATATTTTATGTTAAAAATACTATTTCATAGAATTAAAATGAGAGACCACACATATGACTTAATTTGCAAATCTATAATAGTGGTGCACCACTCCTATATATCAGAATTATGCTGCGGTTTATAACTTATTCCGATAATGTCACCATTCCACCTTATATAATTTGGAAAGTTAAATGTGCATTAATTTTATGCACAAATATCAATGCAAAGTCAAACTTTGGGGAAAGTTGTAGTTATAAAAGTTAGATTGTTTTAAAAAATGGCTTGTCCCATATAATAGTATGTAATCCTTTTGATATATATTCCTGTGTGTTTTTCTGTTTCCTAACTCGTAACAAAGTGCCCAGTCTTAGTTTGGTATAATAGCTTGTAGGAAGGTCGTGTGTGTAACTCGCACTATCGGCTACTTTACCTCTAGGTGCCTGTCGGTCTGTTTGTGGGTATGTCTCCTCCACTCGCCGTCTGGCACAGGTAGCGTTGCAGACCCACAGATAGTTGGTGACGTCACACACCAATTCGTCCTCTTCTGAAAGTAGATCCGTCCCAATAGGGAAAAAAGCTTCAACTTGCGCAGAGCGTATATGTTGTTATAGACGGGGAAAAAATAGTGCCGATGCAATCCTTGGTCCCTTTGTGTTTCTTGTGTTGGGCAAAGTTAGATTATTGTAGGTAATGCAACCATCAACGCGTTTCACCATTTCTTGAGAAAGCCACGCCAAGTGATGAAACGCGTTGATGGTTGCATTACCTACAATAATCTAACTTTGCCCAACACAAGAAACACAAAGGGACCAAGGATTGCAAAGGATTGCATTGGCACTATTTTCCCCCCGTCTATAACAACATATACGCTCTGCGCAGAGTTGAAGCTTTTTTCCCTATTGGGACGGATCTACTTTCAGAAGAGGACGAATTGGCGTGTGACATCACCGACTATCTGTGGGGCTGCAACGCTACCTGTGCCAGACGGCGAGTGGAGGAGACATACCCACAAACAGACCGACAGGCACCTAGAGGTAAAGTAGCCGATAGTGCGAGTTACACACACGACCTACCTACAAGCTATTATACCAAACTAAGACTGGGCACTTTGTTACAACGAGTTAAGAAACAGAAAAGCACACAGGAATATATATCAAAAGGATTACATACTATTATATGGGACAAGCCGTTTTTTAAAACGATCTAACTTTTATAGCTACAACTTTCCCCAAAGTTTGACTTTGTATTGATATTTGTGCATAAAATTAATGCACATTTAACTTTCTAAATTATATAAGGTGGAATGGTGACATTATCGGAATAAGTTATAAACCGCAGCATAATTCTGATATATAGGAGTGGTGCACCACTATTATAGATTTGCAAATTAAGTTATATGTGTGGTCTCTCATTTTAATTCTATGAAATAGTATTTTTAACATAAAATATTTTTTTACTAGGCATCCCTATTGTTTAGGACCGGTCATAGATTTGTGATATTATACATTTTGTGTCCAATATAATAAATGTTTATGTATTTTACCCACTGTGTGATGTATTGATCTTTTACTATTTTATATCTAGATTACATTGCTCACATTAGTTTTATATTATCCCCTGTTGCTGCCAGCGCACTTTCACCAAACTTTATCATTTTAATCTTTGAGTCTGACAGAGGCATTCATTATGGATTGTAAAGGAGCTAGGCGGCAGGTGGGGAGACCAGAGAGGACAGAGTTGCAGTAATCGAGGCGGGAGAGAATGAGAGAGTGGATTAAAATCTTAGTTGTGTTTTGTGAAAGGAAGTGTCTAATTTTAGAGATATTTTCAAGGTGGAAGCGGCAGGCTTTAGCAAATGACTGAATGTGAGGAGTGAAAGAAAGATCTGAGTCAAATGTGACCCTGAGACATCTGGCATGCGGGATAGGGGTAATGATGGAGTTGTCGACAGTTATAGAGAGATTGGGGGTGGAGAGTTTAGAAGAAGGGGGGGAAAAAAGGAGCTCAGTTTTGGAGAGATTTAACTTGAGGTAGTGAGAGGGCATCCAGTTGGAGATGTGAGACAGTTAGTGACACGGGTTAGCAAGGAAGGAGAAAGGTCTGGTGCAGAGAAGTAGATTTGGGTGTCATCGGCATACAAATGATATTGTAAACCGTGGGATTTATTAGGGAACCTAGTGATGACGTGTAGATTGAGAAGAGAAGGGGACAGAGGACAGAGCCTTGCGGTACTCAAATGTACTTTTGTTGTTTCTTTAGAGAATTCCATAAAAAATAAAAAATAGAAGTGCTACTGAGCATTCTTAGAGAATCTTGCCAGCCCAGAGACCTTTAGAGAAAAAGCTACAGAGGACGAGTATAAAAGAGATGTGCTGCCTGAAAACTTTTTGAGTTCCTTGGAGCAGATGAACTAATAATTGCTTCACATATAACGTTAACATTTGTATAAGAAGCTGTATAAAAAGGAAATTTATGCTTACCTGATACATTTATTTCTTTTACGATATGACGAGTCCACGGATTTCATCCTTACTTATGGGATATCGCCTCCTGGTCAGCAGGAGGAGGCAAAGAGCACCACTGCAGAGCTGTATATATAGCTCCTCCCTTCCCTCCCACTCCAGTCATTCGACCGAAGTTAGGAAGAGAAAGAAAAAGCCAAGGTGCAGAGGTGACTTTTAACAAAAATAAAGACCTGTCTTAGAAAACGACAGGGTGGGCCGTGGACTCGTCAAATCGTAAAATAAATAAATTTATCAGGTAAGCATAAATTTCCTTTTCTTTTACAAGATATGAAGAGTCCACAGATTTCATCCTTACTTATGGGATACAATACCAAAGCTATAGGACACGGATGAAAGGGAGGGACAAGACAGGAACCTAAATGGAAGGCACCACTGCTTGAAGAACCTTTCTCCCAAAAACAGCCTCAGACAAGGCAAAAGTATAAAATTTGAAAAATTTGGAAAAAGTGTGAAGAGACGACCAAGTTGAATCCTTGCAAATCTGTTCAACAGAAGCATAATTTTTAGATGCCCACGAGGAAGCCACCGCCCTAGTAGAATGAGCCGTAATTCTCTCAGGAGGCTGCTGTCCAGCAGTCTCATATGCAAAACGGATGATACTCTTCGGCCAAAAAGAAAGAGAGGTAGCTGTAGCTTTCTGGCCCCTACATTTTTCAGAAAACACAACAAATAATGAAGATGATTGACGAAATCCTTTAGTCGCCTGCAAGTAAGACTTCAGGGCACAGACCACGTCCAAGTTATGTAACAGCCGCTCCTTCTTAGAAGAAGGATTTGGACACAATGAAGAAACAATAAGTTCCTGATTAATATTTTTGTTGGAAACAACCTTAGGAAGAAACCCAGGTTTGGAACGTAACACTACCTTATGAAAGATAAGATAAAGAGAATCACATTGTAGAGCCGAAATCTCAGATAGTCTGCGAGCAGAAGAAAATAAAACTTTCCAAGATAACAACTTAATATCTATGCAATGCATAGGTTCAAACGGAACCCCTAGAAGAACTTTAAGAACTAAAATCAAACTCCAAGGAGGAGCAATAAACACAGGCATGAGTAACCCTTGGATTCGCAACATAAAGATATTTACGCTATATCTTATGGTAAATCTTTAGAGTAACAGACTTACATGCCTGATTCAAGGTTTCAAGGTATCAATGGGTATCAATGACCGAATCAGAGAACCCTCGCTTAGATAACATCAATCGTTCAATCTCCAAGCAGTCAGCTGTAGAGAAATTAGATTCAGATGATGGAAGGGTCCCTGAAGGAGAAGGTTCTGCCTCAATGGAAGGTTCCACGGTGGAAGAGATGACATGTCTACCAGATCGTCATACCAAGTCCTACGAGGCCACGCAGGAGCGATGAGAATCACTGAAGCCCTCTCCTGTTTGATCCGAGCTATCACCCGGGGAAGGAGAGCAAACGGTGGAAGCACATAAGCTAGCGAGATGCCATAAGAACCAGCTCCGGCCTGCCCCTTCTGAAAATCAGGGTGGCAAAGATCTCCGGATGGAGTTCCCATTCCCCCGGATGAAACATCTGTCTGCTCAAAAAATCCGCTTCCCAATTGTCCACTCCTGGGACGTAAATTGCTGACAAAAAAACAAGAGTGAGCCTCCGCCCACCGAATTATTTTGGATACTTCCGTCATCGCTAAGGAACTCCTCATTCCTCCCTGATGATTGATATAAGCCACAGTCGTGATGTTGTCCGACTGAAATCGGATGAATTTGGCCGAAGCCAACTGAGGCCAAGCCTGAAGCGCATTGAATATTGCCCTCAACTCCAGAATATTTACTGGAAGTAGAGACTCCGACCGCGTCCACACACCCTGAGCCTTCAGTGAATTCCAGACTGTTCCCCATCCTAGTAGACTGGTGTCCGTTGTCACTATCACCCATGAGGGTCTGCGGAAGCACGTCCCTTGGGACAGATGATCCTGCGACAACCACCAAAGAAGAGAGTCTCTTGTCTCCTGATCCAGATCTATCTGAGGAGACAAATTTGCATAATCTCCATTCCACTGGCTGAGCATGCTCAGCTGTAGAGGCCTGAGATGAAAACGAGCAAAAAGAATGATGTCCATTGTCGCCACCATCAATCCAATTACCTCCATTGCACTGAGCCACTGATGATTGGACAGAAGGGATCGGCATGTATTCAGAATCTTTACTTTTTGACTTCCGTCAAGAAGATTTTCATGGATATAGAGACTATTAGAGTTCCCAGGAAAGGAACTTGTCTGTGGAATTAGTGAACTTTCTTTCTAGATTCACCTTCCACCCGTGAGGCCTTAGAAAGGATAGAACCATGTCGGTATGAGACTTTGTCAGTTGATAAGACGACGCCTGGATCAGAACATGGTCCAGGTAAGGCGCCACTGCAATGCCCTGCGGCCTGAGAACCGCCAGTAAAGACCCCAGAATTTTTGAGACAATTCTGGGTACCGTGGCCGGACCGAAAAGGAGAGCCACGAACTGAGAAAAAATAAATAAAAATTGATCCTCCTGGATCACAGGAAGGATGGTACGAATAGATGTCGCCCAAAAGGACGGTAATGCATTAGACTGCTATTCCAATACGCCTTGAAAGGCCTAACAACCATTCAGGCAATATAGGAAAAGTGAATAAACAGAAAACCCATTCACTTACATCTCTTAGTACTACTTCCTGATACCATAACAAATAAACAGTTATTCGACCGTAATGTTGTCCCAGAACAGCTAAAAACCTCCTCAGAATAACCGGAGCAGAGTTAGCTTAATACCTGAAACTATTATTTCAGCATCAGCGTGAGGAACTATACCGCCAGTACTGAAAATTTACCACCAAAGTATCCCCTTCTACATGTAATTTGGAGAAAAACTCTAAGGCAGTAATCTACAATGACAGAAACCTCACTCAAACAATGTCGTGCAAGAGAACCCCAAGAGGAGTCATGGAGGAAGCGCAGGGCACTGGATGAATGGACGTTAATTTTTTATTATTTTATTTTTTAATTTTTGTGTAGGACACTTGAGGAGAAAGCTGCAGAAAAATGTAACAGTGTCAGAATACTTCTGAAACATCCGAGACAATGTTGGCTCTGAAAAAACATAATTTATGCTTACCTGATAAATTTATTTCTCTTGTAGTGTGTTCAGTCCACGGGTCATCCATTACTTATGGGATATATTCTCCTTCCCAACAGGAAGTTGCAAGAGGATCACCCAAGCAGAGCTGCTATATAGCTCCTCCCCTCACATGTCATATCCAGTCATTCGACCGAAACAAGACGAGAAAGGAGAAACTATAAGGTGCAGTGGTGACTGGAGTTATAATTTTAAAATTTAGAACCTGCCTCAAAAAAAAGACAGGGCGGGCCGTGGACTGAACACACTACAAGAGAAATAAATTTATCAGGTAAGCATAAATTGTTTTCTCTTGTTAAGTGTGTTCAGTCCACGGGTCATCCATTACTTATGGGATACCAATACCAAAGCTAAGTACACGGATGATGGGAGGGACAAGGCAGGAACATTAAACAGAAGGAACCACTGCCTGTAGAACCTTTCTCCCAAAACCAGCCTCCGAAGAAGTGAAAGTATCAAATTTGTAAAATTTGGAAAAAGTATGAAGTGAAGACCAAGTTGCAGCCTTGCAAATCTGTTCAACAGAGGCCTCATTCTTAAAGGCCCAAGTGGAAGCCACAGCTCTAGTGGAATGAGCTGTAATTCTTTCAGGAGGCTGCTGTCCAGCAGTCTCATAGGCTAAACGTATTATGCTACGAAGCCAAAAAGAGAGAGAGGTAGCCAAAGCCTTTTGACCCCTCCTCTGTCCAGAGTAAACGACAAACAGAGAAGAAGTTTGTCGAAAATCTTTAGTTGCCTGTAAGTAGAACTTCAGAGCACGGACCACGTCTAGATTATGCAAAAGACGTTCCTTCTTTGAAGAAGGATTAGGACATAACGATGGAACAACAATCTCTTGATTGATATTCCTGTTAGAAACAACCTTAGGTAAAAACCCAGGTTTAGTACGCAGAACTACCTTGTCTGAATGAAAGATCAGATAAGGAGAATCACAATGTAAGGCAGATAACTCAGAGACTCTTCGAGCCGAGGAATTAGCCATCAAAAACAGAACTTTCCAAGATAAAAGCTTAATATCAATGGAATGAAGGGGTTCAAACGGAACACCCTGAAGAACTTTAAGAACCAAGTTTAAGCTCCACGGAGGAGCAACAGCTTTAAACACAGGTTTAATTCTAGCCAAAGCCTGACAAAAGGCCTGGACGTCTGGATGCTCTGCCAGACGTTTGTGTAAAAGAATAGACAGAGCTGAAATCTGTCCCTTTAGCGAACTAGCGGATAAACCCTTTTCTAAACCCTCTTGTAGAAAAGCTAATATCCTAGGAATCCTAACCTTACTCCATGAGTAACTCTTGGATTCGCACCAATATAAATATTTACGCCATATCTTATGGTAAATCTTTCTTGTCACAGGTTTCCTAGCCTGTATTAATGTATCAATAACCGAATCCGAAAACCCACGCTTTGATAGAATCAAGCGTTCAATTTCCAGGCAGTCAGCCTCAGAGAAATTAGGTTTGGATGGTTGAAAGGACCCTGAATTAGAAGGTCCTGCCTCAGAGGAAGAGAACATGGTGGACAGGACGACATGTCCACTAGGTCTGCATACCAGGTCCTGCGTGGCCATGCAGGCGCTATCAGAATTACCGATGCCCTCTCCTGTTTGATCCTGGCAATCAGCCGAGGTAGCAACGGAAATGGTGGAAACACATAAGCTATGTTGAAAACCCAAGGGGCTGCTAATGCATCTACCAGCACTGCTCCCGGGTCCCTGGACCTGGATCCGTAACAAGGAAGCTTCGCGTTCTGGCGAGATGCCATGAGATCCAGATCCGGTTTGCCCCAACGACGAATCAGTTGAGCAAATACCTCCGGGTGAAGTTCCCACTCTCCCGGATGAAAAGTCTGGCGACTTAGGAAATCCGCCTCCCAGTTCTCTACGCCTGGGATGTGAATCGCTGACAGGTGGCAAGAGTGAGACTCTGCCCAGCGAATTATCTTCGAGACTTCCAACATCGCTAGGGAACTCCTGGTTCCCCCTTGATGATTGATGTAAGCCACAGTCGTGATATTGTCCGACTGAAATCTGATGAAACTCAGCTTTGCTAACTGAGGCCAAGCCAGAAGAGCATTGAATATTGCCCTTAATTCTAGAATGTTTATTGGGAGGAGTTTCTCCTCCTGAGTCCACGATCCCTGAGCCTTCAGGGAATTCCAGACTGCTCCCCAGCCTAGAAGGCTGGCATCCGTTGTTACAATCGTCCAATCTGGCCTGCGAAAGGTCATTCCTTTGGACAGATGAACCGGTGACAACCACCAGAGAAGCGAATCTCTGGTCTCCTGGTCCAGATTTAGCAAAGGGGACAGATCTGAGTAATCCCCGTTCCATTGACTGAGCATGCATAGTTGCAGCGGTCTGAGATCCAGGCGCGCAAATGGCACTATGTCCATTGCCGCTACCATTAAGCCGATTACCTCCATGCACTGGGCTACCGATGGGCTTGGAAAGGAATGAAGGACACGGCAAGCATTGAGAATCTTTGATAACCTGGACTCCGTCAGGTAAATCTTCATCTCTACAGAATCTATAAGAGTCCCTAGAAAAGGAACCCGTGTGAGTGGTAACAGAGAACTCTTTTCCACGTTCACTTTCCACCCATGCGACCTCAGAAATGCTAGAACTATCTCTATATGAGACTTTGCATTCTGAAAATTTGACGCTTGTATCAGAATGTCGTCTAGGTACGGAGCCACCGCTATGCCTCGTGGTCTTAGTACCGCCAGAAGTGAGCCCAGAACCTTCGTAAAAATTCTCGGGGCCGTGGCTAACCCAAAGGGAAGAGCCACAAACTGGTAATGCCTGTCTAGAAAAGCAAACCTCAGGTACCGATAATGATCTTTGTGAATCGGTATATGAAGGTAAGCATCCTTTAAGTCCACCGTGGTCATATATTGACCCTCTTGGATCATGGGTAGGATGGTTCGAATGGTTTCCATCTTGAACGATGGTACCCTTAGGAATTTGTTTAAGATCTTTAAGTCCAAGATTGGTCTGAAGGTTCCCTCTTTTTTGGGAACCACAAATAGATTTGAGTAAAATCCTTGTCCCTGTTCCGATCGCGGAACTGAGTGGATCACCCCCATGATTAAGAGGTCTTGTACACATTGTAGAAATGCCTCTCTCTTTACTAGGTTTGTCGATAACCTCGAAAGATGGAACCTCCCCTGTGGAGGAAAGGATTTGAAATCCAGAAGGTATCCCTGAGATATAATCTTTAACGTCCAGGGATCCTGCACATCTCTTGCCCAAGCCTGGGCAAAGAGAGAAAGTCTGCCCCCCACTAAATCCGTCTCTGGATAGGGGGGCCTGACTTCATGCTGTCTTAGGGGCGGGAGTAGGCTTTCTGGCCTGCTTTCCCTTGTTCCATGACTGGTTGCCTTTCCAACCTTGTCTGTAACGAGCAGTATTTCCTTCCTGTTTTGGAGCGGAGGAAGTCGATGCTGCTCCTGCCTTGAAGTTACGAAAGGCACGAAAATTAGACTGTTTGGCCTTTGGTTTGGCCCTGTCCTGAGGAAGGGCGTGGCCCTTACCTCCCGTAATGTCAGCAATAATTTCCTTCAAGCCGGGCCCGAATAAGGTCTGCCCTTTGAAAGGAATGTTAAGTAGTTTAGACTTGGAAGTTACATCCGCTGACCAGGATTTAAGCCAGAGCGCTCTGCGCGCCTGTATGGCGAATCCGGAATTTTTAGCCGTAAGTTTGGTTAGATGTACTATGGCATCTGAAACAAACGCATTAGCTTGCTTAAGGGTTCTAACTTTGCTCAAGGCCTCATCCAACGGCTCTGTGCGAATCGCCTCTTCCAGAGACTCAAACCAGAATGCCACTGCAGCCGTGACAGGCGCAATGCATGCAAGAGGCTGCAATATAAAACCCTGTTGAACAAACATTTTCTTAAGATAACCCTCTAATTTTTTATCCATTGGATCTGAGAAAGCACAGCTATCCTCCACTGGGATAGTGGTACGCTTGGCTAACGTAGAAACTGCTCCCTCCACCTTAGGGACCGTCTGCCATAAGTCTCGTGTGAAGGCGTCTATAGGGAACATTTTTCTAAATATCAAGAGGAGGGGAAAAAGGCACACCGGGTCTATCCCACTCCTTACTGATAATTTCTGTAAGTCTTTTTGGTATAGGAAAAACGTCAGTACACACCGGTACCGCATAGTATCTATCCAACCTATACAATTTCTCTGTAATTGCCACCGTGTCGCAATCATTCAGAGCCGCTAATACCTCCCCTAGTAACACACAGAGGTTCTCAAGCTTAAATTTAAAATTTGAAATTTCTGAATCCGGTCTCCCCGAATCAGAACCGTCACCGACAGAATGAAGCTCACCGTCCTCATGTTCTGCAAGTTGTGATGCAGTATCAGACATGGCTCTCGTGTCATCAGCGCGCTCTGTCCTTAACCCAGAGCTATCGCGCTTGCCCCTCAATTCGGGCATATTATACAATACTTCTTTCATAACATTAGCCATATCATGTAAAGTGATTTGTAAGGGCCTAGATGTACTAGGCGTCTCAATTCTACGCATCTCCCGAGCGGGAGACGCAGGTACTGACACGTGAGGAGAGTTAGGCGGCATAACTTCCCCCTCGTTGTCTGGTGATAGCTTCTTTATCGGTACAGATTGACTTTTATTCAAAGCAATATCAATACAATTGGTACACATCGTTCTATTGGGCTCCACATTGGCTTTTGAACATGATGAACAAACAGTTTCCTCTGAATCAGACATGTTAAAACAGACTTAGCAATGAAACTAACAAGCTTGGAAATCCCTTTCAATAAGTTTTACAAGCAATATAAAAAACGCTGCAGCGCTTCAAAAATACAGATATAATTAAACAATTCTTAACAAGAAGTGTACTATTAGCAGAGGATTGCACCCATTAACAAAAGGATGATTAACCCCTCAATACCCAAAACGGATAAAACAGATATCAATTAAGATTTAACGTTTTTAATCACAGTCAGCACACTGTCACAGATCTGCTGTGACTGATTACCTCCCTCACAAATGAAATTTGCAGACCCCTGAGCTCTCTAGAGACGTCCTGGATCAAGGAGGAAGAAGCAGAAAGACTGTGCAATAATTTTAACTGCGCAATAAGGCGCTAAAACAAGGGCCCTCCCACTCCAATCACAACAGGGCTCCCCCTGATATAACGGTTTCCATGCAGAAAAATATGTTAGCCATGTGGAAAAAATCATGCCCAAAGCGATTTATCACCAAAGTACCTCACAAAAAAACGAATAACATGCCAGTAAACGTTTTATTAAAAAACAACATTTTTCAATGTCATGCAAAGCTATCACTAAGCCTGCTACCAGTCGCTACCACTGCAGAGAAGGCTTAAGTATTATTTCAGTGTTAACAGTATTTTCTCAGTCAAATTCTAGTCCCTAGAATATAACTCGACTGCGCATACATTTATCAGCCTGATACCAGTTGCTACTACTGCATTTAAGGCTGTACTTACATCATACGGTAACAGCAGTATTTTCTTAGTCAATTCCATTCCCAGAAAATAAAGTACCGCACATACCTCATTTGCGGAGGACCCCGCATGCTATTCCCAGTCTGAAGTTACCCCACTCCTCAGAATGTCGAGAACAGCCAGTGGATCTTAGTTACGCCTGCTAAGATCATAGATAAAAAAACAGCACACTCCGGTGCCATTTAAAATAACAAACTTTTGATTGAAGAATAGTTAATAGTTAATAGTTAAGTAAAAACTCCAGCTCCTCTCGCGACCTCCTTATTTGTTGAGGGTTGCAAGAGAATGACTGGGTATGACATGTGAGGGGAGGAGCTATATAGCAGCCCTGCTTGGGTGATCCTCTTGCAACTTCCTGTTGGGAAGGAGAATATATCCCATAAGTAATGGATGACCCGTGGACTGAACACACTTAACAAGAGAAACAATGTTTTTTTTATTTTTTATTTTATTTTACTGAACATCATAATAAAAAGAACTTTAAATGAGAAACAAAACGTCCTAAACGAGGTCCTTAACATTGAGTAAGAACCTCTAGAACCATAACAATTCACCATTTGACTATCTAAAATGGGTAGTACTGTGCCTTTAATTTTGAAATACCCTGCATAATTTCCACAAAGATTGAGATGAACCTCAGATCACATCTGAAAACGTAGCAGAAAATATATCTACCTACAGAAGGAACATTAACAAATAATAGTCCCTCTGTAAGCAGTTCTGAAGACAGCAAGAAAAAAACCTCACTGCTGCAAAACAGTGCAGTAGAGAACGCATCCGGAATTATACCAACGCCAATTCTATACTTTGTTTAATTAATTTAACATGTCTTAAAGCTTTCCTGCTGCAAGGCATAAGGCAGCAGGGAAGGACTGCGGATCACCCAAATACTGAGTGTGGAGTCTCTCTGCTGAAAAGCACAAGTTCAAAGAGAACACGTACTTTCTACCCTGACATTGGTAATACAGTAACCCGAGCTTAGCCTCCCTGTAATAGTCTAACACAGCAGAGAAGGCATCCTACCCCGGAAATAACTCTGATACACAGGAACGGATGTAAAGGGCACGCAACAATGGCGCGCATCTAAGCTCCGCCCATTTGGGGCATACCTAGTAATAGGTAAACAGAACTTCCGTCTACTAACTAAAATAAGCCAACAGGAGAAATTAGCGCTTAACATCCATCGTGGGCGTGACCTGTTAGATATCGGGGAGTGCAAGATGAGGCCATTAGAGGACTAAGAGCACAAACTGCAATATAAACATAACTCCCGGCTACTGATAATAGGGAAGCCAACTGGAGAAATAGCCGCATCATTAGCTCCGCAAATCGTGGGCGTTCCAGCTAAAACTTCCTCGGCGGCTAAGATGGCTAACACGGAGCCGGTACCATGCCATAAATAAACAGAGCTCCTGCACTAGTAAAGCAAATGTAGTTGCACCAAGCACACAGAGCCCTAGACATGAAGCCCATCATGAGCAAACAGGCTAAACTGCATCAGCGGCTAAAATGTTCAACACGGAGCCGCCGGGAGACGCAAGCACCAACTAGTAATAAATAATCAGAGCTCCTGGCATTTAAGTAAAAGGAGCAAATACAGCTGTAACAAACACACATAGCCCCAGATATGAACAAAAACAGAGCCATTCTCCACGTCCTCCAGTGACTGCATTCACTGACCAAACCTATCCTCACTTCGTAGGAATAAGGTTATTTAGTGTCCTAATGAAGTGTAAAAAGTGCCAAATTTTATGTGTACCTTGCTTCTGATCAAATATAAAATTTAGCACTTACCTCAGAATGCTGCCCAGCAGGAGGGCAGCCCACCTGGCATGCAAGGTCCTCTGTTCAACTCACATTGGCCTGTGGAACAAAAACAAAATTTATGCTTACCTGAAAAATTTCTTTCTCTTGCGATGTATCGAGTCCACGGATTCATCCAATACTTGTGGGATATTCTCCTTCCCAACAGGAAGTGGCAAAGAGAGCACCCACAGCAGAGCTGTCTATATAGCTCCTTCACTAACCCACCCCCCAGTCATTCGACCGAAGGCTAGGAAGAAAAAGGAGAAACTATAGGGTGCAGAGGTGACTGAAGTTTTTTAATAAAATATACTACCTGTCTTAAATAGACAGGGCGGGCCGTGGACTCGATACATCGCAAGAGAAAGAAATTTATCAGGTAAGCATAAATTTGTTTTCTCTTGCAAGAAGTATCGAGTCCACGGATTCATCCAATACTTGTGGGATACCAATACCAAAGCTTTAGGACACGGATGAAGGGAGGGACAAGACAGGTACCTAAACGGAAGGCACCACTGCTTGTAGAACCTTTCTCCCAAAAAGTATCAAATTTGTAAAATTTGGAAAAAGTATGAAGCGAAGACCAAGTCGCCGCCTTACAAATCTGTTCAACAGAAGCCTCATTTTTAAAAGCCCATGTGGAAGCCACCGCTCTAGTAGAGTGAGCTGTAATCCTTTCAGGAGGCTGCTGGCCAGCAGTCTCATAAGCCAAACGGATGATGCATTTCAGCCAAAAAGAAAGAGGTTGCCGTAGCTTTTTGACGTCTCCGCTTTCCAGAATAGACAACAAACAATGAAGATGTTTGACGGAAATCTTTAGTTGCTTGTAAGTAGAACTTTAAAGCACGAACCACATCTAGGTTGTGCAACAGACATTCCTTCTTGGAAGAAGGATTAGGACACAGAGAAGGAACAACAATTTCCTGATTGATATTCCTATTAGAAACAACCTTAGGAAGGAATCCAGGTTTGGTACGCAAAACCACCTTATCAGCATGGAAAACAAGATAAGGTGAGTCACACTGTAAAGCAGATAATTCAGAAACTCTTCGAGCCGAAGCGATAGCAACTAAAAACAGAACTTTCCAAGATAGAAGCTTAATATCTATGGAATGCATAGGTTCAAATAGAACCCTTGAAGAACTTTAAGAACTAAATTTAGACTCCATGGCGGAGCAACAGGTTTAAACATAGGCTTGATTCTAACTAAAGCCTGACAAAACAAATGAATGTCTGGAACATCCGCCAGGCGCTTGTGTAAAAGGATAGACAAAGCAGATATTTGTCCCTTTAAGGAACTAGCTGATAATCCCTTCTCCAATCCTTCTTGGAGAAAAGATAATAGCAATGACCGACTCAGAGAAACCGCGCTTTGCTAAAATCAAGCGTTCAATCTCCAAGCAGTCAGACGCAGAAAAATTAGATTTGGATGCTTGAATGGACCCTGAATCAGTAGGTCCTGCCTCAGCGGCAGAGTCCATGGTGGAATGGATGACATGTCCACCAGATCTGCATACCAAGTCCTGCGTGGCTATCAAAATCACTGAAGCTCTCTCCTGCTTGATTCTGGCAATCAGACGAGGAAGGAGAGGGAATGGTGGAAACACATAGGCCAGGTTGAAGGACCAGGGCACTGCTAGAGCATCTATCAGTACTGCCTGGGGATCCCTTAACCTGGACCCGTAACAAGGAAGCTTGGCGTTCTGACGAGACGCCATCAGATCCAATTCTGGTGTGCCCCATAGCTGAATCAGTTGGGCAAATACCTCCGGATGGAGCTCCCACTCCCCAGGATGAAAAGTCTGACGACTTAGGAAATCCGCCTCCCAGTTCTCTACCCCTGGAATATGGATTGCTGAAAGATGGCAAGAGTGAGTCTCTGCCCATCGGATTATTTTGGAAACCTCTATCATCACTAGAGAACTACATGTTCCCCCTTGATGATTGATATAAGCTACAGTCGTGATGTTGTCCGACTGAAATCTGATGAATTTGGCCGCAGTCAGTTGAGGCCACGCCTGAAGCGCATTGAATATCGCTCTCAGTTCTAGAATGTTTATCGGGAGGAGAGTTTCCTCTTGAGACCATAAACCCTGTGCTTTCAGGGAAATCCAGACTGCACCCCAGCCCAGTAGGCTGGCATCTGTCGTAACTATGACCCACTCTGGTCTGTGGAAACACATTCCCCGAGATAGGTGAACCTGTGACAACCACCAGAGAAGAGAATCTCTGGTCTCCTGATCCAGATCTATCTGAGGAGATAAATCTGCATAGTCCCCATTCCACTGTTCGAGCATGCATAGTTGCAGTGGTCTAAGGTGTAGGCGAGCAAACGGAACCATGTCCATTGCCGCTACCATTAGTCCGATTACCTCCATACACTGAGCCACTGACGGCCGAGGAATGGAATGAAGAGCTTGGCAGGTGGCTACAAGTTTTGATTTCCTGACCTCCGTTAGAAATATTTTCATTTCTACCGAGACTATCAGAGTCCCTAGGAAGGAAACTCTTGTGAGGGGGGAGAAAGAACTCTTTTTTAAGTTCACCTTCCACCCATGAGATCTCAGAAAAGCCAACACGATGTCCGTGTAAGCCTTGGCTAGTTGGAAAGTCGACGCTTGAATTAAGATGTTGTCTAGATAAGGCGCCACTGTTATGCCCCGCGGTCTTAGAACCGCCAGAAAAGACCCTAGCACCTTTGTGAAAATTCTGGGAGCCGTGGCCAACCCGAAGGGAAGGGCCACAAACTGGTAATGCCTGTCCAGAAAGGTGAACCTGAGAAAACAGAATTTATGTTTACCTGCTAAATTACTTTCTCCAACGGTGTGTCCGGTCCACGGCGTCATCCTTACTTGTGGGATATTCTCTTCCCCAACAGGAAATGGCAAAGAGCCCAGCAAAGCTGGTCACATGATCCCTCCTAGGCTCCGCCTTCCCCAGTCATTCGACCGACGTAAAGGAGGAATATTTGCATAGGAGAAACCATATGATACCGTGGTGACTGTAGTTAAAGAAAATAAATTATCAGACCTGATTAAAAAACCAGGGCGGGCCGTGGACCGGACACACCGTTGGAGAAAGTAATTTATCAGGTAAACATAAATTCTGTTTTCTCCAACATAGGTGTGTCCGGTCCACGGCGTCATCCTTACTTGTGGGAACCAATACCAAAGCTTTAGGACACGGATGAAGGGAGGGAGCAAATCAGGTCACCTAGATGGAAGGCACCACGGCTTGCAAAACCTTTCTCCCAAAAATAGCCTCAGAAGAAGCAAAAGTATCAAACTTGTAAAATTTAGTAAAAGTGTGCAGTGAAGACCAAGTCGCTGCCTTACATATCTGATCAACAGAAGCCTCGTTCTTGAAGGCCCATGTGGAAGCCACAGCCCTAGTGGAATGAGCTGTGATTCTTTCAGGAAGCTGCCGTCCGGCAGTCTCATAAGCCAATCTGATGATGCTTTTAATCCAAAAAGAGAGAGAGGTAGAAGTTGCTTTTTGACCTCTCCTTTTACCAGAATAAACAACAAACAAGGAAGATGTTTGTCTAAAATCCTTTGTAGCATCTAAATAGAATTTTAGAGCACGAACAACATCCAAATTGTGCAACAAACGTTCCTTCTTTGAAACTGGATTCGGACACAAAGAAGGCACGACTATCTCCTGGTTAATGTTTTTGTTAGAAACAACTTTCGGAAGAAAACCTGGTTTAGTACGTAAAACCACCTTATCTGCATGGAACACCAGATAAGGAGGAGAACACTGCAGAGCAGATAATTCTGAAACACTTCTAGCAGAAGAAATTGCAACCAAAAACAAAACTTTCCAAGATAATAACTTAATATCAACGGAATGTAAGGGTTCAAACGGAACCCCCTGAAGAACTGAAAGAACTAAATTGAGACTCCAAGGAGGAGTCAAAGGTTTGTAAACAGGCTTGATTCTAACCAGAGCCTGAACAAAGGCTCTTAGGAATTTTTACCTTGTCCCAAGGGAATCCTTTAGATTCACACCAACAGATATATTTTTTCCATATTTTGTGGTAAATTTTTCTAGTTACAGGCTTTCTGGCCTGAACAAGAGTATCAATGACAGAATCTGAGAACCCTCGCTTTGATAAGATCAAGCGTTCAATCTCCAAGCAGTCAGTTGGAGTGAGACCAGATTCGGATGTTCGAACGGACCTTGAACAAGAAGGTCTCGTCTCAAAGGTAGCTTCCATGGTGGAGCCGATGACATATTCACCAGGTCTGCATACCAAGTCCTGCGTGGCCACGCAGGAGCTATCAAGATCACCGATGCCCTCTCCTGATTGATCCTGGCTACCAGCCTGGGGATGAGAGGAAACGGCGGGAATACATAAGCTAGTTTGAAGGTCCAAGGTGCTACTAGTGCATCTACTAGAGTCGCCTTGGGATCCCTGGATCTGGACCCGTAGCAAGGAACCTTGAAGTTCTGACGAGAGGCCATCAGATCCATGTCTGGAATGCCCCACAATTGAGTAATTTGGGCAAAGATTTCCGGATGGAGTTCCCACTCCCCCGGATGAAATGTCTGACGACTCAGAAAATCCGCTTCCCAATTTTCCACTCCTGGGATGTGGATTGCAGACAAGTGGCAGGAGTGAGTCTCCGCCCATTGAATGATTTTGGTCACTTCTTCCATCGCCAGGGAACTCCTTGTTCCCCCCTGATGGTTGATGTACGCAACAGTCGTCATGTTGTCTGATTGAAACCGTATGAACTTGGCCTTTGCTAGCTGAGGCCAAGCCTTGAGAGCATTGAATATCGCTCTCAGTTCCAGAATATTTATCGGGAGAAGAGATTCTTCCCGAGACCAAAGACCCTGAGCTTTCAGGGGTCCCCAGACCGCGCCCCAGCCCACCAGACTGGCGTCGGTCGTGACAATGACCCACTCTGGTCTGCGGAAGCTCATCCCCTGTGACAGGTTGTCCAGGGACAGCCACCAACGGAGTGAATCTCTGGTCCTCTGATCTACTTGTATCGTCGGAGACAAGTCTGTATAGTCCCCATTCCACTGACTGAGCATGCCCAATTGTAATGGTCTTAGATGAATTCGCGCAAAAGGAACTATGTCCATTGCCGCTACCATCAAACCTATTACTTCCATGCACTGCGCTATGGAAGGAAGAGGAAAAGAATGAAGTATTTGACAAGAGTTTAGAAGTTTTGATTTTCTGGCCTCTGTCAGAAAAATCCTCATTTCTAAGGAGTCTATTATTGTTCCCAAGAAGGGAACCCTTGTTGACGGAGATAGAGAACTTTTTTCTACGTTCACTTTCCACCCGTGAGATCTGAGAAAGGCCAGGACAATGTCCGTGTGAGCCTTTGCTTGAGGAAGGGACGACGCTTGAATCAGAATGTCGTCCAAGTAAGGTACTACTGCAATGCCCCTTGGTCTTAGCACCGCTAGAAGGGACCCTAGTACCTTTGTGAAAATCCTTGGAGCAGTGGCTAATCCGAACGGAAGTGCCACAAACTGGTAATGCTTGTCCAGGAATGCGAACCTTAGGAACCGATGATGGTCCTTGTGGATAGGAATATGTAGATACGCATCCTTTAAATCCACCGTGGTCATGAATTGACCTTCCTGGATGGAAGGAAGAATTGTTCGAATGGTTTCCATTTTGAACGATGGAACCTTGAGAAACTTGTTTAGGATCTTGAGATCTAAGATTGGTCTGAATGTTCCCTCTTTTTTGGGAACTACGAACAGATTGGAGTAGAACCCCATCCCTTGTTCTCCTAAAGGAACAGGATGAATCACTCCCATTTTTAACAGGTCTTCTACACAATGTAAGAATGCCTGTCTTTTTATGTGGTCTGAAGACAATTGAGACCTGTGGAACCTCCCCCTTGGGGGAAGCCCCTTGAATTCCAGAAGATAACCTTGGGAGACTATTTCTAGTGCCCAAGGATCCAGAACATCTCTTGCCCAAGCCTGAGCGAAGAGAGAGAGTCTGCCCCCCACCAGATCCGGTCCCGGATCGGGGGCCAACATCTCATGCTGTCTTGGTAGCAGTGGCAGGTTTCTTGGCCTGCTTTCCTTTGTTCCAGCCTTGCATTGGTCTCCAGGCTGGCTTGGCTTGAGAAGTATTACCCTCTTGCTTAGAGGACGTAGCACTTGGGGCTGGTCCGTTTCTGCGAAAGGGACGAAAATTAGGTTTATTTTTGGCCTTGAAAGACCTATCCTGAGGAAGGGCGTGGCCCTTGCCCCCAGTGATATCAGAGATAATCTCTTTCAAGTCAGGGCCAAACAGCGTTTTCCCCTTGAAAGGAATGTTAAGCAATTTGTTCTTGGAAGACGCATCCGCTGACCAAGATTTTAACCAAAGCGCTCTGCGCGCCACAATAGCAAAACCAGAATTTTTCGCCGCTAACCTAGCCAATTGCAAAGTGGCGTCTAGGGTGAAAGAATTAGCCAATTTGAGAGCATGAATTCTGTCCATAATCTCCTCATAAGAAGAAGAATTATTATTGAGCGCCTTTTCTAGCTCATCGAACCAGAAACACGCTGCTGTAGTGAGAGGAACAATGCATGAAATTGGTTGTAGAAGGTAACCTTGCTGAACAAACATCTTTTTAAGCAAACCTTCTAATTTTTTATCCATAGGATCTTTGAAAGCACAACTATCTTCTATGGGTATAGTGGTGCGTTTGTTTAGAGTAGAAACCGCCCCCTCGACCTTGGGGACTGTCTGCCATAAGTCCTTTCTGGGGTCGACCATAGGAAACAATTTTTTAAATATGGGGGGAGGGACGAAAGGTATACCGGGCCTTTCCCATTCTTTATTTACAATGTCCGCCACCCGCTTGGGTATAGGAAAAGCTTCGGGGGGCCCCGGGACCTCTAGGAACTTGTCCATTTTACATAGTTTCTCTGGAATGACCAAATTCTCACAATCATCCAGAGTGGATAACACCTCCTTAAGCAGAGCGCGGAGATGTTCCAATTTAAATTTAAATGTAATCACATCAGGTTCAGCTTGTTGAGAAATTTTCCCTGAATCTGAAATTTCTCCCTCAGACAAAACCTCCCTGGCCCCCTCAGACTGGTGTAGGGGCCCTTCAGAACCAATATCATCAGCGTCCTCATGCTCTTCAGTATTTTCTAAAACAGAGCAGTCGCGCTTTCGCTGATAAGTGGGCATTTTGGCTAAAATGTTTTTGATAGAATTATCCATTACAGCCGTTAATTGTTGCATAGTAAGGAGTATTGGCGCGCTAGATGTACTAGGGGCCTCCTGTGTGGGCAAGACTGGTGTAGACGAAGGAGGGGATGATGCAGTACCATGCTTACTCCCCTCACTTGAGGAATCATCTTGGGCATCATTTTCTCTAAATTTTGTGTCACATAAATCACATCTATTTAAATGAGAAGGAACCTTGGCTTCCCCACATTCAGAACACAGTCTATCTGGTAGTTCAGACATGTTAAACAGGCAAAAACTTGATAACAAAGTACAAAAAACGTTTTAAAATAAACCGTTACTGTCACTTTAAATTTTAAACTGAACACACTTTATTACTGCAATTGCGAAAAAGTATGAAGGAATTGTTCAAAATTCACCAAAATTTCACCACAGTGTCTTAAAGCCTTAAAAGTATTGCACACCAAATTTGGAAGCTTTAACCCTTAAAATAACGGAACCGGAGCCGTTTTTATATTTAACCCCTTTACAGTCCCTGGTATCTGCTTTGCTGAGACCCAACCAAGCCCAAAGGGGAATACGATACCAAATGACGCCTTCAGAAAGTCTTTTCTATGTATCAGAGCTCCTCACACATGCATCTGCATGTCATGCTTCTCAAAAACAAGTGCGCAATAGAGGCGCGAAAATGAGACTCTGCCTATGATTAGGGAAAGCCCCTAGAGAATAAGGTGTCCAATACAGTGCCTGCCGGTTATTTTACATAATTCCCAAGATTAAAATAATTCCTCAAGGCTATGGAGTATAAAATATGTTTATATATAAATCGATTTAGCCCAGAAAATGTCTACAGTCTTAAAAAGCCCTTGTGAAGCCCTTTTTTTCTTTCTGTAATAAAAATGGCTTACCGGATCCCATAGGGAAAATGACAGCTTCCAGCATTACATCGTCTTGTTAGAATGTGTCATACCTCAAGCAGCAAAAGTCTGCTCACTGTTCCCCCAACTGAAGTTAATTCCTCTCAACAGTCCTGTGTGGAAACAGCCATCGATTTTAGTAACGGTTGCTAAAATCATTTTCCTCTTACAAACAGAAATCTTCATCTCTTTTCTGTTTCAGAGTAAATAGTACATACCAGCACTATTTTAAAATAACAAACTCTTGATTGAATAATAAAAACTACAGTTAAACACTAAAAAACTCTAAGCCATCTCCGTGGAGATGTTGCCTGTACAACGGCAAAGAGAATGACTGGGGAAGGCGGAGCCTAGGAGGGATCATGTGACCAGCTTTGCTGGGCTCTTTGCCATTTCCTGTTGGGGAAGAGAATATCCCACAAGTAAGGATGACGCCGTGGACCGGACACACCTATGTTGGAGAAATTGGTGATGATCTCTGTGAATAGGGATGTGCAGATACGCATCCTTTAAGTCCACGGTGGTCATATATTGACCCTCCTGGATCAGTGGCAGAATAGTCCGTATAGTCTCCATCTTGAAAGATGGGACTCTGAGGAATCTGTTTAGGATCTTGAGATCCAAGATTGGTCTGAAAGTTCCTTCTTTTTTGGGAACCACAAAAAGGTTGGAGTAAAACCCTTGCCCTTGTTCCGCTTTTGGAACTGGGTGAATCACTCCGATAGTATGTAGGTCTTCTACACAGCGTAAGAACGCCTCTCTTTTTGTCTGGTTTGCAGACAATTGAGAAAGGTGTAATCTCCCCCTTGGGGGGGAATCTTTGAATTCCAGAAGATATCCCTGGGAAACAATTTCTAAAGCCCAGGAATCCTGAACATCTCTTGCCCAAGCCTGAGCGAAGAGAGAGAGTCTGCCCCCTACTAGATCCGGTCCCGGATCGGGGGATACTCCTTCATGCTGTCTTGGAGGCAGCTGCAGGCTTCTTGGCCTGTTTACCCTTGTTCCAAGCCTGGTTAGGTCTCCAGACTGACTTGGATTGAGCAAATTCCCCACTTGTTTTGCAGCAGGGGAAGAGGAAGCGGGACCACCCTTGAATTTTCGAAAAGAACGAAAATTATTTTGTTTGGTCCTCATTTTATTTGTTTTATCCTGAGGGAGGGCATGGCCTTTCCCTCCAGTGATGTCTGAAACAATCTCCTTCAGTTCAGGCCCGAATAGGGTCTTTCCTTTGAAAGGGATGGTCAAAAGCTTAGATTTTGATGACACATCAGCTGACCAGGACCTAAGCCATAACGCTCTATGCGCTAAAATGGCAAAACTTGAATTCTTTGCCGTTAATTTAGCCAATTGAAAAGCGGCATCTGTAATGAAAGAATTAGCCAGCTTAAGAGCCTTAATTCTATCCAGAATATCATCTAATGGGGTCTCCACCTGTAGAGCCTCTTCCAGAGCCTCGAACCAAAAAGCAGCTGCAGTAGTTACAGGAACAATGCACGCAATAGGTTGGAGAAGAAAACCTTGATGAACAAAAATTTTTCTTTAGGAGACCCTCTAATTTTTTATCCATAGGATCTTTGAAAGCACAACTGTCTTCAATAGGTATAGTTTTATGCTTAGCCAGTGTAGAAATAGCTCCCTCCACCTTAGGGACCGCCTGCCACGGGTCCCACATGGTGTCAGATATGGGAAACATTTTCTTAAAAGTAGGAGGGGGAGCGAACAGAATACCTGGTCTATCCCACTCCTTAGTAACAATGTCCGCAATCCTCTTAGGGACCGGAAAAACATCAGTGTAAACAGGAACCTCTAGGTATTTGTCCATATTCTCTGGAACCAAATTAGGGTCACAATCATCCAGAGTCGCTAACACCTCCCTGAGCAACAAGTGGAGGTGTTCTAGCTTAAATTTAAAGGCCATCATATCAGAGTCTGTCTGAGGGAGCGTCTTTCTTGAATCAGAAATCTCTCCCTCAGACAGCAAATCCCGTACCCCTACTTCAGAACATTGTGAGGGTATATCGGATACGGCTACTAAAGCGTCAGAAGGCTCAGCATTTGTTCTTAACCCAGAGCTATCGCGCTTCCCTTGTAACCCAGGCAGTTTAGATAAAACCTCTGTGAGGGTAGAATTCATTACTGTGGCCATGTCTTGTAAGGTAAATGAAGTAGACGCACTAGAGGTACTTGGCGTCACTTGTGCGGGCGTTACTGGTTGTGACACTTGGGGAGAACTAGATGGCATAACCTCATTTCTTTCTGTCTGAGAATCCTCTAGCGCTACATTCTTAAGGGCTACAATATGTTCTTTAAAATTTATAGACATATCAGTACAAGTGGGACACATTCTAAGAGGGGGTTCCACAATGGCTTCTAAACATATTGAACAAGGAGTTTCCTTGATGTCAGACATGTTTAACAGGCTAGTAATGAGACAAGCAAGCTTGGAAAAGACTTTATTCAATGTAAAAACAACAATTTCAAAAAACGGTACTGTGCTTTTAAGAGAAAAAAAGTGCACACGTTCTGCAAAACTGCTTAAAAATGCAGCAAACTTTTCGAATTTTTTACAGTATATTCAGTAAGCCTTAGTAAGGTTGCCCCATCAGTAAAAGAAGTAATTAACCCCTTAATAACGAAACCGGATTGACAAGTGTCAAAACCGGAAAATACACAGCCAGCACCTTGCCACAGGTCTGCTGCGGCGCCTACCTGCCCTTAGGGGTTGAATATGAGGGAACAAGGCTTCGTTTTGGCCCCAAAATTGAGTCAGGACCCTCCTGTGTTGCAGCTTGCTGTCCAGTAGTGAAACACAACTGCGCATCCAAGGCGCAAAAATAGGCCCCACCCACCTCACTCGATGTCTGTGGGGCCTTAAAGTAACAAAATAGAAAAGAGAAAGTCCCAACTAGTCCATAGAAAAATGGCCCACTTTGGTTTTAACCGGAGAACAAACTTTGCACTACCCTCTGGAGTACAGCAAATTTATATTTATTAACTTGTTTATTTAAATCTTCGTATTCATACAGATATGTCCATATCAAAATACAGCACTATTATAGTGTACTTGCTGACAATGGGCTTCCCCTATTTAAACCAATGCCTGATGAGTGTATCCAACATACAGCTTTTAAAACAGTCTGTCTTAGAATATGCAAATCCTTTATCTTAAACGTACCAAACAGCTGCCGGATAACTTCAAAGCCAAAGTCTTGTTAAAATGTATTTAAGCATGAAAACCCTTCGTGTGAAACCACTTTGTATATCACATGCTCTGATAGTAACTATACAGTACTTCATAAGGTAATATTAGGAGACGTTATCTTATCTCACCAGCTATAGACAACGTGCTCTCCCAGGCTCCAGCCTGTCCACCACCGTGGATCGAATGCTCCACTAGCCGGGCGTCCTCCTGATGCAGGGATCCTCATGTCGTGTATTATCAAATTCTCCAATAGGACTGGTACAGTGACGTATCCAACGTGTCACTCCTACCTCTGATCCAATAGATGCCCAGCAAAGTGACGTATCCTGCGTGTCACTGCTGATGTATACTAGAGGCATACTGATAACATCCTATGATCGCACAAAGGTGGTCCTCAATACACAGTACCCCGTTGACTGTAAAAAACTCCAAACCGTGTAGACACTTGCCTTAGAAAGTGAGAGAGAAGGGCTCCGGTAGACTCGTACAGGAATAGGTTGTAGGCGGCCTCAATTTAAAACTTATGAAGAGGGCAATATTCCCATTTCTCCTCACAGAGGGTAGCTCCGGTGGGCTATGCAAATAGGTTCTGGCTAGTGGTAAGTAATTATAAATTAAAAAAACAGGGAACACCCCAGGCACCCAAAAAAAATTAATATATTAAAAGCTTACACTTTATTGGTATTTCAACATTAAAAATAGTACAAAAAGGAAGAGAATGTGGGGTGACCCCCAAAAAACACAGACTAACGCGTTTCGGCTAGGAGAGCCGTACTCATAGTCCCTTAAAGTAACGCACTAAAGTGTTTCAAACAGCCATGTGGGTTATCAAACCTTAATATGAGCCAAATAAACCCTCCAAATAAAAGTCCCCAAAAATGTTTTCCATATTTCTCACAATAAAAAATGTTTGCTCTATTATAAATATAAGTGTCAACCAGAAAGTAACTTAGCCCTTATGCAAGCTTGTAATACCACAATGTCTCTGATTACAGCTTACCCTTCCCCTCATGGGGATACTGTCAGCCTTTTCTTGAAATATCACAGTTTTTCTAGAAAAAAATGACTGAACATACCTCAGTGCAGCATAGCATGCAAACTGTTCCTCACACTGAAGTTTTCCTGTACTCCTCAGCTTCTGTGGGAACAGCAGTGGATCTTAGTTACAAATGCTAACATCATCATCCTCCAGGCAGAAATCGTCATCTATTTTCTGCTTGAGAGTAAATAGTACACACCGGTACCATTTAAAATAACAAACTCTTGCTTGAAGATAATAAAAACTAACATTTTGTCACCACAATCACTTTATCCTTCCTCTTGCTTAGAGCCGGACAAGAGAATGACTGGAGGGTGGAATTAGGGGAGAAGCTATATAGACAGCTCTGCTGTGGGTGCTCTCTTTGCTACTTCCTGTTGGGAAGGAGAATATCCCACAAGTATTGGATGAATCCGTGGACTCGATACATCTTGCAAAAGAAAAGGAAAAGTACTGAGTATATTCTCTTCCCTCAGACTTTTACAAGTAGGGCAGCAAACCAAGTATGGGAGGCGCAGTGAGAATTATGTCCCACAAGTTCCCATTGCTTTGAAGCCACCAAATGCTTCTCTTTTTGCACTGAAGAGACTGATTTGGTCTAAGCTAAACCCCAGAACAAAGTAGCACACTGTGGCACCACTTTAAAAATAATAAACACTTGATTGAAGAATCTATAACTAACACCTCACTCTGACTCTTCCTATCACTAACGCAGGCAAAGAGAATGACTGGAGTGGGAGGGAAGGGAGGAGCTATATATACTGCTCTGCTGTGGTGCTCTTTGCCTCCTCCTGCTGACCAGGAGGCGATATCCCATAAGTAAGGATGAAATCCGTGGACTCGTCATATCTTGTAAAAGAAATCAGCAGTGAAACAAGTAGGTGCTTTAGAGAAGGTGTTCATTAAATATTGACGTTCTTCTACACCAGTATATGCCAAGAAAACATAGATAACAAGTGATCAACAAATAAGTCGGTTTGTACATATGACAAAATGAAGACAACAGACTTATGATGTTGCTATGTGGTGCTGGAAAAGCTAGAGAAGTTAGCCGGTCAGCTTGTCATGCCATAATATGTATCTGTCCCTAAAGGAATATATATATCTGAGATATGATTTTTAAACATCTCCCTAAGGACTGCTAAGAGGTTCCTTTTGTACTTTATCTAAATCCCAGTATGTAGTGATTCATTCATCTCAACACACACAGTAAGGATGTCACTCTACTTTGCTACTTTGAACAGCAGGTGTTGGCAAAAGCCAACTAAAGTCTTGAGTACGGTCATAAAAATATCAAATATCCCTAATGACTTAAATGATATCACTCTATTTAAGTCGTAACTCAGCAATAAATGAATCAATATAAAATGAGCACTGCTGAATCTCACGAGGGACTCTAATTGTATAAGCTCATTTCTGCACCTCACAATATCAGGGTCAAACATTCACGTTCATTTATATATATATATGCACCTTTTATAGTTTGCCGATTAAAGGGGAAATAAACACTTTGTAATTACAAGATATTTCTGTTCTTATAGAACAGGGATGACAAACGTTGGCACTACAGATGTTTAGGCACGGTGAAGTCCAGTCAAGCATCATGGAAATATAGTTCTGAAAAATCTGGAGTGCCAGGGTTCACCATAACTGTTACAGCAGTGCTTTCCAAACTATGTGTCGTGAAACATTAGTGTGTCGGCGGCAGTGTGTAGGTGTGTCCCTGCTTCAGCACAATTTTTTTTAATTTCAAAATAATAATTTTTTTTGGTTTCCGACTTTCCACCTGCCTGCTACACATATCACAGTTGACACGTGATTGATTACCTAGTGGGTCACAGATCATCTTAACCTATTGGCGCAGCTCAGCGGGAACTGAAACTATTCCCATTGGCAGCACATTGACTCGTGACTGCACGTGTAGTCTTCTCAATCAGCTCGTGACTGCATGTGTAGTCAGTGAGTGGGACAGCAGTTTGTTTGCAGAGCGGGCAGTAGTCAGTCGGACTCATAGAGCTCTGAGGGCAGCAGCTTAAACGCTGAAGTCAGAAGTCAAAGTGTTTTTGTTTTTTTTGCAGCTAGTTCCCAGTAGTGCATTGCTGCTCCTGCTCTTGATATATGGATAGGAAGTGGGAGTTAAAAAATGCTTGATGATGAAATGCGAGTGTCTTTATCTAATATTCCACTAAATATTCAGAAACTGTGTTCATCCCATTAACCTCATACATCCCATTAAAATAGTAAGTAGCTATTGGTGTTACTAAACTTTTTTTAATTCTTGCACATACATACTGTTACATGTAAATACATTTCGTTATTATTTAATTTATGTATGTGTCCGTATCTCTTAAAACAAGTTAGTTTAACCTTCTGTTTGCTAGTACAACTGAATTACTGTGTTGCAAAATGATGTAGGTCTAAAAAGTGTGTCACCAACATGAAAAGTTTGGAAAGCTCTGTGTTACAGAATAAGATATCAACCAAGTCTAAACATTTTCTATACAAATTAAAGGGACAGTCTAGTCAAAATTTAACTT
Source organism: Bombina bombina (assembly GCF_027579735.1). Lineage (NCBI taxonomy): Eukaryota > Metazoa > Chordata > Amphibia > Anura > Bombinatoridae > Bombina > Bombina bombina. The sequence continues at coordinate 1,060,999,984 of NC_069501.1, read as the reverse complement.
TCATAATTCAGATAGGGCATGTAAGTTTACAACTTTCCAATTTACTTCTATAATCAATTTTGCTTTGTTCTCTTGGTATTTTTTTTTTTTGAATAATTTTGTTACAGGCATAAGAAAACAGTATGTCTCTTAGGGTTACAACACTCCCCAGAGACATGTACAAACATAAAAGGTATTGTTGGTACAGAACAAAACCCCATCAGACCCAAATATAAGCAACATTAAAGAGAGTCGCTGGCTAACAGGTTAACTCCACCTGCCTCACTATCAACCAAGGTTCAACTTACAGCTAGGGCCACTTGACCTACCATGGCTAAATTATCTAGATCCAGTAGAATCTCCTTGGGACCATACAAGGCCTTATCTTGTTGGGGTCCCTGTCAATTCAGCCCCCTCCGCATCTGCCTGGTCCCCATTTCTATCTTAGGGACCTAATCTATCTGCTATAGAGACCGTTCTGAGTGCGGAGTCTGGAGCGTTTAGCAAGATGCTCTCTAGATTAGTATTAACGAGGTTATGTTGGATATAAACTTGTGGGACTTGAATTTAATGTGGCAACAAGAATACAAATCTTGGAGCGGGTCTCATTACCTCTCACCATCAATGCTGCAACACTTGCCTCAGGCAGGCGGAGCCAAAGGGGAACAGGGGGGGGGGGGTGGGATTAGAAGCTAAAGGACTTTGGGGGGGGGGGGGGGGGAGGGGGACAGAGAGTGATCAGATAGAATATGGGAAACCACGGGCGAACTCCCTAAGTGGGAGGACTCGCAACCAGACAATTCAGGGCCAAGTGTGTTCGTTTGTGCAGGAGACATATTAATGGTCCCTTGGTAGATCCTGTTTTTGAGCCCATAGGTCCCAAATTTGCCAATATGACTCAATTTTGTTTAAGTGGAAATAGAATCCCTTCTCCATCGCCGCATAGGTTTCCATGATCTGCATAACTCCTGTAAGGTTAGGGGGGCTTGCCTGTTTCCACATTCTGGCTATCGAGAGTTTTGCAGCGGCGAATATGAAAATAGCCAATTGTTTCTGGATTCTGGGCGTTTTTGACGGAAAAATGTACAGAAGAGCCACTTTAGGGATTTTCGGGATAGATATCCCCGTTGAGTCACATAACTGGAAGACTCCTCTCCACAGCTGATTCAGGGCTGGGCACTCCCACCATACATGGAGATCTGAACCTACCTGGCCACACCCTCTCCAACACATAGGCGAGTGGGCAGGGGCCATCCGGGCCAATCTCTGGGGGGTATAGTGCCACCTAAGGCAGACTTTGACAAACAACTCCAGCGAGTTGGCACAATGCAGTGTCTTTTTGGTAAGCAAAAACGCATGGGACCATGTTGCTCCAGTGACCTGGATTCTCAGTTCTCGTTCCCATGCCTTTAACTGCCACACCTCTCCTGCACAAATGTCTTTCATTATGCAAGAGTAGTGGACTGACAGGGGCTTTGATAGGGATTGTCCGGATTTGCACCTCTGTTCCCACACCGTTGAATCTCTTAGGCCTGATACTGGGAAACCCCAACTGAAAAGAAACTTGTGCAGCCTAAATCTTTCAAACTGAAACCATGGGGGGGTAGGAATAACCTCTCCCCTGTGTTTCGGTTCAGCCGGTTTTAAAACATTTTGTTGATATAGATCAGAGACTCTCTCCTAAGTAGGCTCATATGCTAATTTCTAAGCCCTTGGAGGCCACCTCTTATCTGAATGCATTTGGCAGTTTTTCACAACTAGAGGGAATTAGTTCATGTGTGCCATATATATATATATATATATATATATATATATATAACATTGTGCTCACACCCGTGGAGTTATCTAGGAGTCAGCACTGATTGGGTAAAATGCAAGTCTGTCAAAACAACAGAAATAAGGGGGCAGTTTGCAGAGGCTTAGATACAAGGTAATCACAGAGGTAAAAAGTCTATTAATATAACTGTGTTGGTTATGCAAAACTAGGAAATGGGTAATAAAGGGATTATCTATCTTTTTAAACAATAACAATTCTAATGTAGACTGCCCCTTTAATATCTTATTATCTGATAAGCCAAGTCTAAACATTTTCAATACAAAGTATTATCTTATTTGCTGCATATGGTTTTTAATAGCCAAACTCCATGCACTACTTGCTTTATTTGAAGGAGTCAATCTGGGCTTGAGTCTCTAGCTTAAAAGGGTAGCCATGGTCATTATGTTAGTATAACGTTTTTTTGCCGTCCTTATCTGTTTAAGCCAGAAATATATGTAGCAGGGCAGTATGTTTTTTCAGTTCTGAGAATTAGAAAAAACACAAAAAATGGGGACAAAATAAATAATGAAAGTATTCTGTAAAGTTGTATTATTAGGCATAACTAAACCTTTTATATTGAAATCTCAAGGTGTTTAGTGTTCCTTTAAAACATTAGAAATCAAAGAAGCAATCAGGCATTTGCTCGTAGTTGGAAGAGATTAACAGAGTACACTACAATCTCAAACATACTATCTAAAGTGCAGCTCCTTTTATCAGATGGGCATCTCCTTGCTGATAGGTATAATAAAGAGTAACTAAAAAGCAAAAACAGAATTTATGTTTACCTGATAAATTACTTTCTCCAACGGTGTGTCCGGTCCACGGCGTCATCCTTACTTGTGGGATATTCTCTTCCCCAACAGGAAATGGCAAAGAGCCCAGCAAAGCTGGTCACATGATCCCTCCTAGGCTCCGCCTACCCCAGTCATTCGACCGACGTTAAGGAGGAATATTTGCATAGGAGAAACCATATGGTACCGTGGTGACTGTAGTTAAAGAAAATAAATTATCAGACCTGATTAAAAAAACCAGGGCGGGCCGTGGCCCGGACACACCGTTGGAGAAAGTAATTTATCAGGTAAACATAAATTCTGTTTTCTCCAACATAGGTGTGTCCGGTCCACGGCGTCATCCTTACTTGTGGGAACCAATACCAAAGCTTTAGGACACGGATGAAGGGAGGGAGCAAATCAGGTCACCTAAATGGAAGGCACCACGGCTTGCAAAACCTTTCTCCCAAAAATAGCCTCAGAAGAAGCAAAAGTATCAAACTTGTAAAATTTGGTAAAAGTGTGCAGTGAAGACCAAGTCGCTGCCCTACATATCTGATCAACAGAAGCCTCGTTCTTGAAGGCCCATGTGGAAGCCACAGCCCTAGTGGAATGAGCTGTGATTCTTTCGGGAGGCTGCCGTCCGGCAGTCTCGTAAGCCAATCTGATGATGCTTTTAATCCAAAAAGAGAGAGAGGTAGAAGTTGCTTTTTGACCTCTCCTTTTACCGGAATAAACAACAAACAAGGAAGATGTTTGTCTAAAATCCTTTGTAGCATCTAAATAGAATTTTAGAGCGCGAACAACATCCAAATTGTGCAACAAACGTTCCTTCTTTGAAACTGGTTTCGGACACAGAGAAGGTACGATAATCTCCTGGTTAATGTTTTTGTTAGAAACAACTTTTGGAAGAAAACCAGGTTTAGTACGTAAAACCACCTTATCTGCATGGAACACCAGATAAGGAGGAGAACACTGCAGAGCAGATAATTCTGAAACTCTTCTGGCAGAAGAAATTGCAACTAAAAACAAAACTTTCCAAGATAATAACTTAATATCAACGGAATGCAAGGGTTCAAACGGAACCCCCTGAAGAACTGAAAGAACTAAATTGAGACTCCAAGGAGGAGTCAAAGTTTTGTAAACAGGCTTAATTCTAACCAGAGCCTGAACAAAGGCTTGAACATCTGGCACAGCAGCCAGTTTTTTGTGAAGTAACACCGACAAGGCAGAATTCTGTCCCTTCAGGGAACTAGCAGATAATCCTTTTTCCAATCCTTCTTGAAGGAAGGATAGAATCCTAGGAATCTTAACCTTGTCCCAAGGGAATCCTTTAGATTCACACCAACAGATATATTTTTTCCAAATTTTGTGGTAAATCTTTCTAGTTACAGGCTTTCTGGCCTGAACAAGAGTATCGATAACAGAATCTGAGAACCCACGCTTCGATAAAATCAAGCGTTCAATCTCCAAGCAGTCAGCTGGAGTGAAACCAGATTCGGATGTTCGAACGGACCCTGAACAAGAAGGTCTCGTCTCAAAGGTAGCTTCCAAGGTGGAGCCGATGACATATTCACCAGATCTGCATACCAAGTCCTGCGTGGCCACGCAGGAGCTATCAAGATCACCGACGCCCTCTCCTGATTGATCCTGGCTACCAGCCTGGGGATGAGAGGAAACGGCGGGAACACATAAGCTAGTTTGAAGGTCCAAGGTGCTACTAGTGCATCCACTAGAGCCGCCTTGGGATCCCTGGATCTGGACCCGTAGCAAGGAACTTTGAAGTTCTGACGAGAGGCCATCAGATCCATGTCTGGAATGCCCCACAGCTGAGTGACTTGGGCAAAGATTTCCGGATGGAGTTCCCACTCCCCCGGATGCAATGTCTGACGACTCAGAAAATCCGCTTCCCAATTTTCCACTCCTGGGATGTGGATAGCAGACAGGTGGCAGGAGTGAGACTCCGCCCATAGAATGATTTTGGTCACTTCTTCCATCGCTAGGGAACTCCTTGTTCCCCCCTGATGGTTGACGTACGCAACAGTTGTCATGTTGTCTGATTGAAACCGTATGAACTTGGCCCTCGCTAGCTGAGGCCAAGCCTTGAGAGCATTGAATATCGCTCTCAGTTCCAGAATATTTATCGGTAGAAGAGATTCTTCCCGAGACCAAAGACCCTGAGCTTTCAGGGATCCCCAGACCGCGCCCCAGCCCATCAGACTGGCGTCGGTCGTGACAATGACCCACTCTGGTCTGCGGAATGTCATCCCTTGTGACAGGTTGTCCAGGGACAGCCACCAACGGAGTGAGTCTCTGGTCCTCTGATTTACTTGTATCTTCGGAGACAAGTCTGTATAGTCCCCATTCCACTGACTGAGCATGCACAGTTGTAATGGTCTTAGATGAATGCGCGCAAAAGGAACTATGTCCATTGCCGCTACCATCAACCCGATCACTTCCATGCACTGAGCTATGGAAGGAAGAGGAACGGAATGAAGTATCCGACAAGAGTCTAGAAGTTTTGTTTTTCTGGCCTCTGTCAGAAAAATCCTCATTTCTAAGGAGTCTATTATTGTTCCCAAGAAGGGAACCCTTGTTGACGGGGATAGAGAACTCTTTTCCACGTTCACATTCCATCCGTGAGATCTGAGAAAGGCCAGGACAATGTCCGTGTGAGCCTTTGCTTGAGGAAGGGACGACGCTTGAATCAGAATGTCGTCCAAGTAAGGTACTACAGCAATGCCCCTTGGTCTTAGCACAGCTAGAAGGGACCCTAGTACCTTTGTGAAAATCCTTGGAGCAGTGGCTAATCCGAAAGGAAGCGCCACGAACTGGTAATGTTTGTCCAGGAATGCGAACCTTAGGAACCGATGATGTTCCTTGTGGATAGGAATATGTAGATACGCATCCTTTAAATCCACCGTGGTCAAGAATTGACCTTCCTGGATGGAAGGAAGAATAGTTCGAATGGTTTCCATCTTGAACGATGGAACCTTGAGAAACTTGTTTAAGATCTTGAGATCTAAGATTGGTCTGAACGTTCCCTCTTTTTTGGGAACTATGAACAGATTGGAGTAGAACCCCATCCCTTGTTCTCTTAATGGAACAGGATGAATCACTCCCATTTTTAACAGGTCTTCTACACAATGTAAGAATGCCTGTCTTTTTATGTGGTCTGAAGACAACTGAGACCTGTGGAACCTCCCCCTTGGGGGAAGTCCCTTGAATTCCAGAAGGTAACCTTGGGAGACTATTTCTAGCGCCCAAGGATCCAGAATATCTCTTGCCCAAGCCTGAGCGAAGAGAGAGAGTCTGCCCCCCACCAGATCCGGTCCCGGATCGGGGGCCAACATTTCATGCTGTCTTGGTAGCAGTGGCAGGTTTCTTGGCCTGCTTTCCCTTGTTCCAGCCTTGCATTGGTCTCCAAGCTGGCTTGGCTTGAGAAGTATTACCCTCTTGCTTAGAGGACGTAGCACCTTGGGCTGGTCCGTTTCTACGAAAGGGACGAAAATTAGGTTTATTTTTTGCCTTGAAAGGCCGATCCTGAGGAAGGGCGTGGCCCTTACCCCCAGTGATATCAGAGATAATCTCTTTCAAGTCAGGGCCAAACAGCGTTTTCCCCTTGAAAGGAATGTTAAGTAGCTTGTTCTTGGAAGACGCATCAGCCGACCAAGATTTCAACCAAAGCGCTCTGCGCGCCACAATAGCAAACCCAGAATTCTTAGCCGCTAACCTAGCCAATTGCAAAGTGGCGTCTAGGGTGAAAGAATTAGCCAATTTGAGAGCATTGATTCTGTCCATAATCTCCTCAAAGGGAGGAGAATCACTATCGACCGCCTTTATCAGATCATCGAACCAGAAACATGCGGCTGTAGCGACAGGGACAATGCATGAAATTGGTTGTAGAAGGTAACCTTGCTGAACAAACATCTTTTTAAGCAAACCTTCTAATTTTTTATCCATAGGATCTTTGAAAGCACAACTATCCTCTATGGGTATAGTGGTGCGTTTGTTTAAAGTGGAAACCGCTCCCTCGACCTTGGGGACTGTCTGCCATAAGTCCTTTCTGGGGTCGACCATAGGAAACAATTTTTTAAATATGGGGGGAGGGACGAAAGGAATACCGGGCCTTTCCCATTCCTTATTAACAATGTCCGCCACCCGCTTGGGTATAGGAAAAGCCTCTGGGAGCCCCGGCACCTCTAGGAACTTGTCCATTTTACATAGTTTCTCTGGGATGACCAACTTGTCACAATCATCCAAAGTGGATAATACCTCCTTAAGCAGAATGCGGAGATGTTCCAACTTAAATTTAAATGCAATCACATCAGGTTCAGCCTGTTGAGAAATGTTCCCTGAATCAGTAATTTCTCCCTCAGACAAAACCTCCCTGGCCCCATCAGACTGGGTTAGGGGCCCTTCGGAAATATTATTATCAGCGTCGTCATGCTCTTCAGTATCTAAAACAGAGCAGCCGCGCTTACGCTGATAAGTGTTCATTTTGGCTAAAATGTTTTTGACAGAATTATCCATTACAGCCGTTAATTGTTGCATAGTAAGGAGTATTGGCGCGCTAGATGTACTAGGGGCCTCCTGAGTGGGCAAGACTCGTGTAGACGAAGGAGGGAATGATGCAGTACCATGCTTACTCCCCTCACTTGAGGAATCATCTTGGGCATCATTGTCATTATCACATAAATCACATTTATTTAAATGAATAGGAATTCTGGCTTCCCCACATTCAGAACACAGTCTATCTGGTAGTTCAGACATGTTAAACAGGCATAAACTTGATAACAAAGTACAAAAAACGTTTTAAAATAAAACCGTTACTGTCACTTTAAATTTTAAACTGAACACACTTTATTACTGCAATTGCGAAAAAACATGAAGGAATTGTTCAAAATTCACCAAATTTTCACCACAGTGTCTTAAAGCCTTAAAAATATTGCACACCAAATTTGGAAGCTTTAACCCTTAAAATAACGGAACCGGAGCCGTTTTGAACTTTAACCCCTTTACAGTCCCTGGTATCTGCTTGCTGAGACCCAACCAAGCCCAAAGGGGAATACGATACCAAATGACGCCTTCAGAAAGTCTTTTCTAAGTATCAGAGCTCCTCTCACATGCGACTGCATGCCATGCCTCTCAAAAACAAGTGCGCAACACCGGCGCGAAAATGAGGCTCTGCTTATGCTTTGGGAAAGCCCCTACAGAATAAGGTGTCTAATACAGTGCCTGCCGATATTATTATATCAAAATACCCAGATAAAATGATTCCTCAAGGCTAAATATGTGTTAATAATGAATCGATTTAGCCCAGAAAAAGTCTACAGTCTTAATAAGCCCTTGTGAAGCCCTTATTTACAATCGTAATAAACATGGCTTACCGGATCCCATAGGGAAAATGACAGCTTCCAGCATTACATCGTCTTGTTAGAATGTGTCATACCTCAAGCAGCAAGAGACTGCACACTGTTCCCCCAACTGAAGTTAATTGCTCTCAACAGTCCTGTGTGGAACAGCCATGGATTTTAGTGACGGTTGCTAAAATCATTTTCCTCATACAAACAGAATTCTTCATCTCTTTTCTGTTTCTGAGTAAATAGTACATACCAGCACTATTTCAAAATAACAAACTCTTGATTGAATAATAAAAACTACAGTTAAACACTAAAAAACTCTAAGCCATCTCCGTGGAGATGTTGCCTGTACAACGGCAAAGAGAATGACTGGGGTAGGCGGAGCCTAGGAGGGATCATGTGACCAGCTTTGCTGGGCTCTTTGCCATTTCCTGTTGGGGAAGAGAATATCCCACAAGTAAGGATGACGCCGTGGACCGGACACACCTATGTTGGAGAAATAAAGATTTTTCACTGTTCCTCATAAGAGAAATATTTCCATATATGTCTCACCCACATTGTCCACTACACGACTGTGTTTCACAAATATCTCTGAGTGAAAGTCCTTTCTACTCCCATGACTACATTTTAAGAGCTAACGTTCTACATTTGTGAACAGAAAAGTTGTGTCCTAAACTGAGACATTGTAGTAGTCAATGCTTGTGGTGTATTAAAGAATGACGCCTGGGGGCAGCGAAAGAGAATTTATGTTCCATAAATAAAGATTGTAAGGGGTACACATTAGATATTTCCTGATGCAAACAGTGAGCAGTACATGTGAACCTATGTTGATAATCAAGCTCCCTCTTGTGTTCAAAATGAACTGTCTCATTCAACAAAGTGCTTGAATTTCTATACTGTATGTGTTTCACCACTTTAAACGTAGGCATATGATGAGGCTCAGATCTAACTTAGAAGTTATGACAGTGTTTTATGTACACAGAAACAAAACAGTTTTTAAAAATGAGATACCACTGGATCCCAGGATTTGTCAAGGTCTGGCATATAAAGTATATTACATAAATGGGAACACACCCAATTCTGCATCTCCAATGTTTTTGGAGGGCCAATCAATTCTTAAAGGTATTTTTGGAAATTTCGAACTCAAAGGGTAAGAGCGTAAATAGAGGTTATTGGATATTAATTACTCCCAAACATTTCCCTGAGTATCGAGAGTAGTCAAAAAAGGGGAGTCAGTTTGGGCTGTGCAGTGAGTCAAGGTGCTCTGGGCAGTCTCTGAGGAATTTAACATAACTCTAAGGTTCCTGGAACATTCAAAAGGTAGAGAGAGCTGCAGAAGGGACAGACAATGGGACATAGCTCACAAACCATGATTATCTTGCAAATTTCAAGACTCTTGGGACAGCTGGTATTGCAAGATGATTTTTTATAAATTTGTATTTGACAAATGAATGCATCCACAGCTTGAGACATATTTTATTTGTGATCAACTTGCATTAGGTAATCTGGCAAGGCCTTTCAAAATGTGCATGCAAAGGCAAAAACAATAAAAACATAAATTATGCTTACCTGATAATTTTCTTTTCTTCTGACGGGAAGAGTCCACAGCTGCATTCATTACTTTTGGGAATTCAGAACCTGGCCACCAGGAGGAGGCAAAGACATCCCAGCCAAAGGCTTTAAATACCAAACCCACTTTCCTCACCCCCCAGTTATTTTGCCAAGGGAACAAGGAACAGTAGGAGAAATATCAGGGTAAAAAAAAGGTGCCAGAAGAACAAAATGTACTGCCGCCCCATAGATAAATTGCAGGCGGGAGCTGTGGACTCTTCCCGTCAGTAGAAAAGAAAATTATCAGGTAAGCATAATTTTATGTTTTTCTTCTTAAACGTGAAGAGTCCACAGCTGCATTCATTACTTTTGGGAAAACAATACCCAAGCTAGAGAACACTGAATGCAAACAAAGGGTGGGTACAAAAAAGGCGGCTCCTTCGAAAGGCACCACAGCCTGAAATTACTCGACACCATACAAAAAAACAGAATTTATGCTTACCTGATAAATTACTTTCTCCAACGGTGTGTCCGGTCCACGGCGTCATCCTTACTTGTGGGATATTCTCTTCCCCAACAGGAAATGGCAAAGAGTCCCAGCAAAGCTGGTCACATGATCCCTCCTAGGCTCCGCCCACCCCAGTCATTCGACCGACGGACAGGAAGAAATATATATAGGAGAAATCATATGATACCGTGGTGACTGTAGTTAGAGAAAATAATTCATCAGACCTGATTAAAAAAACCAGGGCAGGCCGTGGACCAGACACACCGTTGGAGAAAGTAATTTATCAGGTAAGCATAAATTCTGTTTTCTCCAACATAGGTGTGTCCGGTCCACGGCGTCATCCTTACTTGTGTGAACCAATACCAAAGCTTTAGGACACGGATGAAGGGAGGGAGCAAATCAGGTCACCTAAACGGAAGGCACCACAGCTTGCAAAACCTTTCTCCCAAAAATAGCCTCCGAAGAAGCAAAAGTATCAAATTTGTAAAATTTGGCAAAAGTGTGCAGTGAAGACCAAGTCGCTGCCTTACATATCTGGTCAACAGAAGCCTCGTTCTTGAAGGCCCATGTGGAAGCCACAGCCCTAGTGGAGTGAGCTGTGATTCTTTCAGGAGGCTGCCGTCCGGCAGTCTCATAAGCCAATCGGATAATGCTTTTAAGCCAAAAGGAAAGAGAGGTAGAAGTCGCTTTTTGACCTCTCCTTTTACCAGAATAAACAACAAACAAGGAAGATGTTTGTCTGAAATCTTTAGTAGCCTCTAAATAGAATTTTAGAGCACGGACTACGTCCAAATTGTGTAACAAACGTTCCTTCTTTGAAACTGGATTCGGACACAAAGAAGGTACAACTATCTCCTGGTTAATATTTTTGTTGGAAACAACTTTCGGAAGAAAACCAGGCTTAATACGCAAAACCACCTTATCTGCATGGAACACCAGATAGGGCGGAGAACACTGCAGAGCAGATAACTCTGAAACTCTTCTAGCAGAAGAAATTGCAACCAAAAATAAAACTTTCCAAGATAATAACTTAATATCTACGGAATGTAAGGGTTCAAACGGAACCCCTTGAAGAACTGAAAGAACTAGATTTAGACTCCAGGGAGGAGTCAAAGGTCTGTAAACAGGCTTGATTCTAACCAGAGCCTGAACAAATGCTTGAACATCTGGCACAGCTGCCAGCCTTTTGTGAAGTAAAACAGATAAAGCAGAGATCTGTCCCTTCAGAGAACTTGCAGATAATCCTTTCTCCAAACCTTCTTGTAGAAAGGATAGAATCTTAGGAATTTTTATCTTGTTCCATGGGAATCCTTTAGATTCACACCAACAGATATATTTTTTCCATATTTTATGGTAAATTTTTCTAGTTACAGGCTTTCTAGCCTGAATCAGAGTATCTATTACAGAATCTGAAAACCCACGCTTTGATAAAATCAAGCGTTCAATCTCCAAGCCGTCAGTTGGAGGGAAACCAGATTCGGATGTTTGAATGGACCTTGAACAAGAAGGTCCTGTCTCAAAGGTAGCTTCCATGGTGGAGCCGATGACATATTCACCAGGTCTGCATACCAAGTCCTGCGTGGCCACGCAGGAGCTATCAAGATCACCGAAGCCCTCTCCTGATTGATCCTGGCTACCAGCCTGGGAATGAGAGGAAACGGTGGGAATACATAAGCTAGGTTGAAGGTCCAAGGTGCTACTAGTGCATCTACTAGAGTCGCCTTGGGATCCCTGGATCTGGACCCGTAGCAAGGAACCTTGAAGTTCTGACGAGACGCCATCAGATCCATGTCTGGAATGCCCCATAATTGAGTTATTTGGGCAAAGATTTCCGGATGGAGTTCCCACTCCCCCGGATGGAATGTCTGACGACTCAGAAAATCCGCTTCCCAATTTTCCACTCCTGGGATGTGGATTGCAGACAAGTGGCAGGAGTGATCCTCCGCCCATTGAATTATTTTGGTCACTTCTTCCATCGCCAGGGAACTCCTTGTTCCCCCCTGATGATTGATATATGCAACAGTCGTCATGTTGTCTGATTGAAACCTTATGAATTTGGCCTTTGCTAGTTGAGGCCAAGCTTTGAGAGCATTGAATATCGCTCTCAGTTCCAGAATGTTTATCGGGAGAAGAGATTCTTCCCGAGACCATAGACCCTGAGCTTTCAGGGGTTCCCAGACCGCACCCCAGCCCACCAGGCTGGCGTCGGTCGTGACAATGACCCACTCTGGTCTGCGGAAGCTCATTCCCTGTGACAGATTGTCCAGGGTCAGCCACCAACGGAGTGAATCTCTGGTCTTTTGATCTACTTGAATCGTCGGAGACAAGTCTGTATAATCCCTATTCCACTGTCTGAGCATGCACAGTTGTAATGGTCTTAGATGAATTTGTGCGCTATGGAAGGACGAAGAACAGAATGAAGAACTTGAAAGAGCTTAGAATTTTTGATTTTCTGACCTCTGTCAGAAAAATCCTCATTTCTAAGGAATCTATTATTGTTCCCAAGAAGGGAACTCTTGTTGACGGGGACAGAGAACTTTTTTCTTTGTTCACCTTCCATCCGTGAGATCTGAGAAAGGCTAGGACGATGTCCGTATGAGCCTTTTCTTTTGACAGAGACGACGCTTGAATCAGGATGTCGTCCAAGTAAGGTACTACTGCAATGCCCCTTGGTCTTAGAACCGCTAGAAGGGACCCTAGTACCTTTGTGAAAATCCTTGGAGCAGTGGCTAATCCGAATGGAAGTGCCACAAACTGGTAATGCTTGTCCAGAAAAGCGAACCTTAGGAACTGATGATGTTCCTTGTGGATAGGAATATGTAGGTACGCATCCTTTAAATCCACGGTAGTCATAAATTGATTTTCCTGGATAGTAGGTAGGATCGTTCGAATAGTTTCCATTTTGAACGATGGAACCTTGAGAAATTTGTTTAGGATCTTGAGATCCAAAATTGGTCTGAATGTTCCCTCTTTTTTGGGAACTATGAACAGGTTGGAATAAAAACCCATCCCTTGTTCTCTTATTGGAACTGGATGAATCACTCCCATCTTTAACAGGTCTTCTACACAATGTAAGAATGCCTGTCTTTTTATTTGGTTTGAAGATAATTGAGACCTGTGGAACCTTCCCCTTGGGGGTAGTTCCTTGAATTCTAGGAGATAACCTTGAGAAACTATTTCTAGCGCCCAAGGATCCTGAACATCTCTTGCCCAAGCCTGAGTAAAGAGAGAAAGTCTGCCCCCCACCAGATCCGGTCCCGGATCGGGGGCCATCCCTTCATGCTGTTTTGGTAGCAGTGGTAGGCTTCTTGGCCTGCTTACCCTTGTTCCAGCCTTGCATTGGTCTCCAGGCTGGTTTGGGTTGTGAAGTATTACCCTCTTGCTTAGAGGATGTAGAATTAGAGGCTGGTCCGTTTCTGCGAAAGGGACGAAAATTAGGCTTATTTTTAGCCTTAAAAGACCTATCCTGTGGGAGGGCGTGGCCCTTTCCCCCAGTGATGTCTGAAATAATCTCTTTCAAATCAGGTCCAAATAATGTTTTACCCTTGAAAGGGATGTTAAGCAATTTTGTCTTGGAAGACACATCCGCTGACCAAGACTTTAGCCAAAGCGCTCTGCGCGCCACGATAGCAAACCCTGAATTTTTCGCCGCTAATCTAGCTAATTGCAAAGCGGCATCTAAAATAAAAGATTTAGCCAATTTAAGTGCTTGAACTCTGTCCATAACCTCCTTATACGAAGATTCTTTATTGAGCGACTTTTCTAGTTCCTCGAACCAGAAACACGCTGCCGTAGTGACAGGAACAATGCATGAAATTGGTTGTAGAAGGTAACCTTGCTGAACAAAAATCTTTTTAAGCAAACCCTTTAATTTTTTATCCATAGGATCTTTGAAAGCACAACTATCTTCGATAGGAATAGTAGTGCGTTTGCTTAGAGTAGAAACCGCCCCCTCGACCTTGGGGACTGTCTGCCATAAGTCCTTTCTGGGGTCGACTATAGGAAATAATTTCTTAAATATAGGGGGGGGGACAAAAGGTATGCCGGGCCTTTCCCACTCTTTATTTACTATGTCCGCCACCCGCTTGGGTATAGGAAAAGCGTCGGGGGGCACCGGAACCTCTAGGAACTTGTCCATCTTACATAATTTCTCTGGAATGACCAAATTGTCACAATCATCCCGAGTAGATAATACCTCCTTAAGCAGTGCGCGGAGATGTTCTAATTTAAATTTAAATGTCACAACATCAGGTTCAGCTTGTTGAGAAATTTTTCCTTAAACTGAAATTTCTCCCTCAGACAAAACCTCCCTCATGGCCCCTTCAGATTGGTGTGAGGGTATGTCAGAACAGTTATCATCAGCGTCCTCTTGCTCTTCAGTGTTTAAAACAGAGCAATCGCGCTTTCTCTGATAAGTAGGCATTTTGGATAAAATGTTTGCTATAGAGTTATCCATTACAGCCGTTAATTGTTGCATGGTAATAAGAATTGGCGCACTAGATGTACTAGGGGCCTCTTGTGTGGGCAAAACTGGTGTAGACACAGAAGGGGATGATGTAGTATCATGTTTACTCCCCTCATTTGAGGAATCATCTTGGGCAATATCATTATCTGTGGCATTGCTGTCCCTACTTTGTTTGGACACTATGGCACAATTATCACATAAATTTAAATGGGGAGACACCTTGGCTTTCATACATATAGAACATAGCTTATCTGATGGTACAGACATGTTAAACAGGCTTAAACTTGTCAACAAAGCACAAAAAACGTTTTAAAATAAAACCGTTACTGTCACTTTAAATTTCAAACTGAAAACACTTTATTACTGAATATGTGAAAAAGTATGAAGGAATTGTTCAAAATTCACCAAAATTTCACCACAGTGTCTTAAGGCATTAAAAGTATTGCACACCAAATTTCAGAGCTTTAACCCTTAAAATAACGGAACCGGAGCCGTTTTTACATTTAACCCCTATACAGTCCCAGCTATATGCTTTGCTGAGACCCAACCAAGCCCAGAGGGGAATACGATACCAAATGATGCCTTCTATAAGCTTTTTCAGTGATTCTTAGCTCCTCACACATGCATCTGCATGCCTTGCTCTCCAAAAACAACTGCGCATTAGTGGCGCGAAAATGAGGCTCTGTCTATAACTAGAAAAGGCCCCCATCTGAAAAAGGTGTCCAACACAGTGCCTGCCGTTTTTCTAAACAATCCCCAAGATTATAATCACCATTAATAGTTAGAATCTGCAAAATATGCCTAGCAAAGCAATCGTTTTAGCCCAGAAAAATGTCTACCAGTTTTTTAAGCCCTTATGAAGCCCTTTATTCTTTTATTTAACTAAGAAAATGGCTTACCGGTCCCCATAAGGGGAAATGACAGCCTTCCAGCATTACATAGTCTTGTTAGAAATATGGCCAGTCATACCTTAAGCAGAAAAGTCTGCCAACTGTTTCCCCCAACTGAAGTTACTTCATCTCAACAGTCCTGTGTGGAAACAGCAATCGATTTTAGTAACTTCTGCTAAAATCATCTTCCTCTTACAAACAGAAATCTTCATCTTTTTTCTGTTTCAGAGTAAATAGTACATACCAGCACTATTTTAAAATAACAAACACTTGATTGAAGAATAAAAACTACATTTAAACACCAAAAAACTCTTAACCATCTCCGTGGAGATGTTGCCTGTGCAACGGCAAAGAGAATGACTGGGGTGGGCGGAGCCTAGGAGGGATCATGTGACCAGCTTTGCTGGGACTCTTTGCCATTTCCTGTTGGGGAAGAGAATATCCCACAAGTAAGGATGACGCCGTGGACCGGACACACCTATGTTGGAGAAACTACATACGACAAGGGAAAAACCAGGTAACCACTCATCAGTTACAAAATCTGCAAAGCCGCGCTAGAGACCACTCAGACCCAGAGTCTGCTGAGCACAAAGGCTTCTGAGGAGTCAGCCCTGCGGCACTCAACTCCCACAAAAAACATTCCTGACCTAAACCAGAAAAAACCTCTATCAACCCCCGAGAGGGAGAGTAGAGGAACCCTAAGAAATCCGAAGGACCATTCAACACTGGCTCAAGTCAAACTGGCAAAAGTCCCTATCTACCCCTGAGAGGGAGAATAGAGGACCACATTAGATATCAAAAGGGCCAAATCCAACTTAGAGCAACCCGAGGTTGCCACAGGACCACTGTCCAGGTAAAATAACTCCTTAAGAGGACAAGGACCAGAAGATAAGTCCATAGTCAGGAGAAAACGTCACTAGGATGACCGGAAGGCCACCCTCATATCCCTGACACCGCACCCTACCAACTATGGTGTACCAGAAAACCGCGAGTTCCCCCTTGCAACCTAGACAAGTCAAAACCCATCAGGCTAGACAAGCATAGACAAGCAGAGACAGAAAAAAACGCCCTAGCAGCATGAACCCAAGAAAACAGTAGACAGCGCCCGACCAGTACCTGCCTGGTACAAGAACACTCCAGAACTGTCTAAGATCCAAGGAAAATCGACCCGAAGGTTCGATAATATGAACTAGAAAACATAACCTCGGTCTTCAACTTCAGAGGAAGTGCCTATGCAACCACAAAATTGCAAGTATCAGTTCCAGAGAAAGAACGTTCCCAAAACTGAAGTTATATTAGACGTGGGCTTATACAAACAAATCAAATGCATCCTATTCAAATCAAAAATAAAAGTAAGGCAGCACCCGTGGGTGAACGGTCAAGGAAAAAAGGTACACCAGCCGATCAGAGGCCCCCTTCACCCAAGCTCAGAACTGGAACTGATACATAAAAAAAAAGAAAGAAAAACGGGGACGTCAAGGAGATTAGCTTCATCCCCAAACGTCTAGCCCAGTTTGCCATCCGGCATCTAAGGCCTCGAATCCCTCAGCCCACTAGGACTGGGATCCTCTAGCAACGCCAAAACATGCCTTAGTAGGATGCGAAGACGTGCTAACCTATAAAGGAAGGCAAAATTATCCCCAAGGTTGGGGCCCCTGAAGCCTCAGAGGCCCACGCTTCCCCAGAAGGCCGAACTGAAGCAGGCGATCCCACGCCCAATGGGCCCTGGTTGACAGAACACGGACAGTATCTTAAAAATATTTCACTTGGGAGATACAAATGAGCCAGCGCCATAGATATGGTCATGCAGAACTGTGCCATAACCTCTGGAGGAAACAAGCCACCTTCCAGCGAAGGAGTAAAAGCCATAGAGACACCTGCTTGCGTAGCAAAGGAAAGTTCTGGGATACGCGCCTCACAGGACCTAGAATCCTCGGGGGCGGATGGCTCAACGCAATCTGAGGACCCTGAATCGGGAGAAGAGAGTACTCTGGAATGGCAATCGGAACATAACTGATGGGCATGGATAACCGGGCCATTTCATATTCATCACAAGACGCATTCTCTGCATCGGAGACATCCGTGTCTAAAAAATCAGAATCCTCCATCTTGGGATTACAAAAATGACAAACACTAACTGGCACCTTATTTACACCCCAAATGGCTGGGGCACTCACCACTTCCTGTGAACCAGACAACCAACAAGCAGACTCTCTCTGTCGCCACACAGTAAGCATACGGAAGTGAAAAACAACATAACCGCACCCGGTCACGAGGTGCACCGTGCAAGTCATAAAAAGAGCACGCAAATCTAAAGATTGAGCCAATTGATAAGGCCGTAATGTTCCGAAAAGCCATGAGTCTAAAGTATTACTACACCTCAGCAGATAGAACCACATAACAAACATGATTAAAGTCCCCCCTGTTCAATAACCCCCCTCAGGGGATATTAACCCATGATTCCTATTAAAGTGAAAGTAAACCCTAGCGTTGTACAAACGTTAGGATTTACTATTGAAACAAATAAAGGGCACTTTCATTCATGAAGTATAAGATACTTCATGTAGAAAGATCCTTTATTTGTTTCAATCGGTCGCCGTTTTAGCTGCTACAGCAGCCCACGGCTAAAAAAATTTTGGGCTAAGAGGTGACGTTTTGGCGCCCATGGGAGCCGGATTTACCACACTGCTATTGGCTAAGAGGTGAAAACATCACCTCTTAGCCAAAACATTTTTTAGTCATGCTCTGCTGCAGGAGCTAAGAGCGGCAAGTGATTGAATCAAATAAAGGAGCTTTCTACATGAAGTATCTTATACTTCATGAATGAAAGTGCCCTTTATTTGTTTCAATAGTAAATCCTAGCGTTTATACAACGCAAGGGTTTACTTTCACTTTAAGATAAAAGGAGTCCCACTGGGACCCTACCTTCTCGTAACATCACATTCACATAATGAAGTAAAATGAAAAAATCTTAACGGAAACTACGCCGTGGAACAGGAACACGGCCCTTCAAGTGTGACAGATAGTAGCTTCGCTTCTGACATGGACATGAGTGAATAAAGGCAGGCAGCGAAACTCGTCATCGCTGATTGCCAAGAAGCTGTTAATATGAGTCGGGATGGTTTCGCAGAAAGACTCTCCCAGCATCTCCGGACTCTAACCTTGATCCAAGCTCTCACTGATAGGCGGAAAGGACTACTTAAAACTCCAGTCCCATTTCGAAGAGTACTACCCTTTATAAGAGACTATCTCAAACTTCTGACACTTCTCTGTCAACCTCCTGTGACGAAAGGCAAATAATGACTGGGGGATGAGGGTATTTAAACCTTTGGCTGGGGTGTCTTTGCCTCCTCCTAGTGGCCAGGTTCTGAATTCCCAAAAGTAATGAATGCAGCTGTGGACTCTTCCCGTTTAAGAAGAAAATAAGCAAACCAACAAATAGCTAAGCAACAGCATAGCAACAACTAAGCATCATACTAAACTCATGGCGCTGAGGCTTATTTAAAAACAGAATTTATGTTTACCTGATAAATCACTTTCTCCAACGGTGTGTCCGGTCCACGGCGTCATCCTTACTTGTGGGATATTCTCTTCCCCAACAGGAAATGGCAAAGAGCCCAGCAAAGCTGGTCACATGATCCCTCCTAGGCTCCGCCTTCCCCAGTCATTCGACCGACGTAAAGGAGGAATATTTGCATAGGAGAAACCATATGATACCGTGGTGACTGTAGTTAAAGAAAATAAATTATCAGACCTGATTAAAAAACCAGGGCGGGCCGTGGACCGGACACACCGTTGGAGAAAGTAATTTATCAGGTAAACATAAATTCTGTTTTCTCCAACATAGGTGTGTCCGGTCCACGGCGTCATCCTTACTTGTGGGAACCAATACCAAAGCTTTAGGACACGGATGAAGGGAGGGAGCAAATCAGGTCACCTAGATGGAAGGCACCACGGCTTGCAAAACCTTTCTCCCAAAAATAGCCTCAGAAGAAGCAAAAGTATCAAACTTGTAAAATTTAGTAAAAGTGTGCAGTGAAGACCAAGTCGCTGCCTTACATATCTGATCAACAGAAGCCTCGTTCTTGAAGGCCCATGTGGAAGCCACAGCCCTAGTGGAATGAGCTGTGATTCTTTCAGGAGGCTGCCGTCCGGCAGTCTCATAAGCCAATCTGATGATGCTTTTAATCCAAAAAGAGAGAGAGGTAGAAGTTGCTTTTTGACCTCTCCTTTTACCAGAATAAACAACAAACAAGGAAGATGTTTGTCTAAAATCCTTTGTAGCATCTAAATAGAATTTTAGAGCACGAACAACATCCAAATTGTGCAACAAACGTTCCTTCTTTGAAACTGGATTCGGACACAAAGAAGGCACGACTATCTCCTGGTTAATGTTTTTGTTAGAAACAACTTTCGGAAGAAAACCAGGTTTAGTACGTAAAACCACCTTATCTGCATGGAACACCAGATAAGGAGGAGAACACTGCAGAGCAGATAATTCTGAAACTCTTCTAGCAGAAGAAAATGCAACCAAAAACAAAACTTTCCAAGATAATAACTTAATATCAACGGAATGTAAGGGTTCAAACGGAACCCCCTGAAGAACTGAAAGAACTAAATTGAGACTCCAAGGAGGAGTCAAAGGTTTGTAAACAGGCTTGATTCTAACCAGAGCCTGAACAAAGGCTTGAACATCTGGTACAGCTGCCAGCTTTTTGTGAAGTAACACAGACAAGGCAGAAATCTGTCCCTTCAAGGAACTAGCAGATAATCCTTTCTCCAAACCTTCTTGAAGAAAGGATAGAATCTTAGGAATTTTTACCTTGTCCCAAGGGAATCCTTTAGATTCACACCAACAGATATATTTTTTCCATATTTTGTGGTAAATTTTTCTAGTTACAGGCTTTCTGGCCTGAACAAGAGTATCAATGACAGAATCTGAGAACCCTCGCTTTGATAAGATCAAGCGTTCAATCTCCAAGCAGTCAGTTGGAGTGAGACCAGATTCGGATGTTCGAACGGACCTTGAACAAGAAGGTCTCGTCTCAAAGGTAGCTTCCATGGTGGAGCCGATGACATATTCACCAGGTCTGCATACCAAGTCCTGCGTGGCCACGCAGGAGCTATCAAGATCACCGATGCTCTCTCCTGATTGATCCTGGCTACCAGCCTGGGGATGAGAGGAAACGGCGGGAATACATAAGCTAGTTTGAAGGTCCAAGGTGCTACTAGTGCATCTACTAGAGTCGCCTTGGGATCCCTGGATCTGGACCCGTAGCAAGGAACCTTGAAGTTCTGACGAGAGGCCATCAGATCCATGTCTGGAATGCCCCACAATTGAGTAATTTGGGCAAAGATTTCCGGATGGAGATCCCACTCCCCCGGATGAAATGTCTGACGACTCAGAAAATCCGCTTCCCAATTTTCCACTCCTGGGATGTGGATTGCAGACAAGTGGCAGGAGTGAGTCTCCGCCCATTGAATGATTTTGGTCACTTCTTCCATCGCCAGGGAACTCCTTGTTCCCCCCTGATGGTTGATGTACGCAACAGTCGTCATGTTGTCTGATTGAAACCGTATGAACTTGGCCTTTGCTAGCTGAGGCCAAGCCTTGAGAGCATTGAGTATCGCTCTCAGTTCCAGAATATTTATCGGAAGAAGAGATTCTTCCCGAGACCAAAGACCCTGAGCTTTCAGGGGTCCCCAGACCGCGCCCCAGCCCACCAGACTGGCGTCGGTCGTGACAATGACCCACTCTGGTCTGCGGAAGCTCATCCCCTGTGACAGGTTGTCCAGGGACAGCCACCAACGGAGTGAATCTCTGGTCCTCTGATTTACTTGTATCGTCGGAGACAAGTCTGTATAGTCCCCATTCCACTGACTGAGCATGCACAGTTGTAATGGTCTTAGATGAATTCGCGCAAAAGGAACTATGTCCATTGCCGCTACCATCAAACCTATTACTTCCATGCACTGCGCTATGGAAGGAAGAGGAACAGAATGAAGTATTTGACAAGAGTTTAGAAGTTTTGATTTTCTGGCCTCTGTCAGAAAAATCCTCATTTCTAAGGAGTCTATTATTGTTCCCAAGAAGGGAACCCTTGTTGACGGAGATAGAGAACTTTTTTCTACGTTCACTTTCCACCCGTGAGATCTGAGAAAGGCCAGGACAATGTCCGTGTGAGCCTTTGCTTGAGGAAGGGACGACACTTGAATCAGAATGTCGTCCAAGTAAGGTACTACTGCAATGCCCCTTGGTCTTAGCACCGCTAGAAGGGACCCTAGTACCTTTGTGAAAATCCTTGGAGCAGTGGCTAATCCGAACGGAAGTGCCACAAATTGGTAATGCTTGTCCAGGAATGCGAACCTTAGGAACCGATGATGTTCCTTGTGGATAGGAATATGTAGATACGCATCCTTTAAATCCACCGTGGTCATGAATTGACCTTCCTGGATGGAAGGAAGAATTGTTCGAATGGTTTCCATTTTGAACGATGGAACCTTGAGAAACTTGTTTAGGATCTTGAGATCTAAGATTGGTCTGAATGTTCCCTCTTTTTTGGGAACTACGAACAGATTGGAGTAGAACCCCATCCCTAGTTCTCCTAATGGAACAGGATGAATCACTCCCATTTTTAACAGGTCTTCTACACAATGTAAGAATGCCTGTTTTTTTATGTGGTCTGAAGACAATTGAGACCTGTGGAACCTCCCCCTTGGGGGAAGCCCCTTGAATTCCAGAAGATAACCTTGGGAGACTATTTCTAGTGCCCAAGGATCCAGAACATCTCTTGCCCAAGCCTGAGCGAAGAGAGAGAGTCTGCCCCCCACCAGATCCGGTCCCGGATCGGGGGCCAACATCTCATGCTGTCTTGGTAGCAGTGGCAGGTTTCTTGGCCTGCTTTCCTTTGTTCCAGCCTTGCATTGGTCTCCAGGCTGGCTTGGCTTGAGAAGTATTACCCTCTTGCTTAGAGGACGTAGCACTTGGGGCTGGTCCGTTTCTGCGAAAGGGACGAAAATTAGGTTTATTTTTGGCCTTGAAAGACCTATCCTGAGGAAGGGCGTGGCCCTTGCCCCCAGTGATATCAGAGATAATCTCTTTCAAGTCAGGGCCAAACAGCGTTTTCCCCTTGAAAGGAATGTTAAGCAATTTGTTCTTGGAAGACGCATCCGCTGACCAAGATTTTAACCAAAGCGCTCTGCGCGCCACAATAGCAAAACCAGAATTTTTCGCCGCTAACCTAGCCAATTGCAAAGTGGCGTCTAGGGTGAAAGAATTAGCCAATTTGAGAGCATGAATTCTGTCCATAATCTCCTCATAAGAAGAAGAATTATTATTGAGCGCCTTTTCTAGCTCATCGAACCAGAAACACGCGGCTGTAGTGACAGGAACAATGCATGAAATTGGTTGTAGAAGGTAACCTTGCTGAACAAACATCTTTTTAAGCAAACCTTCTAATTTGTTATCCATAGGATCTTTGAAAGCACAACTATCTTCTATGGGTATAGTGGTGCGTTTGTTTAGAGTAGAAACCGCCCCCTCGACCTTGGGGACTGTCTGCCATAAGTCCTTTCTGGGGTCGACCATAGGAAACAATTTTTTAAATATGGGGGGAGGGACGAAAGGTATACCGGGCCTTTCCCATTCTTTATTTACAATGTCCGCCACCCGCTTGGGTATAGGAAAAGCTTCGGGGGGCCCCGGGACCTCTAGGAACTTGTCCATTTTACATAGTTTCTCTGGAATGACCAAATTCTCACAATCATCCAGAGTGGATAACACCTCCTTAAGCAGAGCGCGGAGATGTTCCAATTTAAATTTAAATTTAATCACATCAGGTTCAGCTTGTTGAGAAATTTTCCCTGAATCTGAAATTTCTCCCTCAGACAAAACCTCCCTGGCCCCCTCAGACTGGTGTAGGGGCCCTTCAGAACCAATATCATCAGCGTCCTCATGCTCTTCAGTATTTTCTAAAACAGAGCAGTCGCGCTTTCGCTGATAAGTGGGCATTTTGGCTAAAATGTTTTTGATAGAATTATCCATTACAGCCGTTAATTGTTGCATAGTAAGGAGTATTGGCGCGCTAGATGTACTAGGGGCCTCCTGAGTGGGCAAGACTGGTGTAGACGAAGGAGGGGATGATGCAGTACCATGCTTACTCCCCTCACTTGAGGAATCATCTTGGGCATCATTTTCTCTAAATTTTGTGTCACATAAATCACATCTATTTAAATGAGAAGGAACCTTGGCTTCCCCACATTCAGAACACAGTCTATCTGGTAGTTCAGACATGTTAAACAGGCATAAACTTGATAACAAAGTACAAAAAACGTTTTAAAATAAAACCGTTACTGTCACTTTAAATTTTAAACTGAACACACTTTATTACTGCAATTGCGAAAAAGTATGAAGGAATTGTTCAAAATTCACCAAAATTTCACCACAATGTCTTAAAGCCTTAAAAGTATTGCACACCAAATTTGGAAGCTTTAACCCTTAAAATAACGGAACCGGAGCCGTTTTTATATTTAACCCCTTTACAGTCCCTGGTATCTGCTTTGCTGAGACCCAACCAAGCCCAAAGGGGAATACGATACCAAATGACGCCTTCAGAAAGTCTTTTCTATGTATCAGAGCTCCTCACACATGCATCTGCATGTCATGCTTCTCAAAAACAAGTGCGCAATACAGGCGCGAAAATGAGACTCTGCCTATGATTAGGGAAAGCCCCTAGAGAATAAGGTGTCCAATACAGTGCCTGCCGGTTATTTTACATAATTCCCAAGATTAAAATAATTCCTCAAGGCTATGGAGTATAAAATATGTTTATATATAAATCGATTTAGCCCAGAAATTGTCTACAGTCTTAAAAAGCCCTTGTGAAGCCCTTTTTTTCTTTCTGTAATAAAAATGGCTTACCGGATCCCATAGGGAAAATGACAGCTTCCAGCATTACATCGTCTTGTTAGAATGTGTCATACCTCAAGCAGCAAAAGTCTGCTCACTGTTCCCCCAACTGAAGTTAATTCCTCTCAACAGTCCTGTGTGGAAACAGCCATCGATTTTAGTAACGGTTGCTAAAATCATTTTCCTCTTACAAACAGAAATCTTCATCTCTTTTCTGTTTCAGAGTAAATAGTACATACCAGCACTATTTTAAAATAACAAACTCTTGATTGAATAATAAAAACTACAGTTAAACACTAAAAAACTCTAAGCCATCTCCGTGGAGATGTTGCCTGTACAACGGCAAAGAGAATGACTGGGGAAGGCGGAGCCTAGGAGGGATCATGTGACCAGCTTTGCTGGGCTCTTTGCCATTTCCTGTTGGGGAAGAGAATATCCCACAAGTAAGGATGACGCCGTGGACCGGACAAACCTATGTTGGAGAAAGTAGCTGTTTGCAAGATACCAGCTTTCACCAACTACCAACTTGGTTATCTGCAAGATGAGTGGGTTTTTTTCTAAAGGATCACAGGGTCTTCAGAGCCCAATCACAACCCTTTAGTAGGTAGCTACCTGTCTACAGGGGCTCCAAGTGGCACACACTTATAATAATAGGTTGAAGTAGCAAAATCACCTACCCAACTGGACCCCCAAGGCACCCAGGTCTAAAAACCCCTTATGGAAGGGGAAATTTGATCTAAAATGAGTCAATGTTATTTACAAGAGATTTTCAAAAACAAATTAATTCCTAAGAAAACATTCCATACTTATCAAGCCTATAAGCTGGTTTTAAAAAGTGCTTTTAGCATGAGTAATTATGTCTAGAAAGTTGCAGAGGCCTACAGGAACTGAGGAACACTATACCCTCTCTATATTACTAACATGGGGCTATATCTTCTCAATCAACATGCAAAAAGTAGCTGCTGTTATAAAATATATCTTACTCAAGTCAAGAATTATAACAACATCCAAAAAAGAAGCCAGAGGCACCCCCAATCAATAAAGGGAAATTAAACACTAATTGTAAGCTAAAGTATAATGTACCTTCATATCTGAGAAGAATTTTGCAATGAAAAAAGCAGCTTATTTTGTCAAATGAGTACATCTTTATGTTTTTTCTTTTTACTGATTTCCCTGCTACCTCTGCCACTGTTGGCATATAACTGACATCACACCTCTCTTCTTATATAAATTAACAACTAATATACATAACACAACCATACTTATTTAACCCTTCCATGACAGTGTTCATTTTTTAAATTGAAATCCCACGATCGTGCACGCAATCGCAAGATTTCAATGATGGGAGCGGGTCAGGGGGGCGTCCCTATGACGCTAGGCATGTACTCCAGACTGCAATTGCATTCTGGAAGCATTGTTGGTTTCAGGGCAGCCAAACAACTAGGACGTTCTATTCCGTCCTAACGGCGCTAAAGCCCGGTGCGGTTAGGACGGAATAGAACGTAAGAATGGCGTTAAAAGGTTTTTACAACCAAATAAGTTATGTCTGTCATGCAGTGTCCTCTATTTCTGTCTTGCAGGCCCATCTGTTGAGTGTGAGGAATGCATCTAATCAGTATAATACTTGTGTTTCAACATGTGTTTATCTTTAACTGAAGCCTCACAGAATGGCTTGAGACTGCCGGACATTTAACGTCCACTTCTCATAGAATGGTTAGAAATGTCAGACTCCAATACAGTTTTTTCAAGATTTTGTTGACTTGATGGCAATATGTCATGTTTGTGAGCAGAATTAGGCATTAAGTCATCAGAATCTTTGGTTTGATTGCAGGAAGGATTAGAGCAATTAGCCACATACAACAATAACAACGGCTTTTAAGTTCCTTTTTATTACAAGCTTTTTTTTAATATATAAATTATATTGTCCTAAAACAAGAAGTGTTTTTAGAAAATTAGTAACCTTACCATAGAAACATTTAATACGCAGGAAGTGAAAGTTTTAAGAAATACTAACTACAAGACTATGCGCCTTTTTACCACACACAAATTACCACAGCACCTTTGGTTTAAACTTCCCTATAAAGTACAGTTAATGCCTGGATACTGCTCACTACTATGAAGGGTGAGACCAGTGACACATATAATGCTTCAACTCAAAATAAAGGTTAAACCCTTTCCCATTCTTGCACCTAAAAGATTATACATTATGGTATGAAAGGGGATAATGGTTCACATGTAACTTGGAGTGGACAAGTAAAAAAATGTGTCTTTCCCCCCTATGTTTGAGACACTGGGCTCAATATATCAAGGAGTGGATGCTGCTTCTTAAGACCACTGCACCTTAAAGGGATAGAAAGGTCAAAATTCAAATGTGCAAAACTGCATTTGAGTTTGAAACCGAAGCATTTATGAAATATACTTCCATTAGCAAAAATACTTCTAGTAAAATGTACACAAAAAAAACAACTAAAAAGCAGCTCAACTAGTAAGTGCTAAGAACAAAATATTAATATTAATTCTTTAGGTGAATACCAAATCAACATACAAATATAGTACAATAATAAGAATAAATAAATAATTAATTAATTAAAAACTTGAGTTTATAATACAGACCGGAGAAGTCCCACTGAAAACAAGATTCTCCCTATTGTTCCTATTAAAAAAATCTTACTGTGCAGGTCCACTCTTTGTAAACCACCAATGTATATCTGGGAGTATAAATACTTTACTTCAATGTGTAGTCTTGGGTTCCTAAACTGGATAGCTCTCCCTTGGTGGGACCGTTGGTGCAGCTTCTACACTTTCTAAATACTAAGTAGTACTCAGGTAGAAACAATCACTAGAAATACAAGCACAAAGAAGCGCAACCATGATTCAAGGTAAAAATCTACAAAACATTTATTGAGCACACAATATTATGCACTTACTAAAATGCAATAAAATATCGCCTTTTGTAGTAGGTCCATGTACGGCACTTAGCGGTACTCCAGACACTCTGCAAGCTGTTATTCACTCTTGGATATCTACAGACAAGTTGCCTTCAGTGCGCATGCGCTCGCAGTCTAAAATGGGAATTGGGAAAAACAAACCAACATACAAGTTTTATATATATAATAAAATAAGTGAATCCCAAATTTTACAGTATAGGGCGGAGTCTATTAACCTCTTGAGTGCTAACGACGGCTCTGAGCCGTCGCAAATTGTCTCACTTAGGTGCTAATGACGGCTCAGAGCCGTCGCTAGCACTCTCCCACCTTAAGGGAGATCTGGAGGCTCCTACCACGGCGATCAGGCATGTACTGTATAGTGACAGGCATCGCCGAGGCTTCACGTTTTGCGCAATGACATCACGTGCAATGACGTGATGACGTCACCACGCAACTTTATTTAAAATGGATAATGTTAAGTATAGGGAAAGGGGGCATGCTGCTTAGAAGCCTGTATTTAAGGCATCTAAGCAGCAACAGACCCCCAAGACCCACCGTTGGAAAGGTAATCGCCTAACCTTTCCAACGGTATAAGTCTTGGGGATCTGTAAAAAAAAAAAAATTCAGCTTAGCACCCAGGTGGGAACGTGCTTAGCACTCAAAGGGTTAAACAAATTAATGTACAGCGTCATGTGGCCCCACAAAATTTAACTAGAACTATTATGGTTGTTTCACACAACCGTTAAATTTTGTGGGGCCACATGACGCTATACATTAATTTGTTTAATAGAATCCACCCTATACTGTAAAATTTGAAAATTTGGGATTCACATATTTTATTATATTTGTAAAACTGTATGTTGGATTGTTCTTCCCAATTCCCATTCTTACGCTGCGCGCATGCAAACTGAAGGCATCTCACCTGTAGAAATCATGGACCCTCTGATGCAGCTTATTAAGCTGATCGTGAGGAGTCAGGCCTTGTGCGCATGTGCGGTATTGTGCGTGCATACGCAATGCAGTCAAATGGCCAAAGAATTCCTCAACCCTTTGCTTAGACCTAAACAGCTGATTTTTGGAGGTTGGGACGTTTGCGAATGCGCAGTGAGTACCTCACGCCTCCAACAGTTGATTTCATGTCACCGGCAGTGACGCGAGTCCGGAATTTTTATGCGTTGAGAATAATTTTAGAACACTGGCTCCTAAGCTTACATTCTTGCTTTTTCAATAAAGATACCAAGAGAACAAATACAAATTGATAATAGGAGTAAATTAGAAAGTTGCTTTAAATTGCATGCTCTATCTGAATCATGAAAGTTTAATTTTGACTAGACTATTCCTTTTAAGACTGCAGAAATTTTTTCCTTTTTATTCCAAGCAATCACCCTTGGAAGAAGCACAATTGGTGGAAACAGATAAACTAGATGAAAGGACCAAGGAACTGCTAATGCATCTATCAATTCCACTTGAGGATTTCTTGACCTCGACACATATATGGGGAGCTTGTGGTTTAGGTGATATGCCATCAAGTCGATCTATGAGAGGCCCCATTGATGCATCAACTGATCTAAAGTCTCCTGATTGAGGGACCAGCTTGCCAGTTGTTGACCCCGGGAATGTGAATTGCTGAAATGGTACACTGATGAATTTCTGCCCAATTAAGGATGTAAGAAACAGCTTTTATCACTAGAGCACTGTGAGTACCACCCTGATGATTGATATAGGCTATCACCGTCATGTTGTCTGACGGAAAACTAATGAAAGGAACTGACCTGAAGAGAGCCCAAGCCTAAAACACTCTGAAGATGGTGCAGAGTTCCAGGATATTTATTGGTAGCCTCACCGCTAAAGAAGACCAAACTGACACCCTTGAGAACCCCAGACTGCATCCCAACCTGAAAGGCTGGCATCCGTGGTAATTATTACCTATGACGGACAAAGGAAATCTCTTCCCTGAGAAACTGGAAAGGGGGATATCCACCAAGAAAAAGATAGTCTAACTAAAGGGTCTAAATGGATTAACTGGGACAAGTTGGTGTGGTCTCCATTTAACTGCCTTAGCATGCATAGTTGTAGTGGACGCTAATTAAACAGTGCAAACGGAATGGCTTCTAATGCTGACACCATCAGGCCCACTACCTTCATGCACTGAGCCATTGAAGCCTGAGATAGAGATTGCAGGTTCCGACAGGCAGATTGAAGTTTGATCTTGTGTTGCTCTGTTAGAAATAGCCGCATGAAGAATGAGTCTATGACCACTCCCAGAAATGACACCCTTGTAAGAGGAGTCAGAGAACTCTTGGCAATGTTTACATTCCAAAAATGACTACAAAGAAATCAGAGTAGTTTCTCTGTATGAAAAGTAAAGAGGAAGCTTGAACCAAAACATCATGCAAATAGTGAGCAACAGCTATAACCTGAGCCCTGACAACTGATAGCAGTGCCCCAGAACTTTGTTAAAAATCCTGAGAGCTCTACCTAGACCAAAAGGAAGTGCTACAAACTAATAGTGCCTGTCAAGGAAAGCAAAAAAAAAAAAAGAAAGAAAGAAACTGGTGTTCTTTGTGAATAGGGATGTGAAAGTAAGCATCCTTTAAATCTATAGTTGTCATGAACTGACCTTTAAGAACAAAAAGGACAAATGGATCGGATAGTTTTCAATTTGAAAAAAGGAACCTTCAAGAATTTGTTTAAGGTTTTCAGATCCAGGATGAACGTGCCCTCCTTCTTTGGAACGATAAAAAGTTTGGAATAAAATCCCTTCCTTTGTTCTGACATGTGAACAGGCACAATCACGCCTATCTCCTCCAAATCTCAAACACACTGAAGGAATGCCAATCTTTTTTCTGGTCTCTTTGAGGCATAAGAAACCTCTCTTGAGGAGGCCGCAAGTGAAAACCTATTCTGTACCCATGAGAAATAATTTCTATTACCCTGGAGTCCTGAACAGACTGAGACCAGACCTTCTGAAAAAGGCTTAACCTGCTCCCTACCAGAAATTAGTCTGGATCGGTGACCGCACTTTAATTTTGCATTGGAAGGAGATTTCTTGTTCTGCTTGGATTTATTCCAAACTTGACTGGGTTTTCAGGTAGATTTTGTGGGATTGATCTTTTGATAAGATGATTTCTGTTTTCTGGACTGACGAAAGGAGCAAAAATGATTATTGGATTTACCCTTAGATGTAGATTTTTTTTTATCCTGGGTCAAAAATGCTCCCTTACAATCCGTGACGGTGGAAATAACAGAATCCAAACCAGGACCAAACAAAATCTTTCCTTTATAGGATAAGGTTAGAAGTCTTGACTTTGAAACCATGTCAGTAGACCAAGATTTCAACCATAGAGCCCTTCTAGTGAGAACGAGAGCCATATTTTTAACATAACGAATAAAGGAGTTAGCCAAACGCAAGCAACATATATGTTCTTGAATGTCTTTTAAAGTTGATTCCTCTGACACCAACTCAGAAAAGGAATCGCACCAGAGAAATGCTGCACTCGCAAAATAAGTGATATCTATCGCTGTTTAAAACAAAAGACATACTTGATTGAAGGTTTTTCTGAGGTAACTTTCCAGCTTCCTAGCCATAGGATCTCTGAAATATGTGCTGTCTTCCAGAAGAATCGTGGTCCTTTTAGCTAAAGTAGAGACCACCATCCACTTTTGGAATAGTTTCCAAAAGTTGCAAATTAAGATTTGGTACTGGAAACATTTTTTTAATTGTACTGGAAAAACATCCATTGCCTTAGACATTGGTTTAAAGATAAGATCCAGTTGTTTTATGGCCTTATTCTCAACAGGTTTAGGATCCAGAACTTCTAAAAACTGCAAAACGTCCTTAAGTAAGGAACGAAGATGCTCAAGCTTAAAATTAAAAGTTGCCTCATCAGATTCAAGATCCAAGTTTAAGGACAAGTCCTCAGAAGACAACTCATCCTCAGAGAGTAAAGAACAGACATCAGTCAGATGGGTACATCACCTCTAGCAGAGGAACTAGAGGAAATACATTTTCGCTGATGCTTACTTGAACTAAGGAAATTTGATAATAGAAGTAAATTAGAAACTTTTTTTTAAATTGCATTCTCTGTCTGACTCGCAAAATAACTAAATATAGAGATAGGCTTTCACAGTGATCAAACATTGAACGGCTTGTGAAGTGTGAACAAAAATATAGAGATATTTTCTCTCACTGCACTCACTTAGATGCAGCGCTGGTATTACGAGTTTTCAGAAACCCGTCGTTAAAAGACAAGAAGTGAGCGTTGAGCAAAATTTGGCTCATTACCGCACTCCAATAATACCAGCGCTGCTTAAGTCAGCGGTGAGCTGGTGTAACGTGCTCGTGCACGATTTCCCTATAGGAATCAACAGGGAGAGCCGGCTGAAAAAAAGTCTAACACCTGCAAAAAAGCAGCGTAAAACTCCTTAACGCAGCCCCATTGATTCCTATGGGGAAATAAAATTTATGACTACGCCTAACACCTTAACATGAACCCTGAGTCAAAACAACCCTAATCGTACACTTATTAACCCCTAATCTGCCGCCCCCAACATCGCCGAAACCTGCATTATATTATTAACCCCTAATCTGCTGCCACCAACATCGCTGACACCTACATTATATTTATTAACTCCTAATCTGCCGTCCCCAATATTGCCGCCACCTACCTACACTTATTAACCCCTAATCTGCTGCCCCCAACGTCACCGCCACTATAATAAACATATTAACCCCTAAACCGCCACACTCCTACCTTGCAAACATTAGTTAAATATTATTAACCCCTAATCTGCCGTCCCCAATATCGCCGCCACCTACCTACATTTATTAACCCCTAATCTGCCGCCCCCAACGTCGCCACCACTATAGTCTAACCCTAAACCTAACACCCCCTTACTTAAATATAATTTAAATAAATCTAAATAAATATTACTATCATTAACTAAATTATTCCTATTTAAAACTAAATACTTACCTATAAAATAAACCATAAACTAGCTACAATATAACTAATAGTTACATTGTAGCTAGCTTAGGATTTATTTTTATTTTACAAGCAAGTTTGTATTTATTTTAACTAGGTAAAATAGTTATTAAATAGTTATTAACTATTTAATAACTACCTAGTTAAAATAAAGACAAATGTACCTGTAAATAAAACCTAACCTAAGTTACAATAACACCTAACACTACACTATAATAAAATAAATTAACTAAATTAAATACAATTACCTAAATTAAATTAGCTAAAGTACAAACAAACAAACAGTAAATTACAGAAAATAATAAACAAATTACAGAAATTTAAACTAATTACACCTAATCTAATAGCCCTATCAAAATAAAAAAAGCCCCCCAAAATAAAAAAAACTTAGCCTAAAAAAAAAACTACAAACAGCCCTTAAAAGGGCCTTCTGCGGGGCATTGCCCCAAAGTAATCAGCTCTTTTACCTGTAAAAAAAATACAAACAACCCCCCAACAGTAAAACCCACCACCCACACCCCAAATAAAATACTAGCTAAAAAACTTAAGCTCCCCGTTGCCCTGAAAAGGATTAGCTCTTTTGCAAGCCCAAACCCCTAATCTAAAAAATAAACCCACCCAATACACCCTTAAAAAAACCTAACACTAACCCCCTGAAGATCGACTTACCGGGAGACGTCTTCATCCAAGCCGGGCGAAGTGGTCCTCCAGACGGGCAGAAGTCTTCATCCAGACAGCATCTTCTATCTTCATCCCCCCCAACAGTAAAACCCACCACCCACACAACCAACCCCCCAAATAAAATACTAGCTAAAAAACCTAAGCTCCCCGTTGCCCTGAAAAGGGCATTTGGATGAGCATTGCCCTTAAAAGGGCAGTTAGCTCTTTTGCAAGCCCAAACCCCTAATCTAAAAAATAAACCCACCCAATACACCCTTAAAAAAACCTAACACTAACCCCTTGAAGATCACCCTACCATGAGAAGTCTTCACCCAACCGGGCCGAAGTCCTCAACAAAGCCAGCAGAAGTGGTCCTCCAGACAGGCAGAAGTGGTCCTCCAGACGGGCAGAAGTCTTCATCCAGACAGCATCTTCTATCTTCATCCATCCGGCGCGGAGCGGCTCCATCTTCAAGAAATCCGACGCGGAGCATCCTCTTCTTCCGACGACTAAAACAGAATGAAGGTACCTTTAAGTGACGTCATCCAAGATGGCGTCCCTTAGATTCCGATTGGCTGTTCCAATCAGCCAATAGAATGCGAGCTCAATCCTATTGGCTGATTGGATCAGCCAATAGGATTGAACTTCAATCCTATTGGCTGATTGCATCCAATCGGAATCTAAGGGACGCCTTCTTGAATGACGTCACTTAAAGGTACCTTAATTCTGTTTTAGTAGTCGGAAGAAGAGGATGCTCCGCGTTGGATGTCTTGAAGATGGAGCCGCTCTGCACCGGATGGATGAAGATAGAAGATGCCGTCTGGATGAAGACTTCTGCCCGTCTGGAGGACTACTTTGCCCGGCTTGGATGAAGACGTCTCGCAGTAAGTCGATCTTCAGGGGATTAGTGTTAGTTTTTTTTTAAGGGTGTATTGGGTGGGTTTATTTTTTTTTAGATTAGGGGTTTAGACTTGCAAAAGAGCTCACTGCCCTTTTAAGGGCAATGCCCATCCAAATGCCCTGTTCAGGGCAATGGGGAGCTTAGTTTTTTTTAGCTATTATTTTATTTGGGGGGTTGGTTGTGTGGGTGGTGGGTTTTACTGTTGGAGGTGTTGTTTGTATTTTTTTACAGGTAAAAGAGCTGATTACTTTGGGGCAATGCCCCGCAAAAGGCCCTTTTAAGGGCTATTGGTAGTTTAGTTTAGTCTAGGGTTTTTTTTATTTTGGGGGGGTCTTTTTTATTTTAATAGGGCTATTAGTTTAGGTGTAATTAGTTTAAATTTCTGTAATTTGTTTATTATTTTATGTAATTTAGTGTTTGTTTTTGTACTTTAGCTAATTTAATTTATTTAATTGTTGTTAATTTAGATAATTTATTTAATTATAGTGTAGTGTTAGGTGTTAGTGTAACTTAGGTTAGGTTTTATTTTACAGGTAAATTTGTCTTTATTTTAACTAGGTAGTTATTAAATAGTTAATAACTATTCTACCTAGTTAAAATAAATACAAACTTGCCTGTAAAAATAAATCCTAAGCTAGCTACAATGTAACTATTAGTTATATTGTAGCTATCTTAGGGTTTATTTTACAGGTAAGTATTTAGTTTTAAATAGGAATAATTTAGTTAATGATAGGAATATTTATTTAGATTTATTTAAATTATATTTAAGTTAGGGGGTGTTAGGTTTAGGGTTAGAATTAGGTTTAGGGGTTAATAACTTTACTATAGTGGCAGCGATGTAGGTGGCGGCAGATTAGGGGTTAATAAATGTAGGTAGGTGGCGGCGATGTTACGGCCAGCAGATTAGGGGTTAATAATATTTAACTAATGTTTGCGAAGCGGGAGTGCGACGGTTTAGGGGTTAATATGTTTATTATAGTTGCGGCGAAATTGGGGGCGGCAGATTAGGGGTTTAATAAGTGTAGGTAAGTGGCGGCGACATTGGGGGCGGCAGATGAAGGGTTAATAAATATAATGTAGGTGTCGGCGATGTTGGGGTCAGCAGATTAGGGGTTAATACATATAATGTAGGTGGCGGCGGTGTCCGGAGCGGCAGATTAGGGGCTACATTTTTATTTTAGTATTTGCGATGCAGGAGGGCCTCGGTTTAGGGGTTAATAGGTAGTTTATAGTTGTTAGTGTACTTTTTAGCACTTTAGTTATGAGTTTTATGATACAGCATTGTATCATAAAACTCTTAACTACTGACTTTTAAATGCGTTAGGACTCTTGACGGGGTAGGGTGTACCGCTCACTTTTTGTCCTCCCAGGACAGACTCATAATATCAGCGCTATGGAAGTCCCATAGAAAAAAGACTTTACGAAGTTTACGTAAGTCGTTTTGCGTTAAGGCCAAAGAAGTGTGCGGTGACCCTAAACCTGCAAGACTCGTAATACCAGCGGGCATAAAAAAGCAGCGTTAGGACCTCTTAACGCTGCTTTTTTACCCTAACGCACACCTCGTAATCTAGCCGTATGAAAGTACATTGCACTTTTACTAACCATAATTAAACATTTTCTATTTCAATCTCAAATTGTTTCAAGTCTCTTTAAATGGACATAAAAGCAGGGCGTTTCAGAAAACCGTTTTATGTCCCTTTAAAGTCTAGCCTGTTAGGAATACTTGAGAACTAGAATTCATGAGTTTTTAACAAACTGCTTAACTTTGGCAGGATATATTTTAATGGTGTGTTTTAAGTGCATACAAATGAAAAGAAAATGTAAAACAATGACAGTGTTGTGTTAACATAAATGTGCATACACACATGCACAGGTACATTTTTTAATTTGTTTCTTTTTTCCTTTGGATCGGTGTCCAAGATCCCCCCTTTAAATAAACGAAGGGGCCTGAATGAACAAGGCACCTATTCACTCAAGCCCTCCTTTCTCAATCCCTCTAATGTTTGGCTTATTTCAAATAAAATAAAGTGATATGTGCTGCCTGCTCCTTCTTTCAGGCGAGTCCAGACCCGCTGCTCATTAGTGGCTCATGTCTGGCTTGGGAGAGGCAAGTCCCGTATCCTGATTTTCAGAATGAATATTAGAAGGGGGATGGGTTGGCAGTGAGAGGCACCCACAGAAAGGAAAAATTCCAAACGAAGAGATGGGGAAACCTGCCTTTCTTCAGGGATAGAAAGAACCATTATTCCAAAGGCTGTGTTGAGGATTCCTGAGGGCAAAGGGAATGACAGAGTTAAAGAGTTATCATACACTTAAAGGAAGCTTGAGGGGAATTCTCCCCTCATATTCAGAAGGTTGAGAGAAATGCTATTTTCTGAAAAGGAATCCTACACTCTTATAAAAAAGAATTGTAGACTCAATGGCAGAATGGAAAATCTTAGGCAAGGTGAGACAGAATACTGCTCTCATAGGCAGGGAGAGAGAGAATACTGCTCTCATAGACAGGGTGAGAGAGAATACTGCTCTCATAGGCAGGGTGAGAGGGAATACAGCTCTCATAGGCAGGGTGAGAGAGAATACTGCTCTCATAGGCAGGGTGAGAGGGAATACAGCTCTCATAGGCAGGGTGAGAGGGAATACTGCTCTCATAGGCAGGGTGAGAGAGAATACAGCTCTCATAGGCAGGGTGAGAGAGAATACTGCTCTCATAGGCAGGGTGAGAGAGAATACTGCTCTCATAGGCAGAGTGAGAAAAAATACTGCTCTCATAGGCAGGGTGAGAGAGAATACTGCTCTCATAGGCAGGGTGAGAAAAAATACTGCTCTCATAGGCAGGGTGAGAGGGAATACAGCTCTCATAGACAGGGTGAGAGGGAATACAGCTCTCATAGGCAGGGTGAGAGGGAATACTGCTCTCATAGACAGGGTGAGAGAGAATACTGCTCTCATAGGCAGGGTGAGAGGGAATACAGCTCTCATAGGCAGGGTGAGAGGGAATACAGCTCTCATAGGCAGGGTGAGAAAAAATACTGCTCTCATAGACAGGGTGAGAGAGAATACTGCTCTCATAGGCAGGGTGAGAGAGAAAACTGATCTCATAGGCAGGGTGAGAGAGAATACAGCTCTCATAGGCAGGGTGAGAGGGAATACAGCTCTCATAGGCAGGGTGAGAGAGAATACAGCTCTCATAGGCAGGGTGAGAGGGAATAAAGCTCTCATAGGCAGGGTGAGAAAAAATACTGCTCTCATAGGCAGGGTGAGAGAGAATACTGCTCTCATAGGCAGGGTGAGAGGGAATATTGCTCTCATAGGCAGGGTGAGAGGGAATACTGCTCTCATAGGCAGGGTGAGAGGGAATATTGCTCTCATAGGCAGGGTTAGCTGGAATACAGCTCTCATAGACAGGGTTAGCTGGAATACAGCTCTCATAGGCAGGGTGAGACAGAATACTGCTCTCATAGGCAGGGTTAGCTGGAATACAGCTCTCATAGACAGGGTTAGCTGGAATACAGCTCTCATAGGCAGGGTGAGAAAAAATACTGCTCTCATAGACAGGGTTAGAGAGAATACTGCTCTCATAGGCAGGGTGACAGAGAATACTGCTCTCATAGACAGGGTGACAGAGAATACTGCTCTCATAGGCAGGGTGAGAGGGAATATTGCTCTCATAGACAGGGTGAGAGAGAATATTGCTCTCATAGGCAGGGTGAGAGAGAATACTGCTCTCATAGACAGGGTGAGAGAGAATACTGCTCTCATAGGCAGGGTGAGAGAGAATACTGCTCTCATAGACAGGGTGAGAGAGAATACTGCTCTCATAGACAGGGTGAGAGAGAATACTGCTCTCATAGACAGGGTGAGAGAGAATACTGCTCTCATAGACAGGGTGAGAGAGAATACTGCTCTCATAGACAGGGTGAGAGAGAATACTGCTCTCATAGACAGGGTGAGAGAGAATACTGCTCTCATAGGCAGGGTGAGAGAGAATACTGCTCTCATAGGCAGGGTGAGAAAAAATACTGCTCTCATAGACAGGGTGAGAGAGAATACTGCTCTCATAGGCAGGGTGAGAGAGAATACTGCTCTCATAGACAGGGTGAGAGAGAATACTGCTCTCATAGGCAGGGTGAGAGAGAATACTGCTCTCATAGACAGGGTGAGAAAAAATACTGCTCTCATAGACAGGGTGAGAGGGAATACAGCTCTCATAGACAGGGTGAGAGAGAATACAGCTCTCATAGGCAGGGTGAGAAAAAATACTGCTCTCATAGACAGGGTTAGCTGGAATACAGCTCTCATAGGCAGGGTGAAACAGAATACTGCTCTCATACGGCTAGATTTAGAGTTTGTCGGTAAGGACCCGCGTAGCTAACGCTGGCTTTTTTCTGGCCGCTCCTTTAAAATAACTCTGGTATTGAGAGTCCATATAATGTCAGCGTTAGGCTCCAAAAAAGGAGCGTAGAGCATATTTAACGCAAATGCAACTCTCGATACCAGAGTTGCTTACGGACGCGGCCAGCCTCAAAAACGTGCTCGTGCACGATTCCCCCATAGGAAACAATGGGGCTGTTTGAGCTGAAAAAAAACCTAACACCTGCAAAAAAGCCGCGTTCAGCTTCTAACGCAGCCCCATTATTTGCTATGGGGAAACACTTCCTAACTCTGCACCTAACACTCTAACATGTACCCCGAGTCTAAACACCCCTAGCCTTACACTTATTAACCTCTAATCTGCCGCCACCGCTATCGCTGACCCCTGCATATTATTATTAACCCCTAATCTGCAGCTCCGTAAACCGCCGCTACTTACATTATCCCTATGTACCCCTAATCTGCTGCCCCTAACACCGCCGACCCCTATATTATATTTATTAACCCCTAATCTGCCCCCCACAACGTCGCCTCCACCTGCCTACACTTATTAACCCCTAATCTGCCGACCGGACCTGAGCGCTACTATAATAAAGTTATTAACCCCTAATCCGCCTCACTAACCCTATAATAAATAGTATTAACCCCTAATCTGCCCTCCCTAACATCGCCGACACCTAACTTCAATTATTAACCCCTAATCTGCCGACTGGAGCTCACCGCTATTCTAATAAATGTATTAACCCCTAAAGCTAAGTCTAACCCTAACACTAACACCCCCCTAAGTTAAATATAATTTTAATCTAACGAAATTAACTCTTATTAAATAAATTATTCCTATTTAAAGATAAATACTTACCTGTAAAATAAATCCTAATATAGCTACAATATAAATTATAATTATATTATAGCTATTTTAGGATTAATATTTATTTTACAGGTAACTTTGTAATTATTTTAACCAGGTACAATAGCTATTAAATAGTTAAGAACTATTTAATGGAACCGTCATTCGTCGTTCAGTCGTCGGCCAGGATGGATGTTTCGCGTCGGAGGTCTTCAGGATGCTGCCGCTCCACTCCGGATGGATGACGATAGAAGATGCCTCTTGGATGAAGACTTCAATCAGATGGAAGACCTCTTCTGCCCCGCTTGGATGAAGACTTCTACCGGATGGAGGACCTATTCTTGCTCCCCCACAACGTCGCCGCCAGCTACCTACAATAATTAACCCCTAATCTGCCGACCGCAAAGAGCCGCCACCTACATTATAGCTATGTACCCCTAATCTGCTGCCCCTAACACCGCCGACCCCTATATTATATTTATTAACCCCTAATCTGCCCCCCTCAACGTCGCCTCCACCTGCCTACACTTATTAACCCCTAATCTGCCGAGCGGACCTGAGCGCTACTATAATAAAGTTATTAACCCCTAATCCGCCTCACTAACCCTATAATAAATAGTATTAACCCCTAATCTGCCCTCCCTAACATCGCCGACACCTAACTTCAATTATTAACCCCTAATCTGCCGACTGGAGCTCACCGCTATTCTAATAAATGTATTAACCCCTAAAGCTAAGTCTAACCCTAACACTAACACCCCCCTAAGTTAAATATAATTTTAATCTAACGAAATTAATTAACTCTTATTAAATAAATTATTCCTATTTAAAGATAAATACTTACCTGTAAAATAAACCCTAATATAGCTACAATATAAATTATATTTATATTATAGCTATTTTAGGATTAATATTTATTTTACAGGTAACTTTGTAATTATTTTAACCAGGTACAATAGCTATTAAATAGTTAAGAACTATTTAATAGCTAAAATAGTTAAAATAATTACAAATTTACCTGTAAAATAAATCCTAACCTAAATTACAATTAAACCTAACACTACACTATCAATAAATTAATTAAATAAAATACCTATAATTATCTACAATTAAACCTAACACTACACTATCAATAAATAAATTAAATACAATTCCTACAAATAAATACAATGAATTAAACTAACTAAAGTACAAAAAATAAAAAAGAACTAAGTTACAAAAAATAAAAAAATATTTACAAACATTAGAAATATATTACAACAATTTTAAACTAATTACACCTACTCTAAGCCCCCTAATAAAATAACAAAGCCCCCCAAAATAAAAAAAATGCCCTACCCTATTCTAAATTACTAAAGTTCAAAGCTCTTTTACCTTACCAGCCCCGAACAGGGCCCTTTGCGGGGCATGCCCCAAGAAGTTCAGCTCTTTTGCCTTTAAAAAAACATACAATACCCCCCCCCAAACATTACAACCCACCACCTACATACCCCTAATCTAACCCAAACCCCCCTTAAATAAACCTAACACTAAGCCCCTGAAGATCTCCCTACCTTGAGTCGTCTTCACCCAGCCGAGCCAAATTCTTCATCCAAGCAGAGCAAGAAGAGGTCCTGCATCCGGTAGAAGTCCTCATCCAAGCGGGGCAGAAGAGGTCTTCCATCCGATTGAAGTCTTCATCCAAGAGGCATCTTCTATCGTCATCCATCCGGAGCGGAGCGGAGGATTCTATCAGCCAATCGGAATTAAGGTAGGAAAAATCTGATTGGTTGATTGAATCAGCCTATCAGATTGAGCTTGCATTCTATTGGCTGATCGGAACAGCCAATAGAATGCGAGCTCAATCTGATTGGCTGATTGGATCAGCCAATCGGATTGAACTTGATTCTGATTGGCTGATTCCATCAGCCAATCAGAATATTCCTATCTTAATTCCGATTGGCTGATAGAATCCTATGAGCCAATCGGAATTCGAGGGACACCATCTTGGATGACGTCATTTAAAGGAACCGTCATTCGTCGTTCAGTCGTCGGCCAGGATGGATGTTTTGCGTCGGAGGTCTTCAGGATGCTGCCGCTCCACTCCGGATGGATGACGATAGAAGATGCCTCTTGGATGAAGACTTCAATCAGATGGAAGACCTCTTCTGCCCCGCTTGGATGAAGACTTCTACCGGATGGAGGACCTATTCTTGCTCCGCTTGGATGAAGAATTTGGCTCGGCTGGATGAAGACGACTCAAGGTAGGGAGATCTTCAGGGGCTTAGTGTTAGGTTTATTTAAGGGGGGTTTGGGTTAGATTAGGGGTATGTGGGTGGTGGGTTGTAATGTGGGGGGGGGGGGGGTATTGTATGTTTTTTTAAAGGCAAAAGAGCTGAACTTCATGGGGCATGCCCCGCAAAGGGCCCTGTTCAGGGCTGGTAAGGTAAAAGAGCTTTGAACTTTAGTAATTTAGAATAGGGTAGGGCATTTTTTTTATTTTGGGGGGCTTTGTTATTTTATTAGGGGGCTTAGAGTAGGTGTAATTAGTTTAAAATTGTTGTAATATATTTCTAATGTTTGTAAATATTTTTTTATTTTTTGTAACTTAGTTCTTTTTTATTTTTTGTACTTTAGTTAGTTTAATTCATTATATTTATTTGTAGGAATTGTATTTAATTTATTTATTGATAGTGTAGTGTTAGGTTTAATTGTAGATAATTATAGGTATTTTATTTAATTAATTTATTGATAGTGTAGTGTTAGGTTTAATTGTAACTTAGGTTAGGATTTATTTTACAGGTAAATTTGTAATTATTTTAACTATTTTAGCTATTAAATAGTTCTTAACTATTTAATAGCTATTGTACCTGGTTAAAATAATTACAAAGTTACC
This sequence comes from Bombina bombina, assembly GCF_027579735.1. Classification (NCBI taxonomy): domain Eukaryota; kingdom Metazoa; phylum Chordata; class Amphibia; order Anura; family Bombinatoridae; genus Bombina; species Bombina bombina. The sequence goes on along the minus strand of NC_069501.1, from coordinate 1,060,958,168 downwards.
TGTAAAATAAATATTTATCCTAAAATAGCTATAATATAAATATAATTTATATTGTAGCTATATTAGGGTTTATTTTACAGGTAAGTATTTATCTTTAAATAGGAATAATTTATTTAATAAGAGTTAATTAATTTCGTTAGATTAAAATTATATTTAACTTAGGGGGGTGTTAGTGTTAGGGTTAGACTTAGCTTTAGGGGTTAATACATTTATTAGAATAGCGGTGAGCTCCAGTCGGCAGATTAGGGGTTAATAATTGAAGTTAGGTGTCGGCGATGTTAGGGAGGGCAGATTAGGGGTTAATACTATTTATTATAGGGTTAGTGAGGCGGATTAGGGGTTAATAACTTTATTATAGTAGCGCTCAGGTCCGCTCGGCAGATTAGGGGTTAATAAGTGTAGGCAGGTGGAGGCGACGTTGAGGGGGGCAGATTAGGGGTTAATAAATATAATATAGGGGTCGGCGGTGTTAGGGGCAGCAGATTAGGGGTACATAGCTATAATGTAGGTGGCGGCTCTTTGCGGTCGGCAGATTAGGGGTTAATTATTGTAGGTAGCTGGCGGCGACGTTGTGGGGGGCAGGTTAGGGGTTAATAAATATAATATAGGGGTCAGCGGTGTTAGGGGCAGCAGATTAGGGGTACATAAGGATAACGTAGGTGGCGGTCGGCAGATTAGGGGTTAAAAAAATTAAATCGAGTGGCGGCGATGTGGGGGGGCCTCGGTTTAGGGGTACATAGGTAGTTTATGGGTGTTAGTGTACTTTAGAGTACAGTAGTTAAGAGCTTTATGAACCGGCGTTAGCCCAGAAAGCTCTTAACTACTGACTTTTTTCTGCGGCTGGAGTTTTGTCGTTAGATTTCTAACACTCACTTCAGACACGACTAAATACCGGAGTTAGAAAAATCCCATTGAAAATATAGGATACGCAATTGACGTAAGGGGATCTGCGGTATGGAAAAGTCGCGGCTGAAAAGTGAGCGTTAGACCCTTTTTTGACTGACTCCAAATACCGGCGGTAGCCTAAAACCAGCGTTAGGAGCCTCTAACGCTGGTTTTCACGGCTACCGCCAAACTCCAAATCTAGGCCATAGGCAGGGTGAGAGGGAATACAGCTCTCATAGGCAGGGAATAAAGCTCTCATAGACAGGGTGAGAGGGAATATTGCTCTCATAGGCAGGGTAAGACAGAATACTGATCTCATAGGCAGGGTGAGAAAAAATACTGCTCTCATAGGCAGGGTGAAAGGAAATATTGCTCTCATAGGCAGGGTGAGAGAGAATACAGCTCTCATAGGCAGGGTGAGAGAGAATACAGCTCTCATAGGCAGGGTGAGCTGGAATACAGCTCTCATAGGCAGGGTGAGAAAAAATACTGCTCTCATAGGCAGGGTGAGAAAAAATACTGCTCTCATAGGCAGGGTGAGAGGGAATACAGCTCTCATAGGCAGGGTGAGAAAAAATATTGCTCTCATAGGCAGGGTGAGAGGGAATACAGTTCTCATAGGCAGGGTGAGAGGGAATACAGCTCTCATAGGTAGGGTGAGAAAAAATACTGCTCTCATAGACAGGGTGAGAGGGAATACAGCTCTCATAGGCAGGGTGAAAGGGAATACAGCTCTCATAGGCAGGGTGAGAGGGAATGCAGCTCTCATAGACAGGGTGAGAGGGAATGCAGCTCTCATAGGCAGGGTGAGAGGGAAAACTGATTTCACAAGCAGGGTGAGAGGGAATACAGCTCTCATAGGCAGGGTGAGAAAAAATACTGCTCTCATAGGCAGGTTGAAAGGAAATATTGCTCTCATAGGCAGGGTGAGCTGGAATACAGCTCTCATAGGCAGGGTGAGAGGGAATACAGCTCTCATAGGCTGGGTGAGAGGGAATATTGCTGTCATAGGCAGGGTGAGAAAAAATAGTGCTCTCATAGGCAGGGTGAGAAAAAATAGTACTCTCATAGGCAGGGTGAGAAAAAATAGTGCTCTCATAGGCAGGGTGAATGGAAATATTGCTCTCATAGGCAGGGTGAGAGGGAATACAGCTCTCATAGGCAGGGTGAGAAAAAATACTGCTCTCATAGGCAGGGTGAGAGGGAATACAGCTCTCATAGGCAGGGTGAGAGGGAATACAGCTCTCATAGGGAGGGTGAAAGGAAATATTACTCTCATAAGCCTAGATTTAGAGTTTGGCGGTAGTCGTCAAAACCAGCGTTAGAGGCTCCTAACGCTGGTTTTTACCGCTCGCTGGTATTTGGAGTCAGTCAGGAAAGGGTCTAACGCTCACTTTGCAGCCTCGACTTTTCCATACCGCAGATCCCCCTACGCCATTTGCGTATCCTATCTTTTCAATGGGATCTTTCTAACGCCGGTATTTAGAGTCTTGGCTGAAGTGAGCGTTAGAAATCTAACGACAAAACTCGAGCCGCAGAAAAAAGTCAGTAGTTAAGAGCTTTCTGGGCTAACGCCGGTTTATAAAGCTCTTAACTACTGTGCTCTAAAGTACACTAACACCCATAAACTACCTATGTACCCCTAAACCGAGGCCCCCCCACAGCGCCGTCACTCTATTAAAATTTTTTAACCCCTAATCTGCCGCTCCGTACACCGCCGCCACCTACGTTATCCCTATGTACCCCTAATCTGCTGCCCCTAATACCGCCGACACCTACATAATATTTATTAACCCCTAATCTGCCGCCCCCAACGTCGCCGCCACCTACCTACACTTATTAACCCCTAATCTGCCGACCGGACTGCACCGCTACTATAATAAATGTATTAACCCCTAATCCGCCTCACTCCCGCCTCAATAACCCTATAATAAATAGTATTAACCCCTAATCTGCCCTCCCTAACATCGCCGACACCTAACTTCAAGCATTAACCCCTAATCTGCCGACCGGAGCTCACCGCTACTCTAATAAATTTTTTAACCCCTAAAGCTAATTCTAACCCTAACCCTAACACCCCCCTAAGTTAAATATAATTTTTATCTAACGAAATAAATTAACTCTTATTAAATAAATTATTCCTATTTAAAGCTAAATACTTACCTGTAAAATAAACCCTAATATAGCTACAATATAAATAATAATTATATTGTAGCTATTTTAGGATTAATATTTATTTTACAGGCAACTTTGTATTTATTTTAACCAGGTACAATAGCTATTAAATAGTTAATAACTATTTAATAGCTACGTAGTTAAAATAATTACAAAATTACCTGTAAAATAAATCCTAACCTAAGTTACAATTAAACCTAACACTACACTATCAATAAATTAATTAAATAAAATACCTACAATTATCTACAATTAAACCTAACACTACACTATCAATAAATTAATTAAATACAATACCTACAAATAAATACAATTAAATAAACTAACTAAAGTACAAAAATAAAAAAAGAACTAAGTTACCAAAAATAAAAAAATATTTACAAACATTAGAAAAATATTACAACAATTTTAAACTAATTACACCTACTCTAAGCCCCCTAATAAAATAACAAAGACCCCCAAAATAAAAAAATGCCCTACCCTATTCTAAAATTAAAATAGAAAAGCTCTTTTACCTTACCAGCCCTGAAAAGGGCCCTTTGCGGGGCATGCCCCAAAGAATTCAGCTCTTTTGCCTGTAAAAAAAAAACATACAATACCCCCCCCCAACATTACAACCCACCACCCACATACCCCTAATCTAACCCAAACCCCCCTTAAATGAACCTAATACTAAGCCCCTGAAGATCTCCCTACCTTGTCTTCACCACGCCGGGTTCACCGATCGATCCAGAAGAGCTCCTCCGATGTCTTGATCCAAGCCCAAGCAGGGGGCTGAAGATGTCCATGATCCGACTGAAGTCTTCATCCAAGCGGGAGCTGAAGAGGTCCATGATCGGGCTGAAGTCTTCATCCAAGCGGGAGCTGAAAAGGTCCATGATCGGGCTGAAGTCTTCTATCAAGCGGCATCTTCAATCTTCTTTCTTCCGGATCCATGTTCATCCCGCCGACGCGGAACATCCATCTTCACCGACGACTTCCCGACGAATGACGGTTCCTTTAAGGGACGTCATCCAAGATGGCGTCTCTCGAATTCCGATTGGCTGATAGGATTCTATCAGCCAATCGGAATTAAGGTAAGAAAATTCTGATTGGCTGATCGAATCAGCCAATCAGAATCAAGTTCAATCCGATTGGCTGATCCGATCAGCCAATCAGATTGAGCTCGCATTCTATTGGCTGATCGGAACAGTTAATAGAATGCGAGATCAATCTGATTGGCTGATCGGATCAGCCAATCGGATTGAACTTGATTCTGATTGGCTGATTCCATCAGCCAATCAGAATTTTCCTACCTTAATTCCGATTGGCTTATAGAATCCTATCAGCCAATCGGAATTCGAGGGACGCCATCTTGGATGACGTCCCGTAAAGGAACCGTCATTCGTCGGGAAGTCGTCGGTGAAGATGGATGTTCCGCGTCGGTGGGATGAACATGGATCCGGAAGAAAGAAGATTGAAGATGCCGCTTGATAGAAGACTTCCTATCAGCCAATCGGAATTCGAGGGACGCCATCTTGGATGACGTCCCTTAAAGGAACCGTCATTCGTCGGGAAGTCGTCGGTGAAGATGGATGTTCCGCTTTGGTGGGATGAACATGGATCCGGAAGAAAGAAGATTGAAGATGCCGCTTGATAGAAGACTTCAGCCGGATCATGAACCTCTTCAGCTCCCGCTTGGATGAAGACTTCAGCCGGATCATGGACATCTTCGGCCCCCGCTTGGGCTTGGATCAAGACATCGGAGGCTCTTCTGGATCGATCGATGAACCCGGCGTGGTGAAGATAAGGTAGGAAGATCTTCAGGGGCTTAGTGTTAGGTTTATTTAAGGGGGGTTTAGGTTAGATTAGGGGTATGTGGGTGGTGGGTTGTAATGTTGTGGGGGGGGGGGGGTATTGTATGTTTTTTTTTACAGGCAAAAGAGCTGAATTCTTTGGGGCATGCCCCGCAAAGGGCCCTTTTCAGGGCTGGTAAGGTAAAAGAGCTTTTCTATTTTAATTTTAGAATAGGGTAGGGCATTTTTTTATTTTGGGGGTCTTTCTTATTTTATTAGGGGGCTTAGAGTAGGTGTAATTAGTTTAACATTGTTGTAATATTTTTCTAATGTTTGTAAATATTTTTTTATTTTTTGTAACTTAGTTCTTTTTTATTTTTTGTACTTTAGTTAGTTTATTTCATTGTATTTATTTGTAGGTATTGTATTTAATTAATTTATTGATAGTGTAGTGTTAGGTTTAATTGTAGATAATTGTAGGTATTTTATTTAATTAATTTATTGATAGTGTAGTGTTAGGTTTAATTGTAACTTAGGTTAGGATTTATTTTACAGGTAATTTTGTAATTATTTTAACTAGGTAACTATTAAATAGTTATTAACTATTTAATAGCTATTGTACCTGGTTAGAATAATTACAAAGTTGCCTGTAAAATAAATATTAATCCTAAAATAGCTACAATATAATTATAATTTATATTGTAGCTATATTAGGCCTAGATTTAGAGTTCGGCGGTAGCCGTCAAAACCAGCGTTAGAGGCTCCTAACGCTGGTTTTGGCCGCCCGCTGGTATTTGGAGTCAGTGATTAAAGGGTCTAACGCTCACTTTACAGCCGCGACTTTTCCATACCGCAGATCCCCCTACGCCATTTGCGTAGCCTATCTTTTCAATGGGATCTTTCTAACTCCGGTATTTAGAGTCGTTTCTGCAGTGAGCGTTAGAGCTCTAACGACAAGATTCCAGCCGCCTGAAAAAAGCAGGAGTTAAGAGCTTTCTGGCTAACGCCGGTTCATAAAGCTCTTAACTACTGTACCCTAAACTACACTAACACCCATAAACTACCTATGTACCCCTAAACCGAGGTCCCCCCACATCGCCGCCACTCGATTAAAATTTTTAACCCCTAATCTGACGACCGCCACCTACGTTATACTTATGTACCCCTAATCTGCTGCCCCTAACCCCGCCGACCCCTATATTATATTTATTAACCCCTAACTTGCCCCCCACAACGTCGCCGCAAGCTACTTAAAATAATTAACCCCTAATCTTCCGACCGCAAATCGCCGCCACCTACGTTATCCCTATGTACCCCTAATCTTCTGCCCCTAACATCGCCGACCCCTATGTTATATTTATTAACCCCTAATCTGCCCCCCACAACGTCGCCGACACCTACCTACACTTATTAACCCCTAATCTGCCGAGCGGACCTGAGCGCTACTATAATAAAGTTATTAACCCCTAATCCGCCTCACTAACCCTATCATAAATAGTATTAACCCCTAATCTGCCCTCCCTAACATCGCCGACACCTACCTTCAATTATTAACCCCTAATCTGCCGACCGGAGCTCACCGCTATTCTAATAAATGTATTAACCCCTAAAGCTAAGTCTAACCCTAACACTAACACCCCCCTAAGTTAAATATAATTTTTATCTAACGAAATAAATTAACTCTTATTAAATAAATGATTCCTATTTAAAGCTAAATACTTACCTGTAAAATAAATCCTAATATAGCTACAATATAAATTATAATTATATTATAGCTATTTTAGGATTAATATTTATTTTACAGGTAACTTTGTATTTATTTTAACCAGGTACAATAGCTATTAAATAGTTAAGAACTATTTAATAGTTACCTAGTTAAAATAATTACAAATTTACCTGTAAAATAAATCCTAACCTAAGATATAATTAAACCTAACACTACCCTATCAATAAAATAATTAAATAAACTACCTACAATTAACCTAACACTACACTATCAATAAATTAATTAAACACAATTGCTACAAATAAATACAATTAAATAAACTATCTAAAGTACAAAAAATAAAAAAGAACTAAGTTACAGAAAATAAAAAAATATTTACAAACATAAGAAAAATATTACAACAATTTTAAACTAATTACACCTACTCTAAGCCCCCTAATAAAATAACAAAGACCCCCAAAATAAAAAATTCCCTACCCTATTCTAAAATACAAAAATTACAAGCTCTTTTACCTTACCAGCCCTGAACAGGGCCCTTTGCGGGGCATGCCCCAAGAATTTCAGCTCTTTTGCCTGTAAAAAAAAACATACAATACCCCCCCCCCAACATTACAACCCACCACCCACATACCCCTAATCTAACCCAAACCCCCTTAAATAAACCTAACACTAATCCCCTGAAGATCTTCCTACCTTGTTTTCACCATCCAGGTATCACCGATCCGTCCTGGCTCCAAGATCTTCATCCAACCCAAGCGGGGGTTGGCGATCCATAATCCGGTGCTCCAAAGTCTTCCTCCTATCCGGCAAGAAGAGGACATCCGGACCGGCAAACATCTTCTCCAAGCGGCATCTTCTATGTTCTTCCATCCGATGACGACCGGCTCCATCTTGAAGACCTCCAGCGCGGATCCATCCTCTTCTTCCGACGACTAGACGACGAATGACGGTTCCTTTAAGGGACGTCATCCAAGATGGCGTCCCTCGAATTCCGATTGGCTGATAGGATTCTATCAGCCAATCGGAATTAAGGTAGGAATTTTCTGATTGGCTGATGGAATCAGCCAATCAGAATCAAGTTCAATCCGATTGGCTGATCCAATCAGCCAATCAGATTGAGCTCGCATTCTATTGGCTGTTCCGATCAGCCAATAGAATGCGAGCTCAATCTGATTGGCTGATTGGATCAGCCAATCGGATTGAACTTGATTCTGATTGGCTGATTCCATCAGCCAATCAGAAAATTCCTACCTTAATTCCGATTGGCTGATAGAATCCTATCAGCCAATCGGAATTCGAGGGACGCCATCTTGGATGACGTCCCTTAAAGGAACCGTCATTCGTCGTCTAGTCGTCGGAAGAAGAGGATGGATCCGCGCTGGAGGTCTTCAAGATGGAGCCGGTCGTCATCGGATGGAAGAACATAGAAGATGCCGCTTGGAGAAGATGTTTGCCGGTCCGGATGTCCTCTTCTTGCCGGATAGGAGGAAGACTTTGGAGCACCGGATTATGGATCGCCAACACCCGCTTGGGTTGGATGAAGATCTTGGAGCCAGGACGGATCGGTGATACCTGGATGGTGAAGACAAGGTAGGAAGATCTTCAGGGGATTAGTGTTAGGTTTATTTAAGGGGGTTTGGGTTAGATTAGGGGTATGTGGGTGGTGGGTTGTAATGTTGGGGGGGGGGTATTGTATGTTTTTTTTTACAGGCAAAAGAGCTGAAATTCTTGGGGCATGCCCCGCAAAGGGCCCTGTTCAGGGCTGGTAAGGTAAAAGAGCTTGTAATTTTTGTATTTTAGAATAGGGTAGGGAATTTTTTATTTTGGGGGTCTTTGTTATTTTATTAGGGGGCTTAGAGTAGGTGTAATTAGTTTAAAATTGTTGTAATATTTTTCTTATGTTTGTAAATATTTTTTTATTTTCTGTAACTTAGTTCTTTTTTATTTTTTGTACTTTAGATAGTTTATTTAATTGTATTTATTTGTAGCAATTGTGTTTAATTAATTTATTGATAGTGTAGTGTTAGGTTAATTGTAGGTAATTGTAGGTAGTTTATTTAATTATTTTATTGATAGGGTAGTGTTAGGTTTAATTATATCTTAGGTTAGGATTTATTTTACAGGTAAATTTGTAATTATTTTAACTAGGTAACTATTAAATAGTTCTTAACTATTTAATAGCTATTGTACCTGGTTAAAATAAATACAAAGTTACCTGTAAAATAAATATTAATCCTAAAATAGCTATAATATAAATGTAATTTATATTGTAGCTATATTAGGATTTATTTTACAGGTAAGTATTTAGCTTTAAATAGGAATCATTTATTTAATAAGAGTTAATTTATTTTGTTAGATAAAAATTATATTTAACTTAGGGGGGTGTTAGTGTTAGGGTTAGACTTAGCTTTAGGGGTTAATACATTTATTAGAATAGCGGTGAGCTCCGGTCGGCAGATTAGGGGTTAATAATTGAAGGTAGGTGTCGGCGATGTTAGGGAGGGCAGATTAGGGGTTAATACTATTTATGATAGGGTTAGTGAGGCGGATTAGGGGTTAATAACTTTATTATAGTAGCGCTCAGGTCCGCTCGGCAGATTAGGGGTTAATAAGTGTAGGTAGGTGTCGGCGACGTTGTGGGGGGCAGATTAGGGGTTAATAAATATAACATAGGGGTCGGCGATGTTAGGGCAGCAGATTAGGGGTACATAGGGATAACGTAGGTGGCGGCGGTTTACGGAGCGGCAGATTAGGGGTTAAAAGTGTAATGCAGGGGTCAGCGATAGCGGGGGCGGCAGATTAGGGGTTAATAAGTGTAAGGCTAGGGGTGTTTAGACTCGGGGTACATGTTAGAGTGTTAGGTGCAGACGTAGGAAGTGTTTCCCCATAGGAAACAATGGGGCTGCGTTAGGAGCTGAACGCTGCTTTTTTGCAGGTGTTAGGTTTTTTTTCAGCTCAAACAGCCCCATTGTTTCCTATGGGAGAATCGTGCACGAGCACGTTTTTGAGGCCGGCCGCGTCCGTAAGCAACTCTGGTATCGAGAGTTGTATTTGCGGTAAAAATGCTCTACGCTCCTTTTTTGGAGCCTAACGCAGCATTTGTTTTAACTCTCGATACCAGAGTTAAATTTATGGTGCGGCCAGAAAAAAACCCGCGGAGCGTTAACAGCCCTTTTACCGCCGAACTCTAAATCTAGCCGTTAGGGTTTATTTTACAGGTAAGTATTTAGCTTTAAATAGGAATAATTTATTTAATAAGAGTTAATTTATTTCGTTAGATTTAAATTATATTTAACTTAGGGGGGTGTTAGGGTTAGACTTAGCTTTAGGGGTTAATACATTTATTATTATAAGCAACGCTGGTATTTAGAGTTGCAGTGGCGGTAAATATGCTCTACACTCCCTTTTTTGGAGCCTAACGCAGCCCTTCTGTGAACTCTAAATACCAGCGGTATTTAAAAGGTGCGGGGGAAAAAAGCATGCGTAGCTAACGCACCCCTTTGGCCGCAGAACTCTAAATTTAGCCGATAGGCAGGGTGAGAGGGAATACTGCTCTCATATGTAGGGTGAGACAGAATACAGCTCTTATAGGCAGGGTGCGATGGAATACTGCTCTCATATGTAGGGTGAGATGGAATACAGCTCTCATAGGCAGGGTGAGAGGGAATGCAGCTCTCATAGGCAGGGTGAGAGGGAATGCAGCTCTCATAGGCAGGGTGAGAGGGCAAACTGATCTCACAGGCAGGGTGAGAGGGAATACTGCTCTCATAGGCAGGGTAAGAAAGAACACTGCTCTCATAGGTAGGGTGAGAGGGAATACTGTTCACAGGCAGGGTGAGAGGCAAAACTGATCTCACAGGCAGGGTGAGAGGGAAAACTGATTTCACAGGCAGGGTGAGAGGGAATACTGCTATCATAGACAGGGTGATAGGGAATGCAGCTCTGATAGGCAGGATGAGAGGGAATGCAGCTCTGATAGGCAGGATGAGAGGGAATGCAGCTCCGATAGGCAGGGTGAGAGGGAATGCAGCTCTGATAGGCAGGGTGAGAGGGAATGCAGCTCTCATAGGCAGGGTGAGATGGAATATTGCTCTCATAGGCAGGGTGAGAGGGAATACAGCTCTCATAGGCAGGGTGAGAGGGAATATTGCTCTCATAGGCAGGGTGAGAGGGAATATTGCTCTCATGGGCAGGGTGAGAGAGAATACAGCTCTCATAGGCAGGGTGAGAGGGAATACAGCTCTCATAGGCAGGGTGAGAGGGAATACTGCTCTCATGGGCAGGGTGAGAGGGAATATTGCTCTCATAGGCAGGGTGAGAGGGAATACAGCTCTCATAGACAGGGTGAGAGGGAATACAGCTCTCATAGGCAGGGTGAGAGGGAATATTGCTCTCATAGGCAGGGTGAGAGGGAATACAGCTCTCATAGACAGGGTGAGAGGGAATACAGCTCTCATAGGCAGGGTGAGAGGGAATATTGCTCTCATAGGCAGGGTGAGAGGGAATATTGCTCTCATAGGCAGGGTGAGAGGGAAACAGAATTTATGTTTACCTGATAAATTACTTTCTCCAACGGTGTGTCCGGTCCACGGCGTCATCCTTACTTGTGGGATATTCTCTTCCCCAACAGGAAATGGCAAAGAGCCCAGCAAAGCTGGTCACATGATCCCTCCTAGGCTCCGCCTTCCCCAGTCATTCGACCGACGTAAAGGAGGAATATTTGCATAAGAGAAATCATATGATACCGTGGTGACTGTAGTTAGAGAAAATAAATCATCAGACCTGATTAAAAAACCAGGGCGGGCCGTGGACCGGACACACCGTTGGAGAAAGAAATTTATCAGGTAAACATAAATTCTGTTTTCTCCAACATAGGTGTGTCCGGTCCACGGCGTCATCCTTACTTGTGGGAACCAATACCAAAGCTTTAGGACACGGATGATGGGAGGGAGCAAATCAGGTCACCTAGATTGAAGGCACCACGGCTTGCAAAACCTTTCTCCCAAAAATAGCCTCAGAAGAAGCAAAAGTATCAAATTTGTAAAATTTGGTAAAAGTGTGCAGTGAAGACCAAGTCGCTGCCTTACATATCTGATCAACAGAAGCCTCGTTCTTGAAGGCCCATGTGGAAGCCACAGCCCTAGTGGAATGAGCTGTGATTCTTTCAGGAGGCCAATCTGATGATGCTTTTAAGCCAAAAAGAGAGAGAGGTAGAAGTTGCTTTTTGACCTCTCCTTTTACCAGAATAAACAACAAACAAGGAAGATGTTTGTCTGAAATCCTTTGTAGCCTCTAAATAGAACTTTAGAGCACGAACTACATCCACAAAGAAGGCACAACTATCTCCTGGTTAATATTTTTGTTAGAAACAACTTTCGGAAGAAAACCAGGTTTAGTACGCAAAACCACCTTATCTGCATGGAACACCAGATAAGGAGGAGAACACTGCAGAGCAGATAACTCTGAAACTCTTCTAGCAGAAGAAATTGCAACCAAAAACAAAACTTTCCAAGATAATAACTTGATATCTACGGAATGTAAGGGTTCAAACGGAACCCCTTGAAGAACTGAAAGAACTAAATTGAGACTCCAAGGAGGAGTCAAAGGTTTGTAGACAGGCTTGATTCTAACCAGAGCCTGAACAAAAGCCTGAACATCTGGCACAGCCGCCAGCTTCTTGTGAAGTAAAACAGATAAAGCAGAAATCTGTCCCTTCAAAGAACTTGCAGATAATCCTTTCTCCAAACCCTCTTGTAGAAAGGATAGAATCTTAGGAATTTTTACCCTGTTCCATGGGAATCCTTTTGATTCGCACCAACAGATATATTTTTTCCATATTTTATGGTAAATTTTTCTAGTTACAGGCTTTCTAGCCTGAATAAGAGTATCAATGACAGAATCTGAGAACCCACGCTTTGATAAAATCAAGCGTTCAATCTCCAAGCAGTCAGTTGGAGTGATGCCAGATTCGGATGTTCGAACGGACCTTGAACAAGAAGGTCCCGTCTCAACGGTAGCTTCCATGGTGGAGCCGATGACATATTCACCAGGTCTGCATACCAAGTTCTGCGTGGCCACGCAGGAGCTATCAAGATCACCGAAGCCCTCTCCTGATTGATCCTGGCTACCAGCCTGGGAATGAGAGGAAACGGTGGGAACACATAAGCTAGGTTGAAGGTCCAGGGCACTACTAGTGCATCTACTAGAGTCGCCTTGGGATCCCTGGATCTGGACCCGTAGCAAGGAACCTTGAAGTTCTGACGAGACGCCATCAGATCCATGTCTGGAAAGCCCCATAATTGAGTTATTTGGGCAAAGATTTCCGGATGGAGTTCCCACTCCCCCGGATGAAATGTCTGACGACTCAGAAAATCCGCTTCCCAATTTTCCACTCCTGGGATGTGGATTGCAGACAAGTGGCAGGAGTGAAGCTCCGCCCATTGAATTACTTTGGTCACTTCTTCCATCGCCAGGGAACTCCTTGTTCCCCCCTGATGGTTGATATATGCAACAGTCGTCATGTTGTCGGATTGAAACCTTATGAATTTGGCCTTTGCTAGTTGAGGCCAAGCCTTGAGAGCATTGAATTATCGCTCTCAGTTCCAGAATGTTTATCGGGAGAAGAGATTCTTCCCGAGACCATAGACCCTGAGCTTTCAGGTGTTTCCAGACCGCGCCCCAGCCCACCAGGCTGGCGTCGGTCATTACAATGACCCACTCTGGTCTTCTGAAGCTCATCCCTTGGGACAGGTTGTCCAGGGTCAGCCACCAACGGAGTGAATCTCTGGTCCTCTGATCTACTTGGATCGTCGGGGACAAATCTGTATAATCCCCATTCCACTGTCTGAGCATGCACAGTTGTAATGGTCTTAGATGAATTCGCGCAAAAGGAACTATGTCCATTGCCGCAACCATCAAACCTATTACTTCCATGCACTGCGCTATGGAAGGAAGAAGAACAGAATGAAGTACTTGACAAGAGCTTAGAAGTTTTGATTTTCTGGCTTCTGTCAGAAAAATCTTCATTTCCAAGGAGTCTATTATTGTTCCCAAGAAGGGAACTTTTGTTGACGGGAATAGAGAACTTTTTTCTACGTTCACTTTCCACCCGTGAGATCTGAGAAAGGCTAGGACAATGTCCGTATGAGCCTTTGCTTGAGGTAGAGACGACGCTTGAATCAGTATGTCGTCCAAGTAGGGTACTACTGCAATGCCCCTTGGCCTTAGCACCGCTAGAAGGGACCCTAGTACCTTTGTGAAAATTCTTGGAGCAGTGGCTAGTCCGAATGGAAGTGCCACAAACTGGTAATGCTTGTCCAGAAAGGCGAATCTTAGGAACCGATGATGTTCCTTGTGGATATGAACATGTAGATACGCATCCTTTAAATCCACCGTGGTCATGAATTGACCTTCCTGGATGGTAGGAAGAATTGTCCGAATGGTTTCCATCTTGAACGATGGGACCTTGAGAAATTTGTTTAGGATCTTGAGATCCAAAATTGGCCTGAATGTTCCCTCTTTTTTGGGAACTATGAACAGATTGGAGTAAAACCCCATCCCTTGTTCTCCTAATGGAACAGGATGAATCACTCCCATTTTTAACAGGTCTTCTACACAATGTAAGAATGCCTGTCTTTTTATTTGGTCTGAAGACAATTGAGACCTGTGGAACCTTCCCCTTGGGGGTAGTTCCTTGAATTCCAGGAGATAACCTTGAGAAACTATTTCTAGCGCCCAAGGATCCTGAACATCTCTTGCCCAAGCCTGAGCGAAGAGAGAGAGTCTGCCCCCCACCAGATCCGGTCCCGGATCGGGGGCCAGCATCTCATGCTGTCTTGGTAGCGGTAGCGGGCTTTTTGGCCTGCTTACCTTTGTTCCAGCCTTGCATCGGTCTCCAGGCTGGCTTGGTTTGAGAAGAATTACCCTCTTGCTTAGAGGATGTAGAATTTGAGGCTGGTCCGTTTCTGCGAAAGGGACGAAAATTTGTTTTATTTTTAGCCTTAAAAGACCTATCCTGAGGAAGGGCGTGGCCCTTTCCCCCAGTGATGTCTGAAATAATCTCTTTCAAGTCAGGGCCAAACAGCGTTTTCCCCTTGAAAGGGATGTTAAGCAATCTATTCTTGGAGGACACATCCGCTGACCAAGACTTCAGCCAAAGCGCTCTGCGCGCCACAATAGCAAAACCTGAATTTTTCTCCGCTAATCTAGCTAATTGCAAAGTGGCGTCTAAGGTAAAAGAGTTAGCCAACTTAAGTGCTTGAACTCTGTCCATAACCTCCTCATAAGAGGATGCTTGATTGAGCGCCTTTTCTAGTTCCTCGAACCAGAAACACGCTGCTGTAGTGACAGGAACAATGCATGAAATTGGTTGTAGAAGGTAACCTTGCTGAACAAACATCTTTTTAAGCAAACCCTCTAATTTTTTATCCATAGGATCTTTAAAAGCACAACTATCTTCTATAGGGATAGTGGTGCGTTTGTTTAGAGTAGAAACCGCCCCCTCGACCTTGGGGACTGTCTGCCATAAGTCCTTCCTGGGGTCGACCATAGGAAATAATTTCTTAAATATAGGGGGAGGGACAAAAGGTATGCCGGGCCTTTCCCATTCTTTATTTACAATGTCCGCCACCCGCTTGGGTATAGGAAAAGCTTCGGGGGGCACCGGGACCTCTAGGAACCTGTCCATCTTACATAATTTCTCTGGAATGACCAAATTGTCACAATCATCCAGAGTAGATAACACCTCCTTAAGCAGAGCGCGGAGATGTTCCCATTTAAATTTAAATGTAATAACGTCAGGTTCAGCTTGTTGAGAAATTTTTCCTGAATCTGAAATTTCTCCCTCAGACAAAACCTCCCTAGCCCCTTCAGACTGGTGTAAGGGCATGTCAGAACCATTATCATCAGCGTCCTCATGCTCTTCAGTATCTAAAACAGAGCAGTCGCGCTTTCGCTGATAAGTGGGCATTTTGGCTAAAATGTTTTTAATAGAATTATCCATTACAGCCGTTAATTGTTGCATAGTAAGGAGGATTGGCGCACTAGATGCACTAGGGGCCTCCTGAGTGGGCAAGACTGGTGTAGACATAGAAGGGGATGATGCAGTACCATGCTTACTCCCCTCACTTAAGGAATCATTTTGGGCAACATTATTATCAGTGGCATCATTGTCCCTGCTTTGTTTGTCACATACATCACATATATTTAAATGGATAGGAACCTTGGCTTCCGAACATACAGAACATCGTCTATCTGATAGTTCAGACATGTTAATAGGCATAAACTTGATAACAAAGCACAAAAAACGTTTTAAAATAAAACCGTTACTGTCTCTTTAAATTTTAAACTGAACACACTTTTTTACTGAATATACACAAAAGTATGAAGGAAATGTTCAAAATTCACCAAAATTTCACCACAGTGTCATAAAGCCTTAAAAGTATTGCACACCAAATTTGAAAGCTTTAACTCTTAAAATAACGGAACCGGAGCCGTTTTTACATTTAACCCCTATACAGTCCCTGGTATCTGCTTTGCTGAGACCCAACCAAGCCCAGAGGGGAATACGATACCAAATGACGCCTTCAATAAGCTTTTTCAGTGGATCTGAGCTCCTCTCACATGCATCTGCATGCCTTGCTTCTCAAAAACAACTGCGCATTAGTGGCGCGAAAATGAGGCTCTGCCTATGACTAGAAAAGGCCCCCAGTGAAAAAGGTGTCCAATACAGTGCCTGTCCGTTTTTTTAACAAAATTGCCAAGATTAAAATAACTCTCCAAAGTTATAAACCATTAAATATGCTTATATAGTAATCGTTTTGGCCCAGAAAAATGTCTACCAGTCTTTAAAGCCCTTGTGAAGCCCTTTTATTCTTATATTGAAAATTAAGAAAATGGCTTACCGGATCCCATAGGGAAAATGACAGCTTCCAGCATTACCAAGTCTTGTTAGAAATGTGTCATACCTCAAGCAGCAAAAGTCTGCTCACTGTTTCCCCCAACTGAAGTTAATTCCTCTCAACAGTCCTGTGTGGAAACAGCCATCGATTTTAGTAACGGTTGCTAAAATCATTTTCCTCTTACAAACAGAAATCTTCATCTCTTTTCTGTTTCAGAGTAAATAGTACATACCAGCACTATTTTAAAATAACAAACTCTTGATTGAAGAATAAAAACTACATTTAAACACCAAAAAACTCTGAGCCATCTCCGTGGAGATGTTGCCTGTGCAACGGCAAAGAGAATGACTGGGGAAGGCGGAGCCTAGGAGGGATCATGTGACCAGCTTTGCTGGGCTCTTTGCCATTTCCTGTTGGGGAAGAGAATATCCCACAAGTAAGGATGACGCCGTGGACCGGACACACCTATGTTGGAGAAATATTGCTCTCATAGGCAGGGTGAGAGGGAATATTGCTCTCATAGGCAGGGTGAGAGGGAATATTGCTCTCATAGGCAGGGTGAGAGAGAATACTGCTCTCATGGGCAAGGTGAGAGAGAATATTGCTCTCATAGGCAGGGTGAGAGGGAATATTGCTCTCATAAGCAGGGTGAGAGGGAATATTGCTCTCATAGGCAGGGTGAGAGGGAATACTGCTCTCATAGGCAGGGTGAGAGGGAATATTGCTCTCATAGGCAGGGTGAAAGGGAAAACTGATCTCACAGGCAGGGTGAGAGGGAAAACTGATCTCACAGGCAGGGTGAGAGGGAATATGCTCATAGGCAGGGTGAGAGGGAACACTGCTCTCATAGGCAGGGTGAGAGGGAATATTGCTCCCATAGGCAGGGTGAGAGGGAATATGCTTATAGGCAGGGTAAGACACAATACTGCTCTCATAGGTAAGGTGAGAGGAAATATTGCTCTCATAGGTAGGGTGAGAGGGAATACTGCTCTCATTGACAGGGTGGAGGGAATACTGCTCTCATAGGTAGGGTGAGATGGAATACTGCTCACAGGCAGGGTGAGAGGAAATATTGCTCTTATGGGCAGGATACAGTACTGCTCTCATAGGCAGGAAGAGACAAAATACTGTTTTCATAGGTAGGGCGAGAGGGAATACTGCTCTTATAAGCACAGTGACATCATTTCTCCTTACATTATCACTTTTAATATACACACACAAAGCCCTTTATGTTACCTCTGTTTGTATACTTAGGGCCTAATGATCTAAAGCTCTCCACTCAGGCGAGATGATCAAAGACATCTGGTCAGTACAGCAAGGTCCCTAAAAAAAAATGTAAAAACTAAAATTTTATCTTGAGAGATATTTATCCCACTATGCTGAGATTTGTATGTGAAGGAGAGACTCATACTTTATAATAAAAGGTCTAAAAAAAAATCCCAAAGATATTGTGTGCTTTCTCTCCATGCTGGTGAGCTTTCGATCACTGGGTCCATTTGAGAGAAGTGAAGACTTGAGTACTTATCTTTACGACCCCCCTACTAGGAGTGTAATTTCTTCTGTTAGTTGTGTTTACATGGCTATTCCATAGCGAATACTTAAAGGGACACTGAACCCAAATTTTTTCTTTCGTGATTCAGATAGAGCCTGCAATTTTAAGCAACTTTCTAATTTACTCCTATTATCAAATTTTCTTCATTCTCCTGGTATGTTTATTTGCAAAGCAAGAATGTAAGTTTAGATGCCGGCCCATTTTTGGTGAACAATCTGGGTTGTCCTTGCTGATTGGACAGCACCAATAAACAAGTGCTGTCCATGGTCCTGAACCAAAAAGTTGCTGGCTCCTTAGCTTAGATGCCTTCTTTTTCAAATAAAGATAGCCAGAAAACGAAGAAAAATTGATAATAGGAGTAAATTAGAAAATTGCTTAAAATTGCATGCTATTTTGCATGCTTTGCTATTTGAATCATGAAAGAAAAAATATGGGTTGAATGTCCCTTTAAGTATCCAAATGTTCAGTATAGGTAGGGATACAACAGGCTAAAGCCGCTATTTCAAATGACAAAATAATGAAAATTTGATTATTTGTATTCAATTTACTAAACTATAGTAGCCAAAATAGATAATTGGTAGAACATTAAAGAGAAATTTTAACAGAATACTGCCCCTTTAACAAGGAATACTGCCTGCTTAGGCATGACAAAAAGGATACTGAACCAGAGATAGGCAAGGTGTCCGTACACGGACACTGGTGTCCGTGACTGGCCCTTGCGGTGTCCGCCACCCATTTTGCTGTGGGGAGGGAGGAGTAAGACAGATGAATACTGGTCCTGACTCCTCCTTAACACACATGGCGCCACGTTTTACAGGGTTGGGGCCACTCCCACATGATGCTGCTTAGTACCAGAAAATGACTCTGAGTGAGACAGAGAGAGAGGGAAGATTCAAGAAGCAAGCTGCCCCTGTGTCCCTGGAGCTTTATATGCAAAGGTAAAGCACTTTAACCAGCACCTGAGGTTTATTATAAGTAGTATTTAAATAGAAAGAAAAACAGAATTTATGTTTACCTGATAAATTGCTTTCTCCAACGGTGTGTCCGGTCCACGGCGTCATCCTTACTTGTGGGATATTCTCTTCCCCAACAGGAAATGGCAAAGAGCCCAGCAAAGCTGGTCACATGATCCCTCCTAGGCTCCGCCTACCCCAGTCATTCGACCGACGTTAAGGAGGAATATTTGCATAGGAGAAACCATATGGTACCGTGGTGACTGTAGTTAAAGAAAATAAATTATCAGACCTGATTAAAAAAACCAGGGCGGGCCGTGGACCGGACACACCGTTGGAGAAAGCAATTTATCAGGTAAACATAAATTCTGTTTTCTCCAACATAGGTGTGTCCGGTCCACGGCGTCATCCTTACTTGTGGGAACCAATACCAAAGCTTTAGGACACGGATGAAGGGAGGGAGCAAATCAGGTCACCTAAATGGAAGGCACCACGGCTTGCAAAACCTTTCTCCCAAAAATAGCCTCAGAAGAAGCAAAAGTATCAAACTTGTAAAATTTGGTAAAAGTGTGCAGTGAAGACCAAGTCGCTGCCCTACATATCTGATCAACAGAAGCCTCGTTCTTGAAGGCCCATGTGGAAGCCACAGCCCTAGTGGAATGAGCTGTGATTCTTTCGGGAGGCTGCCGTCCGGCAGTCTCGTAAGCCAATCTGATGATGCTTTTAATCCAAAAAGAGAGAGAGGTAGAAGTTGCTTTTTGACCTCTCCTTTTACCGGAATAAACAACAAACAAGGAAGATGTTTGTCTAAAATCCTTTGTAGCATCTAAATAGAATTTTAGAGCGCGAACAACATCCAAATTGTGCAACAAACGTTCCTTCTTTGAAACTGGTTTCGGACACAGAGAAGGTACGATAATCTCCTGGTTAATGTTTTTGTTAGAAACAACTTTTGGAAGAAAACCAGGTTTAGTACGTAGAACCACCTTATCTGCATGGAACACCAGATAAGGAGGAGAACACTGCAGAGCAGATAATTCTGAAACTCTTCTAGCAGAAGAAATTGCAACTAAAAACAAAACTTTCCAAGATAATAACTTAATATCAACGGAATGCAAGGGTTCAAACGGAACCCCCTGAAGAACTGAAAGAACTAAATTGAGACTCCAAGGAGGAGTCAAAGGTTTGTAAACAGGCTTAATTCTAACCAGAGCCTGAACAAAGGCTTGAACATCTGGCACAGCGGCCAGCTTTTTGTGAAGTAACACAGACAAGGCAGAAATCTGTCCCTTCAGGGAACTTGCAGATAATCCTTTTTCCAATCCTTCTTGAAGGAAGGATAGAATCCTAGGAATCTTAACCTTGTCCCAAGGGAATCCTTTAGATTCACACCAACAGATATATTTTTTCCAAATTTTGTGGTAAATCTTTCTAGTTACAGGCTTTCTGGCCTGAACAAGAGTATCGATAACAGAATCCGAGAACCCTCGCTTCGATAAAATCAAGCGTTCAATCTCCAAGCAGTCAGCTGGAGTGAAACCAGATTCGGATGTTCGAACGGACCCTGAACAAGAAGGTCTCGTCTCAAAGGTAGCTTCCAAGGTGGAGCCGATGACATATTCACCAGATCTGCATACCAAGTCCTGCGTGGCCACGCAGGAGCTATCAAGATCACCGACGCCCTCTCCTGATTGATCCTGGCTACCAGCCTGGGGATGAGAGGAAACGGCGGGAACACATAAGCTAGTTTGAAGGTCCAAGGTGCTACTAGTGCATCCACTAGAGCCGCCTTGGGATCCCTGGATCTGGACCCGTAGCAAGGAACTTTGAAGTTCTGACGAGAGGCCATCAGATCCATGTCTGGAATGCCCCACAGCTGAGTGACTTGGGCAAAGATTTCCGGATGGAGTTCCCACTCCCCCGGATGCAATGTCTGACGACTCAGAAAATCCGCTCCCCAATTTTCCACTCCTGGGATGTGGATAGCAGACAGGTGGCAGGAGTGAGACTCCGCCCATAGAATGATTTTGGTCACTTCTTCCATCGCCAGGGAACTCCTTGTTCCCCCCTGATGGTTGATGTACGCAACAGTTGTCATGTTGTCTGATTGAAACCGTATGAACTTGGCCCTCGCTAGCTGAGGCCAAGCCTTGAGAGCATTGAATATCGCTCTCAGTTCCAAAATATTTATCGGTAGAAGAGATTCTTCCCGAGACCAAAGACCCTGAGCTTTCAGGGATCCCCAGACCGCGCCCCAGCCCATCAGACTGGCGTCGGTCGTGACAATGACCCACTCTGGTCTGCGGAATGTCATCCCTCGTGACAGGTTGTCCAGGGACAGCCACCAACGGAGTGAGTCTCTGGCCCTCTGATTTACTTGTATCTTCGGAGACAAGTCTGTATAGTCCCCATTCCACTGACTGAGCATGCACAGTTGTAATGGTCTTAGATGAATGCGCGCAAAAGGAACTATGTCCATTGCCGCTACCATCAACCCGATCACCTCCATGCACTGAGCTATGGAAGGAAGAGGAACGGAATGAAGTATCCGACAAGAGTCTAGAAGTTTTGTTTTTCTGGCCTCTGTCAGAAAAATCCTCATTTCTAAGGAGTCTATTATTGTTCCCAAGAAGGGAACCCTTGTTGACGGAGATAGAGAACTCTTTTCCACGTTCACTTTCCATCCGTGAGATCTGAGAAAGGCCAGGACAATGTCCGTGTGAGCCTTTGCTTGAGGAAGGGACGACGCTTGAATCAGAATGTCGTCCAAGTAAGGTACTACAGCAATGCCCCTTGGTCTTAGCACAGCTAGAAGGGACCCTAGTACCTTTGTGAAAATCCTTGGAGCAGTGGCTAATCCGAAAGGAAGCGCCACGAACTGGTAATGTTTGTCCAGGAATGCGAACCTCAGGAACCGATGATGTTCCTTGTGGATAGGAATATGTAGATACGCATCCTTTAAATCCACCGTGGTCATGAATTGACCTTCCTGGATGGAAGGAAGAATAGTTCGAATGGTTTCCATCTTGAACGATGGAACCTTGAGAAACTTGTTTAAGATCTTGAGATCTAAGATTGGTCTGAACGTTCCCTCTTTTTTGGGAACTATAAACAGATTGGAGTAGAACCCCATCCCTTGTTCTCTTAATGGAACAGGATGAATCACTCCCATTTTTAACAGGTCTTCTACACAATGTAAGAAAGCCTGTCTTTTTATGTGGTCTGAAGACAACTGAGACCTGTGGAACCTCCCCCTTGGGGGAAGTCCCTTGAATTCCAGAAGATAACCTTGGGAGACTATTTCTAGCGCCCAAGGATCCAGAACATCTCTTGCCCAAGCCTGAGCGAAGAGAGAGAGTCTGCCCCCCACCAGATCCGGTCCCGGATCGGGGGCCAAAATTTCATGCTGTCTTGGTAGCAGTGGCAGGTTTCTTGGCCTGCTTTCCCTTGTTCCAGCCTTGCATTGGTCTCCAAGCTGGCTTGGCTTGAGAAGTATTACCCTCTTGCTTAGAGGACGTAGCACTTTGGGCTGGTCCGTTTCTACGAAAGGGACGAAAATTAGGTTTATTTTTTGCCTTGAAAGGCCGATCCTGAGGAAGGGCGTGGCCCTTACCCCCAGTGATATCAGAGATAATCTCTTACAAGTCAGGGCCAAACAGCGTTTTCCCCTTGAAAGGAATGTTAAGTAGCTTGTTCTTGGAAGACGCATCAGCCGACCAAGATTTCAACCAAAGCGCTCTGCGCGCCACAATAGCAAACCCAGAATTCTTAGCCGCTAACCTAGCCAATTGCAAAGTGGCGTCTAGGGTGAAAGAATTAGCCAATTTGAGAGCATTGATTCTGTCCATAATCTCCTCATAAGGAGGAGAATCACTATCGACCGCCTTTATCAGCTCATCGAACCAGAAACATGCGGCTGTAGCGACAGGGACAATGCATGAAATTGGTTGTAGAAGGTAACCCTGCTGAACAAACATCTTTTTAAGCAAACCTTCTAATTTTTTATCCATAGGATCTTTGAAAGCACAACTATCCTCTATGGGTATAGTGGTGCGTTTGTTTAAAGTGGAAACCGCTCCCTCGACCTTGGGGACTGTCTGCCATAAGTCCTTTCTGGGGTCGACCATAGGAAACAATTTTTTAAATATGGGGGGAGGGACGAAAGGAATACCGGGCCTTTCCCATTCTTTATTAACAATGTCCGCCACCCGCTTGGGTATAGGAAAAGCTTCTGGGAGCCCCGGCACCTCTAGGAACTTGTCCATTTTACATAGTTTCTCTGGGATGACCAACTTGTCACAATCATCCAGAGTGGATAATACCTCCTTAAGCAGAATGCGGAGATGTTCCAACTTAAATTTAAATGCAATCACATCAGGTTCAGCTTGTTGAGAAATGTTCCCTGAATCAGTAATTTCTCCCTCAGACAAAACCTCCCTGGCCCCATCAGACTGGGTTAGGGGCCCTTCAGAAATATTATTATCAGCGTCGTCATGCTCTTCAGTATCTAAAACAGAGCAGTCGCGCTTACGCTGATAAGTGTTCATTTTGGCTAAAATGTTTTTGACAGAATTATCCATTACAGCCGTTAATTGTTGCATAGTAAGGAGTATTGGCGCGCTAGATGTACTAGGGGCCTCCTGAGTGGGCAAGACTCGTGTAGACGAAGGAGGGAATGATGCAGTACCATGCTTACTCCCCTCACTTGAGGAATCATCTTGGGCATCATTGTCATTGTCACATAAATCACATTTATTTAAATGAATAGGAATGCTGGCTTCCCCACATTCAGAACACAGTCTATCTGGTAGTTCAGACATGTTAAACAGGCATAAACTTGATAACAAAGTACAAAAAACGTTTTAAAATAAAACCGTTACTGTCACTTTAAATTTTAAACTGAACACACTTTATTACTGCAATTGCGAAAAAACATGAAGGAATTGTTCAAAATTCACCAAATTTTCACCACAGTGTCTTAAAGCCTTAAAAGTATTGCACACCAAATTTGGAAGCTTTAACCCTTAAAATAACGGAACCGGAGCCGTTTTGAACTTTAACCCCTTTACAGTCCCTGGTATCTGCTTTGCTGAGACCCAACCAAGCCCAAAGGGGAATACGATACCAAATGACGCCTTCAGAAAGTCTTTTCTAAGTATCAGAGCTCCTCTCACATGCGACTGCATGCCATGCCTCTCAAAAACAAGTGCGCCACACCGGCGCGAAAATGAGGCTCTGCTTATGCTTTGGGAAAGCCCCTAAGAATAAGGTGTCTAAAAACAGTGCCTGCCGATATTATTATATCAAAATACCCAGATAAAATGATTCCTCAAGGCTAAATATGTGTTAATAATGAATCGATTTAGCCCAGAAAAAGTCTACAGTTTTAATAAGCCCTTGTGAAGCCCTTATTTACGATCGTAATAAACATGGCTTACCGGATCCCATAGGGAAAATGACAGCTTCCAGCATTACATCGTCTTGTTAGAATGTGTCATACCTCAAGCAGCAAGAGACTGCACACTGTTCCCCCAACTGAAGTTAATTGCTCTCAACAGTCCTGTG
The DNA here is from genome assembly GCF_027579735.1 of Bombina bombina. Lineage (NCBI taxonomy): Eukaryota > Metazoa > Chordata > Amphibia > Anura > Bombinatoridae > Bombina > Bombina bombina. The sequence continues at coordinate 1,060,933,638 of NC_069501.1, read as the reverse complement.
TGGAACAGCCATGGATTTTAGTGACGGTTGCTAAAATCATTTTCCTCATACAAACAGAAATCTTCATCTCTTTTCTGTTTCTGAGTAAATAGTACATACCAGCACTATTTCAAAATAACAAACTCTTGATTGAATAATAAAAACTACAGTTAAACACTAAAAAACTCTAAGCCATCTCCGTGGAGATGTTGCCTGTACAACGGCAAAGAGAATGACTGGGGTAGGCGGAGCCTAGGAGGGATCATGTGACCAGCTTTGCTGGGCTCTTTGCCATTTCCTGTTGGGGAAGAGAATATCCCACAAGTAAGGATGACGCCGTGGACCGGACACACCTATGTTGGAGAAATATATAGTAAGGTTGTGAATCATAACCTTAGTATATCTTTTCTTTCTGATTAAATAATAGGAAAGGGAAAATATTTAGTGTGAATAAAATTAGTGGCTTGTCAAGAGACTGCTAGCAACATTGGGTGATACATTATGGAATAAATAAAGCCTGAGTGAAATACTGGATGTGTATCTTCTGCATCTGTATAATAACACCCAGCTCTATACAAAGACACAGTAGTGACACTGGCACATGTGTATAGCCAGACAAGGGCTGGCTATAGGATCAGTGGTATCTGCATCAGTATAATAAAATTCAGCTATATAAAATAATAGTTTTAATTGTAAATGTACCTTGGTGTCCTTCACTAAAGGTCTTTACTTTAGAAACTGTCCGCCACAGCCTTGGCTCGTGCCTATCCCTGTACTGAACTGGTTAGGTTTATTAGAGGTGGGGTTGGCAGTTAAGGTTAATTGCATGGCTAGGTTAATTTTTAGCAGCATAATTTACCATTAGGGATAACTGCAGTGGGGGGCAAAGGGCGACTGAAAGATTTGAGGTGAGAGGTCAATGTAATACTCCATTGCTTTAAGGCGTTGTTAAAAATGGATCAGGGATGTTGCATATAATATAAAGAGTCATCATAAATCGGACATTCAACATAAAATGCTAATAGTTTGTATGCACACTTCCAACAGAAATAATAAGCACTCAACATTTACAAGCAGATAATATAAGTGGCCTCATAGTAACAAGCAGGATGTAGGAAAACTTATAGAGAGGGTACAGGTAAGCCTCTCACTATCTGAGGTTTTCACTGACAAAAAGAGAAGCCTTACATCTAGAGGCAGGAAACATTACATTTAAGGGCAGGAGAGTTTCAATATATACCGAAGTTGGCTAAGACACTGTATCATGGGCAAGTTGGCTGTGATTATCTTCTCCCAGTGAAACATTGCTAAGGATGCTTTACATTCACAGCCAGGAAAGACTTAAACCAACAGGGAGGAGAGCCTTACTTCCAGAGGCAGGTGTACTCTATGGTTGTTTCATAGGTGATTTTCGGCAGGGGAGTCTTACACCCAAAGGCAGTAGAACCTTACATGCAGGAAAGTCTTACACTCACAGGCATTGGACCTTACAGCCACAAGCAGAAAAACCTCATACCAAAATAAGGGGTACCCTTAACTCACAGACAGGAGCGCCCTACAATAACAGGTGGCGTAAACTGAAAGGTAGGTAATGCCTTACATTTACAAGCAGTCCCCAAGGTAGAACATACAGTCATGTGAGATGTCATCGCAGAAAATGCAGCATGTTTGTAGAAAGAACAGGACACATGCAGCAACTGTTAGCGCTTGGACTTTGTAGTGCTGCTCCACATTAGACTATTCTCTTCAAACAGAGCTGTGCTCTGGCTGCACTGTGTAAATTTTCCTTAACACAGTGCATCCAGGGGAAACTGCTGTTTGAAGTGAGCAGTCAAATGTGCAGTAGCGCTGCAAAGCAGCAGCGCATTGCTTGTTGACAGTCTCTCAGAGATTTTTTCAAACCCGCCCCTTAGCCTTTCCAAGTCTGCAAAGCTGTTTATTCTGAATGTAAGAGCACTGCATCTTTTTATTACTACATTTCTATGTTAGATCAAGAGAAAAGGAAACAGATTTAGTAGAGACATTTTAAAATTTCTTTTTTTTTTGTATGCAGCTAATTTGCAATGCAATTTTCAACTACTGCACTATAATATAAAACATTAAAAATTGCTTTATTCTTCAGTTAACAAACACATTGCAATTAAACTGGTGCCTTAGTGTAACTGTCTAATTTAAAATTGAATTTTATTTAAAAATTACCTGAAGAAAAATTTTCACTAAAAAAATCTCATCGCAGAAAGTAAAGAAAAGTTCTGCCTCTGGGCAGGCAGTGGTGCCCTACACTGAAAAGCAGGAGTTCCCTATGCTAATAGGCAGAGGACCCTTACACCCACAGACATTAATGTGATACACTGGCTTTCATGGGTGTTCTACATTTAAAGGCAGGATTGCCTTACACCCACCCACACAATCAGAAGTGTTCTACTTTGGAAAGCAGGGATGCCATATGCTCGCCGACATGAGAGCCTTATACACACAGAAATGGGTACCATAAAAACAGACAGGGAAGTTTTATATTTACATTCAAGGGAAATAGCAGGTTAGGGTTTGGAAATAGAAGCTGGGACCAACTGCCCTCAGGAAAGCCCGAATGTCTGATTACACATTCTTTTTGTAGCCTTGACTAAGTCACTAATCATGGGCTGATATGTCTGTCTGTCCGTCCCTCCCCAATCAAAAAGTTTCTAGGGTAAACCTCTCTCACACACACGTCAACCTCTCTCACACACATAAAGCTTTTGGCTTAGTGCTTATAGACAGGTTGTGAATCTAAATGTAAATTTGAGAGACAGAACAGAGCAGCCTTGTTCTTACAGACAAGAAGCATATTTGTTCATAAAAATGGCAAACAAGACTTCCGGTAGGCGGCTGACCAAGATGGCCACAGTTTCACAATGTTCTGTGAATGAATCTCTTTCATAACAGCACTGTGGCAGAACCCTAAGCCATCCAGACCTCCTTTGGCAATATTTGTGCCCGGGAAACCTACAGGATCAGGATACTACAACCCCTGGCCACCGAGAAGGCACTAAAAAGTCAAACCCAGCCTTTGGGCCTATCAGACGTGCTCAGCATGGAGCACCTCACCGCAGCCCTTATTGATGTCTTTGCGCCATCGTTGGATTCCCTTACAGTGACTATGGGGGAACTTCTTTGGGAAATACACAAGCTTTGCGAGCCTGAACACCCCAGACTCTCTCCCATTTGCCCTATTGAATCTCGACAGGTCTCACTAACTAAGCCGAGGGTGTTTGGGTCCCTTCTGGTAACAGACACATTGATCTCTGACATGGAACCCTGCTTTAAGGTCACCACCTCCTCCCTGAGCCGCGACACCACAACCGCACAGTGTCCTGACCAGGGGGCGAAGTACAGCGCCGCAACCCCCGAATCTATGGATTCTCAATCTGCGATACACCCACGAGGAGCAGATTGTGCCGTTGTGACTTTAGTTCCACAGCAGTGTGGTCAATCTGCAGCCCCACCTGATCCACTACAGAAAACGACCCCCATCCAAACTCCGCAATTAGGCGCAGGGGTCAACAACTGTCCCTCGGATTATCTAACTCCTGCTTCATGTCAGCATCGTTCAGTGCACTGGGAGACACAAGAGTTTTCTCTTATCCGCAGCACAGGTTTTTCTGCCCGGGGTAACGCGGTGGCGAATATGGTCAAGTTTGGTGCTCTGTGCTTTTCCCCCTGTGTTGTGTTGTTTGCTGCTGGCTTGCCTGAGAAGAGAAGACATAGCGTGAAGGCGCTTCTCAGGGGGAACCCCGGGCAATACAAGGTTCGCTTATCTATGGGAGTCGGCTAAACTATAACTCACACATATGGGCTGTTCATCCCTTTGCTCCTAAGGACATTTCTGCAGTTGTTCAGGGCATGGGCTGAACTTTAGCTCACTTGTATCGTATAGAGTTTATCACGTTTTATCATAATCATAATGCTGTCTGCTAAGACTTAAAATATGTCATATCTCTCATAATATGTAAAACCTTGGTCATGATGCTTTCTTATGAGTGACATGTTTCCACTGCTAACCTACAGTTTGGCTGCTCATTATTTACATACCACATTGCCTGATACTTATTTCTTTAACTAGCAATAATGGGTCCCTCTACACAGTGGGCACTGGGATAAGACAGACCTATACTATTTATGTTGCTTAATGCTGACTACATTTTGTATACATGATAAGAGCTCCAGGAAGCTCTGGTTAAAATGTGTTATGAGCCCATTTCTCAACAATAGGGAGGTGTTTTTGTTTAGTTTATATGTGCAGATTAGATACTTTATTTTATTGTTTTGGTATGTGTTGTGTTGTTAGTTATGATTTATGTTATTAATATTTTAACTCATCTTTGTCCCAAAGCCTTCTTTCATACTGCTTTAGGCTCATGGCATGCTCAAAGTGTTAAGCTGCTCCTACTCATTGGAAGGCATATCTCATTATATGGCACGCTGTGGGACACATTTGGGAGTAGTTGCCTGACTTGTCTGATGTTGTAAACTCTAAGCTTTGCTGGCAGCAGATGCCCACTTCTCTTACCTTGTATAATGGTTTGGGGTATTAGACTGGTCGGGCAATGTGACACCACTCATTGGTAATACTATATTTGAGCAACTAACAACGTGATCATTGTGCTTTTAGTAGTCATAGCGTGTGCCATGCCTTTGAATACTCTTACATTGTCATTGCAAATTACTGCTCTACCACTTATATACATATTATCCATCACCCTAAACTCTCAGTGCACAAGCATATACCATTTATAATTATTAGGTAACTGTGTTCAGCCCCTATTAGGGCAGTCACCTATTAAAGGAAGATTACTGGGCAATGTAACCTAGCAGTTAAAAGGATGACCCCTCCCTCCTTATGTCACCCTTCCTAGATAGACCTTGGCAGGTTTTGTAGGCTTGATGGTCTTAAAATGCTGAATAACCTTTATATCAATATGCCACATACTCGACTATCTCTTGAATAGGGCACTCTCACGCTAGTGATGAGTAGATTCGCATTAAGACCAATACACTATTCTCTTTTTATTGGGGGGTGGTTAGTAGGTGAAAAGAGCACATACACTTTGCTCAGGCCAGTCTAGTTTAGATCAAAATGCAAATTATATTCCATATTGACGGTGCTGAGCACCCTATATCTTATAAATATTCAATCACAGATTTCAAGCAAGGTAACTACGCCCCTATCATGATTTGAGCAGAGTGGAAATTCCATGTTCATCCCAATAAGCTCCTTCCTCCATAACATGCCAATGAGTTGGGTGAGGTTGTCATCATTGTTAGCATTCCTATCATACTGTGTTGGTGAATGGGACATCTAAATCAATTCTTGTTTTATTTTAGGTTGTGTTTAGTTAAGTTAGAGTAGTTTAGTAATTTAAAAAGTACAAAATCCCAACATTGAGGTACAGGTATATGGAACATTTTCACCCTGTGGAAAACATGAAAGTACATAACCCAACTACACCTGGTTTTCTCAAACATATGCATATCTCTGTAATCTCTTATCGTGGATTTGCAATTTCTCATGTGACGCACCCTGCGAGGTGCGATGCTGATATGATGTGTGTGTACCCTTTGTTGGAAATAAATAAAATTTGAAAAAAAAAAAAAAAAAGGCAAACAAGGAATCCAAGAGATACCAAGCAAGGAAGCCCTAAAACTAAACCAGCGTGTCTACCAGTTGCCATGGCTCAGATAAAGGTAGCCTACCTTTCTTGAAAGACTGTAATACCTTCCAGTGCAGAGGTTACCCAATGTACTTCAAATGTAAGTGCTAGGAAAAATGCATGAGCAACGGAGCAACGGGCGGGAGCAGTGGACTCTCCTCTCCCCGATGGAAATAAAAAACAGGTAAGCATAATTTATGTTTTTCATCTAAAGGGGAGGAGAGTCCATGACTTCATTCATTACTTGTGGGAACAAATACACAAGCCATAGAGGACACTGAATGAAAAACGGGAGGGTAAAAGAAGGCAGACCCTAATCTGAGGGCACCACAGCCTGTAAAACCTTTTGTACCAAAAACAGCTTCCGCCGAAGCAAAAACGTAAAATTTGTAAAATTTTGTAAAGGTATGTAAGGAGGACCAGGTAGCCGCCTTACAAATCTGCTCCATAGAGGCCTCATTCTTGAAGGCCCAAGAAGAAGCCACAGCTCTAGTCGAATGAGCCGTGATCCTCTGAGGAGGCTTATGTCCCGCTGTCTCATAGGCTAAGCAAATCATGTTCCTTAACCAAAAGGACAAAGAAGTTGAAGAGGCTTTCTGCCCCTTGCGCTTCCCTGCATATACCACGAAAAGAGATTGTCTGAAATCCCTTGTAGCCTGAAGATAAAACTTCAAGGCGCGAACCACGTCCAAATTATGAAAGTAGCCTATCCTTAGGAGAAGAGGGGTTAGGACACAAAGAAGGAACTACTATTTCCTGATTGATGTTACGGTTAGATACAACCTTGGGAAGAAATCCCAAACCAGTGCGAAGAACAGCCTTATCAGCGTGAAAGACCAAATAAGGAGGCTCAAATTTCAAGGCCGCCAGCTCAGTGACTCTGCGAGCCGAAGCAATAGCCAACAGAAAGAGAACCTTCCAGGAAAGAATCTTAATATCAATAGAGTGCATAGGTTCAAACGGAACCCTATGCAACAGCCTCAGAACCAAGTTCAATTCAAAGACTGAATATCCGGAAGTTCAGCAAGCCTCTTGTGCAACAACACAGATAATGCTGAAATATATCCCTTCAATGAACTGGCGGCAAGCCCCTTCTCCAGTCCATCCTGGAGAAAGGACAGAATCCTGGATACCTTAACCTTGTGCCAAGGATATCCATGCTTCTCACACAAGGACAAGTAAGTCCTCCACACCTTATGATAGTTGCGACAAGTGACCGGCTTCCTAGCCTGAACGAGAGTATCAATCACTCTCTCAGAAAACCCTTTCTTGACCAAGACTAAGCGTTCAATCTCCACGCAGACAGCCTCAGAGAATTTACATTTTGATGATGAAAGGGTCCCTTTGACAACAGATCCCTACGACAGGGTAACCTCCACGGCAGAGAAAATGACATCCCCACCAGATCCACAAACCACGTCCTCCGCGACCACGACGGAGAAATCAGAATAGTCAAAGCTTGCTCCTGCTTGATGCGGGCCACTACACGAAGTAGAAGTGGCAACGGTGGAAAAATGTAAACTAGGTTGAACCCCCAAGGCACCGCTAAGGCATTTATCAGCTCTGCCTGGGGATCCCTGGACCGCGACCCGTATCTGGGTAGCTTGCAATTGAGTCTGGATGCCATGAGATCTATCTCCAGCGTCCCCCATCTGTGACAAATCTCCGCAAACACCTTGGGGTGGAGAGACCATTCCCCCGGATGGAAGGATTGCCTGCTGAGAAAATACGCTTCCCAGTTGTCCACACCGGGAATGTGGATTGCTGAGAGCGAGCAGCTGTGGGCCTATTCCAATATCCTAGAAACCTCCCTCATCGCTAGGGAACTTCTCATCCCCCCCTGATGGTTGATGTAAGCCACCAAGGTAATGTTGTCTGTCTAGAACCTGATGAAGCTGAGCGACCCCAGAGGAGGCCACACCTTCAGAGCATTGTAGATTGCTTGAAGTTCCAGAATATTGATTAGGAGGAGAGACTCCTCTCGAGACTACTTTCCCTGTGCCATCCTTGCACCCTAAACAGCTGCCCATCCTGCCAGACTTGCGTCCGTGGTCACAATCTCCCAGGACGGTCTCAGGAAGGATGTCCCTTGGGAAAGTTGTTTGGGATGGAGCCACCAAGAAAGGGAATCCCTCGTCCAGAGATATCTGTTGGAATAGGTCTGTATGATTACCATTCCACTGTCTCAACATGCACAACTGAAGAGATCTCAGATGGAACCTGACGAATGGAATGACATTGATGCTGGACACCATGAGCCCGATCACCTCCATACTCTGAGCCACAGAGGGACTGGAGGAGGACTGAAAGGCAAGACATGTGGACGCAATCTTCCTGTGTCGCTGATCTGTGAGAAATATCCTCATGGCTATAGATTCTATTATTATTCCCAGGAACTCCACCCTGTTGCTGGGAATCAGGGAGCACTTTCCTGAGTTTATCTTACAACCGTGAGATTGGAGCAAAAGAAGAAGGGCCCTCGAGTGATCCTCTGCGAGACTGAACGACGACACCTGGACTAGGATGTCATCCAGATAGGGCGCCACAGCAATGCCTCTGGATCTGGTTACTGCCAGTAGTGGCCCCAGAACCTTTGTGAAGACTCTCTGCACCGGCGCCAGACCAAAGGGAAGGTCCACAAACTGGAAATGTTGGTCCAGAAATGCAAATCTCAGGAACATTAAGTAATCCCTGTGGATTGACACATTAGGTAGGCATCCTTTAAGTCAATTGTTGTCATGAACTGACCCTCTTGAACTAGGGGCAGAATAGATCTGATCGTTTCCATTTTGAACGATGGAACAGCCAGAAACTTGTTTAAACATGTTCCGCCCAGAATCGGGCGGAACATGCCCTCCTTATTTGGGACCACAAAAAGGTTTGAATAGTACCCTAAACTCCTTTCTGCTGGGGGTACTGGTACAATAACTCAGAGAGAAGAGAAATCCCTCACACATTCTAGAAAGGTGTCACACTTTTCTGGTCTGGACAGATTTGACAGGAGGAATCTGCCCCTGGGCGGATGAGATCTGAACCCTATTCTGTATCCGTGGGCGATAACCTCCAGATCCTAAGGGTCCTGAACATCCTGCAACCAGGCATCAGAAAATAGAGATAATATGCCCCCTTCTTGGTCCGGTGACCGGTCACGGGCCGCCCCTTCATGCTGATTTTGTTTCGGCGGGCTTCTTGTTCTGCTTGGACTTATTCTAAGACTGAGCTGGCTTCCAAGTGCCCTTGGACTGATCCGCTTTCGTGGCGGGCTGCTGGCGTTGGGCCTTGTCCGCACGAAAGGGATGAAAAGTAGATCCCTTAGGCTTAACCTTCTTATCCTGCGGTAGGAAAGAGCCCTTGCCTCCCGTAACCGTGGATATGTTCAACCAGGATCTTTCCATGACTTAGAGGTCATATCCGCAGACCACGACTTTAGCCACAGAGCCCTGCGGGCTAGTACGGAAAAACCTGAAACCTTAGCATTCAGGCGAATAATTTGCATATTGGCATCCCAAATAAAAGAATTAGCGACCCTCAAAGCCTTAATTCTATCCTGTATCTCGTCGAGGAGAGTCTCCCTCTCGACCATGTCCGACAGAGATTCGCTACCGCCGCTGCCGGCTGAAAACCAAACCCTGTGTGTTGAAACATTTTTCTTAACATGTTTTACCACTTTTTATCCATGGGCTCTTTAAAGACGGAGGAATTATCGTCCGCTTCATGAGCATAGATATAGCACCCTCCAACTTAGGGACAGTCCCCCATACCTCGAGCTGAGAGTCCGGGACGGGGAACTGCTTCTTAAAGTTAGAAGAAGGGGAAAAGGAAGAACTTAATCGCTCCCATTCATTCTTAATATTGTTAGCCATCTTAACAGGAACTGGGAAGGTCTGAGACAGCACCCTGTCCTCATATACTTTATTAAGCTTAGGAATCGAAGGTTCCTCTGGTAGTTTCAGTTCCGGAACCTCAAGAGTAGCAAGCACTTGCTTCAGCAAAAAGCGCAAATTTTTCATCCTAAACCTAAAGTCAGGCTCCTCCGCAGTTGAAGCTTTAGATGACATAGACTCCAACCCAGAAGGAACGTCCTCCGAAGAGTCGGAGTCCTCGTCAGCAGATAATCTTTCCAAAATATCTATTAGAGTATATGACCCCTGGGTCAGATCGCCATATTTTACCTTACACATTCCGTTTGCAGTTGATACGCAAAACCTGCGGCCAGCGGATCTCTCCCGTAGGAGAAATGGTCGTGCCCTGGGGCGCTGCATGTGTAATCGGAGATGAATGTAGGGAACGCACCTCATGGGACAGGGAACCCTCAGAGGTGGACGGCTCAGTAGTACTAGACATCCTATTCTTACTAGATGTTGTAACTCTATCAAGGCATGTGGAACATAGTTGAGCAGGCAGATCTACCAGAACCTCCTCGCAATAAACACAGGTATGAGACTTTGTTAAAGAGGGAGTACCCTCTAATGCGTCAGAGTCCTCCATAGCTTGCGTCTTTATTACGGACTAGATAAGCTATATGAAAAATGGCACCTTTATAACCTCCAATGGCCAGGGCACTCACCACCTCCTATAACCAGGACCACAGAAACCGTTTTGTCTCCTGCAACCGCCGGTAAAGCAGAGGAAGTCAAATAGGCCACACCCGGTCAGAAGGAATGCTTCGCAGGACCGCCCCTGCACTAGGGAGAAAAAATGCGCCAAATTTGCCGCTCAAATACTCCCGGAAATGAAACTAAAAGTCCACACATTGCCAGAGCCTCACCTCACAAATATCGCAGCATTGACACAATAAACAATATTATGTAAAGAACACCCCCTGTTCAATAATCTACCTACCAGGGATATTAACCCTTGATTCTTTAAAGATAAAAAGTATCACACTGTGGCCCTGTCTTCTGCGTTATCATTGCATGTATAAAAAAATGAAACAATCTTACCAGAATCTATGACGTGGAACAGGAACACGGCCTCTAAAGTGTGACAATGTAGTAGCATCGTTCCTGACATGGACTTGAGTATAGAAAGCAGGCAGTGAAACTCGTCAACGCTGATTGCCTATGGAGCTGTTAAAATGAGTCAGGATGGTTTCGCAGAAAGACTCTCCCTGCATCACCGGACTTACTTTCACCCAAGCTCTCACTGAGAGGCTGACAGGACTACTTAAAACTCCAGTCCCATTCAGAAGAGTACTACCCTCCATAAGACTGGATGTATAATAATCCTTCTGATGAAAAAGAAAAAAGGGCTTGGTGTGTATGTAAAAGCCAATTAATAAGAGTGCAATATACTCACTCCATAAGTTGCATGATATCTGCTTGTCTGGAGTATGTCACACAGAGGTCCAGTAGCAGTGATCCACCGATGTCTTGTAACAATATTGGTTTAACAAGCTGAGAGCAAGAAAAAAACTCCAGTGAAAAATATGTAGAATCTGTTATAAATTAAATAAGTAGTAACTTACTCCAATAAAATTGGACCTCCGGCAATGTCACAGCAAAGGAACAAAATAATATTCCAATCTGCTTTTATATTTGCTCTTGAAAAAGACGTTTGCATACGTTGAAACGCATTGAGCTAATAAATAATTTTTATCTATATTGGAATATTATTTTGTTCCTTTGCTGTGACATTGCCGGACGTCCAATTTTGATGGAGTAAGTTGCTACTTATTCAATTTATAACAGATTCTACATATTTTTCACTGGAGTTTTTTTCTTGCTCTCAGTTTGTTAAACCACTATTGTTACAAGACATCTGTGGATCACTGCTACTGGACCTCTGTGTGAAATACTCCAGACAAGCGGATATCATGCAACTTATGGAGTGAGTATATTGCACTCTTATTAATTGGCTTTTACATACACACCAAGCCCCTTTCTCTTTGTCATTAGAAGGATTATTATTCATCCAGCCTGAGTTTAACACTAAAGATCTGCGCCATCTACCACTGAAAATCTACCTTAACCACAGTCCCTGGGGAGAGACTGAAAGAAGGCAGCGGTCTAACCACTAGGAGAGTATTAGTTCTCAGTCCATTTGTAACAGATTGTTGTTGTTTTTTACCATCTTACAATATCTGTACATTGTTTCTTCTGTATTGTACCCTCCATAAGAGACTACTTCTCCGCCAACCTCCTTTGACGAAAGGCAAAAATGACTGGGGGGTGAGGGAAGTGGGGGAAGTATTTAAAGCCTTTGGCTGGGGTGTCTTTGCCTCCTCCTGGTGGCCAGGTTCTTAATTCCCACAAGTAATGAAGATGTGGGCCTCTAGTTATTAAGGTCTGTCGGACCTGATCCGACAGTGCGGATCAGGTCCGACAGACCTCGCTGAATATGGAGAGCAATACGCCCGCCATATTCAGCATTGCACCAGCAGCTCACAAGAGCTACTGGTGCAATGCCGCCCCCTGCAGACTCGCGGCCAATAGGCCGCCAGCAGGGGGATGTCAATCAACCCGATCGTACTCGATCGGGTTGATTTCCAGCGATGTCTGTCCGCCTGCTCAGAGCAGGCGGACAGGTTATGGAGCAGCGGTCTTTGTGACCACTGCTTCCTTAACTGCTGTTTCTGGCGAGCCTGCAGGCTCACCAGAAACACGGGGCATCAAGCTCCATTCAGAGCTTGATACATATGCCCCGTGGACTCTCCTCCCCTTTAGATGGGAATATATGTAGAATAAATTATAAAAAGGTTAGGAGCCAGTAATATTCTAGAAGTCATGGCTCATTGGCTCCTAGGATGACAGACCTTGTTTGTTAGACCAATATATTTATAGCTCAAGGTGTTGCCTTACATCAGCTGTCAAGAATCCAGAGGTATCTTATTCAGGTAATAAAGTTAAAAAAAACAATCAGATCCTTTAAAAGTCATATGCATCTACAATGAGCTATAATATCTATGAGACTAATACAGCAATAATCCCTTTTCAGAAACAAAATTTGACCCCATAGACTGAGGACATTTACATTAATTGTAGTGCGCTTTATATTTAAAAGTCTATCAAAGCCATAGATTTATAGGCAAAACCAGGATATAGGCAAAATTAAAATAGATGGATGACAGAAAGGTACACTGACAAGACAGATGCTAAGAACTCCTGAATTCCCCTGGAGGAAGAGTGTGCAATAGGAATTCTTACAGCAGATCGCTAGACAGCCTGCAGTCGGTAACCAATAGGGTGGAGGATGTTTTCCTGAACTCTTGGAACACAATTATAAGCTATTAGGAGTAAAACAGTACTTCATTCATTGACCTGGTTGTCAGTGGCTGCCTCCCTGACCTCTGCCTGTCAGTTTTGGGTGATCCAAAAGGGACACTGTACACTGACATTCATATATGTCTTTTCATCCCTATTTATACAACACACTACATATACTTACCAATTTACACAGCAGACATTACCACACATGAATGCAGCACTAAAATACACCAATCTCTCACCTAGATTATGAGTTTTGAGCGCTATAGAGAAATTAACGAACGCAACAAGTTACGTTATTTAATTTCCTATAGCGCTGCCACTACAAGTTTTCAAACACACGCCTTTTGCATGCGATATGGTTGCATTGAGCTCCATACCGCACACAATCAGAGCGCTGCTGAGATGTGCTCGTGCACGATTTCCCCATAGACATCAATGTAGAGAGCCGGCAAAAAAAAAAACTAACACCTGTAATCGCAGAAACAAAAGTTCCGTAAAGCAGACCACTGATGACTATGGGGGAGTCTAAACACCCCTAATCTGCAGCCCCCAACATCGCTGACGCCTGCCTACAGTTATGAACCCCTAATCTGCCGCTCCCGATATCGCCGTTACCTAAATAAAATTATTAACCCCTAATCTGCCGCTCCCAATATTGCCGACTCTATACTACATTTATTAACCCCTAAACTGCCAGCCCCCCAAATCGCAACAAGCTAAATTAAACTATATTAACCCCTAAACCTAACCCTAACGTGACCCTAACCCTAATGTAACCCTAAACCTAACCCTAACCCCCCTAACTTTAACATAATTAAATTAGATCTAAATAAAATTTACAATTATTAACTAAATACCAATTTAAAACTAAATACATTCTTACCTGTGAAATAAAGCCTAAGCTAGCTACAATATCACTAATTGTTATATTGTAGCTAGCTTATTTATTTATTTTATTTCACAGGTAAGTTTGTATTTATTTTAACTAGGTAGACTAGTTAGTAAATAGTTATCAACTATTTACTAACTACCTAGTTAAAATAAATACAAACTTACCTGTGAAATAAAACCTAACTTGCCTTACACTAAAACCTACCATTACAAAAAATAAAAAAACTACAATTACAAAACATAAAAAACCTACCATTACACAAAAAAAACTATCATTACAAAAAACAAACAAAATTATCCAAAAAAATAAAAAAATTATCCTATTCTAATACCGTTAAAAAAAAAACCCCAAAAAACATACTCTAGAATAAACTACCAAGGGCCCTTAAAAGGGCTAGGGATTTTTTATTTGGAGGGGGGGGGGGGGGTTATTTTGATAGGGCTATTAGATTAGGTGTAATTCTTTTTTCATTTTGATAATTTGTTTATTTTTGTAATTTAGTGTTTTTTTTTTTTGTAATTTAGTTTGTTTTTATTTTTTGTAATTAGATTCTTTTTGTAATTTTTACAGTAGTGTTAGGATTTTTTTATTGGTAGTTTAGTTTTATTTAATAGTAGTTTAATTTTAGTTTAATAATTATAATAGTTTATAGTTTTTATAATAATTTAAGATAGGGAAATTGTAATTTTAATATAAAGTTAGGGGGTAGTTTAAATTTTGTTGTAGGGGGGTTTTCGTTTTAGAGGTTAATAGTTTATTTTAGTATATTTCGTTGTGGGGGGCTTGCGGTTTAGGGGTTAATAGGTTTATTATAGCGGCGGTGTGGGCGGACGGCAGATTAGGGCTTAATAATATTTAAATAGTGTTTGCGATGCAGGAGTGCGGCGGTTTAGGTGTTAATAAGTTTATTATAGTGGCGACAATGTCGGGGAGCGGCGGAATAGGGGTTAATACATTTTTTTAGTGGCGCCGTTGTCGGGAGCGGCAGATTAGAGGTTAATAAATTTATTATAGTGTTTGCGATAAGGGAGGGCCTCGGTTTAGGGGTTAATAGGTAGTTTATGGGTGTTAGTTTACTTTTTAACACTTTAGTTATGAGTTTTATGTAACAGCTTTGTAGCGTAAAACTCATAACTACTGACTTTAGATGGTGATACGGATCTTGTCGTTTTAGGCTGTAACGCTCACTTTTTAGCCAGAACGCAAAACTCGAAATACCAGCGCTATGGGAGTCCCATGAAAAAACATAATTTTTACGTGTGCAGAACTGACGTTGTGTTACAGGCTAAAAGGTGCATATCTAGTAAGCCAATGACAAGAGAAACATATGAGCAGCAACCAATCACCATCTAGTTCCCAGTAGTGCAGTAGTTGCTGCTACTGAGCCTACCTTGGTATATTGTTTTTTAAAAAAAACAAAATATACCAAGAGAATGAGGCAAATAAAATAAAATAATTAAACTGGAAAGTTATTGAAAATAGCATGTTCTATCTGAATCTAATTTCTGTAGATATATTTTAAACTTACATACATTGGGGCCGATTTACCAAATGGTGGGTGGACATGATTCGCTGTAGCGAATCATGTCCGCCCGACATCGCTGAATGACGACAGCATACGCTGTCGGCATTTAACATTGCACAAGCAGTTCTGGTAAACTGCTTGTGCAATGCCGCCCCCTGAAGATTGGGTTGATTGTTGTCCGCCGCTTCAGAGGTGGCGGACTAGTTAAGGACCAGCGGTCTTAAGACCGCTGCTTCTTAACTACTGTTTGGGAAACAGGGGCATCAGGGGCCATTCGGCCCTTAATAAATTGGCCCCATTGTGTTGTTTAGCTCTGCACATTTCTACTGATTGTCTTTACGGAACTTTGTTCTGATGTAGACAAATAAGTCCCAGCCAGAATGGGTTTAAAATGAAATAAATGCAAGATATAACATAGTCCGCAACGATTAGCCTGAGAATAATATACAGACCGACATTTTTTATTTACATAAGTAGTCTATTAAAGAAATAAGTGTAAGGATTAAGTCCTCTTAAAGTAATGGTCACTGCCATGTTGTAATCTAGGTTCCCCTCTGAATTAGAAGTGCAAATTGCAGACTTGGGGTTGATTATCTAAACCTCGCCAATCAGACATGGTTTTTCACGCTGCCCCTCGCAGGGGCTATCCTGGTGGAATTATCTTTAAAAATGGGCAGCCCCTGCGAGCGTTGAGATGTTTATTATTGAAATTACTGGAACTTGTTGAAAAGGGAAACTTTGTTGTGTGGGGGCAAAGTTAGCAGTGAGCAGGGGGCGCACTTTAAAAATTAAATCCTGCAGTTAATATAAATCACATTATATGCGTATAGCATCTTACAATCGCCTACATTTTCGTATGCACAAGTTTTTATTAGGGAATTAAGTATTTTGAGTATTTTGTCACAAACTCACCTGATTTTCATTTTTGAGAAAAAAAAAAAGTGAGATCTGTAGGGTGGAAATGTTTAGAGCATTATGCTGGGGTTTGAAAGAAAATTTCATACACGCCCATGTTCAGCCAATTTTAAGAAAAAATAAAAATTAAGCTTTGTATTTTGTACTTATAAATATTAATTTGTATGTGTTTATGCACATCCAGTGTTCCTAAATTATGGTTTACGCTGTGCATATTTAATACAATTTATCCCTGTGTAATTTGTTCACCAAAAATCGTATTTTATCAAAATCGTATAATTTGAATTTAATTGTTGTTACGACTTTTGATGCACCTTAACAATACAATGATTTCCTACGTATTTATGTGTGAAGGGTTCAATTGGTTTTGTATGATTTTTAAATTACGATTTTATTTGTGCACTTTTGTAATGTATGCATTTCCTTTCCATACAAAAATGCAGTATTCTTCTTTTATTCTTTTGTATTCTTCCTCTTAGCGAGACACCCAGTTTTAAGGCTAAAAAGGGGATTTATATAATTCCACCAGGGAAATTGAAGGATTAGTGAGCATTCTTAAATAATCTCGTTAGCGCTGAGACTTTTAGATAATCAGCCCTTGCGTTCCATATCAGCACCTAACTGGCCTCAGCAGAAATTATGAGATAAGGAACTGCAAAATAAAACAAGTCTGGATTGGCTGCTCCAAATATGGTAAGTGGTGGGTGGAGTTTGACTATTGGAAAACAACTGCAGCAAACAAGCTGTTAGTGCATTGACTGCAGATAAACCTTGTAATTACAAGGTGTTTACTGTTTTTATAATGCAATTAACAGCTAACTAATACTGCATTAATCTGCAATCACCATCTGCATACAAGCTCCACTGTTATGCTCACAAACAAAGTGTGGCTAGCTTCTCAGTTTCCTGTACATTTGTCTACACCTGACAAGACTTTTTTATTTTGTCTTACAAGGTCGTCTCCAATACTTCAATAAAGTGTTACTACACCAACAGAAAATGCTTGACTCTGCAAAACCTATAGATTATACACCTAATCCTGCCCTGCAGCTCTCGCTGCTATTTCAGTTATTGCACCATCCCATACATAACTTTACCACTATGTCTTAATCCTGCCCAGCAGCACACAATACAGCACAAAATACCTTTTTGTTCTGCCTGCACAGCACCCATCATTGTTGAAGTGGTGAGACTTTACATGCACAAATGACATCTTATCTTATTCTTGAAACATCTACTATTGTTTGTAAACCATTGCCCGCGAGATATTAGCTTCCCTTTATACCAGCATATGGTAAGAACTCTGACCACAGACACACATTCCTTAATAATCATCATTATTATATTAATAATTATTGCAACACACATGGAGGAAAAAATATCATAGACACATGCCCAGTCCCTAAGATTTAAAGCTAGGTGACTAATATAGGGAGGTAAAAAGATTTAATGGGCTTAAGGAGGTGGCTTTCCACAATTTCATTAGTGAAAGCAATCACTCCCTGCATCTAAATTAGAAAAATTACATATTTAGGTATAGATTACATCTAATACACAACGTTAATACAATGTTGGTGGTCCCACAAGCCACAATAATATTATACTATGGTCTATTTCATTGATATACAAATTTGCATTCATTCCTGGAACCTAAAAACTTACATGGCTGACACCTCAATATTATTGGTAGCTCCTAAAGTTTAAAAAAGATTAGTTAGAACCAGTATTTGCCAGGATTTGAAAAACATTGGGCACCAGGGTACCTACAAAATTAGCCCTTATGCTTGATAAAATGTCCTCAAAGTTCTTAGCATGGTCCGGGAATGGAATAAAGCCTTGTTACCTACAGTCAATTGTCCCTACTTACTGGGTGCTACCACTCCTAACAGAAGCTTTATCCTAAGGATCGCTCTGAGCACCCACCAGGACAACGGTCTGGGGCTAAAGTTGGCATAAGGGGGTTGTAAGGGACATGCATCTGATCTGATGTGTTATTTGGCAATCGGGTGACATAAAGGGGCTGCAATGACTATACCTAGCTAATGAGATGTAACAAAAAATAGACGATTATCTATACAAGTGTCATTGTAATCTACATATATATATATATATATATATATATATATGTACAATTTTTCGATTTCTCAAATAAAGTATGGAACTTCAAGAAAGAAAAAAAAAGAAAAATATAACATAAATTATGCTTACCTGATAATTTTATTTTCTTCAGATGGAAAGAGTCCACATCAGCATTTATTACTTTAGGGAATTTAGTACCTGGCCACCAGGAGGAGGCAAAGACACCCCAGCCAAAGGCTTAAATACTCCTCCCCCTTCCCTCACCCCCCAGTCATTCTGCCGAGGAACAAGGAATAGTAGAAGAATATCAGGGTGAAAAGGTGCCAGAAGAACAAAAATTACGGCCACCCCAGATAAAAACACGAGCGGGGAGCTGTGGACTCTTTCCATCTGAAGAAAATAAAATAATCAGGTAAGCATAATTTAAGTCCACATCTGCATGCATTACTTTTGGTAAAACAATACCCAATCTATAGAGGACACTGAATGCTAAAACGGGAGGGTACAAAAGGCGGCCCACTCTGAGGGCACTAGGCCTGAAACCACAACCCAACAAACATCCTGCTTCACCCGAAGCCAAGAAAACATTTGAAAGGAAAAAGACCCCAAGGACACTGACTCGCAGATAGTCCACAAGCCTTTCTAGAGACTGCAGAAACAGACTCAACTGAGCCAACACTCCTCCAGGAGACACCATCGCCCAAAGGTCAGTCCTCAACTACACACCCTCACAGAGAAAAGGGAACGACAACTGAAAAACTCCCAAAGGGGAGAGGACATGGAGGAACAGACAAGGATTCCCGGAAGACCCTAAACAAGGTGCAATAAGATCCAAATGGAAAACCCCAAAAGCGAGCCAAACTCACAGGGAGCCTAAGGGGTCCTGAAACAAGGAAAGGCAACGCCCAGACCCTAAACTGTACGGAACCATAAGGTTGAAACCGGGAATCAGAACAGAGAAGAAAACCTCTCTGAAAAAACAGAGCAACCGCCCCGAAAAAACGGCTGAAACCGGAGTTCCAAGTTGCCAGGAACTCAGAATATTGAAATATTCCCAACCAACACGTGCATCAAACCCAGAGAAGCAACCTCTGAATACCACACGATGCAGTCATACCAGGATGACTTTGAAAATAAAATACTTGTAGACAAGTAAAAAGCAGCCAAAGATATATAACCAACACCACTGACAGACTGCTAACATCCACTAATTAGTGGATACACTGTAGGTTATCCCAAGCCGCAAGGCCAACACACGTATCAGGAACAAAGAGGAGCCCAGAACCTCAAAGAGGCTCACCGTACCTCCACATGCGAGGATAAACAACATATCTCATATCCAATTCCAACACCGGAACAGCCCAAACAACCTACAGGACTGAAAGACAGGGGAACAGAAAGGACCAGAACCAGTAGCCCCCAGATAAAAAGGCGGAATGGGATGGCCTTAGACACCCCAACAGAGCTCAGGTGCCTTCTAAAAGCACCTACAAACAGGTACTCCCAAGTAGAAACCCATAGAGATGGGCAGAAAGAGACAGAAGCCCTATGAAATCTAGCCCAATACTCCATGGCAGTCTCAACACAGCACCTACAACAGGTACTCCCAAGGAGAACCCCATAAAGATAGGCATAACTATGAGATCTAACATGAAGACTGCAAAGCCATAAACGGAACAGAACATACCAGAAACACGGACCTGTCTCTTTACAGGATAAACCCCTGTTCCAACCGCCTGCACACAGGACAGGACAACCATCCTTCAGAGAGAGGAAAACCTCACCTCTTTAAGAAAGGCAAAACTACCCCCCCCAAAGGGAAAGGCACAGATAAGAACAGCGCACACGCTCACCAGACCAAAGCCATAAACTGAATCGAATGAAAAACATCCAGGCGCCCCAGATGACTTATGAAAGGGAACCCCCCTAAAGAGGGAAATACATATCATTCAAGAAAAAGGCAGGCCATGAGGAGCCTAAGCACAGAGAACTACTGGCCAAGCTGCTAGTAGCTCAACTAGCGAGACCATAAGATATAGTCTATGTTCCCTGGAAAACCCGAACCAGACAAAAAAATCATAAAATTCTGGAAAGGAATGCCAGATAAGGTCATGAAAAAAAGTACCCGCAGCGGGATCCAGGTAGTGAAACCACAGAGCTAACCATTAATCAGACCAGCCGGCTAAGGCCCAAAAAGATCCAAACAAACGAAAAGCCTGAGCCCCAGAATTGTTCAGACAAACAATTCCACAGGGAACACCATATCACGTCTGAATAAAACAGACTATGCAGGGGAAAAAGACTAACCCGGAGAACGGGTCTAAGATTCATTCGTAAATCCCAACCCAAGGGGAAGAGAACACCCCAAAGGAGCTAAGGCACGACAGAACCGCTAAGATTCTAAGCCCAACGGGCGTACAACACCCAAACTTCCAGAACTAAGGGGAAACGTCGGGGACAAAGTCACATGAAGAGTGAGTTAACAAAGGCTAGGCTCCATAAACTCCTCAGAGTATAAAACCAGAGGGCTATATTCATGGAAAAAGAATGCATAGCATCCCAAACCCCGGAAACAACCCCTAAACGGAGCCAGGAAAAGGAGATTAGCCTATCATTCCTCATAAGGAACGACTAACTCCCAGAGTAGGAAAGACTGCAAGGCCCTACCATAAGGCGGCATGAACCGCTAAGAAAATGGACAAAAGTCAGAAATCTCAACCCGAAGGAAGAGTCCTCAAAAAGGAACAAGTCCAAAAGGACAATTCCAATAGCCCTTGAAGGGCAAGACCGCCCATAACGGCGGCAAGGAGGCCCTAAATCTTCCAAATCTTCAACCCATGCGTGGAAGGAAACACTCAAATCCCGACAGAATCGGAACCAACAGAGTGTGATGCACTGGAACTCCCCCCAGCAGACCAGCTCGAAAGGCTGATGAGGACTGAACCAGTCCCCCCTCCCCCACGGACACTCCGATCCTCTCAGAATACTTAGCTGACACAAGATAAGAAAAACACAAATAGTAATGCAAACACACAGCGCCCAAACCAAGATAAGAAAAACACAAATAGTAATGCAAACACACAGCGCCCAAACCGGACCAGCCAGACAGAACAAGCGCCACATGTCTGAAATAGGCCTCAAGTCAGAAAGCCCTAGCTATTACTGACAAGGCCGTAATATTCACCCCCAAGGAGGGAGAAATAAACGACAAACAAACATAGGACTAAACGCATCCCCATAACAACTTCCGTAGAAGTAACCAGTGAGATCACAAAATCGCGAGTATCGATTCCAAAGGAAAATTCCTGAAGGAATATAAACAAAACATGAGCTTTAAAAATTAAAGAAAAGTCATCCTAATCAGATTAAAATAAAGGAAAAGGCAACCCGTAGGTTTCTCGCCCAAGGAGAGCAGACACACCCACAGGACCAGCCCAACAGAACCCTGCTCATCCAAGCTCAGATTGGAAAGAATACTCAATAATAAGAATATAAGAAGATTACTTCATCCTCTTATATTTAATTCTGTGAGCTATTTGAAGCAGAAGACTGAGAACTCCTATATCCATTAAGGATGGGATCCTCTAACAATGCCAAAACGTGCCATAGCAGAACACGAAGGTGCACCAGTCTATACCTAAAAGCACAGCACACCTCCGCCGGAGCCTCAGGACCAGTCGCTCCCCCGGAGAGCTGAACAGGCCACCCCATGCCTGGGGGACCCGGGTTGACGGGACACGAATATAATCTTAAGCACACATCTAGAAGATGCAGATGTGCCAACGCCATAAGAATTTGAATACGAAAACGTTCCGCAATCTCCGGAGGGAACAAACCACCCTCCAGTAAAGGATAAGCATAATCTGGGTCACCTGCACGTGTAGTAACAGTAAATGGTAGGGAACTCGCCGCTCGAGGGACAGAACCCCCAGAGGCGGATTGCTCAGCGGCCCCTTGATTCCCTGATCCTGTGGAATTGAGCCCTCTAAAACGGCCTACGAAATATAACTGACTGTCATGTGTCATATGGGCTGATTCGTATTCCTCGCAATAAGTGGAATCTGAATCAGAGATCATTTCAATCTCAACATCAGAACCCTCCATAACTGGGATATGAATACAAAATATGGACCAAATAAGAAAAAAATCTAAACGACACTTTACACCCACAATGGCTGGGGCACTCACCACCTCCAATGCACCAGACACCAGCCGACCAGAATTTATTTCGTCGCCACACAGTCAAGAATGTGGAACTGGAGAGTCAAAAACGTGACCACGCCCGGTTACAAGGTAAGCCGTACAGTCCAGAAAAAGTGCGCCCGTAGCAAAGGCCGCGTCACTTCCAAGGCTGTTATGTTCCACAAGGCCATGAGCCTAAGTAACACTACACATAAGCAGGTCGAATCATATAACAAACATGTTATAAAAAAAAAAACCTGTTCAATAACCCCCTCAGGCGATATTAACCCTTAATTCCAAGATACAAAAGGAGCCTCACTGAGACCCTGAGATATAGTTAGTCCCGCAAGGTGGTAGCCTCTCTGGAAAACATTTGCAATACAATACAATTATGATGAAAGTAAAATGAAACAATCTTACCGGAATCTATGCCGTGGAACAGGAACACAGCCCTTCAAGTATGACAGATAGTAGCATCGGCTCTGCCATGGACTTGAGAGATGAAAGCAGGCAGCGAAACTCGTCAACACCGATTGCTTATAGAGCTGTTAAACATTAGTCGGGATGGTTTTGCAGAAAGACTCTACCTGCATCTCAGGACTCTAAATTTCATCCAAGCTCTCACTGAGAGACTGACAGGACTACTAAAAACACTTCTCTGCCAACCTCCTGGGACAAAAGGCAAAGAATGACTGGGGGATGAGGGAAGGGGGAGAAGTATTTAAGCCTTTGGCTGGAGTGTCTTTGCCTCCTCCTGGTGGCCAGGTTTTGAATTCCCAAAAGTAATGAATGCAGCTGTGGACTCTTTCCATTTATGAAAAAAATATAAATCATAATATAAGATTTTATTTGGTCAAACAACATAAATATATATATATATATATATATATATATATATATATATATATATATATATATATATATAAAAATAAAAACACACACACACATGTATTTGTTGCTTGCATATTCATCTGGGGTCTGCTGTGTGCATAAAGGGCAAACAGTAAACTTAGCAAAAAAAAAAGTTTAACCTGAGAATATGCAGATGTGTTTATTTTAGTTATTAGTAAGTGTAATGTTTAGGGTACATAAAGCAATAGATTGCCACCATGTTGTGACCTAGGTTTCCTTCTCTGCTAAGGCCAATTAGAAACAGTTATAAATGATTTACTAGAGTGTTATGCCTGGCGTCTTCGAGGAAATGGAACACCCATAATTTTCAGAATTATATTATAGGAGAAGGGGATACAATAAATAATGAAAGTATTGTTAATATGATTTTTATTTTTTTTAACGTATATAATTTACATTTTATTTAGATTAGAACCTCAGTGTTTAAAAGGACATTAAACCCAACATGTTCTTTTCATGATTCAAATAGAGCATACAATTTAAATAACTATCCAATTTACTTCTATTATCAATTTTGATTTATTCTCTTGGTATTCTTTATTGAAAGAGCAGCAATGCACTACTGGGTGCTACCAATAAGCAGCTAGCTCCCAGTTTCACAAGCCTATCTAGAAATCATTTTTAACAAAGGATACCAAGAAAACAAAGCAAATAAATAGAAGTAAATTGGAAAGTTGTTTAAAATTGCATGTTTTTTCTGAATCATGTAAGAAAATGTTTCTGTTTTATAACCCGCTAATAAAAGTGGCAAACCCTGTCGGCCATAGGCTGTCACAAGGGCTTCCAGGGCTGAAGGAGATATTTCTGACACGCAGACGGAGAGAGCGCTATCTCCTACAGCCCCGGAAGCAGTACAGATGTTTAACATACAAGGTATGTTGATTTTTATTAAGAGGTTAAAGAATCTTGCGCTGAATCACAAAGGAGAATTTTCCTGCAACATAGAATTACGGTTACATCCAAAATGATATTTCACCTCTGAAATACCAGGGAATTCCTCTTTCAGCGAACGACATGTACAACTAGACCCAGGTGTACATTTTAGAAAATATGGCTTCATCAATGGAGGTGCCCTCCAAGTACAAGGGATCAACATCTGGCATCCCCCATCACACTTATCGAGATAAATTCCCTAAGGGGCATTTGCAAACAAGAGAGCAAAAGAAAACAGCTCAGTCTAGATCAACTTCCTATACATTTGTCATCAATAGATTACTAGTGCAGCATTTCTACAGCACTGTCCTACTTGCAGGTATACTATGAGCCAACCAATGATGGTGCTAGAGAAAAATATTAACCCTTCTATAATATGTTCATCAATAAAATCAATGTTGCTTACCAAAGGTCATGACTGCCACACTTAGTGGCTGATACTGAACTTTAACTGACATGATTTAACACCATGACACTGTGATTCAGATCCCAAAAGGCCTTTGTCAATTTATTTTAGTGGCAGCAACTAATTTTGCAAAGTCTGCATCATTCCTGAAGTCTGTTTATCTCCAGTTGTCTCAGACACACAAATTTAATTAGCAAAGTTTGAGACAGTAACTCAGTGTACTGCCAATGCCATACTTTGAACAGTTCTTCTAGCTTTAGTAATACAACATTATAAATAGTACATTATGCACAGTCTAGCTTGTGGATATTCTACACTTTTGGCTCTGACTCTTACTCTCTCTTTATATTTTTTTTTAAACTATGTGGACTTCCATTTGTAAAGGAAAAATAGGATTCCACAACCAGAATGAAAAAAATAAATGAATAATAAGCAAACAATAACTGTCATATTTTAATGCATTTTATAGTGATCTATTGGCTAGATTACGAGTTGTGCGCTAGGGTAAAATAGCAGCATTAAGAGGTCCTAACGCTGCTTTTTCACTACCGCTACTATTACGAGTCTTGAAGGTTTAGGGTCACCACACACTTATTTGGCCTTACTTCAAAACGACTTATGTAAACTTCGTAAAGTCTTTTTTCTATGGGACTTCCATAGTGCCGGTATTACGAGTCTGTCCTGGGAGGACAAAAAGTGAGCGGTACACCCTACCCTGTCAAGATCCTAACGCATTTAAAAGTCAGTAGTTAAGAGTTTTATGGTACAACGCCGTAACATAAAACTCATAACTAAAGTGCTAAAAAGTATACTAACACCCATAAACTACCTATTAACCCCTAAACCGAGGCCCTCCCGCATCGCAAACACTATAATAAAAATTTTAAACCCTAATCACCGCCGCCACCTACATTATATTTATGAACCCCTAAACTGCTGCCCCCAACATCTCCGACACCTACCTACACTTTTTAACCACTAATCTGCCACCCCCAACGTCACCGCCACTATAATGAACATATTAACCCCTAAACCGCCGCACTCCCGCATCGCAAACATTAGTTAAATATTATTAACCCCTAATCTGCCGTCCCTAACATCGCCGCCACCTACCTACATTTATTAACCCCTAATCTGCTGCCCCCAACGTCGCCGCCACTATATTAAAGTTATTAACCCCTAAACCTAAGTCTAACCCTAAACCTAACACCCCCTAAATTAAATATAATTTAAATAAATCTAAATAAATATTCCTATCATTAACTAAATTATTCCTATTTAAAACTAAATACTTACCTATAAAATAAATCCTAAGCTAGCTACAATATAACTAATAGTTACATTGTAGCTATCTTAGGGTCTATTTTTATTTTACAGGCAAGTTTGTATTTATTTTTACTAGGTAGAATATTTACCAAATAGTTATATATAGTACTACCTAGTTAACCTAGTTTTAACTACCTAGTTAAAATAAAGACAAATTGACCTGTAAAATAAAACCTAACCTAAGTTACACTAACACCTAACACTACAAAATAATAAAATAAATTAACTAAATTAAATACAATTACCTAAATTAAATTAGCTAAAGTACAAAAGACCCCCACTAAATTACAGAAAATAATAAACAAATTACAGATATTTAAACTAATTAAACCTAATCTAATAGCCCTATCAAAATAAAAAAAGAACCCCCAAAATAAAAAAAACCCACTAGCCTAAACTAAACTACCAACAGCCCTTAAAAGGGCCTTTTGCGGTAATCAGCTCTTTTACCTGTAAAAAAAATAACCATTTTGTTTTTGCAAACTACCCAAGATGGCCTCCAATAAGGCAGAAGGGGGGGGGGGGGGTTAGAGAGCTGTTTTGGGGGGGATCAGGGAGGGTGGGGGCTAAGGGGGATCCTACATAGCAGCATATGTAAATATGCTAAAAAAAAAAAAATTTAAAATAACTTTTATTTTAGTCTGCCAGTACTTAAGATGGCGGGGACAATTGTGGGGTGGGGGTGGCAAGGGTGCTGTTTGGGAGGGATCAGGGGGTGTGATGTGTCAGGTGGGAGGCTGATCTCTACACTAAAGCTAAAATTAACCCTGCAAGCTCCCTACAAACTACCTAATTAACCCCTTCACTGCTAGCCATAATACACGTGTGATGCGCAGCAGCATTTAGCGGCCTTCTAATTACCAAAAAGCAACGCCAAAGCCATGTATGTCTGCTATTTCTGAACAAAGGGGATCCCAGAGAAGCATTTACAAACATTTGTGCCATAATTGCACAAGCTGTTTGTAAATAATTTTAGTGAGAAACCTAAAGTTTGTGAAAAAGTGAACAATTTTTTGTCTACTACACTACATTAAAGCTAAAATTAACCCTACAAACTCCCTACAAGCTCCCTAATTAACCCCTTCACTGCTGGGCATAATACATGTGTGGTGCGCAGAGGCATTTAGCAGCCTTCTAATTACCAAAAAGCAACACCAAAGCCATACATGTCTGCTATTTCTAAAGAAAGGGGATCCCAGAGAAGCATTTACAACCATTTGTGCCATAATTGCACAAGCTGTTTGTAAATAATTTCAGTGAGAAACCTAAAATTGTGAAAAATGTAACTTTTTTTTAATTTGATCGCATTTGGCGGTGAAATGGTGAAATGAAATATACCAAAATGGGCCTAGATCAATTCTTGGGGTTGTCTACTACACTACACTACAGCTAAAATTAACCCTAGAAGCTCCCTACATACTCCCTAATTAACCCATTCACTGCTGGGCATAATACACATGTGGTGCGCAGTGGCATTTAGCAGCCTTCTAATTACCAAAAAGCAACACCAAAGCCATATATGTCTGCTATTTCTAAAGAAAGGGGATCCCAGAGAAGCATTTACAACCATTTATGCCATAATTGCATAAGTTGTTTGTAAATAATTTCAGTGAGAAACCTAAAGTTTGTGAAAAAAATTGTGAAAAAGTGAACAATTTTTTTTATTTGATCGCATTTGGCGGTGAAATGGTGGCATGAAATATGCCAAAATTGGTCTAGATCAATACTTTGGGATGTCTTCTAAAAAAAAATATATACATGTCAATGGATATTCAGGGATTCCTGAAAGATATCAGTGTTCCAATGTAACTAGCGCTAATTTTGAAAAAAGTGGTTTGGAAATAGCAAAGTGCTACTTGTATTTATTGCCCTATAACTTGCAAAAAAAGCAAAGAACATGTAAACATTGGGTATTTCTAAACTCAGGACAAAATTTAGAAACTATTTAGACTGGTTGTTTTTTGGTGGTTGTAGATGTGTAACATATTTTGGGGGTCAAAGTTAGAAAAAGTGTGTTTTTTTTTCCATTTTTTTAATCATATTTTGTATTTTTTTTTATAGCAAATTATAAGATATGATGAAAATAATGGTAGATTTTGAAAGTCCATTTAATGGCGAGAAAAACGGTATATAATATGTGTGGGTACAGTAAATGAGTAAGAGGAAAATTACAGCTAAACATAAACACCGCAAAAATGTAAAAATAGCCTTGTTCCCAAACGGACAGAAAATGGAAAAGTGCTGTGGTCATTAAGGGGTTAAGATAGAGATACATGCATATACATCTCTAAAGATATGTATTTATATGTGTATATATGTATTTACAGTTCAAAAAGAAGAAAAGAAACCACCGCTCTTGTGTAAAACATAACACTTATTCCTCTTGTTAAAATTGGGACAGCAAACCACCCATGTAAGTGAGGAAGGGTATGCGCATCCCCTGCCTCACTTACATGGGTGGCTTGCTGTCCCAATTTTAACGAGAAGAATAAAAGAGCAGTGGTTTCTTTTTGAACTACATATTGATCAGTAAACCACGCTCGTTGCTGCATAGCTAGCCAAACCAGGATTGGGCAATAGTCACACACGCCCTTGAGGATGTCACCAATTGATTTAGCGGGGATACTGAGAATATCGGAAGACTGAATGATGGGCGGCTCCAGTGGACAAGTGGTTGCACAGATGATGCACAGGGAAGTCTAGATTTTGGCCCAAGGCACTGGAGCCTTTTTCCGATGATACCCATGGTGGATGTAAAAGAAGTTCTACGATGATAGATGCCTAAGAAGTTCCACGAAGGTATGTCCCTGCTGTAATAAGCAGTATTATATTGTAAACAGCACGGTTACTATCAGCGGTTCACAAAGTGTTCCAGAGCAAGTTCTCTGTCGCCTTGCCAGCAGTGGCTGAGTGTAGAGGGTATTGAGACCAAAGGCAAACACTCTTCTGTATGCCTTCATATGTGGAAATTCTGTGTAGACTACTCGATATTTATGCCAGATAACATTGGACTGCTAATAAGATTGAACTATATATTTTTGCCTATAGTATAACCACACGCAGACTGAACTTTGTATATGTATTTACAGACATATGAAAACATAAATACAAATGTACACACATAAGACATACATTTACATGCATGGAGCTCTTTGCAGTTAAAGGGACAGTATACTATAAAATTGTTTTTTTCCTTGATGTGTTTCCAATTACTTTGAAGCCACAACCTAATAAAATGGATTGAGCTTGCAAGTATAATCAGATCTCATTACTTTATCACATTGTGTACATATACATGCTTCTTTATCTTATATCTGTCCATAAACCAATCACCAATACCTGGAGAGAACAATGGAAAATTAACATTTTATTAACTTATATCTTCTATAACCCACTGGGAGTGTAATTTCTTCTGCTGGCTGTGTTAACACAGCTTGGCCTCGAGGCCAAAAACTTTCAGGATGGGTGGGGATACCACAGGCTAAATAAACTATTTCAAATGCCAATATAAGGGTAATAGAAATGCTTGTAAACAATTTAATACACTACAGCAGGTAAATTGGATTATTGGGAACAATTTAAAAGAGAGAAAAATGTTTAGTAAACTGTCCCTTTAAGTAGGCATATGTATGCAATATATTTATATTTAATACAGTGTTATACTGTATATTTACTGTAAATATTTCACATTCCAATGTTCTGCACATATCAGAATATGTTCTAAGTATTTTTAAATAGATTTTCCTTTATAAAATATATATATACTGTATATATGTATATAAATATATATTTGTGCAAAATACCATCAGATATACTGTATATATATATATATATATATATATATATATATATAAACTTCTAGTTTGCACTATCCACCAAATCACAAATATAAGCTAAGAAAGGGGTGTAGAGGAAAACCTCAAATACCAACCCCTTTTAGTGCACGGGAGTGTCAAATTAATTTGTTATTGCAAAAAAAAAGAAAAAACAGAACTTAACTATTTATTTCATTATCATAGCAAAATTTAATGGAAAAAGCGGGAATGACCTGATCAATATAAGGAGCATATAAAATCCCCTATTTACCAAATTCAGTCAGTGGGGACGATTTATCATGTAGCGAATCATGTCCACCTGACATCGCTAAATGCAGACGGCTTGCCGCCCCCTGCACTTTCGCGGCCGATCGGACACTAGCAAGGGGTGTCAATCATCGCAATCGAGATGATTGCACCTTTTAGGTGGCAGAGAAGTTAAGGAGCAGCAGTCTTACAACCGCTGCTTTCCGGCGAGCATCCGCTGCTTGTTAAATCTATCCCTATCTCTCTGTCTCTCTATCTGTCCATCTGTCTATTTATCGATCTTCCTATACAAACACACACACAGACATATTCAATGATAATTAACTTAGGTTAAAGGAACAGTATACACCAATGTTCATATAACTGGATGTAATAGACATAACTATAAAGAAGAATATGCACAGATACTGATCTAAAAATCCAATATAAAACCTTTTTAAAACTTACAAGCTCCCAGTTTAGCACTGTTGATGAGGGTAGGCTGGGACACCCACTGAAAGGGAAGGAAAGAAGAACAGACCTTCACCTGCATATAAAATGACCCATTACACAAACAGGGGCAAGCAGTAATCTTTAGACTTGGGTCTACATCTGATACTTTGGAACTTGGTTAGGAGTCAGAAAATCAGTACAATGTTATTAAAAAATAAGCAAAACTATACATTGTTACAAAAACAAACACAGATGGGCTTTATAAATGGGTCATCTACAAAACATTTATGCAAAGAAAAATCTAGTGTACAATGTCCCTTTCATGTCAAAGTTTAAGAACCGAATCATTGCATTTAAGAATATTTTGCTTGGGAATTTAAACATTGTGTGTGTGCAGTGTGTGTCTTTCCACTTTTTTAGACTTCCATAACATAATCTACAGGACTCAGCAGGTATTCACTACTCTCCTTGTCTGTCAAATAGCTACTGACCACTGATCTCATGCTAAGTTCTCACTCCCGAATGAAAAAGCAGAGAAATTAAATTCTTGAAAATTCTCTTAAATAGCCATGATACCCAAATGTTGAAACTAGTGATGCACCGAAATGGAAATTCTGGACCGAAACTGAATCCGAAAATCCGGGATGCACTTGGCCGAAAACCGAAACTGATACCGAAAATGTATTTTTTTCAAATTATTTTTTTTTTTAGTTTTTTTTTGCATAATTAGAGCCAAAAATATCTTAAAACAATAATATGCTACACAATAATTTTACCAAGAAAAAAAACAAAAAAAACAGGCAAACAATAATGCCATTTTCGGCCAAAATGTTTCTGCGACCAAAATTTTGGTGCATCCCAACTTAAAACAATTATAAATATCAATATACTGTATTGTATTATTCTTCATTTAGTTCTATGTAACAGAATCATATTTAACAGTTTTTTTTTTTTTTTTACTAATTATCCAAATAAAGTATAGTCCTAGAAAACTCATATGCAGAACAGAAAGTCAAGTAATAAACTTAAACAGCAGCTCTAGGCTAGCATCAAATTTTAAACAGGCTACACAATAATTTTACCGAAAATAACAGGCTAAAAAAACGAAAACCGAAATAGCCAAAAATGTCATTTTCGGCCGAAACTTTCTGCGGCCAAAATTTCGGTGCATCCCTAGTTGAAACACTTGAAAGTGATGCAGCATAGCTGTAAAAAGCTGACTAGAAAATATCACCTGAACATCTCTATGTAAAAAAGAAAGATATTTTACCTCAAAATGTCCTAAATATTCAAACCCCATTGGACTTTAATCAGCAAATCAGTATGCCTGTCCCGGGACAAGCAAGGGAGTGAGCTTCGTGCACACTTATATTATTTCCCTATTCAGTTTAACCCCTTAATGACAGTGGACGTACCAGGTACGTCAGTGAAAAAACTTCCCTTAATGACAGGTGACGTACCTGGTACGTCCTCTGTTGTCTTAAGTGCTGGAAGCGATCACGATCGCTTCCAGCTGCTTACAAGGGATTGTAGTGATGCCTCAATATTGAGGCATCACTACAATCCCCCATTTTACATACCGATGCAGAAAGGGCCACTCTGTGGCCCCATCTGCATTGGCTATGTATTTAATCAAATGTGTTGGTGGATGGGAGCTGCATTTTCATAGACTTACATCTATTTGTTAACAAATAAGCGATCTCTCCTTCTCACAATA
Source organism: Bombina bombina (assembly GCF_027579735.1). Taxonomy (NCBI): domain Eukaryota; kingdom Metazoa; phylum Chordata; class Amphibia; order Anura; family Bombinatoridae; genus Bombina; species Bombina bombina. The sequence continues at coordinate 1,060,901,360 of NC_069501.1, read as the reverse complement.
TTCTGCCGGTCCGGCGGTTTGCAACCGATCGATCTAGATGCAGTGGCATCTCGGTTGTTTAATAAGGGATCTGGGAGGGGGAGGGTTGAAGATTATTTAGGGGGGCCAGCTACACTACAGAAAAATATTTTATATTTAAAAAGTTAAAAAAACAAACTATTTTGGGGGGCAAATTGGGTACTGGCAGACAGCTGCCAGTACCCAAGATGGCGGCAAATAGACAGAGGGGGAGGGTTAGAAAGATGTATGGGGGGATCAGGGAGGTTGTGGGGTAAGGGGGGATCTATCACTGCAGACTTTATGCAAAAAAAAAAAATAAAAAAAAAAAAAAATATTTTTATTTCACTACTGGCAGACTTTCTGCCAGTACTTAAGATGGCGGTGACAATTGTGAGGTGGGGAGGGAAGAGAGCTGTTTGAGGGGGGTCAGGGGGGGATCAGGGGGTGGGATGTGTCAGGTGGGAGGCTGATCTCTACACTAAAGCTAAAAATTAACCCCACAAGCTACCTAATTAACCCCTTAACTGCTGGGCATATTACAAGTGTGGTGCGCAGGAGTATTTAACGGCCTTATTATTACCAAAAAGCAACACCAAAGCCATATATGTCTGCTATTTCTGAACAAAGGGGATCCCAGAGAAGCATTTACAACCATTTGTGCCATAATTGCACAAGCTGTTTGTAAATAATTTCAGTGAGAAACCTAAAATTGTGAAAAATTTAAGTTTTTTTTTTTATTTGATCGTATTTGGCGGTGAAATGGTGGCATTAAATATACCAAAATGGGCCTATATCAATAATTTGGGTTGTCTACTACACTACACTAAAGCTAAAATTAAACCTAAAAGCTCCCTACAAGTTCCCTAATTAACCCCTTCACGGCTGGGCATAATACACGTGTGGTGTGCAGCGGCATTTAGCGGCCTTCTAATTACTAAAAAGCAACGCCAAATCCATATAGGTCTGCTATTTCTGAACAAAGGGGATCCCATAGAAGTATTTACAACCATTTATGCCATAATTGCACAAGTTGTTTGTAAATAAATTCAGCGAGAAACCTAAAGTTAGTGAAAAAAATTGTGAAAAAGTGAACAATTTTTTTTATTTGATCGCATTTGGCGGTGAAATGGTGGCATGAAATATACCAAAATGGGCCTAGATCAATGCTTTGGGATGTCTTCTAAATATAAATATATACATGTCAATGGATATTCAGGGATTCCTGAAAGATATCAGTGTTCCAATGTAACTAGCACTAATTTTGAAAAAAACATAATTTATGCTTACCTGATAAATTTATTTCTCTTGTAGTGTATCCAGTCCACGGATCATCCATTACTTATGGGATATTAACTCCTCCCCAACAGGAAGTGCAAGAGGATTCACCCAGCAGAGCTGCTATATAGCTCCTCCCCTAGCTGCCATTACCAGTCATTCGACCGAAAACATGCAGAGAAAGGAAAACCATAGGGTACAGTGGTGACTGTAGTTTAATGGAAAAATTACCTGCCTTAAAGTGACAGGGCGGGCCGTGGACTGGATACACTACAAGAGAAATAAATTTATCAGGTAAGCATAAATTATGTTTTCTCTTGTTAAGTGTATCCAGTCCACGGATCATCCATTACTTATGGGATACCAATACCAAAGCTAAAGTACACGGATGACGGGAGGGACAGGCAGGCTCTTTATACGGAAGGAACCACTGCCTGAAGAACCTTTCTCCCAAAAACAGCCTCCGAAGAAGCAAAAGTATCAAATTTGTAAAATTTGGAAAAAGTATGAAGAGAAGACCAAGTTGCAGCCTTGCAAATCTGTTCAACATAAGCCTCATTCTTAAAGGCCCAAGTGGAAGCCACAGCTCTAGTAGAATGTGCTGTAATTCTTTCAGGAGGCTGCTGTCCAGCAGTCTCATAGGCTAACCGTATTATGCTACGAAGCCAAAAGGAGAGAGAGGTAGCCGAAGCTTTTTGACCTCTCCTCTGACCAGAATAAACGACAAACAGGGAAGACGTTTGTCGAAAATCCTTAGTTGCCTGTAGATAAAATTTCAGGGCACGGACTACATCTAGATTGTGTAGCAGACGTTCCTTTTTCGAAGAAGGATTAGGACACAAAGATGTAACCACAATCTCTTGATTGATATTCCTGTTAGTGACCACCTTAGGTAGGAACCCAGGTTTAGTACGCAGAACTACCTTGTCTGAATGAAAAATCAGATAAGGAGAATCACAATGTAAGGCAGATAACTCAGAGACTCTTCGAGCCGAGGAAATCGCCATTAAAAACAGAACTTTCCAAGATAACAACTTGATATCAATAGAATGAAGGGGTTCAAACGGAACCCCCTGTAAAACATTAAGAACTAAGTTAAAACTCCATGGTGGAGCAACAGTTTTAAACACAGGCTTGATCCTAGCTAAAGCCTGACAAAAAGCTTGAACGTCCGGAACTTCTGACAGACGTTTGTGTAAAAGAATGGACAGAGCTGAAATCTGTCCCTTTAAGGAACTAGCGGATAAACCCTTTTCTAAACCTTCTTGTAGAAAAGACAATATCCTCGGAATCCTAACCTTACTCCATGAGTAACTCTTGGATTCGCACCAATATAAGTATTTGCGCCATATCTTATGGTAAATCTTTCTGGTAACAGGCTTCCTAGCCTGTATTAAGGTATCAATAACTGACTCAGAAAAACCACGTTTTGATAAAATCAAGCGTTCAATTTCCAAGCAGTCAGCTTCAGAGAAATTAGATTTTGATGTTTGAAGGGACCCTGGATCAGAAGGTCCTGTTTCAGAGGTAGCGACCAAGGTGGACAGGATGACATGTCCACTAGATCTGCATACCAAGTCCTGCGTGGCCATGCAGGCGCTATTAGAATCACTGATGCTCTCTCCTGTTTGATTCTGGCAATCAATCGAGGAAGCATCGGGAAGGGTGGAAACACATAAGCCATCCCGAAGGTCCAAGGTGCTGTCAAAGCATCTATCAGAACCGCTCCCGGATCCCTGGATCTGGACCCATAACGAGGAAGCTTGGCGTTCTGTCGAGACGCCATGAGATCTATCTCTGGTTTGCCCCAACGTCGAAGTATTTGGGCAAAGACCTCCGGATGAAGTTCCCACTCCCCCAGATGAAAAGTCTGACGACTTAAGAAATCCGCCTCCCAGTTCTCCACTCCCGGGATGTGGATTGCTGACAGGTGGCAAGAGTGAGACTCTGCCCAGCGAATTATCTTTGATACTTCCATCATTGCTAGGGAGCTTCTTGTCCCTCCCTGATGGTTGATGTAAGCTACAGTCGTGATGTTGTCCGACTGAAACCTGATGAACCCCCGAGTTGTTAACTGGGGCCAAGCCAGAAGGGCATTGAGAACTGCTCTCAATTCCAGAATGTTTATTGGTAGGAGACTCTCCTCCTGATTCCATTGTCCCTGAGCCTTCAGAGAATTCCAGACAGCGCCCCAACCTAGTAGGCTGGCGTCTGTTGTTACAATTGTCCAGTCCGGCCTGCTGAATGGCATCCCCCTGGACAGATGTGGCCGAGAAAGCCACCATAGAAGAGAATTTCTGGTCTCTTGATCCAGATTCAGAGTAGGGGACAAGTCTGAGTAATCCCCATTCCACTGACTTAGCATGCACAATTGCAGCGGTCTGAGATGTAGACGTGCAAAGGGTACTATGTCCATTGCTGCTACCATTAAGCCGATCACCTCCATGCATTGAGCTACTGACGGGTGTTGAATGGAATGAAGGACACGGCATGCATTTTGAAGCTTTGTTAACCTGTCTTCTGTCAGGTAAATCTTCATTTCTACAGAATCTATAAGAGTCCCCAAGAAGGGAACTCTTGTGAGTGGAAAGAGAGAACTCTTCTTTTCGTTCACCTTCCATCCATGCGACCTTAGAAATGCCAGTACTAACTCTGTATGAGACTTGGCAGTTTGAAAGCTTGAAGCTTGTATCAGAATGTCGTCTAGGTACGGAGCTACCGCAATTCCTCGCGGTCTTAGTACCGCCAGAAGAGCACCCAGAACCTTTGTGAAGATTCTCGGAGCCGTAGCCAATCCAAATGGAAGAGCTACAAACTGGTAATGCCTGTCTAGAAAGGCAAACCTTAGATACCGGTAATGATCTTTGTGAATCGGTATGTGAAGGTAAGCATCCTTTAAATCCACTGTGGTCATGTACTGACCCTTTTGGATCATGGGTAAAATTGTCCGAATAGTTTCCATTTTGAACAATGGAACTCTTAGGATTTTGTTTAGGATCTTTAAATCCAAGATTGGCCTGAAAGTTCCCTCTTTTTTGGGAACCACAAACAGATTTGAGTAAAACCCTTGTCCTTGTTCCGACCGCGGAACCGGATGGATCACTCCCATTAATAAAAGATCTTGTACGCAGCGTAGAAACGCCTCTTTCTTTATTTGGTTTGTTGACAACCTTGACAGATGAAATCTCCCTCTTGGGGGAGAGAATTTGAAGTCTAGAAGGTATCCCTGAGATATGATCTCTAACGCCCAGGGATCCTGGACATCTCTTGCCCAAGCCTGGGCGAAGAGAGAAAGTCTGCCCCCCACTAGATCCGTTCCCGGATCGGGGGCCCTCGATTCATGCTGTCTTAGGGGCAGCAGCAGGTTTCCTGGCCTGCTTGCCCTTGTTCCAGGACTGGTTAGGTCTCCAGCCTTGTCTGTAGCGAGCAACAGCTCCTTCCTGTTTTGGTGCAGAGGAAGTTGATGCTGCTCCTGCTTTGAAATTACGAAAGGAACGAAAATTAGACTGTCTAGCCTTAGGTTTGGCTCTGTCTTGAGGCAGGGCATGGCCTTTACCTCCTGTAATGTCAGCGATAATTTCTTTCAACCTGGGCCCGAATAAGGTCTGCCCTTTGAAAGGTATATTAAGCAATTTAGATTTAGAAGTAACGTCAGCTGACCAGGATTTTAGCCACAGTGCTCTGCGTGCCTGAATGGCGAATCCGGAAATCTTAGCCGTAAGTTTAGTTAAATGTACTACGGCATCTGAAATAAATGAGTTAGCTAACTTAAGGGCTTTAAGCTTGTGTGTAATCTCATCTAATGGAGCTGATTCAAGTGTCTCTTCCAGAGACTCAAACCAAAATGCTGCTGCAGCCGTCACAGGCGCAATGCATGCAAGAGGTTGCAATATAAAACCTTGTTGAACAAACATTTTCTTAAGGTAACCCTCTAACTTTTTATCCATTGGATCTGAAAAGGCACAGCTATCCTCCACCGGGATAGTGGTACGCTTAGCTAAAGTAGAAACTGCTCCCTCCACCTTAGGGACCGTTTGCCATAAGTCCCGTGTGGTGGCGTCTATTGGAAACATCTTTCTAAATATCGGAGGGGGTGAGAACGGCACACCGGGTCTATCCCACTCCTTAGTAACAATTTCAGTAAGTCTCTTAGGTATAGGAAAAACGTCAGTACTCGACGGTACCGCAAAATATTTATCCAACCTACACATTTTCTCTGGTATTGCAACTGTGTTACAATCATTCAGAGCCGCTAACACCTCCCCTAGTAATACACGGAGGTTTTCCAGCTTAAATTTAAAATTTGAAATATCTGAATCCAGTTTGTTTGGATCAGAACCGTCACCCGCAGAATGAAGCTCTCCGTCCTCATGTTCTGCAAATTGTGACGCAGTGTCTGACATGGCCCTAATATTATCAGCGCACTCTGTTCTCACCCCAGAGTGATCACGCTTACCTCTTAGTTCTGGTAATTTAGCCAAAACTTCAGTCATAACAGTAGCCATATCCTGTAATGTGATTTGTAATGGCCGCCCAGATGTACTCGGCGCTACAATATCACGCACCTCCCGAGCGGGAGATGCAGGTACTGACACGTGAGGCGAGTTAGTCGGCATAACTCTCCCCTCATTGTTTGGTGAAATATGTTCAATTTGTACAGATTGACTTTTATTTAAAGTAGCATCAATACAGTTAGTACATAAATTTCTATTGGGCTCCACTTTGGCTTTAGCACATATAGCACAGATATCTTCCTCTGAATCAGACATGTTTAACACACTAGCAAATAAACTAGCAACTTGGAAATACTTTTCAAGTAATTTACTATAATATGAAAACGTACTGTGCCTATAAGAAGCACAGAAAAAGTTATGACAGTTGAAAATTAATACACTGAAAAGTTATAGCATCAAATCTTTGTAAAAAACACAATTTTAGCAAAGGATTGCTCCCATTAGCAAAGATAACTAACCCTGATAGCAGAAAAAATAAATAAATACAGAAATAAACGTTTTTTTATCACAGTCAACTACAATCTCACAGCTCTGCTGTGAGTGATTACCTCCCTCAAAACAAGTTTTGAAGACCCCTGAGTTCTGTAGAGATGAACCGGATCATGCAGGGAAGACAATAAACTTCTGACTGAATTTTTTGATGCGTAGCAAAAGCACCAAAAAAGGCCCCTCCCCCTCACACATAACAGTGAGAGAGATCAGTAAACTGTCATAAATTAAATAAAACGACTGCCAAGTGGAAAAAAATAGTGCCCAAAACATTTTTTCACCCAGTACCTCAGAAAATTAAACGATTTTACATGCCAGCAAAAAATGTTTAACATTAATAAATTGAGTGTTATTAAAAAGCCTGTTGCTAGTCCCTGCAAATTAGGCTAAAGTTTTATGCATACAGTATAATTCCAGTGAAGTGCCATTCCCCAGAATACTGAAGTGTAAAATATACATACATGACAGCCTGATACCAGTTGCTGCTACTGCATTTAAGGCTGAGTTTACATTATATCGGTATGGCAGAATTTTCTCATCAATTCCATTGTCAGAAAATAATAAGCTGCTACATACCTCTTTGCAGATTAATCTGCCCGCTGTCCCCTGATCTGAAGTTTACCTCTCCTCAGATGGCCGAGAAACAGCAATATGATCTTAACTACTCCGGCTAAAATCATAGAAAAACTCAGGTAGATTCTTCTTCAAATTCTACCAGAGAAGGAATAACACACTCCGGTGCTATTATAAAATAACAAACTTTTGATTGAAGGTATGAAACTAAGTATAATCACCACAGTCCTCTCACACATCCTATCTATTCGTTGGGTGCAAGAGAATGACTGGTAATGGCAGCTAGGGGAGGAGCTATATAGCAGCTCTGCTGGGTGAATCCTCTTGCACTTCCTGTTGGGGAGGAGTTAATATCCCATAAGTAATGGATGATCCGTGGACTGGATACACTTAACAAGAGAAAAGTGGTTTGGAAATAGCAAAGTGCTACTTGTACTTATTGCCCTATAACTTGCAAAAAAAGCAAAGAACGTGTAAACATTGGGTATTTCTAAACTCAGGACAAAATTTAGAAACTATTTAGAATGGGTGTATTTTGGTGGTTGTAGATGTGTAACAGATTTTGGGGGTAAAAGTTAGAAAAAGTGTGTTTTTTTTCAATTTTTTCCTCATATTTTATATTTTTTTATAGTAAATTATAAGATATGATGAAAATAATGGTATCTTTAGAAAGTCCATTTAATGGCGAGAAAAACGGTATATAATATGTGTGGGTACAGTAAATGAGTAAGAGGAAAATTACAGCTAAACACAAACACTGCAGAAATGTAAAAATAGCCATTGTCATTAAGGGTAAGAAAATTGAAAAATGGTCCGGTCATTAAGGGGTTAAGGAAGTTTACAATGAAATCTCATGAGAGTTAAGTAAAATTTCATGATATCACAGTAAAAGAGTTCATGACCTCAGCACTGCTGATGCTGATTGGCTGCAGTTCATTTCTTCATTTTTTACCTGCAGCTGAAGTATAATTTTTTTACACAGAACTTACTCTGCTGAGCTGAGGAAATTGTGAGGTAAAATATCTTCTTTTTTTACATAGAGATGCTCAGGTGATATTTTCCTGTCAGCTTTTTACAGTTATACTGCATCAGTTTCAAGTGATTTTGCATATGAGTATTATGTCCCTTTAATGGAAATTGGAAATGTAAACTCAGTGTGTCACCTTCATAGAAGCACAATTAGAAAAAATACTGTACATCTCCACTTAGAATCTCTTTAATCAAAAACAGAAGGTTCACTTTTTGTTTTTAATTTTGTTGTTATTGTTGGTTGGGGTGTGGGGGCTTGAAGAGTTTGGGATACCGCAAAAAAACAACAACAACACAGCTATTTCAAATGCTGAAATAAAGGTAAAGGAGCTATTTGTAAACAATTTAATACACTCCAGCAGGTAAAATGTATAATTGGGAATAAATTATAGGGGAGAAAAATTTAGTGTACGCTGCCCCTTTAAACCTGTGATTCTTAGGTCAGCAGTAATCTGTTTTATGTAGTGCTCTGTTTGGACACTTGACAATCTCTTTTGCAGCTTTCCTTTTCATAATATCACCAAACAGGGCAATCAAAAATGCAAGTGAAATGTAAGAAGGAACGATAAATTTTCCTTCAGATTAATGCATATATTTGTTTGTTTAGTAGCGACGAACAATGTTGTTGCCCTCTGGACAATAAACAACATTTAGTTTATCTTTTGAAAATAATTACAAATGGATATTAGAATGTAAATAAAGAGCCAAAGATTAATAAAATAAAATCAGTCTAATGGTAATTGAATTATTTACTTTGTTTTTTTTTGTGTTATTTTATATATATATTGTGTTTTGTTGTTTCATTGTATTTTTTGTTGTAAAATTGAAAAATCAAAAACTAAGGGTAAAATAAATTAGATATTTACACTGATGATTTGTTTGCGGTTAAATTATTAAAACTATTGCTTACTACTTAGTTACCTATGGGTGGGCAAATCATTTTTTGTACTAGGGCCGCTACTGATTGATTGTTCTACAGCACAGAGATAGAGAGAAGATAGAGATAATGAGAGAAGAGGAGAGAATGAGAGAGAGACACAAAGAGACAGAGAATGAGAGAGATAGAGACAAGGAGAGAGAAAGAGGAGAGAGAGAGAGAAGGACAAAGGAAAGATGAGAGAGGACGAAGGAGAGAGAAGAAGGAAAGAGACACGAGAGCACGAAGGAGAGAGACAAGAGACAGAGAAGGACAAGGGAGAGAGAGACAAGAGAGAGAGAAGGAAGGAGAGAGAGAAAAGACAGAGAGAGAAGGATGAAGGAGAGAGACAAGAGAGAAAAGGACAAAGGACACAGAGACAAGAGACAGAGAGAGAGAAGGACAAGGGAGAGAGAGACAAGAGAGAGAGAAAGAAGGAGAGAGAGAAGGATGAAGGAGAGAGACAAGAGAGAGGACAAAGGACACAGAGACAAGAGAGAGAGAGAGAGAGAGAGAGAGAGAGAGAGAAGGACCAAGGAGAGAGAGGACGAAGGAGAGAGAGACAAGGGAGAGAGATGAGAGAATGAGAGATAGAGACAAGGAGAAAGAGGAGAGAGAGAGAGAGAGAGGACAAAGGAGAGACGAGAGAGAAAGGAGAGAGAAGAAAGAAGGAAAGAGACACGAGAGAGCACGAAGGAGACAAGAGACAGAGAGAGAGAAGGACAAGGGAGAGACAAGAGAGAGAGAAAGAAGGAGAGACAAGACAGAGAGAGAAGGATGAAGGCGAGAGACAAGAGACAGAGAGAAGGACAAGGGAGAGAGAGACAAGAGAGAGAGAAGGAAGGAGAGACAAGACAGAGAGAGAAGGATGAAGGCGAGAGACAAGAGAAAGAAGGACAAAGGAGAGAGACAAGAGACAGAGAGAGAGAAGGATAAGGGAGAGAGAGACAAGAGAGAGAGAAGGAAGGAGAGATAGACAAGACAGAGAGAGGAGGATGAAGGAGAGAGACAAGAGAGAGAAGGACAAAGGACACAGAGACAAGAGAGAGAGAAGGACCAAGGAGAGGACGAAGGAGAGAGAGACAAGGGAGAGAGATGAGAGAAGGATGAAGGAGAGAGAGGACGAAGAAGAAAAAGAAAGAAGGATGAAGGAGAGAGCAAGAAATAGAGAGAGAGAGGGGGGGGGTTCAGGTCTGCACAGCAAAATATGAGTCTTGATAAAGGTTTTTTTAAAGTTGGTTTCTCCAGTATTATTTTTTCAGTGTTCTATTTCATGATATAAAATTAATTAATGTTTTTGAATTTTACAGTGAGTCTTTTAGAGACACTGCAAATAAATCATATAGGATGTACCTCATGTATATACTAGGAAAAAAGAAGCATTCCCAAGAAAATACCTTTATGATCTTGCCAGGCATATTATGAGCAAGAACTCCTATAAATAATTTAAATAAATTACAAAAATGATTATACTGCATAAAAAAAATACATGCGCTCAAGGTGTGGCAAGGATCACCAGGTGATGAGGTCAGGATGTACAACTAATTTGCGTGCTGCATAATTATATACGCTTTCATATGAGGCAGCGTGACGTGCTTCTAAGAAACATAATTGTATGTCCTACAATGCTACATAATGGAATCCATTACGTAATCATAGCAGCTGCAATAATGATATTCACATTTATTCAAACTGCAATCAACAGTTTGAATAACAGTAAATTGGATTTAAGTGTTTAAACATGTCAGTTGAAAGACGGTAAACCATGTCATCTTTGTAACCAGTTGCCTTGCATTATAATGCTGTAGGAAAAATATTTTTCATAAAATGGCCTACACGTGCCAGGTTTTGTGCATGCTATGCTATACAGCCCTGAATATGAAAAGGAGCTCACTATTGGTCATGGTTATTGTTGAAACTGAGCGAAGCTACGATTATGGCAGAAAGTGTATATGGAAAGGTGGTACATTGTGAAAGTTATTTAAACTCCAGAAATTTATGACACAAACATATAAGTTTAGTGCACTAGGCAAACTGATCAGCAGTGCAAGAAAACGGCCATAATAGTCAATAAATGACATTCTCTAATTAGTTAGAGAATATCATTTGAAGACTTATCAATTCTGCACTACTGTGTGTTTACCCCTACAATGATTAACACACAGTAGAAGCACCCGCCTCTAATCCAATAATTGGATCAGCAGTGCTCCACAGGTCCCAAGTGGTCATTCTACTATGTGCTTAACCCTTTTGCAGAGGTTAAACACACCGTAGTGCAGGTCCGATAGTCTTAAAATGATATGCTCTAATGAATTAGAGCTGATTTTTTGACTATTGTGGCCCTTTAAACAATCATTCATTCTACTTGCATGCTAAGAATTTTTACAAAATTCCCCAAGACTTTAACATCATCCTTGAATTTTGAGAGAACAAAACACTGATAAAACACTACAACTGCAATGCAATGCTAAAATTAATAAATATTTAGAACTTCTATTTACTACACTACGGTTAAAATTTAGATAAGTTGTTCAGCTTTTTGGTGATTTATCACATTATCACTCTACAGGGGAACTCGTTTCATTTGGGGGGGGGCATACTGTGTGTGTGTGTATATATATATATATATATATATATATATAATGACAATTTCCACTAGCCCCAAGAAGAAAGAGTAGTATTTTACTAGCTAGGAATATATAGTCTATGTATGTGTATATATATATATATATACACGTGGCAATAGAATATTACAGACTATCCTATCAAGCACAACATCATCCCTATAGAAAATATATGATATAGAAGCTGGCAAAAAGCAAGTACCCACCAAGGAAACAGAAGCAAAATATAGTAAATGTTGAGAACACAAATGGCAATTTATTACTGTCACAGCGACCAAATATCAAGGAAAATGAATTATACCATAGTGCACTATGGAACTGCTAGAGAGCTCTCCAATAAACAATGTAAATGATAATTAATAATAACTAATATTTATACTCACACACCTGTGTGTGTGTGCATTGATTATCTTTGTTAATCCAGTGATTCAGATACCAAAAAAAAATTGAGTGAATCAATACCCTTGTCAAAGACAAATCAGAAGCTTTTATTTAATACATATGGACAACACTCTAATTTTGGCATGTAAACACACACGCACACAAAATGACATAGTAATTGTACACACAAACTGACTTAAGCATGAAGTGATGAACCCTGACAGTGAGATCTTTTATAATATGACCCAAAATAAATTTTTACACCAGCGGTGGGTAAAAAAAGAGATACAAATAAATGATATCATAGTATTTATGCAATTGTCACTTAAAGCGTTTCTTCGAGACGAAATAAGCAAATATTCCTACCACTAATGTTACCCTCCCTCTAATCTAGCATCTTCAATAGAGAAACCAACACTGTGGTTACTTAACCACATCACAGCATCATTTCACCGCTCTTCCCTAGTCCCCATTACGTTTGCCAGCATCCTCCCGCGGTACCACACACAAATATCACAGAGCCCCAGTCAGATGATGCCCTGGGGGGTAAGAGGAGGAGCAGGAAAGGGTACTGTTTTTATTCTGCCAACCTTTCCTCTGACTTCACCTCATCTCACCTCCTATTCCCCTTAACACCCTTTCTCCCTCCTCCTCCCCAATAAAAATATTAAAAAGAGAGTAAAAAATGATATATGGTAGTGGGGACTCCTACTGGCATTTAAAAGAACTGCATCCTGGGGATATTTGTAACAGGAGTAATACACTGCAAGCTCTACCTAGGAAAGCTGTAGACAAAATGTAATAAAGTGCCAGTATATACAAAATATAGTATAACACAATTATTCAAACTGATAACAAAAGAATTATGCCACGGTGCTATTAGTATTAACTCTTAAGCTTCTATTTTCTGTCAGCTTCATGGGAAATGTTAACTGGGTCAGTCTTTCTGGCAGAGAAGCTAGTGAATATAAACTAATATAGCATTCCAGCATGTAAAAAGTTAATGTAGCAACAGTCATTCTAATTTTCTGACAGTAATAAAACTGATCATTACAACTTTCTGGCTTTTGGAGGGATTAATCAAGTAATGTTTAGTAGTTTGTTTCTCGCATGATCGTGGTTAACAACGCAATGTTTATTAAAATATTTCTGGCAAGTATGCTCTGCAAGGCAAAAAAGTAACAGAGGGACATTGTTGTTATATTGTAGACTCAGCCAGCATGAGGTTAATAAAGGTATTTTTCTCTGGGGCTTATGTGCGGAATTAGGTAATTTACCTATGCAAGTTCATGTATAGAATTTGAGAAAAGCAGCCAGCTGTCTGTCCAGTAGACAAAGGGTTAACAAAGTTGTAATTTACAAGGTTCTTTGTAAGTGGAGAGCTTTTAAAATTGTGACAAAAGGCAAAAAAATGTTCAGCACAGAGAAATCAATAAACAAACCTGCTAGAAAAAAAATAATGAAAACTGATATCTAAGAGTCACACTGTGACGGAGACAGGGATGGCAATGTATTCTGCGGTAAGCCAAAGGGTTAAAAGTGAGGTTATAATTAGAGAGAAAATGATAGAAAATGAATTAGGAAAAATACAAAGAAGCAGACAGAAATGGAGTAAATTAAGGAGGAAATGTGAACAGTGAAAACTTTAGCATTGAAAAGAATGAGGAAAAGTACCTGGTATTGCTTCTGTCTTGTGGTTTATACTGTATTGTGTTCCCTGTAATGTCTGAGCTACACCTAACAAAATCTAAGACTGGCACGCTAGTAATTTCTTGCTAAGATACTTAGTCTATCAGCAGTGACAAAGAGTTAAACAGACGCCAGGAAACCACAATTCAAGTCGGCTAGAAACGTTTACAGCATCTTAGGACACTGTGAGGTAAATGAGGGAAGAATGAGGAGAAACAGGACGGTATACAAAGCAGAGAATAAAGGAGAAAGGAAACACTAAGAAACAGAGTGGTAGAAAACCAAGAGAAAATAAAGAGATAAAGAAAACGATAAGGAAGAAAAAAGTGATAATTAAAGAAGACAGAAAAAAATTATATATATATATATATATATATATATATATATATATAAAAATATATGTATATATATATCAACAAAAGCAAGGATTAGATCAAGTCAATGAACAGCTGAAAGAGCAAAACACAATCAAAGAAATGAAAATAAGCAAAACAGAGAGACGGCGAGTAAGCTAGACAGGGAGAGTTGACAGCCATGACCTCTGCCCTTCCTCTGCCAAACAAAAAGGCAACGTGTCAAGAGAGGTTCTGCCCCGGCTCCTGATCACAGAAGGCAGAAATGACCAGGGGAACAGGAGAGGAAAGAACGTGAAGGAGGTGGACATGGAAAGGGCACCAGCCGGGTTCAATTAAAGAAGAAAAAAACTCTACTAACTTCCTGAGATGAGAAATATTTCCTCCTCTCTGTAAAATCCCCCAATAAGAAAACAATACAAGAGCACCTCTAACACAAGACATTAGTGCTGAGTAAGAAAATGCTCACCTTGTTCCAGCAGAGAAGATCAGCACACATACCTGTGTGTCTGCTAGTGTCTGTCCCTCACACAGCAGACAGCATACATGTGTGTATATGTGTGTGTGTGTGCTCTCGCCTCCTCTCCTACTTACACTACCAACTCATTACAATCTGCTATTCATAACCCAGGTCATGTGACTCCACTCACAAAATATAAAGCACATTTTTTCTCTTCATAAACCACAGAATGAATTTCAGTGGAAAACATGGAAAAGTGTACTATTTTTCCTGCCTCCTTTTGAATACTGACTTTCTTACTTTTAAGACAGTGTACATACATACAAGCTCCCCAACCAAGCGTTAGTAAATGTGTAGTGTGTGTGTGTTGTGTATAGTGTATGTTGTCTATAGTATGTGTGTGTATGTTGTGTGTGTAAGTTATGTACAGTGTGTGTAGTGTGCATGTGTTGAGTGTGACTGTATAGTGTGTGTAAAGTGTGTGTGTAGTGTATAGCTTGCATGTATTGTGTAGTGTGTGTGTGTTACAAAGCAAGAGTTAGTGTGTGTGTGTATGTTGGGTAAAATGTGTATAGTGTACAAGTTCAGTGTATAGTGTGCGTGTGAAGTGTGCATGTGTTATGTATAGTGTGTGTGTTATAGTGTTTGTGATGTGTAATTTAATCAGGGAACCTGATAGCTGAGTCTACTAAAAATGTAATGCCTTTGTAGCACTACATTTTTTGACTGGATCCATTACTTAAAACGTCTGGAAAATGTTTTTGTTTTCTTTCCTTGTACTATTCTTTTTCATATAAATGATGTAGAAAAAGACTAGCATTTACTGGATTTCTTAAAAATGGTTTGAGGAAGGAGAGCTATCCCCAGGACTTACCCTAGTGCAGAGAGGATACTCCTATATATATACACACAGTATATATATATATATATATATATATATATATTATTCTTTATTTATAAAGCGCCAACAGATTCCGCAACGCTGTCCATGGGTAACAAAGATAAAAGCACAGTACAATACTGTGTGTGTGTGTGTGTATATATATATATATATATATATATATATATATATATATATATATATACTAGGGGATAAGCCTGACCAGAGAGCAGTCTATTTAAAAAAAACTACAAACTCCAAACCTAATATTACACAAAATAAAAAATGTAAAATTACAGAAAAAAATAAACAAAGCTATCCAAAATAAAAAAATGAAACCTAAACTAATATTCCTATAAAAAATCCCCCCAAAAATAAAAACACCCCCTAATCTAATACTAAATTAAAACTTAAAAGGGCTTTTGTAGGGCATTGCCCTAAGTTAAACAGCTATTTTACCTAAACATATTACAAATTACCCCCTAACAGTAAAATCCCCCACCCACCAAACCCCCCAAAATAAAAATAAACTAACACTAAAAAAAACTAAACTACCAATTGCCCCTAAAAGGGCATTAGTATGGGCATTGCCCTTAAAAAGGCATTCAGCTCCTATACTGCCCTTAAAAGGGCAATCAGCTCTTTTCCAGCCCAAAAAACTAATCTAAAAAATAAAAAAAAGCCCAAGACTAAGCCCCAAATAGGTACTAAGCGTTCCTGAAGTCCGGCAGAGAAGGTCTTCTTCCTAACGGCTTCATCATCTTCTTTCTTCATCCGGGACGAAGGCGGTGTGGAGCGGAGGTGCGGAGCGGTTTTCCCTGATGTGTGAATCCTCAGCGGCGGCGGTCCTCAGCAGCATGGAGGCTCCTCTTCATCTGATGTCCGTCGTACAATGAAGATTGAATGCAAGGTACCGCAATCAATTTGGGGTACCTTGCATTCCTATTAACTGACATTTTGAAATCAGCTACTGATTAGAGCTACTGAAATCCTATTGGCTGTTCAAATCAGCCAATAAGATTTCAGTAGCTCTCATCTTATTGGCTGATTTCAAAATTTCAGCCAATAGGAATGCAAGATGTCCCAATAAATATGGGGTACTTTGCAATTAATCTTCAGTGTGTGACGGACGATCGCATGAAGAGGAGCCTCCACACAGTTGAGGACCGCCGCTGTTGAGGACTGTCGCTGAGGATCCACGCATCAGGTAAGCCAGCTCCGCACCTCCGCTCTGCACTGCCTTCACTCCGGATGAAGATAGAAGATAATGGAGCCGCCTGGAAGAAGACCTCCGCCAGACTTCAGGAAAGGTGAGTACCTATTTGGGGCTTAGTGTTATGATTTTTTTTTTTTTTTTAAGATTAGTGATTTACTGGGCTGGAAAAGAGCTGATTGCCATTTTAAGGGCAGTAAACGAGCTGAATGCCCTTTTAAGGACAATGCCCATACAAATGCCCCTTTAGGGGCAATGGGTAGTTTAGGTTTTTTAGTGTAAGTTTTTTAATTTTGGGGGGTTTGGTTTGTGGGGGGGGGTTTACTGTTAGGGGGGTTTAGTAATTTTTAAAATGTAAAAGAGCTGTTTAACTTAGGGCAATGCCCTACAAAAGGCCCTTTTGCAATGCCCTACAAAAGGCCTGGGTGGTTACTTGTTTTTTCGTTATTTTGTGCAGGCGGTTGCGTGAATTTTTTTTTAAGGCTTTGGGTAGATTCTGAAAATGACAGGGTGGTGAAAGAATCCACAGAAGGTGGATTCTTTCACCACCTTGACATTTTCGGAATCCACCGGGATGCAACTTCACTGTATCACAGACGGACACATTACAAACGCTATTACAATAGTCTGTATCAGGTGCACTCACTAATCCAAATGGCAACCACTGGGGTGCTGCATATTGAAGTATACACACAATTCTTCTATACCACTTCACTTTTAAGTATAACGTCTCTTTATTGAATCCGTTTGAAACAATCTCATCCCCAAACGTTTCTGGTACCTTTGTCAATGGGGCATCACAGTGCATAGAGCGGTATGTTTGTAACACATTTCCTGCCCCTATTTAAACCAATTGTGCCTAACACTTCCGGTCCGGCTAAGCCAATGATGTTCTACTGTGTCATCAGTCATACACGCCTACAGATAAACAAAACCGCATGGCTAATTACCATAGCCTATCACTGCATACTGTGCGTGACCTACGTCACTAGTAAATGGTGCCGTCTCCTGGGTAACAATCATTGACTCCGATGATAACGGAATCCTCCACCAAAAAATACTCTAATATAACAAATTAGGCTGCTAATTAATGCTACACAACCTGCTATATACATTTGTTTAAAACAACACACACAAATAGATAAATATGGCTATACTTAGTATGTCAGATAAACACCAGGGTAATGTCAGATCATGCAAAAATGTAACCTAGACTGTCCAGTCATAGAGACATGTATTTTACAAAAAGACATTACAGTCAAATTGTGTATTCAGTCCTTTGGGGGCTACCGTGTCCAAGCAATATATCCATTGCGTCTCAGTTCTTAGTAGTTTCTTGTGGCACATAGTCGATCAGCATGGTCCTTAGGCTAGCCGCAGTGTGTCCTGTCTGTAAAAAGTCCTTGGCCACCAGTTGATCCGAAGTGCGCTTATTAATTGGAACAGGATGATTTACTTGTCACTATGGACGTAGACAGCCTATATACTGTGATCCCCCACTCTGAAGGGGTGCAGGCTGTTAGGTCCATGCTGAGTACATCATTGGCATATGCGGAATTCCCCATAGATTTTCTACCAGAGCTACTAACTTTTTGCCTAGAAAAAAAACTACTTTTAAGTTTGAGAAAGATTTCTTTCTCCATGTAGCAGGAACTGCTATGGGCTCTAATAACGCTCCCGTATATATGCCAATCTTTACATGAGACTCACATCATGAACACGTCCTCTATATCGAACATAAAATTTTATGTTAGATATATAGATGACGTGCTCCTTGTCTGGAGAGGTACAGCTGATACTTTGGTATCCTGGATTAATACTTTGAATATGCTTGATTCACCCATACGTTTTAAGTATGAATATAATATATACATCATTCCATTTCTAGATTTAAATAACTTTAAAAACTTAAATGAAGGTGATTTGAGGTTTGCTACCACATTACATTTCAAACCCCTGCTTTTAGCACACAGTTTTCATCATCTAAACATCAGAAAAAGTGTCATGTCCTCTCAGCTCATGCGAGTAGCACATAATAACACGCTTGACAGCACCAGGGCACACCAAGAAGAAGCAATGAAGAAAAAGTTGAAGGAGAGGGGATACATGCCTATGTATATAAACAAAGCTTATGAAAAAGTATCACAACATGATCAACTATCCCTCTTAAACAAGGAACACTACGAACAAAGTGAATTTTATAAATGCATTCAACCCTTTACATAATGTGATGGAGAATTTGATCGAATTGGGACATAGTGAAATCTGATAGATCACTATCATTCACAAAAACAGAAGCTCCTCAGATGGTGTATAGAAAAGCTCCTAACTTGAGAGATATTCTTGTCCATAAAGACCCAGTTAGATGCTACTAAAAAGGGTCTTGGTTTGATGAAAAAAGAAAGTTAGGATGCTATAAATGTGGGGACTGTACAACTTGTAATAGTATGATCACAGGACCTATATTTCACCATCCATATACGGGTAGGAGATATAAGATCCACCACAGATTAACCTGCACAAGCGAGTATGTGATCTATATATTATCCTGTCCATGTTCTCTTGTATACGTGGGTAAGACCTCTACGACATTCATCGAGAGGATGGCTAACCACTGTTGTGCCATAAGGGAAGCAATTAATAAGCGCACTTTGGATCAACCAGTGGCCAGGCATTATTAACAGGAAGGGCACACTGACACTAGCCTAAGGACCATGCTGATTGACTATGTGCCACCACTAAAAAGGGGTGGTGATAGGCACAAGAAACTACTAAAAACTGAGACGCAATGGATATATCGCTTGGACACCGTAGCCGCCAAAGGACTGAATACACAGTTGGACTTTAATGTCTTTCTGTAAAATACATGTCTCTATGACTGGTGTCAGGGTTTCACCCTGCTTTGTTTTCTATTTGCTGCTGGCTGTCATTTTACTTACTTCTTTTACTGAATCTGATGCAGAGTGTGTAACGCTGCTCACTCATCTGGGCACCCTCTTATGGCCAAATTGGTGAATATCATCAGTGTGAGACAGGTTGCAGTCCCAGGATTATGATGTCACACTTATTATTTAAAGGGCCTCTGTTCAGTGTGCTTTTGCCCTTGAGTTGTCTCAGACTTGTTTGTTAGTTCCTGTGTATTACCTGGCTTGTCTGACGTCCCTTCTGGTTCCTGATCCTTGGCTTGTTCCTGACTCTGCTGTTTTCCTAGTTCCTGATCCCGGCTCATCTGACTACTCGCTTTGCCTCCTGACTCGGCTCGTCTGACTACAAGCTCTGGCTTTGACTCTTGGCTTGTCACTTGGCTTGTGGACTTTTTTCATTATTTTTTGTTATTAATAAAGGTGTGATTATTTTTGAACTTCACTTCTCAGTCTGATTCCTGGCACCCTGACATTACGCAAGGGCCATGAATCCTGACGGTGCTAATAATCCACTTTCACCCACCATCATTTCCAGGATGGATGAACAGGATCACTGCTTGGATAAATTTGTACTAGCCCTGCAAAAGTTTCTGACTCGCACTGCACATTTGGATCAGAGTGTCCCACAAGTTATGGTTGTTCCTATTTCGGCTGCTGCACCCTGTCCTACCAGGAGCATGTCCGGTTGTGCACCTCTACCTCAGCGATATGGAGGCGATCCTAATCAGTGCAGAGGGTTTTGAACCAAGTGGGCATTTATTTTGAGATGTTACCTCAGGCGTTTCCCTCTGACAGAGCTTAGGTGGGAGTTCTCATCTTTTTACTCTCTGACACAGCTCTTGCTTGGGCTAATCCCTTGTGGGAGACTAATAAACCAGTGATTTCTAATTACCCTGAATTTGTGGCCTCCTTTCAAAGGGTATTTGATGTTCTGGCTCGCACCTCCTCTGCTGCCAAACGACTCATGTCCATTCAGCAAGGTACGAGATCTATTGCTCAGTATGCCATTGAGTTCTGTATGCTTGCCGCAGAGGTAGGTTGGAACAATGAAGCAGGTGTTGCCGCTTTCTTTCATGGGCTCTCTGATGCGATTAAAGATGAAGTTGCTTCCAGAGATTTACCAGAGGATCTCAGAGCATTGGTGTCTTTTTTAATCCTAATTGACATCAGACTCAGAGAGAGAGGCCATCTTTCAAGGAGCGCTTGCGGAAGCCTCCTGTTTCGTTGACTCCTACAATTTTGCTCCCACCCATGCCTCCCTCTCCTCCATTGCCTCCTGGTTCTGAGTCTCTCTCTACGGCGGAGAGGGCCTTTAGGAGGAGGGTGGGGCTCTGCCTTTATTGTGGGTTACAGGGCCACCCTTTAAAGTATTGTCCTACACGGCCAGGAAACGCTCGCACCTAAGGTCCTGTCAGGGGTAGACCTTGGGTGGTTTATCCTCGTCGCTGGAACCGCTAAAGGAGAAACCTTTGGTCACGGTTGTCCTTTCCTGGGTGGACTCCTCCATAGTCACCCAGGCTCTTGTTGACTCCGGTTCTGCAGACTATTTCATTGACAGTGCTTTTGTATCACAGCACTTCATTCCTGTATTGCCTCGGTCCATTCCGCTTGCTATTGAGGCCATTGATGGCAGGCCCCTTCAGCCCGCACTTGTTACTCACGAAACAGCTCCGTTATCCATGGCTGTTGGGGCTCTCCATTTTGAAACCCTCCAGTTCAAGGTGAAAAACTCTCCATATTTTCCGGTTGTTCTGGGTTATCCCTGGCTCCAAAAGCACAATAACTATCTTGACTGGTGCAGGTCTGAAATTTGTCATGGTCTCCGAAATGTATTTTCACTTGTCTTCGGAAAACAGCCAAAGTCCTGTGCACTTATTCGGTATCTCAATTGCCAGAGGAGTACCGAGACTTCCAAGATGTTTTTGACAAGGTGTGTGATGGTACTTTGCCTCCTCACCGGTCTTACGATTGTGCCATAGGCCTGCAACCCGGAGCCATTCCTCCTTGGGGCCGGGTTTATCCTCTGTCTGTTGCAGAGAATTGCGCTATGGAGGAGTATGTTGCTGATGCTCTGTTGCGGGGGATCATCCGCAAATCCTGCTCTCCTTACCATTAAAAATGCTTACCCTATTCCTCTCATTACTCTTTGACCACCTCAGGGGAGCTACGGTCTTTTCTAAACTATATTTGAGAGGAAGGTACAATCTCGTTAGGATCAAGGAGGGCCACGAATGGAAAACAGCATTTAACACCATGTAATGCCCTTTGGCCTATGTAATGCTCCTGCTCTTTTCCAGGAATTTATTAATGATGTCCTACGAGATATGTTGCAACAGTGTGTTGTGTTATACTTAGATGACATCCTCATACACTCACCCACACTTGAGGCTCAACGTTCTGATGTCACACTGGTACTTCAGAGACTACGTGAGAATTGCCTGTTTTGTAAACTCGAGAAATGTGAGTTCCATCAGACTCAAGCAACCTTCCTAGGTCATGTAATCTCCGTTACAGGGTTCTCCATGGATCCTGACAAGTTACCTGCAGTTCTGCAGTGGCCTTGCCCAGTTAGCCTTCAGTCTATTCAACGTTTTTTGGGCTTCGCCAATTACTATAGAAAGTTTATTAAAAACTTTTCATCCTTGGTCAAACCTATCACAGACAAGACCCGTAAAGAGAATGATCCACTCCATTGGTCACCTACTGCCATTAAGGCCTTTGAGAGTCATATGACTGTCTTTGCTGCCGCTCCAGTTCTGGCTCATCCTAACCCTGTCTTTCCTTTCGTTCTTAAGGTTGATGCTTCTAAGACTGGAGTAGGTGCCCTCTTGTCTCAACGTCCAACGCCTGACGGTTCCTTGCATCTGTGCGGTTTCTTCTCTAAGAAATTGTCTCCAGCAGAGTGCAATTATGAAATTGGTGACAGGGAATTACTGGCCATAATTTTAGTACTCAAGGAATGTTGGCATCTTTGCGAGGGTACTAGCGTGCCAGTGCTCATTCTTACTGACCCCAAGAATTTAACTTATCTATCCGAAGAAAAAGTTTCTTGCCCTGACAGGCCAGGTGAGCGCTATATTTGTCTCGGTTTAATTATGTGATCTCCTACCTGCCTGGTAGAAAGAATGTTAGAGCTGATGCCTCTGTCCAAGGAGGAGTCTGTACCTACTCCAGTTATACCTCCTGACCATATTGTGGCCACCATACCTACTAATTTGACTTCTCCCTTGGGGGAGGAGATCCTGGCTGCACAAACCAATGCACCTCCTGAGAAACCTAGTGGTAAGTGCTTTGTACATGAGAATCTTCAAACTAAACTATTTAACACCACTATCCTAAAGCCGCAGGTCACCTGGGCAAGAACCAAATGATTTGATCTGTCACTCGAAAATTTTGCTGGCCAGGTCTTCGTTCTGATGTTGCTGCTTATGTTGCATCCTGCTCAGTCTGTGCACAGAACCAGACTCCTTGACATCTTCCCGTGGGTCTTCTCCAACCAATTGCTAATGGTGAGCCTCCTTGGACACATCTTTCCATGGACTTCATTGTTAAGCTTCCTGTTTCCAATGGCAATACTGTTATCCTAATGGTGTTTTTTTCTAAAATGTCACATTGCATTCCCTTGAAGAAGCTGCCTACCGCTCAGGAACTTGCTTCAATTTTTTGCCCAGGAGGTCTTCCGTTTACATGGGTTACCCAAGGAGATAGTCTTGGATCGGGGTAGAAGTTTGTCTCTAGATTTTGGCGCTCCTTTTGTGCTCAAATGGGGATCCAGCTTTCCTTCTCCTTGGCATATCTCTCTCATCCAATGGGGCTGCGGAACGGTCTAATCAAGCTCTGGAACAGTTCCTCCGTTATGTCTCAGATCACCACAATAATTGGTCTGAACTGTTACCTTGGGTAGAGTTCGCTTGTAATAGTGCTATTAATGCTTCCTCCCAGTTATCCTCGTTCATGGCAAATTATGGGTTTCAACCATCCTTGTTGCCCGATTCATTCATGTCTCAGGGTATTTCGGCTTTGGAGGAGCATCTCCGGCAACTTCGTTCCACATGAGTGCAGATTCAGAATTGCCTTCATCGGTCTATACAGCGCCAAAAATTCCAGGCTGATCGTAGGCGTCTGCCCGCGCCTTCCTACCAGGTTGGTGAGAGGGTTTAGCTGTCCAACCGCATTTTTAACCTTTCTGTGCCTTCCAATAAACTGGCTCCCCGTTATTTTGGTCCTTTTGGAATACCCCAAGGGTCAATCCTGTTGCCTACGCTCTTGACCTTCCTCCTGCAATGCACATCTCCAATGTTTCTCAGGTCTCCCTGTTGAATCCATTGGTTTGTAATCGGTTTACCACTGTGTTGCCTTGTCCCCGTCCTATCTCAGTTGACAACCATGAAGAATATGAGGTCAGCAGCATTATTGACTCTCATATGTCCAGGGGTTGCGTACAGTATTTGGTTCACTGGAGGGGATATGGTGCGAAGGAGTGTTCATGGGTTCCCCTTCTGATGTTCATGCGCCCCCCTCCTCCATGCCTTCCATGGCCGTTTCCCCAATAAGCTTTTTGTCTGTGAGTGGTACTGTCAGGGTTTCACCCTGCTTTGTTTGCTATTTGCTGCTGGCTGCCATTTACTTACCTCTCTTACTGAATCTGATGCAGAGTGTGTAATGCTGCTCACTCATCTGGGTGCCCTCTTATGGCCAAACTGGTGCACATCATCAGTGTAAGACAGGTTGCAGTCTGATGATTATGATGTCACACTTATTATTTAAAGGGCATCTGTTCAGTATGCTTTTGCCCTTGCGTTGTCTCAGACTTGTTTGTTAGTTCCTGTGTTCCAGTTCCTGTGTATTACCTGGCTTGTCTGACGTCCCTTCAGGTTCCTGATCCCTGGCTTGTTCCTGACTCTGCTGTTTTCCTAGATCCTGATCCCGGCTGATTCCTGGTACCCTGACATTGGACGGTCTAGGTTACATTTTCGCATGATCTAACATTGCCCTGGTGTTTGTCTGACATACCAAGCATTGCCAAATTTATCTACTATATTTCAACAAGCAGGAAGCTGGAGCAAGGTTTCACTGCCCAGTGATTATTTTCTTGATATGTGTGTGTTGCTTTAAACAAATGTATATAGCAAGTTGTTCAGCGTTAATGAGAAGCCTAGTTTGTTATATTAGAGTATTTTTAGGTGGAGGATTCCATTATCTTCTGAGCTGATGATTGTTACCCATGAGACAGCACTATTTACTAGTGACATAGGTCACGCACAGTACGCATTGATCGGCTATGGTAATTAGCCATGTGGTTTTGTTTACCTGTAGGCGTGTATGACTGATGACACAGTGGAACATCATTGGCTCAGCCGGACCAGAAGTGTTAGGAACGATTGGTTTAAATAGGAGAGGGGAATGTGTTACGAACATACCGCTCTATGCACTGTGATGTCCCATTGATAAAGGTACCAGAACGGTACCGAAACATTTGGGGATGAGATTCTGTCAAACTGATTGAATAAAGAGACGTTTTACTTGAAGACCCGGTGAGTACAGCGTCTATTCTTGGAGGGATGGAAGAATTGCGTATATATATATATATATATATATATACACCAGGGCTAAAACGTATCAGTCCCCAATAAAGGTTAATCGCCCAATAGTGTCTGCATGTATTTAATTTAAGATAAAAAACAGAATTTATGTTCACCTGAAAAATTTCTTTCTCCTACGGTGTATCCGGTCCACGACTTCATCCTTACTTGTGGGATATTCTCAATCCCTACAGGAAGTGGCAAAGAGAGCACACAGCAGAGCTGTCCATATAGCTCCGCTCAGGCTCCGCCCCCCCAGTCATTCGACCGACGGTTAGGAGAAAAAGGAGAACCATAGGGTGCAGTGGTGACTGTAGTTTACAAAAATAAATTTAAACCTGACTAAAATGCCAGGGTGGGCCGTGGACCGGATACACCGTAGGAGAAAGAAATTTATCAGGAAAACATAAATTCTGTTTTCTCCTACATTGGTATATCTGGTCCACGGCTTCATCCTTACTTGTGGGAACCAATACCAAAGCTTTAGGACACGGATGAAGGGAGGGAACAAGTCAGGTAACCTAAACGGAAGGCCCCACTGCTTGTAAAACCTTTCTCCCAAAAATAGCCTCCGAAGAAGCAAAAGTATCAAATTTGTAAAATTTGGCAAATGTATGCAGTGAAGACCAAGTCGCTGCCTTACAGATCTGCTCAACAGAAGCCTCAATCTTGAAAGCCCATGTGGAAGCCACAGCTCTAGTAGAGTGAGCTGTAATTCGTTCAGGAGGCTGCCTTCCAGCAGTCTCATAAGCCAACCGGATGATGCTTTTCAGCCAGAAAGACAGAGAGGTCGCAGTCGCCTTTTGACCTCTCCTTTGCCAGAATAGACGACAAACAAGGCGTATGTTTGTCTGAAGTCTTTAGTTGCTTTTAGATAAAACTTTAAAGCACGAACCACATCAAGATTGTGTAACAGACGTTCCTTGTTAGAAACTGGATTAGGACACAGAGAAGGAACAACTATTTCCTGGTTAATGTTCTTATTGGAAACCACTTTTGCAAGAAAACCAGGTTTGGTACGTAAAATGACCTTTTCTGTATGAAACACAAGATAGGGTGAATTACACTGCAAAGCAGACAATTCAGAAACTCTTCTAGCAGAAGAAATAGCTACTAAAAACAAAACTTTCCAAGATAGTAACTTAATATCTATGGAATGTAGAGGTTCAAATGGAACCCCTTGAAGAACTGAAAGAACTAAATTTAGACTCCATGGAGGAGCCACAGGTCTGTAGACAGGCTTGATTCTGACTAAAGCCTGTACAAACGCCTGAATATCTGGCATGGATGCCAGACGCTTGTGTAACAAAACAGACAGAGCAGATATCTGTCCTTTTAAGGAACTAGCTGACAGACCTTTCTCCAATCCTTCTTGGAGAAAAGATAGTATCCTTGGAATCCTAATCTTACTCCATGAGTAACCCTTGGATTCGCACCAGCAAAGATATTTCCGCCATATCTTATGGTAAATTTTCCTGGTGACAGGCTTTCTAGCCTGGATCAGAGTATCTATAACTGATCCCGAAAACCCACGCTTAGCTAGAATCAAGCGTTCAATCTCCAAGCAGTCAGTTGCAGAGAAACTAGGTTTGGATGTTCGAATGGACCTTGAATTAGAAGGTCCTGCCTCAAAGGTAGCTTCCATGGTGGAACCGATGACATATTCACCAGGTCTGCATACCAAGTCCTGCGTGGCCACGCAGGAGCTATCAGAATTACAGAAGCCTTCTCCTGTTTGATCCTGGCTACTAGCCGGGGGAGAAGGGGGAACGTTGGAAAGACATAAGTCTTTAAATAATAAAAGTGCACACTTTATTACTGAAACATCAAAAAAAACATCAAATAAACATCCGATTTTAATGAAATTTTCACCACAGTGTCTTAATGCTTTGAAAAGATTGCACACAAATTTTCAGACCAATTAACCCCTTAATGCCCAAACCGGAGCTAATAAAAGCAGTTAACCGGTTAAAAATACTACAGTACTATGCCACAGCTTCTACTGTGGTCTTTACCTTCCTTATGGATTATTTAAGTAGAAAATAAGCCTCTCTGAAGTCTTTTCTGATGCCTCTGGACTCCCCACGTGAAGCTGCATGAACTGCCTAGTCAAAACAACTGCGCAATTGAGGCGCGAAAATGAGGCCTCCTCCCTCTTCATTCCAGAGTGGAGGGGCCTTTCTGACTAGATTAGGTGTCCAAATAAGTGCCAGGCGCAAATTAAACCCCAAAAGTGTTTTAAAGTCTGAAAAAACACCTTATTTATAGTGAAAACATGCTAAAAAGCAATCGATTAAGCCCACAATAGTGTCAACCAGCATAGAGCCCTTAATATAAGCCATCATTTTATACAGAGTCTAAGAAAAATGGCTTACCTATCCCAGAGGGAATTTCTGACAGTCTTCTAGCATTACATGGTCTTGTTAGAAAAATGACTGATCATACCTGAAGCAGTTAAGCCTGCAAACTGTTCCCCCCAACTGATGTTCTCTGGTATTCAACAGTCCTGCGTGGGAACAGCAATGGATTTTAGTTACTGGTGCTAAAATCATATTCCTCTTAGCAGAAATCTTCATCACTTTCTGTTGCAGAGTAAATAGTACAAGCCGGCACTATTTTAAAAACAGAATTTATGTTTACCTGATAAATTACTTTCTCCAACGGTGTGTCCGGTCCACGGCGTCATCCTTACTTGTGGGATATTCTCTTCCCCAACAGGAAATGGCAAAGAGCCCAGCAAAGCTGGTCACATGATCCCTCCTAGGCTCCGCCTACCCCAGTCATTCGACCGACGTTAAGGAGGAATATTTGCATAGGAGAAACCATATGTTACCGTGGTGACTGTAGTTAAAGAAAATAAATTATCATACCTGATTAAAAAAACCAGGGCGGGCCGTGGACCGGACACACCGTTGGAGAAAGTAATTTATCAGGTAAACATAAATTCTGTTTTCTCCAACATAGGTGTGTCCGGTCCACGGCGTCATCCTTACTTGTGGGAACCAATACCAAAGCTTTAGGACACGGATGAAGGGAGGGAGCAAATCAGGTCACCTAAATGGAAGGCACCACGGCTTGCAAAACCTTTCTCCCAAAAATAGCCTCAGAAGAAGCAAAAGTATCAAATTTGTAAAATTTAGAAAAAGTGTGCAGTGAAGACCAAGTCGCTGCCTTACATATCTGATCAACAGAAGCCTCGTTCTTGAAGGCCCATGTGGAAGCCACAGCCCTAGTGGAGTGAGCTGTGATTCTTTCAGGAGGCTGCCGTCCGGCAGTCTCATAAGCCAATCGGATAATGCTTTTAATCCAGAAGGAGAGAGAGGTAGAAGTTGCTTTTTGACCTCTCCGTTTACCAGAATAAACAACAAACAAAGACAAAGTTTGTCTGAAATCCTTAGTAGCTGCTAAGTAAAATTTGAGAGCACGAACTACATCCAAGTTGTGCAACAAACGTTCCTTCTTTGAAACTGGTTTCGGACACAAAGAAGGTACAACTATCTCCTGGTTAATGTTTTTGTTAGAAACAACTTTTGGAAGAAAACCAGGTTTAGTACGCAAAACCACCTTATCTGCATGGAACACCAGATAAGGAGAAGAACACTGCAGAGCAGATAATTCTGAAACTCTTCTAGCAGAAGAAATTGCAACCAAAAACAAAACTTTCCAAGATAATAACTTAATATCAACGGAATGTAAGGGTTCAAACGGAACCCCCTGAAGAACTGAAAGAACTAGGTTGAGACTCCAAGGAGGAGTCCAAATTTTGTAAACAGGCTTGATTCTAACCAGAGCCTGAACAAAGGCTAGAACATCTGGCACAGCTGCCAGCTTTTTGTGAAGTAACACAGACAAGGCAGAAATCTGTCCCATCAAGGAACTTGCAGATAATCCTTTTTCCAATCCTTCTCGAAGGAAGGATAGACTCTTAGGAATCTTAACCTTGTCCCAAGGGAATCCTGCAGATTCACACCAACAGATATACCAAATTATGTGGTAATTTTTCTGGTTACAGGCTTTCAGGCCTGAACAAGAGTATTAATAACAGAATCTGAGAACCCTCGCTTTGATAAGATCAAGCGTTCAATCTCCAAGCAGTCAGCTGGAGTGGGTCGAACGGACCTAGAACAAGAAGGTCTCGTCTCAAAGGTAGCTTCCATGGTGGAGCCGATGACATATTCACCAGATCTGCATACCAAGTCCTGCGTGGCCACGCAGGAGCTATCAAAATCACCGACGCCCTCTCCTGATTGATCCTGGCTACCAGCCTGGGGATGAGAGGAAACGGCGGGAACACATAAGCTAGTTTGAAGGTCCAAGGTGCTACTAGTGCATCCACTAGAGCCGCCTTGGGATCCCTGGATCTGTACCCGTAGTAAGGAACTCTGAAGTTCTGACGAGAGGCCATCAGATCCATGTCTGGAATGCCCCACGGTTGAGTGACTTGGGCAAAGATTTCCGGATGGAGTTCCCACTCCCCCGGATGCAATGTCTGACGACTCAGAAAATCCGCTTCCCAATTTTCCACTCCTGGGATGTGGATAGCAGACAGGTGGCAGGAGTGAGACTCCGCCCATAGAATGATTTTGGTCACTTCTTCCATCGCTAGGGAACTCCTTGTTCCCCCCTGATGGTTGATGTATGAACTTGGCCCTCGCTAGCTGAGGCCAAGCTTTGAGAGCATTGAATATCGCTCTCAGTTCCAGAATATTTATCGGTAGAAGAGATTCTACCCGAGACCAAAGACCCTGAGCTTTCAGGGATCCCCAGACCGCGCCCCAGCCCATCAGACTGGCGTCGGTCGTGACAATGACCCACTCTGGTCTGCGGAAGGTCATCCCTTGTGACAGGTTGTCCAGGGACAGCCACCAACGGAATGAGTCTCTGGTCCTCTGATTTACTTGTATCTTCGGAGACAAGTCTGAATAGTCCCCATTCCACTGACTGAGCATGAACAGTTGTAATGGTCTTAGATGAATGCGCACAAAAGGAACTATGTCCATTGCCGCTACCATCAAACCTATCACTTCCATGCACTGCGCTATGGAAGGAAGAGGAACGGAATGAAGTATCCGACAAGAGTCTAGAAGTTTTGTTTTTCTGGCTTCTGTCAGAAAAATCCTCATTTCTAAGGAGTCTATTATAGTTCCCAAGAAGGGAACCCTCGTTGACGGAGATAGAGAACTCTTTTCCACGTTCACTTTCCATCCGTGAGATCTGAGAAAGGCCAGGACAATGTCCGTGTGAGCCTTTACTTAAGGAAGGGACGACGCTCGAATCAGAATGTCGTCCAAGTAAGGTACTACAGCAATGCCCCTTGGTCTTAGCACCGCCAGAAGGGACCCTAGTACCTATGAGAAAATCCTAGGAGCAGTGGCTAATCCGAAAGAAAACGCCACGAACTGGAAATGCTTGTCCAGGAATGCAAACCTTAGGAACCGATGATGTTCCTTGTGGATAGGAATATGTAGATACGCATCCTTGAAATCCACCTTGGTCATGAATTGACCTTCCTGGATGGAAGGAAGAAGTGTTCGAATGGTTTCCATCTTGAACGATGGAACCTTGAGAAACTTGTTCAAGATCTTGAGATCTAAGATTGGTCTGAACGTTCCCTCTTTTTTGGGAACTATGAACAGATTGGAGTAGAACCCCATCCCTTGTTCTCCTAATGGAACAGGATGAATCACTCCCATTTTTAGCAGGTCTTCTACCCAATGTAAGAATGCCTGTCTTCTTATGTGGTCTGAAGACAACTGAGACCTGTGGAACCTCCCCCTTGGAGGAAGCCCCTTGAACTCCAGAGAATAACCTTGGGAGACTATTTCTAGCGCCCAAGGATCCAGAACATCTCTTGCCCCAGCCTGAGCGAAGAGAGAGAGTCTGCCCCCCACCAGATCCGGTCCCGGATCGGGGGCCCGCATTTCATGCTGTCTTGGTAGCAGTGGCAGGTTTCCTGGCCTGCTTTCCTTTGTTCCAGCCTTGCATAGGTCTCCAGGCTGGATTGGCTTGAGAAGTATTACCTTCCTGCTTAGAGGACGTAGCCCTTGGGGCTGATCCGTTTCTGCGAAAGGGACGAAACTTAGGTTTATTTTTGGTCTTGAAAAGACCTATCCTGAGGAAGGGCGTGGCCCTTGCCCCCAGTGATATCAGAGATAATCTCTTTCAAGTCAGGGCCAAAGAGTGTTTTCCCCTTGAAAGGAATGTCAAGCAATTTGTTCTTGGAAGACGCATCCGCTGCCCAAGATTTTAACCAAAGCGCTCTGCGCCACAATAGCAAACCCAGAATTTTTTCGCCGCTAACCTAGCCAATTGCAAGGTGGCGTCTAGGGTGAAAGAATTAGCCAATTTAAGAGCACGAATTCTGTCCATAATCTCCTCATAAGAAGAAGAATTACTAATAATCGCCTTTCCTAGCTCATCAAACTAGAAACACGCGGCTGCAGTGACAGGGACAATGCATGCAATTGGTTGTAGAAGGGAACCTTGCTGAACAAACATCTTTAGCAGACCTTCTAATTTTTTATCCATAGGATCTTGGAAAGCACAACTATCTTCTATGGGTATAGTGGCGCGCTTGTGTAGAGTAGAAACCGCCCCCTCGACCTTGGGGACTGTCTGCCATCAGTCCTTTCTGGGGTCGACTATAGGAAAACAATTTTATAAATATGGGGGGAGGTACTAAAGGTATACCGGGCCTGTCCCATTCTTTACTAACAATGTACGCCACCCGCTTGGATATAGGAAAAGCTTCGGGGGGCCCCGGGGCCTCTAAGAACTTTTCCATTTTACATAGTGGTTCTGGAATGACCAGATAATCACAATCATCCAAATTGGATAACACCTCCTTAAGCAGAGCGCGGAGATGTTCCAACTTAAATTTAAAATTAATCACATCAGGTTCAGCTTGTTGAGAAATGTTTCCTGAATCTGAAATTTCTCCCTCAGACAAAACCTCCCTGGCCCCCTCAGACTGGTGTAGGGGCCCTTCAGAAACCATATCATCAGCGTTCTCATGCTCTACAGAATTTTCTAAAACAGAGCAGTCGCGCTTTCGCTGATAAGTGGGCATATTGGCTAAAATGTTTTTGATAGAATTATCCATTACAGCCGTTAAATGTTGCATAGTAAGGAGTATTGGCGCACTAGATGTACTAGGGGCCTCCTGTATGGGCAAGACTGGTGTAGACGAAGTAGGGGATGATGCAGTACCATGCTTACTCCCCTCACTTGAGGAATCATCTTGGGCATCATTTTTACTAAATTTTTTTTTTTTTTATGACATAAAATACATATAGTTAAATGAGAAGGAACCTTGGTTTCCCCACAGTCAGAACACAATCTATCTGGTAGTTCAGACATGTTAAACAGGCATAAACTTGATAACAAAGCACAAAAAACGTTTTAAAATAAAACCGTTACTGTCACTTTAAATTTTAAACTAAACACACTTTATTACTGCAATTGCGAAAAAGTATGAAGGAATTGTTCAAAATTCACCAAAATTTCACCACAGTGTCTTAAAGCCTTAAAAGTATTGCACACCAAATTTGGAAGCTTTAACCCTTAAAATAACGGAACCGGAGCCGTTTTTATATTTAACCCCTTTACAGTCCCTGGAATCTGCTTTGCTGAGACCCAACCAAGCCCAAAGGGGAATACGATACCAAATGATGCCTTCAGAAAGACTTTTCTATGTATCAGAGCTCCGCACACATGCAGCTGCATGCCATGCTGTCCTCAAAAACAAGTGCGCCATACCGGCGCGAAAATGAGGCTCTGACTATGATTAGGGAAAGCCCCTAAAGAATAAGGTGTCAAAAACAGTGCCTGCCGATATAATCATATCAAAATACCCAGAATAAATGATTCCTCAAGGCTAAATATGTGTTAATAATGAATCGATTTAGCCCAGAAAAAGTCTACAGTCTTAATAAGCCCTTGTGAAGCCCTTATTTACTATCTTAATAAACATGGCTTACCGGATCCCATAGGGAAAATGACAGCTTCCAGCATTACATCGTCTTGTTAGAATGTGTCATACCTCAAGCAGTAAGAAACTGCACACTGTTCCCCCAACTGAAGTTAATTGCTCTCAACAGTCCTGTGTGGAACAGCCATGGATTTTAGTTACGGTGCTAAAATCATTTTCCTCATACAAACAGAAATCTTCATCTCTTTTCTGTTTCTGAGTAAATAGTACATACCAGCACTATTTTAAAATAACAAACTCTTGATTGAATAATAAAAACTACAGTTAAACACTAAAAAACTCTAAGCCATCTCCGTGGAGATGTTGCCTGTACAACGGCAAAGAGAATGACTGGGGTAGGCGGAGCCTAGGAGGGATCATGTGACCAGCTTTGCTGGGCTCTTTGCCATTTCCTGTTGGGGAAGAGAATATCCCACAAGTAAGGATGACGCCGTGGACCGGACACACCTATGTTGGAGAAATAACAAACTCTTGATAGAAGAAATAAAAAACTACAACTAACACCACATACTCTTTACCACCCCCGTGGAGATACTACTAGTTAGAGCGGCAAAGAGAATGACTGGGGGGGCGGAGCCTGAGGGGAGCTATATGGACAGCTCTTCTGTGTGCTCTCTTTGCCACTTCCTGTAGGGATTGAGAATATCCCACAAGTAAGGATGAAGCCGTGGACCGGATACACCAATGTAGGAGAAAATGTAAAGTGAACATTGCATATTCTATTTCATTTAAAAGTCGTGGCATGTGAAATGGAAGCTCAACATTCACTGATGAAATGAGGGCATTGTCAGTAACTTAGCAAAGTAGCCTCACTTTAGAAATAATACTACGGGAAAGTATCTAATGCAAAACAGAGTCATTTTCAACTGTACATGACTAATTATGGTTAGATGAAAAGTCAGATTGCCAGTCAGGCCAACAACTTTAAAATTTTACTTTCCCGCATTTGGCAACCAGACTGGACTATTAATATGCACTGTATACACATACACTATATGGCCAAATGTATGTGGATACCTGACCATCAAGCCTATATGAGCTCATTGGACACCCCATTCCAAAACCATGGACATGAATATGAAGTTGTTCCCCTTTGAAGTTATAACAGCCGCCACTCCTCTGGGAAGGCTTGCCACAATATTTTGGTGTGTCTGTGCAAATTTTTGCCAATTCAGTCAAATTAGCATTTGTGAGTTCAAGCACTAATGTTAAACAAGAAGGCCTGGCTTGCATTCAGCCTTCCAATTCCTCCTAAAGGTGTTCAATGGGGTTGAGGTCAGGATTCTGTGTAGGCCACTCAAGTTTCTCCACACTAAACTTGTCATACTATGTCTTCATGGGCCTCACTTTGGAACAGGAAAAGGACTTCTACAAAATGTTACCAGAAAGTTGGAAGCACCCAATTGTCTAAAATGTCTTTGTATCCTGTAGCATTAAGATGATCATTTACTGAAACTAAGGTGGGCCAACTACTAGCCCAAATCCTAATAAAAAAGCCCAGGGCATTATGTGTCCTCCACCAAACCTTACAGTAGGCACTATGTATTCCAGTAAGTAGCCTTCTCATTGGAATCTGCAACGCCCAGATTCTTCAATCAGACTGCCAGATAGTAAAGCATGATTAATCACTTCACAGAATATCTTTCTACTGCTCCAGAGGTGGTGTGCTTTACATTACTTCAGCCAATGCTTGGTATTGTGCATGCTGAGGCTTGTGTACAGTTGCATGGCCATGGAAACCCATTTTATGTCACTCCTAACACATAGTTCTTGTGCTGATGTTACTTTCAGATGCAGTTTGGAACTCTGCAGTGATTTATGCAAAAGATGATAGGCGATTTTTATGTGCTAGGCACTTCTGTACTCTGCAACCCTTCTCTGTGAGTGGTCCACCACTTATTGGCTTGGGTGTTGTTGCTCCTAAATGTTTCAACTTCACAATAATAGCATTTACAGTTGACTGGGGCATATCTAGTTAGACAGATATTTCACAAACTGACTTGTGACAACATTGGCATCCTATTGCAGTGCCACATTTAAAATCACAGATCTCTTCAGTATGACCGATTACACTGTCAATGTTTACCTATGAAGACTATTTTTTATGCATATGTTAGCAATTAAGGTGGCTGAAACATCTGGTGGCTGAAATTAGTATGGGTGTTTATGTCAAGAATGTGCCCAGGATTAATCATGGGTCTCCTGGTTCTGCTGTTTTGTGGCATTCCTCTCTAAACCACTGGAGGGCACAATCGCTCTCTCACCCCAGCGGCAGAGCCATCCCCTGGGAGCGGAGGTAGTCCTCCGCGTAAACAAAACCCCTTCCTAGGAGAGGAGACAGTCGGTCTCTCTCCCCAGTGGTAGAGCCAGGAGTCGGTAGAGGAGACAGTCGGTCTCTCTCCCCAGCGGCAGAGCCATCCCCCAGGAGTGGAGGTAGTCGTCATCCCTCCCCTTACAGAGAAACCCTTGCAAGGAGAGACGGGTATCGATATATCTCCCCAGCGGCCGAATCCCTTTTTGGGAAAGGAGACAGTTGGTGTCTCTCCCCAGCGGCAGCACAGTTTCCCATGGAGCAGAGGTAGCAGACCGCCCTCCCCAGCGGTTGATCTCCTTTTCGGGAGAAGAGACAGACGGACTCTCCCCTCAGTAGCTTGGCAGGGTCTCTACCCTTTTCTTGTCCCGGAGTATTTATCACCGAAGGCAGGCGTTGCATTGGGCAAGGAGTATTAAAGTGTATACAGTTGGTGCCACATGTTTGGGCACCCAAGCTTTAGCTGCCCCACCAAGGAGCAACCTCCCCCTCTGGTTTGGGGTGGGAATACAGCTGGGAAACCGGCACTGGCTTTGTTTGTGGGTGGGTCAGCCGGTACTCAACAGAGTGTCACAAAGGGAGACAGTTTGGCCATGGAAATTAAGGACACTGGAACTTGTGGAGCAGCAATTGTTTGGGAACCGGCTTAAGCAGACTTGTTTGGGACTTTGCATTATGTGACTATCCCTGTGCCCAGGGCGCAGGGTTGAAACGCCAGCAGGAACCCCCCAGGATGCCCCAAACTCTGGAGAGATGGGATAACCTCTCCCAGCAACCGAGAAGTGGAGGGCCACCGTCGGACAGCCCCAGGCCGACCCGTTAAGGGTCTAGCCGGGTCTGCCAAACTGGAGAGGGGGAGATGTCACGGATACCAGACAGCTAAGGCTACCCCCAACCCCCCTACAACCTCACCCCTGTTGTTTCTCAGTGGTTTGGGGCTCTTCGGAGCAACCACAATCTCTGGAAGCTTTTGGTTGCATGGTTTTGTGTTCCAAACTTGTTTAGAAAAGAGCTGGTGTATGACCAGGAAAACCCTCCTAGGCTGGCCGGGCTACTAGAACTCCTGGTCGGCCGCCTCACAACAGACACCCGCCTAACCCCTCTCAGGCTGTCCAGGCTCCTGGAACTCCCGGTTGGCCACAGGACACCTGCTAACTTTACCCCTGGTCGCTCCAGCAACCATGTGTCCCAGAGCTCCGCTCTTTTGGGGATTAGTAGCCCCTAGGGCAGACAAGAGGTGGGGGAATTACCGGAGGGGAGTTCCTTTAGAAACTGGGGGTTTTGGACACCCCTAACCCCATAACTTCAACGGACTGTAACTCCGGTCCCCAGTAACAAATCATGGGGACAGAGAGCTTTAAAATGACACCCTGGAAGTGCCGCCGCTCCACCGGGATCACCCCGAAACCGCCACCCCTAGGTATTAAGATTATGTGGGACTGTGGCTCCTATGGAGGCGCCGGTCAGTCTGGAGGGGCGGGAATGGCGGGAAAATTGTGGGATTGTCCTTTGTGTTATCAAGATGAGCTGTGTGTATAAAAGGAGTGTATGTTTTACAATAAAGTCAGTTCTTGTTTAACCTGAATGCTAGTCTGTCTAGTTATTTGGGTTGGCCCCAGCTAAAATCACTTTCCTGGGCTACATAGCAGCCTGTTCCAGGCAGAGAAAAGATTATCAGGCAGAAATACCCAGTCTGGGTAGCTGGAGTCTGACACAGGGTGGGACCCTGGGTACTGATGCTGTCGGGCATCAGGGGTGGCTACAGGCTGTGGTCACTTGCCAGCTACATAGCTGCAGTCGGCAGTGAGGAAGCAGGACCCGTTTGGCGGAGCTACCCAGTCGGGGTAGCTGGGGTATCCGTCACATATACATATATATAAGTGCATTGGAGCCTTTTCCCGTTAAGTAGATGAAAACATATTTATGCAATATTTATATTTAATGATAGTGTTTAACTATGTATTTTCTGCATAAATATTTAACATTTTAATGTTCTGCACATAGCACAATCTATTCTATGTATTTTTAAATAGATATTCCTATATACATCTGTATATATCTATAACTATATAACTATATATAATCATGTGTGTGATATATATATATATATATATATATATATATATATATATATATATGAATGAATGAATGAAAAAGACTGGACAGGTGGTTATTATTAGCGCTTCCAGAAACAGATGTCAGCATATGTATCCGCATATAAAGTTTGATGTGGAGAAATGATGTGGGAAAAAAGAAATATATATTTCTGTGGAGTATGAAAAACGGTCCTGTTTATTATTTCCAGTAATAGACCACCAATCCTTATATGACAATAGGCTTAAAACTGTTTTACCCTTAACAACCAATCTTAGAGATATGTCTGAAACCCCCTGAGAGCTCAGTGTATATTTTACAAGGAGCGTTTTAGGATGAGGGTTATCAGTTTGCTCTAGAGCTAAGGTCGATAAAACCAATTTTTTATTTTAAATAGTTAAAAACAAAACTATTAAAATCTAAGCTTTAAAATTTAAGCTTTAAATAGTTTAGAAGTTTAAAATAGTAGTATAGATACTTAGCTTAAAGGGATATTCCAGCCAAAATTGGAAACCACATGGGTGCATTTGGGTATTGAACAGAAGCAATTTTGTCATATACATGCATTAGCAAAAATGCTTCTAATTAAAGCTATAGCTGTTTCAAAAGTGTATTTAAGTATGCACTGTGCACCAGCATTTTAAACACAGCACTTGCTCAGAGAGCCTAATGTGCTTGTACCATCTGTTAATGACTCAATTTGTTAATTGCTGACATGATACAAGTACCACTGATGATCTGAGCAGCTGCATTATTTAAAATGTGGGTGCAGTGACAATATCTATGTATGCTTCACATGCACATGCAGACAAAAATTTTAACACTAAAACAGTGATAACTTTTACTAGAAGCATTTTTGCCAATACATGTATATTTCAAATATGTTTCTATTAAAAGATGTAATAAATCTATGTGCATTTAAATTTTGACTGGAATGACCCTTTAAGAATGTGGTTAGTAGGTTGACGATTCGTAGTTAGTAGTGCTACGAGTGAAAGTGCCATGCGGCTGGTCGGAATTACCCGGAAGTGATGTCACGAATGAGCGTCACGTGAACTTACGCGTTCCGTGAGCGTCTGTGCTCACTTCGTCAGAGGATATATATATATTTGTTTAAAAAAAACAGATATGAATGGCAATACCATAGATACATTTAAAAATAGTCTGGATAAATTTCTGTATATAAACAAAATTAATGGATATGATTGCTAGTATTAAATGGGTCACATTTTAATGAGGTTATTTAATCTTAACTGGAGCTTTTTGTAAGTATTTTAGATTTGTATAGGTTGAACTCGATGGACTTCAGTCTTTTTTCAACCTTATCTACTATGTTACTATGTTGTTACTATGTATGTTACTATATGTAGAAATATTTATTTATGAATTAATAGAACATATTCCGTTACGAAGAACATTGGAATATGAAATATTCATAATTTCAAGTCTGGTTAGCACTATTGAAAAACATAATTTATGCTTACCTGATAAATTCCTTTCTTCTGTAGTGTGATCAGTCCACGGGTCATCATTACTTCTGGGATATTACTCCTCCCCAACAGGAAGTGCAAGAGGATTCACCCAGCAGAGCTGCACATAGCTCCTCCCCTCTACGTCACTCCCAGTCATTCGACCAAGGACCAACGAGAAAGGAAAAGCCAAGGGTGAAGTGGTGACTGGAGTATAAATTAAAAAATATTTACCTGCCTTAAAAACAGGGCGGGCCGTGGACTGATCACACTACAGAAGAAAGGAATTTATCAGGTAAGCATAAATTATGTTTTCTTCTGTTAAGTGTGATCAGTCCACGGGTCATCATTACTTCTGGGATACCAATACCAAAGCAAAAGTACACGGATGACGGGAGGGATAGGCAGGCTCTTTATACAGAAGGAACCACTGCCTGAAGAACCTTTCTCCCAAAAATAGCCTCCGATGAAGCAAAAGTGTCAAATTTGTAAAATTTGGAAAAAGTATGAAGCGAAGACCAAGTTGCAGCCTTGCAAATCTGTTCAACAGAGGCCTCATTCTTGAAGGCCCAAGTGGAAGCCACAGCTCTAGTAGAATGAGCTGTAATTCTTTCAGGAGGCTGCTGTCCAGCAGTCTCATAAGCTAAACGAATTATGCTACGAAGCCAAAAAGAAAGAGAGGTAGCGGAAGCTTTTTGACCTCTCCTCTGCCCAGAGTAAATGACAAACAGAGAAGACGTTTGTCGAAATTCCTTAGTTGCCTGTAAGTAAAATTTTAGAGCACGGACTACATCCAGGTTGTGCAGTAGACGTTCCTGCTTTGAAGAAGGATTTGGGCATAAAGAAGGAACAACAATCTCTTGATTGATATTCCTGTTAGTAACTACCTTAGGTAAGAACCCAGGTTTAGTACGCAGGACTACCTTATCCGAATGAAAAATCAAATAAGGAGAATCACAATGTAAGGCTGATAATTCAGAGACTCTTCGAGCCGAGGAAATAGCCATTAAAAATAGAACTTTCCAAGATAACAACTTTATATCAATGGAATGAAGGGGTTCAAACGGAACGCCCTGTAAAACATTAAGAACAAGGTTTAAACTCCATGGTGGAGCAACAGTTTTAAACACAGGCTTAATCCTGGCCAAAGCCTGACAAAAAGCCTGGACGTCAGGAACTTCTGACAGACGTTTGTGTAACAGAATGGACAGAGCTGAGATCTGTCCCTTTAATGAACTAGCAGATAAACCCTTTTCTAAACCTTCTTGTAGAAAAGACAATATCCTAGGAATCCTAACCTTACTCCAAGAGTAACCTTTGGATTCACACCAATATAGGTATTTACGCCATATCTTATGGTAAATCTTTCTGGTAACAGGTTTCCTAGCCGTATCAATAACTGACTCAGAAAACCCACGTCTTGATAAAATCAAGCGTTCAATTTCCAAGCAGTCA
Organism: Bombina bombina; assembly: GCF_027579735.1. Classification (NCBI taxonomy): domain Eukaryota; kingdom Metazoa; phylum Chordata; class Amphibia; order Anura; family Bombinatoridae; genus Bombina; species Bombina bombina. The sequence continues at coordinate 1,060,861,139 of NC_069501.1, read as the reverse complement.
GCTTCAGAGAAGTTAGATTTTGATGTTTGAAGGGACCCTGTATCAGAAGGTCCTGTTTCAGAGGTAGAGACCAAGGTGGACAGGATGACATGTCCACCAGGTCTGCATACCAAGTCCTGCGTGGCCAAGCAGGTGCTATTAGAATCACTGATGCTCTCTCTTGTTTGATTCTGGCAATCAATCGAGGAAGCAACGGGAAGGGTGGAAACACGTAAGCCATCCTGAAGTCCCAAGGTGCTGTCAGAGCATCTATCAGGACTGCTCCTGGATCCCTGGATCTGGACCCGTAACGAGGAAGCTTGGCGTTCTGTCGAGACGCCATGAGATCTATCTCTGGTTTGCCCCAACGTCGAAGTATTTGGGCAAAGACCTCCGGATGAAGTTCCCACTCCCCCGGATGAAAAGTCTGACGACTTAAGAAATCCGCCTCCCAGTTCTCCACTCCCGGGATGTGGATTGCTGACAGGTGGCAAGAGTGAGACTCTGCCCAGCGAATTATCTTTGATACTTCCATCATAGCTAGGGAGCTTCTTGTCCCTCCCTGATGGTTGATGTAAGCTACAGTCGTGATGTTGTCCGACTGAAACCTGATGAACCCCCGAGTTGTCAACTGGGGCCAAGCCAGGAGGGCATTGAGAACTGCTCTCAATTCCAGAATGTTTATTGGCAGGAGACTCTCCTCCTGACTCCATTGTCCCTGAGCCTTCAGAGAATTCCAGACGGCACCCCAACCTAGAAGGCTGGCGTCTGTTGTTACAATTGTCCAGTCTGGTCTGCTGAATGGCATCCCCCTGGACAGATGTGGCCGAGAAAGCCACCATAGAAGAGAATTTCTGGTCTCTTGATCCAGATTCAGAGAAGGGGATAAGTCTGAGTAATCCCCATTCCACTGACTTAGCATGCACAGTTGCAGTGGTCTGAGGTGTAAGCGTGCAAAGGGTACTATGTCCATTGCCGCTACCATTAAGCCGATTACCTCCATGCATTGAGCCACTGACGGGTGTTGAATGGAATGAAGGGTGCGGCAAGCACTTTGAAGTCTTGTTAGCCTGTCCTCTGTCAGGTAAATCTTCATTTCTACAGAATCTATAAGAGTCCCCAGGAAGGGAACTCTTGTGAGTGGAACGAGTGAACTTTTCTTTTCGTTCACCTTCCATCCATGTGACCTTAGAAATGCCAGCACTAACTCTGTATGAGACTTGGCAGTTTGAAAGCTTGAAGCTTGTATCAGAATCTCGTCTAGGTATGGAGCTACCGAGATTCCCCGCGGTCTTAGTACCGCCAGAAGAGCACCCAGAACCTTTGTGAAGATTCTTGGAGCTGTAGCCAATCCGAATGGAAGAGCCACAAACTGGTAATGCCTGTCTAGGAAGGCAAACCTTAGGTACCGATAATGATCTTTGTGAATCGGTATGTGAAGGTAAGCATCTTTTAAATCTACAGTGGTCATGTACTGACCCTCTTGGATCATAGGTAAAATTGTCCGAATAGTCTCCATCTTGAACGATGGAACTCTTAGGAATTTGTTTAGGATCTTTAAGTCCAGGATTGGTCTGAAAGTTCCCTCTTTTTTGGGAACCACAAACAGATTTGAGTAAAACCCCTGTCCCTGTTCCGATCGTGGAACTGGATGGATTACTCCCATTAACAAGATTTCTTGTACGCAGCGTAGAAACGCCTCTTTCTTTGTCTGGATTGTTGACAATCTTGACAGATGAAATCTCTCTCTTGGAGGAGAGTATTTGAAGTCCAGAAGGTATCCCTGAGATATTATCTCTAGCGCCCAGGGATCCTGAACATCTCTTGCCCAAGCCTGGGCGAAGAGAGAAAGTCTGCCCCCCACTAGATCCGATCCCGGATCGGGGGCCCTCAATTCATGCTGTTTTAGGGGCAGCAGCAGGTTTCCTAGTCTGCTTGCCCTTGTTCCAGGACTGGTTAGGTTTCCAGCCTTGTCTGTAGCGAGCAACAGCTCCTTCCTGTTTTGGTGCAGAGGAAGTTGATGCTGCTCCTGCTTTGAAATTACGAAAGGAACGAAAATTAGTCTGTCTAGTCTTGGCTTTGGCTTTGTCCTGAGGCAGGGCATGGCCTTTACCTCCTGTAATGTCAGCGATAATCTCTTTCAACCCGGGCCCGAATAAGGTCTGCCCTTTGAAAGGTATATTAAGCAATTTAGACTTAGAAGTAACATCAGCTGACCAGGATTTTAGCCACAGCGCCCTGCGTGCCTGAATGGCGAATCCTGAATTCTTCGCCGTAAGTTTAGTAAGATGTACTACGGCCTCCGAAATGAATGAATTAGCTAGTTTAAGGACTCTAAGCCTGTCTGTAATGTCGTCCAGAGTAGCTGAACCAATGTTCTCTTCCAGAGACTCAATCCAGAATGCCGCTGCAGCCGTGATCGGCGCAATGCATGCAAGGGGTTGCAATATAAAACCTTGTTGAACAAACATTTTCTTAAGGTAACCCTCTAATTTTTTATCCATTGGATCTGAAAAAGCACAGCTATCCTCCACCGGGATAGTGGTACGCTTAGCTAAGGTAGAAACTGCTCCCTCCACCTTAGGGACCGTTTGCCATAAGTCCCTTGTGGTGGCGTCTATTGGAAACATTTTTCTAAATATCGGAGGGGGTGAGAACGGCACACCGGGTCTATCCCACTCCTTAGTAACAATTTCAGTAAGTCTCTTAGGTATAGGAAAAACCTCAGTACTCGTCGGTACCGCAAAATATTTATCCAACCTACACATTTTCTCTGGTATTGCAACTGTGTTACAATCATTCAGAGCCGCTAACACCTCCCCTAGTAATACACGGAGGTTTTCCAGTTTAAATTTAAAATTTGAAATATCTGAATCCAGTCTGTTTGGATCAGAACCGTCACCCACAGAATGAAGTTCTCCGTCCTCATGTTCTGCCACCTGTGACGCAGTGTCTGACATGGCCCTAATATTATCAGCGCACTCTGTTCTCACCCCAGAGTGATCACGCTTACCTCTTAGTTCTGGTAATTTAGCCAAAACCTCAGTCATAACAGTAGCCATATCCTGTAATGTGATTTGTAATGGCCGCCCAGATGTACTCGGCGCTACAATATCACGCACCTCCCTCTGAGCGGGAGATGTAGGTACTGACACGTGAGGCGAGTTAGTCGGCATAACTCTCCCCTCGTTGTTTGGTGAAATTTGTTCAATTTGTACAGATTGACTTTTATTTAAAGTAGCATCAATACAGTTAGTACATAAATTTCTATTGGGCTCCACTTTGGCATTGCAACAAATGACACAGGTATCATCCTCTGAATCAGACATGTTTAACACACTAGCAAATAAACTTGTAACTTGGAAATACAATTCAATTAGAATAATATTAAAACGTACTGTGCCTTTAAGAAGCACAGAAGATCTATGACAGTTGAAAATTAATAAATTGAAACAGTTATAGCCTCAATCCTTGTAAATAACACAACTTTAGCAAAGGTTTAATCCCATTAGCAAAGATAACAAATTCTGAAAGCAGGAAACAAATTACAGAATAAACGTTTTTTATCTCAGTCAAACTATAATTCTCACAGCTCTGCTGAGAGAAATTACCTCCCTCAAAATAAGTTTTGAAGACCCCTGAGCTCTGTAGAGATGAACCGGATCATGCAGGGAATACAATGAGTTGCTGACTGAAATATTTGATGCGTAGTAAAAGCGCCAAAAAACGTCCCCTCCCCCTCACACACAGCAGTGAGGGAGAACAGAAACTGTCAGAAAACAGATTAAGCAACTGCCAAGTGGAAAAATAGTGCCCAAACATTTATTCACTCAGTAAAATGAAAACGATTTTACATTCCAGCAAAAACATTAAACATAATCTCTAGTTATTAAACAGCTTTATGTATTTCTTACAGTGTAATTCTAGTGAAGTACCATTCCCCAGAATACTGAAGTGTAAAGTATACATACATGACATTATATCGGTATGGCAGGATTTTCTCATCAATTCTCATCAATTCCATTGTCAGAAAATAAAAACTGCTACATACCTCTATGCAGATTCATCTGCCCGCTGTCCCCTGATCTGAAGTTTACCTCTCCTCAGATGGCCGAGAAACAGCAATATGATCTTAACTACTCCGGCTAAAATCATAACAAAAACTCTGGTAGATTCTTCTTCAAACTCTGCCAGAGAGATAATAACACACTCCGGTGCTATTTTAAAATAACAAACTTTTGATTGAAGATATAAAACTAAGTATAATCACCATAGTCCTCTCACACATCCTATCTAGTCGTTGGGTGCAAGAGAATGACTGGGAGTGACGTAGAGGGGAGGAGCTATGTGCAGCTCTGCTGGGTGAATCCTCTTGCACTTCCTGTTGGGGAGGAGTAATATCCCAGAAGTAATGATGACCCGTGGACTGATCACACTTAACAGAAGAAATATGTTATGGTGTTATGGTGCTTGCACGAGAGTGGGGTGTTTTTTTCAACTTTTTTTCTCCATTGACTTCTATGGGGGAATGTGTAAACGCGATTTTCGACTTTTTTTGCAAGTCGGGTGGAGAAAAAACTGAAATACCAGCGCAATCCGACTAGCGCAAAAATGAAAATCCTAGCGGAGTTTTCCCTATAGCGGAAATGCAAAATACTGCTCCACTTGTAATCTAGCCCTGAATATTTATGTGTAGTGCCTTAGCTTCTACAGTTAGTTTCAAGTTATGATAGTTTAGGGGTCAACGTTTAAATTATATGCATAGTCATGTACAATGCATATTGTTTAAAGCATTGCATTTATCTATAGAGTAAAAGGTATGTCATGATGCTTTCTATTATTTTAAACATAAACATATATTTTCAAATATATATTTATGTTTGAAATAATAGCAAGCAACCATTAAATCCCTTTTAAGATATCCATAATACTTCAAATAATCTACATTGTACATAACAATGCATATTTTGTCAAGATGTCGTAAACACCGGAGGGATAGCAGAACCTCGCTGGCCTAGCCGGGCTCCTGGAACACAGCAACAGACTAGAATTGAGCCCGGTCCGCCGCTTCTTAAAAGGGGTGCCAATCGAGCATGGGATCAAATCACCCTTTTGGTATGTTGTCGGCAATATGATGAGGAAACTAGGGATACAACTTATTTGGTGATGCTACCTTCGTTGAGAAATGGGGGACTGGAATTGAAGTGCCCCACTGAGTTCAAAGAGCCCGGCTAGGCCAGCAAGGTTTTGCTGGCCCTCTGGCGGTAAGCCACCGGTGTTTCAGCGTATCTCTGTGACAAATTATTTAAACATTTATTATAACTTTAGCAATATAGCTTCATAGTTATAATGGGGAGGTACTATATTTAGTATAGTGTATTATAGTGAGTTCTTTTTTGACACTAGACAGTATGGGCTCAATTTATCATTCGTATTCTCCTATAATTTCTCCTAAAATTTCTCATGAGAAACAATGCCCCTATTTATCATACAAAAATGCACCTAAAATTGGGCAAGTTTGACTGTAAAATTCTCCCACTCTGTTCCCATTCTACTTGGAGAACATGTTCTCCAAAAAAGGATTAAATTAGATTCTTTTAAGTTGTATTTCATATAGTTCTCCTCATTAATTCTCCTTGTTACAAATTTATCATTGATATTCTCCTATAGAGGACTGAAAGTTATCCTGCAAGTTCCTGCATTAAAGTTCTCAATAGCTACTGTGGAGTACAGCATTAGAAAAGGAAAACAGAATTTATGTTTACCTGATAAATTTCTTTCTCCTACGGTGTGTCCGGTCCACGGCTTCATCCTTACTTGTGGGATATTCTCATTCCCTACAGGAAATGGCAAAGAGAGCACACAGCAAAAGCTGTCCATATAGCCCCCCCTCTGGCTCCGCCCCCCAGTCATTCGACCGACGGTTAGGAGAAAAAGGAGAAACTATAAGGTGCCATGGTGACTGTAGTGTACAGAAAAATAAAAATTTTAAAACTGACTAAAAGCCAGGGCGGGCCGTGGACCGGATACACCGTAGGAGAAAGAAATTTTTCAGGTAAACATAAATTCTGTTTTCTCCTACATTGGTGTGTCCGGTCCACGGCTTCATCCTTACTTGTGGGAACCAATACCAAAGCTTTAGGACACGGATGAAGGGAGGGAACAAGTCAGGTAACCTAAACGGAAGGCACCACAGCATGCAAAACCTTTCTCCCAAAAACAGCCTCAGAAGAAGCATAAGTATCGAATTTGTAAAATTTGGCAAATGTATGCAGAGAAGACCAAGTCGCTGCCTTACAGATCTGTTCAACAGAAGCCTCATTCTTGAAAGCCCATGTGGAAGCCACAGCTCTAGTAGAGTGAGTTGTAATTCGTTCAGGAGGCTGCCTTCCGGCAGTCTCATAAGCCAATCGGATGATGCTTTTCAGCCAAAAGGAAAGAGAGGTAGCAGTAGCTTTCTGCCCTCTCCTCTTTCCAGAATAGACGACAAACAAGGATGATGTCTGTCTGAAATCCTTTGTTGCTTCTAAATAGAATTTTAAAGCACGGACCACATCTAGGTTATGTAACAAACGTTCCTTCTTCGAAACTGGATTCGGACACAGAGAAGGAACAACTATTTCCTGGTTAATATTCCTGTTGGAAACCACTTTTGGAAGAAAACCAGGCTTGGTACGTAAAACTACCTTATCTGTATGGAACACCAGATAGGGTGAAGTACACTGCAAAGCAGACAATTCAGAACTTTCCAAGATAGTAACTTAATATCTATGGAATGTAAAGGTTCAAACGGAACCCCTTGCAGAACAGAAAGAACTAAGTTTAGACTCCATGGAGGAGTCATAGGTCTGAAGACAGGCTTGATTGTGACTAACGCCTGTACGAATGCCTGTACATCTGGCACGGCTGACAGACGTTTGTGCAACAAAACAGACAGAGCAGATATCTGTCCTTTTAGAGAACTAGCTGACAAACCTTTATCCAAACCCTCTTGGAGAAAGGAAAGTATCCTAGGAATTTTAATTTTACTCCAAGAGTATCCCTTGGATTCGCACCAACAGATATATTTTTGCCATATCTTATGGTAAATTTTCCTAGTCACAGGTTTTCTGGCCTGAACCAGAGTATGTATAACCGGATCTGAAAACCCACGCTTAGATAGAATCAAGCGTTCAATTTCCAGGCAGTCAGTTGCAGAGAGACTAGATTTGGATGTTCGAATGGACCTTGTACTAGAAGATCCTGCCTCAAAGGTAGCTTCCATGGTGGAGTCGATGACATATTCACCAGGTCTGCATACCAAGTCCTGCGTGGCCACGCAGGAGTTATTAGAATCACTGAGGCCTTCTCCTGTTTGATCCTGGCTACAAGCCTGGGAAGGAGAGGGAACTGTGGAAACACATAAGCTAGATTGAACGACCAAGGCGCCATCAATGCATCCACTAGTGTCGCCTTGGGATCCCTGGATCTGGACCCGTAGCGAGGAACCTTGGAGTTCTGTCGAGATGCCATCAGATCCATATCTGGAATGCCCCATAGTTGAGTTAACTGGGCAAAGACCTCCGGGTGAAGTTCCCATTCCCCCGGATGGAAAGTCTGACGACTCAGATAATCCGCCTCCCAGTTGACTACTCCTGGGATGTGAATTGCAGATAGTTGGCAGGAGTGATCCTCCGCCCATTTGATGATCTTGGATACCTCTCTCATCGCCAAGGAACTCTTTGTTCCCCCCTGATGATTGATGTACGCTACAGTCGTCATGTTGTCCGACTGAAATCTTATGAATCTGGCCTTCGCTAGTTGAGGCCAAGCCAGGAGCGCATTGAATATCGCTCTCAGTTCCAAAATGTTTATCGGGAGAAGAGACTCTTCCCGAGACCATAGACCCTGAGCTTTCAGGGAGTCCCAGACCGCGCCCCAGCCTAAGAGACTGGCGTCAGTCGTGACAATGACCCACTCTGGTCTTCGGAAACTCATTCCCTGAGACAGGTGATCCTGAGTCACCCACCAGAGGAGTGAGTCTCTGGTTACCTGGTCTACTTGAATCTGGGGAGACAAGTCTGCATAATCCCCATTCCACTGTTTGAGCATGCACAGTTGCAATGGTCTTAAATGAATTCGAGCAAAAGGAACCACGTCCATTGCTGCAACCATTAGTCCTATTACCTCCATGCACTGAGCTATGGAAGGCTGAGGAATAGATTGAAGAACTCGACAAGCGTTTAGAAGCTTTAACTTTCTGATCTCTGTCAGAAAAATCTTCATTTCCACAGAATCTATTATTGTACCCAGAAAAGGAACCCTTGTGGACGGGGACAGGGAACTCTTTTCTATGTTCACCTTCCACCCGTGAGACCTGAGAAAGGCTAACACTAGAAGGGACCCTAGCACCTTTGTGAAAATTCTGGGAGCAGTGGCTAAACCGAATGGAAGAGCCACAAACTGGTAATGTTTGTCCAGAAAGGCGAACCTCAGGAACTGATGATGATCTTTGTGGATAGGAATATGCAGATACGCATCCTTTAAGTCCACGGTAGTCATATATTGACCCTCCTGGATTGTTGGTAAAATCGTCCGAATGGTTTCCATTTTGAATGATGGAACTCTGAGGAATTTGTTTAGAATTTTTAAATCCAGAATTGGCCTGAAAGTTCCCTCTTTTTTGGGAACTACAAACAGGTTTGAGTAAAAACCCAGACCTTGTTCAGCTGTTGGAACTGGGTGTATCACTCCCATCTTTAATAGATCTCCTACGCAATGTAAGAATGCCTGTCTCTTTATCTGGTCTGAAGATAAGCGAGACATGTGGAACCTTCCCCTTGGAGGAAGTTCCTTGAACTCTAGAAGATACCCCTGAGAGACTATTTCTAGTGCCCAGGGATCCGGAACATCTCTTGCCCAAGCCTGAGCAAAGAGAGAAAGTCTGCCCCCTACTAGATCCGGTCCCGGATCGGGGGCTAACCCTTCATGCTGTCTTGGTAGCAGCAGCAGGCTTCTTGGCCTGTTTACCCTTGTTCCAGCCCTGCAATGGTTTCCATGCTGGTTTAGGCTCGGAGGCGTTACCCTCTTGTCTAGAGGCTGCAGAGTTAGGAGACGGTCCTTTCCTGAAATTGCGAAAGGAACGAAAATTAGATTTGTTCTTATCCTTGAAAGGCCTATCCTGTGGGAGGGCATGGCCCTTTCCCCCAGTGATGTCTGAAATAATCTCCTTCAATTCTGGCCCGAAAAGGGTCTTACCTTTGAAAGGAATATTAAGCAATTTTGTTTTGGACGACACATCCGCCGACCAAGATTTTAGCCAAAGCGCCCTGCGCGCCACTATTACAAAACCTGAATTTTTCGCCGCTAATTTTGCCAATTGAAAAGCGGCATCCAAAATAAAGGAATTAGCCAACTTTAGTGCGTGAATTCTGTCCATGACTTCATCATATGGAGTCTCCTTTTGGAGTGAATTTTCTAGTTCATCGAACCAAAAAGACGCCGCCGTGGTGACAGGAATAATGCACGAAATTGGTTGCAGAAGGAAACCTTGCTGAACAAAAATCTTTTTAAGCAATCCTTCCAACTTTTTATCCATAGGATCTTTGAAAGCGCAACTGTCCTCTATAGGAATAGTTGTGCGCTTGGCTAACGTTGAAACTGCCCCCTCTACCTTAGGGACCGTTTGACATGCGTCCCTTCTGGGGTCGACAATGGGGAACATTTTCTTAAATATAGGAGGTGGAACAAAAGGTACACCTGGCCTGTCCCACTCCTTAGTCACTATGTCCGCCACCCTCTTGGGTATCGGAAAAGCATCAGCGTGCACTGGGACCTCTAAGAATTTGTCCATTTTGCACAACTTCTCTGGAATCACCAAAGAATCACAATCATCAAGGGTAGCTAGCACCTCCTTAAGCAGGGCGCGGAGATGTTCTAACTTAAATTTAAATGCCACGATATCAGGTTCTGCCTGCTGAGAATTTTTTCCTGAATCAGAAATTTCTCCCTCAGACAGACCCTCCCTCACTGCCAACTCAGATTGATGTGAGGGAATAACAGATAAATTATCGTCAGCGCCACTTGCTCATCCTCTGTATTTAAAACTGAGCAATCACGCTTTCTGGGAAATGCTGGCAGTTTGGATAAAAGAGCTGCTTTAGAATTATGCATTACTGCTGTTAATTGCTGCATAGTAACAAGCATTGGCGCGCTAGATGTACTAGGTGTCGCCTGCGCGGGCAAAACTGGTGTTGACACAGGAGAGGATGATGAACTATCCCCACTACCTTCATTTGAAGAATCATCTTGGGCAACCTTATTAAATGTGACAGTACTGTCCTTATTTTGTTTGGACGCCATGGCACAATTTGCACATACATTTAATGGGGGAACCACCTTGGCTTCCATACACACAGAACATATGCTATCTGAAGGTACAGACATGTTAGACAGACTTAGGCAGGCTATTAATGTAATAAAAACAATTTTAAACAAAACCGTTACTGTCTCTTTAAATAATAAAAAGAGCACACTTTATTTCTGAATGATCGAAAAACTATGAAAGAAATATCCGATCTTTATGAAATTTATACCCCAGTGTCTTAATGCTTTGAAAGTATTGCACACCAAATTTCAAGTCTCTAACCCCTTAAATGAGCAAATAGTTCAATTTACCGGTTTAAACACACTACAGTCCCTGCTACAGACTTTGCTGCGGCTTTTACCTTCCTTAGGGGTTATTCACCACAGTAATAAGCCTTTCTGAGTCCTTTTCTAAGCCACAGGACCCTATCACGTGAAGCTGCATGCACTGCCTATGGAAGTAACTGCGCAACTGAGGCATACCAGAGTGAAGGGGCCTTTCTGACCAGATTAGGCGTCTAAACAACTGCCAGGCGCAAATAAACGTTCCCAAAAGTGTTTCAAAGTTTGCAAAACACTCCAAATGTCACATAAATATGTTAAAAATAAATCGATTTAGCCCACAAAAGTGTCAACCAGCATAGAGCCCAATTTATAAGCCTTCATTCTGTTACTGAGTCTAAGAAAATGGCTTACCGATCCCATAAGGGAAAACTGACAGTCTTCTAGCATTACTAAGTCTTGTTAGAAAAGAGACTGGTCATACCTGAAGCAGATAAGTCTGCAAACTGTTCCCCCCAACTGAAGTTCTCTGGTTTCAACAGTCCTGCGTGGGAACAGTAATGGATTTTAGTTACTGGTGCTAAAATCATACTCCTCTTTTAACAGAAATCTTCATCACTTTCTGTTGTAGAGTAAATAGTACAAACCGGCACTATTTTAAAATAACAAACTCTTGATAGAAGAAATAAAACTACAACAAACACCACATACTCTTTACCATCCTCGTGGAGATGCTACTTGTTCAGAGCGGCAAAGAGAATGACTGGGGGGCAGAGCCAGAGGGGGGGCTATATGGACAGCTTTTGCTGTGTGCTCTCTTTGCCATTTCCTATAGGGAATGAGAATATCCCACAAGTAAGGATGAAGCCGTGGACCGGACACACCAATGTAGGAGAAATGTATTCTTACCTGATAAATTTGTTTCTTTTACAATACGATGAGTCCACGGATTTCATCCTTACTTGTGGGATATCGCCTCCTGGTCAGCAGGAGGATGCAAAGAGCACCACAGCAGAGCTGTATATATAGCTCCTCCCTTCCCTCCCACTCCAGTCATTCGACCGAAGTTAGGAAGAGAAAGGAAAAGCCAAGGTGCAGAGGTGACTGAAGTTTAACAAAAATAAAGACCTGTCTCATAAAAACAGGGTGGGCCGTGGACTCATCGTATCGTAAAAGAAACAAATTTATCAGGTAAGAATAAATTTCCTTTTCTTTTACAAGATATGATGAGTCCACGAATTTCATCCTTACTTGTGGGATACGATACCAAAGCTATAGTACACGGATGAAACGGGAGGGACAAGATAGGCAACCTAGACGGAAGGCACCACTGATTGAAGAACTTTCCTGCCAAAAACAGCCTCAGACGAGGCAAAAGTATCGAATTTGTAAAATTTGGAAAAAGTGTGAAGAGACGACCAAGTTGCAGCTTTGCAAATCTGTTCAACAGAAGCATCATTTTTGAATGCCCATGAGGAAGCCACAGCTCTAGTGGAATGAGCCGTCATTCGTGCAGAAGGCTGCTGTCCAGCAGTCTCATATGCAAACCGAATGATACTCTTCAGCCAAAATCAAAGAGAGGGAGCCGTAGCTTTCTGACCCCTACGCTTCCCAGAAAACACAATAAACAGGGAAGAAGATTGACGAAAATCCTTAGTGGCCTGTAAGTAAAACTTTAAAGAACGGACCACATCCAAATTATGTAACAGCCGCTCCTTCTTAGAAGAAGGATTAGGACACAAGGAAGGAACAACAATTTCCTGATTAATATTCTTATTAGAAACAACCTTAGGAAGGAAACCAGGTTTGGTACCTAACACCACCTTATCAGAATGGAAAATAAGATAAGGAGAATCACATTGTAATGCCGAAAGCTCAGAAACTGTGCGAGCAGAAGAAATAGCAACCAAAAATAAAACTTTTCAAGATAACAACTTAATATCTATGGAATACATAGGTTCAAACGTAACCCTTTGAAGAACATTAAGAAATAAATTCGGGGGGGCGGAGTCAGCAGCCCAACAAGAAAGACGTGTATGTGAGAGCTCCTGCTGCAATTTATTTAATATTGAGGTGAATTGGATCTAACCTTCTGCAATTTACCCCAAAATCTACCCTAGCTCCTGCAGGATACTATTTGCTCTTGCCTATAAAAGTCATGGCGTCGACAGATGAGGAACACTGGTCAGACATATACGCTGCTCTGCAGGACTTAAGTCTAAAGCTGTCGATTGAGTGTGCTGACATATCGACCTACCTAAGATCAACAGTAATAAAGTGTGAGTTTGTGGAGCGGGTCTGGGTGGATAACATCACTACGCTGACTTATAAAGACCGACCCTGTATGCAAAGGGACCTGCTAATAAACTCTACCCTAGACGTTACTGACTCACTTGGTATTTCTAACGATTTTCCACGCTGCAATAGTCCGGTTCAGAGAGATGCAGCTAACGCCCCGGCACAGAACTCTATCTACTCGTCGGTGAAAAGGGAGCTTCTTGTATATTCCAGACAGGTACACATCCCTACTGAAGCTTGGAGCCGACAAGTATTTTCACCCGACTATAGACATCCAAGTTGCGATTCTACAAGTAAGCCTGAGAGACGCTTGGAGGGATATGTGCAGCCTAACCCTGTACCCGGGGAAGTGTGCTGTTTAAATGGAGATGCAAGCTTAGAGAGCGGAATACCTATGTCCATCCTTCACATCTGTGCTTTCCGATCTTCACTCCCGACACTGATAATGATGGCATGTTATTTCTTTAAATCCGGTATTGGTTAGACAAGATCCGCCTGGCCAGGCTCCTGCCGAGACTGCTTATTCTGCAACAGTCCTATACATTCCCCACTCAGAAGAGCATATGTTTAAGGGGCAGCAGTACATGAACATACTTACTTAGAATCCTTTCGTTGCTTCCATATGCGCTATAATTACTCGCTTAGATGTTATTTGACTGTTTTCTTTTTATAGGTAAGTTAGGCCTCAAGTTAGCCGCAGTTTGTCCTCACATGAATATATAATTAGTACCTGGCACTCTCTTGATACTATATAACATCAAATCACCACAGCTTCACTTTTATATGCTCTGGGAGTTGCTTGGCGTGATGGCACAGAACCTTAAAGACAGTCTCTCACATAAAGACTTACTATGGATTGGACATTTATGCTGTTATTAATGCTTTTAGGGTATACCTGTTTACTATATAACAGTCCCATTCATCTCCTACTCAGAAGAACATATACTTAAGTATCTGCAGGACATGAAAATACTTACTTAGAATCTTTTATTTGTTTTCATATGTCCAGTAGTTACTTGCTCAGATGTTATGTGACTGTTTTCTTTTTCATGGAAGATTAGGCCTTAAGTTAGCCGCAGTTTGTCCTTACATTTATATATAAATGATATCTGGCACTCCCTTGATGCTATATACCGTTGATTCTCTACAGCTCCATACTTATATGTTCTGGGAGTTTATTGGACTATGTATTATATCCCTACATCCATAACTATAAGGAAAATCATCTAGTTTGCAACCCCTAATCAGTAGAGTAGTGGAAGCTGTGTGACCAATATTAAGCTACTTACCAGTTTTTACTTTGTTTCGAATGTGCCCACAGAATTTTAGCCATCTGCCTTACTATTACTCTCTTTATGTTTTGATGCTGCGGCTTGCGATTTCCTGCATAAGTACAGGAGGCAAGATAACTTCTACAGCTTCTTTTTATATAATGTCTCGCCACTCTTGAGGTTACTGACAAATGATGCTATTTAACCACTGTATATATTGAGCTATATATGTTATTATGTTACATGTCTCACTAACTATCTAAGTTATGGAATGATGTATACACTCACTATGCCATGAAGAGAAATCCTTCAGACACTTCATAACTCCCTAAGCATACAATTTTTGTCTGTTTTCACTAATGTTGGATGTGTATATTTTCTGTGTCTCTAGGTGGAGCTTAAACTCACATATTTATACTATACTCCTGTTGATGTTTGTGCTTGCTTTCGGTGTGACATGTACAATTCTTACCACTAGCCTTCCACATAGAGCTTAACTTTATTTATTTTGGAATAGCACAGGTCTGGTATTGGTTAACAATAGTCTATTTGCATCATTCATATTTTGTAATTAAGAGCTCATGCCCTCTCTGTTACGGACCTTTATGTAATAACTGTGGTGACTTTCCTTCTCTCAGCAGCTGTCGAAATTCTAATACCTATATAACATAATTTATGCTTACCTGATAAATTCCTTTCTTCTGTAGTGTGATCAGTCCACGGGTCATCATTACTTCGGGGATATTACTCCTCCCCAACAGGAAGTGCAAGAGGATTCACCCAGCAGAGCTGCATATAGCTCCTCCCCTCTACGTCACTCCCAGTCATTCGACCAAGGACCAACGAGAAAGGAGAAACCAAGGGTGTAGTGGTGACTGGAGTATAATTTAAAAAATATTTACCTGCCTTAAAAAACAGGGCGGGCCGTGGACTGATCACACTACAGAAGAAAGGAATTTATCAGGTAAGCATAAATTATGTTTTCTTCTGTTAAGTGTGATCAGTCCACGGGTCATCATTACTTCTGGGATACCAATACCAAAGCAAAAGTACACGGATGACGGGAGGGATAGGCAGGCTCTTTATACAGAAGGAACCACTGCCTGAAGAACCTTTCTCCCAAAAATAGCCTCCGAGGAAGCAAAAGTGTCAAATTTGTAAAATTTGGAAAAAGTATGAAGTGAAGACCAAGTTGCAGCCTTGCAAATCTGTTCAACAGAGGCCTCATTCTTGAAGGCCCAAGTGGAAGCCACAGCTCTAGTAGAATGAGCTGTAATTCTTTCAGGAGGCTGCTGTCCAGCAGTCTCATAAGCTAAACGTATTATGCTACGAAGCCAAAAGGAAAGAGAGGTAGCAGAAGCCTTTTGACCTCTCCTCTGACCAGAGTAAACGACAAACAGAGAAGACGTTTGTCGAAATTCCTTAGTTGCCTGTAAGTAAAATTTTAGGGCACGAACAACGTCCAGATTGTGCAGTAGACGTTCCTTCTTCGAAGAAGGATTTGGACACAAAGAAGGAACAACAATCTCTTGATTGATATTCCTGTTAGTGACTACCTTAGGTAAGAACCCAGGTTTAGTACGCAGAACTACCTTATCCGAATGAAAAATCAAATAAAGAGAATCACAATGTAAGGCTGATAACTCAGAGACTCTTCGAGCCGAGGAAATAGCCATTAAAAATAGAACTTTCCAAGATAACAACTTTATATCAATGGAATGAAGGGGTTCAAACGGAACGCCCTGCAAAACGTTAAGAACAAGGTTTAAGCTCCATGGCGGAGCAATAGTTTTAAACACAGGCTTAATCCTGGCCAAAGCCTGACAAAAAGCCTGAACGTCTGGAACTTCTGACAGACGTTTGTGTAACAGAATGGACAGAGCTGAGATCTGTCCCTTTAATGAACTAGCAGATAAACCCTTTTCTAAACCTTCTTGTAGAAAAGACAATATCCTAGGAATCCTAACCTTACTCCAAGAGTAACCTTTGGATTCACACCAATATAGGTATTTACGCCATATCTTATGGTAAATCCTTCTGGTAACAGGCTTCCTAGCCTGTATTAAGGTGTCAATAACTGAATCAGAAAACCCACGTCTTGATAAAATCAAACGTTCAATTTCCAAGCAGTCAGCTTTAGAGAAGTTAGATTTTGATGTTTGAAAGGACCCTGTATCAGGAGTTCCTGTTTCAGAGGTAGAGACCAAGGTGGACAGGATGACATGTCCACCAGGTCTGCATACCAAGTCCTGCGTGGCCATGCAGGTGCTATTAGAATCACTGATGCTCTCTCCTGTTTGATTCTGGCAATCAATCGAGGAAGCATCGGGAAGGGTGGAAACACATAAGCCATCCTGAAGTCCCAAGGTGCTGTCAGGGCATCTATCAGGACTGCTCCTGGATCCCTGGATCTGGACCCGTAACGAGGAAGCTTGGCATTCTGCCGAGACGCCATGAGATCTATCTCTGGTTTGCCCCAACGTCGAAGAATTTGGGCAAAGTCCTCCGGATGAAGTTCCCACTCCCCCGGATGAAAAGTCTGACGACTTAAGAAATCCGCCTCCCAGTTCTCCACTCCCGGAATGTGGATTGCTGACAGGTGGCAAGAGTGAGACTCTGCCCAGCGAATTATCTTTGATACTTCCATCATTGCTAGGGGGCTTCTTGTCCCTCCCTGATGGTTGATGTAAGCTACCGTCGTGATGTTGTCCGACTGAAACCTGATGAACCCCCGAGTTGTCAACTGGGGCCAAGCCAGGAGGGAATTGAGAACTGCTCTCAATTCCAGAATGTTTATTGGCAGGAGACTCTCCTCCTGACTCCATTGTCCCTGAGCTTTCAGAGAATTCCAGACGGCACCCCAACCTAGAAGGCTGGCGTCTGTTGTTACAATTGTCCAGTCTGGTCTGCTGAATGGCATCCCCCTGGACAGATGTGGCCGAGAAAGCCACCATAGAAGAGAATTTCTGGTCTCTTGATCCAGATTCAGAGAAGGGGACAAGTCTGAGTAATCCCCATTCCACTGACTTAGCATGCACAGTTGCAGTGGTCTGAGGTGTAAGCGAGCAAAGGGTACTATGTCCATTGCCGCTACCATTAAGCCGATTACCTCCATGCATTGAGCCACTGACGGGTGTTGAATGGAATGAAGGGTGCGGCAAGCACTTTGAAGTCTTGTTAACCTGTCCTCTGTCAGGTAAATCTTCATTTCTACAGAATCTATAAGAGTCCCCAGGAAGGGAACTCTTGTGAGTGGAACGAGTGAACTTTTCTTTTCGTTCACCTTCCATCCATGTGACCTTAGAAAAGCCAGTACTAACTCTGTATGAGACTTGGCAGTTTGAAAGCTTGAAGCTTGTATCAGAATGTCGTCTAGGTACGGAGCTACCGAGATTCCCCGTGGTCTTAGTACCGCCAGAAGAGCACCCAGAACCTTTGTGAAGATTCTTGGAGCTGTAGCCAATCCGAATGGAAGAGCTACAAACTGGTAATGCTTGTCTAGAAAGGCAAACCTTAGATACCGGTAATGATCTTTGTGAATCGGTATGTGAAGGTAAGCATCCTTTAAATCCACTGTGGTCATGTACTGACCTTCTTGGATCATGGGTAAAATTGTCCGAATAGTCTCCATTTTGAACGATGGAACTCTTAGGAATTTGTTTAGGATCTTTAAATCCAGGATTGGTCTGAAAGTTCCCTCTTTTTTGGGAACCACAAACAGATTTGAGTAAAACCCTTGTCCCTGTTCCGACCGTGGAACTGGATGGATTACTCCCATTAACAAAAGTTCTTGTACGCAGCGTAGAAACGCTTCTTTCTTTGTTTGGTTTGTTGACAACCTTGACAGATGAAATCTCTCTCTTGGAGGAGAGTATTTGAAGTCCAGAAGGTATCCCTGAGATATTATCTCTAGTGCCCAGGGATCCTGGACATCTCTTGCCCAAGCCTGGGCGAAGAGAGAAAGTCTGCCCCCCACTAGATCCGATCCCGGATCGGGGGCCCTCAATTCATGCTGTTTTAGGGGCAGCAGCAGGCTTCCTGGCCTGCTTGCCCTTGTTCCAGGACTGGTTAGGTCTCCAGCCTTGTCTGTAGCGAGCAACAGATCCTTCTTGTTTTGGAGCAGTGGAAGTTGATGCTGCTCCAGCTTTGAAATTCCGAAAGGAACGAAAATTAGACTGTCTAGCCTTAGGTTTGGCTCTGTCTTGAGGCAGGGCGTGGCCCTTACCTCCTGTAATGTCAGCGATAATTTCTTTCAAACCGGGCCCAAATAAGGTCTGCCCTTTGAAAGGTATATTAAGCAATTTGGACTTAGAAGTTACATCAGCTGACCAGGATTTTAGCCACAGTGCTCTGCGCGCCTGAATGGCGAAACCGGAATTCTTAGCCGTAAGTTTAGTTAAATGTACTACGGCTTCCGAAATGAATGAATTAGCTAGCTTAAGGATTCTAAGCCTGTCCGAAATGTCGTCCAGAGTAGCTGAACTAAGGTTCTCTTCCAGAGACTCAATCCAGAATGCCGCTGCAGCCGTGACCGGCGCAATGCATGCAAGGGGCTGCAATATAAAACCTTGTTGAACAAATATTTTCTTAAGGTAACCCTCTAACTTTTTATCCATTGGATCTGAAAAGGCACAGCTATCCTCTACCGGGATAGTGGTACGCTTAGCTAAAGTAGAAACTGCTCCCTCCACCTTAGGGACCGTTTGCCATAAGTCCCGTGTGGTGGTGTCTATTGGAAACATCTTTCTAAATATCGGAGGGGGTGAGAACGGCACACCGGGTCTATCCCACTCCTTAGTAATAATTTAAGTTAGTCTCTTAGGTATAGGAAAAACGTCAGTACTTGTTGGTACAGCAAAATATTTATCCAACCTACACATTTTCTCTGGTATTGCAACTGTGTTACAATCATTCAGAGCCGCTAACACCTCCCCTAATAATACACAGAGGTTTTCCAGCTTAAATTTAAAATTTGAAATATCTGAATCCAATCTGTTTGGATCAGAACCGTCAGCCGCAGAATGAAGCTCTCCGTCCTCATGTTCTGCAAGTTGTGACGCAGTATCTGACATGGCCCTAGCATTATCAGCGCACTCTGTTCTCACCCCAGAGTGATCACGCTTGCCTCTTAGCTCTGGTAATTTAGCCAAAACCTCAGTCATAACAGTAGCCATATCTTGTAATGTTATTTGAAATGGCCGCCCAGATGTACTGGGCGCCACAATATCGCGCACCTCCCGAGCGGGAGATGCAGGTACTGACACGTGAGGCGAGTTAGTCGGCATAACTCTCCCCTCGTTGTTTGGTGAAATTTGTTCAATTTGTACAGATTGACTTTTATTTAAAGTAGCATCAATACAGTTAGTACATAAATTTCTATTGGGCTCCACTTTGGCGTTAGTACAAATAGTACAGGTCTCATCCTCTGAATCAGACATGTTTAACACACTAGCAACTAAACTTGCAACTTGGAAATATTATACAATGCAAAACGTACTGTGCCTAAGAAGCACAGAAGATATATGACAGTTGAAATCAATAAACTGAAAAGGTTACAGCATCAAACTTTGTAAAACAAAACACAATTTTAGCAAAGGCTTGTTCCCATTAGCAAGAATAACTAACCCTATGGCCTAAAAAATTTTAAGAATAAACGTTTTTTATCACAGTCAACTACAATCTCACAGCTCTGTTGTGAAGTTTACATCCCTCAAACAAGCTTTGAAGACCCCTGAGTTCTGTAGAGATGAACCGGAACATGCAGGAAAACAACAATGACTTTCTGACTGAAATTTTTGATGCGTAGCAAAAGCGCCAAAAAAGGCCCCTCCCCCTCACACACAACAGTGAGAGAGATCAGTAAACTGTCAGAATTAGATCAAGCAACTTCCAAGTGGAAAAATAGTGCCCAAACATTTTATTCACCCAGTACCTCAGAAAATGAAAACGATTTTACATTCCAGCAAAAACGTTTAACATAAATTAGTAAAAAACAGAATTTATGTTTACCTGATAAATTTCTTTCTCCAACGGTGTGTCCGGTCCACGGCGTCATCCTTACTTGTGGGATATTCTCTTCCCCAACAGGAAATGGCAAAGAGCCCAGCAAAGCTGGTCACATGATCCCTCCTAGGCTCCGCCTACCCCAGTCATTCGACCGACGTTAAGGAGGAATATTTGCATAGGAGAAACCATATGGTACCGTGGTGACTGTAGTTAAAGAAAATAAATTATCAGACCTGATTAAAAAACCAGGGCGGGCCGTGGACCGGACACACCGTTGGAGAAAGTAATTTATCAGGTAAACATAAATTCTGTTTTCTCCAACATAGGTGTGTCCGGTCCACGGCGTCATCCTTACTTGTGGGAACCAATACCAAAGCTTTAGGACACGGATGAAGGGAGGGAGCAAATCAGGTCACCTAAATGGAAGGCACCACGGCTTGCAAAACCTTTCTCCCAAAAATAGCCTCAGAAGAAGCAAAAGTATCAAACTTGTAAAATTTGGTAAAAGTGTGCAGTGAAGACCAAGTCGCTGCCCTACATATCTGATCAACAGAAGCCTCGTTCTTGAAGGCCCATGTGGAAGCCACAGCTCTAGTGGAATGAGCTGTGATTCTTTCGGGAGGCTGCCGTCCGGCAGTCTCGTAAGCCAATCTGATGATGCTTTTAATCCAAAAAGAGAGAGAGGTAGAAGATGCTTTTTGACCTCTCCTTTTACCTGAATAAACAACAAACAAGGAAGATGTTTGTCTAAAATCCTTTGTAGCATCTAAATAGAATTTTAGAGCGCGAACAACATCCAAATTGTGCAACAAACGTTCCTTCTTTGAAACTGGTTTCGGACACAGAGAAGGTACGATAATCTCCTGGTTAATGTTTTTGTTAGAAACAACTTTTGGAAGAAAACCAGGTTTAGTACGTAAAACCACCTTATCTGCATGGAACACCAGATAAGGAGGAGAACACTGCAGAGCAGATAATTCTGAGACTCTTCTAGCAGAAGAAATCGCAACTAAAAACAAAACTTTCCAAGATAATAACTTAATATCAACGGAATGTAAGGGTTCAAACGGAACCCCCTGAAGAACTGAAAGAACTAAATTGAGACTCCAAGGAGGAGTCAAAGGTTTGTAAACAGGCTTGATTCTAACCAGAGCCTGAACAAAGGCTTGAACATCTGGCACAGCTGCCAGCTTTTTGTGAAGTAATACCGACAAGGCAGAAATCTGTCCCTTCAGGGAACTTGCAGATAATCCTTTTTCCAATCCTTCTTGAAGGAAGGATAGAATCCTAGGAATCTTAACCTTGTCCCAAGGGAATCCTTTAGATTCACACCAACAGATA
The DNA here is from genome assembly GCF_027579735.1 of Bombina bombina. Lineage (NCBI taxonomy): Eukaryota > Metazoa > Chordata > Amphibia > Anura > Bombinatoridae > Bombina > Bombina bombina. The sequence goes on along the minus strand of NC_069501.1, from coordinate 1,060,839,618 downwards.
TATTTTTTCCAAATTTTGTGGTAAATCTTTCTAGTTACAGGCTTTCTGGCCTGAACAAGAGTATCGATAACAGAATCTGAGAATCCTCGCTTCGATAAAATCAAGCGTTCAATCTCCAAGCAGTCAGCTGGAGTGAAACCAGATTCGGATGTTCGAACGGACCCTGAACAAGAAGGTCTCGTCTCAAAGGTAGCTTCCAAGGTGGAGCCGATGACATATTCACCAGATCTGCATACCAAGTCCTGCGTGGCCACGCAGGAGCTATCAAGATCACCGACGCCCTCTCCTGATTGATCCTGGCTACCAGCCTGGGGATGAGAGGAAATGGCGGGAACACATAAGCTAGTTTGAAGGTCCAAGGTGCTACTAGTGCATCCACTAGAGCCGCCTTGGGATCCCTGGATCTGGCCCCGTAGCAAGGAACTTTGAAGTTCTGACGAGAGGCCATCAGATCCATGTCTGGAATGCCCCACAGGTGAGTGACTTGGGCAAAGATTTCCGGATGGAGTTCCCACTCCCCCGGATGCAATGTCTGACGACTCAGAAAATCCGCTTCCCAATTTTCCACTCCTGGGATGTGGATAGCAGACAGGTGGCAGGAGTGAGACTCCGCCCATAGAATGATTTTGGTCACTTCTTCCATCGCTAGGGAACTCCTTGTTCCCCCCTGATGGTTGATGTACGCAACAGTTGTCATGTTGTCTGATTGAAACCGTATGAACTTGGTCCTCGCTAGCCGAGGCCAGGCCTTGAGAGCATTGAATATCGCTCTCAGTTCCAGAATATTTATCGGTAGAAGAGATTCTTCCCGAGACCAAAGACCCTGAGCTTTCAGGGATCCCCAGACCGCGCCCCAGCCCATCAGACTGGCGTCGGTCGTGACAATGACCCACTCTGGTCTGCGGAACGTCATCCCTTGAGACAGATTGTCCAGGGACAGCCACCAACGGAGTGAGTCTCTGGTCCTCTGATTTACTTGTATCTTCGGAGACAAGTCTGTATAGTCCCCATTCCACTGACTGAGCATGCACAGTTGTAATGGTCTTAGATGAATGCGCGCAAAAGGAACTATGTCCATCGCCGCTACCATCAACCCGATCACTTCCATGCACTGAGCTATGGAAGGAAGAGGAACGGAATGAAGTATCCGACAAGAGTCTAGAAGTTTTGTTTTTCTGGCCTCTGTTAGAAAGATCCTCATTTCTAAGGAGTCTATAATTGTTCCCAAGAAGGGAACCCTTGTTGACGGGGATAGAGAACTCTTTTCCACGTTCACTTTCCAGCCGTGAGATCTGAGAAAGGCCAGGACAATGTCCGTGTGAGCCTTTGCTTGAGGAAGGGACGACGCTTGAATCAGAATGTCGTCCAGGTAAGGTACTACTGCAATGCCCCTTGGTCTTAGCACCGCTAGAAGGGACCCTAGTACCTTTGTGAAAATCCTTGGAGCAGTGGCTAATCCGAAAGGAAGCGCCACGAACTGGTAATGTTTGTCCAGGAATGCAAACCTTAGGAACCGATGATGTTCCTTGTGGATAGGAATATGTAGATACGCATCCTTTAAATCCACCGTGGTCATGAATTGACCCTCCTGGATGGAAGGAAGAATAGTTCGAATGGTTTCCATCTTGAAAGATGGAACCTTGAGAAACTTGTTTAAGATCTTGAGATCTAAGATTGGTCTGAACGTTCCCTCTTTTTTGGGAACTATGAACAGATTGGAGTAGAACCCCATCCCTTGTTCTCTTATTGGAACAGGATGAATCACTCCCATTTTTAACAGGTCTTCTACACAATGTAAGAACGCCTGTCTTTTTATGTGGTCTGAAGACAACTGAGACCTGTGGAACCTCCCCCTTGGGGGAAGTCCCTTGAATTCCAGGAGATAACCCTGGGAGACTATTTCTAGCGCCCAAGGATCCAGAACATCTCTTGCCCAAGCCTGAGCGAAGAGAGAGAGTCTGCCCCCCACCAGATCCGGTCCCGGATCGGGGGCCAATATTTCATGCTGTCTTGGTAGCAGTGGCAGGCTTCTTGGCCTGCTTTCCCTTGTTCCAGCCTTGCATTGGTCTCCAAGCTGGCTTGGCTTGAGAAGTATTACCCTCTTGCTTAGAGGACGTAGCACTTTGGGCTGGTCCGTTTTTACGAAAGGGACGAAAATTAGGTCTATTTTTCGCCTTGAAAGGCCGATCCTGAGGAAGGGCGTGGCCCATACCCCCAGTGATATCCGAGATAATCTCTTTCAAGTCAGGGCCAAACAGCGTTTTCCCCTTGAAAGGAATGTTTAGTAGCTTGTTCTTGGAAGACGCATCAGCCGACCAAGATTTCAACCAAAGCGCTCTGCGCGCCACAATAGCAAACCCAGAATTCTTAGCCGCTAACCTAGCCAATTGCAAAGTGGCGTCTAGGGTGAAAGAATTAGCCAATTTGAGAGCATTGATTCTGTCCATAATCTCCTCATAAGGAGGAGAATCACTATCGAGCGCCTTTATCAGCTCATCAAACCAGAAACATGCGGCTGTAGTGACAGGGACAATGCATGAGATTGGTTGTAGAAGGTAACCCTGCTGAACAAACATCTTTTTAGGCAAACCTTCTAATTTTTTATCCATAGGATCTTTGAAAGCACAACTATCCTCTATGGGTATAGTGGTGCGTTTGTTTAAAGTAGAAACCGCTCCCTCGACCTTGGGGACTGTCTGCCATAAGTCCTTTCTGGGGTCGACCATAGGAAACAATTTTTTAAATATGGGGGGAGGGACGAAAGGAATACCGGGCCTTTCCCATTCTTTATTAACAATGTCCGCCACCCGCTTGGGTATAGGAAAAGCTTCTGGGAGCTCCGGCACCTCTAGGAACTTGTCCATTTTACATAGTTTCTCTGGGATGACCAACTTTTCACAATCATCCAGAGTGGATAATACCTCCTTAAGCAGAATGCGGAGATGTTCCAACTTAAATTTAAATGCAATTACATCAGGTTCAGCCTGTTGAGAAATGTTCCCTGAATCAGTAATTTCTCCCTCAGACAAAACCTCCCTGGCCCCCTCAGATTGTGTTAGGGGCCCTTCAGAGATATTAATATCAGCGTCGTCATGCTCTTCAGTAACTAAAACAGAGCAGCCACGCTTACGCTGACAAGGGTTCATTTTGGCTAAAATGTTTTTGACAGAATTATCCATTACAGCCGTTAATTGTTGCATAGTAAGGAGTATTGGCGCGCTAGATGTACTAGGGGCCTCCTGAGTGGGCAAGACTCGTGTAGACGAAGGAGGGAATGATGCAGTACCATGCTTACTCCCCTCACTTGAGGAATCATCTTGGGCATCATTGTCATTATCACATAAATCACATTTATTTAAATGAACAGGAATTCTGGCTTCCCCACATTCAGAACACAGTCTATCTGGTAGTTCAGACATGTTAAACAGGCATAAACTTGATAATAAAGTACAAAAAACGTTTTAAAATAAAACCGTTACTGTCACTTTAAATTTTAAACTGAACACACTTTATTACTGCAATTGCGAAAAAACATGAAGGAATTGTACAAAATTCACCAAATTTTCACCACAGTGTCTTAAAGCCTTAAAAGTATTGCACACCAAATTTGGAAGCTTTAACCCTTAAAATAACGGAACCGGAGCCGTTTTAACACTTTAACCCCTTTACAGTCCCTGGTATCTGCTTTGCTGAGACCCAACCAAACCCAAAGGGGAATACGATACCAAATGACGCCTTCAGAAAGCCTTTTCTAAGTATCAGAGCTCCTCTCACATGCGACTGCATGCCATGCCTCTCAAAAACAAGTGCGCCACACCGGCGCGAAAATGAGGCTCTGCTTATGCTTTGGGAAAGCCCCAGAGAAATAAGGTGTCTAATACAGTGCCTGCCGATATTATAATATCAATATACCCAGATAAAATGATTCCTCAAGGCTAAATATGTTTTTAAAAATGAATCGATTTAGCCCAGAAAAGTCTACAATCTAAATAAGCCCTTATGAAGCCCTTATTTACCATCGTAATAAACATGGCTTACCGGATCCCATAGGGAAAAATGACAGCTTCCAGCATTACATCGTCTTGTTAGAATGTGTCATACCTCAAGCAGCAAGAGACTGCACACTGTTCCCCCAACTGAAGTTAATTGCTCTCAACAGTCCTGTGTGGAACAGCCATGGATTTTAGTTACGGTGCTAAAATCATTTTCCTCATACAAACAGAAATCTTCATCTCTTTTCTGTTTCTGAGTAAATAGTACATACCAGCACTATTTTAAAATAACAAACTCTTGATTGAATAATAAAAACTACAGTTAAACACTAAAAAACTCTAAGCCATCTCCGTGGAGATGTTGCCTGTACAACGGCAAAGAGAATGACTGGGGTAGGCGGAGCCTAGGAGGGATCATGTGACCAGCTTTGCTGGGCTCTTTGCCATTTCCTGTTGGGGAAGAGAATATCCCACAAGTAAGGATGACGCCGTGGACCGGACACACCTATGTTGGAGAAAGCCTGTTGCATGCAAATAGGCTAAAGTTTATATACACAGTGTAATTCCAGTGAAGTACCATTCCCCAGAATACTCAAATGTAAAGTATACATACATGATATTGTATCGGTATGGCAGGATTTTCTCATCAATTCCATTGTCAGAAAATAAAAACTGCTACATACCTCTTTGCAGATTAACCTGCCCGCTGTCCTCTGATCTGAAGTTTACCTCTCCTCAGATGGCCGAGAAACAGCAATATGATTTTAACTACTCCGGCTAAAATCATAGTAAAAACTCTGGTAGATTCTTCTTCAAATTCTACCAGAGAAGGAATAACACACTCCGGTGCTATTAAAAAACAGCAAACTTTTGATTGAAGAAATAAAACTAAATAAAATCACCATAGTCCTCTCACACATCCTATCTAGTTGTTGGGTGCAAGAGAATGACTGGGAGTGACGTAGAGGGGAGGAGCTATATGCAGCTCTGCTGGGTGAATCCTCTTGCACTTCCTGTTGGGGAGGAGTAATATCCCCGAAGTAATGATGACCCGTGGACTGATCACACTTAACAGAAGAAAGAGGTGGTAACTACATCTTCCTAATTAGCTTATTTCTGTCCTTTTCTAAAGTCTTTACAGTTTACATGGCGTTTAATGGTTAATAGATTTTGGAGTTTATAGGAAGTTTTGAATGTTTATATTTCTTCTTCAGAATTGTTTTTTATGTGTACAGACTTACACTACTTAGGACTTATCTTTGCTGATCTCAGACAATTAGCTGCTTATACATATTATGCAACAGCGCTATGTCCTACTAGTCCTGACGCCATACTTCTTCAAAGGGCGGATGACGTACATATATATTCCCACCCCAATTCCTGCGTTTTAACTCATACTTCTTGCTACATTGTTCCCCATGTTTACAAACCTGACATGCTGACTGGCTCTGCCCCCCCACCCCCACTTTATATCGAGCGGCTCTTGCCCGCTGCATTCCTCCCCCCATAAGACTATAGAGATAACTCCCCCCTGGCCCTACTTTTACTTGAATAGATACCCTACTTTACTTCCTATACGGCACAGAGGGGACCATTTTTGTTTTTACTACCTTTATTATAAAACTGAAGTCTTGCTATAGATAGCCCAACTCTTATAATAATGTTCAAGCTATATGGATATATAATGTTCTTTCTACAGGTCGCTTGTTGTAAATCCTTATCTAACGATCCTGTATATGCACTTATTTGTAAATGTCTCGGGGCATACCCTTTCTGTTGTATATGTTTATGACTTCAATAAAAATTATTTAAAAAAAAAAAAGAAATAAATTCAAACTCCAAGGAGGAGCACTCGGTCTAAACACAGGCCTGATTCTAGTCAGAGATTGACAAAAAGATTGAACATCTGAAATATCTGCCAGACATTTGTGTAGCAAAATAGACAAAGCAGAAATCTGTCCCTTTAAGGAACTTTCTCCAATCCTTCTTCCTACAACCCTTTCTCCAATCCTTCTTGGAGAAAAGACAAAATCCTTGGAATCCTAACCCTACTCCATGAGTAGCCCTTGGATTCGCACCAATAAAGATATTTACGCCATATCTTATGGTAAATCTTTCTAGTAACAGGCTTACGTGCCTGAATCAGGGTATCAATGACCGAATCAGAGAACCCCCGCTTAGATAAAATCAAGCGTTCAATCTCCAAGCAGTTAGCTGTAGAGAAATTAGATTCGGATGATGGAAGGGTCCCTGAATGAGAAGGTCTTTCCTCAATAGAAGCTTCCATGGTGGCTGAGATGACATGTCCACCAGATCGGCATACGTTGGATTTCTCACAGCGCCTCCTCTATATCCTAATAGCTCCCCAGAAAGAGCAAGACACCTAGTTTGTCTTCAGATTCAAAAACGGTACGATACCGTCTTGAAAAAGACCCAAGGAAGGGCCGAAACGCGTTGGCTATTGATGGTAAGCCTCATTTCATTTATCTTAGGAATATTTTAGCGTTATTGCACTATATGTTCTTTGTATTCCACAGGTACACTGGGAATCCTTTGTGTTTTATTATTTGGATTTAGGATATCAGAACGAACACTTCATCATTCCCTGAATTTTTTTCACTTTATTGTGATTTAGGATTGACTATATTGGAACTATTTTTAAACATTTTTTATCACCTACTTTTTACTTCTCATATTTTGCATTTTCATCACATTTTTCTTAATTTTGCCACACCATAAGGACACCATTTTTGTTGCATTTTTTACATTTTAAAGGCACACTATTATTATCATCACCTTCTTGGACACCTTCACACCAACTACTCATAGGATAAACTTATCACAGGGCTGGATCGCCCCTAAGGAACTTGGAGCATTATTTCACATCCTGGAATCAGGGATTTTTCACCACACCTGGAGACACAACACACTGTTTAATATATACAACTTATAATTAGCTAAATCAGCTATTCTTCACCAGTCCTAAACAGCCATTTTTCTCACTGTTCAAGATTGTCAGACTGACATTTTTAGACTGCTATCTTAGACTGTTGTCTTAGATTGTCAATTTGGAGCAGTTTATCTAGTAATCTCTCACAACTGAGACATTTTATGTATTTAACTATTTAGGATTGTACTTTTTTATTGTGACGGTTATATGTTTTTATTTTAATTTTTTACTGTACTCATGGCTCCATGAATATTTTTGTGTTTTTATTTATATATTTATATAATTATATGAGACTATGTTTCTTTGTGTTGAGTAATTTTAACACAGTATCATTTTAAACATTTTCCATTGTGTATGTATCATTACATTTGTATAATATCACCTCAATCAGTATAGTGTCATTTAAAAATATCCCTGCCCATTGTGAGGCGCTCCCTAGATTTTAACTTACACCAGATCGGCATACCAAGTCCTGCGAGGCCACGCAGGAGCGATGAGGATCACCGAAGCCCTCTCCTGTTTTACTCAAGCAATCACCCGGGGAAGGAGAGCAAATGGAGGGAACACATAAGCTAGGCTGAACGACCAAGGCACTGCCAAGGCATCTATCAGCTCGGCCTGTGGATCCCTGGACCTGGACCCGTATCTTGGAAGCTTGGCATTCTGACGAGATGCCATAAGATCCAACTCCGGCCTGCCCCATCTGAGAATCAGGTTGGCAAATACCTCCGGATGGAGTTCTCATTCCCCCGGATGAAAAGTCTGTTCAGAAAATCCGCCTTCCAGTTTTTCACACCTGGGATGTGGATTGCCGACAGCTAACAAGAGTGAGCCTCCGCTCACTGAATTATCTTGGCTACTTCTGTCATCGCTAAGGAACTCCTTGTTCCTCCCTGATAATTGATGTAAGCTACAGTCGTAATGTTGTCCGACTGGAATCTGATGAATTTGGCCATAGCCAACTGAGGCCAAGCCTGAAGTGCATTGAATATTGCTCTCAACTCTAGGATATTGATGGGAAGTAGAGACTCCGATCGAGTCCATACACCCTGAGCCCTCAGGGAGTTCCAGACTGCTCCCCATCCCATCAGGCTGGCGTCCGTTGTCACTATCACCCACGAGGGTCTGCGGAAGCATGTCCCCTGGGAAAGATGATCCAGCGACAACCACCATAGAAGAGAGTCCCTTGTCTCCTGATCTAGATCTATTTGAGGAGACAAATTTGTATAATCTCCATTCCACTGCCTGAGCATGCTCAGTTGCAGAGGTCTGAGATGAAAACGAGCAAACGGAATGATGTCCATTGCTGCTATCATCAATCCAATTGCCTCCATGCACTGAGCCACTGACGGCCGAGGATTGGACTGAAGGGTTCGGCATGTATTCAGAATCTTTAACTTTCTAACTTCCGTCAAAAAGATCTTCATGGATTGAGAGTCGATTAGAGTTCCCAAGAAAGGAACCCTTGTCTGTGGAACTAGTGAACTCTTTTCTAGATTCACCTTCCACCCGAGTCCTTAGAAAGGACAGAACAATGTCGGTATGAGACTTTGTTAGCTGATAAGACGACGCCTGGATCAGAATATCGTCCAGATAAGGCGCCACTGCAATGCCCCGCGGCCTGAGAACCGCCAGCAGAGACCCCAGAACCTTTGTGAAGATTCTGGGCGCCGTGGCCAGACTGAAAGGAAGAGCCACAAACTGAAAATGTTTGTCCAGAAAGGCAAAACGGAGGAACTTGTGATGATCTTTGTGGATAGCAACATGTAGATATGCATCCTTTAGATCCACAGTAGTCATAAATTGACCCTCCTGGATTAATGGAAGAATGGTACGGATAGTTGGAACGTTCCCTCTTTTTGGGGAACTACAAAAAGATTTGAATAAAACCCCTGACCCTGATCCTGTATTGGAACGGGACGGGGACGTATTACTCCCATGGAAGCAAGGTCTCCTACACAACGTAAGAATGCCTCTCTTTTTATCTGGTTTGCAGATAATCTTGAAAGAAGAAACCTTCTTCTGGGGGAAGAGTTTCTGAACTCCAACTGATATCCCTGAGACACAATTTCCAGTGTCCAGGGATCCTGAACATCTCTTATCTAGGCCTGGACGAAGAGAGAGAGTCTGCCCCACACCAGATCCGGTCCCTGATTGGGGGCCGACCATTCATGCTGACTTTGTAGCAACAGCAGGCTTCTTGGATTGTTTACCCTTGTTCCAGGACTGGTTGGGTCTCCAAGTGGACTTGGTTTGTGAATAATTCCCTTCCTGCTTAGCGGAAGAGGAAGAGGGAACTCCCTTGAAATTTCGAAAGGCACGAAAATTACTCTGTCGCCCTCTCTGTTTAGACATTTTATCCTGAGGGAGGAGATGACCCTTGCCTCCGTTATGTCAGAAATGATCTCCTTCAAGTCAGGCCCGAACAGGGTCTTCCCCTTCTAAGGAATAGCCAAAAGCTTAGATTTGAATGACACATCCGCAGACCAAGATTTTAACCGTAAAGCTCTGCGTGCTAAGATGGCCAATTTAGTAATCTGCAGGGAAACATCCGTAATAAACAAATTAGCTAACTTAAGAGCTTTAATTCGATCCTGTATCTTTTCCAAAGGAGTCTCAGTTTTAAGAGACTCTTCCAGATCATCAAACCAATAAGCAGCCGCAGTGGTGACTGTGACAATGCAAGCCGCAGGTTGTAACAGGAATCCTTGATGAACGTAAATTTTCTTAAGAAGACCCTCCAATTTCTTATCCATAGGGTCCTAAAACGCACAACTATCCTCAATAGGAATGGTAGTAAGCTAGGCCATAGTAGAAACAGCACCCTCAACTTTAGGGACCGTCTGCCAAGAATCTCTAATAGCGTCGGCTATAGGATACATCTTTTTAAAAACTGGAGAAGGAGATAAGGGAATACCTGGTCTCTCCCATTCTTTTACAATAATCTTTGAAGTCCTTTTCGGGACTGGAAAGACATCCGAATAATATGGGACTTCCAAATATCTGTCCAACTTTCTCAATTTCTCTAGAGGGACCACTATAGAGTCACAATCTTCCAGAGTAACTATCACCTCCCTCAATAGTAAACGGAGGTGCTCAGGCTTAAAACTGAAAGAAACTATATCAGAGTCAGTCAGAGGTAAGGCACTCCCTGAGTCAGACAGTTCACCTTCTGAAAGTACTGCAGTACTCTCCAGTACTCTCCAAGGTCCCGCTTGAGCGGGTGTTAAGGGCTGTGACGCTTAGGGAGAAAGCTGCGGCATGCTCTGCATCTCATCTGTAGACTCTTGAGAAGCATTCAACTTAGTCAAAGATTTGTCAAAAACAATTTTGTCTCTAAAATGCAAGGCCCTCTCAATACATGAGGGACAAAATGGAGCAGGGGGTTCCACAGTGGCATCCAAACACAATGAACACACTACAGTTTGGATATCATCTGTATCCATCATAATAGATAGCAAGAAGCAATTTGGTCTGAAAAATATAGTACTAAATTTGTAGCTAATTAGCACAGAAAAAAACAGCAGTACAGATTATTTTAAACCTGGGCAGCTACTGTGCTTTTAACAACTAAACATGTATAAACGATGTCAGAGCCTGAAAGGGTTAACAAGCACAGATTATATTAAACCAGGGAGCTACTGTGCCTTTAAAAACAAAACATGTATTAACGATGTGAAAAAGGTAACAATCAAAACACTCTGTGTAGATTTTATCTCAGCACCTCGCCTCAACAGCTCTGCTGAGGCACCTACCTGCCCCCACGGTCTTCCGACCACACTTGACAAGGAACTGGAGGAATCTGACAAAAACGCCTAAGACCGCTCGTGTGCAGTAATAACCATGCAGTCTCGGCGTGAGTTTAGTCTAATCCAGCATCCGGATGTAAAAAAAGTCTGCGCGGCTAAACAGCGTGCCAAAGTAAGTCCCGCCCATCGTGGGCGTTGCATCGGCCGTAACTCAGCGCGGCAAAGAACTTCCATATTCTATGAAGTTCACCGCGCGGCAGTAACAAGCCATTTCTCAACCCCTGCTACAGCAGTCACCAAACAAAAACATGCAGCCGTAAACCGGAGTCCTAATGCAAGGACTCCGGTAATCACTCCCAGCGTCTAACACAGAGGCACCATAGCCCTATGATAAGCATACATGTGATTACATTAAGCCCCATTCGTAGGAATACAATAGGTATTTTCATTAAACTCTAATGTAACCCCCCTTGTGTCGGTTGATCCCTTGGATAACAGAATTTATGTTTACCTGATAAATTTATTTCTCCTACGGTGTGTCCGGTCCACGGCTTCATCCTTACTTGTGGGATATTCTCATTCCCTACAGGAAATGGCAAAGAGAGCACACAGCAAAAGATGTCCAAATAGCCCCCCCTCTGGCTCCGCCCCCCAGTCATTCGACCGACGGTTAGGAGAAAAAGGAGAAACTATAAGGTGCCGTGGTGACTGTAGTGTACAGAAAAATAAAAGTTTTAAACCTGACTAAAAGCCAGGGCGGGCCGTGGACCGGACACACCGTAGGAGAAAGAAATTTATCAGGTAAACATAAATTCTGTTTTCTCCTACATTGGTGTGTCCGGTCCATGGCTTCATCCTTACTTGTGGGAACCAATACCAAAGCTTTAGGACACGGATGAAGGGAGGGAGCAAGTCAGGTAACCTAAACGGAAGGCACCACTGCTTGTAAAACCTTTCTCCCAAAAATAGCCTCCGAAGAAACATAAGTATCGACTTTGTAAAATTTGGCAAATGTATGCAGAGAAGACCAAGTCGCTGCCTTACAGATCTGTTCAACAGAAGCCTCATTCTTGAAGGCCCATGTGGAAGCCACAGCTCTACTAGAGTGAGCTGTAATTCGTTCAGGAGGCTGCCGGCCGGCAGTCTCATAGGCCAAACGGATGATGCTTTTCAGACAAAAGGAAAGAGAGGTAGCAGTAGCTTTCTGACCTCTCCTCTTACCAGAATAGACGACAAACAAAGAAGATGTCTGTCTGAAACCCTTTGTTGCTTCTAAATAGAATTTTAAAGCACGGACTACATCTAAGTTATGTAACAAACGTTCCTTCTTCGAAACTGGATTCAGACACAGAGAAGGAACATCTATTTCCTGGTTAATACTCCTATTGGAAACCACCTTTGGAAGAAAACCAGGCTTAGTACGTAAAACTACCTTATCTGTATGGAATACCAGATAGGGTGAAGTACACTGCAAAGCAGACAATTCTGAAACTCTTCTAGCAGAAGAAATAGCAACCAAAAACAGAACTTTCCAAGATAGTAACTTAATACCTATGGAATGCAAAGGTTCAAACGGAACCCCTTGAAGAACTGAAAGAACTAAATTTAGACTCCATGGAGGAGTCATAGGTCTGTAAACAGGCTTGATTCTAACTAATGCCTGTACAAACGCCTGTACATCTGGCACGGCTGCCAGACGTCTGTGCAACAAGACAAACAGAGCAGATATCTGTCCTTTTAGAGAACTAGCTGACAAACCTTTATCCAAACCCACTTGGAGAAAGGAAAGTATCCTAGGAATTCTAATTTTACTCCAAGAGTATCCCTTGGATTCGCACCAACAGATATATTTTTGCCATAGCTTATGGTAAATTTTCCTAGTCACAGGTTTTCTGGCCTGAACCAGAGTATCTATAACCGAATCTGAAAACCCACGCTTAGATAGAATCAAGCGTTCAATTTCCAAGCAGTCAGTTGCAGAGAGACTAGATTTGGATGTTCAAATGGACCTTGTACTAGAAGATCCTGCCTCAAAGGTAGCTTCCATGGTGGAGCCGATGACATATTCACCAGGTGTGCATACCAAGTCCTGCGTGGCCATGCAGGAGCTATTAGAATCACAGAGGCCTTCTCCTGTTTGATCCTGGCTACAAGCCAGGGAAGGAGAGGGAACGGTGGAAACACATAAGCTAGATTGAACGACCAAGGCGCCACCAATGCATCTACTAGTGTCGCCTTGGGATCCCTGGATCTGGACCCGAGACGCCATCAGATCCATATCTGGAATGCCCCATAGTTGAGTTAACTGGGCAAAGACCTCCGGGTGAAGTTCCCACTCCCCCTGATGGAAAGTCTGACGACTCAAATAATCCGCCTCCCAGTTGTCTACTCCTCGGATGTGAATTGCAGATAGATGGCAGGAGTGATCCTCCGCCCATTTGATGATCTTGGATACCTCTCTCATCGCCAAGGAACTCTTTGTTCCCCCCTGATGATTGATGTACGCTACAGTCGTCATGTTGTCCGACTGAAATCTTATGAACCTGGCTTTCGCTAGTTGAGGCCAAGCCAGGAGCGCATTGAATATCGTTCTCAGTTCCAAAATGTTTATCGGGAGAAGAGACTCTTCCCGAGACCATAGACCCTGAGCTTTCAGGGAGTCCCAGACCGCGCCCCAGCCTAAGAGACTGGTGTCGGTCGTGACAATGATCCACTCTGGTCTGCGGAAACTCATTCCCTGAGACAGGTGATCCTGAGTCACCCACCAGAGGAGTGAGTCTCTGGTTACCTGGTCTACTTGAATCTGGGGAGACAAGTCTGCATAATCCCCATTCCACTGTTTGAGCATGCACAGTTGCAATGGTCTTAAATGAATTTGAGCAAAAGGAACCACGTCCATTGCCGCAACCATTAGTCCTATTACCTCCATGCACTGAGCTATGGAAGGCTGAGGAATAGATTGAAGAACAAGCGTTTAGAAGCTTTAACTTTCTGATCTCTGTCAGAAAAATCTTCATTTCCACAGAGTCTATAATTGTTCCCAGAAAGGGAACCCTTGTGGACGGGGACAGGGAACTCTTTTCTATGTTCACCTTCCACCCGTGAAACCTGAGAAAGGCTAAAACAATGTTTGGAAAGGGACGACGCTTGAATTAGAATGTCGTCTAGGTAAGGTGCTACTGCAATGCCCCTCGGCCTTAGGACCGCTAGAAGGGACCCTAGCACCTTTGTGAAAATTCTGGGAGCAGTGGCTAAACCGAATGGAAGAGCCACAAACTGGTAATGTTTGTCCATAAAAGGCGAACCTCAGGAACAGATGATGATCTTTGTGGATAGGAATATGCAGGTACGCATCCTTTAGGTCCACGGTAGTCATATATTGACCCTCCTGGATCGTTGATAAAATCGTCCGAATGGTTTCCATTTTGAATGATGGAACTCTGAGGAATTTGTTTAGAATTTTTAAATCCAGAATCCAGAAGTTCCTTCTTTTTTGGGAACTACAAACAGGTTTGAGTAAAAACCCAGACCTTGTTCCGCTGCTGGAACTGGGTGTATCACTCCCATCTTTAATTGGTCTCCTACGCAACGTAAGAATGCCTGTTTCTTTATCAGGTCTGAAGATAAGCGAGACATGTGGAACCTTCCCCTTGGAGGAAGTTCCTTGAACTCTAGAAGATACCCCTGAGAGACAATTTCTAGTGCCCAGGGATACGGAACATCTCTTGCCCAAGCCTGAGCAAAGAGAGAAAGTCTGCCCCCTACTAGATCCGGGCCCGGATCGGGGGCTACCCCTTCATGCTGTTTTGGTAGCAGCAGCAGGCTTCTTGGCCTGTTTACCCTTGTTCCAGCCTTGCAATGGTTTCCATGCTGGTTTAGGCTGGGAAGCGTTACCCTCTTGTCTAGAAGCTGCAGAGTTAGGAGCCGGTCCGTTCCTGAAATTGCGAAAGGAACGAAAATTAGACTTATTCTTAGCCTTGAAAGGCCTATGCTGTGGGAGGGCGTGGCCCTTTCCCCCAGTGATGTCTGAAATAATCTCCTTCAATTCTGGCCCGAAAAGGGTCTTACCTTTGAAAGAAATATTAAGCAATTTTGTTTTGGACGACACATCCGCCGACCAAGATTTTAGCCAAAGCTCCCTGCGCGCCACTATTGCAAAACCTGAATTTTTCGCCGCTAATTTAGCCAATTGAAAAGCGGCATCCAAAATAAAGGAATTAGCCAACTTTAGTGCGTGAATTCTGTCCATGACTTCATCATATGGAGTCTCCTTTTGGAGCGAATTTTCTAGTTCATCGAACCAAAAAGACGCCGCCGTGGTGACAGGAATAATGCACGAAATTGGTTGGAGAAGGAAACCTTGCTGAACAAAAATCTTTTTAAGCAACCCTTCCAATTTTTTACCCATAGGATCTTTGAAAGCGCAACTGTCCTCTATAGGAATAGTTGTGCGCTTAGCTAACGTTGAAACTGCCCCCTCTACCTTAGGGACCGTTTGCCATGCGTCCCTTCTGGGGTCGACAATGGGGAACATTTTCTTAAATATAGGAGGGGGAACAAAAGGTACACCTGGCTTCTCCCACTCCTTAGTCCCTATGTCCGCCACCCTCTTGGGTATCGGAAAAGCATCAGCGTGCATTGGGACCTCTAAGAATTTGTCCATTTTGCACAACTTCTCTGGAATCACCAAAGAATCACAATCATCAAGGGTAGTTAGCACCTCCTTTAGCAGGGCGCGGAGATGTTCTAGCTTAAATTTAAATGCCACAATATCAGGTTCTGCCTGTTGAGAAATTTTTCCTGAATCAGAAATTTCTCCCTCAGACAGACCCTCCCTCACTGCCAACTCAGACTGATGTGAGGGTATAACAGATAAATTATCGTCAGCGCCAACTTGCTCATCCTCTGTATTTAAAACTGAGCAATCACGCTTTCTAGGAAATGCTGGCAGTTTGGATATAAGTGCTTCTATAGAATTATCCATTACTGCTGTTAATTGCTGCATAGTAACAAGCATTGGCGCGCTAGATGTACTAGGTGTCGCCTGCGCGGGCAAAGCTGGTGTTGACACAGAAGGAGAGGATGATGAACTATCCAAGCTACCTTTATTTAAAGAATCATCTTGGGCAACATTGTTAAATGTGACAGTACTGTCCTTACTTTGTTTGGACGCCATGGCACAATTTGCACATACATTTAATGGGGGAACCACCTTGGCCTCCATACACACAGAACATATGCAATCTGAAGGTACAGACATGTTAGACAGACTTAGGCAGGTTTTTAATGCAATAAAAACAATTTTAAACAAAACCGTTACTGTCTCTTTAAATAATAAAAAGAGCACACTTTATTTCTGAATGATCGAAAAACTATCAAAGAAATATCCGATCTTTATGAAATTTATACCCCAGTGTCTTAATGCTTTGAAAGTATTGCACACCAAATTTCAAGACTCTTAACCCTTAAATGAGCAAACCGGAGCTAATAATCTCAATTTACCGGTTTAAACACACTACAGTCCCTGCCACAGACTTTGCTGCGGCTTTTACCTTCCTTAGGGGTTATTCACCACAGTAATAAGCATTTCTGAGTCCTTTTCTAAGCCACTGGACCCTCTCACGTGAAGCTGCATGCACTGTCTAGAGAAAGTAACTGCGCAACTGAGGCGCGAAAATGAGGCCTCCTCCCTCTGCATACCAGAGTGAAGGGGCCTTTCTGACAAGATTAGGCGTCTAAACAACTGCCAGGCGCAATAAACGTTCCCAAAAGTGTTTCAAAGTTTGCAAAACACTCCAAATGTCATATAAATATGATAAAAATTAATCGATTTAGCCCACAATAGTGTCAACCAGCATAGAGCCCAATTTATAAGCCTTAATTCTGTTACCGAGTCTAAGAAAATGGCTTACCTATCCCATAAGGGAAAACTGACAGTCTTCTAGCATTACTAGGTCTTGTTAGAAAAGTGACTGATCATACCTGAAGCAGATAAGCCTGCAAACTGTTCCTCCTCCAGCAGCTCTGTGGACACAAAAGGGCCTTAGTTAATATCTGCTAAGACCATCAGTATACAAAGGGCAGCTTTAGTATGGGAGGCACAGTGCGGGTAAAACCCCACCAGTTCCCATTGCTTTAAAGCCACCTGTAGCTCTACTCTAGAGGCTGACAAGGAATACGGCTACACCCTATAGCAAAATAGCACACGTTGGTACCATTTTAAAAACAATAAACTCTTGATTGAAGAATCTAAACTAACACCTCACTTTACCTCTTCCTATCACTAACACAGGCAAAGAGAATGACTGGAGTGGGAGGGAATGGAGGAGCTATATATACAGCTCTGCTGTGGTGCTCTTTGTCTCCTCCTGCTGACCAGGAGGCGATATTCCACAAGTAAGGATGAAATCCGTGGACTCAACGTATCTTGTAAAAGAAATCTATTCTCTACTAGTTGTAGAAGCAATGTTACAAAAAATTTAGGGCTCTACAAGGTGCAAAAATTATCTATAACAAAGTGCAATAATAATGTTTCTTGGAGTGCAATATTTATTTATATTGGGGTGTTTAGGTTAGGCAGCTTAGGGGTTAAAAGTGCGTTTATCTAAAATAAAAAATATATAATAGAGCGCCAAAATAATATATAACAGAGCACAAAAATGATATCTATTCGGGCAAGAAACAAGATGAAAGAAGCCCTAAAATTAAAGCACAAAAACAATTAAAATGTAGATCTATTTTCTTACATGACAGTTTGTTGAAGACAGGGGGGTAACAAAGCTACTAGAAAGGCTGTATAAATATTTCTATTGGCTTATATATGACTACGGAGCTGTATACCTATGGCTTCATAAGGGAAATCCGTTTAGGTTAGTGTTATACAACCAAATCCTCTTGAGAAAGCCCTGCGATAACTAGGAGAAACGCATTCGGGTTACCAGCATAGCTGTTACCCTTTGAGAGACATTTTTACAAATTGCCCTATCGTTACTAGCTAATCAAGCAACCACAGCTCCAAGTGGGGATCCGGATAACCCTGAGTTTAAGCCGGTACGAGAGAGACATTATCCAGCTGCCCTCCATGGCTTTTCTAGCAGTTCCGCGTGGACCTAGTTTGTTACTAAAGTTGTTTTACGTATGCACTTCCTGTAAGTACATTTTTTTCTTTTTTAAATCTTTTATTAAAGGGTTGTCAGTAAATAAAACATCAGGAAAGCAAGTTACATAAATAATATACAATACATCCATCTTTAGAGTATCATAACAATATTATATTGACACATGTGGAGTCTGCACATATAACTAAATGTTATCAGAGACAACAAAGGTTTATACACCATCAGTTATATAAAATAGATTAACTTGTAATCTCTTTTTTTTGTGTAAATTATGTTTCCTCATTTACTCCATGTACCCCAGAACTCTGAAGTCACATGAAGAGGAAAGCTATGAAATGGTTACTCTTGAACCATGAAATAACAATAATAGTGAAATAGGTATATATATATGTAAATTAGTGAAACCAACACAGTAGGGAAGACAAAGAATATTTTCTGTGAATCATTATAGGTAAAATTATAAGTAACTATCAGGCTTCTCATGTACCTTATAACAATATGAATTGGAAATATATTAGGCTTTTCTACACTTATAATTTAACCCTATAAAACACATATGACACTAATCAAGCTAATGTCACCATAGTTATGCAACTTTAGGAAAGCAAATAATATAAACATAGGGAAGTATATCTGTTAAGTATTGACATATGCAAGCTATTATGTAGTTTCCAAGATTTCCATTCACCTTATAGTAAAATGTAATAAAAAAATGCAATAGGTTTTCCAGAAGCCATAGTGACTGTAATGCTATGATGTAGAACTACCACTGAAAAGAAGTTCTGGACTCCCTACTCTACAATGGGATTGCTTAAAAGAGGATACTACAATGGTTTAGCCTATTACGTAGTAGAGATATATGTAGTAAATTTATCATTAGGTGTGAGGCGACTTACGGCTAGATTTGGAGTTTTGTCGGTAACGACCCGAAAAACTAACGCCGGCTTTTTTCTGGCCGCACCATAAAAATAACTCTGGTATTGAGAGTCCACATAAAGGCTGCGTTAGGCTCCAAAAAAGGAGCGTAGGGCATTTTTAACGCAGCTTCAACTCTCGATACCAGAGTTGCTTACGCAAGCGGCCAGCCTCAAAAACGTGCTCGTGCACGATTCTCCCATAGGAAACAATGGGGCTGTTTGAGCTGAAAAAAAACCTAACACCTGCAAAAAAGCCGCGTTCAGCTCCTAACGCAGCCCCATTGTTTGCTATGCGGAAACACTTCCTACATCTGCACCTAACACCCTAACATGTACCCCGAGTCTAAACACCCCTAACCTTACACTTATTAACCCCTAATCTGCCGCCCCAGCTATCGCTGACCCCTGCATATTATTATTAACCCCTAATCTGCCGCTCCGTAAACCGCCGCTACTTACATTATCCCTATGTACCCCTAATCTGCTGCCCTAACATCGTTCCCGATCAGCCAATAGAATGCGAGCTCAATCTGATTGGCTGATTGGATCAGCCAATCGGATTGAACTTGATTCTGATTGGCTGATTCCATCAGCCAATCAGAATATTCCTACCTTAATTCCGATTGGCTGATAGAATCCTATCAGCCAATCGGAATTCGAGGGACGCCATCTTGGATGACGTCCCTTAAAGGAACCGTCATTCGGCTAGTAGGCGTCGGGAGAAGAGGATGTTCCGCGTCGGAGGTCTGCAAGATGGATCCGGAAGAAAGAAGATTGAAGATGCCGTTGATAGAAGACTTCATCCGGATCATGGACCTCTTCCGCTCCCGCTTGGATGAAGACTTCATCCGGATCATGGACCTCTTCAGCTCCCGCTTGGATGAAGACTTCAGCCGGATCATGGACCTCTTCAGCCCCCCGCTTGGGCTTGGATCAGGACATCGGAGGAGCTCTTCAGGACGGATCGGTGAACCTGGTATGGTGAAGATAAGGTAGGAAGATCTTCAGGGGCTTAGTGTTAGGTTTATTTAAGGGGGGTTTGGGTTAGATTAGGGGTATGTGGGTGGTGGGTTGTAATGTTGGGGGGGGGGGGGTATTGTATGTTTATTTTTTTACAGGCAAAAGAGCTGAATTCTTTGGGGCATGCCCCGCAAAGGGCCCTGTTCAGGGCTGGTAAGGTAAAAGAGCTTTGAACTGTAGTAATTTAGAATAGGGTAGGGCATTTTTTATTTTGGGGGTCTTTGTTATTTTATTAGGGGGCTTAGAGTAGGTGTAATTAGTTTAAAATTGTAATATTTTTCTTATGTTTGTAAATATTTTTTTATTTTTTGTAACTTAGTTCTTTTTTATTTTTTGTACTTTAGTTAGTTTATTTCATTGTAGTTATTTGTAGGAATTGTATTTAATTAATTTATTGATAGTGTAGTGTTAGGTTAATTGTAGGTAATTGTAGGTAGTTTATTTAATTAATTTATTGATAGTGTAGTGTTAGGTTTAATTGTAACTTAGGTTAGGATTTATTTTACAGGTAATTTTGTAATTATTTTAACTATTTTAGCTATTAAATAGTTCTTAACTATTTAATAGCTATTGTACCTGGTTAAAATAAATACAAAGTTACCTGTAAAATAAATATTAATCCTAAAATAGCTATAATATAATTATAATTTATATTGTAGCTATATTAGGATTTATTTTACAGGTAAGTATTTAGCTTTAAATAGGAATAATTTATTTAATAAGAGTTAATTAATTTCGTTAGATTTAAATTATATTTAATTTAGGGGGGTGTTAGTGTTAGGGTTAGACTTAGCTTTAGGGGTTAATACATTTATTAGAATAGCGGTGAGCTCCAGTCGGCAGATTAGGGGTTAATGTTTGAAGTTAGGTCTCGGCGATGTTAGGGAGGGCAGATTAGGGGTTAATACTATTTATTATAGGATTAGTGAGGCGGATTAGGGGTTAATAACTTTATAATAATAGCGGTGCGGTCCGGTCGGCAGATTAGGGGTTAATAAGTGTAGGCAGGTGAAGGCGACGTTGAGGGGGGCAGATTAGGGGTTAATAAATATAATATAGGGGTCGGCGGTGTTAGGGGCAGCAGATTAGGGGTACATAAGGATAACGTAGGTGGCGGCGCTTTGCGGTCGGAAGATTAGGGGTTAATTATTGTAGGTAGCTGGCTGCGACGTTGTGGGGGGCAGGTTAGGGGTTAATAAATATAATATAGGGGTCGGCGGTGTTAGGGGCAGCAGATTAGGGGTACATAAGTATAACGTAGGTGGCGGTCGGCAGATTAGGGGTTAAAAAAATTTAATCGAGTGGCGGCGATGTGGGGGGACCTCGGTTTAGGGGTACATAGGTAGTTTATGGGTGTTAGTGTACTTTAGAGCACAGTAGTTAAGAGCTTTATAAACCGGCGTTAGCCCAGAAAGCTCTTAACTACTGACTTTTTTCTGCGGCTGGAGTTTTGTCGTTAGATGTCTAACGCTCACTTCAGACACGACTCTAAATACCGGAGTTAGAAAAATCCCATTGAAAAGATAGGATACGCAATTTACGTAAGGGGATCTGCGGTATGGAAAAGTCGCGGCTGAAAAGTGAGCGTTAGACCCTATTTTGAGTGACTCCAAATACCGGAGGTAGCCTAAAACCAGCGTTAGGAGCCTCTAACGCTGGTTTTCACGGCTAACGCCAAACTCCAAATCTAGGCCTTAGTAAGTTACATGGGGGAGGAGATCTAAACTTTACAGAAGCCTAAGCTTCTCTAACATCCTTGAAGATGAGGCTCGTTATACAGAAGATCTAGGTTTTTACATTAAAGGATGTCAATTAACTCACTGATAAATAATTGCCAATTTATAGCCTATGATGGAAGTATGAATGTGCCTGGAATATGGTATTATGAGTGTGTGGGGTTAAAGTGAATGGAAATAATGTCTAAAAATTGCTTGTTCAGCACCTTATGACATGTAGGAATTAACTAACCTGTTTTTAAAAATTAGACAAAGGACCAAAGGCAAACCAACATCTAATCTTCTGAGAAACTTATAAAATGTGACACTTTTAATGTTTCCAACTCTCAACATATCATAACAATAATAGAGCATATTATGGGGTAACAGTCATATCTTGTATATCTATCAATATCTTTCTGCTCTAACTTATGAGGCTATGAGATCTCATATACACAGGCATATATCCAACCAACTTGGCATAAATAAAATAAATAATATTGAATAATTGGCAGTTTGTGAGCATATGTTATATACAGTAAGAGGGGACCAAATATCAAACCATTCCGTTTTCATTAAGGTGCCAAAATGTATATATTGGATAAAATGCTCAAGGTATAGTGTAAGATATTAAGTATACCCTAGAACTCTGTCTGTCTTTGCTAGAAAAATCCCTTCATCCCACTCCAGTTTTGGCTTCATTGTCAAAATAAAGAAGATCTCCTAAGTGGAGGTCATTTCCATGTTGTGAAAGTTCTGGATTTAAGCCATGTCGGCAATAATAATCAGAGTCCCACTGCTTCATGTTCCTGACCAGTGTACTTAAGGGTGTGGTTGCTAGCATCAATAATCTGAAAAGACCTGTGTCCATGGATCCCATCCGCTTCAGCGGGATGCCTTCGTCAGGTTTGAATGCATAGTCACTCCGTGGCTTACATAGATGACCCCAAGTCTCTTGGGTATGCGCTGGCTTTTCTCGGCCCCCTATTTCAGGTATCCAATTCCCTCGTCCATTGATTGTGGGGATCTCCCTTTGTGCTGTTGAATATTTGCTGTTCTGCTTTGAGGAGCCAGCCGCATCTCCCGGAACAGGGTCATAGCAAAATCGATTGAGTTCTCTAGAGGTACTGGGTAGGTTAGAGTTGAGGTCAGCTGCAATTGTCACGGACTTCACCCTTTTCAGATAGAGTCGTTCTTTGTCGACAAGTTGGTGAGTACTTCTCCCCCATCAAGTAATAGGACCTTTGACTGCGTAGTAGCCGTCCTTATGGCTTCCATAAGGCTTGCGAATCTAACTGACATCAATGCCTAAAAGGATGTATATACATTTGAGCATTTTTCTTCTACGTGCAGTCATATTTAGGTTGTAGCGTGTAGACCACGTGGATCTGGATAGGAATCAGGTAATGAATGAAAGATAATCGGCAGATTATCTCATCCTCCCTGGGAGCATTCTGAAATTGCGACCTGTAATGGCCGCCGCTCAAACACACCACCCCTGTAAGTACATTTTTATGTGCGTGTATTTGTTGTTTAATAAATGTACACTGGAATCCTGGAATCCTCCTTGTGCTCTGTTTTCTTTCTACAAGTACTACATGTAGAATAGTTGCTTATTTTCAGTGATGAATAAGGCGCAGATACTAATCTAACTAGAGAAATTTATCTTTAGTTCTACTCAGCTCTCCTATGGACAAGCGCAAAGAAAAAACAACTTTTTTTATGATAAATTGGGGCACACAGGTGCACTTCTCCAAACATGAACTGCGGAGAACTGATAGGAGAATAGAAAGGATTCGCCAAATGACTGATAAATCGAGCCCCACTTCAAATAGGGCCCTCCATCGCCGCAAAATGGGGACGAGCGGTGATGTGGGTGGTGACATCACATTCGCATTGACTTCTATGGTAAAGACATTGCCACTTGCCTTCATTGCTCGGGCACGAGTGATAAACCCCATGTTCTCTAGGTTCTGTACACATTGTAGAAAAGATGCCCTCTTTTCTGGCTTTCTTGAAATGTGAGACAGAATAAACCTTCCTTTTGGAGGTCTGGACCTGAAGCCTAACCTGTTTACCTGAGACTCAATTTCTATGACCCAGGGATCCTGAATTGACTGTTTCCAAACCTCTTGAAACAGGCTTTGTCTGCCTCCTATAAAGAGCTTAATTTGGATTTGGGGCCGCACCTTCATGCGGTCTTTGAGTCAAAGGAAGATTTTTTGTACTGTTTGGATTTATTCCAGACAGGGTTAGGTTTCCATGTGATCTTTTGTGTTTCTGTCTACTGGGTGGATGTCCTCTGATTCTTGTTCTGACGAAAAGGATGACAAATTTCACCAGGTTTCCCTTTTTTGTCTGGAACTTTTCTCTGGACTTTTTGTCCTGAGGTAAAAAAGCACCTTTACCACCTGTCACTGTAGAAATAATAGAGTCCAGACCTGGACTGAATAAACTCTTCTCTTTAAAGGCCAAGTTTAGTCTTGGAAACCATGTCTGCCGACCATGATTTAAGTCAAAGAGCTCTTCTAGAATCTACAGCCAAAGCAGTGTTCTTAAAATTAATGCAAACAATCTGTATGATTGCATCACATATGAAAGATTTAGCCATCTTAAATGCTTGAATTTTATTTTTATCTCCTATAAAGAAGATTCCTTTGAGACCAAATCTAATAAAGAATCACACCAAAAGGCAGCTTCTCCAGCAACCGCGGCAATACTCACAGCCGGTTGAAATAACAAACCACCATGCAAAAAAGCCTTCCTGAAGTAACCTTCAAACTTCTTGTCCATAGGATCTTTAAAGGATGTTCTATGTTCCAAAGGAATAGTTGTCCTCTTGGCTAGAGTACAGCTTGCGCCATCAACCTTAGGTATGGTACTCCATAATTCTACGTTAGATTCAGCAATGGAAAAAAGCTTCTTAAATTTGCTGCTGGAGTAAATGGGACACCCGGTTTATCCCATTCCTTAGTAATGATTTCAGTAACCAAGGAAGAAACCGGAAAATATTTGGATGAACGAGACTTGGGTCTGAAAATAAGGTCTAGTTTATGGACATGTCTATCCTCTAATGGTTTAAAATCTTGAACTCCTAAGTCTTCAAAACCTCTTTTAAGAGAAAATGTAAATGTTATATCTTGAACTGAAAAGTAATATCCTCTTGTTCATTCTCTGAATCAGATAAGGACTCCTCAGCAGACACCTCACCCTCTGACGCAGAATATAATCCCTCTAAATCTGAACCCGGGTGACTGACTAACAGACTTAGCGTCAGGGGGGGGCGGTACTTTTGGATTCTGTAACACAATGTCTTTTTAATTTTTCGCTTGTGCTTACTTGGAGGGGGTAAAGACTCCAGGGCCTCAGAAACTGCCATTGTTAAAGGTATTTTAAACCCCTCTGAAAAACCAGAGGCTTCCTGCTGAACTTGAACAGCTGCTTTAACAGAAGTTGTGGGGTTGAGAGATAAAGAGTCACTAAACCACAGTTAAACATGCATGACATAACTGTGCAGGAGGGCAAACAACAACCTCCTTACACAAAAGACATTTATTTGTAGTTATAACTATCTCAATTGCCATATCCCCTGACATTGCAGGAGTAGTTACAGCACTCCCAGGTTGCTCCACTGAAATATAGAAATAGTAGCAGAAAGACAAATAATATCAGTGTGTAAAGATGGTGTGAAAATTATTCAAATATCAGCTGTGTATAATGATCCTTTTGACTATAGGTATAATTAGTAAAATTGTGCCTCCATACCTCCGGTAGAGAATCTTACCCCATCAATTGTGCAGTATTCAAATGTAAAGAGCCGCCCGTATTTGTGTCAGATTCGTACCGCTGCTCACTGCGCACTAAAATGTCAGCGCAGAGGAAGAGGTGGGGCCTTTGCTAAAGCGAGCGTAGTTATAGCAACTCCCCTCCCTGCAAAGGGAAGTAGACATCAGGAGCCTACTGACATCAAACATGGTATTCTCTGTGCTATAAAAAAAAAAAAGTATAATACACCCAAAACACTGGAAAAAGATGTGTCTTCTAACACATACAGACAACGTTCCCCAGTATAATCCCCTCACTTCCTCAAGATTCAGGCAAAGAAATGGGAAAAGCCACATAGTCTTACTAAGTCCTTTACTGTAAGCATGTATGTGTGTTACCAGCACCCAAGAGAAGAGCATATTTACCCACTTGTAGGCGTAGATTATCATGATGCTGTCACTCACAGTCTGAGGATCTCTGGTTAACTGTACTCACATACCCTTGGTCAGCAATGGTGGAGGCTTGGGAACTTCTGAGCGTCATCCTTGCTTTGCTGTATGCAAAAACGTCATTTAAAAGGATTATATTGCCCCAGCTCACTAATAGAGACCCTCTCTTCTGGGAACTATCCACTGAGGGTGATATACTTCTCTATGATGAGGCAAAGAACTACTGGGAGAGAAGGGGAAGTAGGAGGGATATATGTAAAGCGCTGGTAGGGTGTCTTTGTGTAAGGATTGTGGACTCTCACTACCATTAGAAAGAAATATGCTTCTTCTTTTTTTTCTTCTTTTTGCATTTCACAAAGGAGTACTATGTGTCGGGGTACCTCCCAGAATAAATGCAATGAGGGACAAACAATTAAAAACACCTCTTGCATAGGGGTGTAAAAAAAACTCAGCAGTGAAAAGGTTAAGCAACTAACATCAGCACTTTTAACAGTGATAATCATAAACAAATTTTAAAGATGTGGTATACATCCAATATTTGAGAACAACTGCTACCCATCTCTAAGGCGAGAATAGAGGAAAAAGGAGGAGAAAGAACTATAATGTGGCTTAGAGACAGCTAAAACTAGAACACACTAAAAATAAAGAAACAGAAAGGGTATCTGGATACTGCCAGCATCTCAGGCAATGGTTCACAATATTCATATTCTGAATTAACTGCCGGTAAGTATATTAAAGAACAACATATGCAGTCTCACAGTGAATAGATATAAAGTTTATAGACACACACAGTGATCAGAGAAGCAAACTCTTGATAACGCATGATTAAAGTGTTTGTAAACTTTAGCTAATGATATGCCATATATGTAATCTTTTTACGTGTATCTTTTTTTTTAAATCTATCTGTGAAAAGGGCTAAATCTATGCTTACAGTAATGTTGCTATTAGAATGTTATGCCGGCCCACAAGGATGAACTCTTATTTTTTTTTTATGACAATTCCAATGAACATCCAATTAGTGTGTATGTCATATGAAATTCTTAAAGTCCAGGCCTTTAAAAGCTATTAGGCAGTCTATGTAGAGAGAGGGTGGGACTGTTCTCTATGTCACAGCCCAGCAAAATGAGGAAATGGAGGGAGCGGAGGAACAAAAGATACCCAGTAGGATTATAAATCTTGTATTATTATTATTATATATATATATATATATATATACAGAGAGAAGTGCACTTACAGGAACAAACAACTGGCTCAAAAACTATCGGCTAGATTTAGAGTTCTGCGGTAGCCGTCAAAAGCAGTGTTAAGGGCTCCTAACGCTGCTTTTGGTAGTCCGCTGGTATTTAGAGTCAGGCAGGAAAGGGTCTAACGCTCACTTTCAAGCCGCGACTTTTCCATACCGCAGATCCCCTTACGCCATTTGCGTATCCTATCTTTTCAATGGGATCTTCTTAACGTCGGTATTTAGAGTCTTGGCTGAAGTGAGCAGTAGACCCTCTACCGACAAGACTCCAGCCGCAGAAAAAGTCAGTAGTTAAGAGCTTTCTGGGCTAACGCCGGTTTTTAAAGCACTTAACTACTGTGCTCTAAAGTACACTAACACCCATAAACTACCTATGTACCCCTAAACCGAAGTCCCCCCACATCGCCACCACTATAATCCATTTTTATAACCCCTAATCTGCTGACCGCACACCGCCGCCACCTACATTATCCCTATGAACCCCTAATCTGCTGCCCCTAACATCGCCGACACCTACATAATATTTATTAACCCCTAATCTGCCCTCCCCCACGTCGCCACTACCTACCTACACTTATTAACCCCTAATCTGCCGACCAGACCTCGCCGCTACTCTAATAAATGTATTAACCCCTAAACCGCCGCACTCCCGCCTCGCAAACCCTATAATAAATAGTATTAAACCCTAATATGCCCTCCCTAACATCGCCGCCACCTAACTTCAAGTATTAACCCCTAATCTGCCGACCGGACCTCGCCGCTACTATAATAAATGTATTAACCCCTAAAGCTAAGTCTAACCCTAACCCTAACACCCCCCTAAATTAAATATAATTTTAATCTAACTAAATAAATTAAATATTATTAACTAAAGTCTTCCTACTTAAAACTAAATACTAAATAAACTAACTAAATAAACCTTAATATAGCTACAATATAACGAATAATTATATTGTAGCTATTTTAAGATTTATATTTATTTTACAGGCAACTTTGTATTTATTTTAACTAGGTACAATAGCTATTAAATAGTTACAATTAAACCTAACCCTACACTATCAATAAATAAATTAAATAAATTAACTACAAGTACCTACAATTACCTACAATTAAATAAACTAAACTAAATTAAAAAAAAAATAAAAACACTAAATTACAAAAAGTAAAAAAAGATTACAAGAATTTTAAGCTAATTACACCTACTCTAAGCCCCCTAATAAAATAACAAAGCCCCCAAAATAAAAAAATGTCCCTACCCTAAACTAAAAAAGTTAACAGCTCTATTACCAGCCCTTAAAAGGGCTTTTGCGGGGCATGCCCCAAAGTAATCAGCTCTTTTGCCTGTTAAAAAAAAACACAATACCACCCCCCAACATTACAACCTACCACCCACATACCCCTAATCTAACCCAAACCCCCCTTAAATAAACCTAACACTACCCCCCTGAAGATCTCCCTACCTTGAGTCGTCTTCACCCAACCGGGCACCGATGGACCAAAAAAGGACATCCGGAGCGGCAGAAGTCTTCATCCTATCCGGGCAGAAGAGGACATCCGGACCGGCAGACATCTTCATCCAAGCGGCATCTTCTATCTTCATCCACCCGGAGCGGAGCCATCTTCTTCCAGCTGACATGGATCCATCCTTCTTCCCCGATGCCTACTCGCCGAATGAAGGTTCCTTTAAATGACGTCATCCAAGATGGCGTCCCTCGAATTCCGATTGGCTGATAGGATTCTATCAGCCAATCGGAATTAAGGTAAGAAAATCTAATTGGCTGGTTGAATCAGCCAATCAGATTCAAGTTCAATCCGATTGGCTGATCCAATCAGCCAATCAGATTGAGCTTGCATTCTATTGGCTGTTCCGATCAGCCAATAGAATGCGAGCTCAATGTGATTGGCTGATTGGATCAGCCAATCGGATTGAACTTGAATCTGATTGGCTGATTCAATCAGCCAATCAGATTTTCTTACCTTAATTCCGATTGGCTGATAGAATCCTATCAGCCAATCGGAATTTGAGGGACGCCATCTTGGATAACGTCATTTAAAGGAACCTTCATTCGGTGAGTTGGCGTCGGGGAAGAAGGATGCATCCGCGTCGGCTGGAAGAAGATGGCTCCGCTCCGGATGGATGAAGATAGAAGATGCCGCTTGGATGAAGACGACTCAAGGTAGGGAGATCTTCAGGGGGGTAGTGTTAGGTTTATTTAAGGGGGGTTTGGGTTAGAGTAGGGGTATGTGGGTGGTGGGTTGTAATGTTGGGAGGTGGTATTGTGTTTTTTTACAGGCAAAAGAGCTGATTACTTTGGGGCATGCCCCGCAAAAAGCCCTTTTAAGGGCTGGTAATAGAGCTGTTAACTTTTTAATTTAGATTAGGGTAGGGAATTTTTTTTTATTTTGGGGGGCTTTGTTATTTTATTAGGGGGCTTAGAGTAGGTGTAATTAGCTTAAAATTCTTGTAATTTTTTTTAATTTTTTTAATTTAGTGTTTGTTTTTTTAGTAATTTAGTTTAGTTTATTTAATTGTAGGTAATTGTAGGTACTTGTAGTTAATTTATTTATTGATAGTGTAGTGTTAGGTTTAATTGTAACTTAGGTTAGGATTTATTTTACAGGTAATTTTGTACTTATTTTAACTAGGTAGCTATTAAATAGTTATTAACTATTTAATAGCTATTGTACCTAGTTAAAATAAATACAAAGTTGCCTGTAAAATAAATATAAATCCAAAAATAGATACAATATAATTATTCGTTATATTGTAGCTATATTAGGGTTTATTTTACAGGTAAGTATTTAGTTTTAAATAGGAAGACTTTAGATAATACACCCCCCCTAACTTAATATTTAAGTTAGCTTTAGGGGTTAATACATTTATTATAGTAGCGGAGAGGTTAAAAAGGGGTTAAAAAGTGTAGGTAAGGTAGCGGCGACGTTGGGGGGGCAGATTAGGGGTTAATAAATATAATATAGGTGTTGGCGATGTTAGGGGCAGCAGATAAGGGGTTCATAGGGATAATGTAGGTTGCGGCTGTGTACGGAGCGGCAGATTAGGGGTTAATTGTGTAATGCAGGTGTCAGCGATAGCGGGGGCGGCAGATTAGGGGTTAATAAGTGTAAGGTTAGGGGTGTTTAGACTCGGGGTTCATGTTAGGGTGTTAGGTGCAGACTTAGAAACTGTTTCCCCATAGGAAACAATGGGGCTGCGTTAGGAGCTGAACGCTGCTTTTTTGCAGGTGTTAGGTTTTTTTGCAGCCCAAACTGTCCCATTGTTTCCTATGGGGGAATCGTGCACGAGCACGTTTTTCCAGCTAAATGCTACCATAAGCAATGCTGGTATTGAGAGACAAAGTGGCGGTAAATATGGCTGTACGCTCCCTTTTTGGAGCCTAACGCAGCCCTTCAGAGAACTCTAAATACCAGCGTTGTTTAGAAGCAACACTAGAAAAAAAAGACGCGTAGCTAACGCACCCCTTTGGCCGCAAAACTCTAAATCTAGGTGAAAGTTAGCCTGTTCTATGGCGATTTACCACCTGGGTGCAGCTTTTTAGCCCAGTAATGCTTTTCACAGAGTAGAACTTTTCTGCAGTATATCAGTCTGATCCCACCTATTACGATCAGTCCAGCACCGAAATACCAGGCAATTCCTCTCCGAACAAGGAACACAGCAACCCCAGATGATCGTTTCGTCAGTGAGGTGTAGCTACATTCCTCTAAGCACACTGAGCAAGGCGTCCACGTCTGGTTGCCCCTTTTTTCCCATAGGGAGACTAAATACATACAGAGAGAAGTGCACTCACAGGAACCAACAACTGGCTCAATAACATTGTTAGCCTGTTCTATGGCGATTTACCACCTGGGTGCAGCTTTTTAGCCCAATAATGCTTTTAACTGAGAACTTTCCTGTAGTATATCAGTCTGATCCCGCCTATTACGGTCAGTCCAGCACCGAAATACCAGGCAATTCCTCTCCGAACAAGGAACACAGCAATCCCAGACGATCATGCTTCTCTCTGTGTGTATTTAGTCTCTCTATGGGAAAAAGGGGAAACCAGACGTGGACTCCTTGCTCAGTGTGCTTAGAGGAATATGGCCACTCCTCACTGATGAGGCCCAATGAAGGAAGAAACAATCGTCTGGGGTTGCTGTGTTCCTTGTTCAGAGAGGAATTGTCTGGTATTTCGGCGCTGGACTGACCGTAATAGGCGGGATCAGACTGATATACTACAGGAAAGTTCTTCTCTGTGAAAAGCATTACTGGGCTAAAAGAAGCTGCACCCGGGTGGTAAATCGCCATAGAACAGGCTAACAATAGTATTGAGCCAGTTGTTCTATTCTGTGAGTGTGCTTCTCTCTCTGTATATATATATATATATATATATATATACACACACTTTTTTCTAAAAAAATTATGCGGCTTTGCTTGTAATATATATTTTTCATTGCAACGTTCTGAAAGTCTGAAATTTACCATCACTTTCATTTTACAATTTAGGTAAGGATATGGATATTTTATGATAGAAGAGCTTTATGTTCTTTCATTTATTTATAGATTTTTCTTTGCGAAAATGTTTTGTAGATGATCCATTTAAAAAGCCCATACAGTTTATTTGTTTAGTTTTTTTTAAATGTATAGTTTTGCTTATTTTTAAATACAATTGTGCTGGTATTCAGACTCCTAACCAAGCCCCAAAGTTTTCGGAGTATACTGATGTAGACCTACTCCAGCTTGCTCCTGTTTATGTAAAGCAGGGGTGTCCAAACATTTTTGGAAGAGTGCCAGATTTCATGACGTGAACATGTGCGAGGGCCGAACATTTTGTCTGACATTCTTTGAACCATTTTAAAATAAATTTAATTCCATTGTACAGCATATAACTAATTGCTGGAACTACCTGTCCTATACCTTTTTCTGAATGATAATTCTAGTACTCTTCATAATAGAGTTCCTTGTTATATATCCCTGCTGGGACACTTCATATAAAAAACACCTAATGTTAATACTTCCTTATAGTGTTAATTAACTAATATAAAGGGTGTAACAAACACATATATTGTGTTAATTATTAAATGCTTGTCAGATGTTATCGTAATACTGTCTTAAAGCATATGAAAGTTCTCCTCACAGGGTTAGGTTAAAGACAGTTCTTATTCACTTCACAAGGTTACGATATTTAAGTTATTTAGCCTATGTGAGAATTTCAATATGCACCCTATGTAGCATCCATCTTCCTATCTATTCATAACCCACAGCATATGACTAAAACAGGCTATTTCTTGTGCAGTTTCAGCCTTTCCATTAGTTTTCTTTCAATGCTATGGGCAATAAAACAAAATAATGAACTGGCCAGCAGGTAAATTAAATTTTCTTTAAAAGCATATGCCAAAACTGAGCAAGTTCTTTGGATTTTAAACATTTGATTAACTTACTACAGGAAGCCGAAAAAAACTCTGTAGAGATCAGCAAGATGGTGGAGGAGTACTCCTGTGCCTCAGTACGGCTGAGCTTCCTGTGGCGTGTGACGTCAGAGGACGGATAACGGCCGATTGCCGTGCACAGAAATAAAACTAGTCAATGCAGTTTGGGACTAAACTGAGCGGCGGTCGGGGACTCACTGGGGGTGAGCGGCGGTCGGGGACTCACTGGGGGGCCGTATAATGTATATTTTGAAAATTATCTGTGGGGCCATATCAGTCCAGTACTCGTGCCGCAATTGGCCCGCGGGCAGGACTTTGGACATGCCTGATGTAAAGGGTCATTTCATATGCGAGGGGGGAGGGGAGGGAGTGTCTGCTTTCACTGGGTGTTTCAGTCAACCTAATCAAAAGTGCTAAACTGGGAGCTTCTAAGTAAGTTTTTAAAAGGTTTTATACTGGATTTTTAGATCAGCATCTGTGCATATTTTTCTGTATAGTATTGTCTATTACATGCAGTTATATGAAAATTGGTGTATACTGTCCCTTTAAAGAAAAAACTGCTTTAGAGTTAAAGGTAAACCCAAATTTTTTCTTTCATGATTTAGATAAAGCATACAATTGTAAACATTTTTCTAGTTTACTTCTATTATCAATTTAGCTTTGTTCTCTTGGTATACTTTCTTGGGAAGTAGTTGAACATATCGGTAAGCCAATCACAAGAGACATATATGTGCAGACACCAATCAGCAGCCAGCTCCCAGATCCTGAGCCTATCTAGATATGCTTTTCAATAAAGGATACAAATAAAATGAAACAAATTAGATAAAATAAGTAAGTTGGAAAGTTGTTTAACAATGTATGCTCTGTCTAAAACAAAACCTTTAAAGGGACATAAAACCAAATTATTATTATTTTTTCAGATAGAAAATATTAAAATTTTAAACAACTTTCCAATGTACTTCTATTATCAAATTTTCTTCGTTTTTGGTTATCCTTTGTTGAAAAGTAGGGACATAAGCTCAGGAGAGTGCATGTGTCTGCAGCACTTTATGGCAGCAGTTTTGCTAGAATGTTATACATTAGCAAGAGCACTAGATGGCAGCACTCTTACCAGTCATGCAGTGCTCCAAACGTGCACACTACCTATCTAGACATTTCTTCAACAAAGAATAAGATGAGAACGAAGCAAAGTTGGTAATTAAATTGGGAACTTTTTAAAAATTGAATTCTCTATCTGAATCATTAATCCAAAAATTTTGGGTTTCATGTCGCTTTTAACTCATTTGTGTATATATATATATATATATATATATAAAATTATATATATATATACACATTGGTTTATTAGTCAGGTTACTAGTTAGGAGAGTGTGTGTTTATTTATATTTATTTATATGAGCTGTTAATACCTGAGCAGAAACTAGTTACAAACATAAGAAGCACTTCAGATTTTTCTCCTCTAAAGAAAGAAACCGCACAAAAATAAAATTCGACACATACATTTATATATGTATAGACTATATAGATTTATGCTCACAGATACAAATACAAGAAGTGTAGTATTTGAGTGAAGTGAAAAGAGCAGCTGCTGCAGGAATGCTTGGAAAATACAAGTAAATAGCCTCAGGTCTGTAAACAGGTCAAACCGGTGAGAATAGCCGGGGATCTAGAGGAGGGCGCGGCCAAGTATTACCGGTGCACTTACATGACATGCGTATGCATGTGTGAGATGGGAGCAGCTACAACACATCTGGCATAGGGCAGCAATTTCTCAGTAAAGAACTTTTTCATAAAAAAAAGTCAACCTGAACAGATTTTTCAGGAATCTAACAAAACATTCTTAATGATAGCACATTAAGATCTCAAAGAGCAAAATATAACATTTTCAGTTTGATGATCAAAATAAAACATATCTGAGACACTCCATTTAATTCATTAAGACTGTAACCACCTCACAAATCCCTCTAATCTTCATAGCATTCTATGGACCAATTCACTAATGGGCTGATGGGTAATCTTTACAGAAAGGCAACATAGAAACCAGAGAAACGAGAGAACCCATTCTATTGTTGCTGAATCTATGGGAAATATTTCATACAGACATGGCCTATTTTTCCTCTATTATTCTACTTGTGAAAATAGTGACTTTCTAAGGGCTGTTTAAAAGATATGGAAAAGTGACATAAAACATAAGCTGAAAAGAAGCAATTATGGTAAATAAGTACACAGAAAGAGAAGGGATACGAATGGTAAATGAGCTTAAAGATGATCCTTTCACAGCAATAGAGAGAATCTCACACCAAGTTAGAAGGGTGGTGCTAGGCATAAAAGAAAACGCACATCTCGCTGCTTCTTTCAACACGCTTCATGATCCTGAGGTCTTTTTACAAAAAGTCTCTGTTTTCTGACAGGGATCAGACAAGCCCAGGCACACCTAAACACACACACAGTCAAAGACACTTAGGATTCTGATTTAACAACATACGTAGGTGAATCATAGTGTAGGCTGTTGTTTTTCACATGGATCTGTGCACCCTCAGGGTACAGAGCGTGTTCAGTCTCTTGGAGACCATGAAATGCCCCACCTACCTTGCACTTTAAGTAAGGGTTGCGTACTGATAGATGAAGTCACTTGGAGTGAACAGCATAAGTGTACTGAAAGGACAGTGTCACTACCATGATGAAAAATACTTTCAAAGCTATCAACTCTAATACAGCTGGAAGGATTGTCTCTGAAATTATAAATATATGTTTGATACTATGAAAACAAATATATTTTTTTTAATTAGTCCACACAAAGAAATCACATTATTTTTATGCATATTACTGTATGACAATGAAAACATGACTGTCAGTAGCCACCTCTGCACAACTGGTATGTATATTGTTGCATAATGGAAATAAACACTAATACTAATTTGCTAAGATTTTAGCATTCTGTGGCTCCACACATAGCTTAATCTATATTACCTAAATGAATCCATAACCTATGTGGAAGGAAAAAAAATACACAAAAAATGGCAGTGCTATACATTATACAAACTCTATTAGCATATATAATCAAATCAGCTGCATCAAATAAAGAATTAGGTGACAACAAGGAGAGATGAACCAAAAAAATACTGCAATCCAGCTATGTATGTTTTTATAAGCTATTCCTTTAAAGAAAAGGTGTAATCACTATAGCTAACAACATCATTTTATTGATATATAAACAGAAATATTGATAAAAGGGGAAACATATTTTCTAACCAGAGCAGGTTGGTAGTAGTAGAAAATCAATCCTAAATTATCTTTTAATTTACATACACATATATTAAACAAATACCTTGTCACTATATGAGTTGAACTTGTCTATTGAAACTCCTTTCAATAATTATTGTGGTGTCTATTCAAATAGCCATTTTTCAAGCTGCTCCCCCTACTGTATAGAAGCAAAACTGCATGGGTCTGAGCAAGCTTTATTTGTGCTATATGTGATTGCCAGTACATGTCCTGTAAGTAGCAACCTTGTCAGACAAAAAGGCAATCAAAAATCAAATCTGAGACAAGTAAAACAGTATATTTTGTATTTGTTGAGAAAAGTAATACACATACAACCTCATCTGACAACTAGGTTTGATGTTTAAACGAGCACCTTTGCAGAATAGAGAAGTCTAACTTTCAAATGTCTCATCTCCTTGCTTCCGTCTAAATCTAAACTATCAACATAACACTACCCCAAGAAGTCATTGTGTACATTTGAGAAAAGATATAAAATAAAAAGAATAACCAGTGAAGAGGAAGGGTAACATACTTGTAGTGAAGCTTGGCAAAATTATGTTGCTCGCTCTAGAATAGGCTTCAGGAATGTTAAAGGTTTGGCGATGGTGTTCAGGGTACTACACAAGGATACTGTCTAATATAAAGGTGCAGTGGCCCCACACTGAGATGTCATACATCATTATTACAATCTGTTTGATTCCTGCAAGTGTGTCCTGCACAAGGCTAATGACCAAATCAAAGGTGAGTGACTCCAAACTTGGAAGCTTGATATAATACATAATCATTATATATTGTAAAGCATTTCCCACTGAAAGTCGTTTGCACTTTACTCACTTCCTGAACCCATATCCTGTTGCTTTAAAGTTCCTGACTACAAATTTGCAAAATTCTTTCCTGCAATTCTCAAGTTGCTTATGTGGTCCATTATTGACCCCGAGGTTGCCTAATCCTGTTCTAAGGTTCTCAAATTGCTAATCTGGACCTTTTTTAAAGGGATATGAAACCCAATGTTTTTATTCTATGATTCAGATAGAGCATGTGATTTTAAATAACTTTCCAATTCATTTATATTATCAAATTTGTTTTTAGACTCAGAAGCTGCTGATTGATGGCTATAGTCCCCTAAAGACCACATGAATAAATCAGACCTCAGATCACAACTGCAGTATGATTCTGTAGTCTGCTACATCACCCCAACAGACCTCAGATCAGAGACCTGGTCCAGCAGCCACATGCATGTATTGGACCTCAAATCAAAGCATTAAAGCTGCCTTTGAGTCTTACATGCCTGCATCAGTTGTCAGAACAGACCCCAGGAACTGCAGCCAATCTATAAGCCACATCTATATAATCAGACCTCATACCCACTGTCCTCAATCCAATCTATAGCCAAATACCTACATCAGACCACAGAACAGACTCCTAGACTTGCAGCCCCTCTGTTAGCCAACTTTCTACATCAAACTACAGACCCCTGTAGCAATCAGAGTTAAAGGAATACTAAACCCAATTTTTTTTCTTGAATGATTCAGATAGAGCATGCAATTTTAAGCAACTTTCTAATTTACTCCTATAATTAATTTTTATTCGTTCTCTTACTATCTTTATTTGAAAAGCAAGAATGTAAAGCTTAGGAGC
The DNA here is from genome assembly GCF_027579735.1 of Bombina bombina. Lineage (NCBI taxonomy): Eukaryota > Metazoa > Chordata > Amphibia > Anura > Bombinatoridae > Bombina > Bombina bombina. The sequence goes on along the minus strand of NC_069501.1, from coordinate 1,060,802,374 downwards.
CAGCCCATTTTTGGTTCAGCACCTGGGTAGCGTTTGCTGATTGGTGGCTAAATGTAGCTACCAATAAAAAAATTAAAAAAAATTAAAAATGTAGCTACCAATTAGCAAGCACTATCCAGGGTGCTAAACCTAAAATAGGCCGCTCCTAAGCTTTACATTCCTGCTTTCCAAATAATGACAGCAAGAGAACAAAGAAAATTTGGTAATAGGAGTAAATTAGAAAGTTGCTTAAAATTAAATGCTCTGTCTAAATTCTGAAAGAAAAAAAAATGGGTTTAGTATCCCTTTAAATTCAGCAAAGAGAAAACACACAAAGGGATGTGCTATCCCCTCACCGACCCTCATCCAGTATCTGTGTTTTTGATATGCGTATCATTTTATCAGATAGCAGATGGAATACAGTGCTGTCTCGTGTAATGCCAGGCACAATATCAAGCCTACATGAGAGCAATGCTACCCAATAAACTTGTCCCTAGAGTAAAATAATTGTGCTTGCTCTGTGTTGTGGGCATTTATAAATTCTACACGCCTAAATAAAGGACATTACCGTCTTACAGCCCTTACTGAAGTCTGCTAACTTTCATGTATGACCCCCAGCTGCTTCTTAACAAACGTTTAGATTACTGTATATCTCTGAATACCTGTGTATTATCCTGCTTGTTTTACCGAATGTGCATATTGAATAATGCTACTAGTTTAACCCCTTGCTGCCCAAATACCTGTAAATTACCCTCGTTAGCTTGCGGAAATGTACTCCAAGCAAATTGGTCTAATCTGTCTGTACCTTTTTTTTCATGTATATCTATAGTGAGTTTATATAACCAAATATCTCTGGCCTTGCAGTACCCATTATGCCAGTTCTATTTAACAATATAGACTTTCTATAAATTGTTTTTATTCATATATTGAATGAATTACTGTCCTCTACTACCTTTCCCGGATGTTAACATTATCAATATATCTATCACATTTGATAAGTAGCTGGTGTCTTTGACTTGTAAAAGGAGGAGCAGATCAAAAAATCTGCAAACCACTTTCTGCAGGGCCACGCCAGCACAATCAAAATCATGGAGGCACACTCCTGTTTGATTCACGCAATCACCCGAGGAAGGAAGACAATCCTGATATAGTGACCTCTCTCCGGGATGCAGAGTTTGTCTGCTTAGAAAAACAGAATTTATGTTTACCTGATAAATTTCTTTCTCCAACGGTGTGTCCGGTCCACGGCGTCATCCTTACTTGTGGGATATTCTCTTCCCCAACAGGAAATGGCAAAGAGCCCAGCAAAGCTGGTCACATGATCCCTCCTAGGCTCCGCCTACCCCAGTCATTCGACCGACGTTAAGGAGGAATATTTGCATAGGAGAAACCATATGGTACCGTGGTGACTGTAGTTAAAGAAAATAAAATATCAGACCTGATTAAAAAAACCAGGGCGGGCCGTGGACCGGACACACCGTTGGAGAAAGAAATTTATCAGGTAAACATAAATTCTGTTTTCTCCAACATAGGTGTGTCCGGTCCACGGCGTCATCCTTACTTGTGGGAACCAATACCAAAGCTTTAGGACACGGATGAAGGGAGGGAGCAAATCAGGTCACCTAAATGGAAGGCACCACGGCTTGCAAAACCTTTCTCCCAAAAATAGCCTCAGAAGAAGCAAACGTATCAAACTTGTAAAATTTGGTAAAAGTGTGCAGTGAAGACCAAGTCGCTGCCCTACATATCTGATCAACAGAAGCCTCATTCTTGAAGGCCCATGTGGAAGCCACAGCCCTAGTGGAATGAGCTGTGATTCTTTCGGGAGGCTGCCGTCCGGCAGTCTCGTAAGCCAATCTGATGATGCTTTTAATCCAAAAAGAGAGAGAGGTAGAAGTTGCTTTTTGACCTCTCCTTTTACCTGAATAAACAACAAACAAGGAAGATGTTTGTCTAAAATCCTTTGTAGCATCTAAATAGAATTTTAGAGCGCGAACAACATCCAAATTGTGCAACAAACGTTCCTTCTTTGAAACTGGTTTTGGACACAGAGAAGGTACGATAATCTCCTGGTTAATGTTTTTGTTAGAAACAACTTTTGGAAGAAAACCAGGTTTAGTACGTAAAACCACCTTATCTGCATGGAACACCAGATAAGGAGGAGAACACTGCAGAGCAGATAATTCTGAGACTCTTCTAGCTGAAGAAATCGCAACTAAAAACAAAACTTTCCAAGATAATAACTTAATATCAACGGAATGTAAGGGTTCAAACGGAACCCCCTGAAGAACTGAAAGAACTAAATTGAGACTCCAAGGAGGAGTCAAAGGTTTGTAAACAGGCTTGATTCTAACCAGAGCCTGAACAAAGGCTTGAACATCTGGCACAGCTGCCAGCTTTTTGTGAAGTAATACCGACAAGGCAGAAATCTGTCCCTTCAGGGAACTAGCAGATAATCCTTTGTCCAATCCTTCTTGAAGGAAGGATAGAATCCTAGGAATCTTAACCTTGTCCCAAGGGAATCCTTTAGATTCACACCAACAGATATATTTTTTCCAAATTTTGTGGTAAATCTTTCTAGTCACAGGCTTTCTGGCCTGAACAAGAGTATCGATAACAGAATCTGAGAATCCTCGCTTCGATAAAATCAAGCGTTCAATCTCCAAGCAGTCAGCTGGAGTGAAACCAGATTCGGATGTTCGAACGGACCCTGAACAAGAAGGTCTCGTCTCAAAGGTAGCTTCCAAGGTGGAGCCGATGACATATTCACCAGATCTGCATACCAAGTCCTGCGTGGCCACGCAGGAGCTATCAAGATCACCGACGCCCTCTCCTGCTTGATCCTGGCTATCAGCCTGGGGATGAGAGGAAATGGCGGGAACACATAAGCTAGTTTGAAGGTCCAAGGTGCTACTAGTGCATCCACTAGAGCCGCCTTGGGATCCCTGGATCTGGCCCCGTAGCAAGGAACTTTGAAGTTCTGACGAGAGGCCATCAGATCCATGTCTGGAATGCCCCACAGGTGAGTGACTTGGGCAAAGATTTCCGGATGGAGTTCCCACTCCCCCGGATGCAATGTCTGCCGACTCAGAAAATCCGCTTCCCAATTTTCCACTCCTGGGATGTGGATAGCAGACAGGTGGCAGGAGTGAGACTCCGCCCAAAGAATAATTTTGGTTACTTCTTCCATCGCTAGGGAACTTCTTGTTCCCCCCTGATGGTTGATGTACGCAACAGTCGTCATGTTGTCTGATTGAAACCGTATGAACCTGGTCCTCGCAAGCTGGGGCCAGGCCTGGAGAGCATTGAATATCGCTCTCAGTTCCAGAATATTTATCGGTAGAAGAGATTCTTCCCGAGACCAAAGACCCTGAGCTTTCAGGGATCCCCAGACCGCGCCCCAGCCTATCAGACTGGCGTCGGTCGTGACAATGACCCACTCTGGTCTGTGGAACATCATCCCTTGAGACAGATTGTCCAGGGACAGCCACCAACGGAGTGAGTCTCTGGTCCTCTGATTTACTTGTATCTTCGGAGACAAGTCTGTATAGTCCCCATTCCACTGACTGAGCATGCACAGTTGTAATGGTCTTAGATGAATGCGCGCAAAAGGAACTATGTCCATCGCCGCCACCATCAAACCGATCACTTCCATGCACTGAGCTATGGAAGGAAGAGGAACGGAATGAAGTATCCGACAAGAGTCCAGAAGCTTTGTTTTTCTGGCCTCTGTTAGAAAGATCCTCATTTCTAAGGAGTCTATAATTGTTCCCAAGAAGGGAACCCTTGTTGACGGGGATAGAGAACTCTTTTCCACGTTCACTTTCCAGCCGTGAGATCTGAGAAAGGCCAGGACAATGTCCGTGTGAGCCTTTGCTTGAGGAAGGGACGACGCTTGAATCAGAATGTCGTCCAGGTAAGGTACTACTGCAATGCCCCTTGGTCTTAGCACCGCTAGAAGGGACCCTAGTACCTTTGTGAAAATCCTTGGAGCAGTGGCTAATCCGAAAGGAAGCGCCACGAACTGGTAATGTTTGTCCAGGAATGCAAACCGTAGGAACCGATGATGTTCCTTGTGGATAGGAATATGTAGATACGCATCCTTTAAATCCACCGTGGTCATGAATTGACCTTCCTGGATGGAAGGAAGGATAGTTCGAATGGTTTCCATCTTGAACGATGGGACCTTGAGAAATTTGTTTAAGATCTTGAGATCTAGGATTGGTCTGAACGTTCCCTCTTTTTTGGGAACTATGAACAGATTGGAGTAGAACCCCATCCCTTGTTCTCTTAATGGAACAGGATGAATCACTCCCATTTTTAACAGGTCTTCTACACAATGTAAGAACGCCTGTCTTTTTATGTGGTCTGAAGACAACTGCGACCTGTGGAACCTCCCCCTTGGGGGAAGTCCCTTGAATTCCAGAAGATAACCCTGGGAGACTATTTCTAGCGCCCAAGGATCCAGAACATCTCTTGCCCAAGCCTGAGCGAAGAGAGAGAGTCTGCCCCCCACCAGATCCGGTCCCGGATCGGGGGCCAATATTTCATGCTGTCTTGGTAGCAGTGGCAGGTTTCTTGGCCTGCTTTCCCTTGTTCCAGCCTTGCATTGGTCTCCAAGCTGGCTTGGCCTGAGAAGTATTACCCTCTTGCTTAGAGGACGTAGCACCTTGGGCTGGTCCGTTTTTACGAAAGGGACGAAAATTAGGTCTATTTTTTGCCTTGAAAGGCCGATCCTGAGGAAGGGCGTGGCCCTTACCCCCAGTGATATCAGAGATAATCTCTTTCAAGTCAGGACCAAACAACGTTTTCCCCTTGAAAGGAATGTTTAGTAGCTTGTTCTTGGAAGACGCATCAGCCGACCAAGATTTCAACCAAAGCGCTCTGCGCGCCACAATAGCAAACCCAGAGTTCTTAGCCGCTAACTTAGCCAATTGCAAAGAGGCGTCTAGAGTGAAAGAATTAGCCAATTTGAGAGCATTGATTCTGTCCATAATCTCCTCATAAGGAGGAGAGTCACTATCGAGCACCTTAAGCAGTTCATCAAACCAGAAATATGCGGCAGTAGTGACAGGGACAATGCATGAAATGGGTTGTAGAAGGTAACCCTGCTGAACAAACATCTTTTTAAGCAAACCTTCTAATTTTTTATCCATAGGATCTTTGAAAGCACAACTATCCTCTATTGGAATAGTGGTGCGTTTGTTTAAAGTAGAAACCGCTCCCTCGACCTTGGGGACTGACTGCCATAAGTCCTTTCTGGGGTCGACCATAGGAAACAATTTTTTAAATATGGGGGGAGGGACGAAAGGAATACCGGGCCTTTCCCATTCTTTATTAACAATGTCCGCCACCCGCTTGGGTATAGGAAAAGCTTCTGGGAGCCCCGGCACCTCTAGGAACTTGTCCATTTTACATAGTTTCTCTGGGATGACTAAATTTTCACAATCATCCAGAGTGGATAATACCTCCTTAAGCAAAATGCGGAGATGTTCCAATTTAAATTTAAATGTAATCACATCAGATTCAGCCTGCTGAGAAATGTTCCCTAAATCAGTAATTTCTCCCTCAGACAAAACCTCCCTGGCCCCCTCAGATTGGGTTAGGGGCCCTTCAGAGATATTAATATCAGCGTCGTCATGCTCTTCAGTAACTAAAACAGAGCAGCCACGCTTACGCTGACAAGGGTTCATTTTGGCTAAAATGTTTTTGACAGAATTATCCATTACAGCCGTTAATTGTTGCATAGTAAGGAGTATTGGCGCGCTAGATGTACTAGGGGCCTCCTGAGTGGGCAAGACTCGTGTAGACGAAGGAGGGAATGATGCAGTACCATGCTTACTCCCCTCACTTGAGGAATCATCTTGGGCATCATTGTCATTATCACATAAATCACATTTATTTAAATGAATAGGAATTCTGGCTTCCCCACATTCAGAACACAGTCTATCTGGTAGTTCAGACATGTTAAACAGGCATAAACTTGATCAGAAAGTACAAAAAACGTTTTAAAATAAAACCGTTACTGTCACTTTAAATTTTAAACTGAACACACTTTATTACTGCAATTGCGAAAAAACATGAAGGAATTGTTCAAAATTCACCAAATTTTCACCACAGCGTCTTAAAGCCTTGAAAATATTGCACACCAATTTTGGAAGCTTTAACCCTTAAAATAACGGAACCGGAGCCGTTTTAAGCTTTAAACCCCTTTACAGTCCCTGGTATCTGCTTTGCTGAGACCCAACCAAACCCAAAGGGGAATACGATACCAAATGACGCCTTCAGAAGTCTTTTATAAGTATCAGAGCTCCTCTCACATGCGACTGCATGCCATGCCTCTCAAAAACAAGTGCGCAACACCGGCGCGAAAATGAGACTCTGCCTATGCTTGGGGAAAGCCCCTAAAGAATAAGGTGTCTAAAACAGTGCCTGCCGATATTATTATATCAAAATACCCAGATAAAATGATTCCTCAAGGCTAAATATGTGTTAATAATCAATCGATTTAGCCCAGAAAAAGTCTACAGTTTAAATAAGCCCTTGTGAAGCCCTTATTTACAATCGTAATAAACATGGCTTACCGGATCCCATAGGGAAAATGACAGCTTCCAGCATTACATCGTCTTGTTAGAATGTGTCATACCTCAAGCAGCAAGAGACTGCAAACTGTTCCCCCAACTGAAGTTAATTGCTCTCAACAGTCCTGTGTGGAACAGCCATGGATTTTAGTTACGGTTGCTAAAATCATTTTCCTCATACAAACAGAATTCTTCATCTCTTTTCTGTTTCTGAGTAAATAGTACGTACCAGCACTATTTGAAAATAACAAACTCTTGATTGAATAATGAAAAACTACAGTTAAACACTAAAAAACTCTAAGCCATCTCCGTGGAGATGTTGCCTGTACAACGGCAAAGAGAATGACTGGGGTAGGCGGAGCCTAGGAGGGATCATGTGACCAGCTTTGCTGGGCTCTTTGCCATTTCCTGTTGGGGAAGAGAATATCCCACAAGTAAGGATGACGCCGTGGACCGGACACACCTATGTTGGAGAAATCTGCTTCCCAGTTTTACACTCCCAGAATGTGAATGGCCAAGATTTGACAGTTGAAGGTCTCCGCCCACTGAAGAATACTAGAGAACTCTCTCACAGCCAGGGAGCTTCGAGTCCCTCCCTGGTGATTGATGTAAGCCACAGTCGTGATGCTGTCCGACTGGAATCAAATAAAGCGGACGGAATGAAGCTTAGGGGGCCCCACACCTATCAAACTGGCATCGGCAGTGAAAATCTCCCAAGACGGTCTCAGGAAGCAAACTCCCTGAGATAGGTGATCCTGGGAAAGCCACCAGGAGAGAGAATCCCTTGTCACTGGATCCAGGCTGATCTGTTGAAATGATTTCTGTTCCATTGTCTGCCCATACATAATTGAATAGGTCTCAGATGGAAACGAGCAAAAGCAATAATGTCCGTAGCTGCTACCATGAGTCTCACAATCTCCATACATTGAGCTACATTGAGATACATTGAACGGCAAGCAGCTTGAAGTTTGTTTTGACGTTGATCTGTTAGCAATATCTTCATTGACACCGAGTCGATTATGGTTCCCAGAAAGCTCACTCTGGTATTGGGGAGAAAAGAGATTTTGGCTAAATTTATTTTCCAACCATAAGTCTGAAAGAGCCACAGAAGTCTCTCTACTGTAACGATAAAGGGAAAATGCAATAAGAATTTGACTTAGTGGGTAGGCAGTAAACAATATAACCATCCTTACCCTTTTTCTGCCGAATGAGGGTAGGACAGTTATTGACGTCGTGATTTTCAGATGCACAATATAGACATAAATTCATGCGGCTCCTGCTATTCTTCTCTTCCATGCTTAGGGGTCCCCTGACAACCCCAATTTTAATAAGGCTCGGAACTATTTTTGGGAGGAACAGGAGCAGTGACAGGTGACTGATATCTTATTGAGGATGATTCAGTATCCAATTTTTCTGCTCCGCATTTATGGACTCTTCTATCAATAGAGGTAGATATTGCCATTAATCCTTCTAGAGTGGCAGGTGTCTCAATTTGAGAGAGTTCATCTTTCAGGATTTCAGATAGTCCAAGCCTGAACTGGTTCCTCAGACTAATCTCATTCCACTGTGTGTCAGGAGCCCAGAGTTTGAAATCCACTATATAATTCTCATCAGGCCTCCAACCTTGTTTTAAAGATCTTATGGTTGTTTCAACAGTTCTCTGCTTGTTAGGATCTTCATATAGTTGGCTAATTGCTTTAAAAAAATCTTCAACCATTATCTTATCTTCCTTCTCAAACAAAATTATTTGCCCAGGCTTGCCACTCTCCTCTCAGATAGGAAAACTGTGGGGTAAGTTTTGGGTTTGAGTGAAAACATTAGTTTATATGAGTTCATAAAGTCTCTAAACTGAGATCTGTCCCCAAAGACTTCTCAGGTGGGCTTATGGTGGACTCTCTGTAATAACAGATTTTGTAGACATTGTCTTTTTAAATAATTCTCTTAAAGTTTGGTTTTGTACTTTAACTCCTTAAAACCTTGCATTAAATAATCAACTCTTTGCGACAGAGATAATACATGGTTTGTAACTTAAGGGGGGTTTAGTCTAGAGAGGGGGTTACGTAGTGTAGGATTTGATTGTGTTTGGGGTATGTGGCGGTATAGGGGATAATAGCTTAATACTTGCAGTGGGTATGTGGTGGCATAGGGGTTAATAATTTAGTACTTGTGGTGGGTATGTGGCGGCATAGGAGTTAATAGTTTAGTACATGTGGTGGGTATGTAACGGCATAGGGGTTAATAGCTTAGTACTTGCAGTGGGTATGTGGAGGCATAGGAGTTAATAGCTTAGTACTTGCGGTGGGTATCTGGCGGCATAGGGGTTAAAGGTGTAATGTTTGTGGGATATTTCCTTATCAGACCAATCCTGGCTAGTAGTCATCTTATCCCAGCATCAAGTGGAAAGATTAGGAAAAAATTCCAGAACTAAGTATAAGAGTTTAAAGGAATGAGGAAGTACAGGCAGATGACACCAAAAGCTGCAAGGGTTATAGAGCAACAGGTCACAGGACCGAGGGGTCCAGAAGTAAGCAGACAGTACTATGCCCCTGAGAAACAAAAAAAATAAAAGAAATGTTCACCAGGCAGTGCACGGTTCAGTGAGAAGAGACAGTCCAATGTTTCTCAGTATCAAAAGGGTTAAGCAGTAGAATGGTCAATAGGCAATGCAGGGTTACGTAACAAGCAGGCAGTCCAATCTTTTTGAGTATCAAAAGGCTTAAGTAGTAGAATGGTCAATACGCGGTGCCGGTTTCAGTAACAAGTAAACAGTCCAGTAAAGCACAATAGTAAACAGCAAAAAATAGCACCCAGGAGTACCCAGAGGGAAACCTATACTAGGGCACTTAAAGACTGAAGGAGTTTACTTTAAATAGCAGGCTCACGCCCAGGTGGAGGCACAGGTGTACAGGACATGAGCAGAACAGCAATCAAGGCGCATGACGTCACCGTTGAGTGCCGCACAACAACCAGATGCGGTATGAGAAAAGGGATATTGGAACTCAGTTTTTTTCTTTCATGAATCAGAGCATGCAATTTTAAGCAGATTTCTTATTTACTCTTATTATCAAATTTTCTTTGTTCTCTTGGCAACATTTAGCCACCAATCAGCAAGCACTACCCAGGTGCTGAACCAAAAATGGGCCGGCTCCGAAGCTTACATTCCTGCTTTTTCAAATAGATACAATAAGAATGAGGAAAAATTGATACAAGTAAATTAGAAAGTTGGTTAAAATTGCATGCTCTATCTTAATCATGAAATAAAAAAATGGATTTCATATCCCTTTATTAGCTTAGTACTTGGAGTGGGTTTGTGGGGGCATAGTGGTTAATAGGATAGATACTTGAAGTGGGTATGTGGCAGCAGCTGCCGCATAAGGGTTAATAGCTTAGTACTTGCAGTGGATATGTGGCAGCATAGGCGTTAATAGGATAGATAATTGCGGTATGTGGCGGTTTCGATCTTTATTAGTGTAGTGTATCGTGGGGTATTTCAGTTTAAGGGTATTAGGATTAGCAGTTAGTCACACGGCAGTTATATTCCAGGTTTTTTTTACTATACATTGCCAATATGGGAGGCGATGCTGGGTGTGATCTATAGCCAGCATCACCGCCTAATGGCATGTATAATAAACTCCTCTCTGTATATGCCTCTATGTTGGGAGCTTGGAATATTTTGACAGGCTCGCACGTTATAGCGGTGGATCCATTGGAATATTTCGCCGTCTTGTAGCACTACGATCATCTGGGCCTGTGTTTGATGTGCGTGTAAAGGTTCTAAGCTATGCAGCAGTTGAAAGAAGTGTATCTGCAATGACAGCCTTAGTCCCTAGATGCAATGCACAGGAAGGAAAACCCAGCAGCAGCTAACAGGTAGGTAATTGGAGAAACAAATAGGATTGACTTTTGAACAGCAGAAGGATTGCAGCAGTGGTACTATTCTGAAGAAAGGTTACACTGACAGAGCAATAGAGCGAACTCACAGAGGTGTTATGCTGAATAAATCCCAAAGTTAAGATAGTTCCAAACAGCAAAGAAATCATTAGTAGAAGTAGTTTCCAAGGCAGCTTGAGGATTGCAAGTAACTTGATTGTAGGTAACAAACAATTTGATTAAGCACCTGAGTTAGGTGTAGATGTTTTATAGGCTGATGAAAGCATGTGATAGAAATAGGAACTGTGAGTAGGTAACTACTCTTAAAGGAGAAGTCCCACAATATGACACTATGGGTATCATGCAACTATGTTACCTGGGTCAATTCTCCAAAGCTCAGTTTCTGCTGCTGATCATTGTCTACAGGAGGCTCACAATACTTTCTCTGTAATAAAGCAGCGAGTATTGGAGGCCCAACAACAATATAAAGATTATGCTGACAAGAAGAGACGTCCTACTCCTACTTATCCAGTTGAAGACAAAGTATATTTATCCACTGCTCATCTTTAACTTACTCTTCCTTGTAAGAAATTAGGTCCCTACTTCATTGGACCTTTCACCATTAAGAAAATAATATTTCCAGTTGCATTTCGTCTTCACCCTGCTATCGCATCCATCCAGTTTTTAATGTCTCTATTCTTAAACCTGCAATGTCAGACCCCTTTCTATCTAGTCATGGTGGATGGGTCAGACAAAATTCTAAATGCCAGGCTTCACAGAGGGAAACTGGAATACCTCATCCGTTGGAAGGGATATGGTCCTGATGAGAGAAGTTGGATACCAGAATATGAAGTGCTTTCTCTTGCACGTTTCAGAGTCTTTAAAAAGAAGCATCGCAAACATTCTGTTTTCAGTCGTCCCTGGAGGTTACGCCAAAGGAGAGGAAGTTTACCTGGGGTGCTCCACCTCATATGGGACACCGTAACTCGATTCCTCTTACCCCTGTTGCAGCTTCCTCATGGAACGCAGCCGCACAATGTCGGGATATAAAGAGGCCATGTCCTAATTACCGGGACTCTCACCTGGAGGACTTAGGTGTCGGAGTTCCTTTAAAAGCTAACTCTACCCTTCACTCAGGGCTGAGTTATTGCTTTCCTACCTTGCTCCTGGTTCCTGAAAGCCAAAGCATACTGACCTGATACTTGTGTATGCTCATCTTGTTCTAGAGACTCAAGCATACTTACCTTGTTCATGCGTATGCTCACCTTGTTACAGAGACCAACATACTTACTTTGTACCTGTGTATACTCACCTTGTTCCGGAGACCAAGCATACTTACCTTGCACCAGCATATGCTTACCTGGCTTTTGAAAGCCAAGCAGGCTTGCCTGATACCTGTGTATGCTCATTGTGTTTCTGAAGCTGTACCTATCTGGTATCCTGTGGCATTCACACCAACAGTGCCTGCTAGGTATCCTGTGCCTGCTGATAAACCTGTGTCTACTATAACAGTGACAGCCTTCCTCAAACCAGCTATGCCTGCTGTACCTATCTGGTATCCTGTGACAGGCTCATCAACAGTACCCGCTGAGTATCCTGTACCTGCTGAGAAACCAGACAGATAGAGGTGTTGGTTAACCTAGCCCTAGGTGTATGTCTGCCTATATTGCTAATAAAATAAATGAGGTACCTAGCTAACCCAGAAAGTTAAAGGGAGAGTACACTGTAAAATTGTTTTTCCATTAATGTATTTTAAATGACTTGTTATACCAACTGCAGAGTATAAAATATTTGAGAAATTCCATTGTCATGCTTATTTGTGTATATGAAGTAGCTGATTTTGTGCTTTGAAACCACAGCCTATTACAATGGGTTGAACTTAAAGGTGATATCAGATCTCATTATGTTCTAAGTTTATGTAAACAGACTTGCTTCCTTATCTTTTATTTGGCTGGAACACCAAAGCTCAATACATAGAGAGAACAATGGAAAATGATCATTTTATTACTTAACTATCCTGCATCCCACTGAGAGTGTAATCTCTTCTGCTGGCTGTGTATACTTAGGCTATTCAATAGCCTATACTCCAGTATTAATTTGTTCAGTATAGGTGGCGATACCACAGGCTAAATCAGCTATTTCAAATGCTGAAATAGGAGTAAAGGAGCTACTTGTAACCAATTTAATACACTCTAGCAGGTTAAAAGGATCATTGGGAATAATTTAAAGGGGAGAAAATTTTTGGGTGAACTGTCCCTTTAATAGTGAGATATAATTTAGAAGCCCACTAAAAAAGGCTGGGGCAGATTAGAGTACAACGTGTGCAAAGTTTGTGGTTCTATCTTAAAACATATATGAGTACAATCTTACGTAGAATGCTGTAACTGTTACAAGGCTATATCTATTAAAACATATTTATTCTGTATCTATAAAAAGAGTATTTACTTCACAGCAGGGCATATGAATAGACCGGTCCGGTCGCCAATGGCGAGTAAAAATTCTTGCGGGCAAGTAAAATTTTTAAGTTAGCAGCCCGAACGGCGACCTGACATTTTAAGTGGGATATAAGCAATAAAAAAAATGTCAAATTGCATTCCACATATGCACACACACAGTAATGGAGGGAAGAAATGGGAGGTTCTTTCTGTTAAATGCATTCAAAGACCTTCCCTTATCTCCATGGCTCTTGGTCTCTTCCATGTCAGTTGCTACTTCTCACCCCTAAGGTTGTATGCGCGGGAAGACATCATGCTAGAGCAGTGAGTATTTCTTCTCTGTGTGTGTGTATGAACGAAGTATGGATTAAAGTGACTATTTAGTTATGGTAGGCAGCTTGCTCATGTACATTAGGCTGACGTACTCCAGGGTCCTCTGCAGTACTTCAGCACAATGTACACGAGCAAGCTGCCTACCATAACAATATAGAGCAGTACACTATTTTCCTGGACGCTATTGATGCTACAAAAAACAGAATTTATGTTTACCTGATACATTTCTTTCTCCAACGGTGTGTCCGGTCCACGGCTTCATCCTTACTTGTGGAATATTCTCTTCCCCTACAGGAAATGGCAAAGAGAGCACCCAGCAAGAGCTGTCCATATAGCTCCCCCTCTGGCTCCGCCCCCCAGTCATTCGACCGACGGTTAGGAGAAAAAGGAGAAACTATAGGGTGCCGTGGTGACTGTAGTGTATAAAGAAAGAAATTTTTCAAACCTGGTTAAAAACCAGGGCGGGCCGTGGACCGGACACACTGTTGGAGAAAGAAATATATCAGGTAAACATAAATTCTGTTTTCTCCAACATTGGTGTGTCCGGTCCACGGCTTCATCCTTACTTGTGGGAACCAATACCAAAGCTTTAGGACACGGATGAAGGGAGGGAGCAAACCAGGTTACCGAAACGGAAGGCACCACGGCTTGCAAAACCTTTCTCCCAAAAATAGCCTCCGAAGAAGCATAAGTATCGAATTTGTAAAATTTGGCAAAAGTATGCAGAGAAGACCAAGTCGCTGCCTTACAGATCTGATCAACAGAAGCTTCGTTCTTGAAAGCCCATGTGGAAGCCACAGCTCTAGTAGAATGAGCTGTAATTTGTTCAGGAGGCTGCCGTCCGGCAGTCTCATAAGCCAATCGGATGATGCTTTTCAGCCAAAAAGAAAGAGAGGTAGCAGTAGCTTTCTGCCCTCTCCTCTTACCAGAATACACAAAAAACAAAGATGATGTCTGTCTGAAATCCTTTGTTGCTTCTAAATAGAACTTTAAAGCACGGACCACATCTAGATTGTGTAACAAGCGTTCCTTCTTTGAAACTGGATTCGGACACAGAGAAGGAACAACAATTTCCTGGTTAATATTCCTGTTGGAAACGACCTTTGGAAGAAAACCAGGCTTGGTACGTAAAACTACTTTATCTGTATGGAATACCAGATAGGGAGAAGTACACTGCAAAGCAGATAATTCAGAAACTCTTCTAGCAGAAGAAATAGCAACCAAAAACAGAACTTTCCAAGATAGTAACTTAATATCTATGGAATGCATGGGTTCAAACGGAACCCCCTGAAGAACTGAAAGAACTAAATTTAGACTCCAAGGAGGAGTCATGGGTCTGTAAACAGGCTTGATTCTAACTAACGCCTGTACAAACGCCTGTACATCTGGCACTGCTGCCAGACGTTTGTGTAACAAAACAGACTGAGCAGATATCTGTCCTTTTAAGGAACTAGCTGACAAACCTTTATCCAGACCTTCTTGGAGAAAGGAAAGTATCCTAGGAATTTTAATTTTACTCCAAGGGAAACCCTTGGATTCACACCAACGGATATATCTTATGGTAAATCTTCCTAGTTACAGGTTTTCTGGCTTGAACCAGAGTATCTATGACTGTATCTGAAAACCCACGCTTAGATAGAATTAAGCGTTCAATTTCCAAGCAGTCAGTTGGAGAGAGACTAGATTTGGATGTTCGAACGGACCTTGTACTAGAAGATCCTGCCTCAAAGGTAGCTTCCATGGTGGAGCCGATGACATATTCACCAGGTCTGCATACCAAGTCCTGCGTGGCCACGCAGGGGCTATTAGAATCACTGAGGACTGCTCCTGTTTGATCCTGGCTACAAGCCTGGGAAGGAGAGGAAACGGTTGAAATACATAAGCTAGGTTGAACGACCAAGGCGCCACTAATGCATCCACCAGTGTTGCCTTGGGATCCCTGGATCTGGACCCGTATCGAAGAACCTTTGCGTTCTGGCGATACGACATCATATCCATATCTGGAATGCCCCATAGTTGAGTTAAAGGGACACTGTACCCAAATTTTTTCTTTTGTAATTCAGAAAGAGCATGCAATTTTAAGCAACTTTCTAATTTATTCTTATTATCAATTTTTCTTCGTTCTCTTGCTATCATTATTTGAAAAAGAAGGGATCTAAGCTTTTTTTTGGTTTCAGTACTCTGGACAGGACTTTTTTTTTTTTTTTTTTTCAAAGGAGCTTTATTGGAAAAACTTATTAAGGTACAAACTGGGCTCGGGTTACAATGTGAGCCGTTCTTTATTATAACATCTTGAGTATAGTCTAAACATCTTGCTGAACTAAGGTTGCAAAAGTTGGCATGGCCCACTTGAGTTTGTAGTTCTACATAGAGCTTAAGGTGATCCCTTTACCGCACTCATTGGTATATTACTTGACCACTCATGGGTCAAAGTCCGATTGTCCATAGCTTGGGAATGAGCGGGTATGTTGGGAGGACTGCTTTCCTTTCTTCTAGGACAGGACTTTTTTATTGGTGGATGGATTTATCCACCAATCAGCAAGGACAACCCAGGTTGTTCACCAAAATGGGCCGGCATCTAAACTTACATTCTTGCATTTCAAATAAAGATACCAAGAGAATGAAGAAAATTTGATAATAGGAGTAAATTAGAAAGTTGCTTAAAATTTCATGCTCAATCGGAATCCCGAAAGAAAAATTTTGGGTACAGTGTCCCTTTAACTGGGCAAAAACCTCCGGGTGGAGTTCCCACTCGCCCGGATGAAAAGTCTGAAGACTCAAATAATCCGCCTCCCAGTTGTCCACTCCTGGGATGTGAATTGCAGATAGGTGGCAGGAGTGATCCTCCTCCCATTTGATGATCTTGGATACCTCTCTCATCGCTAAGGAACTCTTTGTTCCCCCCTGATTGATGTACGCTACAGTCGTCATGTTGTCCGACTGGGACCTTATGAATTTGGCCTTTGCTAGGTGAGGCCACGCCAGGAGCGCATTGAATATCGCTCTCAGTTCTAAAATGTTTATCGGGAGAAGAGACTCTTCTCGAGACCATAGACCTTGAGCTTTCAAAGAGTCCCAGACCGCACCCCAGCCTAAGAGACTGGCGTCGGTCGTGACTATGACCCATTCTGGTCTGCGGAAACTCATTCCTTGAGACAGGTGATCGTGAGACAACCACCAGCGGAGTGAATCCCTGGTTACCTGGTCTACTTGAATCTGGGGAGACAAGTCTGCATAGTCCCCATTCCACTGATTGAGCATGCACAGTTGTAATGGTCTTAGATGAATTTGAGCAAAAGGAACTATGTCCATTGCTGCAACCATCAATCCTACTACTTCCATGCACTGAGCTATGGAAGGCTGAAGAATAGAGTGAAGAACTTGACAAGCGTTTAGAAGCTTTGACTTTCTGACCTCTGTCAGGAAGATCTTCATTTCTAAAGAATCTATTATTGTTCCCAAAAAGGGAACTCTTGTTGACGGAGACAGGGAACTCTTTTCTATGTTCACCTTCTACCCGTGAGATCTGAGAAAGGCTAGAACAATGTCTGTATGAGCCTTTGCTTTGGAAAGGGAGGACGCTTGGATTAGAATGTTGTCTAGATAAGGTGCTACAGCAATGCCCCTCGGTCTTAGAACCGCTAGAAGGGACCCTAGCACCTTTGTGAAAATTCTGGGAGCAGTGGCTAAACCGAACGGAAGAGCCACAAACTGGTAATGTTTGTCCATGAAGGCGAACCTCAGGAACTGATGATCTTTGTGGATAGGAATATGCAGGTAGGCATCCTTTAAGTCCACGGTAGTCATATATTGACCCTCCTGGATTGTTGGTAAAATTGTCCGAATGGTTTCCATTTTGAATGATAGAACTCTGAGGAATTTGTTTAGAATTTTTAGTTCCAGAATTGGCCTGAAACAGGTTTGAGTAAAAACCCAGACCTTGTTCCGCTGTTGGAACTGGGTTTATCACTCCCATTTTTAATAGGTCTCCTACGCAATGTAAGAATGCCTGTCTCTTTATCTGGTCTGACGATAAGCGAGACATGTGGAACCTTCCCCTTGGAGGAAGTTCCTTGAACTCTAGAAGATACCCCTGAGAGACTATTTCTAGTGCCCTGGGATCCTGAACGTCTCTTGCCCAAGCCTGAGCGAAGAGAGAAAGTCTGCCCCCTACTAGATCCGGTCCCGGATCGGGGGCTACCCCTTCATGCTGACTTGGTAGCAGCAGCAGGCTTCTTGGCCTGTTTACCCTTGTTCCAGCCTTGCAATGATTTCCATGCTTGCGAAAGGAACGAAAATTAGATTTGTTCTTAGCCTTGAAAGGCCTATCCTGTGGGAGGGCATGTCCCTTTCCACCAGAAATGTCTGAAATAATCTCTTTCAATTCCGGCCCGAAAAGGGTCTTACCCTTGAAAGGAATATTAAGCAATTTATTCTTGGACGACACATCCGCCGACCAGGATTTCAGCCAAAGCGCTCTGCGCGCCACTATTGCAAACCCTGAATTTTTCGCCGCTAACTTAGCCAATTGGAAAGCGGCATCCAAAATAAAGGAATTAGCCAACTTTAGTCCGTGAATTCTGTCCATGACTTCATCATATGGAGTCTCTTTTTGGAGCGAATTTTCTAGTTCCTCGAACCAAAAATACGCTGCCGAGGTGACAGGAATAATGCACGAGATTGGTTGAAGCAGGAAGCCTTGCTGAACAAATATCTTTTTTAGCAATCCTTCCAATTTTTTATCCATAGGATCTTTAAAAGCGCAACTGTCCTCGATAGGAATAGTTTTGCGCTTAGCTAACGTTGACACTGCCCCCTCAACCTTAGGAACCGTTTGCCATGCGTCCCTTCTGGGGTCAACATTGGGGAACATTTTCTTGAATATAGGAGGTGGAACAAAAGGTATACCTGGCTTTTCCCACTCCTTAGTCACTATATCCGCCACCCGCTTGGGTATCGGAAAGGCATCAGCGTGCACTGGGACCTCTAAGAATTTGTCCATCTTGCACAATTTCTCTGGAATTACCAAAGAATCACAGTCATCAAGATTAGTTAGGACCTCCTTAAGCAGGGCGCGGAGATGTTCTAACTTAAATTTAAATTTTACGACATCAGTGTCTGCCTGCTGAGAAACTTTTCCTGAATCAGAAATTTCCCCCTCAGACAGGCCCTCCCTCACTGCCAATTCAGATTGATGTGAGGGTATAACTGATAAATTGTCCTCAGCGCCAACCTGCTCATCTTCTGTATTTAAAACTGAGCTGTCGCGCTTTCTAGGGTAGGATGGCAGTTTGGATAACAGATTTGCTATTGAATTATCCATTACTGCTGTTAACTGTTGCATAGTAACAAGCATTGGCGCGCTAGATGTACTAGATATCGCCTGCGCGGGCAAAACTGGTGTTGACACAGAAGGAG
Organism: Bombina bombina; assembly: GCF_027579735.1. Lineage (NCBI taxonomy): Eukaryota > Metazoa > Chordata > Amphibia > Anura > Bombinatoridae > Bombina > Bombina bombina. Next base: position 1,060,783,758 of record NC_069501.1, on the reverse strand, counting down.
AGGATGAGGAACTATCCCCACTACCTTCATTAGAAGAATCATCTTGGGCAATCTGACAAGGGCGGAGCCTGGCTACAGCTAAGATGGCTGTGTAACTCCGGTGCTCTGCAAGAAGGGACTCTCCTAAAGCTATCCTGGAGTAGTTAAATCTAACTAAACATTGACCAGAAGTGACCTGGGGCAACCCTAATGTCTGCAGAGGCTGTAGATTGAAGATTACCTCCATATAGTGACCGCAAGCAACAGCGTGGCCTCCTGAGGGACGGGAGGCCTCACAGTCTCTCACCAACCTGCCTATGAGACAACGGACCAACCGCAACACAGCCGTGCTTGATGCGGCACTATTCTGCAGACATTCCGGTCTCATCTCTGCAAGGCACAACTTGATTGCGGCGGATAAACGACCAAGCGCAACAAGGAACTGAGGCGACCAGGGGGCCCTTTGATATTGCCGCCCAGACTCAGACACAGTCTACACCGCGAAAGGTATTTACCTACTCTGAATCCGATCTAACGGTCCTCCATAGCCCACATATACACCTCCAAGGGCCGAAGTGGCGACGGCTGCTTCACTTCAGAATAACACACAGGGCAAATAAACGGAAAGAAAAGGGCGCCAAAGCGAACGCCATAATTGCGGCCTGCTTTGCGCTATAGAAGTTTCACAACCCGCCCATGGACAGTGTTGAAATAAGATACGGGCATAGATAGAAACACCGTAAACTGCAGAGTTGGGTGAGGCATCCTTTACTCACTAGATATACCAGTGTATCCTAACATTCATCACTCCCTAGCTACCCTAGAACACAGCTAATAGCCAGTGAAGGGAGAAGAAGAAAAAGTTACACGCAGGGGTGGTATCTCCATCGCCCACCTCATAACCCCTTATCCCTCTTAACAAGCAGGGACAGTAATATAATATAACAAGACAGAACAACACAAGGAGTGTACATCATATCTAGTTTTATTGGGGTAAAACCTGTAAAAGAAAGTGTATATCCTGCGCAAAAAACAGATTGGGAAAGGGGATGGGGGATGCCTCTAGCTCTCCTCGATGGGTACCCTAGCGTGCCCAATGTGTAAAAGATATATGCAAAGTAGAGGTGAGCGCCAAAAGAAGGCTGAGGGTAGGGTAGGGAACGCCAAAATAGGCTATAATGAGCTGGTAAAATGTAAAATTAAAAATTATTTATTCCATACTATGATTATATTAAAAAAGCATTAAAAGAACAATATACACTGTTAGTTTTTCATGGATCCATGTTACAAATGATAGCAAATTGCAGTGTAGAGTAAAATACAATACAGTATAATGTTAAAAACAATTATAAATAATGATAGAGTCAGTGGCTGATGATATAGCCTTTTTGATTGAGTCCAGTTAGTGTAAGATGCTCCTGGTAAGTAAAATAGGGTTAATTGTAATCCAATACTGTGCAGGAAAAAATTTATCGAGATTTAGGTGCGATCAGTGTCCAATCCAGCAATTTAGAAAAAAGGGTGAAAAATGCGTGTTCACTCTATGTGATGAAAAAAATGATGATAAAAAGATGATGATATCCCTCCAAAAAATGTGTTATCAAAAATGAAAAAAGGTGAAAAAAGGGTAAAAAAGGATAAAAAATAGTGTCAGTATTCAAATCCAAAATGATGTTGGTGATGTCAGTGCAAATCAATCAATCAGTGGTTCAGTGTTGATACAATGTTTTGACATTAAAAATAAGATTAAGCAAAAACAAAAAATCCTGAAAAAAAGAAAACAAACAATACTCTAATATATGCAATCTGTACAATAGATATATCAGTATTATGCTTACTCAGATCTGTCGACGCGTTTCGGCCATATACCTCTGGCCTTTATGGAATAAATAATTTTTAATTTTACATTTTACCAGCTCATTATAGCCTATTTTGGCGTTCCCTACCCTACCCTCAGCCTTCTTTTGGCGCTCACCTCTACTTTGCATATATCTTTTGCGTAAAACCTGTAAAACATATGAGGCGGTTCAACATTGTGCACATAACAAGCTGCTGGTGAATAGAGGTCTGGACTATAAACTGATCCTTATTTGCTTCATAAGCAACTTTAGGTCATCTATACTGAAGCTATACCGAAATTAACCACACAATGATGGCGGCTAGAAGAAATACAAAATCAGAAAAAGCCTTAAAACAAGGCACAACTAAATCCCATACTATGCCGTCTTTTTTTGCCACAGAGCATCCATCGCCTCCGATGACTTCACAAAATAAACATACCTCTTCGCCAACCCCAGACGTCCACATAGCCGAACCCTCGCCCTCACTCAACATCCCAGAAAATATTCCCTCCTCGCTACTATCCCAATTTGCGACAAAACAAGAAATATCCACTATATTCAGAACATGCCTGCGTGAAGAATTAATGGAGATGAAACAAGAATTACACAACTTAGGTTCCAGAGTGGATATGATAGAAGCAGAAACAGAGGAAGTGAGGGAAGACATTCAAAGATTAGAGGAAAAAACGTCAATGCATCAAGACACAATTACCGCTTTAATGGATAAGATCGACGATCTAGAGAACAGGAGCAGGAGAAAAAATCTAAGGCTCCGTGGTATTCCTGAGTCCGTTCTACCGAAAGACTTTCATGAATATTTACAATCCCTCTTTACCTCCATAAAGGAATCTGCCTACCCAGATGACATACTATGGGTGAGAGCTCATAGAGCCCTCAGACCCAAACCTCCAGAAAATGCTCCCCCCAGGGACGTCATCATTAGATTTAAGAACTTCCTTGAAAAAACATAATTTATGCTTACCTGATAAATTTATTTCTCTTGTAGTGTGTTCAGTCCACGGGTCATCCATTACTTATGGGATATATTCTCCTTCCCAACAGGAAGTTGCAAGAGGATCACCCAAGCAGAGCTGCTATATAGCTCCTCCCCTCACATGTCATATCCAGTCATTCGACCGAAACAAGACGAGAAAGGAGAAACTATAAGGTGCAGTGGTGACTGGAGTTATAATTTTAAAATTTAGAACCTGCCTTAAAAAGACAGGGCGGGCCGTGGACTGAACACACTACAAGAGAAATAAATTTATCAGGTAAGCATAAATTATGTTTTCTCTTGTTAAGTGTGTTCAGTCCACGGGTCATCCATTACTTATGGGATACCTATACCAAAGCTAAGTACACGGATGATGGGAGGGACAAGGCAGGAACATTAAACAGAAGGAACCACTGCCTGTAGAACCTTTCTCCCAAAACCAGCCTCCGAAGAAGCGAAAGTGTCAAATTTGGAAAATTTGGAAAAAGTATGAAGTAAAGACCAAGTTGCAGCCTTGCAAATCTGTTCAACAGAGGCCTCATTCTTAAAGGCCCAGGTGGAAGCCACAGCTCTAGTGGAATGAGCTGTAATTCTTTCAGGAGGCTGCTGTCCAGCAGTCTCATAGGCTAAACGTATAATGCTACAAAGCCAAAAAAAAGAGAGAGAGGTAGCCGAAGCCTTTTGACCTCTCCTCTGTCCAGAGTAAACAACAAACAGAGAAGAAGTTTGTCTAAAATCTTTAGTTGCCTGTAAGTAGAACTTCAGAGCATGGACCACGTCTAGATTATGCAAAAGACGTTCCTTCTTTGAAGAAGGATTAGGACATAATGATGGAACAACAATCTCTTGATTGATATTCCTGTTAGAAACAACCTTAGGTAAAAACCCAGGTTTAGTACGCAGTACTATCTTGTCTGAATGAAAGATCAGATAAGGAGAATCACAATGTAAGGCAGATAACTCAGAGACTCTTCGAGCCGAGGAAATAGCCATCAAAAACAAAACTTTCCAAGATAAAAAGCTTAATATCAATGGAATGAAGGGGTTCAAACGGAACACCCTGAAGAACTTTAAGAACCAAGTTTAAGCTCCACGGAGGAGCAACAGCTTTAAACACAGGCTTAATTCTAGCCAAAGCCTGACAAAAGGCCTGGACGTCTGGATTTTCTGCCAGACGTTTGTGTAAAAGAATAGACAGAGCTGAAATCTGTCCCTTTAGCGAACTAGCGGACAAACCTTTTTGTAAACCCTCTTGTAGAAAAGCCAATATCCTAGGAATCCTAACCTTACTCCATGAGTAACTCTTGGATTCGCACCAATATAAATATTTACGCCATATCTAATGGTAAATTTTTCTGGTCACAGGTTTCCGAGCCTGTATTAATGTATCAATAACCGAATCCGAAAACCCCCGCTTAGATAGAATCAAGCGTTCAATTTCCAGACAGTCAGCCTCAGAGAAATTAGGTTTGGATGGTTGAAAGGACCCTGAATTAGAAGGTCCTGCCTCAGAGGAAGAGACCATGGTGGACAGGACGACATGTCCACTAGGTCTGCATACCAGGTCCTGCGTGGCCACGCAGGCGCTATCAGAATTACCGATGCCCTCTCCTGTTTGATCCTGGCAATCAGTCGAGGTAGCAACGGAAATGGTGGAAACACATAAGCTATGTTGAAAACCCAAGGGGCTGCTAATGCATCTACCAGCACCGCTCCCGGGTCCCTGGACCTGGATCCGTAACAAGGAAGCTTCGCGTTCTGGCGAGATGCCATGAGATCCAGATCCGGTTTGTCCCAACGACGAATCAGTTGAGCAAATACCTCCGGGTGAAGTTCCCACTCTCCCGGATGAAAAGTCTGGCGACTTAGGAAATCCGCCTCCCAGTTCTCTACGCCTGTGATGTAAATCGCTGACAGGTGGCAAGAGTGAGACTCTGCCCAGTGAATTATCTTCGAGACTTCCAACATCGCTAGGGAACTCCTGGTTCCCCCTTGATGATTGATGTAAGCCACAGTCGTGATATTGTCCGACTGAAATCTGATGAACCTCAGTCTTGCCAACTGAGGCCAAGCTAGAAAAGCATTGAATATTGCTCTTAATTCTAGAAAGTTTATTGGAAGGAGTTTCTCCTCCTGAGTCCACGAACCCTGAGCCTTCAGGGAATTCCAGACTGCTCCCCAGCCTAGAAGGCTGGTATCCGTTGTCACAATCGTCCAATCTGGTCTGCGAAAGGACATTCCTTTGGACAGATGAACCGGTGACAACCACCAGAGAAGAGAATCTCTGGTCTCCTGGTCCAGATTTAGCAAAGGGGACAGATCTGAGTAATCCCCATTCCATTGACTGAGCATGCATAGTTGCAGCGGTCTGAGATGCAGGCGCGCAAATGGCACTATGTTCATTGCCGCGACCATTAAGCCGATTACCTCCATGCACTGAGCTACTGATGGGCTTGGAATGGAATGAAGGACACGGCAAGCATTGAGAATCTTTGATAACCTGGACTCCGTCAGGTAAATCTTCATCTCTACAGAATCTATAAGAGTCCCTAGAAAAGGAACCCTTGTGAGTGGTAACAGAGAACTCTTTTCCACGTTCACTTTCCACCCATGCGACCTCAGAAATGCAAGAACTATCTCTGTATGAGACTTTGCATTCTGAAAACTTGACGCTTGTATCAGAATGTCGTCTAGGTACGGAGCCACCGCTATGCCTCGTGGTCTTAGTACCGCCAGAAGTGAGCCCAGAATCTTCGTAAAAATTCTCTGGGCTGTGGCTAAGCCGAAGGGAAGAGCCACAAACTGGTAATGCCTGTCTAGAAAGGCAAACCTTAGGTACTGATAATGATCTTTGTGAATCGGTATGTGAAGGTAAGCATCCTTTAAGTCCACTGTGGTTATATATTGACCCTCTTGGATCATGGGTAGGATGGTTCGAATGGTTTCCATCTTGAACGATGGTACCCTTAGGAATTTGTTTAAGATCTTTAAGTCCAAGATTGGTCTGAAGGTTCCCTCTTTTTTGGGAACCACAAATAGATTTGAGTAAAATCCTTGTCCCTGTTCCGATCGCGGAACTGAGTGGATCACTCCCATGATTAAGAGGTCTTGTACACATTGTAGGTTTGTTGATAACCTCGAAAGATGGAACCTCCCTTGTGGAGGAGAGGTTTTGAAATCCAGAAGGTATCCCTGAGATATAATCTTCAACGTCCAGGGATCCTGCACATCTCTTGCCCAAGCCTGGGCGAAGAGAGAAAGTCTGCCCCCCACTAAATCCGTCTCCGGATAGGGGGCCCTGTCTTCATGCTGTCTTAGGGGTGGAAGTAGGCTTTCTGGCCTGCTTGCCCTTGTTCCATGACTGGTTGCCTTTCCAACCCTGTCTGTAACGAGCAGTAGTTCCTTCCTGTTTTGGAGCGGAGGAAGTTGATGCTGCTCCTGCCTTGAAGTTACGAAAGGCACGAAAATTAGACTGTTTGGCCTTTGGTTTGGCCCTGTCCTGAGGAAGGGCGTGGCCCTTACCTCCCGTAATGTCAGCAATAATTTCCTTCAAGCCGGGCCCGAATAAGGTCTGCCCTTTGAAAGGAATGTTAAGTAGCTTAGACTTGGAAGTTACATCCGCTGACCAGGATTTAAGCCAGAGCGCTCTGCGCGCCTGTATGGCGAATCCGGAATTTTTAGCCGTAAGTTTGGTTAGATGTACTACAGCATCTGAAACAAACGCATTAGCTTGCTTAAGGGTTCTAACTTTGCTCAAAGCCTCATCCAATGGCTCTGTGCGAATCGCCTCTTCCAGAGACTCAAACCAGAATGCCGCTGCAGCCGTGACAGGCGCAATGCATGCAAGAGGCTGCAAAATAAAACCCTGTTGAACAAACATTTTCTTAAGATAACCCTCTAACTTTTTATCCATTGGATCTGAGAAAGCACAGCTATCCTCCACCGGGATAGTGGTACGCTTGGCTAAAGTAGAAACTGCTCCCTCCACCTTAGGGACCGTCTGCCATAAGTCTCGTGTGGTGGCGTCTATAGGAAACATTTTTCTGAATATCGGGGGAGGGGAAAAAGGCACACCGGGTCTATCCCACTCCTTACTAATAATTTCTGTAAGTCTTTTTGGTATAGGAAAGACGTCAGTACACACCGGTACCGCATAGTATCTATCCAACCTACACAATTTCTCTGGGATTGCCACCGTGTCGCAATCATTCAGAGCCGCTAATACCTCCCCTAGTAACACACGGAGGTTCTCAAGCTTAAATTTAAAATTTGAAATTTCTGAATCCGGTCTCCCCGGATCAGAACCATCACCGACAGAATGAAGCTCACCGTCCTCATGTTCTGCAAATTGTGACGCAGTATCAGACATGGCTCTCGTGTCATCAGCGCGCTCTGTCCTTAACCCAGAGCTATCGCGCTTGCCCCTCAATTCGGGCATATTATATAAAACTTCTTTCATAACATTAGCCATATCATGTAAAGTGATTTGTAAGGGCCTAGATGTACTTGGCGTCTCAATCCTACGCATCTCCCGAGCGGGAGACGCAGGTACTGACACATGAGGAGAGTTAGGCGGCATAACTTCCCCCTCGTTGTCTGGTGATAGTTTCTCTATCGGTACAGATTGACTTTTATTCAAAGCAATATCAATACAATTGGTACACATCGTTCTATTGGGCTCCACATTGGCTTTTGAACATGATGAACAAGCAGTTTCCTCTGAATCAGACATGTTTAAACAGACTTAGCAATGAAACTAGCAAGCTTGGAAATCACTTTCAATAAGTTTACAAGCAATAGAAAAAACGCTGCAGCGCTTCAAAAATACAGATATAATTAAACAATTCTTAACAAGAAGTGTAATATTAGCAGAGGATTGCACCCATTAGCAAAAGGATGACTAACCCCTCAATACCCAAAACGGATAAAACGGATATCAATTAAGATTTAACGCTTTTAATCACAGTCAAGCACACTGTCACAGATCTGCTGTGACTGATTACCGCCCTCAAATGAATTTTGCAGACCCCTGAGCTCTCTAGAGACGTCCTGGATCAAGGAGGAAGAAGCAGGAAGACTGTGCTAGAATTATAACTGCGCAACAAGGCGCTAAAACAAGGTCCCTCCCACTCCTATCACAACAGTGGGAGCCCTGATATAACGGTTTCCATGCAGAAAATATATGTCAGCCATGTGGAAAAAAATCATGCCCAAAGAGATTTATCACCAAAGTACCTCACAAAAACGAATAACATGCCAGTAAACGTTTTATTAAAAAATAACATTTTACAATGTCATGCAAAGTTATCACTAAGCCTGCTACCAGTCGCTACCACTGCAGATAAGGCTTAAGTATTATTTCAGTTTTAACAGTATTTTCTCAGTCAAATTCTAGTCCCTAGAAAATAACTTGACTGCGCATACATTTATCAGCCTGATACCAGTTGCCACTACTGCATTTAAGGCTGTACTTACATCATACGGTAACAGCAGTATTTTCTTAGTCAATTCCATTCCCAGAAAATAATGTACTGCACATACCTCATTTGCGGAGGACCCCGCATGCTATTCCCAGTTTCTGAAGTTACCCCACTCCTCAGAATGTCAAGAACAGCCAGTGGATCTTAGTTACGCCTGCTAAGATCATAGAAAAAAACGCAGGCAGTTTCTTCTTCCAAATACTGCCTGAGATAGGAAAACAGCACACTCCGGTGCTATTTAAAATAACAAACTTTTGATTGAAGAATAGTTAAGTAACAACTCCAGCTCCTCTCGCGACCTCCTTCTTTGTTGAGGGTTGCAAGAGAATGACTGGGTATGACATGTGAGGGGAGGAGCTATATAGCAGCTCTGCTTGGGTGATCCTCTTGCAACTTCCTGTTGGGAAGGAGAATATATCCCATAAGTAATGGATGACCCGTGGACTGAACACACTTAACAAGAGAAAACACAATTTATGCTTACCTGATAAATTTATTTCTCTTGTGGTGTATCCAGTCCACGGATCATCCATTACTTGTGGGATATTCTCATTCCCAACAGGAAGTTGCAAGAGGACACCCACAGCAGAGCTGTAATATAGCTCCTCCCCTAACTGTCATAGCCAGTCATTCGACCGAAAACAAGCCGAGAAAGGAGGAACCATAGGGTGTAGTGGTTACTGTAGTTTAAATTTAAAAATTACCTGCCATAAAATGACAGGGCGGGCCGTGGACTGGATACACCACAAGAGAAATAAATTTATCAGGTAAGCATAAATTGTGTTTTCTCTTGTAAGGTGTATCCAGTCCACAGATCATCCATTTCTTGTGGGATACCAATACCAAAGCTAAAGTACACGGATGAAGGGAGGGACAAGGCAGGAACTTAAATGGAAGGAACCACTGCCTGTAAAACCTTTCTCCCAAATATAGCCTCCGAAGAAGCAAAAGTATCAAATTTGTAAAATTTTGAAAAAGTATGAAGCGAAGACCAAGTCGCCGCCTTGCAAATCTGTTCAACAGAAGCCTCATTTTTAAAGGCCCAAGTGGAAGCCACAGCTCTAGTGGAATGAGCTGTAATCCTTTCAGGAGGCTGCTGTCCAGCAGTCTCATAGGCTAAGCGGATTAAGCTTCTTAGCCAAAAAGAAAAAGAGGTTGCCAAAGCCTTTTGACCTCTCCTCTGTCCAGAGTAGACAACAAACAAAGCAGATGTTTGACGAAAATCTTTGTAGCTTGTAAGTAAAACTTTAAAGCACAGACCAGGTCCAGATTGTGGAACACAAGGATGGAACCACAATCTCTTGATTGATATTCTTGTTAGATACCACCTTAGGTAAGAACCCAGGTTTGGTACGCAGGACTACCTTATCCGTATGAAAAATCAGATAAGGAGAATCACATTGTAAGGCAGATAGCTCAGAGACTCTACGAGCCAAGGAAATAGCTACCAAAAAAAAAAAAAGAACTTTCCAAGATAAAAGTTTGATATCTATGGAATGAAGAGGTTCAAACGGAACTCCTTGAAGAACCTTAAGAACCAAGTTTAATCTCCATGGTGGAGCAACAGGTTTAAACACAGGCTTGATTCAAACTAAAGCCTGACAAAATGCCTGAACGTCTGGAACATCTGCCAGACGCTAGTGCAAAAGAATAGACAGAGCAAAAATCTGTCCCTTTAAGAAACTAGCAGACAATCCTTTTTCCAAACCTTCTTGGAGAAAAGATAAAATCCTAGGAATCCTGACCTTACTCCATGAGTAACCTTTGGATTCACACCAATAAAGATATCTACGCCATACCTTATGGTAAATTTTCCTGGTGACAGGCTTTCGTGCCTGTATTAAGGTATCAATAACTGACTCGGAGAAGCCACGCTTTGATAAAATCAAGCATTCAATCTCCAGGCAGTCAGCCTCAGAGAAATTAGATTTGGATGGTTGAAAGGACCCTGAAGTAGAAGGTCCTGTCTCAGAGGCAGAGACCATGGTGGAAAGGATGACATGTCCACTAGAACTGCATACCAGGTCCTGCGTGGCCACGCAGGTGCTATCAGAATCACCGATGCTCTCTCCTGCTTGATCTTGGCAATCAGTCAAGGGAGCAGAGGAAACGGTGGAAACACATAAGCCAGGTTGAAAGACCAGGGCGCTGCTAGAGTATCTATCAGTATCGCCTTGGGATCCCTGGACCTGGATCCGTAACACGGAAGCTTGGCGTTCTGGCGAGACGCCATGAGATCCAGTTCTGGTTTGCCCCAACGGAGAATCAGTTGTGCAAATACCTCCGGATGGAGTTCCCACTCTCCCGGATGAAAAGTCTGACGACTTAGAAAATCCGCCTCCCAGTGCTCTACACCTGGGATATGGATAGCTGATAGGTGGCAAGAGTGAATCTCTGCCCAGTGAATTATTTTTGAAACTTCTAACATCTCTAGGGAACTTCTTGTTCCCCCTCGATGGTTGATGTAAGCTACAGTCGTGATGTTGACCGACTGAAATCTGATGTACCTCAGAGTTGCTAACTGAGGCCAAACCTGAAGAGCCTTGAATATCGCTCTTAGTTCCAGAATATTTATTGGAAGGAGAGACTCCTCCTGAGTCCACGATCCCTGAGCCTTCAGGGAGTTCCAGACTGCACCCCAACCTAGAAGGCTGGCATTTGTTGTTACAATAGTCCAATCTGGCCTGCGAAGGTCATACCTTTGGACAGATGGACCCGAGATAGCCACCAGGGAAGAGGATCTCTGGTCTCTTGGTCCAGATTCAGTTGAGGGGCCAAATCTGTGTAATCCCCGCTCCACTGACTGAGCCTGCATAGTTGCAGCGGTCTGAGATGTAAGCGTACAAACGGCACTATGTCCATTGCCGCTACCATTAAGCCGATTACTTCCATACACTGAGCCACCAAAGGGCGTGGAATGGAATGAAGAACCTGACAGGAATTTAGAAGCTTTGATAACCTGGACTCCGTCAAGGTAAATTTTCATTTCTACAGAATCTATCAGAGTCCCTAGAAAGGAAACTCTTGAGAGTGGGGATAGAGAACACTTTTCCTCGTTCACACCCATGCGACCTCAGAAATGCCAGTACTACGTCCGTATGAGACTTGGCAATTTGGAAGTTTGACGCCTGTATCAGGATGTCGTCTAAATAAGGGGCTACTGCTATGCCCCGCGGCCTTAGGACCGCCAAAAGCGACCCTAGAACCTTTGTAAAGATTCTTGGGGCTGTAGCTAATCCAAAGGGAAAAGCTACAACTGGTAATGCCTGTCTTGAAAGGCAAACCTGAGAAACCGATGATGATCTTTGTGTATCGGAATGTGAAGATAAGCATCCTTTAGATCCACTGTAGTCATATATTGACCCTCCTGGATCAGTGGTAGGATGGTACGAATAGTTTCCATCTTGAACAACGGAACTTTGAGGAATTTGTTTAAGATCTTTAGATCCAAAATCGGTCTTAAGGTTCCCTCTTTTTTGGGAACCACAAACAGATTTGAGTAAAAACCCTGTTCCTGTTCCTCCTTTGGAACTGGATGGATCACTCCCATAACTAGGAGGTCTCGTACACAGTGTAAGAATGCCTCACTCTTTATCTGGTTTGCAGATAATTGTGAAAGGTGAAATCTCCCTTTTGGGGGGGAAGCTTTGAAGTCCAGAAGATATCCCTGGGATATCAGGGAACGCCCAGGGATCCTGAACATCTCTTGCCCACGCCTGGGCGAAGAGTGAAAGTCTGCCCCCTACTAGATCCGTTACCGTATAGGGGGTTGTTCCTTCATGCTGTCTTAGAGGCAGCAGCAGGCTTTTTGACCTGCTTACCTTTTTTCCAGGTCTGGTTTGGTCTCCAGACCGTCTTGGATTGAGCAAAAGTTCCCTCTTGTTTATTATTAGAGGAAGTTGATGCCGCACCTGCCTTGAAGTTTCGAAAGGCACGGAAATTAGACTGTTTGGCCCTAGATTTGGACCTGTCCTGAGGAAGGGCACAACCTTTTCCTCCCGTGATATCAGCAATAATCTCCTTCAAACCAGGCCCGAATAGGGTCTGCCCCTTGAAGGGAATGTTAAGTAGCTTAGATTTTAAAGTCACGTCAGCTGACCATGATTTAAGCCATAGCGCTCTGTGCGCCTGTATAGCAAAACCAGGATTCTTAGCCGTTAGTTTATTCAAATGAACAATGGCATCAGAAATAAAATAATTGGCTAGCTTAAGTGCTCTAAGTTTGCCAAGTATGTCATCCAATGGAGTCTCTACCTGTAAAGCCTCTTCCAGAGACTCAAACCAGTACGCCGCAGCAGCAGTGACAGGGGCAATGCATGCAATGGGCTGTAGGATAAAACCTTGTTGAATAAATATTTTCTTAAGGTAACCTTCTAATTTTTTTATCTATTGGCTCTAAAAAAGCACAACTGTCCTCGACAGGGATAGTAGTACGCTTTGCTAGAGTAGAAACTGCTCCCTCCACCTTAGGGACTGTCTGCCATAAGTCCCGTGTGGTGGCGTCTATTGGAAAACATTTTTTTAAAAATAGGAGGGGAATAGAACGGCACACCTGGTCTATCCCATTCCTTATTAATAATTTCTGTAAACCTTTTAGGTATTGGAAAAACATCAGTACACACCGGCACTGCAAAGCATTTATCCAGTCTACAAAATTTCTCTGGCACTGCAATGGTATCCCAGTCATTCAGAGCAGCTAAAACCTCCCTAAGTAACACGCGGAGGTGTTCAAGCTTAAATTTAAATGTAGAAATATTAGAATCAGGTATCTTTCCTGAGTCATTAACATCACCCACTGACTGAAGCTCTCCTTCCTCAGCTTCTGCATATTGTGAGGCAGTATCAGACATGGTTCTCATGCTCTGCATTTTGTCTCACCCCAGAGCTATCTCGCTAACCTCTAAGTTCAGGTAGTCTGGCTAATACCGCTGACAGTGTATTATCCATGACTGCCGCCATGTCTTGTAAAGTAAACACTATGGGCGCCCTAGATGTATTTGGCGCCATTTGAGCGTGAGTCCCTTGGGCGGTAGTCAAAGGGTCTGACACGTGGGGAGAGTTAGTCGGAATAACTTTCCCCTCGTCAGATTCCTCTGGTGATAATTTTTTTAAAAACAGAATATGATCTTTATTGCATAAAATGAAATCAGTACATTTGGTACACATTCTAAGAGGGGGTTCCACCATGGCTTTTAAACATAATGAACAAGGAGTTTCTTCTATGTCAGACATGTTTATACAGACTAGCAATGAGACTAGCAAGCTTGGAAAACACTTTAAATCAAGTTAACAAGCAAATATAAAAAACGGTACTGTGCCTTTAAGAGAAACAAATTTTGTCAGAATTTGAAAAACAGTGAAAAAATGCAGTAAATCAAATGAAATTTTTACAGTGTATGTAATAGGCTAGCAGAGCATTGCATCCACTTGCAAATGGATGATTAACCCCTTAGTTCAAAAAACGGATCCAAAAAACGAAATAGACGTTTTTTGGGGTTTTTTTGTTTTGTTTTTTTACAGTCACAACCAACTGCCACAGCAAGCTGTGGTCCTACCTTCCCCAATAAACGACTTTGGAAAGCCTTTGAGCCCTTTAGAGATGTCCTATAGCATACAGGGGACTCCTGAGGGAAGCTGGATGTCACAGTTTGTAATTTTAACTGCACCAACTGTAACTTTTATACTATAACAGTGGAAAGCCTCAGTAAAACTGTTTCTAGTCAAAATTTAAGCCAGCCATGTGGAAAAAACTAGGCCCCAATAAAGTTTTATCACCAATGCATATATAAAAATGATTAAACATGCCAGCAAACGTTTATATTGCAATATCATAAGGGTATTACCCCTGGGAGTAAGCATGATACCAGTCATTATTAAATTACTGTATTCAGGCTTAATTTACATTAATCCGGTATCAGCAGCATTTTCTAGTGTTTTCCATCTCTAGAAAAAAATATAACTGCATATACCTGATAGCAGAATAAACTGCACGCCATTCTCTCGCTGAAGTTACCTCATCTGTGTAATCCCCTCAGACATATGTGAGAATAGCAATGGATCTTAGTTACAACCTGCTAAGATCATAGAAACCTCAGACAGATTCTTCTTCTATTTACTGCCTGAGATAAAATAGCACAACTCCGGTACTATTTAAAAATAACAAACTTTTGATTGAAGAAAATAAACTAACTATATTTAACCACTCTCTCCTACAACATCCTAGCTTGTTGAGAGTTGCAAGAGAATGACTGGCTATGACAGTTAGGGGAGGAGCTATATTACAGCTCTGCTGTGGGTGTCCTCTTGCAACTTCCTGTTGGGAATGAGAATATCCCACAAGTAATGGATGATCCGTGGACTGGATACACCTTACAAGAGAAAGAAATGTTATAAAATCAATCTTGCAAACGACAACCTGTTAGATTTAGAGGCAACGTTGTACAGTTTTTTCAAGACCTCTCCACAAGAACTCTACAGACAAGAAAAGAGTTTCTTCCTCTCACAACCACACTCCGCAACAAAAAGATCCCGTACAGATGGGGCTTCCCAGTCCATTTAATGGTAATACAGAATTACCGTCGCTACACCTGCCACTCACCTGACGACATTTCATCTTTCTGCAAAGAACTGGGTATAGATCAACCCTCAACAACATCCTCTGCTCTCCCTCCTACTTCAGCACTACCCAAGAGACCAAAATCTAACTCCATGAGATGGCAGACTAAGATGCTACGAAAAACCTCTGACCACAAACAAACTGGAGGTCGCAGCGAGGAAACTTCGCAGGAATCACCCGGTCGCCTCAACTCTGAGGATGACTGAAAACACAACCTTTTAATTTGCTACTAACATTGAAATGTACTGGTTGTTTCTATGGACATACCTAAGAGTCACCTGTTCCCAGGAGGGTAAGAATCTAAGTCAAGTAACACTGACTAATTATATCGTAATGACCAGCTTCCATCCATTGATAAAACACAATTGAAAGATCTTAACTCACCTATTACCCCACAAGAAGTCACATTTGCGATACAGGAGTTAAAATCGGGGAAAAGTCCAGGCCCCGATGGATTCTCCGCAAGGTATTACCAGACGTTTCGAAACACTATCATACCACACTTAACAAAGCTATTTAATTCTATAATAGATGGAGAGCAATTTCCTCCTTCCATGTTGGAGGCACATGTGGTTGTGCTCCCAAAACCGGGTAAGCCAGCAACAACACCTTCTAACTTTCGGCCCATCTCATTGTTGAATCTGGATATTAAACTTTACGCGAAAATCCTGGCCACTCGTTTGAACAAAATTATCCCTGACATTATACATACGAACCAAGCAGGTTTTACCCCCCGCAGAGAAGCCCGAGACAACACCATTAAAATACTAAATATTATTGAATATGCTACAACTAATCATATCCCCTCCATAATTTTATCACTAGACGCTGAAAAGGCGTTTGATCGCCTTAGCTGGCCTTTTCTAACACAGACCTTGAAAAAGTTTGGATTTGATGACCAATTCACCCATATGATCTTTGCACTATACAATAATCCAACGGCCAAAATAAAATTAAACGACTCCCTATCCCTCCCTTTCCATATAAATAACGGTACTAGACAAGGCTGCCCGCTTTCCCCAACATTGTTTATCCTAGCAATGGAAATCCTTGCAGTATATATCAGAACCACACCCTCGATCAATGGTATCTCCATTGGACAGCAAGAATATAAGGCATCCTTATACGCGGATGACATTATCCTCACACTCACGAACATTCCCTCTTCCATTCCACCATTGATACTTCTATTTCAAGAATATGGGATGCTGTCCAACTTTCGTATTAACCATACAAAATCAGAATTCATTAACTTAGGGACACCCCAAGAGGACCTATGTATATTAAACTTACATAAATTCAAATATCAACCAATAGCAATCAAATATCTAGGGATCTTGATCTCCCCCCGCTTACAAGAATTAGTCCCTCTAAATTTCAATTCCCTGAAATCCCACGTCAGCGCCACACTACACTCCTGGGCCAACAAACCAATCTCCTGGTTGGGTAGGATAAACGCTATTAAAATGGTGATACTCCCTAAAATTTTATATGTCATGCAGGCACTGCCCATCCCTATCCCTGACTCCACTATCTACTCCCTACAGAAGCTTATCAATGCATACATCTGGAGCCATAAGCGTCCCCGGATTGCTACGCAAACTTTATATCGCCCCAAGCTAGGAGGGCTTGGAGTGCCCAATGTGCTATTATATTGCTACGCTACCTTTCTTACCAGGATAGTGGATTGGAGTAGACATGCACAACACAAAGAGTGGGTGGGTTTAGAGCAGGAAATTGCAAAAGAAGGCCAATTGGGAGGGAGATGTTGGCTCACAACAATAAAACGTGAAAAGAATAATACAGAACTCCCATTTTTAGTTAAAGAAACGCTTAATGTATGGGGTAAAATCTTAAGAGGATACAAATCTATTTCTACAACTCATTCGCCCCTAACACCTTTCATAGGCAATCCTGAAACTCCATACCAACCATCCCCTCGTCACAGCAATAATCCCACCCTTACCCAGGTACTACCTCACTACTCACTTATACAAAATGGTAAATTAAAGCCCAAGGAAGAACTGTCTGACATAATGGGACTGGCTATAAATAACTGGCTCACATACCACCAACTAGCACACTATTTCGCAACTCACGCAGAGAGACATAACCTGACCCGACCCCTAACTCCATTTGAATCCTTATGCTACCTACCTTTTCCGATAACGGGCATCCTATCCACATCACATAAACTACTAATCACACACCGATCACTTCACCCCCCATCTTACACCGTGAGTTGGGAGAGAGAATTAAGTGAACAACAATCACCTAAGACATGGAAAACAATTTATAAACACATGAGCTCATCTGCTTCCTCTATGAATATAACAGAAATGAATATGAAACTTCTCTGTAGATGGCACTACACCCCAGACAAACTGGGAAGACTGTTCCCAGGCTCCAGCACTAATTGTTGGAGAGGATGTACAGAAAGAGGCACCTTCCTCCATATCTGGTGGTCATGCCCGATCGCACAATCTTATTGGTCAGACATTAGGGAGGAAATAAAATTAGTGATAGGAACGCTTCCCCCATTCACTCCATGGACCTTTATTTTTAACTACCTGCCACAGACATCATGCTCATTGAGACTTAAACTCCTTACTGTAATGATCAATACGGCTAAAAGATACATCCCATACTATTGGAAACAACCTAATTTACCATCTATACAATTCTGGCGAGATAGAGTTTCCACTGCTATAGATATGGAACAATACCACTACACAAAACAACATAAAATGGAAGAATTCTTATCCATTCGTCTACTTTGGGAAGAATATCTCTACTCCTTGAAACCCATTGCAGTATCAAATACATGTAATTAGGACCTAGGCACGTACACACACATAACAAACTAGACCTTCTTATTGATATTTCATAGTCACTGAAAGACAGACATATTCTGGACCTGTTTTCTTTTCTTTTTCTTCTTTTTTCTTTTTGGATTTTTGTTGTGTGAATTGTTATAACTTATATTAAGAGAGATCAAGTTGTTTGTCCAATATTGGCTGGAAGAGTTACGACATGTTTACCGAAGAATAATCTTCATTTTCTGAGCACCACAAAAAGTGTAATTACTGCTGATTATACTCTGTTTTATAATGGCGCTACTGTTTGTTCTTATCCACCGTGATCAAACTGTGTTGCTACTGTGTATTGTACATTTTAACTTGATACAATAAAGGTTTTAAAATTAAAAAAAAAAAAAAAAGAAGAAGAATCATCTTGGGCAATCTTATTCAATGTGGCAGTACTGTCCATACTTTGCTTGGACGCTATGACACAATTTGCACAAACATTAATTGGGGGAACCACCTTGGCTTTCATACACACAGAGCATAAGCCATCTGAAGGTATAGACATGTTAGACATAATTTGGCAGGCTAATAATGCAATAAAAGCGTTTTTAAAGAAAAGCGTTACTGTCCCTTTAAATAATAAACAGGCACACTTTATTTCTGATATATTGAAAAACAATGAAGGCAATGTCCGATTTTTACAAAATTTTTACCCCAGAGTCCTAATGCCCTGAAAGTATTGCACACCAAGTTTCAAGACTTTAAACCTTAAAATGAGCAAACCGGAGCTATTTGTTCAATTAGACAGGCACACTTTATTTCTGATATATTGAAAAACAATGAAGGCAATGTCCGATTTTTACAAAATTTTTACCCCAGAGTCCTAATGCCCTGAAAGTATTGCACACCAAGTTTCAAGACTTTAAACCTTAAAATGAGCAAACCGGAGCTATTTGTTCAATTAGACAATTTTAGTACACTACAATCACAGCCACAGCCTTGCTGCGGCTTTTTACCTTCCCTGAGAGTTATTCAGCAATGAAATAAACCTTCCAGAGTCTGTTTTAGGATGCCACAGGACCCCTCACATGAAGCTGCATGCACTGCCATGAAAGTAAACTGCGCAATTGAGGCGCGAAAACGGGGCCTCCTTCCTCTGCATACCAGAGTTAAGGGGCCTTCCTGACTGAAATAGCCGTCTAACTCAATGCCAGGCGATAAAAAACGTTCCCAAAGTGCTTTTAAGTGCACAAAACACTCTAAATGCCATTAAAATATGAAATAAAACTATCGATTTAGCCCACAATAGTGTCAACCAGTGTATAGCCCATTTGTAAGCCTTAATCTGTTATGAGTCTGAGAAAATGGCTTACTTATCCCTTAAGGGAAAAATGACAGTCTTCTACCATTAGCATGTCTTGTTAGAAATATGACTGATCATACCTTGAGCAGAAAAGTCTGCAAACTGTTCCCCCCAACTGAAGTTCTCTGGGCTCAACAGTCCTGCGTGGGAACAGCAATTGATTTTAGTTACTGCTGCTAAAATCATATTCCTCTTTAAACAGAACTCTTCATCCTTTTCTGTTTTAGAGTAAATAGTACAAACAGGCACTATTTTAAAATACCAAACTCTTGATAGAAGAATAAAAAACTACAACTAACACCACATACTCTTTACCATCCCCGTGGAGATGCTACTTGGTCAGAGCGGCAAAGAGAATGACTGGGGGCGGAGCCAGAGGGGGAGCTATATGGACAGCTCTTGCTGGGTGCTCTCTTTGCCATTTCCTGTAGGGGAAGAGAATATCTCACAAGTAAGGATGAAGCCGTGGACCGGACACACCAATGTTGGAGAAACTGACTTTAGCAATTTGTAGAGAACATACCAGTCAAATCTGCTAGTGCGGTACTGACAGTCGCGCTAGTAGTTGAAAGGCAGCCGGGCAGAAAGGGGGGAAAAAAGTATTTTTAACATGCTCGTTATGTCACTTTCCAGCTACATGCAGTACCACTCAAAGCGCTATAGGTTGAAGGGTGGCAGAATTAAATATACTTAGCCAATCGTAACCCCACATATGATGAAGTAAATAAAAAAAAAAAGCTCAATTATATATATATTTTTTCCCTTAGGGGAAAATAAGTCAATACTGTACATACAGTTTTTCAAAGATAATATCCCTATTTTTTTCTACCTGGTGATAGAAAAATATTTTCTAAAGTTAAAGCCTTTTTATTAATGTTCAAGTCCCAAATAGTAAGCAGCTTGCAAAGCATTTAAATTGGGACCTCTGTCTGCAATGCATGTGAGCCTACAATAACACTATTTATATTGCCTTTTTACACAAGATATATACACATTACATGCAGATATGCACGGTCGACTAAAGTTTCTTGCGGGCTGGTAAGTTTTGTGATTTACTCGCCTGATGGGCGAGGGGAGTTTTTTGGTATTCATAGGCCCTGCACAGTATTAAAATATATAACATGGATCCATGTGTACAATGAGCTCTAAATGTATCTATATAAAAACATATAAAAACAGTACAATAAATAAAATACAATATAATGGAAATGATAAACGGACCACATTAGTGGTATGATTGGTTAGTCCCAAAAAGAGAAGTCTGTGATAAAAGTCTATAATAAATACGTTTAGAATCCTAAAGTGATGTCATGTCGCAGGTAAATGAATTCGCTATGCAAAAATATCATCAATCCGATGCCTTAAAAATAGTGATGAAAGTGCAAAAGTGAAAAATGAAAATAGAATCCAAAAAATATCAAAATATCAAAATTTATATCAAAATATGAAATTTATTAAAAAAAAAAAATTAAAATATCAAAGTGTTAAAGTGTAAAAAATGTCTTAGATAGTGATTCCAAAAGTAGGGTGATAGGAAATCCTACTGGAGGATGTTGATTTTCTTAAAGGAGATCCTCCTGTGTGATAGTGTGAAACCTAAAAATAAAAAGGTACAATAGTGCAATAACTCTAAGGACTTCTAATAAACAAGAAATAGGCTTACCATATATTGTCAACGCGTTTCGTACCTAAACATGGGTCTTTCTCAAGACTAAATATGATGTAATGGTAGCCTATTTATATCCTATACTGACCAATGGTTAGTGAATCATTTTGGCGCCAAAGTGATTGCCTAACCTTCTATGGGGATGTGCTTCCTGTCAGGTGACCCTTGTGTTTCCTGTCACGTGACCCTTATGTTTACACCAGAAGTGGCCCTTTCATTATTAAACTTTCAAATATTTCAAACAATTGGTTTATTGCCTTTCTATTATATCAATTTGGTCTTCGTCAATACGTGTGTATAGATATAAGAGGATTAAAATATATGTTAAAAGGAATGATCGATCCTTATATTGTGTATTGTAAGTGATGTCACCTGCGTCTCGTCACTTCCATCCTGTTCTCATTGAAAATTTTGTGACCGGAAGTAGCGCATGATGTTAATAGCGTCATATCCCTCTATATCTCGTACATATACATATTCCTATAGGTGGGCGTATAGATTCAAATAGGGAAGGCGGAGTCAGACAAGAATCATATGTGTATTTGCAAACAAGTAAGCAAAAACCTTAAATAGAGAGCTGAGATTTCATTTTAGTACAGATCATGATGTAGTGTTATGTGCGGAAATACAAAAAGCTAAAAACTAGTCTTAGTATTGAGATGAAATTTTATTACGTATACTGCAATTGAAATAAAAAATAAATAAATAAAAATGGAGAATAAAAACTGTCAATCTCTTTGGAAGGTGAATGTAGTGTAGCACAGCAACAGCATAAATAAAAACATAAATAAAAGCATTAAAGGGACATTATACACTCATTTTTTCTTTGCATAAATGTCTTGTAGATGATCTATTTATATAGCCCATAAAGTTTAAAAAAAAAAAAAATCTTTAGTTTTGCTTATTTTTAAATAACATTGCTCTGATTTTCAGACTCCTAACCAAGCCCCAAAGTTTTATGTGAATACTGTCAGCTACCTTCTCCAGCTTGCTCCTGTTTGTTTAAAGGGTCTTTTCATATGCAAAAGAAGGGGGAGGGGGGGAGTGTCTTATTTGCCACTTGCAATGGGCTTTCCAGCTACCTTTTCAACAGAGCCAAACTGACAGCTTCTAAGTTTTTAAACAGTTTTATACTGGATTTTTATATCAGTATCTGTGCATCTTATTCTTTATAGTAGTGTCTATTACATGCAGTTATATGAAAATGAGTGTATACTGTTGCTTTAATAAAAGCATTAAAGGATAATCTAAAATATAGAAAACCTAAGTAAGATCTCTTACATAAACATGGCCAAAGGTGCAATATGGAAAATGTATTAGTAGAGTGAAGGTCTACTAATACAGAAAAGAACTGGCTCCGTTAACATCTCTTCTCATAGAAAATCCAGTATATATGGGGTTATCCTTTACACCTCTCTCCCTTACATGAGGGGAAGAGAATCACCTGCAGGAACAATCTGGGAGTTATCTCAATTTGTGCTGCACTAAATACTTGCTGGGACGGGGGAAATTTCCCTGACTCAACTAAAGATAATCTCTCAACAACTACTCAGAAACTTTAAAGAACTCAGTGGCATGTGGTAACTGAGAAAAGGCATAGGTGAAAGCTTCAGGAACCTCCAACTCTGGCTCCTACTCCCGAAGAGGGCGTTTCTTAACTTTATTGCTTTTCTAAACTTTGTCAAGTTTGTAGCTTAATTTTTTTTTTTGCAGATGGAAAGTTAAGTTGATGCTTTGAACATTTTCCCATATGATTGTTTATTACTGATATTTTTGCTTTGAGGGCCTTCTAACCTCCATTTTTGCCTCTATAGCACCAATACTAGGGCCACATTCACCATATATTATTATGCTTTACCTCAGGAGTTACTAAACTTATTTTACTCCCTCTAATGCAGGGTTCTTCAAACTTTTTTTTCCCAAGACCCAGCGCAATGATATCACATACAACCCTGTTTTTATACTTCCGGTCTGAAAATGTCATAAGTAATATACAACAAGATAGCTGCAATTTTTAGCAAGTGACTAAAATGTGTGTGTACTTTATTCCTGATTACAGTCAAATTTGAAAGTGTTGTGAAAGTTAATAACACAATAACACACACACTCTCATATAACACACCCCACACACACTCATATACAACTCACACACAGACCCCACGCACTCTCATATAACACACACATACCACACACACTCCCATACAAAACACACACAGACCACAAACACTCTCATGCAACACACACACACAAGTCACACACAAGTCACGACCCAGTAAACATGGTGTTGCGACCTAGTAATGGGCCCCGACCCATGGTTTGAAGAACCCTGCTCTATTGTATGGCTAGGAAGCCCAGGGTGGCTTCTCAACCTTACAATATTTGACGTACCCAATCTTTAAGTCCTGCCACTTGGATAGCTTTTAGTGGGTACATTCTCTACCAATGCTACACTTGAGATGCCTAATAGATATCACAATTAAATGTTTACTTGGTTCTCACTACTTCTTAAGATTCTATTAACTGGAGTGATATCTGTTCCAAGTTGTTTGGCTAATCCTAGGAGCTATTAACCCTGGACTGCAACTCCCATTGTAAAACTTGTTATCTGGCTTCTTATTATACTCTTTCCAGATGCTTCTTTATTTTTCTTTATTTTCTCTTTGGCCTTTCTAATATATCTATAAATCTGCATTCTTTTCTTTTTTTTCTGTCTCAAATTAGTTTTATATTTTCTTACACGTACAGATACATGTGTATAATCTCCCTGTGCTACAATTAAAATTGAAGTTATATCGTCCATGATTTGTAATGTCCTACTGATGACATTTGCATGATCCAACTTGATTGGATCTCTCCTGCTGATTAGATGTAACCGCTGTTTTCAAGCTCCTTGTTCACAGCATGAGGTGAGGTCATTCCTGACTGCTCTTATTATGTATTTTCCCCTTTTACGGTCTCATGATGAGTTCACATAATGTGCCTACATCTCCCCACCGACAACTCACCTTAATCACTCAAAATATCAAAGGGTTTTTAATCACCACACAAACACTCTATAGCCTTTATAAGAAAGGCAGGGATATTGTAATGATACAAAAGGCACATTTTAGGAATACTTCCTCGCCTGTTTTATCTAAACATTAATATCCACGACAATTCTTTAGTTCTAGCACAGTTAAGAAAAATGGGGTGACCATCTAATTTAGAAAACGTATCCCCTTTGAATTCCTCGCATTAGATAAAGACACAAATGGAAAAATACTGATAGTTGTAGGTCTACTGTATGGGAGACCAATTACTTTGGCAAATATTTATGCACCTCATAAAGGTCACATTAATTTCTTCCGGACAGTTGCCACTAAAATTTTAGATATTAGTAAAGGCCCAATTTTTTTTGGAGGGGATTTTTAAATAGTGCTAGACCATCATCTAGATAGTCCATCAGGAAAATATCATATACCAGCTAGAGCCTTGAAATCAGTTTGTGAGTTATTACACTCTCCTCACCTCTTTGACGTTTGGCACATCCATTATCTCTCCCATTGGGATTTCTAAAATATATTTGCTTAGAATATATATTGTGGTTTTTTTATTAATTTGCGGCATCCACTCCTTAAAGAGGGATTGCTCTGCTTAAAACAGTACTTGGAATCAAAAAGCGAGAGATATTGTAAATCTTTGCACTGCATCTTTGCATGCATTGGTAACAATGTATACAGAGTACTTTTCGGGAAAGGCAAATGTAGATACTTGCCTAGATTTTCTATACAATAATTTGATGTCTCTTGTATATACATACATATATATATATATATATATATATATATATATATATATTTATGTGTGTGTGTGTTTGTGCGAACACACATATTTACACATATACACACATAAATACACATATATAGACACATGTATACATACACACACAAATATTTAGACATATTGTATGTATATATATATATATATATATATATATATATATATATATACACTGCTCAAAAAAATAAAGGGAACATTTAAACAACACAATGTAACTCCAAGTCAATCACACTTCTGTGAAATCAAACTGTCCACTTAGGAAGCAACACTAAGTGACAATCAATTTCACATGCTGTTGTGCAAATGGGATAGACAACAGGTGGAAATTATAGGCAATTAGCAAGACACCCCCAATAAAGGAGTGGTTCTGCAGGTGGTGACCACAGACCACTTCTCAGTTCCTATGCTTTCTGGCTGATGTTTTGGTCACTTTTGAATGCTGGCGGTGCTTTCACTCTAGTGGTAGCATGAGACAGAGTCTACAACCCACACAAGTGGCTCAGGTAGTGCAGCTCATCCAGTATGGCACATCAATGCGAGCTGTGGCAAGAAGGATTGCTGTGTCTGTCAGCGTAGTGTCCAGAGCATGGAGGCGCTACCAGGAGACAGGCCACTACATCAGGAGACGTGGAGGAGGCCGTAGGAGGGCAACAACCCAGCAGCAGGACCGCTACCTCCGCCTTTGTGCAAGGAGGAACAGGAGGAGCACTGCCAGAGCCCTGCAAAATTACCTCCAGCAGGCCACAAATGTGCATGTGTCTGCTCAAACGATCAGAAGCAGACACCATGAGGGTGGTATGAGGGCCCGACGTCCACAGGTGGGGGTTGTGCTTACAGCCCAACACCGTGCAGGACGTTTGGCATTTGCCAGAGAACACCAAGATTGGCAAATTCACCACTGGTGCCCTGTGCTCTTCACAGATGAAAGCAGGTTCACACTGAGCACATGTGACAGACGTGACAGAGTCTGGAGACGCCGTGGAGAACGTTCTGCTGTCAGTAATGGTGTGGGGTGGCATTTCTTTGGGGGGCCGCACAGTCCTCCATGTGCTCGCCAGAGGTAGCCTGACTGCCATTAGGTACCGAGATGAGATCCTCAGACCCCTTGTGAGACCATATGCTGGTGCGGTTGGCGGGTTCCTCCTAATGCAAGACAATGCTAGACCTCATGTGGCTGGAGTGTGTCAGCAGTTCCTGCAAGACGAAGGCATTGATGCTATAGACTGGCCCGCCCGTTCCCCAGACCTGAATCCAATTGAGCACATCTGGGACATCATGTCTCGCTCCATCCACCAACGTCACGTTGCACCACAGACTGTCCAGGAGTTGGCAGATGCTTTAGTCCAGGTCTGGGAAGAGAACCCTCAGGAGACCATCCACCACCTCATCAGGAGCATGCACAGGCGTTGTAGGGAGGTCATACAGGCACGTGGAGGCCACACACACTACTGAGCCTTTTGACTTATTTTAAGGACTTTACATCAAAGTTGGATCAGCCTGTAGTGTGTTTTTCCACTTTAATTTTGAGTGTGACTCCAAATCCAGAACTCCATGGGTTGAAACATTTGAATTTCATTTTTTTTAATTTTTGTGTGATTTTGTTGTCAGCACATTCAACTATGTAAAGAACAAAGTATTTCATTAGAATATTTAATTCATTCAGATCTAGGATGTGTTATTTTAGTGTTCCCTTTATTTTTTGGAGCAGTGTATATATATACTGTATATATATAAGGCAAAAAACGAATGCACTCTCAGGTCTTGTTAATGGTTGGTCATAATACAATGTTTATTGACGTTTCGGGGGTTCACACAGACCCCTTCATCTGTGTGAACCCCGAAACGTCAATAAACATTGGTTTATGACCCACCATTAACAAGACCTGAGAGCGCATTTGTTTTTTGTCTTATTCATGTTTTATATGTTTGCACCCAGGCTGCTGACCCAGGAGGGCGGATTTACTTTCAAGATTGCAATATATATATATATATATATATATATATATATATATATATATATATACACACAGGTGGCCCTCGGTTTACGCCAGTTCAATTTGCGCTGTTTCAGAATAACAACCTTTTTTTCAGTCATTTGACTGCTATTGAAAAGCATTGAAAAGCAGTGCACTAATTAAAATAGCCAGTAGGTGGAGCTGTCCGCTTGTGTGGCAGCAAAGTTATGCAATTTAGCAGACTGAAATTAATCTGTGTACACAGAGCAGACCAGACCTATCGAGCAACAAGATCTAGCAGCCACTTCCCTATTATCTTCCTGTCCAGCTGCTGGAGGTGAGGGTAGCTAACTGCCTATTAATCACTCCAGATAGAAATGCATAGAGTAGGTGCAGACTCAATATTATCTAACATGCTAACAATGCAGAGAACTGTTTGCAGAAAAATGCAAGTAAAAAAATGTTTTTGTTCATTAAACTTAGTTTGATGATACAGTCTGTTGTGTGATTATTTAATTAGGTTTATAATGCTGTTTAGTAATTAAAG
Organism: Bombina bombina; assembly: GCF_027579735.1. Lineage (NCBI taxonomy): Eukaryota > Metazoa > Chordata > Amphibia > Anura > Bombinatoridae > Bombina > Bombina bombina. Next base: position 1,060,756,691 of record NC_069501.1, on the reverse strand, counting down.
TCTTCATTTCAAAGCTTTAAAAATAATGTATTAGGTGTTACTTATGACAATTTTGTGAGGGGCCTGGAATCTAACTCCCTCACTTCCCATTGACTTATATTAAAAACTGGGTTTCAATTTACAACGGTTTCAATTTACAACCATTCCTTCTGGAACCTAACCCCGCGTAAACTGATAAACTGAGGGCTACCTGTATATATATATATATATATATATATATATATATATATATATATATATATATATATACAGGTAGCCCTCAGTTTACGTTGGGGTTAGGTTCCAGGAGGAATGGTTGTAAATCGAAACCGTTGTAAATTGAAACCCAGTTTATAATGTAAGTCAATGGGAAGTGAGGGAGTTAGGTTCCAGGCCCCTCTCAAAATTGTCATAAGTAACACCTAATACATTCTTTTTAAAGGTTTGAAATGAAGACGTTTAATGCTAAACAACATTATAACCCTAATAATATAGATTGTATCATCATCAAACTAAGTTTAATGAACAAAAACATTTGCTAAACATCACCTAATAAAATAATTACACAACAGATTGCATCATCATCAAACTAAGTTTAATGAACAAAAACGTTTTTTTACTTACATTTTTCTGCAATCAGTTCTCTGCATTGTTAGCATGTTAGATAATATTGGTTCTGCACCTATTCTATGCATTTCAATCTGCAGTGATTAATAGGTAGTTAGGCACCCTCACGTCAAGCTGCTGGACAGGAAAATAATAGGGAAGTGGCTGCAAGATCTTGCTCGATAGGTCTTGTCTGATCTGTGTACACAGAGCAATTTCAGGCTGTTAAACTAGCTTAACTTTGCTGAAACACAAGCGGACAGCTCCACCTACTGGCTATTTTAATTAGTGCACTGATTTTTAATGCATTTCAATAGCTGTCCCATGACTGAAAAAAAGGTTGTTATTCTGAAACGGCGCAAATTGAACCGGCGTAAACCGAGGGCCACCTGTATATATATGTCACCAGTGACACCCAAGAAAATTGGTTATCAAAAATCAAATTGCAAATTGACAAATATCAGAGTGATTTAATTACATTTAAAAACAAAAAGTTGGAGACTGTCAACAGTGATTACACTCAGGGAAAAGTGTATAAATGGCTGACTACCACACAGGGGAATCAGACCAGGAGGAGACATAGAACCAGACGGGTACACTTTGATACGGTAGATACGAGTGGGGAAGACTCCACTGACACCGAAAGGAATCCCTCTGGTACTTTGTTCACTCCACCTGGTCCACATAGACATCAGGACCAATTTTCCTCACATGAACCCAGATCACATTCAACCCCTAGTCATTTTTTAGGGGTAACAACACGCTCTCGGGGAGGGGGAGGCATCACAGACCCCATATCAGGCGGGCGGGGCATCAGACACAGACCCCCCAGACGACCACGACAGAGGACATAATTGTTAATCTGAGTACACACACCTTGACTGACAGTGAGCGCAAAGTTCTTAACAAAGGTTTATCTTTTGTGCCGAGCACCCCAGTATCTGAATTTGACCTTAAGCTAGACCTTTACAAACTGAATAGATCCTTTAAGATTAGGGAATTTTTTTCAAAATAAAGATTCGCCATCACTGAAGTCCCACGTTGAACTTAAATGCAAAGTACCCAGTTCTTTTGAACCCATTAATAGCAGTCCAAGTACTAAAACCTTTTTGAGGCTGATAACCCAAGATTTGGACACAGCAAGAACAGACACATTGTGGAAACATAATCTCTCCAGAGATGAATTGAAAGCCATTAAAACCCTCCAGAATGATTCCTCTATAGTCATCAGGCCCGCCGATAAGGACGGGGCCATTGTCCTTTTGGATTATAATGATTATAGAGATGACATCCTGGAACAATTGGCTGATACCCTGACATATAACCTGTTAACATCTGACCCTACTATACAATTCAAAACACAACTTGACAAACTGATTAATTTGGGATTTGAACAAGGGTATTTAACTGAGCACATTCGTGATTTCTGCACTACTATACATCCCAAGATACCCATTTTGTATTCAATCCCCAAAATCCATAAAACACTGGACCACCCACCGGGCCGTCCTATTGTGTCGGCTAGGGAGTCACTCACCCAGCCTGTAGCACAATATGTGGATGTACTATTACAGCCAGTGGTGAGGGAAACACGGTCTTACGTTATGGACACGAATGATTTCATTCGTAAGATACAGACTATTGACATCCAGCCAGACGATTTGCTCGTCACTCTGGATGTCAACAGTCTGTATACTATTATACCCCATCTTGATGGACTTAAAGCCATACAAGAACATCTTACGGGAAACCCCCTTTATGAGGGTCCCCCAGTGGAATTCTTACTGTCCCTTATTGAATACTCTCTGTTCAAAAACTATTTTCGGTTTGAAAATAAATTTTATTTACAAACCGCTGGCACAGCCATGGGTTCCTCCATGGCCCCCTCGTACGCCAACATCTACATGTCACAATTCGAAAACATGTATCTGTGGAACACGCCGAATGTATCCATCATTTGTTATTACAGATACATAGATGATATTTTCTTGGTGTGGCGAGGGGGCCTGGAGGAACTCCACAAATGGTTTGAAGTGTATAACAACACTACCAATAATGTTAAGTTTAAGATGACAGTGGATTTTCAATCCATTAATTTCTTGGACTTAACAGTCTTCAAGGATTCCAATAATCTAGGAACCACATTATACCATAAACCCACTGACCGCAACTCTATACTAAGGGCAGATAGTTGCCATCCCCCAGCCCTACTAAAAGGCATAGTAAAATCACAATGCATAAGAACAATGCGTAATAATTCTAATGCCGAAACTGGGATCTCCCAATTGAAAGGAGTGGGCGAGAGGTTCCAGAATAGGGGATATAAGATTCCGGTAAAACAAGACGCCATGAAAACCGCTTCAACATTAACACAGACGGATTTGATTCTACCTAAACCCAAAAGGGACACAAGTGATAAGCTCATTATGTCCACCACTTTCACTCCAGCGACAAAAAATGTTGGCCAGATCCTTCGTCAGCACTGGCCAATTATGTCTTCAGACCCTAAGCTCACATTTACTCACAATTTACAACCCATGGTTGGGTTCAAGAGGGGGACTAATCTTAAGGATCTATTGGTGAAAACGGACCCCAAGCAGTGTTATCTGACCGGGAACAAAAGGAATATTAAGGGATCCTATCGCTGTTTGGGCTGCACAACATGTAATGGCCTAGTGGGTACCAAAGTATTCCATCATCCACACACAAATCGAACATTTTCTATCAGGCACTCTATTACGTGTACTACCACTCACGTAATATATTTATTATTTTGCCCATGTTCCTGTTTCTACATAGGGAAAACATCTGGCACACTCCGTGAGCGTATGGCAAATCATCGCCACGCCATAAGGACTGCACTCAAACAAGGTGATTCTGAGCAGCCAGTGGCGCGACATTGCGCCAAAAAGGGACATTCAGTGTCTTCCATCCGTTACATTCTAATTGATCACATACCCCCATTGGATCGGGGGGGCGACCGGAACAAGCAACTTCTGAAACGCGAGGCCCAGTGGATGTTCAGACTGGGCACGATACAACCAGGCGGCTTGAATACCATGCCGGACTTTAAAAGCCTTATGTGATCAAGAATTGGGGTGCTACATACTTGGGGTATGTCAGGTGGACATTGTGGCTCCGTTTTGGTACACATTCCATTTGCCCCTATTTGTAGGGGGAAGTGTTGTGCACCTAATGGCACGGAGCAGGGGGGACATCTGTCTCCATCTTCTCCGTGGAAGCCTGGTCTGCCCTGTGCAATTACCCACTGTTCAAACACGCACCACCAGTCTTAAAGCGGATATGAATACTACTATACCCACTTGGAGAAATTTCTGATGTGGGGACTGTTTATATGAGCTACATGTCCTTATCATTATCTCTTCTATCTTGTGATATAGGTTGCTTTGCTGTCATGTTTGAGGCTATAATTCCAAAATAAGGTTACCACCCTTATACTTTTTTCTCAGCCACTACATATAATCATCTGCATCTATATTTGGGCTGATGTATGCTATAACCGCCCGATGGCCAAATTTACTTTATATGAACATGATGTGATGCCCCAGCGGTATAGCTTATAATTTGTACAGCCCTACAATATCCCACATATTCCTTTCATTACATATTGCTCTCACTTTATGCATCTATCTGTTCGCATATCGATTGAAGCAATATTCATGCCATCTGTCAGTGGGTCCAAGTTTCCCATATGTCGTATTGGTGTCACACTTTAATTTTTTCCATCCATATTTGCAGCATTTCATTTGTTTCTTATTTAGAAAATGTCATTCCAACCACACGTACTGATATATAGTCCAATTATTATTTTAATCATTATTATTATTTTTACTGTAATGAGCATATTCAGCATGAATCTATGCTGTTTTGCACATTAAGAAAATCGTTGTTCTGTCCAGTTGGTATTCTGTTCTAAACTTAACACAGGTAATGGCACTTATGGGTAATTTACATTGTATACAATTACCATGGTTACTGTCACCATGCCAACTCGATGCACTAACACTTTCTAATATTTATTTATCACAATTTTAGGCATTTGTGGCAATGTTCCACATGTTTGTCTATATGAAGTTTTCTACATTAGTATGTCACACAAGAATGTTCAGACATGTAGATTGCACAACTTTATGAATAAGTTCACGATTGTATATTGGAACCGTAAACCGGAAGTGAGGTAATGAAACTTCCGGTTTCGGACAGCACTGTGGAACGCAAGATGCGTTCCAAGCTCGAAGTATTGGCGCACTTTTTTGGAGAGGCACTAAGGTTGGTGTGATTTAATTTGTATGTAACACTATAAATGAGTTGTATTTTGTTTGTTCTGTATGCTGATGAAGGGGTTGTGAACCCCGAAAACGTTCCATTAAATTGTTTTTTTTTTAAAAAGTCCTGAGAGTGCATTCTCTTGTTTTCTATTTGATGCTATATCATTGCACCCAGGCGAGTTGGCTATCGGTGGGCTGAACTGGAAATGTATTATATATATATATATATATATATATATATATATATATATATATATATATATATATATATTTTGGAGCCCTTTCCAGTTGTCATATACCATATCTCTTTATAATCCTTTTTTTTTTTTTTTTTAAATCTATATAAAAATATTTTTTTATTAAAAAAAATATATATTTGTGAGCATAATACTTTATTTTAATCTGTTTTACATGTGTTTTATTCAACTTTTATTTTAACACTAACACTTTATTTCAGGTTTCAGGTCGTGCTAATTCTTCCAGCACTATTTCAAGAGCAAGTCATAACTTTTAACAATAGGATCAATATTTAGCGCTGTTGCAATCTCCTTTGAAAGTAAAGGATTCGCTAAAGCGATGTTGGCCACGCTAACCTTCTCTGGTAAATCTGTTTTGCCATAGACTTGTAATATTAATTTGCACGCTAATTTTAGAGCTGTCCAGCAATATTGTTATCACCCATTGAAATTTCATTAGCGCTACAATTGTAGTCTGGGCCACCGACTCCAAGAGGTTGTCCTCAAGAGCAAAGGTTGAAGTAATCAATAGTAATATACAGGCTGCTCTGTATAATGATTTTGAGGATAGATACATAGACCTGCAACCTGCACTAATGCTTCCCTAGATTACAAATTCTACACATGCCTTTGTATACCCTCCCAGTACTTGGGCCCTGGTGAAGCTGCACCTGCTGCACCAATGGTAGTTCTGCCCCTGGTAAGAGGCATTTTTTGCTTTCATCAACCTATTTTATCCTTACTATGCTAAATTTCATAACTCTTTTTGCTCACTATAGCCCCTAAAACAGTGCTTTCCAAACTGTGTGTCGTGACACATTAGTGTGTCGGCGGCAGTGTGTAGGTGTGACCCTGCTTCAGCACAATTTTTTTTTAATTTAAATTTTCTTTGAAAATGTTTTTGGTTTCCGACTTTCCGCCTGCCTGCTACGCATATCACATGGTTGACGCATGATTGATACCTAGTGGATCACAGATCATCTTAACCTATTGGCGCATTTCAGCGGGAACTGAAACTATTCCCATTGGCGGCTTTGATGGCACATTGGCACCTAACTGCACGTGTAGTCTCCTCAATCGGCTCGTGACTGCATGTGTAGTCAGTGAGTGGGACAGCTGCTTGATGATGAAATGCGAGTGTCTTTATATAATATTCCACCAAATATTCAGAAACTGTGTTCATCCCATCAACCTCATACATTCCATTAAAATAGTAAATAGCTAATGGTGTTATTAAACTTTTTTTAATTCTTGCACATACATACTGTTACTTGTAAATACATTTTGTTGTTATATAATTTATGTATGTGTCCGTATCTCTTAAAACAAGTTAGTTTAAAGGGACACTGAACCCGATTTTTTTCTTTTGTGATTCAGATAGAGCCTGTGATTATTGTGGTTATTTGAAAAAGAAGACATCTAAGCTTCTTTTTTTTTTTTTTTTGGTTCAGAACTCCGGACAGCACTTTTTTATTGGTGGGTGAATTTATCCACCAATCAGCAAGGACAACCCAGGTTGTTCACCAAAAATTGGCCGGCATCTAAACTTACATTCTTGCATTTCAAATAAAGATACCAAGAGAATTAATAAAATTTGATAATAGGAGTAAATTAGAAAGTTGCTTAAAATTTCATGCTCTATCTGAATCACGAAAGAAAAAAATTGGGTTCAGTGTCCCTTTAACCTCATGTTTGCTAGTACAAATGAATTACTGTGTCGCAAAATGACGTAGGTCTGAAAAGTGTGTCACCAACGTGAAAAGTTTGGAAAGCTCTGCTAAAAGAACTTCATAAATTAAAGTGGGTTTGAATTCTAGATTGCAATGCAGGAGTGTAAAGTGTTAAAAAGTTAGATGGAGGGATTCCCTGCAGATATTCATTAGAATAAATTACTGCATTCCCTAGAAACAATTGTAATTGTGTTTTTGTGGCAATGTAAGTATCAAAATAACAAGATGTAACAGGATAGGTCTCAGGATTATGACAAGCCCACTACTGATTGGATATTCCCTTGTATATCAGGAGAGAAGTCAAATCTTTTCATAAGCAGACCAGCTCCTGAATGCTGGGATTTATTAAGGTCTGTCCTGGAGATTACGATGCACATACTTTAACAGGAATAGGAATAAGAGTAAGGATCAAATAATAAGGATCAAATAATGGCTTGAGACCTTATACTAAGGGTATTGGGAACAAACTTGAAAAGAATCTTGGACAAGAATACATGATACATTGGTCCAAGTTGCACAAGCTAATATTGTTTAAAATGATATTGTGGTTGATTTGGCTAATAGATATCAAAAGATGCTCTGCTGCCTTTTCTGTCATCAAATGTTCTAATAACCATTGATATATACAGTCTGTTAATCAGTTAGCACATAGGTGTTTCCCGAGGAATCTCATATTTTCCTACATCTTAAACGTTAAGTGGAAACTAACATTAATGAAGTGGGTCTCCCATTCAGTAAACTTTAGAAAACTCAAAGTCTATGACTAAGGCATACACTGCCGAAATGCGTTAGACAACAGATATGCTGTTGGTCTTCTATGACCTTCTGTATATTGTTTTTTTTATCTTAAATTGATGTTCTCCGTTTAATAAAATATTCCTCACATCTTGCTTGGAGGTTCGCTAGTTCTTGTTGATCTTGGAAAACTCAAAGGTATAATCTTCTACTGGACATTTGGCTGGAGGTATGTTTGTAAAAGACAGTTCGGTAGAGGAAGCTTGGAGTAAGTTATAATGTAGTACTCTTGTTACATCCTAGAAATTATGAAAGCTGTGTAAGACAGAGCTGGTTTGTTTTAAGAAATTATTAACTCAAGCCAAAAGCATATTGTTGAGAAGCGTTATAATAGTAAGCACTTCTTATATGTGTGAGATTTAACAGAGACCTGTAGCTTATCAGTAAAAATGAACTTCCTGTATTGAGCATCATTTCTGGAGAATTACTTGCAAAGAAAACTTGTGGTTTCAGAAGAGATACAAGAAAAGTTCAAGACACCCACAGTGGCACTGGAAGGTATGATAGAAAAAGAAGATGCTAGCAGCTGGTTTACCTGGGACTGAAGCTGTGATAAACATGTCTAGACCAGTTGTGCCTGGCCTGCTCCCCAATAGCAGGCGCTGTGTCTGCAGCCTGCATGTTTCTAGGTATAGGTGTAATGTATGGATATCTGTAAATGGAAGCCTATTGCACTGAGAAGGAAAGTACAAAACCAATAGTATATACTAAATCAAGAATGAGACAAAGGTGTCCAACAGCAAACCGCAAAGTCGGGGGCAAGAATTTGGGCAGTAGATAGGCACTTTATTAAACATACAACATGGAAAGTATCTAGATCAAAAGCCAGACCAAAAATGTAGTTAATAAATATGGAATATTACTACTACTGAAAAACAGCCACAAAATGCTGCAAACTAGAGCAAATGTCAACTTTTTTGTAATAGCCCCTTTAACTTTACAGCTCATTATATTTTTCCAAATAAACCCCATAAATGCATATACAACTGATTTAATACTCTAATTTCAGGTTAGAGCTCAAGGTACATACAGTTTACCAGTGCAATAGTTCTATAAAGGTCCTCTTTCTTGCTTGATGTTCTGCTCTCACCTTGCAGAGCTTGAAGTGATTGCCTGCAAAAAAACATGGAGTATATAAGACACAAAGGCATATAAAAAAAAATTCAGTTAAAGGGACAGTTTACTCCAAAAAAGAAATATTTTTAAAGAGTTGGATAATGCCTTTACTACCCATTCCCCAACTTTACACAACCAACATTGTTATATTAATATAATTTATAACCTTTAAATCTCAAAATGTCTGTTTGTCTTTAAGCCACTACAGACAGCCTCTTATCTCAGCACATTTTTATTGCTCTTTACAGCAAGACACTGCTAGTTCACTGCTAGATAACACTGTGCTCACTCCAGTGGAGTTATGAATGAACCAGCACTGCTTGGCTAAAATGCATGTATGTGAATAGCACTGTGATAAGGGGCTAGTATGCAGAGGCTTAAATGCAAGGTAATCACTGGGGGTAAAAAGTATATTAATATAACCGTGTTAATTATGCAAAACTGGGGAATGGGTAATAAAGGGATTATCTATCTTTTAAACAATAACATTTTTGGTGTAGACTGTCCCTTTAATGACCAAGCACAGCAAAGAAATTTCCTACCAAATTATTGCACCATTTTGAAGCATGGTGCCAACATAAGAGAAGATTTTCTAAGAATTCTTGTCAGTTCTTTAAGGTCCCTCAAAGAATTTTAGAAAGGTAAACCTTAGCTTGAGAGCAGTTTATCTCACCATGGCCCTGATAATCAAAGGAATCTCCAGCATGGAGAGAAATTGCAGTTCAGACTTGACAGGGGCTAAACTCACTGAATATCCAAAAGAAAAATGCGGAACTCTCCAGCACTGTGAGATCTCTCTCATTTCTGTATATGAAGGAGGGACAAGCCCAGTGCAATATAGCACTGCATGATATGAGAGTTTTGTTACACTTTGATTTTACAAATTCTGATTATGTTTTGAAAGTTTCTGTGTTACATTAACAAATTAGGATCATCATACTTTGTATATTTCTGTGTAGCTTTTACAAATTACATTGTACCTTGTATTTGCTGCACTGCAAACTAAAATGACAGCTTCAGAAAGTAGGAGGGACAGGGCTGTTCCCTGGGCTGAACAGGGGAGTTCACAGGGTATGTCTGAAGCTCTATCACCGGCCTTGTGAAACTTTGCAATCAGTTTACACAAGCTGGTCTCAATGATTTATTTGTCAGTATATGGCCGGGTTATAATACAATATATTTAATAATTATTCTTTAAAATAAACCCCCAATAAAAATGCATATACCAAACAATAAAATTAATGTATATTCCTAAATTCTTTATATTAGTTAAAATTTATAGACACATTGAATAATATTTATAGGAAACCAGATAATCAAACTATACCAGCGTAAACCGTTATAATATGCTATACAAAGATCATAAAAATTACCTTATTCACAATAATCTCCCAAATCAGAGTTGCATTTAAATATCACAATGAAATAACAGAATCTTCTGTTATTGACCAATAACTCTAGTTCAATGCTCAATATGGATTACCCACTTACTATGCTTAATAACTACCAGGGATATGATCACAATAACCAGTTTATGTACAGTTCTGAAAGAGTTCACTATAATAACTGACTTATAAATCTGGAGTATAAAACCCTGTCTAATAAATAAATTATTTAGCAATAATGACTAGTTAAGACTACACAGGACTATGAAACACAAGCTTAAAGGGACACTGAACCCATTTTTTTTCTTTTGTGATTTAGATAGAGCATGCAATTTTAAGCAACTTTCGAATTTACTCCTATTATCAATTTTTCTTCGTTCTCTTGCTATCTTTATTTGAAATAAGCTATCTAAGCTTTTTTGGGGTAAGAACTCTGGAGAGCACTTTTTGATTGGTGGATGGATTTTTTCCACCAATCAGCAAGGACAACCCAGGTTGTTCACCAAAATGGGCCGGCATCTAAACTTAGATTCTTGCATTTCAAATAAAGATACCAAGAGAATAAAGAAAATTTGATAATAGGAGTAAATTAGAAAGTTGCTTAAAAATTCATGTTCTATTTGAATCACAAAAGAAATTTTTTTAGTTCAGTGTCCCTTTAAAATTCAAAATGCCCTTTTAAATCTATTAACTGCAATTTGACTATAGCAATAATGAATGTACAGTATTTGCTTTAAAATATCAAGTTATAGAATTCATACATTACCAACATGACCCAATTTAGTATTCCAATATTCATTGTTTCACCTCATATAAAAATAAGGGTATTTGCAATGTGGATAAGAAAAAGTAGCCCAATTTGCTTAAAAGTGACTGTCTCTCAACGCAACCAGTTATCAGTTCAGAGTTCAGCAAAGTCAGCCAGTCTCCTCTCCTTTTGCATTCAGCTTAAATCTTAATCATTGGTGAAACGATATGATAGGCCCTTCGGAAGCTTCTCTGTGATTCGCCCCCCGGAGCTTGTCCCTCTCATTGGTCACCTGGAAGACGCCTCCCTTATTGGCTCTCTATATGCTCTAATAGACAATTCATTTGGCGGTCATACCAGTTCCAATCCCCTAGGGGGCAGCAAACAACCAGAAATACAGTCTTACCATCCATTTTGCTACAATTTAATACATCCTTATAAAGTGATTATTTAAACTACTTTACTTCCTTGTATTAATAAGTTACATGTTCAAATGCACATGGATCACACAGTACCATTTTTTCTGATCATTTTAAGACCAAACATGAATATATTCCACTTATATAAAAAAGCGTTTAAAATCATATTTTCTATTAAACGATTTAAAAGGATTATAATATCTTCATCATGGATTCACTTACTCTCTCAGCCATCACCTTAATATCTCAGCAGACCTGTGTCATTTTCATATAATTATATCTACATTGGATTACTATCCCATACAGATTAATATTTCATCTCTGTATATTTCTTTTTGAGGGTATAAAACATAGCATATTGTATAAAATACCAATTATATATGTACTTAGATGCCTGAAATGAAAGAAATAATGTTGTTAAAAATGTTCATTTTAAATCCTTAAAACATTCTATGCTTCCAAAAATACATAGGTTAAGACATGCTGGAATCTTAACTTTCAGGTTTTCAACTTTCTAGGCCTAGATAATCTCCCAGATTTTTATATTCATATTTAATATGTTGTCTGAATATATATACATATATTCATTTGAATATCTTTACTACATGAAGATTATATATATCATTTCTTTATCTGAGATTTAGCTTTCTCATGTCTGTAGGTAATTTGAATTCAGATGTCCTATGTGTATTTAGTTAGTTCAGTACATGTTTATCTGACACCACAGGTACCAATTTGCATCGAAGTGTGAATGGTCACTTTCCCAAAAAACTTGTCACTTGTGTCAGACTTTTAGACTCTCTTGTAAGAAGTAGGAAATCTTATTACACATTTCCAGGTAGTGACCATACGGTCTTTTGAAGTGATCTTTCTAAGATAACTTGAAAACCATTACTTTGATGAATGGGAGAGGGGGTTGATCTGTTACAGTGACGTCTGGAGTTTTGCAAATAAAATACAATTATTTGGTTACACAACCATATATATTTATTATTTTAAAACATTCACAGATCTTCTGACATATTTCACCAGCTGTATGCAGGTGAAGTTTGCTCGCAATACAATTATTTTAACTAACAGAAAAGTAATATATAGTAAAATATAGGCAAAAGCAAGTTAAATTGTAGTGAAAACATTTCAGTTTAATTTTTAATACATGCAAACTGAGCCTTTAATATCAGCCTCAGGTGTTCTCCGGTTACCTTCTCTCTCCCATGTGACATTTTGTATCCCAGAGAGCTTTATTACTCTCTATAGAAGGCATCTCTCATGTCTCTGGGACTTCCAGATTCCTCCCCTTTTCTGCTCTATAATCTCTCTCTAAACTAGAGAATGTTTGATTATCTGCCCCTAGAAACTAATGATGCTCTCTGTTTTTCAGTTTCAGTTTAAATAGAAGAAATGCAAAGTGAAATGTAATTTGTAAAATATACACATAAATATACAAACCATGAGACTAATTTGGTAAAGTTACACAGAAACAGTGAAAGCATAATCAAAATTTGTAAAAATCCTAAATACACTGCTGTATACAAAATAAAATACAAAGCACAAAGTGTAAATGCAGCAGAACTAAGGTTGCCACCTCAGCCATGGTTTCCTGGGCACTTATGAGTTTATACATGCTGCAGGGTGCACAGGTAGGAACATTAATTTTAACCATAGAAAGCACACGCATAGTGACACTGAACAGCACTATTCATGTTCCTTTCTGTACACCTTACAGCATGTATAACTCATAATTGTCCAGGAAAACATAGCCAAGGTGGCATTCCTAAGCAGAACTCTCATGTCATGCAATGCTTTATTGCACTGGGCTTGTCTCTCCTTCACATACAGAAATTCAGGGAACGCCCCTTGGATAAGTACACTAATTCTGAAACAAAACTTCTACCTAGGACCCATAGTAATGAATAGACAGTGGACTTTTTTTTTTTTTTTGCTGTACCTTTCTTTGCTGTCTGTGTTACTTTACATCGACAGGCCTGTGGGAATTGCCCTTATCAGCAAGTAAACAATCTGTCCCTTCGGATGAATTGTATACAAACTTCTACTTCCTTCTATTTTCAAAAACAGCTTTACAACTAGAGTGCCCAGAGAGCTTACAGGACTAGAGCTGCAACAACTAATCCTTATAATCGATAATAATCGATTATGAAAATAGTTGTCAACATATCTCATAATCGATTAGTTGGCTTGCAATTAGTTGGTCTGTACACAGCACCAGCTGCTTCTATACAATGAGCTTATGCACATGGTATTGTGTTTTATTGTTATGCCCTTAGCCTAAAGGACATATACTGTCTGGAAAAAGTGAAAAGTAAATGTCTGTAGAAGTTTACAACTACTCCTGGCTTATGTGCAACCAAGAAATAATAGGAGTCGTCATTTGGATTGTTTATATTATATCAGATGATTTGGGACTAGACTTTGCATGATATAGTGCCGAGCTTGTTATTTACCTAGCTCTAGATTGATGGGATTTGTTATTTGAATTGATGTGCACTATTATCTGCTTGCACAATTATTAGCGTATCGCTTGCTATTATTTATTATATGTATATAGTTAAATGTATATGGCTGTATCCTTTGATTGATATAAAGTCCTTATCGCTTTTGACTTTTTTTTTATTGTTATTTTTTATATATTTTTAATAAATTGTGATATGTGCCAGATTCAACCTCTATAAGTATATATTTGTTATTTTAAGAGCGGACTAGATATTTTTACCCTAACCTTATAGCTAGTTATTTACCATTGCATATAGTTATTCAAGATATTTTTTACGTTAGAATGAAGTCCAAGCTTACTTTGTTGAGAGGCCCCTTGCCAAGGAGGAAACACTTAGCATTGGTGAAGAGCTAACAAAGATAAATATCCCACTTTGGTGAAATTGGCAAAAACCCTACTTATGCATCTCAGACACCTCAACACCATCTGAGCACCTCTTCTCTGCTGCAGGCAAAATAGCTGGCAGAAAGGGAGCCAGCCTCAGCCATAAGCATGTGGACATGGTGACATTTTTGCATTTAAATGCAAAGTTTCTAAAAGAGTGAATAATAGAATGTTATAAACAGTGATAGTCTACCTCTTTATAGTTCTAATTCTTTTCAAACAGTTTGTGGTTTTGTTTTGCTTAATTATAAAAATGTGCTCTGCTGCTTAAAAATTGGACAAAGAGTTGTGTTAATGTAAAGTTTTAGTCTGAAGTTTATATTTGTAACACTCAGTATGTGGATTATATTTAAAATTTAGGACACAGTTATTGATTTTTTTTTTCCGATTAGTCGATTAATTGACAAAATAATCAGCTGATTAATCGATTATGAAAATAATAGTTTGTTGCAGCCCTATACAGGACCAAACAAAATTGATTATCATTTAACCAAAATGAAGCTGATCACCAAGCCCTGTAATCTGGGAGAGGTAATCACTTTTGGGAGCTAAGAGATAATTTTCCTACCAGTAACCCTTTTCACAACACAAATATTTTTATTTACCATTACCCATATGATTAAGATAAGAGGAATAAGACAGAACTGCACATTTTAGATCAAATTTGGCTTAAATCTATGAACTAGGGAAAAATATGGGGAGTCAGATACATTTTTTCTAAATAAGTCAGCCTGTTGTATTTTCAGACATTTTAGTTAGTTTAGAAATCATTTTTGATTAGTTCTAAATCTAATATTTTGTATGGTTAGATATTTTAATCCTACTCATTTTCTGCATAAATTGTAAGGTGGTGCAAAGTGACAAAAAATAACAGTACATAATCTAAATCTTGCCACCAATAAGCAAACACTATCCAGGGTGCTGAACCTAAAATGGGCCGGCTCCTAAGCATTACATTCCTGCTTTTTAAAGGAATAGTCTAGTCAAAATTAAACTTTCATGATTCAGATAGAGCATGCAATTTTAAGCAACTTTCTAATTTACTCCTAATATCAATTCTTCTTCGTTCTCTTGGTATCTTTAATTGAATGTAAGCGTAGCAGCCGGCCCATTTTTGGTTCAGAACCTGGGTAGTGCTTGCTGATTGGTGGCTACATTTACACACCATTCAGAAAGCGCTACCCAGGTCTGAACCAAAAATGAGCCGGCTCCTATGCTTACATTATTGCTTCTTCCAATAAAGATACCAAGAGAATGAAGAAAATGTGATACTAGAAGTAAAATAGAAAGTTGTTTAAAATTGCATGCTCTATCTGAATAACAACAGAACAAAATGGGTTTAGTATTCCTTTAAGGAGATATAAAAGTAAAACATGAAATGCACTGTAGTCCCTGGCAGCTCTAAGAGGATATGCAACTAACAAATGTGCATGCATGTGCCAATAAATCATCAGCAGGCTTGTATGCACATGAAAATATATATATATATTAGCAGTGGTAACAAAAGCACTTTTCCAAAAACTAGTATTCAGCAAAAATGATTCAAATACTATTTTAAATACACATTGTTTCACTACCACCCCCCAAAACTTTACTCTGACAATATTTTACTAGCTCACGTCATAAACCCAGTGTAGTCGCACAGTACAGTGAATGGGCTGGCAGGCAGCGTCAGGTCCTATACAAACTGCACTACCTGCACCCCTGGGAGTTACTTCCATAACCAAAAAATAAAGGAGCACAGGGGTCGTTAGAAACATCCACGAGTCATAATAGTAATTTGATGGAATAATGGACTGTAATGGGGTAGAGATATCGTATAGACAAGGGAACAAGTGAGTTAGAGGGGTTGCGAGAGTTGTAATTTGCATGATCAGTCATTTTAAAAAAAGGGTATAAATGTTAGTATTTTAAAAACAATGTACTTTACCGCCGTATGCAGAAAAAGTGGCTTTGCCATCCAGATAATCTGTATAGCCTTTGGATCTGTAGCTTTTTAAAACATCCTATCAAATGCTAAATTTACTTTGAATATAACATAAAAGTATTACTTTTGTAATACTTGCTCTTCAGCTGCATTTGTTAAGCGATATTAAAAATGCATGTTCGTGAAGACGAACAAAAAATACATCACATACTGCTGAATGACTAGCCTCAACCAAAAGGTAGAATGCCAAAAAGAGCACACACAAAATATACAAACAGGACTTAAGAGCATATACATGATATACAGCATGACAGATATATGTAGTGTACAGAGAACATACCCAGCACATGAACAGGACACCAAAAAACGGGCAACCAAAAAAAAAGTCACTACCATTGCATTGCAATTGCAAGGTGTTACTGTCTAGTAGTTGACACGTGCTTCTAGCTTCACTGGTTAGGCTCCACCCACTTTCGAGCCAATCCTTCCTGATTGGCTACACTGAGAAGAATGACAGGTGTCTTCAACTATAGTGAGGATGGAAATATACAAAATGGCGGCAATCGCTGGTTCCAACTTCCAAATCTAAACTGCTCTGAGAAGTAATTGTAAATCATTTATTGGGACAGAACTCCGGTCATTCCATTAATTAATAGAGCAGGAAATATACTCTCCTCCTTCAGACTTAAAGGTACATTTGATTTCCAAGCTGGTAAACCTTCCTACAAAACTAAGTAAAATCAAATGTTTGGTTTCTTTATTGTTTTATGTACAGTAAATTGCAGACGTATTAAGGAGAAAATGCGTAATTAGACATTGTGGCTCATTTGGACATCTTTTCTGTGTAAACAAAAGAAACTGGGACCTGAGAGGAAAAAAAGTTTACATTGAAGAAATTCTGGAATATATTTACACAAATAAAGTACTTCATTATCAAATCTGTTAAATGGACCTTCCAATTAATTATTAAAATGTAATAATTTTATCTTGCTATTCACTACATGTTCTTTGTGTGTGTCTTTTATGTATACCTAAAACTTCCAAGGCTGGGTGTGAATATCAGTATATAATATGTAGCTTTTGGCATAAATATCAATCTATATTTACGCACAATGGTAGGATGCAGTTTATGTTATCATCTTTGGGCCAGATTACAGAGGGGCTCCAAATATTTTTTCGATTGCGCGCTAATTGCACCCAAAGTTGCATACTATAGATAAATATGGGGGAGATTACAAGTTGAGCGCTAAATAAGTAACTACAGCTAGATTACGAGTTTTGAGCGCTATAGGGATTTTAACGACCGCCACAAAAGTGGCATTATTTCACCTCTGTATAGCGCTGGTATTACATGTTTAAAAAAAAAATGACTTTTTTAAAAGTGCGGTACTGACGTTGCGTGACTTGATAAAAGGTGTGCGGTACACCTATACCGACAAGACTTGTAATAGCAGCGTTAGGGAAAATGAAGCGTTATGGGCCATAACGATGCTATTTGACTCATAACGCAAAACTCGTAATCTAGCTGATACTCTATTAATCATAAAAAAAAATAGTTTTGTTTCTCTTTCAGAATGATTATGTAAAAAAATTGTTTTGTGAGATGTTTTTTGGCAAATTAAGACAGAAAGTGACTGCTGTTTTATATTTTGATTTTAAAGGGACATGAAACCCAATTTTTCCCCCCAGGATTTAGAAAGAACATGTCATTTTAAACAACTTTCTAATTTATATCTATTATCTAATTTGCTTCATTCTCTTGGTATCTTTTGCTGAAAAGCATATCTAGATAGGCTCAGTAGCTGCTGATTGGTGGATGCACATAGATGCCTCATGTGATTGGCTCACTTATGTACATTACTATCTCTTCAAAAAAGGATATCTAAAGTATGAAAAAAATTAAATAACAGAAGTTAATTGGAATGTTGTTTAAAATTGTATTCTCTATCTGAATCATGAAAGAAAAAAATTGTGTTTAGTGTCCCTTTAAGCATTTATGATACTGAGCAATAAGAGCTCAGTACACTTTATTTAAAGGGCTAGGAAAGTCAAAATTATTGCATGATTCAGATAGAGCACATACTTTTAAGACACTTTAAATTCACTTCTATTTTCAAATGTGCTTTGTTCTCTTGGTATCCCTTTTTGAAGAAGAATACACACATCTCCTACATTAGTGGGGAGCTAGCTGCTGATTGGTGCCTGCACACATTTGTCTTTTGTAATTGGCTAACTAGATGTGTTCAGCTAGCTTCCAGTAGTACAATGCTGTTCTTTCAGCAAAGTATAACAAGATAATGAAACAAATTTCATAATAGAAGTAAATTGGAAAGTTGTTTAAAATTGTGTGTTCTATCCAAATCATGAAATAAAATTTTCGGCTTTCCTGTCCCTTTAATAATTCACACAGATCAGGTGAAAAAAGATCAACACTTATGTATAACAGAATACGTTACAAATGTTTTAAATAATATATGTAAAATCATTGAAAATCAATAATTACCTTTTCAAATCAAATATAATGCAAAGTAAAGTGCATTGTACCCGAATGTGAAAGGTGCAAAATACATGTATTAACATGTTTTATGTTATCATGTACATTTTTAGATACATTGTGGTGTATCATGCTTCAAAGATGTCTACAACATTGTCAGTACGTCCTGTAATGTAATATTTACACATAAATACAGTAATAGAATACTGTCATGAATAACCTTTCCTACGCATCTATTTTGACATGTTCTGCTTTGAATTGCTCCTGAGGTGTCCAGAGAAGCTTCTCCAGGAGTGTTATGTTTACACAAGAGGGAATAGAAGAATATTATCACAACTAACCATTATTATTTTCCTTCTTTTTTTTTTTTGACACGTTGTGATATGAAATGCTCTTTCTAGAGATTTTTTTTGCAGTTGCGGGAATGTCATGTTTACATATAACAAAAATGTTGTGTTGCTGGAAAGGATATTTTCTTTCATGTAATTGGCAAGAGTCCACGAGCTAGTGACCTATGGGATATACAATCCTACCAGGATGGGCAAAGTTTCCCAAACCTCAAAATGCCTATAAATACACCTCTCACCACACTTACAATTCAGTTTTACAAACGTTGCCTCCTATGGAGGTGGTGAAGTAAGTTTGTGCTTCATTTTTATGATTTCTTCTGTGATAAGCGCTTCTAAGCATTCTGAAGCCCAATTCCTCTAAGAGTACAGTGTTTGTCAGAGGGATGTGAAAAAAGTATCGCCTGTTTGATTTTATGGTTTTCCTCGCAGGAAATCTTTTCAAGGGTTCTCTGTTATCGGTCGTAGGGATTCATCTCCTACCTCCCTTTTCAGATCGACGATATACTCTTATATACCATTACCTCTACTGATAGCTTTCAGTACTGGTTTTGCTATGGGTGTCTTTCAGTAAGTATGTATCATTATTTTAAGACACTCTCAGCTATGGTTTGGCGCTTTATGTATTAATATAAAGTTTTAAATATATGTATTTTATTTATATTTTCCATGAGTCAGGTCTATGTTTATTTCCCTTTTCAGTCCACCAGTTTCGTTATGGGAATCATGTTTAGGAAGCTTACCTGGGGTATAGTCTTTTTTTTTCAATTTGACTTATTTTTTTCTTGGAAAAC
This sequence comes from Bombina bombina, assembly GCF_027579735.1. Classification (NCBI taxonomy): domain Eukaryota; kingdom Metazoa; phylum Chordata; class Amphibia; order Anura; family Bombinatoridae; genus Bombina; species Bombina bombina. The sequence continues at coordinate 1,060,736,930 of NC_069501.1, read as the reverse complement.
TTGCAGGAAAATTAGGCTTGTGAGGGCGCAAAATGCTGTTATTTATTGCGTCATTCTTGGTGTGAGAATTTTTTGGGGTGCGAATGTGCGTCTGTCATGACGCAAGTTCATAATTTCCTGCGTCTTAGTTGACGCTAGGTTGTTTAGCGCGAAATTGTGTTTGTTATGACGCAAGTTGCATCATTTCCGGATGTTTATTGGCGCCAAAAAAGTCTCAACTTCCTTTTGCGTTGTGCGTCATACTTGGCGCCAAAAATTTAGTTTTATTTTACCACCTTTATTTATCACTTCATATATGCTCCTTGCCTTCTTTATGCTCAGAGGGCTATGCTATTTGCTTTTTTTTTGCCAATTTTAGCATTTGCATTTTTTCCTATTCCTGAAACTGCTATATGTGGAAATAAGATATTTCTGTTTAATGTTATTTTCTTCTGTTAAGTGTGATCAGTCCACGGGTCATCATTACTTCTGGGATATTACTCCTCCCCAACAGGAAGTGCAAGAGGATTCACCCAGCAGAGCTGCATATAGCTCCTCCCCTCTACGTCACTCCCAGTCATTCTCTTGCACCCAACGACTAGATAGGATGTGTGAGAGGACTATGGTGATTATACTTAGTTTTATATCTTCAATCAAAAGTTTGTTATTTTAAAATAGCACCGGAGTGTGTTATTACCTCTCTGGCAGAGTTTGAAGAAGAATCTACCAGAGTTTTGCTATGATTTTAGCCGGAGTAGTTAAGATCATATTGCTGTTCTCGGCCATCTGAGGAGTGAGGTAAACTTCAGATCAGGGGACAGCGGGCAGATGAATCTGCATAGAGGTATGTAGCAGTTTTTATTTTCTGACAATGGAATTGATGAGAAAATCCTGCCATACCGATATAATGTCATGTATGTATACTTTACACTTCAGTATTCTGGGGAATGGTACTTCACTAGAATTACACTGTAAGAAATACATAAAGCTGTTTAATAACTAGAGATTATGTTTAACGTTTTTGCTGGAATGTAAAATCGTTTTCATTTGCTGAGGTACTGTGTGAATAAATGTTTGGGCACTATTTTTCCACTTGGCAGTTGCTTAATCTGTTTTTCTGACAGTTTCTGTTCTCCCTCACTGCTGTGTGTGAGGGGGAGGGGCCGTTTTTTGGCGCTTTTTCTATGCATCAAATATTTCAGTCAGCAACTCATTGTATTCCCTGCATGATCCGGTTCATCTCTACAGAGCTCAGGGGTCTTCAAAACTTATTTTGAGGGAGGTAATTTCTCTCAGCAGAGCTGTGAGAATTATAGTTTGACTGAGATAAAAAACGTTTATTCTGTAATTTGTTTCCTGCTTTCAGAATTTGTTAACTTTGCTAATGGGATTAAACCTTTGCTAAAGTTGTGTTGTTTACAAGGATTGAGGCTATAACTGTTTCAATTTATTAATTTTCAACTGTCATAGATCTTCTGTGCTTCTTAAAGGCACAGTACATTTTAATATTATTCTAATTGAATTGTATTTCCAAGTTGCAAGTTTATTTGCTAGTGTGTTAAACATGTCTGATTCAGAGGATGATACCTGTGTCATTTGTTGCAATGCCAAAGTGGAGCCCAATAGAAATTTATGTACTAACTGTATTGATGCTACTTTAAATAAAAGTCAATCTGTACAAATTGAACACATTTCACCAAACAACGAGGGGAGAGTTATGCCGACTAACTCGCCTCACGTGTCAGTACCTACATCTCCCGCTCAGAGGAAGGTGCGTGATATTGTAGCGCTGAGTACATCTGGGCGGCCATTACAAATCACATTACAGGATATGGCTACTGTTATGACTGAGGTTTTGGCTAAATTACCAGAACTAAGAGGTAAGCGTGATCACTCTGGGGTGAGAACAGAGTGCGCTGATAATATTAGGGCCATGTCAGACACTGCGTCACAGGTGGCAGAACATGAGGACGGAGAACTTCATTCTGTGGGTGACGGTTCTGATCCAAACAGACTGGATTCAGATATTTCAAATTTTAAATTTAAACTGGAAAACCTCCGTGTATTACTAGGGGAGGTGTTAGCGGCTCTGAATGATTGTAACACAGTTGCAATACCAGAGAAAATGTGTAGGTTGGATAAATATTTTGCGGTACCGACGAGTACTGAGGTTTTTCCTATACCTAAGAGACTTACTGAAATTGTTACTAAGGAGTGGGATAGACCCGGTGTGCCGTTCTCACCCCCTCCGATATTTAGAAAAATGTTTCCAATAGACGCCACCACAAGGGACTTATGGCAAACGGTCCCTAAGGTGGAGGGAGCAGTTTCTACCTTAGCTAAGCGTACCACTATCCCGGTGGAGGATAGCTGTGCCTTTTCAGATCCAATGGATAAAAAGTTAGAGGGTTACCTTAAGAAAATGTTTGTTCAACAAGGTTTTATATTACAACCCCTTGCATGCATTGCGCCGATCACGGCTGCAGCGGCATTCTGGATTGAGTCTCTGGAAGAGAACATTGGTTCAGCTACTCTGGACGACATTACGGACAGGCTTAGAGTCCTTAAACTAGCTAATTCATTCATTTCGGAGGCCGTAGTACATCTTACTAAACTTACGGCGAAGAATTCAGGATTCGCCATTCAGGCACGCAGGGCGCTGTGGCTAAAATCCTGGTCAGCTGATGTTACTTCTAAGTCTAAATTGCTTAATATACCTTTCAAAGGGCAGACCTTATTCGGGCCCGGGTTGAAAGAGATTATCGCTGACATTACAGGAGGTAAAGGCCATGCCCTGCCTCAGGACAAAGCCAAGACTAGACAGTCTAATTTTCATTCCTTTCGTAATTTCAAAGCAGGAGCAGCATCAACTTCCTCTGCACCAAAACAGGAAGGAGCTGTTGCTCGCTACAGACAAGGCTGGAAACCTAACCAGTCCTGGAACAAGGGCAAGCAGACTAGGAAACCTGCTGCTGCCCCTAAAACAGCATGAATTGAGGGCCCCCGATCCGGGATCGGATCTAGTGGGGGGCAGACTTTCTCTCTTCGCCCAGGCTTGGGCAAGAGATGTTCAGGATCCCTGGGCGCTAGAGATAATATCTCAGGGATACCTTCTGGACTTCAAATACTCTCCTCCAAGAGAGAGATTTCATCTGTCAAGATTGTCAACAATCCAGACAAAGAAAGAGGCGTTTCTACGCTGCGTACAAGAGCTCTTGTTAATGGGAGTAATCCATCCAGTTCCACGATCGGAACAGGGACAGGGGTTTTACTCAAATCTGTTTGTGGTTCCCAAAAAAGAGGGAACTTTCAGACCAATCCTGGACTTAAAGATCCTAAACAAATTCCTAAGAGTTCCATCGTTCAAGATGGAGACTATTCGGACAATTTTACCTATGATCCAAGAGGGTCAATACATGACCACTGTAGATTTAAAAGATGCTTACCTTCACATACCGATTCACAAAGATCATTATCGGTACCTAAGGTTTGCCTTCCTAGACAGGCATTACCAGTTTGTGGCTCTTCCATTCGGATTGGCTACAGCTCCAAGAATCTTCACAAAGGTTCTGGGTGCTCTTCTGGCGGTACTAAGACCGCGGGGAATCTCGGTAGCTCCATACCTAGACGACATTCTGATACAAGCTTCAAGCTTTCAAACTGCCAGGTCTCATACAGAGTTAGTGCTGGCATTTCTAAGGTCACATGGATGGAAGGTGAACGAAAAGAAAAGTTTACTCGTTCCACTCACAAGAGTTCCCTTCCTGGGGACTCTTATAGATTCTGTAGAAATGAAGATTTACCTGACAGAGGACAGGCTAACAAGACTTCAAAGTGCTTGCCGCACCCTTCATTCCATTCAACACCCGTCAGTGGCTCAATGCATGGAGGTAATCGGCTTAATGGTAGCGGCAATGGACATAGTACCCTTTGCACGCTTACACCTCAGACCACTGCAACTGTGCATGCTAAGTCAGTGGAATGGGGATTACTCAGACTTATCCCCTTCTCTGAATCTGGATCAAGAGACCAGAAATTCTCTTCTATGGTGGCTTTCTCGGCCACATCTTTCCAGGGGGATGCCATTCAGCAGACCAGACTGGACAATTGTAACAACAGACGCCAGCCTTCTAGGTTGGGGTGCCGTCTGGAATTCTCTGAAGGCTCAGGGACAATGGAGTCAGGAGGAGAGTCTCCTGCCAATAAACATTCTGGAATTGAGAGCAGTTCTCAATGCCCTCCTGGCTTGGCCCCAGTTGACAACTCGGGGGTTCATCAGGTTTCAGTCGGACAACATCACGACTGTAGCTTACATCAACCATCAGGGAGGGACAAGAAGCTCCCTAGCTATGATGGAAGTATCAAAGATAATTTGCTGGGCAGAGTCTCACTCTTGCCACCTGTCAGCAATCCACATCCCGGGAGTGGAGAACTGGGAGGCGGATTTCTTAAGTCGTCAGACTTTTCATCCGGGGGAGTGGGAACTTCATCCGGAGGTCTTTGCCCAAATACTTCGACGTTGGGGCAAACCAGAGATAGATCTCATGGCGTCTCGACAGAACGCCAAGCTTCCTCGTTACGGGTCCAGATCCAGGGATCCAGGAGCAGTCCTGATAGATGCTCTGACAGCACCTTGGGACTTCAGGATGGCTTACGTGTTTCCACCCTTCCCGTTGCTTCCTCGATTGATTGCCAGAATCAAACAAGAGAGAGCATCAGTGATTCTAATAGCACCTGCGTGGCCACGCAGGACTTGGTATGCAGACCTGGTGGACATGTCATCCTGTCCACCTTGGTCTCTACCTCTGAAACAGGACCTTCTGATACAGGGTCCCTTCAAACATCAAAATCTAACTTCTCTGAAGCTGACTGCTTGGAAATTGAACGCTTGATTTTATCAAGACGTGGATTTTCTGAGTCAGTTATTGATACCTTAATACAGGCTAGGAAACCTGTTACCAGAAAGATTTACCATAAGATATGGCGTAAATACCTATATTGGTGTGAATCCAAAGGTTACTCTTGGAGTAAGGTTAGGATTCCTAGGATATTGTCTTTTCTACAAGAAGGTTTAGAAAAGGGTTTATCTGCTAGTTCATTAAAGGGACAGATCTCAGCTCTGTCCATTCTGTTACACAAACGTCTGTCAGAAGTTCCTGACGTCCAGGCTTTTTGTCAGGCTTTGGCCAGAATTAAGCCTGTGTTTAAAACTGTTGCTCCACCATGGAGTTTAAACCTTGTTCTTAATGTTTTACAGGGCGTTCCGTTTGAACCCCTTCATTCCATTGATATAAAGTTGTTATCTTGGAAAGTTCTATTTTTAATGGCTATTTCCTCGGCTCGAAGAGTCTCTGAATTATCAGCCTTACATTGTGATTCTCCTTATTTGATTTTTCATTCGGATAAGGTAGTCCTGCGTACTAAACCTGGGTTCTTACCTAAGGTAGTTACTAACAGGAATATCAATCAAGAGATTGTTGTTCCTTCTTTATGCCCAAATCCTTCTTCAAAGAAGGAACGTCTACTGCACAACCTGGATGTAGTCCGTGCTCTAAAATTTTACTTACAGGCAACTAAGGAATTTCGACAAACGTCTTCTCTGTTTGTCATTTACTCTGGGCAGAGGAGAGGTCAAAAAGCTTCCGCTACCTCTCTTTCTTTTTGGCTTCGTAGCATAATTCGTTTAGCTTATGAGACTGCTGGACAGCAGCCTCCTGAAAGAATTACAGCTCATTCTACTAGAGCTGTGGCTTCCACTTGGGCCTTCAAGAATGAGGCCTCTGTTGAACAGATTTGCAAGGCTGCAACTTGGTCTTCGCTTCATACTTTTTCCAAATTTTACAAATTTGACACTTTTGCTTCATCGGAGGCTATTTTTGGGAGAAAGGTTCTTCAGGCAGTGGTTCCTTCTGTATAAAGAGCCTGCCTATCCCTCCCGTCATCCGTGTACTTTTGCTTTGGTATTGGTATCCCAGAAGTAATGATGACCCGTGGACTGATCACACTTAACAGAAGAAAACATAATTTATGCTTACCTGATAAATTCCTTTCTTCTGTAGTGTGATCAGTCCACGGCCCGCCCTGTTTTTAAGGCAGGTAAATATTTTTTAATTTATACTCCAGTCACCACTTCACCCTTGGCTTTTCCTTTCTCGTTGGTCCTTGGTCGAATGACTGGGAGTGACGTAGAGGGGAGGAGCTATATGCAGCTCTGCTGGGTGAATCCTCTTGCACTTCCTGTTGGGGAGGAGTAATATCCCAGAAGTAATGATGACCCGTGGACTGATCACACTACAGAAGAAAGGAATTTATCAGGTAAGCATAAATTATGTTTTTCTTTTTTTACATTTTACAAGATGTCTCAATCTGATCCTGTCTCAGAAGCTGCTGAAGGAACCAAGCTGCCTGAACACAGTTCTACCAAAGCTAAGTGTATCTGTTGTAAGCAAGTGGAGATTCTGGCCCCAAGTTATGAAGGTCTGTCGGACCTGATCCGACAGTGCGGATCAGGTCCGACAGACCTCGCTGAATACGGCGAGCAATACGCTCGCCGTATTCAGCATTGCACCAGCAGCTCACACCACCCCCTGCAGACTCGCGGCCAATGGGCTGCCAGCAGGGGGGTGTCAATCAACCCAATCGTACTCGATCGGGTTGATTTCCGACGATGTCTGTCCGCCTGCTCAGAGCAGGCGGACAGGTTATGGAGCAGCGGTCTTTGTGAACGCTACTTCATAACTGCTGTTTCTGGCGAGCCTTACGGAGCTTGATAGCTAGAGGCCTATATCTCCAGCTGTAGTATGTAACAGTTGTCATGATTGAAGCTTTTGAATGATATGAAAAAATTATATTGCTGATGCGATACAGAAGGCTATGGCTGCTATACTGCCTTCAAATAAACGTAAAAGGTCTTTTAAAACTTCTCATAATACTGATGAAATTTGTAATGACCAGCAACATACTGATATATCCTCCTCTGATGAGGATCTCTCTGACTCAGAAGATCCTACTTCAGACATTGACACTGATAAATCATCTTATCTTTTTAAGATTGAGTATATTCGTTCTTTGTTAAAAGAAGTGTTAATAACTTTGGATATTGAGGAGTCTGGTTCTCTTGATAATAAATCCAGTAAACATTTAAATTCTGTTTATAAACCTCCTGTGACTATTCCTGAGGTTTTTCCTGTTCCTGATGCTATTTCTGATGTGATTGCTAAGGAATGGTCTAAGCCTGGTACTTCTTTTGTTCGTTCTTCAAGGTTTAAAAGGTTGTATCCTTTGCCAGTGGCTAAATTAGAGTTTTGGGAAAAAGTCCCTAAGGTTGATGGGGCTATTTCTACTCTTGCTAAACGTACTACTATTCCTATGGAAGATAGTACCTCTTAAGGATCCTTTAGATAGGAAGATTGAATGTTATCTAAGGAAAGCTTATTTGCATTCTGGCTATATGCTCAGACCTGCCATTTCTATGGTTGATGTTGCGGTTTCATCAACTTTTTGGTTGGATAGCTTAGCACAGCAGAAAAAAACTCTGATTTGCATAGCATTGTTTGTTTGCTTCAACATGCTAATCATTTTATCTGTGATCCTATTTTTGATATCATCAAGATTAATGTTAAATCTATGTCTTTGGCTATTTTAGCTAGAAGAGCTTTATGGCTCAAATAATGGAATGCTGACATGGTATCTAAATCTAGTTTACTATCTCTTTCATTCCAGGCTAATAATTTGTTTGGTTCCCAGTTGGATTCAATAATTTCCACTATTACTGGGGGAAGGGAGTTTTTTTGCCTCAAGATAAAAAGTCTAAAGGCAAATCTAAAGCTTCTAATTGGTTTCGTTCCTTTCGTCAGTATAGAGAACAGAAAACTACTCCTTCCCCTAAAGACTCTGGCTCCAATTGGAAGCCATCCTCGAGTTGGAATAAATCCAAACCTTACAAGAAACCAAAGCCAGCCCCCAAGACTGCATGAAGGTGCGGCCCTCGATCCAGTTCTGCTGGTGGAGGGCAGATTGAAATCATTTCAAGACATTTGGACAGGTTCCATTCAGAATAATTGGATTCAGAATATTCTCTCCCAGGGGTATCGAATAGGTTTCAGAATAAGACCTCCTGTGAGAAGATTTTTTCTCTCTCACGTTCCAACAAATCCTGTGAAAGCTCAGGCTTTTCTGAAATGTGTTTCAGATCTAGAGCTTTCAGGAGTGATTGTACCAGTTCCAATTCTGGAACAGGGTCAGGGTTTTTATTCAAATCTATTCATTGTCCCGAAGAAGGAAAATTCTTTCAGACCAGTTCTGGATCTGAAGTTTTTGAATCAGTTTGTAAGAGTTCCAACTTTCAAGATGGTTACTATAAGGACTATTCTGCCTTTTTTGAGCAAGGTCATTACATTATTATTATTATTCTTTATTTATAAAGCGCCGACAGATTCCGCAGCGCTGCCCATGGGTACAAGGATAACAGTACAGTGGAGAAACAATACGATAAGACACAACATTTTACAGACAAATACAGGGGGAATTGAGGGCCCTGTTCCCGTGGGAACTTACAATCTAGATGGGTAGGAGGATTGGAAACAGGAGGTGGGGACTGCAGAGGTGAGAATGATATTAGCGAGGAGATAGAGGGCAACTGTTAGTTAATTGAAGTTAGTTTGTTAATAAGTCGGGTGATAAGCTTCCCTGAACAGAAAGGTCTTTAGGGAACGTTTAAAGGAGGAGAGGTTAGGGGCAAGCCTGACATCTCGAGTAAGTGCGTTCCAGAGGGTTGGTGCCGCACGAGAGAAGTCTTGTAGTCTAGAATGAGAGGAGGTGATGGTAGAGGACGCCAGAAGCAGGTCGTTGTTGGATCTTAGGGGACGGGCAGGAGTATATTTGTTGATGAGTGAGGACAGGTAGGGTGGGGCAGCATTGGTGAGGGCTTTGTAGGTACACTAATCCCAATTTTTTTCTTTCGTGATTCAGATAGAGCATGCAATTTTAAGCAACTTTCTAATTTACACCTATTATCAATTTTTCTTCATTCTCTTGCTTTCTTTATTTGAAAAAATAGCATCTAAGCTATTTTTTGGTTCAGATCCATGGAAAGCACTTGTTTATTGGTGGGTGAATTTATCCACCAATCGGCAAGAACAACCCAGTTTTTTCACCAAAAATGGGCCGGCATCTAAACTTAAATTCTTGCATTTCAAATAAAGATACCAAGAGAATGAAGACAATTTGCTAATAGGGGTCAATTAGAAAGTTTCTTAAAATTGCATGCTCTATCTGAATCACAAAAGAAAAAATGTGGGTTCAGTGTCCCTTTAATAGACTTACAGGATGCATATCTTCATCTTCCGATTCATCCAGACCACTATCGGTTTCTGAGATTCTCTTTTCTAGACAAGCATTACCAGTTTGTTGCCCTTCCATTTGGCCTAGCAACAGCTCCAAGAATCTTTTCGAAGGTTCTCGGTGCCCTTCTATCTGTAATTAGAGAGCAGGGTATTACGGTGTTTCCTTATTTGGACGATATCTTGGTACTGGCTCAATCTTTTCATTTAGCAGAATCTCACACAAATCAACTTGTGTTGTTTCTTCAAAGACATGGTTGGAGGATCAATTTAACACAAAAAGACTGTTGAGAAAAACTATGCGCTGGTTAAAGATCAAGCTACACATAAACAACTTGATCCTTGGCTTGACAAAGGCTCTTCTGAGCTGAAACACGTTGCCGCTAACGGATCACTTGCAAAGAAATCACTGGAAGTTCGGACATCATCCCCGCATGTGTGGGCGTGTCTGGGAATAGACACAGGTCAGTTTGGCATCTTTGCAGCACACGAGAAACGCTGCACAGAGGAAAATTTCACTCTACAGTTCCAAATTTAAAGTATAAGGATCTTCTGGAATCTACTAAACATTAAAAGACAATAAGGTATATACCGGAAAGTTACAAGGAAAAGAATTGTGAACCGGAGACTCAGGTATACTACAAACATCATTTAAAGGTACACCGCCAAACACTTAGGCAATTTACAGAACAGACGTGTTCTAGACTTTATATCTGAATATTAACAGAGACATTATCAGAGTTCTAACATTAAGGACGTTTCTGCTTAGACCTATGTTTCATGCAACTAAAACTTTTTATGAATACTGTACTTAAGACATCGTTTTTTGACATCATTTAAAAACATTGTATATATTGATGTTCATAGGAAACAATTGTCATAACGTTTGTTTTTTAAACACAGTTTCTTAACTTTTTTAGCTTTTGAGTGTGGTATAGGTGAAAGTATTATTTTTTATAAGATATATATACATTTTTAATATTGGTACCAAATATAGATAGACACACAATCTAGTTATGCTATATTTTTAATAATAAACTAATTTGATTCTTACTGAATTTGTTTATATGAAAAAATAAGATTTAAAGAATAAAATAAATATTTGTTTTGAACAGTTTTCTGTGATGAATTATTAACCATTATTTATATGGGACAAATATATTGCTGCTTCTTATGATACAACAGTTATTTTTTAAAACAACCTTTAGTAAGAGGGTGGCCATTTAAAAGATCTTTAGCCATTTGTGTCTTACACACTAGGCGCTCACATATATCCATTTTTTCTTTTGGAGGATCAATTTACCAAAGAGTTCCTTGATTCCTCAGACATGGGTCACCTTTTTAGGTTTCCAGATAGATTCAGTGTCCATGACTTTGTCTTTAACAGACAAGAGACAAATGAAATTGGTTTCTGCCTGTCGAAACCTTCAGTCTCGATCATTCCCTTCAGTGGCTATGTGCATGGAAGTTTTAGGTCTCATGACTGCAGCATCGGACGCAATCCCCTTTGATCATTTTCAAATGAGACCTCTGCAGCTTTGCATGCTGAATCAATGGTGCAGGAATTATACTCGGATATCACAGTTGATATACTTAAATCCCAACATTCAACTCTCTCTGTTCTGTTGGTTAGTCCATCATCGGATTATTCAAGGGGCTTCTTTTGTTCGTCCTGCCTGGACTGTGATGCAAGTCTCACAGGTTGAGGAGCTGTCTGGGGGTCTCTGACAACACAAGGAAGGAATCCTCAAGAGGTGAGGTTACCAATCAATATTTTAGAACTCTGTGCTATTTTCAGGGCTCTTCAGTCTTGGCCGCTATTAAAGAGAGAATTATTCATTCGTTTTCAGACAGACAATATCACAACTCTGGCATATGTCAATCATCAAGGGGGGACTCGCAGTCCTTTAGTGATGAAAGAAGTATCTCGGATACTTTCTTGGGCAGAAACCAACTCCTGTCTAATTTCTGCAATACATATTCCAGGTGTAGACAATTGGGAAGCGGATTATCTCAGTCGTCAGTCTTTACATCCAGGGGAGTGGTCTTTCCATCAAGATGTATTTTTTCAGATTGTACAGATGTGGGGTCCCCCCCAAAATATATCTGATGGCTTCCCATCTGAACAAGAAGCTTCCCAGGTACCTTTCCAGGTCCAGGGATCCTCAGGTGGAGATGGTGGATGCGTTAGTAGTTCCTTGGTTTAACCAACCTGCTTACATTTTCCCGCCTCTAGTTCTTCTTCCAAGGGTGATCTCCAAGATCATATTGGAACAATTGCATGTGTTTCTGATAGCACCAGCATGGCCTCACAGGTTTTGGTATGCGGATCTTGTCCGGATGTCCAGTTGCCAGCCTTGGCCACTTCCTTTAAAGCCAGACCTTCTGTCTCAAGGGCCGTTTTTCCATCATGATCTCAAATTGCTAAATTTGAAGGTATGGAAATTGAACGCTTAGTACTGAGTCATAGCGGTTTCTCTGACTCAGTGATTAATACTATGCTACAGGCTCGTAAGTCTGTTTCAAGGAAGATTTATTATAGGGTTTGGAAAACCTATATTTCATGGTGTTTTTCTCATAAATTTTCTTGGCATTCTTTTAGGATTCCTATAATTTTACAGTTTCTTCAGGATGGTTTTGATAAAGGTTTGTCTGCAAGTACCTTGCTCTTTCTGTTTTATTTCGTAGAAAGATTGCTAAATTTCCTGATACTCACTGTTTTGTTCAGGCTTTGGTTCGTATCAAGCCTATTGTTAAATCAATTTCTCCTCCTTGGAGTTCTCAATTTGGTTTTGAAGGCTTTGCAGGCTCCTCCATTTGAGCCTATGCATTCTTTGGATATTAAACTACTTTCTTGGAAAGTGTTGCTCCTTTTGGCTATCTCTTCAGCTAGAAGAGTTTCTGAATTGTCTGCTCTCTCTTGTGAGTCTCCTTTTTTAATTTTCCATCAGGATAAGGCTGTTTTGCGGATTTCGTTTAAATTTCTTCCTAAGGTTGGGAATTCTAACAACATTAGTAGGGAAATTGTTGTTCCTTAATGGGGCCTAATCCCAAGAATACTCTTGAAAGATCTCTACATTCTTTGGATGTTGTAAGAGCTTTGAAATATTATGTTGAAGCTACTAAAGATTTTAGGAAGATTTCTAGTCTATTTGTTGTTTTTTTCTGGTCCTAGGAAAGTTCAGAAAGCCTGTGCCATTTCTTTGGAATCTTGGTTAAATTTTTTCTTTCATGATTCCGATAGAGCATGCAATTTTAAGCAACTTTCTAATTTACTCCTATTGTCAAATTTTCGTCATTCTCTTGCTATCTTTATTTGAAAAATAATGCATCTAATTTTTTTTGGTTCAGTACTCTGGACAGCACGTTTTTATTGGTGGATGAATTTATCCACCAATCAGCAAGGACAAACCAGGTTGTTCACCAAAAATGGGCCGGCATCTAAACTTACATTCTTGCATTTCAAATAGAGATACCAAGAGAATAAAGAAAATTTGATAATAGGAGTAAATTGGAAAGTTACTTAAAATGTCATGCTCTATCTGAATCACGAAAGAGAAAATGTGGGTTCAGTGTCCCTTTAAAACTTTTGATTCACAAAAGTCTCCGCCTCAAAAAATTACAGCTCATTCTACTAGATCAGTCGCCACTTCTTGGGCTTGAAGAATGAAGCTTCGGTTGATCAGATTTGCAAAGGAGCAACTTGGTCTTCTTTGCATACATTTATTAAATTTTACCATTTTGATGTATTTGCTTCTTCTGAAGCAGTCTTTGGTAGAAAAGTTCTTCAGGCAGCTGTTTCAGCTTGATTCTTCTGCTTACGATTTAAGTTTTTTTCTTGAAATTTATGTGAAATTTATAAGAAAGACTTATTTTTTTGTTTTTATTTTATCCCTCGCTTTCTAGTGACTCTTCTGTGGTCTCCCACATCTTGGTTATTTCTATCCCATACTTCACTAGCTCATGGACTCTTGCCAATTACATGAAATAAATTAATTTATCAGGTAAGTTATTACATAAATTATGTTTTTAGTTAGTTACGAGTCTATTGAGCTTGTTTGGATACGGCAATTTATTTAATAGATTCGATTGCTATAAAACGGTCAAATTTTTACTTATTTTTGAGTCACTTTTGTCTTCACTCATTTTTTAAAATAAGTTCCCATAAAAGTAACAGGTAAATACATGGCGAATCAGTATAAACTTTATTAGTGAGCAAAGAGAAAAGAAAGGCTAAAAGTCCCTTTTCTGAAATTTTCATAAGTCAATCAATCAAATTGATTTAAATCATGTTTTGTTGAATAATAACATTTGGTTATATATAATTAGATATGCATAGATAAATCATTTAAATGAATGAAATTAACTATCTCCAGTTTAATAGCTTAGTCATTCATATTTGATCAACTGTACTTTATTGTAATGAGAAATGTAATGATTACCTTAATAATAACAATTTAAATAGTTTTATTTAACTAAAACAATAACATATTTATGGCTAGATTTAGAGTTCTGCGGCCAAAGGGGTGCGTTAGCTACGCATGCTTTTTTTCCCCCGCACCTTTTAAATACCCCATGTATTTAGATTTCACAGAATGGCTGCGTTAGGCTCCAAAAAGGGAGCGTAGAGCATAATTTACAGACACTGCAACTCTAAATACCAGCGGTGCTTACGGACGCGGCCAGCTTCAAAAACGTGCTCGTGCACGATTTCCCCATAGGAAACAATGGGGCAGTTTGAGCTGAAAAAAAACCTAACACCTGCAAAAAAGCAGCGTTCAGCTCCTAACGCAGCCCCATTGTTTCCTATGGGGAAACAGTTTCTAAGTCTGCACCTAACACCCTAACATGTACCCCGAGTCTAAACACCCCTAACCTTACACTTATTAACCCCTAATCTGCCGCCCCCGCTATTGCTGACCCCTGCATATTATTATTAACCTCTAATCTGCCGCTCCGTACACCGCCGCAAACTACATTATCCCTATGTACCCCTAATCTGCTGCCCCTAACACCGCCGACCCCTATATTATATTTATTAACCCCTAATCTGCCCCCCCCAACGTTGCTGCTACCTACCTACAATTATTAACCCCTAATCTGCCGACCGGACCTCACCGCTACTATAATAAAGTTATTAACCCCTAATCCGCTTACTCCCGCCTCAATAACCCTATAATAAATAGTATTAACCCCTAATCTGCCCTCCCTAACATCACCGACACCTAACTTCAAGTATTAACCCCTAATCTGCCGACCGGACCTCGCTGCTACTCTAATAAATGTATTAACCCCTAAAGCTAAGTCTAACCCTAACACTAACACCCCCCTAAGTTAAATATAATTTAAATCTAACGAAATAAATTAACTCTTATTAAATAAATTAATCCTATTTAAAGCTAAATACTTACCTGTAAAATAAACCCTAATATAGCTACAATATAACTAATAATTATATTGTAGCTATTTTAGGATTAATATTTATTTTACAGGCAACTTTGTAATTATTTTAACCAGGTACAATAGCTATTAATAGTTAATAACTATGTAATAGCTACCTAGTTAAAATAATTACAAAATTACCTGTAAAATAAATCCTTACCTAAGTTGCAATAAGTTACAATTAAACCTACACTATCAATAAATTAATTACATACAAATACCTACAATTAAATAAACTAACTAAAGTACAAAAAATAAAAAAAGAACTGTTACAAAAAATAAAAAAATAATTTACAAACATTAGAAAAATATTACAACAATTTTAAGCTAATTACACCTACTCTAAGCCCCCTAATAAAATAACAAAGCCCCCCAAAATAAAAAAAATGCCCTACCCTATTCTAAAATTAAAATAGAAAAGCTCTTTTACCTTACCAGCCCTTAAAAGGGCCTTTTGCAGGGCATGCCCCAAAGAAAACAGCTCTTTTGCCTGTAAAAAAAAAACATACAATACCCCCCCCAACATTACAACCCACCACCCACATACCCCTAATCTAACCCAAACCCCCCTTAAATAAACCTAACACTAAGCCCCTGAAGATCTCCCTACCTTATCTTCACTACACCGGGTATCACCGATCCGTCCAGGCTCCGAAGTCTTCATCCAAGCCCAAGCGGGGGCTGAAGATGTCCATGATCCGGCTGAAGTCTTGGCCCAAGCGGGGGCTGAAGATGTCCATGATCCGGCTGAAGTCTTCGCCCAAGCGGGGGCTGAAGATGTCCATGATCCGGCTGAAGTCTTGGCCCAAGCGGGGGCTGAAGATTGAACTTGAATCTGATTGGCTGATTCCATCAGCCAATCAGAATTTACCTACCTTAATTCCGATTGGCTGATAGAATCCTATCAGCCAATCGGAATTCGAGGGACGCCATCTTGGATGACGTCCCTTAAAGGAACCGTCATTCGTCTGGAAGTCTTCGACCAGGATGGATGTTCCGCGTCGGCGGGATGAAGATGGATCCGGAAGAAAGAAGATTGAAGATGCGGCTTGATAGAAGACTTCATCCGGATCATGGACCTCTTCAGCTCCCGCTTGGATCAAGACTTCAGCCGGATCATGGACATCTTTAGCCCCCGCTTGGGCCAAGACTTCAGCCGGATCATGGACATCTTCAGCCCCCGCTTGGGCCAAGACTTCAGCTGGATCATGGACATCTTCAGCCCCCGCTTGGGCTTGGATGAAGACTTCGGAGCCTGGACGGATCGGTGATACCCGGCGTGGTGAAGATAAGGTAGGGAGATCTTCAGGGGCTTAGTGTTAGGTTTATTTAAGGGGGGTTTGGGTTAGATTAGGGGTATGTGGGTGGTGGGTTGTAATGTTGGGGGGGTATTGTATGGTTTTTTTTACAGGCAAAAGAGCTGTTTTCTTTGGGGCATACCCCGCAAAAGGCCATTTTAAGGGCTGGTAAGGTAAAAGAGCTTTTCTATTTTAATTTTAGAATAGAGTAGGGCATTTTTTTATTTTGGGGGGCTTTGTTATTTTATTAGGGGGCTTAGAGTAGGTGTAATTAGCTTAAAATTGTTGTAATATTTTTCTAATGTTTGTAAATTATTTTTTTATTTTTTTGTAACAGTTCTTTTTTTATTTTTTGTACTTTAGTTAGTTTATTTAATTGTATTTATTTGTAGGTATTTGTATGTAATTTATTTATTGATAGTGTAGTGTTAGGTTTAATTGTAACATAGGTTATGATTTATTTTACATGTAATTTTGTAATTATTTTAACTAGGTAGCTATTAAATAGTTATTAACTATTTAATAGCTATTGTACCTGGTTAAAATAAATACAAAGTTGCCTGTAAAATAAATATTAATACTAAAATAGCTACAATATAATTATTATTTATATTGTTGCTATATTAGGGTTTATTTTACAGGTAAGTATTTAACTTTAAATAGGAATAATTTATTTAATAAGATTTAATTTATTTAGTTAGATTTAAATTATATTTAACTTAGGGGGGTGTTAGGGTTAGGGTTAGAGTTAGCTTTAGGGGTTAATACATTTATTAGAGTAGCGGCGAGGTCCGGTCGGCAGATTAGGGGTTAATAATTGAAGTTAGGTGTCGGAGCTGTTAGGGAGGGCAGATTAGGGGTTAATACTATTTATTATAGGGTTATTGAGGCGGGAGTGAGGCGGATTAGGGGTTAATACATTTATTATAGTAGCGGTGAGGTCCGGTCGGCAGATTAGGGGTTAATAATTGTAGGTAGGTGGTGGCGACGTTGGGGGCGGCAGATTAGGGGTTAATAAATATAATATAGGGGTCGGCGGTGTTAGGGGCAGCAGATTAGGGGTACATAAGTATAACGTAGGTGGCGGCAGTGTGCAGTCGGCAGATTAGGAGTTAAAAAAAATTAATAGAGTGGCGGCGATGTGGGGAGACCTCGGTTTAGGGGTGCATAGGTAGTTTATGGGTGTTAGTGTACTGTAGAGCACAGTAGTTAAGAGCTTTATGAACCGACGTTAGCCCAGAAAGCTCTTAACTCCTGGCTTTTTTCTGCTGCTGGAGTTTTGTCGTTAGATTTCTAACGCTCACTTCAGCCAAGACTCTAAATACCAGCGTTAGGAAGATCCCATTGAAAAGATAGGATACGCAAATGGCGTAGGGGGATCTGCGGTATGGAAAAGTCGCGGCTGGAAAGTGAGCGTTAGACCCTTACCTACACAACTATAAATACCAGCGGTAGCCCAAAACCAGCGTTAGGAACCTCTAACACTGGTTTTGACGGCTAACGCAGAACTCTAAATCTAGGCGTTAATTTGTAATGCTTGTCCCTCCCTCTTCACACTTAGGTCCTTGTGCAGATCTATTTCACTCCAAACAATCTTCTATTCAGTGAGCTTCTTGAAACTTAGTATGGGTTCATTCTGTGTACTTTTTTTCCAATTTATTTTTCTTATCTAATTTGCTTAGTTCTCTTAATATCTATTGTTGAAAAACCTGAATAGTTAGGCCCAGCAATGCCCTACTATGAGCTAGCTGCTTTTCACTGTAATGTAGCCCATTAATGAGCGTTCAGTAAATATAAAAATTGATTCTGTTTTGTATCAGTTCAAATAAACTACATTTTACAGTATATGCAGTAGATTTCTTACAATTGCTCAGCAGGCCATTGAAAGGGGTTAAACACAAACTAGTTTAGGGTCAATAGTCTTAAAACTACATATAATAGTCTTAAAACTACATATAATGGTCCTTTAATAAAGAACAATAAAAAACTTAATAATAATCCTATATAAGCTAAACAAGTTTAGTAAAGTGTAAACTTGTAGCAGCTGAAAGTGTTTAAAAAGCTGTCTTCTTTTACAAACACAGCACAATTTTAAAAACAGCACTACTGTAAAGCTAAAGAGGCCTAGCCACTGTCTTCTATGGGATATTACTATCCCATGCATTAAGTCTTGTTCCTAAAACAAAAATGCCCAAAGTTTTTTTTTTTAAATAACAAACTTCGTTTAATATATGTCATATACTATTTTACAGTATATTATATTACATATATATACTGAATATAGGTGCAGCAAAAAGTTATAGAAAAGCAGCATAAAATGCGCACTCCAATAGGAATATTTTTTTCAATCGTGTCACTTTATTTGTGAATGTTTTTGGACCAGAAGGTCCGTCCTCAGACAAAAAGTGTAACAATAAAACTTACCCTCCACCAATCTTATAAGCAGTGCAGTAAACGCCGGTCTCCGCGCTCTCACGGGTAGACACGCCCCTAATCGTGGCGTCATCATCCCGGGCAATGTGGGCCGGTCCAATCTAAAATATAACAACATCAAAATGACCTAGCAGAGTATCCATAGCATTATATAAATGCTATATCAGTGATAAACTAGCAAAGTGAGACAAGCTACGTCTATAATGCATAAGCCGTGCCCATAGTATTTGTATTGCGCCTCAAAGGTTGCCATAGCAACCAAAAAAAACAAAAGTGGAGAAGCATGATTGGCTCATTATCATCCAATCAGGAATAGGAGCAGCTTAAGCAGTCCTGAAGCACTCAAATAGCAGCAGAGCGTCTATAATATTAATAAAACAGTATCCCCAACATTACGTAAATTATATAAGGGATAAACCCACAAAATAAAAGATAAGAGACAAATCACCTATATACTGCATAAGCCGTACCCATAGTACTTTTGTTGCGCCTCAAAGGTTGCCATAGCGACCAAACAAACCAAAATGGGGGTGCGTGATTGGCACATATCATCCAATCAGAAATAGGAGCGACTTATACAATCATATAGCTATCAAATAGCAGTGGAGCATCTATAAAAACTTTGCAGCTGAGCATCTAAAAAATGAATTAATAAGCCAATAACGATCTCAATAAGACAGTGCATTAATACAGTGGTGCATAATAAAGCATAAGAGAAATCTTCAACATATGATGCAATGTGGCAACTCTTAACAAAAATTCCTAAACTGTTGAACATGGTCTATGGCAGCTGGGAAAACCACAGCTGGCACAACAGTGTAATCTCGCGAGGAACTAATCGTCAGGAGTGCTCACATTGAATAAATGCAGTTTCGAACAAAGTAACTGGGAGATCTCCTATTGATTAGACAACTCTCTAGGAGTTGTTATAGCAACCAAAGTCAACAAATGGCTAAAGAAGAGACAGCTATATGAACCAAAAAATTGTCACGGGGACATCAGCAATAGAGCTCACAGTAAATGTATATTATGTGTTGCATAATTAACAAAATAAAACTATCTGCCAAAATCCTAACAGTAACAAAGTATAAAACATAGTTCATACATAATGGGGGAAAAAACAAAACAAAAATCTATCTGACATTGCTCTCACATACTCCGTCCATATATAAGGGGAGAAAAGCACAGAAGGCCAGAATATAAACCAACAAGGGGAGGTAAAAGAACCTCATATCCCAAAAGATAGGTGGAGGAAGTGGAGCAACACAACCAAACATTATACGGCTAGTGGCAGCCACAATAACCGTAAACAGACAAATAATATAAATAAATACTGTCAAAAGGATGTAGACTATGCCCAATGTTTTTAGAAGGCTATATGCTAAGAAGTGCGCCCTGGTACCAAATAAATCATAGTTCTCAAAAAAATGAACAGATAATGGCTCTCTAGAGACTTAAGGCATGTTCGAAACTTTACAGGAATGCCTGCCAATCCAGGTAGGTATTTAACCCCTTAGGAATTAATGTTTCCAGGTGGTAGGTCCATCTTGCCTCCTTTTGTAGGAGTATTCTGTTCCAATCACACCCTCAATAATCGTATATTTGAGATCCGTCACACTGTGTTGAAGTTGCTGGAAATGCAGAGCAACCGGCTGTTCTGAAGATCCCTTGTTGATGACTGTCCGAATGGTGGACCAATGGCTCACCATGCGTGTCTGGAGGTCGTCACAGGTCTTTCCGATGTAAAACAGACCACATGTGCAATGAAGCAGATATACCATGTATGTGGTTGTACACGTTAGTCAGTATTTATGCTTATAGCTCTTCCTCCTATGTAGATGTAAGAAGGAAGATCCAGTAATTAGGCCTCCACAGGTGGTACAGCCCAGACAGCGGTAAACACCCTTTTTTTTGTATCAAGCCAGGTAGACTTTTTATAACAGTGTTGAAGTTCAGTTTTGACCAGAATGTCCCTGAGAGATCTAGCCCTCTTGTAACCTATACGTGGCTGTGACATATTTAGCAAAGGCAGAGACTGATTGGTAATGGTGATTTCCCAGTGTTTTCTAAGTGAATATGCTTTTTCCCTCTTATTGCCAGTGTAGGTTGTGACAAATGTCATTTTGTTGTCATCTTTCACTCTTTTGGTCATTGAGGATTCCAGAAGGGACCTACGTTGTTCTTTCAGTAATTTAATATTGTAACTCCGTTCTTGGAAGCGGCCCTCCATCTCAGAAAGGCTGGGTATCTTTATTAAACCTTTCTGTGTTGTTTCTTAGGACCCTCTGTAGCTGGGACTCCCTAAGTCCCAGCTACAGAAGGTCTTAAGAACACAGTAAATGTATATTATATGTTGCATAATGAACAAAATAAAACTAACACAATCTGCCAAAATCCTAACAGTAACAAAGTATAAAACATTGTTCATACATAATGGGGGGAAAAACAAAACAAAAAATCTATCTGACATTGCTCTCATATACTCCATCCATATATAAGGGGAGAAAAGCACAGAAGGACAGAAAATAAACCAACAAGGGGGGGTAAAAGAACCTTATATCCCAAAGGTTAGGTGGAGGAAGTGGGAGCAACACAACCAAACATTATACAGCTAGTGGCAACCACATTAACCGTAAACGGACAAATAATATAAATAAATATTAATAAATACTGTCAAAAGGATATAGACTATGCCCAATGTTGTTAGAAGACTATATGCTAAGAAGTACGCCCTGTTACCAAATAAATCATAGCTCTAAAAAAAAAATTTGAACAAATAATGGCTCTCTAGAGACTTAAGGCATGTTCGAAACTTTACAGGAATGCCTGCCAATCCAGGTGGGTATTTAACCCCTTGGGAATTAATGTTTCTAGGTGGTAGGTCCATCTCACCCCTTTTTGTAGGAGTATTCTGTTCCGATCACCCCCTCTACTCAGAGGGGGGATGTGATCAATAATCGTATATTTGAGATCCGTCACACTGTGTTGAAGTTGCTGGAGATTCCGAGCCACCGGCTGTTCTGAGGATCCCTTGTTGATGGCTGTCTGAATGGCGAACCGATGGTTCACCATGCATATCCGGAGGTTGTCACTGGTCTTTCCGACGTAAAACAGACCACATGTGCAATGAAGCAGATATACCATGTATGTGGTTGTACACGTTAGTCGGTATTTATGCTTATAGCTCTTCCTCCTATGTGGATGTGAGAAGGAAGATCCAGTAATTAGGCTTCCACAGGTGGTACAGCCCATACAGCTGTAAACACCCGTTTTTTTTATGTCAAGCCAGGTAGACTTTTTATAACAGTGTTGATGGTCAGTTTTGACCAGAATGTCCCTGAGAGATCTAGCCCTCTTGTAAACTATACGTGGAGGTGACATATTCAGCAAAGGCAGAGACTGATCGGTACTGATGATTTCCCAGTGCTTTCTAAGTGAAGATGCTATTTCGCTCTTATCGCCAGTGTAGGTTGTGACAAATGTAATTTTGTTGTCATCTTTCACTCTTTTGGTCATTGACAATTCCAGAAGTGACCTACTTTGTTCTTTCAGTAATTTAATAGGGTAACTCCGTTCTTGGAAGCGTCCCTCCATCTCAGACAGCTGAGTATCTCTATTAAACCTTTCTGTGTTGTTTCTATGGACCCTCTGTAGCTGCCACTAGCCGTATAATGTTTGGTCGTGTTGCTCCCACTTCCTCCACCTATCTTTTGGGATATGAGGTCTTTAACCTCCCCTTGTTGGTTTATTTTCTAGCCTTCTGTGCTTTTCTCCCCTTATATATGAATGGAGTATGTGAGAGCAATGTCAGATAGATTTTTGTTTTGTTTTTTTCCTCATTATGTATGAACAATTTTTTATATTTTGTTACTGTTAGGATTTTGGCAGATTGTGTTAGTTTTATTTTGTTCATTATGCAACATGTAATATACATTTACTGTGAGCGCTATTGTTGATGTTCCTGTGACCATTGTTTGGTCCATATAGCTGTCTCTTTTTTAGCCATTTGTTGACTAGAGAGTTGTGTAATCAACAGGAGATCTTTCAGTAACTTTGCTCGATACTGCATTATTTACTGTGAGCAAGATTACACTGTTGTGCCAGCTGTGGTTTTCCCAGCTGCCGTAGAACATGTTGTTATGTCAACAGTTTAGGAATGTTCGTCATGAGTTGCCACATTGCATCATATGTTGAAGATTTCTCTTATGCTTTATTATGCACCACTGTATTAATGCACTGTCTTATTGAGATCGTTATTGGTTTATTAATTAATTTTTTAGATGCTTCGCTGCAAAAACATTTTTAGATGCTCCACTGCTATTTGATAGCTATATAAATGCATAAGCTGCTCTTATTTCTGATTGGATGATATGTGCCAATCACGCACCCCCATTTTGGTTTGTTTGGTTGCTTTGTCAACCTTTGAGGCGCAATACAAATACTATGGGCACCGCTTATGCATTATAGAGGTAGCTTGCTCGTTTATCACTGATATAGCATTTACATAATGTTATGTATACTCTGCTAGGTCATTTTGATGTTTTGATATTTTAGTTTGGACCGGCCCACATTGCCCGGGATGATGAGGCCACGATTAGGGGCGTGTCTATCCGGGAGAGCGCGGAGACCGGAGTTTACTGCACTGCTTATAAGATTGGTGGAGGGTAAGTTTTATTGTTACACTTTTTGTCTGAGGACGGACCTTCTGGTCCAAAAATGTTCACAAATAAAGTGACAGGATTGAAAAAAATATTATATTGGACTGCGCTTTTTATGCTGCTTATATATATACAGGTGACCCTCTGGTTTATGCCGGTTCAATTTGCGCCGTTTCAGAATAAAATAACAACCTTTTTTTTTCAGTCATGTGGCTGCTTTTGAAAAGCTTTGGAAAGCAGTGCACTAATTAAAATAGCCAGTAGGTGAAGCTGTCTGCTTGTTTTGCTGCAAAGTTATGCAACTTAACAGACTCAAATTGATCTGTGTAGACAGAGCAGACATTAGCTATCGAGCAACAAGATTTAGCAGCCACTTCCCTATTATCTTCTTGTCCAGCTGCTTGAGGTGATGGTGCCTAACGGCTTATTAATCACTGCAAATTGAAATGCATAGAATAGGTGCAAACCCAATATTATCTAACATGCTAACAATGCAGAGAACTGATTGCTGAAAATTGCAAGTAAAAAAATGTTTTTGTTCATTAAACTTAGTTTGATCATGATTCAGTCTGTTGTGTGATTATTTAATTAGGTGCTGTTAGCAAATGTTTTTGTTTATTAAACTTAGTTTGATGATGATACAATCTATATTATTAGGTTTATAATGCTGTTTAGCATTTAAAGTCTTCATTTTAAAGCTTTAAAAATAATGTATTAGGTGTTACTTATGACATTTTTGAGAGGGGCCTGGAACCTAACTCCCTCACTTCCCATTGACTTACATTATAAACTGGGTTTCAATTTACAACTGTTTCGATTTACAACCATTCCTCCTGGAACCTAACCCCGGCGTAAACTGAGGGCTACCTTTTATATATATATATATATATATATCACAATATACAGTGTAGCCGGATGGGGACAGTATAATATTTTTCAATACTATAACATTTTCTGTTATTTATAAATGTTACTTAAAGGGACACTGAACCCAATTTTTTTTTTCTTTCGTGATTTAGATAGAGCATGTAACTTTCTAATTTACTCCTATTATCAATTTTTCTTCGTTCTCTTGCTATCTTTATTTGAAAAAGAAGGCATCTAAGCTTTTTTCTTGGTTTAGAAACTCTGGACAGCACTTTTTTATTGGTGGATGAATTTATCCACCAATCAGTAAGGACAACCCAGGTTGTTCACCAAAAATGGGTCGGCATCTAAACTTACATTCTTGCATTTCAAATAAAGATACCAAGAGAATAAAGGAAATTTGATAATAGGAGTAAATTAGAAAGTTGATTAAAATTTCATGCTCTATCTGAATCACGAAAGAAAAAAATTGGGTTCAGTGTCCCTTTAAGTGATCTATAGCAAAAAATAACTGCATCATTTAACATAAATTAATTTAAAGATAATGGGCTAGATTACAAGAGGGTTGATATGTATCGCTTATGCTCGCACGTTGACTCTGCTAGCAGTAAGCTTTTTTGCGTGCCCACGTATTACAAGTTGAAAGTAAAAGGCTTTCGCACAAGCGATACCCCAACGCACGCAAAAAGCCAAACTTGGAATATTGTGACAGCGTAAACCATGTTCTCCCATAGACTTCAATGGAGTGAGAAAAGGGTGCTAACCTGACATGAAATATGAATATTTCACATTCCAATGTTTTTCACATAGCAGAATATGTTCTATTTATTCATAAATAAATATTTCTATATATATCTGATGTTTGTTTGGTAAAATATATATACCTATAAATATAGGAATATCTATTAAAAAATACTTAGAACATATTCCCCTATGTAAAGAACATTGGAATGTGAAATATTTACAGTTCATACACAGTTAAACACTTTATTAAATATGAATATTGCATAAATTTAATTTTACATGTTTTCAGCTTTTTGACTACATATATGTATATATATATATGTATGAATGTGTTTATGTGTTTAATATTTGTATATGTCTGTAAATACAAATATACACATATAAATACATATAAATACATATGTGCACATATATACATATATATATATATATCTATATACTGTACATACATACATATATATATATATATATATATATATATATACAGTATATATACACACACAGAGAAGCACACTCACAGGAACGAACAACCGGCTCAATACCATTGTTAGCCTGTTCTATGGCGATTTACCACCTGGGTGCAGCTTCTTTTAGCCCAGTAATGCTTTTCACAGAGTAGAACTTTCCTGTAGCATATCAGTCTGATCCCACCTATTATGGTCAGTCCAGCACCGAAATACCAGGCAATTCCTCTCTGAACAAGGAACACAGCAACCCCAGACGATTGTTTCGGCCTTCATTGGGCCTCGTCAGTGAGGTGTAGCCATATACCTCTAAGCACACTGAGCAAGGAGTCCACATCTGGTTTCACCTTTTTCCCATAGGGAGACTAAATACACACAGAGAGAAGCACACTCACAGGAACGAACAACTGGCTCAATACCATTGTTAGCCTGTTCTATGGCGATTTACCACCTGGGTGCAGCTTCTTTTAGCCCAGTAATGCTTTTCACAGAGTAGAACTTTCCTGTAGCATATCAGTCTGATCCCGCCTATTATGGTCAGTCCAGCACCAAAATACGATCGTCTGGGGTTGCTGTGTTCCTTGTTCAGAGAGGAATTGCCTGGTATTTCTACGCTGGACTGACCATAATAGGCAGGATCAGACTGATATACTACTGGAAAGTTCTACTCTGTGAAAAGCATTACTGGGCTAAAAAGATGCACCCAGGTGGTAAATCGCCATAGAACAGGCTAACAATGTTATTGAGCCATTTGTTCATTCCTGTGAGTGCACTACTCTCTGTATGTATTTAGTCTCCCTATGGGAAAAAGGGGCAACCAGACGTGGACTCCTTGCTCAGTGTGCTTAGAGAAATGTAGCTACACCTCACTGATGAGGCCCAATAAAGGCCGAAACGATTGTCTGGAGTTGCTGTGTTCCTTGTTCAGAGAGGAATTGCCTGGTATTTCGGCGATGGACTGACCGTAATAGGCGGGATCAGACTGATATACTACAGGAAAGTTCTACTCCGTGAAAAGCATTAGTGGGCTAAAAAGATGCACCCAGGTGGTAAATCGCCATAGAACAGGCTAATAATGTTATTGAGCCAGTTGTTTGTTCCTGTGTGTGCACTTCTCTCTGTATGTATTTAGTCTCCCTATGGGAAAAAGGGGCAACCAGACGTGGACTCCTTGCTCAGTGTGCTTAGAGAAATGTAGCTACACCTCACTGACGA
Source organism: Bombina bombina (assembly GCF_027579735.1). Taxonomy (NCBI): domain Eukaryota; kingdom Metazoa; phylum Chordata; class Amphibia; order Anura; family Bombinatoridae; genus Bombina; species Bombina bombina. The sequence continues at coordinate 1,060,710,489 of NC_069501.1, read as the reverse complement.
GGCCCAATGAAGGCCGAAACGATCGTCTGGGGTTGCTGTGTTCCTTGTTCAGAGAGGAATTGCCTGGTATTTCGGCGCTGGACTGACCGTAATAGGCGGTATCAGACTGATATACTACAGGAAAGTTCTACTCTGTGAAAAGCATTACTGGGCTAAAAAGATGCACCCAGGTGGTAAATCGCCATAGAACAGGCTAACAATGTTATTGAGACAGTTGTTCGTTCCTGTGAGTGAACTTCTCTCTGTGTATATATATATATATATATCAGAAAGAAAGGATGCACTCTCCAGGATTTCCAATGTTACTCTTTTAATGTAATATTTCGGGGTGTTATCCCCTTCGTCAGACAGTACAAAATAACAGTGAATACCCTAACAACCACCGTGCCTTTTAAACTAACCTAAGTGATACAGTTCCAGGTAATCACCTGTGTTGCCACTCCCACTTGTAGCCAACAACAGGTCAGGACCCCCACCGTACTCCAAAGTTTCTATCTATATACAAACTAAACAAAGTAGGACATATATACCACATAAGGATCAGATCCCATAATAGAAAAGACCCAAAGCCAGATGTGATCATAGCACATCATAGTGTGTCCGGTACAGTAGTAACAGTTTTTCATGGCAACCACAGTAAACAACTCCGTCCCCCTAATGTTAAGTATGACACCGCATGGCCAATCAATGTAGCAGAAAAATGTATCTATGCTCTGATTGGATCAGAATACCACACCTCTATGGTTGGTGGTTAGGTTGTAGCAGTGTTCTACATGACATTGGTGGTTTCAATTTTACTTTGATCCGATCAGGTTATAACTAACTTTGCTGTCTAATATTGCGCAGTCCATATTTCCATATTTTGATGTAAGACATTGCTTGATAATGGTGCGCCACGGCAGGACGGCTGCCTAGTTGTCGGTGGTTACTGGCTTGCTGGCATTGGTTGGTTGATGGATGCTCCTCCAATATTCTGCTACATTGATTGGCCATGCGGTGTCATAATTAACGTTATGGGGCCGGAGTTGTTTACTGTGGTTGCTATGACAACCTGTTACTACTGTACCGGACACACACAACGTTTTAATGAGCTATGATCACATCTTGCTTTGGGTCTTTTCTATTATGGGATCTGATCCCTATGTGGTATAGATGTCCTATGTTATAGCTACTTTGGGTGTTTAGTTTGTATATAGATAGACACTTTGGAGTACGGTGGGGGTCCTCACCTGTTGTTGGCTACAAGTGGGAGTAGCAACACAGGTGATGACCTGGAACTGTATCACTTAGGTTAGTTTAAAAGGCACGGTGGTTGTTAAGGTATTCACTGTTACTTTGTACTGTCTGACGAAGGGGATAACAGCCCGAAATGTTACATTAAAGGAGTAACATTGAAAATCCTGGAAAATGCATCCTTTCTTTCTGTTATTATCAATTCCTTGGAAGCACCCTGGGTGGATGAACTTGAACCATGAGTGCAGGCCTATTAACTATTATAGTGCCTTTTTTTTTTCGAAAACCCGAGACCTAATATCTTAGAGCCCTTGTAACTTTTTTTTGTAATTTTTTTTTAATAATCTTTATTAGATGGTGTTATTTTAATTGTAACTGTACTTTTAAATATAATTTGATTTTTTTTGTGCAAGTTTTAAGTCAAGTGTAACAGACAACCAGAGCTCTGAAGTCACACTATCCCAAAATGCGTTAAATTAAATTGCGCTCAAGCGAACCAGTTTACTTTCAACCTGTAAAACACAAACTACTTCTGATAAACCCCTTATCGCTTGCACAGAACCGTTAGCGCGCCACTCGTAATATAGCCCGAAAAGTGTAATAAACATTGAAAAGATTTAATATAAACTTTTTTTTTTTAAATTGCGTCTTGGCGATACTACCTTCTAATAGTGATTTCATCCATTTAAACATTTCACTTGCAATCTTGTTTGTGATGCGGATACCTTAATAACATAGCACTATTGTGGCTATCCTTTTAGCATTAGTCCCTTTGAGAGAACAATGGAAATTAAAATTGTAGTACCCACACACAGACTTGGTGCATGATTTCATCTAAACAATCTTGTTTACATATTTCTTCTACTAGATACGACGAGTCCACGGATTCATCCTTACTTGTGGGATATTATCCTCCTGCTAACAGGAAGTGGCAAAGAGCACCACAGTAGAGCTGTATATATAGCTCCTCCCTTCTCTCCACCCCCAGTCATTCTCTTTGCTTATACTAAGTAATAGGAAGAGATAAAGTGAAAGAGGTGTTAATATGATAGTTTTTATTTTCTTCAAGCAAGACTTTTTTATTTTAAATGGTACCGGTGAGTGCTATTTTTTCCCAGGCAGCAGATGGATGAAGATTTCTGCCTGGAGACTGATGATCTTAGCAGTTGTCACTAAGATCCAGAGAAGTTCCCACAGAATGGCTGAGGAGTACTTGAAAAGCTTCAGTGTGGGGAACATTTTTCATGCTACAAGCATTGAGGTATGTTCAGTCATTTTTTTCTGGAGAGACTGTGTTATTTCAGAACTGGCTGACATTGTTCCCATAAGGGAAGGGGTAAGCAGTAATCCTACATGTGATAGAAGGGGTATTACTGGGACCTGTATGTTATGGGCTGAAAATTGGTTGACACTGATAACATAATGTTTTTTAGAACAAAACGGTTTTATGCTTGGAGGACAACATAATGTTTTTATGTGTAAACGTTTTTATGTTTGATGGCACTGGAGGGTTTCACATGGCTTACAATATAGATTGGGTATATGACAAACCCACATTGCTAGGTTCTAGACCGCTTTACATTGGTTTTTACTAGGCAGAGAGACATCGATATTGATGGACGGGGCCTAATTTCGCGCCTCAGATGCGCAGTTGAATTTCCTATGCAAGCAGCAAGCTCCAACTCCGGTGGGCCTAATCTGAAGATTTAGCCAAAATGAAGTGATAGAGTGACTTTACAGACCCCCGAGAGCAGGTAGGCGCCACAGCAGAGCTGTGGCGAGGTGCAGGGGGTTGCTATCTTAATTTCATAATGTTTTTGAGTAACGTTTTTTTCCATTAAGGGTTAAGCATTTCTTACTTGTGGTGCAATCTTAGCTGGCAAGATAGAACACATATATACTAAAATTGTGATAATTATAACATTTTAGAGCAGTTCTGGAAAAATTGTACGCTTTTTTACTCTTAAAGGCGCAGTACAGTTTTTCAGATTGTTGTTTTTTTAACTAAATAAAGTGTTTTCAAGACTGTTTGTGGTTATTACTAGTCTGTTTCAACATGTCTGACATTGAAGAAAGTCAATGTTCTATGTGTTTAGAAGCCATTGTGGAACCCCCACTTAAAATGTGTCCCTCATGTACTGAAAGGGCCTTACATTGCAAAGAACATATTTTAGGTGATAAAAGTATGTCTCAGGATGATTCTCAGTCTGAAGAGAATTAGGTTATGCCATCCAATTCTCCCCAAGTGTCACAACCTTTAACACCCGCTCAGGCGATGCCTAGTACTTCTGCGTCTAATTCTTTTACCCTGCAAGATATGGCTGCAGTTATGTCTACTACCCTTACAGAAAAATTGTCTAAACTGCCAGGTTTACAGGGTAAGCTCAGCAGGTCAGGTATTAGAGTAAATACTGAGCCCTCTGATGCTTTATTGGCCATCTCCGATGTACCTTCACAATGTTCTGATTTGGGGGTGGAGGATTTGCTGTCTGAGGGAGAGCTTTCAGACTCAGGAAAGATGTTCCCTCAAACAGACTCAGATGTGACAGCCTTTAAGTTTAAGCTTGAACACCTCCGCTTGTTACTCCGGGAGGTTTTAGCGACTCTGGATGATTGTGACCCTATTGTAATCCCACCAGAGAAATTGTGTAAAATGGATAAATATCTAGAGGTCCCTACTTACACTAATGTTTTTCCAGTCCCTAGAAGGATTTCGGACATTGTTACTAAGGAATAGGATAGACCAGGCATTCCGTTCTCTCCCCCTCCTACTTTTAAGAAAATGTTTCCCATATCTGACACCATTCGGGATTCCTGGCAGACGGTCCCTAAGGTGAAGGGAGCTATTTCTACCCTGGCTAAGCGTACAACTATACCTATTGAGGACAGTTGTGTTTTCAAAGATCCTATGGATAAAAAATTAGAGGGTCTTTTAAAAAAATTGTTTATTCATCAGGGTTTTCTTCTACAACCTATAGCGTGCATCGTTCCAGTAACTACTGCAGCAGCTTTTTGGTTTGAGGCTCTAGAGGAGTCTCTTAAGGTTGAGACCCCATTAGATGATATTTTGGATAGAATTAAGGCTCTCAAGCTAGCTAATTCTTTTATTACCGATGCCGCTTTTCAAATGGCTAAATTAGCGGCAAAGAATGCAGGCTTTGCCATTTTAGCGTGTAGAGTGTTATGGCTTAAGTCTTGGTCTGCTGATGTGTCATCAAAATCTAAACTTTTAGCTATTCCTTTTAAAGGTAAGACCCTATTCGGGCCTGAACTAAAGGAGATAATTTCCGACATTACTGGAGGTAAAGATCATGCCCTTCCTCAGGTAAGACGATTAAAATGAGGGCCAAACAAAATAATTTTCGTTCCTTTCGAAACTTTAAAGGTGGACCCTCTACTTCCTCCTCCGCTACAAAGCAGGAGGGGAATTTTGCACAATCCAAGTCAGTCTGGAGACCTAACCAGACCTGGAATAAAGGTAAACAGGCCAAGAAGCCCGCTGCTGCTATCAAGACAGCATGAAGGGGCAGCCCCTGATCCGGGACCGGCTCTAGTAGGGGGCAGACTTTCTCTCTTCGCTCAGGCTTGGGCAAGGGACGTTCAGGATCCCTGGGCATTAGAAATCGTGACCCAGGGGTATCGACTAGAATTCAAGGATTTTCTCCCAAGAGGGAGATTTCATCTTTCACGTTTGTCTGTAGACCAGACAAAAAGAGAGGCGTTCTTACGCTGTGTAGAAGACCTATATACCAAGGGTGTAATCTGCCCAGTTCCAAAACTAGAACAGGGGCAGGGATTTTACTCAAATCTGTTCGTGGTTCCCAAAAAAGAGGGAACCTTCAGACCGATTTTAGATCTCAAATGTCTAAACAAATTTTAGTTCAAAACTATTCGAACTATTTTACCAATGATCCAGGAGGGTCAATATATGACCACCGTGGACTTGAAGGATGCGTATCTTCACATTCCTATCCACAGTGATCATCACCAGTTTCTCAGGTTCGCCTTCCTGGACAAACACTACCAGTTTGTGGCCCTCCCTTTCGGGTTGGCCACAGCTCCCAGAATCTTCACAAAGGTGCTAGGGTTCCTTCTGGCGGTTCTAAGGCCGCAGGGCATAGCAGTGGCGCCCTATCTGGACGATATTTTGATTCAGGCGTCAACTTACCAACTAGCCAAATCTCACTAGGACATCGTGTTGGCTTTTCTAAGAACTCACGGGTGGAAGGTGAATATACAAAAGAGTTCACTAGTTCCACTGACAAGAGTTCCATTCCTAGGAACTCTGATAGACTCGGTAGACATGAAAATATTTCTGACGGAGGTCAGAAAGTCAAAGATCTTAACTACTTGCCGAACACTTCGATCCATTCCTCGACCATCAGTGGCACAGTGTATGGAGGTCATTGGATTAATGGTAGCGGCAATGGACATCGTTTGCACGCTTACATCTCAGACCACTGCAGCTGTGCATGCTCAGACAGTGGAATGGGGATTATGCGGATTTATCTCCTCAGATAAATCTGGATCTAGAGACCAGAGGCTCACTTCTTTGGTGGTTGTCACAGGATCATCTGTCCCAGGGAATGTGCTTCCACAGACCAGCATGGGTCATAGTGACGACGGACGCCAGCCTCTTGGGCTGGGGTGCAGTCTGGAATTCCCTGAAGGCTCAGGGTGTTTGGACTCAGGAGGAGTCCCTACTACCAATCAATATTCTGGAACTGAGAGCAATATTAAACGCGCTTCAAGCGTGGCCTCAGTTGGCTTTGGCCAAATTTATAAGATTCCAGTCGGACAATATCACGACTGTAGCATATATCGATCATCAACTGGAACAAAGAGTTCTCTAGCGATGATAGAGGTTTCCAAGATAATTCGATGGGCAGAGACTCACTCTTGCCATCTTTCAGCAATCTATATCCCAGGAGTAGAGAACTGGAAAGCGAATTTTCTAAGTCGTCAGACTTTTCATCCAGGGGAGTGGGAGCTCCATCCGGAGGTGTTTGCGGCATTGATTCGTCAATGGGGCACACCGGAATTGGATCTGATGGCATCTCGTCAGAATGCAAAACTTCCTTGTTATGGGTCCAGATCGAGGGATCCCCAAGCAGTACTGATAGATGCTCTAGCAGCACCTTGGTTGTTCAACCTGGCTTATGTGTTTCCTCCTTTTCCTCTCCTATCTCGTCTGATTGCCAGAATCAAACAGGAGAGGGCTTCGGTAATCTTGATAGCGCCTGCGTGGCCACGCAGGAATTGGTATGCAGATCTAGTGGAAATGTCATCTCTGCCACCATGGAAACTGCCACTGAGACAGGACCTTCTCATTCAAGGTCCGTTCCAACATCCAAATCTAAATTCTCTGCAGCTGACTGCCTGGTGATTGAACGTTTGATTTTATCTAAGCGGTGATTCTCTGAGTCGGTCATTGATACCTTGATTCAGGCTAGGAAGCCTGTCACTAGGAACATTTACCATAAGATATGGCGTAAATATCTTTATTGGTGTGAATCCAAGGGCTACTCATGGAGTAGGGTTAGGATTCCTTGGATTTTGTCCTTTCTTCAAGAAGGATTGGAGAAGGGATTACCGGCTAGTTCCTTAAAGGGACAGATTTCTGCTTTGTCAATTTTAATACACAAGCGTCTGGCGGATGTCCCAGACGTTCAGTCTTTTTGTCAGGCTTTAGTCAGAATCAAGCCTGTGTTTAAACCTGTTGCTCCGCCATGGAGTTTGAATTTAGTTCTAAATGTTCTTCAAGGGGTTCTGTTTGAACCCATGCATTCCATAGATATTAAACTTTTATCTTGGAAAATGTTGTTTTTAGTTGCTATCTCTTCTGCTCGAAGAGTTTCTGAGCTTTCTGCGTTACAATGCGACTCGCCTTATCTTATATTCCATTCTGATAAGGTGGTTTTGCACACTAAACCTGGTTTCCTTCCTAAGGTTGTTTCAAATAAGAATATTAATCAGGAAATTGTTGTTCCTTCTCTATGTGTTAATCCTTCTTCTAAGAAGGAGCATCTGTTACATAACTTGGACGTGGTTCGTGCCTTGAAGTTTTACTTACAAGCGACCAAGGATTTTCGTCAAACATCTTCTTTATTTGTTGTTTATTCTGGAAAGCGTAAGGGTCAAAAAGCTACGTCTACCTTTCTTTCTTTTTGGCTGAAAAGCATCGTCCGTTTGGCATACGAGACTGCTGGACAGCAGCCTCCTGAAAAAATTACAGCTCATTCTACTAGAGCGGTGGCTTCCACATGGGCTTTTAAAAATGATGCTTCTGTTGAACAGATTTGTAAGGCTGCGACTTGGTCCTCCCTTCATACCTTTTCCAAATTTTCCAAATTTGATACTTTTGCTTCTTCTGAGGCTATTTTTGGGAGAAAAGTTCTTCAAGCAGTGGTGCCTTCTGTTTTGGTATCTGTCTTGTCCCTCCCATTCATCCTTGTCCTGTAGCTTTGGTATTGTATCCCACAAGTAAGGATGAATCCGTGGACTCGTCGTATCTAGTAGAAGAAAAGGAAATTTATGCTTACCTGATAAATTGATTTCTTCTACGATACGACGAGTCCACGGCCCTCCCGGTCATATTAGACAGATTATATTTTTGTGTTCTAAACGTCAGTCACCTCTGCACCTTTTAGCTTTTCTTTTCTCTTCCTATACCTTCGGTCGAATGACTGGGGGTGGAGAGAAGGGAGGAGCTATATATACAGCTCTGCTGTGGTGCTCTTTGCCACTTCCTGTTAACAGGAGGATAATATCCCACAAGTAAGGATGAATCCGTGGACTCTGTCGTATCGTAGACGAAATCACTTTATCAGGTAAGCATAAATTTCCTTTTTTTCTATAACAAACACATTTTCAATGTAGGTGGGGATATAACGGGCAAAAACAGCTATTTTAAATGACAAAATAAAGGTAAATCAGCTATTTGTCCCAGCCATTCTGAATTCTGCCCTGGTGTTTGTCTTTACTAAATCTAATGAAAGGTTATGAATTAACCACCCTTTCCATGTAGATGTGTTTTCACTATTGCTTATTACTCTTGATATCATGGCCTCTTGTTCTAGCATTGTGTTTTATGAAAAATGCTTACAGCTTAGCTTTATTAAGCCCCTTAATATACTTGAAAGTTTCTATCATATCACCTCCTTTTCTAAGGTATTAATATTGATGTCATTGAGCCTTTCTTTGTAAGTTTTATTTTTTAGACCATGTACCATTTAAGTGGCCCTCCATTGAACAGATTCCAGTTCATATACATCCTTCTGGAGATATCACCCCAGAACAGCACAAAATATTCAAGATGGAATATCATTAAAATCAGGATATTGTTAAATCGGTTCTGTCTCCCATGCTTAAAGGACCACTCAACGCAGTAGAAATGCATAATTGTCAGGTGCATAATGAAAAACAATTATTTAACACCTACTCTGAATTTCAAATAAGCAGTAGATTTTTTTCTGTTAAATTAATCTTTTCTTTCATTTTCCGGACCCTTGTATCATGTAACAGACATCAGCCAATCACAGACTAGTATACGTATAGCCTGTTAGCTTGTGCACATGCTCAATAGGATTTTGTTCCCCAGAAAATGTCCATATAAAAAGACTTTGCAAAATGTTTAAATTGGAAAGTGTCTTAAAACTGCATGCTCTTTCTGAATCATAAAAGTTTATTTTGACTTGAGTGTCCCTTTAAAGGGAAATTGCACTCAACATTTTTCTTTCATGCATATGAAAGTGCAACAATTTTGCATATTAAATCTTTACTTTGCATGAAAAGTGTGAACGTGACAATGTAATTAGACATGTAGCATGTAGCTGGTAAAAAGTATTTGTATTACAAGCAGCTGCCAGAACACCCTTTTTTAATAGGCCAATTATCTCTCCCACCCTCCATGAAATGTTGAATTTTGCTGCTGCACCTTCTTCTTGTATAGAGAATACTGCTGTATTCATATTTTAGTATAGATGGCGGTTTCATCAGGCAAAAGTATCTATTTCAAATGACAAAAAAAGGTAGAATTGCTTTCTGTAAAGGATTTCATACAAACCAGCAGCTAAAATAGACCACTAGGAACGCAAATAAAGGGGAGAAAATTCCTTTTGCAAGCTCATCCTGTACTATGCATGTCACATCCCTGGCACATTTGTGTTCAGTTGTTGGCCTTCTTACTAGGCATTGTTTCATACCATCAATTTTGATGGTATGTAATGTTCTAAGACCAGGTTCTACAGGTTAGAAAATGTTTTGCTTCTTAATATTTCTCTCCATTTCTTACCCTAACTTTAACTCTAAAATGCTTTGTTTGTTTTGTTTTGTAAAAGTTAATTACTTAAAAAAGGTATTAATTTAAGTGTATTAAAATGGTTTCCAATGTGTTACAACACGGATTCTGAAGGCTATATAAGAAACAAACCAGGTCATTCTGCTTTCACTTACTACTTAGATTTAAAAATCTTGACTAATAGACATATCAAACTTCTGGCCATCAGTAATTCATATTTGCTCCCAACTAGGATACTGAATATTATACTAAGACATGGATAGGAATGCCAGAAACCTATAAGGTCTTAGAGGCTTCCCAAAATAACCCACTACTTATTTTAAACAACCTTCTTCAACCCTGAAATAAAGACACTGACACAGATCATGGCATAAATAAATAAATTGGAAAGGTCTCGGTTTGATTTAAATGATCATATATCAGATATGGCAGAAATTTTACAGAAACCCAATTAAATCATCAAAATAATTAAAACTAATTAACTCACAGTAATGCACCAGCATTAAACCATGAACCTGGGACTCACGTCTCAGGGAATGACTACAAAACCCCTGTAGCATGGCAACAAAAATGGGTAGGGAGAACCCACGGCATAGCAAGTCCAGTAGCTTGACCACCTGGATCACGACTCAAGGCCATGGTATCCCGCAGGATCCTCCCATACCTTCACTGCCACATCTACATGCCAGGCCCAATTTAGCCACACACTTAACTATAGTTACTGACTAAACAGCTGCATATACTTAACACCATTAGTGTCAGGGACTTACCCGAGAAGCTCTGGTCCACCCCCTCTGGCCTCGGCGAACACAGAGAGTAACTGCTGCAGCCTCTGCTTCCCTTCACGTGGGACGCTGAGACCCATCTTCTACTGCTCCTGCTGCAAGCTTCCCTAGGCTTTTGGGATTTAAAGGGGCCATGTGCTACTGGAGGACTCAGGTGTGGAAGTTCCAATAAAAGCTCACTCTGCTCTTCACTTTGGGCTGAGTTATTGCCTTACCTACCTTGTTCCTGATCCAGAGATCAAACATACTTACCTGATACCTGTGTATGCTCACCTTGGTCGTGAGACCAAGCATACTTACCTTGTACCTACGTATGCTCACCTTGTTCCAGAGACCAAGCATGCTCACTTTGCAGGCCTGCAGGCTCGCCAGAAACAGCAGTTATGAAGCAGCGGTCTAAAGACTGCTGCAGCATAACCCTGTCCACCTGCTCAGAGCAGGCGGACAAGGATCGCCACAATTCAACCCGATCGAGTACGATCGGGTTGATTGACACCTCCCTGCTGGCGGCCGATTGGCCGTGAATCTGCAGGGGGCGGCGTTGCACCAGCAGCTCACAAGAGCTGCTGGTGCAATGCTAAATACGGAAAGCGTATTCCTCTCCACATTCAGCGAGGTCTGTCGGACCTGATCCGCACTGTCGTATCAGGTCCGACAGACCTTTGTTAAAGGGACACTCAGGTTTTATTAAATTTTCATGATTCACATACAGCATATCATTTGAAACAACTTTCCAATTTACTTCCATTAACAAAAATGTGCACAGTCTTTTATATTTACACTTTTTTGAGTCACCAGCTCCTACTGAGCATGTGCAAGAACTCAGACTATACGTATATGCATTTGTGATTGGCTGATTGCTATCACATGGTACAGGGGGAGTGGAAATATATATAACTTTGAAATGTGTTAGAAAAGAATCTACTACTCATTTGAAATTCAGAGTAAATGCTATTGTATTGTATTGTTATTTTGCATTTGTTGATTATGCAAATCTGCTGTGTTTACTGGTCCTTTAAATAGGCATCATAGAGTGAATTGTAGACTATATAATATTATCTTAAACTTACAGAATTTGAAAGATCCAAATAAATATCATATATCATAGGAACACAGATAAATCATAATCTTTATTCATGCCCATTGGCATTAAAGAATTCAAATACAGATCCAAAAGGATTCCATCTGTTTCAGATATTGCTCTCTGTCTTTCCCACATCTGAAAGAGGATACATGTTCTGTTATCTGAAACGTGAGCTGGCTAACACTGTGGCCTGCATAAAATGTATCGCCACGGGTGATTTAATATTTTGACTTTTAATGTTTGATTTGTGCTCAGTTGTTCTTTCCCGTATCCTGCGGGTTGTTTCACCAATATAAATCAGCCCACACGGGCATTTCAACTAATAAATAGCATATTCTGTATTACATATGAAATATCATCGAATCTGATATTTTCTACCTGTCTGTGGATGTTAAAAAAACAGAACCTTTAATCATGCTATTATAAGGGGAACAACCTAAACAAGGATAACAACAGGCACTCCTTTCAGATATATAGCCCTGCTTCTTTTTGTTATTTGAACCTATATCTGCCTTTACTAGAACATCTCTTGTATTCATTCCCCTTTTGTAGGCCAACATAAGGTGGTTTTGGAATAGTCAGATTATGATCAAATCTGCTGATAAGGGCGGAGCCACAGTGCTTCTGGATAAAGAATACTATGTGTCTGAAATTAATCGCCAGTTGTGAGATCAAGAAATATATCAACCAGTTATGGGTAATCCTATTTTTGATATACAGAAAGAGATTCTTTCCTGTGTAGATACAACAGTTAAAAATTGTATAATTGGATTGGTAGAGAGGGAGTTCCTTTTATGTAAATATCCGAGAAACACCAGTCATATACACACTGCCGAAGGTACATAAACATTTAAAAGAGCCACCGGGACGCCATATTGTGGCAGGTATAGGCTCTGTGTTCTCGAATATTTCAATATATTTAGATTGTCTACTCAGAAGGTTTGTGTTGCAGTCCCAATCATACAATAAGGACACAGGTGATTTTCTAAATAAATTTGCAAGAAATTTCTATACCTTTAGACAAATGCATTCTTTGTAGTCTGGATGTTTCCAGCCTGTACACGTCCATTAGTCATGATAGAGGTTTGGGTGCTGTGAATAAGGTAATTGCTAATTCAAAACAATATACAGATGGCAAAAGAGAATTTATTATTAAATTACTTGATATAATACCTAGATGCAATTATTTTTTGTTTCAGGATCAGTTTAACCTACAATTACAAGGCACAGCGATGGGCTCCAATGTTGCTCCTACATATGCCAACATTTTTATGAATATGTATGAATAAAAAATGTTATATGGGGAGGTGGAGCCAACAGCCAATGAAAATGGCTGCTTAACATCGGAGCTCCGGGACCTTACAAAACAGATGGGCATGATTTAATCACACACCTCGCCTAGAGAGACTGCAAAGGTGGCCTGCTGGATGGAGTATACCTAGAGAGCAAGAAAATATTAAAACCGCTGACCTTACTATTCAGTAGCGACTGTACCTTCTGCCGCTGTGAACTCAGACAGGCCGCAACCACTATTCAGTAATCGGTAGTGGGCCCACATCACGCTAATTGCTGTCAGATAAGCATTAACAGCATGAGCTCTTGTTAGTCACCTCCGGCAGGCTAGAGTAATGGGAACGCTGCACAAATTCATCTGAGTTTCTAGCACCTCAGTGACAGTATACAATTAAACGTGTACAAAAGACTGTGGCCCAGATATTGGCTAACAAGATTTTAGACGCTGCCTAACACGAGAGTCACTTCTCCACAACCCTGAGGTATATACACCTACCATGGCTGATCTCCTTGTGGAGGAATTTAACTTGATTGTACACTCCCTTCTCGCTAAGCTGGAACAATAAATGTCTCACAATTTCGAGGACCTAACTCTGTTGCTAGAGGAGATTATGAGGACATATCATCACATGTTACAGACCCGGAGCCTGTCCTACATATCTGCTCTGCAATAGCCCAGACTGCAGATGATCGAGATCTAGTGCCAGCAGCGGCTTTACAGCCCAACGAACAAAAGGAGAGTGCAGAGGAACAACCTAATACTATGCTCATCACTGGTTTATCCACCTCTAAACACCCTCAAAGAGCCCTAACTGGGATGACAATGGACTTGCCCTCAGCAAAGCGCCATTTGACCCTACTTCCGTTTCCTTGCTTAGGCATGTGGAGCTGGACTTGTTCTTGGCGGCTCTTGGCGATATAGCACCCGACATTCTGGTATACTGTCCGAGTAACTCAGGATATTCTCTGCCAGATTCACGCCTAACAGAACTCTTACGCAGCATGGGCCTACCTTTGATCGTTGGGACTAGCATGTTGACAACCTTATAATGAGACCCTTCGAATTGTAATTATAGCCTGTTATTAACGTTCCATGTTAGTTATCTCATAGGATTACATTATGTGATTTTAATCAGAATCTTTGTCATATCAGTCATTGTACAGACATGCTGATTACTATTGTTCAGTTCTCTTCTCCAAGTTGTAGATATCAGGTTTGAGCCGCTATTATGTTACTATTACTGTTTATTAGTCCTCTGTACCTCTCTGTCTCTTCTGGTGGGTTTATGGGTTAGATTACCGGTGACCTGCTCATTTGCATATATCTGATCCCAAATACCCATGTGCCCACTAGTCCACTAAGGTATGGGGCATCTGCCAAACTTAAGTCACCTGCGTTTTTGCCTCCTAAGCCCCCATACTACTTTAGTAATTTTTGCCCCTCTGTGTGCCAGTAGAGTTGATCATAGTGAGGTTATACACGGCAATCCACTATATCAGCCCGGAGGCTTCATATCACGTCATGCTCCGCTCAAATACTATGGTTTCACATCATTAGAGCTTTCCTAGATATGCTCTATTTAAGTGTTAATATATGGTTGCCCCCACATATCATGGTACCATGATTGCCGCTCTTATGTGTGAGTGAATTTAATGGTTTTGATGACACTCAGCCTCACCTAAGCATATATTGCCTTACATGGCAGACCATGAGAGATAATACCCATTAACGCAACCCTAATCAGACATCATAGCCTACTATAACTACAGTAAATACAGAGAAGCCCCGCCTCACTCTTTTGGACTCGGGAAGACTAACATTGAACCTCCTTGCATCTACCTCCTAGGTGATCTCACAACTGTTAATCCTTTTGAATATCCTGCCACTACCACATTTTTGTATTTCTATTTGTTGATATATATTCTTATTCAAAGCCTGTTACTAACTTCACCAGGGTTCATATTAGTTATGTCACCGATTGTGCTCCTTTGACTGTTATCTCTGTGTACTGGGATGACTAATTTTGGACTCTCTTGTCGATATTTACTAGATGACTATCTAAATATGTATGCTTTTGAACAGTTTACCACAGATGCAAGCATTGAATGAGACTATAATCTAACCTCACCATAGCTGAGCTTGCCACCATGAGTCTATATTTTACATACTGGCATGACTATTCTGTATCCTTATTCATAGCCTCCTTTTCTTATGAGGTTTATTTACCTATTTTTGCCAGAATATGTAATATATATGTAATCTTACTCCCATCAACGAAACTCTCCTTAGCTTAGTTAGAGCATATTTACCCCATACTGTCAAGCTTGCTTAACACTACCAGACCATTAGTTAAATGGGCATGCTAGTTACTAATGCTCACTGTTATTTACTATCTCCATTCCTAGGCTAGTATTGCCCCCTTGCTATTTGCTGAATTGTCCTCGCTGTGCTACCCTTATTTATATGGAGAAGGATAACCTTACCCACTGCTACTACATCATATATCTGTATATGTGTATAAGTGTTTATTCTACCTAGATTAGTTTTTTGTTTTTTTTTTCAAAAAAGCTTTATTGAAGTTTAAGTATTCAGATACAATAAACAAGTACAATGTAGAAGATATACAAATAAAGATCACTTTACAGCAGTGGACAAGTAAGACATACACTTTTAAAATAATAATATCTCTCCAAAAGTAAAATATCCTCTACCTGTGAGTACCACTCTCCCAGTGTGTGGGGGGGGGGGGGTTCTGCTTTTTCCAATTTTTTGGAATCAGTTTCTTTGCGCTAGTGAGCATAATTAACAATAGGGCGAAGTGCGCCTGGCTTTGTGTTTTGGGTAGCACCAGGAATAATAAAATCTCTGGTGTGTTTGGGATTGGAAGGTTAAGGATATCAGATATCTTTTTTAAAACCTCCGTCCAAAAGGGTGTCAAAATTGGGCAGGACCACTATATGTGTAAAAGGGAGCCGCTTTCACCGCAACCCCTCCAACACACAGGGCTAACCGCTGGAAATATCTTGTGGAGTCTTACTGGTGTCAGGTACCATCTGCTCAAGAGCTTAATATGAATTTCCTGAATGGTCGATGAGACCGACGATTTTTTAATCAAGTTAAACGCCCTCAACCAGGGCTCCGTGTTGTTATCTAACCCCAAGTCCACAGTCCAGCGCATAGTGTATGTCGGGAGTGTGTCAGTCCCTTGTAAGACTGCTATCTTATATAGGAGGGAGATCAAATGTCTTGGCGTGGCCTCTCCCACACAGAGTTTCTCAAAAGGGGTAAGTGATCTACCTAGTTATTGTTTATGTTTATGGTTAGAAATAAAATGTATCAGTTGGTTGTAATGCAACCAGGAAGAAAAAATCTTGGGTTGGAAGTCCCTAAGTGAAGCCTGTGTGACTACCTTCCCATTATCCACTACTCCAAAGACCGAGCCCTCTTTTATTTTATAAGGTGTGATTCTCAAATGTCCCACTTTATGGTATGGAAGCTCAGGGTTTTCAAAAATTGGCGTTAGGGGAGAGTGATGAGAGGAGATGTGAGTGGAGGTCGCAATGGCCGAGTCCCAGATATTAAGCGTTTCTTCTAATAAGTGATATTTGTTAATTATGCTAGGACGCTGTGTGGGCGGCAGCCACGCAAGTGTACCCACATTATTTATTTTGAGAATCTGTCTGTCTAAGTCTATCCATGCTTTATGCTTTGCATTTTGCGCCCATTCAACTATCCTATGTAAACCTATCGCCCTTTTGTAAAGAGAAATATCTGGCAGGCCGAGCCCCCCTCTGTCTCTTGGTAAATACATAGTACGCTTCGGGATCCTAGGTTTGGTTCAATGAGTTTCTGCAGCTGAGTGATGTATCCCCTAGGTAGTGATATAGGTAAGGTCTGAAAGAGCTATAAAATTCGGGGCAAGATATTCATCTTAATAACTCCTACTCTGCCTAGCCAAGATATATATTTATTTTTCCAGGAGGAGAGGTCTGCAGCTATATCGTTTTTGAGAGGAGTGTAGTTGTACTTAAATAGATCCGAGGGGTCAGATGAAGATACCAAGATATTTTAATTTATTCGTGGCTAAGGTGATCTTATACTTATGTTGTAGAGTTTGTATTATTCTTGGACAGGTGTTAATGTTTAAAAGTTCAGATTTACTCAGATTAAGGGAGAAATTTGAAGCTTTACCATATTCTTTAAGTACATCTAGAAGTACAGGGAGAGATTCCGAAGCATTCATTAAGGTGTATAAGACGTCGTCGGCGTAAAGTGCTTGCTTGTGCTCAGTGTCTCCCACCCTTATGCCCTTAATATGCTGATTAATTCTCACCTTATGAGCCAGGACCTCTATAGACAGGGTGAAGAGTAAGGGGGACAGGGGAAAGCCCTGTCTGGTGCCATTTCTAATGTCGAATGACTCCGATAAGGTACCCTTAACTCTGATTTTAGCGTTAGGATTAGAGTAAAGCGCCAAAACTGAGTGTACAAAGGCCCGACCAAATCCCATCCTCTCCAGGACCAGACGCAAGAAAACCCAACTCACCCCATCAAAGGCCTTCTCCGCGTCGGTGGAGAAGAGCACTAGGGGGAGGCCTGAGACTCTGGCATGACTAATTAATTGTGAGACTTTGATAGTGTTATCCCTGGCCTCACGACCAGGAACAAATCCAACCTGGTCATTACAGATCAGATCTGGTAAGTATTTGTTGAGTCTAGTCGCCAAAATTTTTGCTAAAAGCTTCATGTCCGAGTTGATTAGGGAAATAGGCCGAAAGTGACCAGGAGAGTCTGAGTTTTTTTCCGGCTTGGGAATAACCGTAATGTGAGCTTCTAGGAGAACACGAGACAGAGAGGGATCATCCCGAAGACCATTAAATAGGTCAAGGAGTGGGCCCGCCAGAGTCTCCTTAAACCTTTTGTAGTAGGCAGAGGAAAATCCATCAGGGCCTGGGCTCTTACCCCCTGGGCAGTTTTTAATGGCGTTAAAGAGTTCTTCCACAGTTATTGGGGAATCTAGAAATTCTGAGTCTTCCCTTGACAGGGAGGGGAGGTCGACATTGTTCATATATGAACTAACAAAGGTTTCATGCTGGAGAATATTGTCTGCTTGGGCAGATTCTGAGGAGTGGTCGTGTATATTATATAAAGAGTGATAGTACCTATGGAACTCTGTAGCTATCTGGTCACTACTATGAAGCGTGCGGCCATCTGTGGATTTTAGGGAGAATATGTGGGATCGGAGCTGTCTTTTTTTAAGGGTTCTAGCTAGGATTGGGCCTGGTTTATTACCCCCTTCGTAGTAATGTTGTTTCAGGTAAAGTGCAGTCTTTTGATGGGATTCCGCTAAGTGTTTTTGAAATTCTATTCTAGCCTCCTTCAATTGAGTTTTAGTGTCAGTGCAAGAAGGGTCTGCTTTATGTTTGACTTCTAAGGTGCCAATCCTGGTTTGTATATCATGGTATTTAGCTCTGTATTGCTTATTGAGAAATGCCTTATGTTTAATCAATGCACCTCTTATAACGCTCTTGTGTGCCTCCCAGATAGTAGCATGTGAAGAGGAAGGATAAGTGTTAATCTCAAAATATTCCCGCATAATTTTAAGTATGTCATTAAAGATTAAGGGGTTATCTAATATAGTATCATCTAGTCTCCATGTTTTTTGTGTAACGGGGATATCTGGCCATAAAATTGAGCAGGTAACAGGGGCATGGTCTGACCATGTGATATGATCAATAACACAATGATGGGTGATCGAGAGTCCGCAAGAGTCTGTATATATGTAATCGATCCTGGAATAGCTGTTATGTGGAATGGAATAGAAAGAGTAATCCCTGGAAGTTGGGTGTAAGGTCCGCCAGACGTCATGTAGTGTTAATTTTGTAAGTGTATCATTAACTTGTTTAATCGTGGAGGTGGGAGTGCAAGTAACCCCCCGTGAGGTGTCGACTAAAGGGTCGGCTACAACATTAAAATCTCCAGCTAAGTATGTGATTCCCCTGGAATGTTCCAAAAGAAGATCAGAAACCTGATTTAAAAATGTCTCCTGGCCATGATTGGGGGAGTAAATTTAGGCCAGAGTAATATAGTGCCCAAAAAGGGTACCTACTAGGATTACGTAACGCCCATTTGGGTCTCTCTCGATGTGTGTCATGATAAATGGGACTGTTTTGTGAAAGACAATGCCTACGCCTCCTTTTTTATTCTGGCCCAAGTCAAAGTAAGCCACTGGAAACTGGGAGTTATGCCATTTAGGTTCTTTACCCTTTCTGTAGTAAGTTTCTTGTTACAAAATTATGTGGCTCTGTGATTTGTTCAGTTCCCTAAAAGCAATGGAGCTTTTGCCTGGGTTGTTCAGGCCTTTTGCGTTAATAGTAGTGAGATTAATTGAGTGATCAAAAAACCTTTTAGACTTGTACTGTGTGGCCATATCTACCTTATCACTTTCTTTTTCTGACAAGGAGGAAAAAAAAAAAAAAGGGGGGGTGAAGATTTATTTAAAGGTGAAGGTCACAGAGAGGAGAATGTAAGTAAGGGAGAAAGAGAGAGAGGAATGAAAAACAGAGAAATAACTACAAGGTAATAGCGATATGTTGGTGTCCAGAGCGAACTAAGAAACCAGGACACTCCAAAAGTTAACAATATATAAAGAACCTTGTAACACACTTAAGACACAGAGATAGGGGATAAGCCCCTTTACTGACGTAAGTTATAATAAAACATCGGTATACATATAGCATATTTTTGATTAAGTGCAGACCACCCTAGATGTCATTATGTAAGATACAAAAGGGGTATCCAAGTTACTCTATGCGAACTATAATCCCATTTAAGTCCTCTACCGTGATATGCAAAGAGGAGTTTGAGTATGCTAGAGAGGGCTATATGTGCTAGAATTAAGCTAACGTGGCCCAAATCTATATCCTAAGCACATAGGGGTAGGGAAGCCTAGAAGTTATATTTCTTGTTTTCCCGCCAATACCCCCCAACTCTCAATCACAGACTAATAACAGTATATATATTCTGTAGGACAACATAAAGCAAGTGGGCCCTACATTACATATTGCATACTACTTTATTTACTCAATAAATTAGGGTAGCTTTATTCAGGGCAAAGCAAGAGGAGAAGACAATACATACAGATACACACGAAGTAGCAAAACATCCTCAGTGCAACATATAATAGCCATATTGAGCTTTAGTGCATATATGATATAACTAAAATCTATTAGTGGGTAACTGGTAGCCTTCAAGTCCGGTTAGTTCAGTACTACCACAAAGTAAAATAACCTAAAAGATAATTATACAATAAGCAATATTATTTCTTTGTCGCTATATAGAATAAACATTATTACCTATTACTCCTAGGTGTGGTCAGGACCAATATAGAGGTGAAAACCACTAGTCTAGTCTAATGATAGGCAAGCATTATGGCCTTAAGTGAAATATAGAGTAATAAGCAATAAAACAGTACGAAGAACTAAACTTCTACAACATCATGTATAACAAACAGAATTAACATTTGAACACATTTTCCAACATTAGAGCACAGTTAGGAGTAGTATATTTTGTTCTAGACCAGTGAGAAACCTGATTATAGGCACAGAAAGTCTAACAGTACATTACCCGATTGATTCAACATTGGGATGATCACTTAGAGGCCGGGTGGGTGGTGATGACCTTCCTAGTAGAGATCCACTTGAAGATGGGACCTGAATCGCCAAGTTCTCAAAGAAGACCTTGTAATCCATTCCAGGCCGAAAGATAGAAGTTTTATTGTTGTTGGTGGCAATGATTGAGACAGGGAAACCCCATCTATAAGGGACCTTGTGGCTTCTCAAAACAGATGTAATGTGTCCCAGGTCTCCGTTTTTGTAGAGTCATGGGAGATAAGTCGGAAAAAACCTGAATTTCTTCCCCGGCGTGTGTAATAGGATGTTTCTTACGAGCACACTGGAGGAGTTTTTCTTTGTCTTTTAAACTTAAAAATCTTACAATTATGTCTCTCGGAGGCGCTTTATTAGGTGGTTTGGGCCTGAGAGCCCTATGCGCTCTCTCTATGGGAATTTCAGGAGATGACGGTGAGTCTTTAATGACTCAAAATAGGGCTTGCAAATAACCCTCAATATTCTGCGGTGCAATGGTTTCAGATATTCCACGAAAACGCAGATTATTCCTGCGACCTCGATTATCTATATCATCGAGTTTATCATTAAGATATTGCAGATTATCAGCATGGTTTTGTATATCAGATGTATGCTGTTGTAATGAAGTTGCGTTGTCGTGTGAGGTGTTTTCAATTTTTAACACTCTGGATTCTAGTACAGAGAAATCTTTTCTCAGATCCCCAAATAGGCTCCTCATTTCCCTCAACACTCCTTGTATGTCCTCTTTAGAAGACAAGTGATGGATGTCATCCTTAGTAATAAACTGAGAGTGAGTGTCAGTGCTGTTTGGTATAGAAGGGCTAGGGATGTCTTGAGAGTTCTCCATATCGCCTCCAGTTGCCTCTCTGGTTGAATCTAAGGGCTTGAGATAATGGCTCATGGATTTAGAGGCACTTATCTTATCAGCCTTACTAGCCCTTTTATTAGGCATACCCCCCTAGATGAACAGTTAGCTGAGTTCAGATCACACATTGTCCCGGCCTTTTAGCCCTGTTGTACAGGCCTTCACAGATGGCAGAGTGTAAGATTATTCACGGCCTATCAGCTGACACGCAAAGGGCTATCAAAATTATTAGGCCTCTGACTACAACCTATGTCAGGATGTTAAAATAATACCTGACCCAGAACCTGCTTAATGTTAGTGGCACAAGTTATCTGCAGTAGAAGACACCCTCCTCAATCAGCTTTGTAAATAAAGATGGCCCCTGTAACACCTAAGGGGAACTTTTCCCCTTATAGAGCGAAGAAAAAACAATGTCCCAGAGTGGGGTGGTAGGCTGTGACTGGTAGGAACTTGTGTCCGTTGTTGACCCAACCTCAGTCAAAAATATAGACTAACAGCTGTGTTCGTTTATATGCCCAAGGCTCCTCAACAACCCCCTTTAGTATGCTTGGATGCAAACGTGTTGTGGCTTACCGACAACGGCACCTCCGCTGAGAACCTTGCTGAGTGACAGGTCAGATGCGATCACAAGGTCGCTGAAGTGATTGGGGATCGCCGCTCCTATTTCCGATCGTGCTGAGGGTGAGTGCCGAAAGACCTGCTCACTGAGTCTCTTCACTTTACAGCCTGGCGCCCATGTGTTTCAGCAATGGAGCCTTGGTAAGAGCTAAGGATCGTTTTTTCCTCAATCGCACCTGCCGTTCAGAGAGGATGAGCAGATACAAGGTCGGATCGATCTCCTCCAGATGGGTTATCTTGTGCCACGGGTTGGGCTGCTATAGCGTAAGTGCTGCTGGCAGATAAAGTAAAGCCTCCACGTGGGGTATCGCCTCTGGTATTCAGGCTTGTTCGCGGCAATTGTAAAGAGGCAGAACGGCTCTCCCCGGGATACCGATCAGCAGGCACAGAAGGTTGTTTGATCTAGGTCCTGCACTAACTAGATTGGCTTAATAAAAGAACATCTATGCTAAATAAAGCAATTTAATCAGTATTGGTAGCAGGAGCCCTCCTAGTGTGCGACCATCTTCCTGCGTGGTCAGGCTCTGCCTCCCCTACCTAGATTAGTTTTAACACTGGCTCCTCCAAATATTTTGATCAGCTCACCTAGGGTATGGCTGATTAATAGTATAGGAACTACTCACCCATGGATATCTGGACTCTTGTAGTCATAGCTATCTACGGTATATACATATGAGGGAGCCCTATTCTCTGCTTTTAATACCTGCACTCTGCCAGCGGTCGGGACAGAGATGTAGGTATAGTTTGAGGATACATTAGCTCCCTCAATTCTATTAACTAATACATCTTAACGGTGCGAGTATATCCCTAAAGATACCGCAAAGGTACATATCAACTGTACATGCTACCCAGCCTATCCTATGGTGTTAGGCTTCATTGCATCTTACATAGGCATGAACTACTAATTACCAAATTAATATATAATATATTGGCTTAGTGCTTATACTGTGAAAGAAACCAAAACATATTTCAGTTTTCCACCTCTATTTATACCATAAATTGGAGATATCCTTACTTGTATTGTACTCGAAAGCTCAGATGTTCAAAAGTGTTTGCTAGTTTGACATTCTAACTAGCTCCGCCCTCCCACCCTTCCCCTTACCTCATTTAGAGCAGCTCTCGCCCGCTGAATTTCCCTTCCCCAAAAACCATAAATCCACCCTCCCCCCTTGCCCTAATCCTGTTCGAATAGATAACCTAATCTGTATTTTCTACGGCAATGTGGGGACCATTTTTATTCTTTCTATGATGTTATATTACAAAACTGAAGTCTCACTATAGATAGCCCAAATCCCTTGCTAACACTTTTGATTAATGGGTTCATAATGTCCCTTCTACATGTTTCCTTTGCCTAGTTGACCTCATTGCTCCTCCATTTCTCCAGCCAAATATGGCCTCATCACTTTGATAATAACTGCCTATGCGTACCACTCTTTAATCTCACAAATGTATTGTAGGTAGGCATAACATGTATTAGTGGACTTGGCAATATCTCTGTAATAGCATTGTATACCTCCTTATCTGTCATTGTTTCGGGACGTATCTCTTATGTTACACTTGTTTATGACTTCAATAAAAATTGATAAAAAAAAAAAATGTTACATGAAAATGAATCATTTCAACAGTATGGCGCCACCTGGTGGCGGTATATTGATAATACTTTTGGCATATGGATGGGTGACATTGAGAGCATCTAGGATTAAATTTAGTCTTGTATATAGTGAAGAGAAAATTGGTTTTTAGACACTGGTCATAAAAGAAGAGGGTAAACTAAAAGTTGATCAATACAAAAAAAGTGCTGTTAGGAATTATCTCCTATTGGCTAATAGTGCCCATCCTCTATCTCTTTCCCTACCTAAGAGTCAGTTGATGCGATTATGTCACATTGTGTCAGATGACAAGAAAAGTGCACAGTATAATGCTCGTGGGATATTTCCCTATTAGACCAAACTTGGCCAGTAGTCTTCTTATCCCGGCGTCAAGGTTGAAAGATAAGGAAATATCCCAGAACAAAGTGAGTGTAGAAAATGAGGTAAGCAGTACTCACGGTAGACATGGTAGTTATTCACGGCAACAAGGTCAAGGCAGAGAATTGTCAGAGACAGGCAGGGTACGGCAACAGAAAGGCAATCCAGCAGTAGAGCCGTTCAGGGATAAACCAATAGAGTGGTCAGCAACAAAAGATAGTCAAGCAGTTAAGCAGTTCAGGGGTAAGCCAGACAGAGTAGTCAGACAGGCAGAGTTCGGCTATGATATGGCAATCAGGTAATTCAAGGGTTAAACAGGCAGAGTTCATCAATATTAAGGCAAATCAGCAATTCAAGGGTTAAACAGGCAGAGTAGTCAGACATGCAGAAATCAGCAGTATTAAGGCAATTCAAGGGCTAAACAGGCAGAGTAGTCAGACAGGCCGAGTTCAGCAATATTAAGGCAATCCAGCAATTCAAGGGTTAAACAGGCAGAGTAGTCAGACAGGCAGAGTTCAGCAATATTAAGGCAATCTAGCAATACAAGTAATAAAGCACCTAGGAGCACACACAGTAACACCTATACTTGGGCAGTGGATGTAAGTTATGCAGGTACTTACATAGGCGCCGATTTGCGCCAAGAAGCTCAAATGATCCGGCTTCATAGGGAAAGAAATGTGCGGCGATTACATCATCGCTGCACGCTCACAGCAACCTCCACATCCCTGGCAACAGCCAGGACGGCACAAGGGAGCGGCGCGACATAGCCCCCCACTCAAGGGTTCCCTCCGGAAACCAGAGTTGGCTTCGAAGGGTGAGCAACATGGAACTTGGAGACCAAAGATGGAGCATGCACATTGCGGGCAGCAACCCAGGAATGCTTGCCACAGAGTATCCCTTCCAATGTATGAGGTATTGGAGCTGCCTGTGCCTTTTTATGGAATCCAAGATCTTGGCAACCTCCTACTCTGGTTCGCCATGAATTAGGAGTGGAGGAGGAGGACGTCTCAGTCGAGTATACCTATTTGTGACGAAGGGTTTGAGTAAGGAGATGTGAAAGACTGGGTGAATGTTCAAGGTCTTAGGCAAGGCCACTCTGTAGACAACAGGAGAAAGTCTTTTGAGGACTTTATAAGGACCAATATACCGAGGTCCCAATTTCTGACAAGGTTGAAGTAAGTGGATGTGTCGGGTAGAGACCCAGATATATAGAGGTGGTTGGGTGTAACTAAGAGTGTATTCATTGCCAATAGGTAGTGAGATCAGTGAAGCGACGTTCTGCAGCAGGGACTCCTGTGGATTGAGCAGAAAGAGGAAAAACACGGGGGTTGATAACCAGCTGCGGCCTGGAAAGGGGAGAATTGTAGAGAAGAATGCAAATGAGTGTTCTTTGCAAGTTCAGCTAGGGTTAACAACCCAGACCAATTAGTGTGCTGTGAATTGACATATGCTCTGAGATAAGCTTCCAAATCCTGATTGGTGCTCTCCATCTGCCCGTTAGTCTGGGGGTGATAACCAGGGGATAAAGAAACAGTGGTTCTAAGCAATTTGCAAAAGCTTCTCCAAAAAGTGGAAATAAATTGAGGTCCTCTGTCAAGAGACGATATTTATGGGTATACCATGTAATCGTACCACGTGTAACAGAAAAAGAGTGGACAATTCTTGGGCTGTAGGTAACTTCGTTAGAGGTACAAAATGAGCAGGTTTGGATAACCGATCCACTACCACCCATATGACTGTATGATGGTCAGGAGGAAGGTCTACAACAAAATCCATAGCTATGTGTGTCCATGGTTGTTTAGGTATGGACAACGGTTGAAGTAGGCCATGTGGTAGGGAACGGGGAGTCTTATTTACAGCACAAGTCTGAGAAGCTTTGACATAATCCTGAGAGTCTGACTTCATGGTAGGCTACCGCACATGTTGGGAAAGGAGTTTAAAGGTTCTTGTAAAACCACGATGACCTGACAGCTTGCAGTCATGAGCTCAGGATAATAAAGGAGAGCGAAGGTTTGGAGGAACATAAAGGATCTGAGGAGTGGGCTCGTTGCAGTCTTCGAAGAAGAGAGTTGTTGAGCTGAGCAACCACACAGGAGGGGGGTATGATGTGTTCAATAGGAGCTTCAGAGGAGTCACTAGACTGAGGAAACTGACGAGAAAGTGTATCAGCCTTTTTATTCTTGGTCCCAGGAAGATAAGAGACTATAAAGTTAAAACGAGAAAAGAATAGGGTCCACCTGGCCTGTCGAGGATTGAGTCGATGAGCAGTCTTTAGGTACGTCAGATTCTTGTGGTCAGTGAGAATCTGAATGGGGTTGGGGGTACCCTCTAGCCAATGACGCCATTCAGTCAGGGCCATCTTAATGGCTAAGAGTTCATGATTGCTCACATCGTAATTCCTTTCTGCAGGAATGAAACGTTTGGAGAAAAAGGCTACTGGGTGCAACTTGGAGGTTAAAGGGTCCCTTTGGGTTAAGACTGCACCATCTCCTATCTCTGAGGCATCATTCTCTAAACTAAACTGCAGGTCAGGATCAAGATGGCGGAGCACAGGAGCAGAACAAAATACTTTTTTCAAATGAGAGAAAGCATCCACAGCTATAGGAGGCCAATTCTTGCAGTCTCTGTTTTGTTTAGCCAGCTCAGTGAGTGGAGAAATTATTTGGGAGAAGTTCTTTATGAACTTGCGATAACAGTTGGAGAACCCCGTTTAGGAGTTAAACACTCTGTTCCAAAAGGGGAGAGACCCAGGCTAGGGCCTTGTCTTTCAATAAAGAAATGATAAAAGTGACCTTTGACTGATGAGACTGGAAAGTGTGAGGATCATTACAGAAGTATAGTCTGCACTGGTTGAGAAAACCCCTACAGTTGGTAGTGCCATCGTACTTGTCAGGCAACGGTATCCGGGGTATACTTCCAATAACAGAGGGGGAGTTGCAGCACTAGCAGCAAGGGCCGGCTGTGTAACAACAGGAACAGCGTTCTTTTCTGCAACCAGTGAGGAGAGCATAGCTGATATAGCCTCAAGTTTAGAATCCACATTCTATGGCGTAGGTTCCCTGGGTCTGTCCCTAAAGAGAGAATGCTCTTACTACCTCATTTGGGTCCATAGCCTAAGTATAATGTAATGCTTGTGGAATATTTCCCTGTTAGACCAAACTTTGCCAGTAGTGTTCTTATCCCGGCGTCAAGGTGGAAGGAAAAGGAAATATCCCAGAACAAAGTGAGTGTAGAAAATGAGGTAAGCAGTACTCACGGTAGACAGGATAGTCCTTTACGGCAACAAGATCAAGGCAGAGAATGGTCAGAGACAGGCAGGGTACGGCAACAGAAAGGCAATCCAGCAGTATAGCAGTTCAGGGATAAACCAATAGAGTGGTCATGAACATGCAGAGGTCAGCAACAAAAGATAGTCCAGCAGTTTAGCAGTTCAGGGGTAAACCAGGCAGAGTAGTCAGACAGGCAGAATTCGTCAATGATATAGCAATCTGGCAATTCACAGGTTAAACAGGCAGAGTAGTCAGACAGGCAGAGTTCAGCAATATTAAGGCAACACAGCAATTCAAGGGTTAAACAGGCAGAGTAGTCAGACAGGTAGAGTTCAGCAATATTAAGGCAATCCAGCAATTCAAGAGTTAAACAGGCAGCGTAGTCAGACAGGCAGAGTTCAGTAATATTAAGGCAATCCAGCAATACAAGTAATAAAGCACCTAGGAGCACACACAGTAACACCTATACTTGGGCAGTAAATGTAAGTTATGCAGGTATTTACATAGGCGCCGATTCGTGCCAAAGAACTCAAAGGATCCGGCTTCAGAGGGAAAGAGAAGTGCGGCGATGACGTCATCGCCACACACTAACAGCAACCGCCGCATCCCTGGCAACAGCCAGAGCAGCAACCACTGTGTCCCTGGCAACAGCCAAGGCGGCGCAAGGGAGCGGCGTGACACACAAAGATTTAGAGAAATTGGTAATCTCTTTAAAGATAGAGGTTATAGTGGAGAGCTAATTGATAAGGAAATTAAACGTATATTAGATGTATCAAGAGAACAATTACTCAAACCTCACAGAAAGACTAGATTGAAATAGGAAAGCAGACAGAAACTAGTGTTTGTCACTAGATACAATGTATTGTGTTTTCAGGTTCAGAAGATTATTCACAAACATTAGTATATATTAAAGAATTGTAACCCAAATATTAAAGAATTCCAAAATCACCCTATGCCAGCCTACAAAAGGGGCACGAATATAAAAGATGTTTTAGTAAAGGCAGATATAGGTTCAAATAACAAAAAGAAGCAGGGCTATATATCTGAAAGGAGTGCCAGTTGTTATCTTTGTTTAGGTTGTTCCCATTGTAATAGCAGTACATCCACTGACAGGTAAAAAATATCAGATTCGAGGATATGTAATACAGAATATGCTATTTATTTGTTGAAATGTCTGTGTGGGCTGATTTATATTGGTAAAACAACCCACAGGGTACGGGAAAGAATAACTTAGCACAAAACAAACATTAGAAGGCAAAATATGAAATCACCGGTGGCGATACATTTTATGCAGGCAAGCCACAGTATTAGCCAGCTCAGGTTCCAGATAATAGAACATGTATCCCCTTTCAGTTGTGGGGTCGATAGAGAGCAATATCATTTGAATTCTTTAATGCCAATGGGCATGAATAAAGATTATGATTTATCTGTGTTCTTATGATGTATGATATATATTTGGATCTTTCAAATTCTGTAAGTTTAAGATAATATTGTATAGTGTACAATTCACTCATTGTATTAATATATGTGTAGAAATTGTTAAGTATATGAAATAGTTCATTATGTACAAGGGTTGTGTCTACTTGAGGTATAAAAGGGAGGAAGGAAATGATGTATGTATAGCATGAGTAAGGGCATATAGCCCGAAATGTTGCTGTGTTTGCTTATGCTGCAATAAATCTGTGAAGGATTATACAGTGTGGAGTGCTGCTGTTTTCTTTGTTTGTTGGATATTCACTCACTGGGGTTTTGTGTAGTACCCTGTTGCAGCTTTGCACCCATTGATGTGTGTGCTGGACTACTCTTTGTGTATCTACCATACCAGTATCAGCCTTCCTAAAATGCTGTACCTATCTCGTATCCCGTGACAATTTCACCAACAGTACCCGCTGGGTATCCTGTGCCTACTGAGAAACCTGCTTTCCTCTCACTAGCTTTGCCTGCTACACCTACCAGGTATTCTGGGACAACTACACCTTAACAGTTCAATTAAAGCACCAGTGTCATTTGGACTTTGTTACTGAAAACTATTTAAAGTATTCTGAACCTTGTATTGTTTCTGTAATCTTCAATCTTAACTACCAACTATACTTTTGCTTATCTATTAGTAAAGCTTTCAAAAATACTGTAATTTTTCTGTGTATCTGTTCCTGCATTCTGAGTTCCACACACTCTAACATCCTCACAATTTTTAGCATAGACCAAGATTATCAGCTAGCTTCTGGCCACAGCTGCAAAATTTTCCCATGAGGGGGAGCATTTGATTTGACCAAATAGCCAACTCCACACCCCTAGCGTGCCACTGTCGCTCTTCTCTGCACTTTGACCTCTCCAGATGCTGTTGCTTGACCACTTTAATGACTCTAGGGTGGGAAGGAGGGAGAAAACAAAGGTTGGTAAGATGCACTTCCTGTCTGCTATCCCTTAAATGCCTTACCTCACCCCTCCCTTTTAGACACCTATTCCTACGCACACCAGGTAAACCAGAGGTCACTCCCATCAACTTGCGAATGGCCCTGGTCCACCCCAATCCTTAAATCGTTCCAACCACAAGATCCCAGGCCTTAGTTTGCTCCCTTGACATACTTTCTGTCTGCTTGTGTATGGTCTTAGAGGCTTCCCAAAACTAAAGATACCCAGAGACTTTCCATTTAGTATATAATTGAAATAAAAAATGTACACCATTTATTTAACACAAAATAAGGTTTTTAATAAAAGGCACTTCTAGAAGCATCAAGTGTTTAAATATACTTATTTTGTTATGTATACAATTTTATATACATGGTGTGCTTGATTACTCACATACATACAGACAATTCAAATTTTAATATACATATTTTTAACCTTAATTGAGTTCCTGATCCTCAACAACTGTCTGTGTACAGCATGTTAGAGCTATATATCAGATAATCCTTACACACCATACACAAACAGGTGAGGAAGCAGCAACCTTGTATTTTGAACTGAAGTAGTAAAGCATTTATTATAGGGAAATTAAATTCAAAATGTAATTCCCACATACAATTTTAATTATGCAAAGTGAACAAAAAATATATATTGTAGGTTCATCATTTATTTTGCCAGCTTTTCCTGTAATTTAAATTGTGGATGGAGTGCATCCTGCATTATTCTAAAAAGTTACAGCTTGATCAGTGTAGGAGTTAATTTATTTTAACGTTTTAAAAGCATTTAAAATATTTATTTTGAATGCATTTTTTTGCAGTTCAGTGCTTAAATACCATACAAAAATTTTAAAAATAACTGTGATATCCCTTTAAAATTCAAGCAAGGTTTGGTAGGAACATTTTCTGGCTGCTTCGCTGTCATTTCTAGTTGCCCTAGAAACATTTATAAACAAAAGGAAAACAACACATCTGTGCCCTTAAACCACATTTTTAACACCACAGTGGGTTCTACACCCTAAGCACAGTCTTTATCACATGAAAGATAATTACATTACATTACACACCTATCATTTCTTCAACTTACTGTTTAGTGCATTACTTAAGATATATTTTTGAAAAAAACATGTATAACTAAGATAAGATATGTAGTTGTCTATATGTCGCTTTACTCCAGTGTTACATTTTAAATGTATTTAAAGGGACAGTCTAGTCAAATTAAACTTTCCTGATTCAGATAGGGCATGTGATTTTAAACAAATTTACTTTTATCATAAAATTTGATTTGTTTTCTTGGTATTCTTTGTAGAAAGCTAAACCTAGGTAGACTCAAACTTATTTCTATATTGTTAAAAAACCACCAACTATCTCAGTTCATTTTGACAGTTTTTCACAGTTAGACAGAGCTAGTTCATGTGTGCCATATAGATAACACAGTGCTCACTCCCGTGGAGTTATTTAAGATTCAGCACTAATTGGCTAAAATGCTTGTCTGTCAAAGAACTGAGATAAGGGGGCAATCTGCAGAGGCTTAGATACAAGGTAATCACAGAGGTAAAAAGTGTATTAAGATAACAGTGTTGTTTAGCAAAACTGGGAAATGGGTAATAAAGGGGTTATCTATCTTTTTAAACAAAAATTCTGGAATAGACTGTCCCTTTAAGTTCAAATAATAAACATGTTAATAATAATAATTAAAACTATAAATAATTGGTAAGGAGAGAGTAATCAGTGCAATTGGTGCAGATGCTCATTAACATATCAATTTAAAAAAAGATATATCAGGATATAATCCTGAGACAGAGAGGGAATTCAGCACTCTTTTACAAATTATAATACACACTTTATTAGCCAATTCAAATACAAAAAAGATCAACGTTAATATATATATACGTATATATGAACACTCGGGTAAAAGACAACAATACACCCCCCCACTCCTCCTCCCAAACCTAAAACTAACCTAAAATGCAAAATACAGACGTGAGATAAACACAAAGTCCTAGTGACAGCAAATGGACATGAATGTCAAAAAGTAGATGAGTGTGACACAAAAAAATACCTTATAAAGTAAATATTGAAGTATATCTACTGTAGACAAAGTCCCGGCTGACAAACTGAATCCTATAACGTCACCAAGAATGCTGCTCTTACACTTTAAAAGATTTGTTTCCCCCTGTGCATAATACCAAGTATTGTTCACTTATGTGCGTCCTCCTCTTTCCACATCAGGTCTGTATTGGACCTCAAAACAGACCGTTGCCTGTAAGGTCTGTGCAATTCAGCATACGTAGTTCAACAATCTGTAAGAACTTGCCATCTATTGTCGACCCTGTCAGGCATTGATCATTATCATATCCCCAGCACTCCGAGTTGGGTCTGCATCAGACCGCTAAGTTGGTATTGCACACTATACCGTACACTCCCAGTGACTGTTTCACACACCATGAAGGTTACAGCTGTATTAACAGGGCCATCAAAAGCTGGCTGTTCAAGCATTTCTCTCACACTGCTTGTGCTCAAAGGGCAGCTCTCAGTAAGTTTCTTCCCCATAGCTCCCATATACAGGGGCTTCGTCAGGGCAAATTTTTCTTCTACAGGTGACCTCATTTATATTGTTACAACAGAACAGATGTTACTCGCCACTATAGATGTGGAATCATTATACTCTAGCATTCCGCCCACTACAGGTTTAAAAGCTTCCCACTACTATCTTAGTCAAAGGGCTAAGGCATTACAGAAACATACTCATTTTGTAATTTAAATTTTGGAATTTGCCTTGAAAAATAACTTCTTTGTATTTGACAATGATTTCTATATCCAAATCAGGGGCACGACTATGTGGGCTTAATTCGCCCCCTCATATGCATGCCTCTATTTGGGATATTGGGAAACTAAATTTGTCTTTGATATTGATCCCTCAGGCTCACAGCACGTCAGTCTATGGCTTCGCTATATTGATGACGTGCTGTTATTCTGAGACAGCACTGAAAGTGCTTTAAGGGACTTTGTGTATACATTGAATAACAAGGATTTAAACCTTAAATTTACAATAAATGCACATATAGACAATATTCGATTTCTGAACTTAAATATCTTTAAGATCAATAACCAATTACAAATATCCATTTACAGAAAACCTACTTCCACAAATATCTTCCTTAGAGCAGATAGCCACCATCCCTATTCTTTAATCAAAGGGATACCTGTTTCACAATTTGTACGGGCAAGGAGAAACTGTACCAGTGAAATAGAATTTTTGAAAGTTAATGACAAAAAGATTTAGGGAACGTGGCTACTCCAATAAAATCATCTCTAAGGGCTTTCAAAGAGTGAAAGATAAAAGCCAAGCTGAAGTTTTACACATAGCATCACCTAGTATTGCTAAAACAGATAAAAGCAAATAAGGTTTATCACTCAATACAGTGAGGGGTGGAAGGACATTCAGTCTATATTAAAAAAACAATCCTTAGCACAGATATAGATTTAAACAATGTTCTAGGAGATTATCCTCAAATAAGAGCTAGAAGGGCACCGAATTTAGGTGACAACCTGATACATACACCTAGATTTAGAGTTTTGCGTTAGAAGGGGTGCGTTAGCTACGCATGTTTTTTTTCCCCCCGCAGCTTTTAAACAACGCTGGTATTTAGAGTTCTCTGAAGGGCTGCGTTAGGCTCCAAAAAGG
Source organism: Bombina bombina (assembly GCF_027579735.1). Lineage (NCBI taxonomy): Eukaryota > Metazoa > Chordata > Amphibia > Anura > Bombinatoridae > Bombina > Bombina bombina. Next base: position 1,060,677,339 of record NC_069501.1, on the reverse strand, counting down.
GAGCGTTGAGCATAATTTACCGCCAATGCTTACGGACGCGGCCAGCTTCAAAAACGTGCTTGTGCACGATATCCCCATAGGAAAGAATGGGGCAGTTTGAGCTGAAAAAAAACCTAACACCTGCAAAAAAGCAGCGTTCAGCTCCTAACGCAGCCCCATTGTTTCCTATGGGGAAACACTTCCTAAGTCTGCACCTAACACCCTAACATGAACCCCGAGTCTAAACACCCCTAACCTTACACTTTTTAACTCCTAATCTGCCGTCCCCGCTATCACTGACCCCTGCATATTATTATTAACCCCTAATCTGCCGCTCCGTACACAGCCGCATCCTACATTATAGCTATGTACCCCTAATCTGCTGCCTCTAACATCGCCGACCCCTATATTATATTTATTAACCCCTAATCTGCCCCCCCCCAACGTAGCCACTACCTTACTACACTTATTAACCCCTAATCTGCCGACCGGACCTCGCCGCTACTCTAATAAATGTATTAACCCCTAAAGCTAAGTCTAACCCTAACACTAACACCCCCCTAAGTTAAATTTAAATTAAATCTAACAAAATAAAATACATCTTATTAAATAAATTAATCCTATTTAAAGCTAAATACTTACCTGTAAAATAAACCCTAATATAGCTACAATATAATGAATAATTATATTGTAGCTATTTTAGCATTTATATTTATTTTACAGGCAACTTTTTATTTATTTTAACTAGGTACAATAGCTATTAAATAGTTAATAACTATTTAATAGCTACCTAGTTAAAATAATTACAAAATTACATGTAAAATAAATCCTAACCTAAGTTACAATTAAACCTAACACTACACTATCAATAAATTAATTAACTAAACTATCTTCAATTATCTACATTTAAATCAACTAAACTAAATTACAAAAAAAAACAAACACTAAATTACAAAAAATAAAAAAAGATTACAAGAATTTTAAACTAATTACACCTACTCTAAGCCCCCTAAAAAAATAACAAAGCCTCCCAAAATAAAAAAATGCCCTACCCTATTCTAAAATAAAAAGTTAACAGCTCTTTTACCTTACCAGCCCTTAAAAGGGCCTTTTGCGGGGCATGCCCCAAAGAAAACAGCTCTTTTGCATTTAAAAAAAACATACAATACCCCCTCAACATTACAACCCACCACCCACATACCGGTAATCTAACCCAAACACCCCTTAAAAAACCTAACACTAGCCCCTGAAGATCTCCCTACCTTATCTTCACCACGCCGGGTATGACCGATCTGTCCAGAAGAGGGTCCGAAGTCTTCATCCTATCCGGCAAGAAGAGGTCCAGAAGAGGGTACGAAGTCTTCATCCTATCCGGCAAGAAGAGGACATCCGGACCGGTAGACATGTTCATCCAGGCGGCGCGGAGGGGGACCATCTTGAAGCAGCCGATGCGGATCCATCCTCTTCTTCCGGCGACTCCCGATGAATGAAGGTTCTTTTAAGTGACGTCATCCAAGATGGCGTCCCTCGAATTCAGATTGGCTGAATGGATTCTATCAGCCAATCGGATTTTTCCTACCTTTATTCCGATTGGCTGATAGAATCCTATGAAGCCATGAAGCATTGAGATACGCTGTGTAATAGCAGTCAGCTATGACAATTGTGCATGTGTAGGACACAAGGGAATGCGCACTGTCAAACTCTATAAAGACAGACATTGGCCTCTATTTATCAAGGCGTCGACTTTCTTGCATTCAACGGCACCAATACGCTCACCTAAGTTCGCCTAACATCGCTGCCGCAGACCTGAATATGTTCTCCAAAGTTACCAAAAAAGCTGTCAAAAATCTGCACACCAAGTACGGGGCGATGAGCAGCGGACTGTTGTTAACTAACAGTCATCGATCTCGCTGCTCTTCGGCTTTTTTTCAGCTTTCTTGGTAACCTGTCACTAAACACCCACACTATACTATACTGTTTACCCAATATGCCGCCACTCCCAGACCCCGCCGCAACAAAATAAAGTTATTAACCCCTAAACTGCCGCTCCCGGACCCCGCCGCAACGAAATAAAGTTATTAACCCCTAAACAGCCGCCCCTGGAGCCCACTGCAACTCTAATAAATGTATTAACCCCTAAACCGCCGCTCCCAGAACCCACCGCCACCTACATTATACATATTAACCCCTAATCTTCCGCCCCCTATACCGTCCCCACCTACATAAAGTTATTAACCCCTATCCTGCCGCTCCCGGACCTCGCCACAACGAAATAAAGTGTTTAAACGCTAAACTGCCGCTCCCAGAGCCCACCGCCACCTACATTATATTTATTAACCCCTAATCTGCCCCCCCTACACCGCCGCCACCTACATTATGTTTATTAACCCCTAATCTGCCCCCCCACACCCCCGCCACTATATTAAATGTATTAACCCCTAAACCTAAGTCTAACCCTAACACCCCCTAACTTAAATATAGTTTAACTAAATCGAAATAAATAATTCCTATTTAAAACTAAATACTTACCTATAAAATAATCCCTAAGATAGCTACAATATAACTAATAGGCAACTTTGTTTTTATTTTAACTAGGTACAATAGTTATTAAATAGTTATAGACGGGCAGAAGTCTTCATACAAGCTGGCAAGAAGAGGTCCTCCAGACGGGCAGGAGTCTTCATCCAGATGGCATCTTCTATCTTCATCCATCCGGCGCGGAGCGGGTCCATCTTCAAGACATCCGACGCGGAGCATCCTCTTCCAACGGCATCCGACGACTGAATGAAGGTACCTTTAAGTGATGTCATCCAAGATGGCGTCCCTTGAATTCCGATTGGCTGACAGAATTCTATCAGCCATTCGGAATTAAGGTAGGAAAAATCCTATTGGCTGATCCAATCAGCCAATAGGATTGAGCTTGCATTCTATTGGCTGTTCCAATCAGGGTTTATTTTATAGGTAAGTATTTAGTTTTAAATAGGAATAATTTATTTTGATTTAGTTAAATTATATTTAAGTTAGTGGGTGTTAGGGTTAGACTTAGGTTTAGGGGTTAATACATTTAATATAGTGGCGGCGGTGTAGGGGTGGCAGATTAGGGGTTAAGAAATATAATGTAGGTGGGGACGGTGTAGGGGGGGCAGATTAGGGGTTAAGAAATATAATGTAGGTGGCGGTGGGCTCCGGGAGCGGCGGTTTAGGGGTTAAACACTTTAGTTGCGGCGTGGTCCGGGAGCGGCGGTTTAGGGGTTAATAAGTATAATGTAGGTGGCGGCGGTGTAGGGGGGGCAGATTAGGGGTGTTTAGACTGGGGGTACATGTTAGGGTGTTAGGTGTAGATATTCCCATAGGAATCAATGGGATATCGGTCAGCAGCGAACATGAGCTTTCACTGCTTTCCGACTCCCATTGATTCCTATGGCATCCGCCTCCTGCAGGGCGGCGGATTGAAAACCAGGTACGCTGGGCCAGAAAAGTGCTGAACGTACTTGCTAGTTATATTATAACTAGCAAAAGTAGTCAGATTGTGCCGAACTTGCGTTCGGAACATCTGTAGTGACGTAAGCATCGATCTGTGTCGGTGTGGTATACCTTTAACTCTAACCCCTCCTATGTGGTCTCCTCCCTATTTAAGGACTACCTGTTACATTCATTAACTGCCTGATTATTGAAGTCATACCTACTCTGTTGTAGCTATTCTTATTTCAGGTCTCCTATCACTTGTATCCTGTGCAAAGTAACTTTCCAATATTTACTTTTGCTACCTTTTGAATCTCTTATGATCTTGTCACAACTTTGTTATTACCGAGCCTGGATCATTGAACGGCCGGATCTACTTTTTTACCGCTACCCGGAAGTAAGCCGCATTCACACACGCTGCCTGTCCCAGACACGGATCTCCCAATGCGGTAACAGAACACTCACGGTCCTCAAGGTGGTAACGTACACGAACAAAACTAAAGCCTTTAAGCTTCTTATCTGCATGTTGTTGTCACCAATCTGAATTATTGGGCAAATCCTATTATCTGCAATATCCATTACAAACAAACAATGTGTGTCTGCGGAGTGTCTGAACTTGTAAATATTTTAGGATGTGTGTGATTGCGTGAAGTAAAGGAGTTCATTTTTGTTACTATCATTACTGATTTAGACCGTGTCAGTATTTCAACTCCATCTGTGGCTTCGCTTTAGATATACATTGAACATATGATATGTATCTTATTAATATTTCCTTATCTTTATTAACACTTAAGTTTGTAGTTAATACTAAAATTCATCATATATTAAATGTCTCATATTGTCTAATCAGGCTACATAGAAGTTGTTTTCTGATTAGTACAAAAAAGAGCAACAAGCTCTAATTTTAGGGCTAACCTTTATAACAATTGTTCACAATACTTGTTTTCTGAATTACAAAGCTCAAGTTACCACATAATAATCAGGCCCAAAGACAATCAAAACCTTTTGATTGAAATATTTACCATTATGGATCCTAATGAAATAAAAAAGGAGTTTAATAATGTCTATCTCAAACTTGATTATTTAGCAAGAGCAGTGACTGAAGTGCAGACTGAAAATGCTGCACTTAAATCTATAGTTAAAGATTATGTTTCACAAAAACCTCATGATCCACCTGAACCTCATATTAATTATCCACAACCCTTCTCAGGGAAACGTTCTGAGTTCAGGGAATTTAAGAATGCCTGTAACTTATTATTCTCCCTTAGACCTAAGACTTATCACACTGAGCGGATTAAAGTATGTACCACAATATCTTTCCTTCAAGGTGAACCTAGGACTTGGGCTAATAGGTTTTTTGAAAACAATAACCCTATCCTAGATTCATTACAGGATTTTTTTTCTGCTTTGACTAGTCTATATCAAGACTCAAATACTCAAATAAATGCTGAAACGAGATTGAGGTCTTTAAAACAGGGTAAGAGAAATGTGGAGGATTATACCACTGAGTTTCAGATGTGGGCAGAGGACTCTCAGTGGAATGAAATCAGTTTAAAGAATCAATATCGTCTGGGTTTGTCTGAATCACTCAAAGATGAACTTTCTCGTCTTGAGATCCCTGATACTCTTGAGGCTCTTATCAAATTAAGCACTTCTTTGGATCGACGTTTGAGAGAAAGGAGAGCAGAGAAGGCCTCTTATGATACCCCATCCAGGAAACCTTACCAAGTCACAACAAGCCATGACAGAGCTCATGTCAGTGCTACCCCCATGGAGATTGGAGTTCTTAGAGGACCTCTGTCCCCAGAGGAAAAAATTAGAAGGAGGTTGGAAAATCTCTGTTTATACTGTGCTCAAAAGGAACATTCAGTATCCACTTGTCCTTTGTTAAAAAAACAAAAGAATGGTAAGACAATAACCAGTGACTTTATTTACAGCATTGCAAATGATACCCATATGACTTTGTCCATTTCTTTACAGTGGGACCAGAAAAATATCCAAACCAAGGCATTAATTGATTCAGGAGCATCCGGCAATTACATTGATTCCACCTATGTATATAAAAATAAAATACCAGTTATTTGCAAACAAAACCCTGTGTCCATTAAGTTAATAGATGGTTCATTCATAGAACAAGGACCTATTACACATCATACTGTTCCCTTGCTTGTAACATCATCCCAGGGACACACAGAATATTTATCTTTTGATCTCATATCCATACATCAGCATACTCTCATCCTAGGGTATCCTTGGTTAAAGAAACACAACCCAAACATAAATTGGGTTTCAAACAAGGTAACATTAGATTCTGCCTTTTGCTCAAAGACTTGTTACCCACATCAAACCATAGCGTCACTTGATAATGGTTTACCCACGTGTTATCAGGATTTGGCAGAAGTATTTAATTTAAAAGAGGCAGAAAACCTTCCACCCCATAGGGATTTTGACTGCCCTATCGATATAATACCTGGTTCTAAAATCCCTCATGGTAAGATCTATCCTCTCTCTCAAGAGGAACTTCAATATATTAGAAATTACCTAGACGAAAATTTACGTAAGGGATTTATTTCACACTCCACATCCCCTGCAGCTGCAGGAATGTTTCTAGTAAGAAACAAGGATGGTACCATAAGACCTATTATTGATTATAGGGCATTGAATAACATCACAATAAAAAACAGATACCCTTTACCTTTAATACCTGAACTTTTGGAACGTCTAACTGGTGCCACTATTTACACCAAACTAGACTTAAAGGGGGCTTATAATTTGATTAGAATCAAGGAAGGTCACGAATGGAAAACGGCATTCCGGACTAGATATGGCCTTTTTCAGTATAACGTAATGCCTTTCGGTCTGAGTAATGCCCCAGCAACTTTTCAGTTTTTTATAAACGAGATATTCCGTGACCTGATTGACGTTTGTGTCATAATATACCTTGATGACATCCTAATTTATTCTAGAACACCACAGGAACATGAAAAGCATGTACGCTGGGTATTAACTCGTTTAAAAGAACACAAATTATATGCTAAACTGGAAAAATGTTCTTTTCATGTCACAGAAATAAAATTTTTGGGTTATATCATCAGTCCCAACAAAATACAAATGGATCCGGAGAAGGTATCAGCAATTTTGAATTGGCCTACTCCAACTTCAACAAAATCTGTACAACGATTCATTGGTTTTGCGAATTTTTATAGAAAGTTTATTAAAAATTTCTCCTCAATCGTTAAACCATTAACAGCACTTACTAGTGAAAAACAAAGATTTAAGTGGACAGAATCCGCAAGTCATGCTTTCAACAAGTTGAAAGAATATTTTACCACAGCACCCATACTAGCTATGCCAGACTTTGATTTGGAATTTATTCTTGAAGTTGATGCATCTGACTCAGGTATCGGTGCAGTATTATCACAACAGGATAAGAACAAGACTGAGATTCATCCTATTGCTTTCTATTCAAAGATGTTGACTAGCGCTGAGAAAAACTACAGCATAGGAGATAAAGAACTTCTAGCTATAAAACGTGCCCTAGAACACTGGAGACATTTATTAGAAGGTTCCAAACTGCCTTTTAAGATTTTTACCGACCATAAAAATCTTGAATTCCTAAAAACAAGTAAGACTTTGTCTGCACGCCAAGCAAGATGGTCGATATTTTTTGATCGTTTTAATTTTCTTCTAACATACAGACCGGGACACTTGAATACCAAAGCCGATGCTCTCTCTAGACTACATGATCAAGACACTCAAGATCAAATCAACCAAATCATTCCAAAAGAAAAAATTATAGGTTTACTAACACCTTTAGAAGAAGATATATTAAAAGAATTAAAGCATGAACCACCACATGGAATAGACTGTCAGAAAGATTCCAATACTGGTCTTTATTACCATAATTCTAAACTCTATATTCCCCAACAAATGAGATCTTCCATCCTTAAACAAACCCATGATGGGACACTTGCGGGTCATCCAGGTATTTCTAAAACTATTGACCTAACCAGGAGAAATTATTGGTGGCCACTCATGGATACTTATATAACAAATTACGTAAAACATTGTGATACCTGCGCCAGAAATAAGTTAGTTCACAAAAGACCATCAGGTCTTTTGTCTCCTCTGCCTATTCCTGACAAACCCTGGAGTACCATATCAATGGACTTTATTGTTGAGTTACCTGAATCCCACCATTACAATACTATCTTAGTTGTCATTGACCATTTAACAAGACTGGCTCATTACATTCCCTTAAAAGGTCTCCCTACAGCTTTCACAACAGCTCACGTTTTCTTAGAGAACATAGTTCGCTTACATGGACTGCCTAAAGTTATTATAACTGACCGGGGTACTCAGTTTACCTCTAATTTTTGGAAATCTTTATGCAAACTAATCCAGATTGATTCAAGATACTCGACTGCATTTCACCCCCAGACAAATGGTCTCACGGAACGACTTAACCAAACCCTTGAGCAATATCTTCGTTGCTACATATCTCATCTTCAGGATGATTGGTCATCTTATCTACCTTTGGCGGAGTTCTGTTATAACAATACCACTTCTTCATCAACTAAACTATCCCCATTCTTCGTTACTTACGGATATCATCCTACCACCATCTCTTTATCTCCTCAACAAGTGAACTCACCCTCTGCATTGGATTTTGCGACTACTTTACAAGAAAGGCTGGATATCCTGAAAAAACATCTTTCGGCAGCTAAAGATTATCAGAAAAGGTTGTATGATACCCATCATACAGCAGGTCCTACTTACCAAATTGGAGATTCAGTTCTGCGCTCAACAAAGAATCTTAAACTTTCCGTTCCTAGCAAAAAGCTAGCTAATCAATACTTGGGTCCTTTTAAGGTGTCTAAAATAATCAACCCCAATGCTGTGAGATTGGAGCTTCCTCAGGATTTTAAGATTCACCCCTCTTTCCACATATCTTTGCTGAAGCCATATCTTCCTCCACCTCAGTACCTCTCCTTGTCTCGACCACCTCCAATAATCATTGATGATCGAGAGGAGTATGAGGTTGAAGCTGTGTTGGATTCTAGGATCCATAGACGGAAGTTGGAGTACCTTGTGAAATGGAAGGGTTATGGTTCGGAGGATAACTCTTGGCAACTTCATTCTGATCTTCGCACTCCCCGTCTTCTGCGAAATTTTCATCGCCGCTATCCTGAGAAACCTAGTTTGGAATCCCCTGGGGTGCTTCCTTGAAGGGGGGGAGATGTGGTATACCTTTAACTCTAACCCCTCCTATGTGGTCTCCTCCCTATTTAAGGACTACCTGTTACATTCATTAACTGCCTGATTATTGAAGTCATACCTACTCTGTTGTAGCTATTCTTATTTCAGGTCTCCTATCACTTGTATCCTGTGCAAAGTAACTTTCCAATATTTACTTTTGCTACCTTTTGAATCTCTTATGATCTTGTCACAACCTTGTTATTACCGAGCCTGGATCATTGAACGGCCGGATCTACTTTTTTACCGCTACCCGGAAGTAAGCCGCATTCACACACACTGCCTGTCCCAGACACGGATCTCCCAATGCGGTAACGGAACACTCACGGTCCTCAAGGTGGTAACGTACACGAACAAAACTAAAGCCTTTAAGCTTCTTACCTGCATGTTGTTGTCACCAATCTGAATTATTGGGCAAATCCTATTATCTGCAATATCCATTACAAACAAACAATGTGTGTCTGCGGAGTGTCTGAACTTGTAAATATTTTAGGATGTGTGTGATTGCGTGAAGTAAAGGAGTTCATTTTTGTTACTATCATTACTGATTTAGACCGTGTCAGTATTTCAACTCCATCTGTGGCTTCGCTTTAGATATACATTGAACATATGATATGTATCTTATTAATATTTCCTTATCTTTATTAACACTTAAGTTTGTAGTTAATACTAGAATTCATCATATATTAAATGTCTCATATTGTCTAATCAGGCTACATAGAAGTTGTTTTCTGATTAGTACAAAAAAGAGCAACAAGCTCTAATTTTAGGGCTAACCTTTATAACAATTGTTCACAATACTTGTTTTCTGAATTACAAAGCTCAAGTTACCACAGTCGGACTGAGTCCGGCGGATCGTATGTTACGTCACTAAATTAGACTTTTGCCGGTCTGTAGAGTTTGATAACTAAGGCGAATCAGGCTCGCCACAAATACGTTGCGGAATTCCAGCGTATTTGCAATTGACAGCTTGATAAAAAGAGGCCATTCCCTCTTCTGTTGGCTGCAGAGACAATGAAGATTAGAAAAAATGCTCCAGCTTCATGGGTGGCCAGGGGAGCCGTGATTTAGTAAGTTAAGAATACAAATTAAACACTTTCACTTCCCTTCTACTCTACATTGTTAGATTTATTATTTTAAAGGAATACTTTTGTTTTTTTCACAGAAGTGTGTGACATTTACTTTTCCTTTAAGGATTCTGTGTAGAATGCTACAGAAAACTGTACTTTTTATATCAATGGAACAGGGATAGGCAAGGTGTCTGTGACTGGCCGTTGCAGTGTCCACCACACAGTTTGCGGTGGGGAGGGAGGGGTAGGACAGATGAATGCTGGTCCTAACTCTACTCCTTGACGCACGCGGCACCACATTTCGCAGGATTGGGGCCATGCCCACGTGATGCCACTCAGTAGCAAAAAAGTGAGTGAAAGAGAGGGAAGAAGCAAGATGCCTGCAGTGCATCCTGTGTCAACCACCCAGTCATGAACCGCCCTTATTCCTTGATCTGTGCGGCAATGTTGGTGCTGGTGTCTGTGTGTAGAAGGCTGCTGTCTACTCTAAAAAACCTTACGTAACCAAGTAAGTAACCAACCATGATGATCATTCGATTAACCTCAAGGTGGGTGGGTTTGGTCAGGACTTTCAGAGCCCCCCAGCAGCCTCTTTAAACTACTGGCTCTGTCTCCAATCATTCTCAGACAGTATCCTCTGTCCCAGCAGCAGGAGCCTCCAGGAATCTATTTAAATGGCTCAGAGACTCCCCCCAATCCTGTGTCCCAGCAGCAGGAGCCTCTTGGAGGATCCTGCTGCTGGGACACATGGTACTGTCTGAGAAGGATTGGAGTCAGAGCAGCCAATTTAAAGAGCCTGCTGTTCTGTTTGCACTGGGATCCCCAGTGAATATGTTAGCAGCCAGGGATAGGGGTTAATAACTTTTATTTAGGGGAGGCAGATTAGGGGTGTTTAGACTCGGGATTTATGTTAGGGTGTTTATGTTAGGTGTAAACGTTACTAGTTTTCTACCATAGAAATCAATGGGATATCTGGCAGCATCGAACATAAGCTTTTGCTGCTTTCATACTCCCATTGATTCCTAAGGTATCCGCGGCCTCCAGGGTGGCGGATTGAAAACCAGGTATTCTGGGCCGGAATAGCCGCGAGCGTACCGGTTAACTATTTGATAACTTTTAAAAAGTGTCAAATAGTGCCAAATGTGTATTCGGAACATCTGTAATAACGTAAGCATCAATCTGTATCGAATTAAGACCGGCGGATTGTATGTTACGTCACAGATTTCAAATTTTGCCGGTCTGTAGGCTTTGATAACTAGGTCGAATCATACTCACCACAATTACGCTGCGGAATTCCAGCGTATTTCAGGTTGACGGCTTGATAAATATCCCCCTTAGTCTTCTGCTTTATAACTGAGAGTTACCGGTTTGATTCCCACCTACTACTAGAAGAAATATATTTTAATATATATTTATTTTATTTGTAGTACTTTTTGTATATGTTCGTGTTTAACAGATTTATATAAACAGGATACACTTACAAGGGTGCTGAGTAAAATTTCAAATATATGTAGAAGGAGATGGCACTCGCTGGGCTTGACTTCAAAAAGTGTTCTTTATTCCAGTGACGTTTCGGGGCTTGCACCCCTTCATAAGACCAACAAATACAAGTGAAAATCCAACTAAAATACCATATAGGCCCCTCCCCCTAGTGAAAAAAACAACAATGCAGTTGTCATAGCAACCCTAAGGTTTACACATAATTACAAAACAAGTGAAAAAATATACATATACATTCTAAAAATATTCTAAAATAACATTGATGCAATGTTAAATACTAAGTATCCATATGTGTGAGTAGAACTGTAGTCTAATTAATGCCTAATTAAAAAAATGTGTGTGACCCAGAAACAAGCAGTGTAAATAGTGTCAGTGCTATACACCCCATAGTAATCCAATACATCCCATAATGATACAAACAAACAAACATATGGGATGTACTGGATTACTATAGGAGGTATAGCACTGACACTGTTTACACCGCTTATTTCTGAGTCGCACACATTTTTTTAATAGGCATTAATTAGACTACAGTTCTACTGGAATAAAGAACACTTTTTGAAGTCAAGCCCAGTGAGTACTGTTTCCTTATATATATATATATATATATATATATATATATATATATATATATATATTGTTTACTAGAAAAGAAAGACAGCTTCCCTATATCCAGCACCAGAGCTTGCGGTTTAACATAAGAACTGTATCAATATAGAGTTTAACATACTCCAATTGGGTCCCTAATAATGCCTCCACAGATCAGCAGTTAATCATACATATTATACAAAAGATATACAAACCAATAAATAATTATACTAAGTATTTATTGCAACAGGAGATTGCACAGGTAAATTAACATTTGTAACAATGAGTGTGGGCCCACTTGAACTATTGGTATACCAAAAATAAGTCAGCTTAAGCATAAAAAGAAGAAAAAAGCAAAGAAAGTTCCTTCGAAGTGGATAATTGTAACATTCCACTCTGCTTATAAGTGTCACTTATGCTCCACACTTCTATACTTTGTTACAATCTTCAGTGGGAGATTATGGCAAGGTATTTAAACACTCACGGACATTTGTAATCCCATAGTAACAACTTGATATTGTGGTGTGTCTATACATCTTACTGAGTTTAATTACTTCTCATCCCAGATTTGTCAGCATATATCTCAGGTAAACAAACACGCCTCACCAGGTAGGCAGTTCACTCTCCTTACTGCTTATTTGTTTCAAGCAGTCACAGCGTTATAGATTATACGCTTACCTTGATTGAAGATCCTCAATAAAGTTGTAAAGACTTACAGGACTTGTTGTCGAAGTAACCTCCTTGTTATTCCGCTACTTTGCCCTGTTTTGACAGACCAATGAGGGTGAAACGCGCGTTGCTAGAAGCAATTACACGGTGAGGGTAACAGCTGTACCCTCCATGTTGGAGCTCAACCGGAGATCTTCTATCACAGAGGTGGTCGAGTAGCGGGTACACTCACGGATGGAAACCGCAAAGTAGCGGAATAACAAGGAGGTTACTTCGACAACAAGTCCTGTAAGTCTTTACAACTTTATTGAGGATCTTCAATCAAGGTAAGCGTATAATCTATAACGCTGTGACTGCTTGAAACAAATAAGCAGTAAGGAGAGTGAACTGCCTACCTGGTGAGGCGTGTTTGTTTACCTGAGATATATGCTGACAAATCTGGGATGAGAAGTAATTAAACTCAGTAAGATGTATAGACACACCACAATATCAAGTTGTTACTATGGGATTACAAATGTCCGTGAGTGTTTAAATACCTTGCCATAATCTCCCACTGAAGATTGTAACAAAGTATAGAAGTGTGGAGCATAAGTGACACTTATAAGCAGAGTGGAATGTTACAATTATCCACTTCGAAGGAACTTTTCTTCTTTTTATGCTTAAGCTGACTTATTTTTGGTATACCAATAGTTCAAGTGGGCCCACACTCATTGTTACAAATGTTAATTTACCTGTGCAATCTCCTGTTGCAATAAATACTTAGTATAATTATTTATTGGTTTGTATATCTTTTGTATAATATGTATGATTAACTGCTGATCTGTGGAGGCATTATTAGGGACCCAATTGGAGTATGTTAAACTCTATATTGATACAGTTCTTATGTTAAACCGCAAGCTCTGGTGCTGGATATAGGGAAGCTGTCTTTCTTTTCTAGTAAACAATTCATGCTTTTTTTCCCTTCTGTGCACTAGTTTTCCTGATATATATTGGGATAATCAGGGGAACTAAAGGAGCAGGTTATATATATATGTGTAGTGCAATTAGTTGTTTTGATATAACTAAAAATATATATATATATATATATATATATATTTGTAAAGAAGCCCACTCTCAGGTTTTTTGTTTCAAATCACAAATATATTTATTCTGACGATATCAGAATATCAATCACAGAAAGTCATAGTCGACGTTTCGGCTCCTATATGAGCCTTCTTCAAGACAAGAGATATCATTAGTCGGCTATTGAGTCGTACTCCCAGACAAGAGAAGATTCACTGGGCTACCGGCTATGTGACTATATATATATATATATATATATAGATAGATAGATAGATAGATAGATAGATAGATAGATAGATAGATAGATAGATCACTTTCCCCTTTTTTCCTTTGGATTTTTCTAAAATGTAAATCCAATTTTTGTTTTTATAAAATTTTGAAATGTAATTTCTCTCCTTTGATAACAGATTCAGTATGCAGTCCCAAGAAGACTCTCATTCTGTCCCTAACGTCTCTCAACCCATAGAGACCTCCCTTGCGTCTTTCAAAGACCTGTTTGATTACATTAATACTGCTATTGCAGCTGACTTAAAACAAAATAATCCCCCTCCCTCTGAGGCAGATTCTAAGGCCATTGATTCCCACTCTAAAGAGATCTCCCCCTCATCTGATTCTTCAGACCCCCCAAGAGACACAGGAAAGCGCAGTTGAGCTCAGCCCCTCATAAGGGTAAAGCTCTGGCCCGTAGGCCTCATGCCCCTCCCCTGGGCGTTTCAGATAGGGGTGATAGAACCTCCTCCCCAGAGGTAAAATGGGGCAAAAGAACCCTCTACCCCCAGGGTTTACAAGAGGGGCATCAGAGCTCAGACTCTGCCAATTTTAATCTGAATGATGATTTTAATTTAGACGACTTGGCATGGGAGGTGGATGAACAATCTGATCATGAGGTCCTTCACTCTACTTCTCATCCCAACGCATCTTTTTCATTGGCGACTCTTGAGGAACCAGAAGATTATTTAGTAGATCCTTCGGGCAATCCAATATTTAGCGCTAAACACATAAAACATCCTAGATCCTCTGAATGGTCTCTGGCTCCTCATCTCTCCCGATTCCTGCAAAGATGTCTTCGCAGATGTTTGGACCGTGAAGATCGCAACAAACTCAGGGCAGAATGTTGCAGACATTCTCTACCCGTGAGAGAATCTGTGACCCCCGAGTTTGATATTAAATTAGCCACTTTTCTAACCAGAAAGGGTAAAGATCCAAGGAAGGGTATGGGTAAGGCCCTCAGAGGAGTGCAGGACAAATTACTGGATATCTCTGACCCCCTGGCTCAGATCCTGCACCTCGCTGATGAAGCCCTTCTCTCCGGCTCCTCCTTGGATCCCTTCTCTATACGAGAATGGGCGTTTCAAACCTTTTGTTTTTTGGGCAATGCACATGTAGCCCTTTCCAGTGAGCGCAGCAGATCTGCCCTGTTGCGTATTAACCCCCGCTTAGTGGTTCTAACAGTGGAAGAAGCTGGCTCATCAGCCAAAGGACTTCTCTTTAGAGATCCTTTCCTACAAATTATAAAACACTATGGGGCCCATTTATCAAGCTCCGTAAGGAGCTTGTGGGCCCGTGTTTCTGGCGAGACTTCAGACTAAAGACCGCTGCTCCATGACCCTGTCCGCCTGCTCTGATGAGGCAGACAGAAATCACCGAAAATCAACCCGATTGAGTACCATCGGGTTGATTGCAACCCCCTGCTGGCGGCCGATTGGCTGCGAGTCTGTAGGGGGCGGCAATACACCAGCAGCTCACAAGAGCTGCTGGTGCAATGCTGAATACAGAGAGCGATGTCTGTTGGACCTGATCCGCACTGTCAGATCAGGTCTGATAGACATATGATAAATAGGCCTCATAGTCTCCACTTTTACCTCCATTGAGAAGATTTAATCCTCCCTAAGAAGAGTCTTCAACCCTACTCAAGTTTTTGACAGTGCTGGAAGATTCAGGGGTTGTTTCCCTGGTCGTCAGTAATTTCTGGCACACCCGCAACACCACTGCCAAGAGTTAAGATTCCAGCAGTACCCCTCGCGCCCTTGGATGCTCTTTCCTCCTCGTTCCCGAGCAGCCAGGTCAAGACCCCCCAGTGCCGCCTTGCCGGCAGGATCAGCTACCCCCTAGGCAGGGGCAGAACTACCGGTGATGCAGCATTCACGACCAGGCCCCCCGGAGGTCCCCCATCAGGGGAGCCCCAGCTTCAGTACAATTATTTTTCTTTTTTTCAACTTTTTTTTTCTTTCAAAATATCTTTCCCCCCCACTCCACGGACATGAGGAGAACTCAGGAACGGAGCAATGCATGCAGGATGTTTACAGGAGGGGAGCAGAATTGGAATTTATCAATGCATGCAAAGGAGGACCAAAGGGAGCTGCAGCAATAATTAGCTTCTTGCAGCGCTGAGTTTGGCTGCACTTAAAGCCAGTGTTTGGGAGGGTACTGAAGGCATAGGCGGCAAGCTACTTTAAAAAAACAACAACTATTCAGCGTATTAAAGCTGCCTCGGCCCTCTTCACACTGCTGCAGCTCACCGGGTTATTGGATGCCTACAAGGCCTAGCTCTGAAACCTCCTGGTGCTCTTTTATACAGAGGGAACGTAGCTCTACCGCTTTTTAAGCTGATTAACTAAACAACTGTGAGATACGGAAGAGCTACGTTTCCTCAGTAAGTGTAGAAAAGCACCACGAGGTTTCAGAGCTAGAAACAGCCTACAGAGGTAAGAGATTATTGCTTGTCACTTGTCAGGGCTTGTAGCATCCATTAACCCATGAGCTGCATCAGTTTGTCTGGGAGAGCAATCAGCTGCTGCTTGATGCACAGATCCTATGACCAGACACGGATAAATCAGGATTAATTTGCTGCACAAGTCTGAGGAAAAGCTTGGGGATGATGGGAGCTGGCTTTTATGTGTACAGCTGGGATGGCAAATGAGATTATTATTATTATTATTATCAGGTATTTGTAGAGCGCCAACAGATTCCGCAGTGCTGTAAACATAGTCGGTGTACAGGATAGCTTTGTAGGGGTCAAGTGGGTAGAGGGCCCTGCCGAGAGTTTCACTGTTGTAGTCGGCTCTTATGAAGCGATCTGTAAACAGCTGGGCTCATAGGCTTTCAATCTAAGGGGTTCAAGGGGAAAGCAATGGTGTTAGGAAAGGTTAGTGTTGGTTGTATGCATCCCTGAATAGTAGAGTTTTTAGGGAGTGCTTGAAACTGTTAAAACTAGGGGAGAGTCTTATGGAGCGAGGCTGGGAATTCCACAAGATGGGGGCCAGTCTGGAGAAGTCCTGTAAACGTGAATGTGAGGAAGTAACAAGAGAGGAGGAGAGGAGGAGATCCTGAGCTGATCGAAGGGGACAGGAGGGAGAGTATCTAGAGACAAGTTCTGAGATGTAGGGGGGAGCAGTGCAGTTGAGAGCTTTATATGTCAGGGTGAGGATTTTATGTTTAATCCTAGAGGCAAGAGGAAGCCAGTGAAGGGATTGGCAGAGAGGTGCAGCAGATGAAGAGCGACGAGTAAGGAAGATGAGCCTGGCAGAGGCATTCATAATGGATTGTAAAGGAGCTATGCGGCAGCTAGGTAGACCAAAGAGGACGGAATTGCAGTAGTCGAGGCAGGAAAGGATGAGAGAGTGGATTAAAATCTTGGTTGTATCTTGTGTAAGGAAATGTCTAATTTTAGCAATGTTTTTAAGGTGGAAGCGGCAGGCTTTAGCCAAGGACTGAATGTGAGGAGTGAAGGAAAGATCTGAGTCAAGTGTGACCCCAAGACATCGGGTGTGCGGGGTAGGGGTAATGATGGAATTATCAACAGTTATAGAAATTTTGGGGGTGGAGACATTGGAAGAAGGGGGAAAAATAAGGAGTTCAGTTTTGGAGAGATTTAGCTTAAGGTCGTGAGAGGACATCCAAGATGAGATGTGAGAAAGACAGTTAGTGACACGGGTTAATAAGGAAGGACGTAGGTCTGGTGCAGAGAGGTAGTTTTGGGTGTCATCGGCATACAAATGGTATTGAAACCCATGGGACTTTATTAAGAAACCTAGTGACGACGTGTAGATTGAAAAGAGAAGGGGACCAAGGGGACTGACGGTAAGTCAGTGGATCAGTAACCGTCACACACTTTTGTTTTAAAAAATTAACTTTACCCTTAAAATAAAAGTTTTATCTACCAATGCAGAGCATAGGCGCTGTGGAAGCATTTTCATTTTTATTCTAAACTCACCATTGCAGGGTTCCCTTTGCTGCCTAAAAGCCATTTGCTTTTTTTTCTTTATAAGAGCTACATAGTAGTGCCGTCATTCAAAATTTGACACACCATTATTATCCAAAGCAGGAGAGCATGTTCCCTCTCAGTGGAGGCTCCTCCAATTGTGCACTTTCGCACGTGAACCCCCAGGCAAGGGGAGCAAAAAAACATAAAAAAATTTGTTGAATAAAATATAATTTTTCAAATAGCCTCCTATCTGAAAAATAATATTTTAATATTATCCCCAAAAAAGTGCAGACTCAGGTATTTATTTAATACATACATTACACAATACATACTGATATAGTAGTAGCACTAGTAGGAGTGGACTAGGACGATACAGTAGTGTCTTTGGCATTTGGCTGAAAGCCTGACACACGTCACTGCTCACGTCACTAGCCTCACTCACTGGCTGCTAATCCACACATCGCACGTGCGGTAGAGAGCCCTATGCCTTTCACACAGTGATAGCATTCACTGTGCAGGCATAGCTCCTCCTCCCAGCTCCATGCCTATAGAGGCTTAATAGCACAGGCTGAAATTTGCGAGTTGGACTTTCAGCCTGTGCTCTGCCTCCTCCCAGCCTCTGTGATACGCTGTAACGCTGCAGTGCATATAAGTTATGGCCCCCATGAGGCTCCTCCCCTCAACGGCGCAAAAATCTCATTGTGGAGATAGCCGTTGAGCGGAGAGGAGCTAAATACAGAGCTCTCTGACTGTTCAAAAAACGATCTATATACGGTAATACTAACTAATTATATATATTTATATTGCATTATTAGAAATCATCTGCTGCCTCAGCCAGCCTGTGTGTGTTGGGAATCGGATAGAGATAGGGAGGATCTTGGGGCTTTTTGGCAGATAATTTTTTTGCTGCAGGCCTGCAGCTTATTAGTTGTAAAACTTGTTTGTTTTTTTGTCTGAATGATCTGAGAGATGCTGTGTGACTGCCTGGGGCCGTGAACAAGACACAGAGAGACATTGTCAGTGAGTGAGAACAGTGTAAAAAAAACAGTTAATTTTTATTTTTACTTTAATTTAAATTAACAGATTAGAGTAGGTAGGACTAGGGAGTTCTCTTAAAACAATTTGCTTTATTAATTCTTCTGATTCTCCATTCTTCTGAGGCTGCCTGAACAAGAAAATACACACAGATGCAGATGCTGCACTTTGTAACTAAACCACTGATTCAATGCAAATAATGTAGCTTAGCTGATACAATGAGTGGATATCATGTAGCTTGTAACAGGTGCTCTGATCAAAACCGTAATCAATGTAGCATGCAGTCAGTGGAAGTAATCAGTTGTAACAAACTGAGGGTAGAATCATACAGCGTTCGGGTGTGGTGATAAGTAAAGTTCAAATAAACACAGGTTTCAGCATGTAGACTGAAATTAAAGTAAAGCAGGTTAATCTCACCACTCTTGTCGCCGACTGATCTTTCGCTCAGGCTGTCCCATGAAAGGTAAGGATCCACTCCTCCGGCATCCAAAAGCAAAAGCTCAGATAAACAATAAAGGTTACCTTTTAGTGGGACAAATTGCAGCCGCAGGGTTTGTGCAAGTAAAAAATGATATCTTTATTGTAAGATCATAGACAGGGTGTCAAACAAACTCAGGGGTACATTGAAACAATGGCAAACGTCCGACGCGTTTCCTGCCCGGAGGCACTTCGTCAGGGACTGAACTTGTATAAACATTAAACAACTTAAAAAGGCTTGCCTACCTACGTCACAATGAGAGCACCTGTGTACTTCAATTAAAGGGACAGAATAGTACTGTCAATGGAAACGGATTAATGCTCGGTCAAAATAAGAACCTTTTTAAAGGGCTTAGCATAAGTTAAAATTGGATTCTAAGTAATCAATGTGTATGAATCTTGTATCAATGTAAATTACTTATGGGAATGCAATATAAACGTATAATGACCGTGCTAGCATGTTGTTGATTATTTCAGTACACAGTTAATAAGATGTTAAAATAAAATAAAATAACATTGCTCCGTAGGTAGACAAAAGGAAATGTCAATAAAAATAAGTTGAAAAGAAAAATGTAGAATAAAATATCTAAACTAATTGTTATAACAATGTACTGCAGACTCTCAGAGGAAATGGGAGTTGATTCTAATATCAAACTTTCAAAGAGTGAAATAAGTAAAATCTCATACGTAATTTCAATAATATTAGTAAGATACACGTAAACTATGTTGGTACCTGGGATATAGTTATATGCATGTAGCAGACAACTGGAAATGGGAGATACTTAAACAAAAACAACTTTTGATACATTTAACTGATGTTATTTGATCAATTCCTCCGTTAACTAAGATATTAAGTTACATTGAGCATTAGGACACAAAGGGCAAGGGGTGTAACTTCGTGAAGAAAATGTGATGTTAAAATTCAAATAAAGTGAAGTAGAAAACCCATAGTTCTGGTGATAAGATGCATCTACATTCTAATTCTAGTGATAAGATGCTTCTACTTTGAACATTGGATACAAAATAAGACATGCCTCATATTGAGGTTTTGTGAAATGTGATGCTAACTATAGTATAGTAGTGAAAATTTGTAATTATTAATTTATATTTGTTATTTATGATTTTCACCAATTCGAAACATGAAATTGATTAAAAAAATCAATTCATAAGTTTCAAATGATGTGTTATTATCCTTTATTTATGTGCCTTTTATAATACCTATATAGGTGGCATTATGACGTATTGGATAAGGATTGGCAAAAATCAAAATAAAGGTACAGAGAATGACAAACGCTTTAAAGAAATTTATGTGAAAAAATGGTGAAAGTTGTGCTTGTAAAAGAAACTAATTACTGTAAATAGTGGAAATAATAAAGCTAACTAATGCTTGGGGAAATACTCAGTGTATGTAACAGGTGCACAGTGTCTTCGCCTCTTGCCCATCAGAATAATACTCAATAGTAATAATAAACTAGCTTAAGCTAGTGAAAAACAAATGTTGCTTTTATAAGCTATGAGTAGGCATAGGAGAATGGGATTAAGAACTGTAGGTGATATTTCTTTGGTAAACAGTTTAAGATGTTAATACACATTAAAGAAAACCATTAATCTACAAAATATCTGAGATCAGTAATTTTGTTAATGCCATTTGGTGCTCCAGTTAATAAGTTAAAACTTATTAACTGGAGCACCAAATGGCATTAACAAAATTACTGATCTCAGATATTTTGTAGATTAATGGTTTTCTTTAATGTGTATTAACATCTTAAACTGTTTACCAAAGAAATATCACCTACAGTTCTTAATCCGGGCAGGAAACGCGTCGGACGTTTGCCATTGTTTCAATGTACCCCTGAGTTTGTTTGACACCCTGTCTATAAAGATATCATTTTTTACTTGCACAAACCCTGCGGCTGCAATTTGTCCCACTAAAAGGTAACCTTTATTGAACAAGAAAATACTTAGCACTAGCAGATACAGATTAGATTAGGGAGCGGAGGAATTTGGGAATAATAAAATAATATTTTTTTTATGTTTAAATATTTTTATTGAGATTATAACATCATATAACATCACATCCATTTACCACCCTTATCTCGAGCATTTTAAAGGTGAAGTCATTATACAGATAGCTGGAGCGAGGTTAGCATTTTTACAATTAACCAGGTGGATTCAAAATTTGTTATCTCTAAGTAGCTTTTTAAGAGTCCTATAACATATGAAATTCTAAACTTTTCTAACTATAACAGGATAAAAACAAGAAGGTCCCAAGTTATATTCTAGAAGTTTTCTCTGATTCGCCTTGTGTCTAACTTGGGTTAGAGAAATTAAGGTTACAGTGAACCTGAGGTGGAAAGGAAGAAAAGAGAAAGAGAAGAAAAAAGAGAGAAAAATTTGCTTTAATTGCCGAGAGTTGCCTCCCTGTGTGTCCTCCCTCACGGGTCAGCGACTAATGGTGCTATCCCCCAACCTACAAAGAGAAGGTTGGGTTTAGGTGTTAGGTCTATTATTCAGTGTCCAGTAAAACCAGATCTTCTCGAATTGTGTCTGTGTGCCCAGTACTTGTGATGCAGACTCGTACATTCGGTATGTTAGAGAAATCCTGTTTAAAACCTCTTCCCAGGGGGGCCGAAACCTTCCAATATTTTGCAATACTTATTCTAGTGACTGTGCATATGATTTTAATGAACGTATTTATCTGTTTGTTAAATTTGGGTAGGGGTATGTGTAGTAATGCATGGTTTGGTGCTAGGCTGATAGTGTCCTCTAGAATCGAGTAGGGCAGAGGTTTTATTCCAGATGCCCTGTATTTCCCTACATTCCCACCACATATGGTAATAGGAACCTATTTCCCCACATCCCCTATAACAGTGTTTGCTGTAGCTAGTAGATATATGCGCTGTTTTAATTGGGGTCAGGTACCATCTGAACATGGTCTTAATCGTATTTTCTCTCAAATCAGTACTCAGCAATCCCTTGCAGGCAGAATGAAACACATCGTCCCACCCTCCTCTATCTTTGTGGATGTTTAGATCTGATTCCCAATTACTGAATACTTTAGATTTATGTGGGTTACCAACTGATTGTATTTGTATGTATAATTTGGATATGGCCCCTTTAGGTCTGTGCGATGATTTGAGTAGGCTCTCTAATGAAGTAGTGATGTCTGGCTGGTTGTCTCTAATGTATTTGCAGATCGCTGAGTTAACCTGAAGGTACTGGAACCACTGTAGCTTTATTGTATCAAGTTGTGTCTGAATCTGATTAAATGTTTTGGGTTTTCTACCGTCCATCCAGTCTGCTACTCTGTACAGTCCTTTGTTGGACCATTTATCAATTGTAACATGTAAGTCTTTTGGGGTTAAAGATCTTATAGGACGTACTAATGTTTGTTTGGGTAGCAGATTCTGTCGTTTAGTCAGGAAGGACCACATCTGAGATGTGTACAATGTGACCTGTGAGCCAGGTTTGCCTGAGATCTCTTTTGAGGTATAGTCATTCCATAAGATATCGTCAGAATATAAGGAATCCCTAAGCTTGGCCTCCAGGTCAGTCCAAATGATTTCCCCAGATCTGTTTCCTATTAGAGCTGTCTGAGCTAACCTTGCTGCTCTATAATAATCTATAATGTTGGGCGCACCCACTCCACCCAATTGTCTGTGTCTCAAAATGAGTGTGGATACTATCCGTGCCGTTTTGTTTCCTCTAATAAATGTTATTATGTCTTTTTGCACTGTCTTTAGGTCTTTTAGTGGGATTTGGATAGGGAGAGTCCTAAAAAGATACAATATCTGGGGTAAGATAGTCATTTTGACAGATGCCAGTCTGCCTAACCACGAGAAGTTATATGTTTTCCATTTAAGTAGTTTCTTTCTTATCTCTTTATAGAGGGGTTCATAATTATATTTGTATAGTTGATTAATGTTAGATGTTAAGTGTATTCCCAAGTATTTGAGCGAATGCTTAACCCATCTAATTTGGAAGTTAATTTCAATGTTTTTTTTTGTGTGTTGTGGTAGTCCCAAAGACATTGCTTCGCATTTATCTAAATTAATTTTGTATCCTGAAATTTGAGAGAACTGGTCTAGAAGAGTGTATAATTTGGTTAGTGAAGTGAGGGGTTTAGACAGAGTTAAAAGAATGTCGTCTGCAAAAAGTGTTGATTTATATTCTTGATTTTTAATTTTAACTCCTGAAATATCTGGATCTAATCTAATTCTTGCTGCCAGAGGTTCTATGCAGATCGCAAACAAAAGAGGGGATAGTGGGCACCCCTGCCTCGTGCCATTGAGTATTGGGAAGATCTTAGATTTGTAACCTGAAATTGATACTTGGGCTGTTGGGTTGGAATAGATAGCATTTATAGCCGAAATAAAGGCCCCCCTGAATCCTATCTGATGTAATACCGCCGACATATATCTCCAGTCCACTCTATCGAATGCCTTCTCCGCATCCAGGGAGAGGAGCAGAGAAGGCATTCCAGTATCACCTACATAATCTATGATGTTTAAAAGTCGTTGTACATTGTCTGGTGCTTCTCTGTCAATTACAAAGCCCACCTGATCAGAGTGAATTAATTTTGGCAGAATATGTGTTAATCTATTAGCTAAAATTTTTGTGACGATCTTTATATCTTGATTGATAAGCGAAATGGGGCGATAATTCGCGCATAAGTTATGATTTTTGCCGGGTTTGGGAATTACTATTATCTTGGCTTGCAGCATATCTTTTGGGATAGTGTGCCCCTCTAGAATTAAATTACACAGATCTGTAAGGTGTGGAGCTCGTATTTCTTTGAATGATTTATAGTATTCCCCCGCAAATCCATCGGGCCCTGCTGCCTTTCCTGTCTTGAGGTCTTTAATGACCTTCAGGACCTCTACTCTAGTAACTGGTGCGTTTAGTTTGTCTAGGTCTTCTGTTGTAATTGTGTGTAAATTTGCTTCTTTTAGAAATTGCATTGTTTGGGATTCTGTGGTGTTTTTGTAATTGACCTTATTGCCGTCGTATAACTGCCCATAGAAGTCTACGACTGTATCTGCAATAAGTTGGGGATTTGAAACTAAAGTGCCATTTGTCGTTAATATAGAAGGAATAATAGACGCTTTGCATCTATCTCTGAGTTTATTCACCAAAAATTTGTCTGGCTTATCTTTATAGATGTAGTATTGTGTATTTAGTTTCTGTATAGCCCTAATAGATTGGGTATTTAGGATGTTGGCTAAAGTGTCTCTTTTAGCTGTCAGAGTAGTTAAAAAATCTTTTCTTTGGGTAGTCTTATGGAGTTTCTCTAGATCTGAGATTTCTGTGTGAAGTTGTGAAATTTGAGCTCTATATTGTTTGTTACTAGTGGATTTGTCCTGTATGAATAATCCTCGCATATATGTTTTGTGTGCCGCCCAGGGGGACAGAGGGCTTAGTGTAGTTCCCTTGTTGAGTTCCCAGTAATCAGTCTGTGATTTGATATATTTATCTCCAGGATCTTGCTCTATGTGTATCTATGAATCCCTCAAGATATAGGGACAAGATAGAGTGGTCTGACCACACACATGGCTGGATTTTGGAGGTTTGTAAAAGTGGTTGTAGGACTTGGCTAATATAAATGTAGTCCAGTCTCGTATATTGTTTATGGGCTGCCGAATAAAAGGTAGTGTCTGTAGTGTTACCATACAATGTAAACCAAGAGTCAAATAGAGCATGTGGTGTTAGATGTTCCTGAATGGAGTTTACTATTTTGTTGTGTCTAATTCGTTTAGCTGTGAGTTTTGGTTTGGATTCTTTAAATTTGGTCATAGTGATATTGAAATCACCTGCTAATATAATTTTGTATTGGGACCAGTTAGTAAGTAAACTAGAGATTTGGGTAAAAAACGAGTGTTGGTTGTCATTGGGAGCATAAACATTGCATAAAATGACGTGGGAGTCTCCAATGTGACCTCTGACTATGAGGTATCTTCCCTCTCTATCCGCTATAATAGATTCGTGCTTAAATGGTAAATCGGCATGGATAAGGATGGAAACCCCTCTTTTCTTGGAGTTCGTCGTTGCATGGAAATGTTGTGTAAATTTTCTAGTCCAAAATTTCGGGATTATGTCTTTGGTAAAGTGGGTTTCTTGAAGGAATAATATGTTGGCTCCTAAAAGACTATACTGGGACATGGCTGTACGTCTCTTAACATTAGTATTTAAGCCTCTCACGTTGTGAGATATTAGGTGAATTTTTGGTGTCATCTAGTTCTTAAAAAGTAAAATTTCTTCTGATGTGTTACATGTAAAAAAGTGTTTAATACATACGACCCTATGTGGATGGTAGGTTCAGACCTGGAGGCAACAGAAAATTGTGCCGACCCTGAGGGATTGACCTTCTCGGCAACCTTAGGAGAAGAGTTAAAGAATGTTAAAAAAAGAGTAACAGTGCAGCATAAACATGAAAAACAGAGTATAACATAACATTTGCTAAACTTAACTTGTGGGTATGTGTACATTATTACCTCTGACGAGTCGGGGTAAGGGGGAGGAGCTGGACCATGAAATGAGTTAATAAAAAATTAGCTAAAGTGTCAGCTTCTAGAGATTTCGACTAACTTAACTAAACATATTTTCTAACTAAGAAACAACATATTTGAGTTCTGTTCCCCTCCTTCGTTTTATACAAAGGAGGACTTTGAAGTAGTTCTTACAAATGGGTCAACTGGCCAAAGTTCCCCTGTCAGGGGCCTTGGTCAAACAGTACTCGGGAGGCTGGGATTCTCCCTGGAAAGCCCAGGTGACTTTATTGCGACTCTTCCGTAGTCTCCCGGTGAAAAAACAATGTAAATGGGTCAGGTAGCTTTGAGATAGTGTCATTTTTTGGTTCTTTTGCGGTTTACTTGTGTCCATTTTGCTTGGTTAGAGGTGCTCGGCAATTTATGAGGGGTGTCCTCCAGTGGTATGTTCAGGATTTCTAGCCCTAGTATCTTGCAGGTAGGAGGAATATCTTCTACATCGTGGATTGTAAAGGTTTTGTTATCCTTGAGGATGTGCAGGGCAAAGGGAAAACCCCATCTGTATTTAACTTGGTTTTTGCGTAAGAGAGTTGTCATGGGGCGCAGGGAACTTCTTCTTTGGAGGGTTCTGACGCTGAGGTCCTGGAAAAATTGGATAATATTTCCCTGAAATTTGTAGGTAGGCTTACTTCTGGAAGCTTGATGGATTTTTTCCTTGTCTTGAAAAAATGAGAATTTTACTATAATGTCTCTAGGAGGTGCCTCCTCTTTGGGCTTTGCTCTTAATGCCCTGTGGGCTCTCTCAATCGCAAACTCAGTTTCTTCTGGTTCTCCCGTAATATTTCGGAATAAATGTTTCAGGTATGTGTTCAGATCTGGGTTAGTGATTGTTTCTGAGACCCCTTTCATTCTGATGTTACTTCTACATGACCTATTTTCTAGGTCATCGACCTTGTCTTGCAATTCATTGATGGTTTGGTTTTGTGACTGTAGTGTGTGAGAGGTAGTTTCCATTTCCTCCGATATTGTATCTCTGTGCTCTTCCAGAGCTTCAAGTCTACCTCCCAAATCTGCTATATCTGCTCTAATATCTGTTAGGCTGGATGTGACTGCTGAGTGCATTGAGTCTATCTTTCCCCATAATTTTTCAAAATTTGCCGCAAAGTCCTGTTTGGAGACTAAGTCCTTGAGGTCTGCTTTTGTCACTGGGTGAGTCTCACTATGTGGGGAAGAATCTAATTCAGTATCTGAGTTTTCCTCCATCTCCTCTGTCACTGTTTCTGTAAGTTTACTATGGCGTGAAGGTTTGAAGAAGGTGCTCACAGTGGAAGATTTATTTGTCTTGTCTCCTTTAGTAGATTTTTTGGCTGACATATTATTTGTTTATTGTCGGAGATAGAAATGTAGAGTGGAGGGTGAGCTGAAATTTACAGGAGTCTCTCCAATATGATAGTTTAATCCTTTGAAATAGAGAAACCTTGCTGCGTATGAGAGAGTTGCCACAGGATAAAGGTAATGCTGCAGTAGCTTTTAAAGCTTTTAATTTCTAAATAGTAAGTGTCACTAGATAGCCAAGGATAACGATTTTGTGTAAGTGTCTTAAGGTTGACACTAGTAGATATGTTACAGTGAGAAAGTTATTTGATGCCACGTGTGTGTAGCCTGCAAAGGTTATGTTGCAAATGTCAGGGCCTGCCGCGCACCTCTAGTTGCTTAATTTATTAATAGACTCTTACATTCCTGATATGATTTTGATGTGGGTATGTCTGGTTGATCATTAAGAACCTCACATCTTCTTTTTAGGGCCTAGTATATTTTGACATTGTTATTATGGCTTCTTTGGCCCAAGTTTGAATTCTATTTTGCCCCCAAGCATGTACTGGCCAAGACTGTCTTTGTGGCTAATAAAATGTGTGACCGAAAAGCTCAAGGATGTTGGGACAACTGATAACGGCAGGCTCCAGCACTCTGTCTCCCAATTAGTGCTAGATATACGGTCTGGGATCTATTAGGTCACCCAGAAGACCAACCTCCTGCACAGGAACTGATGTCTATATAGGCGAGAGGGAAACACAGGTGCCAATATGGCCTAGTATTGCTGTTGCAAGGTGTCAATACAAGCAAAGAGAAGAATAATACTCACAAAGTGTGAAGCACCTCTTGTGGTGCTATAGAGGCATGAAGGGGTCAATTCAGTCACCCAACAGACTTCTAGCCAGAGATACAAATGGATCCAAAGGTGTAAAGGATCCCACAACTGGTCCAGAAAAGCGAATATTCCTCCAGAGAGGGATAAAAGATATATGTCCCAAAGAAAAATGCAGCAAGTGTTCAAAATATTAAAAAGTGATTTTAATAAAAATTATAAAAATAACAGGCAACGCGTTTCTCAGCAGATAGCTGTTTCATCAGGCTTCATAAAATGTTTACTGAACACTTGCTAAATATACCCTAAACCTAAACTGATTAATATTAAACAGGTGATAGTGGGAGGGATCCACTTAATCAGTAATATGATCTTAACCAATCGGTTGCTACCAAATAGGTCCCACATTAAAAACACAAACATAAACATAGACAGTTTAAAATACAATATACAATGCATAAAACAGATTTCATATATTCCTAATTGTCCTACAGTTTATTTGATCAAATATATTTGGAAGAACTTTAAGACAACCTTTAGAAATTATTATACCTTATTTTTGAGAGTAATAATAATGAGGCACACATTAAAGTATAAACCTCATGTCAACTATAACAAGTGTGGGGAGGCGGTGATTAATAGCAATTTTTATGTATATATTTTTCTAGTTAGTGTCACATTTGATATTGAACTAAACTTATGATGGTCATACCTTGTTATGAATGACATGTTGTCTGAAGACAAATTGGTTTCAGATGATATGCGTAATGAGAGCAGACAGAGCACAGCAATTCCAATAATAGTAAACGTTAAGTTGTTTAAAAGAAATAAGTAGAAGTCTCAGTCAGCTGTTAAGTCGTAGTTTCTAATTTGGTGTAGTTTGAATTCGCCGCTGACTAAGTCGGCGTCTACAGGCGCTCAATGCACATGACAAGCCATAGTCAGATGTGGCCCAATCACTGCGTGCGCTCGAGAATAGGCGTTGACGATAGCCCCATTCCTCCTCTACGCTGAGTGCGCATGCCCGGCCCCAATGTGCTGAGTGCGCATGCCCGGCTGCAATGAGTCTATCAAGTGAGGATCATATATTAGCGATCCTAATCCAGATACGTGGCACTGGCTAATAGGTATATAATGATAAGGGGCGTGAGATATGTTATAACCACGGTGCATCTTTTTAATATTGAATAAGTGGAACTATCATTGTATCCATAAGGGGGCCAAAAAATGGGAATTGACTGGAGCGACCACTAAAATTATCTAGTATAGAAAGAACTTGTGTTGCGCCAATGAAGGGGCCAAAAAAGAGAGAAAACGTTCTCTAGGCGAACACTAAAATTATCTGATAGGAAGATAAGCATTGCTGTCAGTTCATACTAATAATGTGATATAGATTACAACGATGGGGCATAGATCTGCAGTAAATACTACAGCTACAGTGGTTTCTAACATTAATAAGAGATGTATCAGATAAAAAGCAGTGTTTATAACTAGTGAACAGTCCCATATGATAGTCGATGTAATTTCAAGAGGGCCACTAATGTCCAAGATATGTATAAAACAATAATAGCAAGGGTTCATGTCTCATAATGTAGAGGCGCAAAATATTTAGGATCTGATAATGTACATAGGGTAATATATTGTTTATTCCAATATGAAAACATAATAATAACTGAGACATATGTAATGTGCATAATAGTCAAATAAAACTGCCATTAGATCTAATCCCAGATATATATTTAAGTACAACTAGATGGAAAACATGAGATATACCACTTCAAGATAAGATAATATTAATAGATACCTATGAATGGTCAATACTGTATATCAGAAATTCATATGACAGATGTGATGGCAATCTTTATACCATCAAATCCAATCAGAGTGGCACACTAATCTATAATGGGTTAAATAATTCTGTCTGAGATATCTAAATATGATAGATTGCTGTAATTGTTCAATCTATGAACAACTTATATATGGATATATGATTGGGGGATATCTCTCCAATCTATAAAGGACATCTCTAATGTAACATAATCTTCACAACAAAGACAATTATACTAACTAGTTAGTTGTATTATTCTATCAAATGAGTGATCAGAGTGGAGAAACTAATACCAATCTCTCAAGGGATTATCTAGTAAGACTAGGTGTCCACAAAGAATATGGACACATGATGATAAGTGGCTAGTTGTATAAATCAAAGAATATCAGGTGGGTTCATGGGATTGTGGATTTAATGCGTCCACAGGTTTGTGTATATATGCAACAAAAATATATGCACTTATAATTATATGCACACACACCCACCCACACAACCATATATGCGCAAGGAGGTTAGAAATGTATATATATGGTCGGAGGACCAATTTGTCAGTTTCAGAGAGTGTAGCCAGTTCTTATATCTAAAATGATGGACTTTTATTCATAAATCAAATGCTGCCAAATCCACACATTCATTTCTGGACCAGTTGTGGGATCCTTTACACCTTTGGATCCATTTGTATCTCTGGCTAGAAGTCTGTTGGGTGACTGAATTGACCCCTTCATGCCTCTATAGCACCACAAGAGGTGCTTCACACTTTGTGAGTATTATTCTTCTCTTTGCTTGTATTGACACCTTGCAACAGCAATACTAGGCCATATTGGCACCTGTGTTTCCCTCTCGCCTATATAGACATCAGTTCCTGTGCAGGAGGTTGGTCTTCTGGGTGACCTAATAGATCCCAGACCGTATATCTAGCACTAATTGAGGTGCTCTACTAAACGTGAGTTTACTCATCACCTTAAGATTTATCCATCTCTGAACAAACAATATTGGGCCATGTGGCGCTTCTGTTTTCCATGTGGCGCTTCTGTTTTCTCTTTTCATAGATTGCCGCTCCTGGATCCTGGCCTGGATCATCACAGATAGCTGCCTCCCATCCCAATAGAGACTTTCACTTTATTACCATTGTGTTTGTATGATTGTATATTATTTGTATCACTTTGTATTACATTGTCACTAATTTTCACCGCATAATATTGCACATTGTATTATTTACCACTCTCTATTCACATTGATATTGGTATACACAGCATATTATACTGATTTTTCACTAGTATTTTTTAGATTTGCTAGTACCAATCTTTAACACAAGTACTTAATATATAGATATATAAGTATAGATTTATTTGGTCACATCCCCTCTCTTACACTTAGGGCGCCCCCTTTCTCTCTTTTTGACTCTGTCTCCCAAGCTGCCGACCGCTAAGTGTTGAGCGAGTCGGCATTTATCAGGCCCTCGTGTGCAGGTAGTAATGGCTGCTTACCCATGCGATGCTTCTGAGCCGGAACAGTCGATGCCGCTTATCTTATGGAGAATCTGTGCCGTCGCCCCTCTGTTTCTTCTATTGCGGATCTAGTCGCTTCTCATTTGGGTGCTGTAGTCCGGTGCTGTGTCCTTCTTTTATATGTCACGCCATTAACGCTGTGAGGATTAGTTTCTTTTTCGGCGCGAAATCGCCGCTTGTGGAGTTGAAAATTTCCCTAACTGTTCCAATCGCTCACTGTCGTCCTTTGAGCTGTGCTTCTGGTATTCAGAGACTTCACCCAGTATATTACTGTCAGTTAGACTTATTTTAGAGCTGAAATGCTGACTTTTTTGGAATTTCCAGCTCAGAGCTCACCTGTCCATTCCTGAGCTTAGTCAAACTCCGCCCCAATAATATTTTTTTTAAAACAATTTGCTTTATTAATTTCTGATTCTTTCTGACTGAGAGAGGCTGCCTGAACAGCAGGCCAGCAGAAGACTGTGACACATTTTGATTTTACTAGTTGAACGTTGACGGCTGTCATGGCTGCTTACTATTAAAAAATTTAAGTATTTTAGCAGAATAATTAATTAGCACATTGCAATTAGAAGTTTTGCAAAAAAAGTTAAAAGTTTTTTTAAAAAAAAAAAAAGCAGTTAACTGCTGTGCTGCTGATACTATATTAGGCAGTAAACCTTCATATTTTACATTTTATATTTTATCTCTAGTGAGCTATATTATAATTATTATAAGATATTACCTATTAGTTCCTTCTAGTTGATATTTTCTAACAGCTGCAATATATTTTATAAAAACCGGCAGCGCAAAACTACTTGCCTACTAGTTGTATATTTTCTAACAGCTGCAAAGCTAGCTACTTTACTTACCTACAAGTTATATATTTGATAACAATCGCAAAACTAATTGCCTACTAGTTATATATTTTCTCACAGCTGCAAAGTTACTTACCTACAAGTTATATATTAGATAACAACCGCAAAACTACTTTCCTACTAGTTGTATATTTTCTCACAGCTGCAAAGATACTTGCCTACAAGTTATATATTAGATAACAACCGCAAAACTACCTACCTATTAGTTCTAGTTGATATTTTATAACAGCTGCAATATATTTTTTATAACAACCGGCACCGCAAAACTACTTGCCTACTAGTTGTATATTTTCTAACAGCTGCAAAGCTAACTACTTTACTTACCTACAAGTTATATATTTCATAACAACCGCAAAACTACTTGCCTACTAGTTGTATATTTTCTCACAGCTGCAAAGTTACTTACCTACAAGTTATATATTAGATAACAACCGCAAAAGTACTTGCCTACTAGTTGTATATTTTCTCACAGCTGCCTGAACAAGAAAATACTTATCAGATACAGATTAGAGTAGGGATTGGAGGAATTTGGGAATAATAAAATAATAATTTTTTTTTAAAACAATTTGCTTTATTAATTTCTGATTCTTTCTGACTGAGAGAGGCTGCCTTAACAGCAGGCCAGCAGAAGACTGTGACACATTTTGATTTTACTAGTTGACCGTTGACGGCTGTCACGGCTGCTTACTATTAAAATTTTTTAGCAGATTAATTAATTAGCAGATTGCAATACGAAGTTTTGCAAAAAAAGTTAAAAGATTTTTTTTTTAAAAAGCAGTTAACTGCTGTGCTGCTGATACTATATTAGTAAACCTTCATATTTTACATTTTATATTTTATCTCTAGTGAGCTATATTATAATTATTATAAGATATTACCTATTAGTTCCTTCTAGTTGATATTTTCTAACAGCTGCAATATATTTTATAACAACCGGCACCACAAAACTACTCGCCTACTAGTTGATATTTTCTAACAGCTGCAATATATTTTATAAAAACCGGCACTGCAAAACTACTCGCCTACTAGTTGTATATTTTCTAACAGCTGCAAAGCTAGCTACTTTACTTACCTACAAGTTATATATTTCATAACAACCGCAAAACTACTTTCCTACTAGTTGTATATTTTCTAACAGCTGCAAAGTTACTTACCTACAAGTTATATATTAGATAACAACCGCAAAACTACTTACCTATTAGTTCTAGTTGATATTTTCTAACAGCTGCAATATATTTTTTATAACAACCGGCATCGCAAAACTACTTGCCTACTAGTTGTATATTTTCTAACAGCTGCAAAGCTAGCTACTTTACTTACCTACAAGTTATATATTTGATAACAACTGCAAAACTACTTGCCTACTAGTTGTATATTTCTCTTGTTAAGTGTATTCAGTCCACGGGTCATCCATTACTTATGGGATATATTCCCTTCCCAACAGGAAGTTGCAAGAGGATCACCCAAGCAGAGCTGCTATATAGCTCCTCCCCTCACATGTCATATCCAGTCATTCTCTTGCAACTCTCAACATAGTAGGAAGGTCGTGAGAGGAGTGTGGAGTTTTTATACTTAATTATTTCTTCAATCAAAAGTTTGTTATTTTAAATGGCACCGGAGTGTGCTGTTTTTCTCTCAGGCAGTATTTAGAAGAAGAATCTGCCTGTATTTTCTATGATCTTAGCAGAAGTAACTAAGATCCACTGGCTGTTCTCGCACATTCTGAGGAGTGGGGTAACTTCAGAAAGGGAATAGCATGCGGGGTCCCCTGCAAATGAGGTATGTGCAGTAAAATATTTTTCTAAGGAATGGAATTGACTAAGAAAATACTGCTGATACCGATGTAATGTAAGTACAGCCTTAAATGCAGTAGTAGCGACTGGTATCAGGCTGATGAATGTATGTGCAGTAAAATAATTTTCTAAGGAATGGAATTTGACTAAGAAAATACTGTTAATACTGAAGTAATGTATGAGCCTTAACTGCAGTAGAAGCGACTGGTAGCAGGCTTATTGATAACACTACATAACCTTTAAAATGTATGTTTAAAACGTTTACTGGCATGTTAATCGTTTTTGTGAGGTACTTTGGTGATAAAACTTATTGGGGCATGATTTTTTCCACATGGCTGACTTATATTTCTGCATAGAAATGGTTAACTGAGGTTTCCCACTGTTGTAATATGAGTGGGAGGGGCCTATTTTAGTGCTTTTTTGCGCAGTAAAAATTCAGTCACAGTCTTCCTGCTTCTTCCTCCGTGATCCAAGATGTCTCTAGAGAGCTCAGGGGTCTTCAAAAGTCATTTTGAGGGAAGTAATCAGTCACAGCAG
Organism: Bombina bombina; assembly: GCF_027579735.1. Classification (NCBI taxonomy): domain Eukaryota; kingdom Metazoa; phylum Chordata; class Amphibia; order Anura; family Bombinatoridae; genus Bombina; species Bombina bombina. The sequence continues at coordinate 1,060,642,886 of NC_069501.1, read as the reverse complement.
ACCTGTGACAGTGTGTTAGACTGTGATAAAAACGTTAATTGTTAAATTGATTATCCGTTTTGGGTATTAAGGGGTTAATCATCCATTTGCTAGTGGGTGCAATACTTTGCTAACTTAATACATTTACTGTGAAAATGTGGTTGCTGTAACTGATTTGGTTCATTGTTATTTCAACTGTGACAGTAGCGTTTTTTATATTGCTTGTAAATTTATTGAAAGTATTTTCCAAGCTTGCTAGTCTCATTGCTAGTCTGTTTAAACATGTCTGACACAGATGAATCTGTTTGTTCACTATGTTTGAAGGCCAATGTGGAGCCCCATAGAAATATGTGTACTAAATCTATTGATGTCACTTTAAATAAAAGTCTTTATCTGTAAAGAAATTATCACCAGACAACGAGGGGGAAGTTATGCCGACTAACTCTCCTCACGTGTCAGTACCTTCGCCTCCCGCTCAGGAGGCGCGTGATATTGTGGCGCCAAGTACATCAGACAGGCCCATACAAATCACTTTGCAAGACATGGCTATTGTTATGACAGAGGTATTATCTAAATTGCCAGAATTAAGAGGCAAGCGCGATAGCTCTGGGTTAAGGACAGAGCGCGCTGATGATGTGAGAGCCATGTCCGATACTGCGTCACAATTTACAGAACATGAGGACGGAGAGCTTCATTCTGTGGGTGACGGATCTGATCCAGGGAGACCGGATTCAGAGATTTCTAATTTTAAATTTAAGCTTGAGAACCTCTGTGTATTGCTAGGGGAGGTATTAGCGGCTCTGAATGATTGTAACACGGTTGCAATTCCAGAGAAATTATGTAGGCTGGATAGATACTATGCGGTGCCGGTGTGTACTGACGTTTTTCCTATACCTAAAAGGCTTACAGAGATTATTAGCAAGGAGTGGGATAGACCCGGTGTGCCCTTTTCCCCTCCTCCGATATTTAGGAAAATGTTTCCAATAGACGCCACCACACGAGACTTATGGCAGACGGTCCCTAAGGTGGGGGGAGCAGTTTCTACTTTAGCTAAGCGTACCACTATCCCGGTGGAGGATAGTTGTGCTTTTTCGGATCCAATGGATAAAAAATTAGAAGGTTACCTTAAGAAAATGTTTGTTCAACAAGGTTTTATCTTACAGCCCCTTGCATGCATTGCACCTGTCACTGCTGCTGCGGCATTCTGGTTTGAGTCTCTGGAAGAGGCCATTCGCACAGCTCCATTGGATGAGATTATGGACAAGCTTAAAGCACTTAAGCTAGCTAACGCATTTGTTTCTGATGCCGTTGTACATTTAACCAAACTAACGGCTAAGAACTCCGGATGGCTTAAATCCTGGTCAGCTGATGTGACTTCTAAATCTAAATTGCTTAATATTCCTTTCAAAGGGCAGACCTTATTCGGGCCCGGCTTGAAAGAAATTATTGCTGACATTACTGGAGGTAAGGGTCATACTCTTCCTCAGGACAGGGCCAAATCAAAGGCCAAACAGTCTAATTTTCGTGCCTTTCGTAACTTCAAGGCAGGAGCAGCATCCACTTCCTCCGCTCCAAAACAGGAAGGAACTGTTGCTCGTTACAGACAGGGTTGGAAAGCTAACCAGTCCTGGAACAAGGGCAAGCAGGCCAGAAAGCCTACTTCTGCCCCTAAGACAGCATGAAGAGAGGGCCCCCTATCCGGAAATGGATCTAGTGGGGGGCAGACTTTCTCTCTTCGCCCAGGCTTGGGCAAGAGATGTCCAGGATCCCTGGGCGTTGGAGATCATATCTCAGGGATATCTTCTGGACTTCAAAGCTTCTCCTCCACAAGGGAGATTTCATCTTTCAAGGTTATCAGCAAACCAAATAAAGAAAGAGGGATTTCTACGCTGTGTACAAGACCTCCTAGTAATGGGAGTGATCCATCCAGTTCCGCGGACGGAACAAGGGCAAGGATTTTACTCAAATCTGTTTGTGGTTCCCAAGAAAGAGGGAACCTTCAGACCAATCTTGGACCTAAAGATCTTAAACAAATTCCTAAGAGTTCCATCATTCAAAATGGAAACTTTTCGAACCATCCTACCCATGATCCAAGAGGGTCAGTATATGACCACAGTGGACTTAAGGGATGCCTACCTTCATATACCGATTCACAAAGATCATTATCGGTACCTAAGATTTGCCTTTCTAGACAGGCATTACCAGTTTGTAGCTCTTCCCTTCGGGTTAGCTACGGCCCCGAGAATTTTTACAAAGGTTCTGGGCTCACTTCTGGCGGTGCTAAGACCGCGAGGCATAGCGGTGGCTCCGTACCTAGACGACATTCTGATACAAGCGTCAAGTTTTCAAATTGCCAAGTCTCATACAGAGATGGTTCTGGCATTTCTGAGGTCGCATGGGTGGAAGGTGAACGTGGAAAAGAGTTCTCTATTACCACTCACAAGGGTTCCCTTCCTAGGGACTCTTATAGATTCTGTAGAGATGAAAATTTAACTGACGGAGTCCAGGTTATCAAAACTTCTAAATGCTTGCCGTGTCCTTCATTCCATTCCACGCCCGTCAGTAGCTCAGTGCATGGAAGTAATCGGCTTAATGGTAGCGGCAATGGACATAGTGCCATTTGCGCGCCTGCATCTCAGACCGCTGCAATTATGCATGCTAAGTCAGTGGAATGAGGATTACTCAGATTTGTCCCCTCTACTAAATCTGGATCAAGAGACCAGAGATTCTCTTCTCTGGTGGCTTTCTCGGGTCCATCTGTCCAAAGGGATGACCTTTCGCAGGCCAGATTGGACTATTGTAACAACAGATGCCAGTCTGCTAGGTTGGGGCGCAGTCTGGAACTCCCTGAAGGCTCAGGGATCGTGGACTCAGGAGGAAAAACTCCTCCCGATAAATATTCTGGAATAAAGAGCAATATTCAATGCTCTTCTAGCTTGGCCTCAGTTAGAAACACTGAGGTTCATCAGATTTCAGTCGGACAACATCACGACTGTGGCTTACATCAACCATCAAGGGGGAACCAGGAGTTCCCTAGCGATGTTAGAAGTCTCAAAGATAATTTGCTGGGCAGAGTCTCACTCTTGCCACCTGTCAGCGATCTACATCCCAGGCGTGGAGAACTGGGAGGCGGACTTTCTAAGTCCAGTGTGCTTAGAGGAATGTGGCTGCACCTCACTGACGAGGCCCATAGGAGGCCGAAACGATCGTCTGGGGTTGTCATGTTCCTTGTTCAGAGGAAAATTGCCTGGTATTTCGGGGCTGGACTGACCTTACTTGGCAGGATCAGACTGATATACTTCAGGAAAGTTTTCTTCTGTGAAAAGCACACTGGTCTAAAAGAGGCTGCTTCCGGGTGGTAAATCGCCATAGAACAAGTTACTGAGCTGTTGTTCGTTCCTGGTAGAGCGCTTCTCTCTTCGTATGCAAATTATTATGACCCTGGGGAAGTCTCCCTATGGGTGATGGGGGAAACCAGACGTGGACTCCTTGCCCAGTGTGCTTAGAGGAATGTGGCTGCACCTCACTGACGAGGCCCATAGGAGGCCGAAACGATCGTCTGGGGTTGTCATGTTCCTTGCTCAGAGGAGAATTGCCTGGTATTTCGGGGCTGGACTGACCTTACTTGGCAGGATCAGACTGATATACTTCAGAAAAGCACACTGGTCTAAAAGAGGCTGCTTCCGGGTGGTAAATCGCCATAGAACAAGCCACTGAGCTGTTGTTCGTTCCTGGTAGAGCGCTTCTCTCTTCGTATGCGGACTTTCTAAGTCGCCAGACTTTTCATCCGGGGGAGTGGGAACTTCATCTAGAGGTCTTCGCTCAACTGATTCATCGTTGGGGCAAACCGGAACTGGATCTCATGGCGTCTCGCCAGAACGCCAAACTTCCTTGTTACGGATCCAGGTCCAGGGACCCAGGAGCGGCGCTGATAGATGCTCTAGCAGCCCCTTGGGTTTTCAACATGGCTTATGTGTTTCCACCATTTCCGCTGCTTCCTCGACTGATTGCCAAGATCAAACAGGAGAGAGCATCGGTGATTCTGATAGCGCCTGCGTGGCCACGCAGGGCCTGGTATACAGACCTAGTGGACATGTCGTCCTGTCCACCATGGTCTCTGCCTCTGAGGCAGGACCTTCTAATTCAGGGTCCTTTCAACCATCCAAATCTAATTTCTCTGAGGCTGACTGCATGGAGATTGAACGCTTTATTCTATCAAAGCGTGGCTTCTCGGAGTCGGTTATTGATACTTTAATACAGGCTCGGAAACCTGTTACCAGAAAAATTTACCATAAGATATGGCATAAATATTTGTATTGGTGTGAATCCAAGAGTTACTCATGGAGTAAGGTTAGGATTCCTAGGATATTGTCTTTTCTACAAGAGGGTTTAGAAAAGGGCTTATCTGCTAGTTCGTTAAAGGGACAGATTTCTGCTGTGTCTATTCTTTTACACAAACGTCTGGCAGAGGTTCCAGACGTTCAGGCTTTTTGTCAGGCTTTGGCTAGGATTAAGCCTGTGTTTAAGACTGTTGCTCCGCCGTGGAGCTTAAACTTAGTTCTTAAAGTTCTTCAAGGTGTTCCGTTTGAACCCCTTCATTCCATTGATATTAAGCTGTTATCTTGGAAAGTTCTGTTTTTGATGGCTATTTCCTCGGCTCGAAGAGTCTCTGAGTTATCTGCCTTACATTGTGATTCTCCTTATCTGATTTTTCATTCAGACAAGGTAGTTCTGCGTACTAAACCTGGGTTCTTACCTAAGGTAGTTTCTAACAGGAATATCAATCAAGAGATTGTTGTTCCATCATTATGTCCTAACCCTTCTTCAAAGAAGGAACGACTTTTGCATAATCTGGACGTAGTCCGTGCCCTGAAGTTCTATTTACAGGCAACTAAAGATTTTCGTCAAACTTCTTCCCTGTTTGTCGTTTACTCTGGACAGAGGAGAGGTCAAAAAGCTTCGGCTACCTCTCTCTCCTTTTGGCTTCGTAGCATAATACGTTTAGCCTATGAGACTGCTGGACAGCAGCCCCCTGAAAGAATTACAGCTCATTCCACTAGAGCTGTGGCTTCCACCTGGGCCTTTAAGAATGAGGCCTCTGTTGAACAGATTTGCAAGGCTGCGACTTGGTCTTCGCTTCATACCTTTTCAAAATTTTACAAATTTGACACTTTTGCTTCTTCAGAGGCTGTTTTTGGGAGAAAGGTTCTACAGGCTGTGGTTCCTTCCGTTTAAAGTTCCTGCCTGGTCCCTCCCATCATCCGTGTACTTTAGCTTTGGTATTGGTATCCCATAAGTAATGGATGACCCGTGGACTGAATACACTTAACAAGAGAAAACATAATTTATGCTTACCTGATAAATTTATTTCTCTTGTAGTGTATTCAGTCCACGGCCCGCCCTGTCTTTTTGAGGCAGATCTAAATTTTAATTAAAACTCCAGTCACCACTGCACCCTATAGTTTCTCCTTTCTTGTCTTGTTTCGGTCGAATGACTGGATATGACATGTGAGGGGAGGAGCTATATAGCAGCTCTGCTTGGGTGATCCTCTTGCAACTTCCTGTTGGGAAGGGAATATATCCCATAAGTAATGGATGACCCGTGGACTGAATACACTACAAGAGAAATAAATTTATCAGGTAAGCATAAATTATGTTTTTCTAACAGCTGCAAAGTTACTTACCTACAAGTTATATATTAGATAACAACCGCAAAAGTACTTGCCTACTAGTTGTATATTTTCTAACAGCTGCCTGAACAAGAAAATACTTATCAGATACAGATTAGAGTAGGGAGTGGAGGAATTTGGGAATAATAAAATAATGTTTTTTTTAAAAAAAAACAATTTGCTTTATTAATTTCTGATTCTTTCTGACTGAGAGAGGCTACCTGAACAGCAGGCCAGCAGAAGACTGTGACACATTTTGATTTTACTAGTTGACCGTTGACGGCTTTCACGACTGCTTACTATTAAAAAATGTAAGTATTTTAGCAGATTAATTAATTAGCAGATTGCAATTAGAAGTTTTGCAAAAAAAGTTAAAAGATTTTTTTTAAAAAAAAGCAGTTAACTGCTCTGCTGCTGATACTATATTAGGCAGTAAACCTTCATATTTTACATTTTATATTTTATCTCTAGTGAGCTATATTATAATTATTATAAGATATTACCTATTAGTTCTAGTTGATATTTTCTAACAGCTGCAATATATTTTATAACAACCGGCACCGCAAAACTACTTGCCTACTAGTTGTATATTTTCTAACAGCTGCAAAGTTACTTACCTACAAGTTATATATTAGATAACAACCGCAAAACTACTTACCTATTAGTTCTAGTTGATATTTTCTAACAGCTGCAATATATTTTATAACAACCGGCACCGCAAAACTACTTGCCTACTAGTTGTATATTTTCTAACAGCTGCATAGCTACTTACCTACAAGTTATATATTTGATAACAACCGCAAAACTACTTGCCTACTAGTTATATATTTTATAACAGCTGTAAAGCTACTTACCTACAAGTTATATATTAGATAACAACCGCAAAACTACTTACCTATTAGTTCTAGTTGAATATTTTATAACAGCTGCAAAGCTACTTACCTACAAGTTATATTTTAGATAACAACCGCAAAACTACTTACCTATTAGTTCTAGTTGTATATTTTCTAACAGCTGCAGAGCTACTTACCTACAAGTTATATATTTTATAACAGCAAAGGACTGTTCTTTGTGTGTAAACTAACAGTTAAGATGGCACTTAGTAAAATTAGTGTGTCTGAGCTAAAGCAATTACATTTTTCAACGTTGCCCATGGAAAGAAAAAATGAAATTAAAATGCTCAGGTCAACACCATGGCTTAACCTTATCCAGGTGACAATATGTAAACTAGAGATTACAAAAGAGAATTCAAACCCAAGGTATATGATAAATATCCATGGATTTGTGGCTGTGAATTATCTAACAGGCTCTTTTGTTTTTATTGTCTCCTGTTTGCAAAACAAAGTGGTGATTCAAGCTGGGTGAGTTATGGTGTCGCCGATTTATCACATTTAAGTCAAAAAACAAATAAACATAATTGCTCCCAATCACATTTAAACTCCACATTAGAGTTTAATTTGCTAGGAAGGGTTAATATTCAGCAACAACTTGACAGTGCATATCGTTTGAATATTAAAAAACATTCGGCTAGATTACGAGTTGTGCGAAAGGTCCCAACGCTGCTTTTTAACGCAACGCCCGCTGGTATTACGACTCTTGAAATGACAGGCTCACTGCTCAATTTTTTGGCCAGATTTGGAAATACTGCAAATCCATTTACGTAAATTGCTTATCCTATATTTTCAATGGGATTACGAGTCTAACCAAAAGTGAGCGGTACAGCCTCTCCTGTCAAGACTGATACCGCATTTAAAAGTCAGTAGTTAAGAGTTTTACACTTAACTAAAGTGCTAAAAAAATACACTAACACCCACAAACTACCTATTAACCCCTAAACCGAGGGCCCCCCCAACATCGCAAACACTAAAATAAATATTTTAACCCCTAATCTGCCGAACCGGACATCGCCACCACTATAATAAACATTTTAACCCCTAAACCGCATCGCAAAAACACTAGTTAAATATTATTACCCACAATCTGCCTGCCCTAACATCGCCGCCACCTACCTACATTTATTAACCCCTAATCTGCCGCCACCAACGTCGCCGCCACTATATTAAATGTATTAACCCCTAAACTTAAGTCTAACCCTAAACCAAACCCCCCTAACTGAAATATAATTTTAATAAATCTAAATAAAATTACTATCATGAACTAAATTATTCCTTTTTAAAACTAAATACTTATCTGTAAAATAAACCCTTACGCCTAGATTTAGAGTTCTGCGGCCAAAGGGGTGCGTAGCTAACGCTGGCTTTTTTCTGGCCGCACCTTTTAAATACCGCTGGTATTGAGAGTTCACAGAATGGCTGCGTTAGGCTCCAAAAAAGGAGCGTAGAGCATATTTAACGCAACTTCAACTCTCGATACCAGCAGTGCTTACGGACGCGGCCAGCTTCAAAAACGTGCTCGTGCACGATTCCCCCATAGGAAACAATGGGGCTGTTTGAGCTGAAAAAAAAACTAACACATGCAAAAAAGCCGCGTTCAGCTCCTAAAACAGCCCCATTGTTTTCTATGGGGAAACACTTCCTACATCTGCACCTAACACTCTAACATGTACCCCGAGTCTAAACACCCCTAACCTTACACTTATTAACCCCTATTCTGCCGCCCCCGCTATCGCTGACCCCTGCATATTATTATTAACCCCTAATCTGCCGCTCCGTAAACCGCTGCTACTTACATTATCCCTATGTACCCCTAATCTGCTGCCCCTAACACCGCCGACCCCTATATTATATTTATTAACCCCTAATCTGCCCCCCACAACGTCGCCTCCACCTGTCTACACTTATTAACCCCTAATCTGCCGAGCGGACCGCACCGCTATTATAATAAAGTTATTAACCCCTAATCTGCCTCACTAACCCTATAATAAATAGTATTAACCCCTAATCTGCCCTCCCTAACATCGCCGACACCTAACTTCAAACATTAACCCCTAATCTGCCGACTGGAGCTCACTGCTATTCTAATAAATGTATTAACCCCTAAAGCTAAGCCTAACACTAACACCCCCCTAAGTTAAATATAATTTAAATCTAACGAAATAAATTAACTCTTATTAAATAAATTATTCCTATTTAAAGCTAAATACTTACCTGTAAAATAAATCCTAATATAGCTACAATATAAATAATATTTATATTATAGCTATTTTAGGATTTATATTTATTTTACAGGTAACTTTGTATTTATTTTAAACAGGTACAATAGCTATTAAATAGTTAAGAACTATTTAATAGCTAAAATAGTTAAAATAATTACAAAATTACCTGTAAAATAAATCCTAACCTAAGTTACAATTAAACCTAACACTACACTATCAATAAATTAATTAAATAAAATACCTACAATTACCTACAATTAAACCTAACACTACACTATCAATAAATTAATTAAATACAATATCTACAAATAAATACAATGAAATAAACTAACTAAAGTACAAAAAAAAAAAAAATAAGTTACAGAAAATAAAAAAATATTTACAAACATCAGAAAAATATTACAACAATTTTAAATTAATTACACCTACTCTAAGCCCCCTAATAAAATAACAAAGACCCCCAAAATAAAAAAATGCCCTACCCTATTCTAAATTACTAAAGTTCAAAGCTCTTTTACCTTACCAGCCCTGAACAGGGCCCTTTGCGGGGCATGCCCCAAAGAATTCAGCTCTTTTACCTGTAAAAAAAACACATACAATACCCCCCCCAACATTACAACCCACCACCCACATACCCCTAATCTAACCCAAACCCCCCTTAAATAAACCTAACACTAACCCCCTGAAGATCTTCCTACCTTATCTTCACCATACCATGTTCACTGATCGATCCAGAAGAGCTCCTCCGATGTCTTGATCCAAGCCCAAGCGGGGGGCTGAAGATGTCCATGATCCGGCTGAAGTCTTCAATCAAGCGGGAGCTGAAGAGGTCCATGATTCGGCTGAAGTCTTCTATCAACGGCATCTTCAATCTTCTTTCTTCCGGATCCATGTTCATCCCGCCGACGCGGAACATCCATCTGTACTGACGACTTCCCGAAGAATGACGGTTCCTTTAAGGGACGTCATCCAAGATGGCGTCCCTCAAATTCCGATTGGCTGATAGGATTCTATCAGCCAATCGGAATTAAGGTAGGAAAATTCTGATTGGCTGATGGAATCAGCCAATCAGAATCAAGTTCAATCCGATTGGCTGATTCAATCAGCCAATCAGATTGAGCTCGCATTCTATTGGCTGTTCCGATCAGCCAATAGAATGCAAGCTCAATCTGATTGGCTGATCGGATCAGTCAATCGGATTGAACTTGATTCTGATTGGCTGATTCCATCAGCCAATCAGAATTTTCCTACCTTAATTCCGATTGGCTGATAGAATCCTATCAGCCAATCGGAATTCGAGGGACGCCATCTTGGATGACGTCCCTTAAAGGAACTGTCATTCGTCGGGAAGTCGTTGGTGAAGATGGATGTTCCGCGTTGGCGGGATGAACATGGATCCGGAAGAAAGAAGATTGAAGATGCCGTTGATAGAAGACTTCAGCCGGATCATGGACCTCTTCAGCTCCCGCTTGGATGAAGACTTCAGCCGGATCATGGACATCTTCAGCCCCCCGCTTGGGCTTGGATCAAGACATCGGAGGAGCTCTTCTGGATCGATCGGTGAACCTGATATGGTGAAGATAAGGTAGGAAGATCTTCAGGGGCTTAGTGTTAGGTTTATTTAAGGGGGGTTTGGGTTAGATTAGGGGTATGTGGGTGGTGGGTTGTAATGTTGGGGGGGTATTGTATGTGTTTTTTTTACAGGCAAAAGAGCTGAATTCTTTGGGGCATGCCCCGCAAAGGGCCCTTTTTAGGGCTGGTAAGGTAAACGAGCTTTGAACTTTAGTAATTTAGAATAGGGTAGGGCATTTTTTTATTTTGGGGGTCTTTGTTATTTTATTAGGGGGCTTAGAGTAGGTGTAATTTGTTTAAAATTGTTGTAATATTTTTCTGATGTTTGTAAATATTTTTTTATTTTTTGTAACTTAGTTCTTTTTTATTTTTTGTACTTTAGTTAGTTTATTTAATTGTATTTATTTGTAGATATTGTATTTAATTAATTTATTGATAGTGTAGTGTTAGGTTTAATTGTAGGTAATTGTAGGTATTTTATTTAATTAATTTATTGATAGTGTAGTGTTAGGTTTAATTGTAACTTAGGTTAGGATTTATTTTACAGGTAATTTCTCCAACATTGGTGTGTCCGGTCCACGGCGTCATCCTTACTTGTGGGAATATCTCTTCCCCAACAGGAAATGGCAAAGAGTCCCAGCAAAGCTGGCCATATAGTCCCTCCTAGGCTCCGCCCACCCCAGTCATTCTCTTTGCCGTTGCACAGGCAACATCTCCACGGAGATGGTTAAGAGTTTTTTGGTGTTTAAATTTAGTTTTTTATTCTTCTATCAAGTGTTTGTTATTTTAAAATAGTGCTGGTATGTACTATTTACTCTGAAACAGAAAAGGATGAAGATTTCTGTTTGTGAGAGGAAGATGATTTTAGCAGACAGTAACTAAAATCGATTGCTGTTTCCACATAGGACTGTTGAGATGAAGTAACTTCAGTTGGGGGAAACAGTTAGCAGACTTTTCTGCTTAAGGTATGACTAGCCATATTTCTAACAAGACCATGTAATGCTGGAAGGCTGTCATTTCCCCTCATGGGGACCGGTAAGCCATTTTCTTAGTCAAGCAAACAGAATAAAGGGCTTAATATGGGCTATAAAACTGGTAGACACTTTTAAGGGCATTTTATACATGTTTATGCTGATAATTCACATTTATAAACTTGGGGAACGTTTTTTAACGGCAGGCACTATGTTAGACACCTTTTCCAGTCAGGGAGGGCCTTCCCAGTTGTAGGCTGAGCCTCATTTTTGCGCCATTACTGCGCAGTTGTTTTTGAGAGCAAGACATGCAGATGCATGTGTGAGGATCTGAAAGTAGCTGGAAAAGTTTCTAGAAGGCGTCACTTGGTATCGTATTCCCCTCTGGGCTTGGTTAGGTCACAGCAAAGGCTATAGCTGGGACTGTATAGGGGTTAATTTGTAAACGGCTCAGGTTCCGTTATTTTAAGGGTTAAAGCTCTGAAAATTGGTGTGCAATACTCTTAATGCTTTAAGACGCTGTGGTGCAATTTTGGTACCAATTCCTTCATACTTTTTCACATATTCAGTAATAAAGTGTTTTCTGTTTAAGATTTAAAGAGACAGTAACGGTTTTGTTTTAAAACGTTTTTTTGTGCTTTATTGACAAGTTTAAGCCTGTTTAACATGTCTGTGCCTTCGGATAAGCTATGTTCTATATGTATGAAAGCCAATGTGTCTCCCCATTTAAATTTGTGTGATAATTGTGCCATAGCGTCCAAACAAAGTAAGGACAGTACTGCCACAGATAATGAAATTGCCCAAGATGATTCCTCAGATGAGGGGAGTAAACATGATACTACATCATCTCCTACTGTGTCTACACCAGGTTTGCCCACGCAGGAGGCCCCTAGTACATCTAGCACGCCAATGCTTATTACCATGCAACAATTGACGGCTGTAATGGATAACTCCATAGCAAATATTTTATCCAAAATGCCTACATATCAGAGAAAGCGCGATTTCTCTGTTTTAAACACTGAAGAGCAGGAGGGCGCTGATGATAATTGTTCTGTCATACCCTCACACCAATCTGAAGTGGCCATGAGGGAGGTTTTGTCAGATGGGGAAATTTCAGATTCAGGAAAAATTTCTCAACAAGCTGAACCTGATGTTGTGACATTTAAATTTAAATTAGAACATACTCTGGATGATTGTGACAACTTGGTCATTCCAGAGAAATTATGTAAGATGGACAAGTTCCTAGAGGTTCCGGTGCACCCCGACGCTTTTCCTATACCCAAGCGGGTGGCGGACATAGTGAATAAGGAGTGGGAAAAGCCCGGCATACCTTTTGTTCCCCCCCCCTATATTTAAGAAATTATTTCCTATGGTCGACCCCAGAAAGGACTTATGGCAGACAGTCCCTAAGGTCGAGGGGGCAGTTTCTACTGTAAACAAGCGCTCTACTATTCCTATCGAGGATAGTTGTGCTTTCAAAGATCCTATGGATAAAAAATTGGAGGGTTTGCTTAAAAAGATTTTTGTACAGCAAGGTTACCTTCTACAACCCATTTCATGCATTGTTCCTGTCACTACAGCAGCGTGGTTCTGGTTCGAGGAACTAGAAAAGTCTCTCAGTAGAGAGACTCCATATGAGGAGGTTATGGACAGAGTTCACGCACTTAAGTTGGCTAACTCTTTTATTTTAGATGCCGCTTTGCAATTAGCTAGATTAGCGGCGAAAAATTCAGGGTTTGCAATCGTTGCGCGCAGAGCGCTTTGGCTAAAGTCTTGGTCAGCGGATGTGTCATCCAAGACAAAATTGCTTAACATCCCTTTCAAAGGTAAAACTCTATTTGGACCAGAATTGAAAGAGATTATCTCAGACATCACTGGGGGAAAGGGCCACGCCCTTCCACAAGATAGGCCTTTCAAGGCCAAGAATAAGTCTAATTTTCGTTCCTTTCGCAATTTCAGGAACGGACCGGCCTCTAATTCTGCATCCTCTAAGCAAGAGGGTAATGCCTCACAACCCAAACCAGCCTGGAAACCAATGCAAGGCTGGAACAAGGGTAAGCAGGCCAAGAAGCCTGCTGCTGCTAACAAAACAGCATGAAGGAGTAGCCCCCGATCCGGGACCGGATCTAGTAGGGGGCAGACTCTCTCTCTTTGCTCAGGCTTGGGCAAGAGATGTTCAGGATCCCTGGGCACTAGAAATAGTTTCTCAGGGTTATCTTCTGGAATTCAGGGAACTACCCCCAAGGGAAAGGTTCCACATGTCTCACTTATCCTTAAACCAAATAAAGAGACAGGCGTTCTTACATTGTGTAGAAGACCTGTTAAAGATGGGAGTGATACACCCAGTTCCAATAAAGGAACAAGGAATGGGATTTTATTCAAATCTGTTCATAGTTCCCAAAAAAGAGGGAACTTTCAGACCAATTTTGGATTTGAAGATCCTAAACAAACTTCTCAGGGTACCATCGTTCAAGATGGAAACCATTCGAACGATTCTACCCACTATCCAGGAAGGTCAATTTATGACTACCGTGGATCTAAAGGATGCGTACCTACATATTCCTATCCACAAAGAACATCATCAGTTCCTAAGGTTCGCCTTTCTGGACAAACATTACTAGTTTGTGGCCCTCCCATTCGGGTTAGCCACTGCTCCAAGGATTTTCACAAAGGTACTAGGGTCCCTTCTAGCGGTTCTAAGACCGAGGGGCATTGCAGTAGTACCTTACTTGGACGACATTCTAATACAAGCGTCGTCCCTGTCAAAAGCAAAGGCTCATACAGACATCGTTCTGGCCTTTCTCAGATCACACGGTTGGAAGGTGAACATAGAAAAAAGTTCTCTGTCTCCGTCAACAAGAGTTCCCTTCTTGGGAACAATAATAGATTCCTTAGAAATGAGGATTTTTCTGACAGAGGTCAGAAAGTCAAAACTTCTAAGCATTTGTCAAGTTCTTCATTCTGTTCCACGTCCTTCCATAGCGCAGTGCATGGAAGTAGTAGGGTTGATGGTTGCAGCAATGGACATAGTTCCTTTTGCACGAATTCATCTAAGACCATTACAACTGTGCATGCTCAAACAGTGGAATGGGGACTATACAGACTTGTCTCCAATGATTCAGGTAGATCAGAAGACCAGAGATTCACTCCGTTGGTGGCTGACCCTGGACCATCTATCCCAGGGAATGAGCTTCCGCAGACCAGAGTGGGTCATTGTCACGACCGACGCCAGTCTAGTGGGCTGGGGCGCGGTCTGGGAATCCCTGAAAGCTCAGGGACTATGGTCTCGGGAAGAGTCTCTTCTCCCGATAAACATTTTGGAACTAAGAGCGATCTTCAATGCTCTCAGGGCTTGGCCTCAGCTAGCAAAGGCCAGATTCATAAGATTCCAATCAGACAACATGACGACCGTTGCGTATATCAATCATCAGGGGGGAACAAGGAGTTCCCTGGCGATGAAAGAAGTGACCAAAATAATTCAATGGGCGGAGGATCACTCCTGCCACCTATCTGCGATCCACATCCCAGGTGTGGAAAACTGGGAAGTGGATTATCTGAGTCGTCAGACATTCCATCCGGGGGAGTGGGAACTCCACCCGGAGATCTTTGCCCAACTAACTCAATAATGGGGCATTCCGGACATGGATCTGATGGCGTCTCGTCAGAACTTCAAGGTTCCTTGCTACGGGTCCAGATCCAGGGATCCCAAGGCGACTCTAGTAGATGCACTAGTAGCACCTTGGACCTTCAACCTAGCTTATGTATTTCCACCATTTCCTCTCATTCCCAGGCTGGTAGCCAGGATCAAACAGGAGAGGGCCTCGGTGATCTTGATAGCTCCTGCGGGGCCACGCAGGACTTGGTATGCAGACCTGGTGAATATGTCATTGGTTCCACCATGGAAGCTACCTTTGAGACAGGACCTTCTTGTTCAGGGTCCATTCGAACATCCAAATCTGGTCTCCCTCCAGCTGACGGCTTGGAGATTGAACGCTTGATTCTATCAAAGCGTGGGTTTTCAGATTCTGTGATAGATACTCTGGTTCAGGCCAGAAAACCGGTAACTAGAAAGATTTACCATAAAATATGGAAAAGATATATCTGTTGGTGTGAATCCAAAGGATTCCCATGGAATAAGATAAAAATTCCTAAGATTCTCTCCTTTCTACAAGAAGGTTTGGAGAAAGGATTATCTGCAAGTTCTCTAAAGGGAGAGATCTCTGCTTTATCTGTCTTACTACACAAAAGACTGGCAGCTGTGCCAGATGTTCAAGCATTTGTTCAGGCTCTGGTTAGGATCAAGCCTGTTTACAGACCTTTGACTCCTCCCTGGAGTCTAAATCTAGTTCTTTCAGATCTTCAAGGGGTTCCGTTTGAACCTTTACATTCCATAGATATTAAGTTACTATCTTGGAAAGTTTTGTTTTTGGTTGCTATTTCTTCTGCTAGAAGAGTTTCAGAGTTATCTGCTCTGCAGTGTTCTCCGCCCTATCTGGTGTTCCATGCAGATAAGGTGGTTTTGCGTACTAAGCCTGGTTTTCTTCCAAAGGTTGTTTCTAACAAGAATATTAACCAGGAGATAGTTGTACCTTCTTTATGTCCGAATCCAGTTTCAAAGAAGGAACGTTTGTTACACAATTTGGACGTAGTCCGTGCTCTAAAATTCTATTTAGAGGCTACAAAAGATTTCAGACAAACATCTTCTTTGTTTGTTGTCTATTCTGGTAAAAGGAAAGGTCAAAAAGCGACTTCTACCTCTCTTTCCTTTTGGCTTAAAAGCATCATCCGATTGGCTTATGAGACTGCCGGACGGCAGCCTCCTGAAAGAATCACAGCTCACTCCACTAGGGCTGTGGCTTCCACATGGGCCTTCAAGAACGAGGCTTCTGTTGACCAGATATGTAAGGCAGCGACTTGGTCTTCACTGCACACTTTTGCCAGAAAGGGAGAAAGGTTTTGCAAGCCGTGGTGCCTTCCGTTTAGGTAACCTGATTTGCTCCCTCCCTTCATCCGTGTCCTAAAGCTTTGGTATTGGTTCCCACAAGTAAGGATGACGCCGTGGACCGGACACACCAATGTTGGAGAAAACAGAATTTATGCTTACCTGATAAATTACTTTCTCCAACGGTGTGTCCGGTCCACGGCCCGCCCTGGTTTTTTAATCAAGTCTGACTACAGTCACCACGGTACCATATGGTTTCTCCTATATTTTTCCTCCTGTCCGTCGGTCGAATGACTGGGGTGGGCGGAGCCTAGGAGGGACTATATGGCCAGCTTTGCTGAGACTCTTTGCCATTTCCTGTTGGGGAAGAGATATTCCCACAAGTAAGGATGACGCCGTGGACCGGACACACCGTTGGAGAAAGTAATTTATCAGGTAAGCATAAATTCTGTTTTTGTAATTATTTTAACTATTTTAGCTATTAAATAGTTCTTAACTATTTAATAGCTATTGTACCTGGTTAAAATAAATACAAAGTTACCTGTAAAATAAATATAAATCCTAAAATAGCTATAATATAATTATAATTTATATTGTAGCTATATTAGGGTTTATTTTACAGGTAAGTATTTAGCTTTAAATAGGAATAATTTATTTAATAAGAGTTAATTAATTTTGTTAGATTTAAATTATATTTAATTTAGGGGGGTGTTAGTGTTAGGGTTAGACTTAGCTTTAGGGGTTAATACATTTATTAGAATAGCGGTGAGCTCCAGTCGGCAGATTAGGGGTTAATGTTTGAAGTTAGGTGTCGGCGATGTTAGGGAGGGCAGATTAGGGGTTAATACTATTTATTATAGGGTTAGTGAGGCGGATTAGGGGTTAATAACTTTATTATAGTAGCGGTGAGATCCGCTCGGCAGATTAGGGGTTAATAAGTGTAGGCAGGTGGAGGCGACGTTGAGGGGGGCAGATTAGGGGCTAATAAATATAATATAGGGGTCGGCGGTGTTAGGGGCAGCAGATTAGGGGTACATAAGGATAACGTAAGTAGCGGCGCTTTGCGGTCGGCAGATTAGGGGTTAATTATTGTAGGTAACTGGCGGCGACGTTGTGGGGGGCCGGTTAGGGGTTAATAAATATAATATAGGGGTCGGCGGTGTTAGGGGCAGCAGATTAGGGGTACATAAGGATAACGTAGGTGGCGGTCGGCAGATTAGGGGTTAAAAAAATTTAATCGAGTGGCGGCGATGTGGGGGGACCTTGGTTTAGGGGTACATAGGTAGTTTATGGGTGTTAGTGTACTTTAGAGCACAGTAGTTAAGAGCTTTATAAACCGGCTACCGCCCAACTCTAAATCTAGGCCTAAAATAGCTACAATATAACTAATAGTTACATTGTATCTATCTTAGGGTTTATTTTTATTTTACAGACAACTTTGTATTTATTTTAACTAGGTAGAATAGTTATTAAATAGTTATTAACTATTTAATAAACTACCTAGCTAAAATAAAGACAAAAGTACCTGTAAAATAAAACCTAACCTACGTTACATTTACACCTAACACTACACTATAATTAAATGAATTACCTAAACTAAATACAATTAATTACAATTTAAATAAATTATCTAAAGTATGAAAAAAACAAACACTAAATTACAGAAAATAATTACAAGAATTTTAAACTAATTACACCTACTCTAATCCCCCTAACAAAATAAAAAAGCCCCCAAAATAAAAAAAGCCCTACCCTACACTAAATTACAAATAGCCCTTAAAAGGGCTTTTTGCGGGGCATTGCAGCAAAGTAATCAGCTCTTTTACCTGTAAAAAAAATTACACCCCCCCCCCAACATTAAAACCCACCACCCACACAACCAACCTTACTCTAAAACCCACCCAATCCCCCTTTAAAAAACCTTACACTAACCCCTTGAAGATCACCCTACCTTGAGAAATCTTCCCCCAACCGGGCCGAAGTCCTCCATGAAGCCGGCAGAAGTGGTCCTCCAGACGGGCAGAAGAGGTCCTCCAGACGGGCAGAAGTCTTCATCCAGGCAGCATCTTCTATCTTCATCCATCCGGCGCGGAGCGGCTCCATCTTCAAGACATCCGACACGGAGCATCCTCTTCAAACGACGGCCGACTGAAGAATGAAGGTTCCTTTAAATGACGTCATCCAAGATGGCGTCCCTTCAATTCCGATTGGCTGATAGAATTCTATCAGCTAATCGGAATTAAGGTAGCAAAAAATCCTATTGGCTGATGCAATCAGCCAATAGGATTGAAGTTCAATCCTATTGGCTGATCCAATCAGCCAATAGAATTGAGCTGGCATTCTATTGGCTGATTGGATCAGCCAATAGAATGCGAGCTCAATCCTATTGGCTGATTGCATCAGCCAATAGGATTTTTTCTACCTTAATTCCGATTGGCTGATAGAATTCTATCAGCCAATCGGAATTGAAGGGATGCCATCTTGGATGATGTCATTTAAAGGCACCTTCATTCTTCAGTCGGCCGTCGTTTGAAGAGGATGCTCCGGGTCGGATGTCTTGAAGATGGAGCCGCTCCGCGCTGGATGGATGAAGATAAAAGATGCCGCCTGGATGAAGACTTCTGCCCATCTGGAGGACCACTTCTGCCTGTCTGGAGGACCACTACTGCCGGCTTCGTGGAGGACTTCGGCCCGGTTGGGTGAAGACTTCTCAAGGTAGGGTGATCTTCAAGGGGTTAGTGTTAGGTTTTTTAAAGGGGGATTGGGTGGGTTTTAGAGTAAGGTTGGTTGTGTGGGTGGTGTGTTTTAATATTGGGGGGGATGTAATTTTTTTTTTACAGGTAAAAGAGCTGATTACTTTGGGGCTATGCCCCCAAAAGGCTCTTTTAAGGGCTATTTGTAATTTAGTGTAGGGTAGGGCTTTTTTTTTTTTTTTGGGGGGCTTTTTTATTTTGTTAGGGGGATTAGAGTAGGTGTAATAAGTTTAAAATTCTTGTAATTATTTTATTATTTTCTGTAATTTAGTGGGGGGGGGTTTCGTACTTTAGATAATTTATTTAAATTGTAATTAATTGTATTTAGTTTAGGTAATTAATTTAATTATAGTGTAGTGTTAGGTGTAATTGTAACATAGGTTAGGTTTTATTTTACAGGTAAATTTGTCTTTATTTTAACTAGGTAGTTATTAAACAGTTAATAATTATTTAATAACCATTGTACCTAGTTAAAATAAATACAAAGTTGCCTGTAAAATAAAAATAAACCCTAAGCTAGCTACAATGTAACTATTATTTATATTGTAGCTATTTTAGGGTTTATTTTACAGGTAAGTATCTAGTTTTAAATAGGAATAATTTAGTTAATGATAGTAATTTTATTCAGATTTATTAAAATTCAATTTCAGTTGGGGGGGTTAGGTTTAAGGTTAGACTTAGGTTTAGGGGTTAATACATTTAATATAGTGGCGGCGACGTTGTGGGCGGCAGATTAGGGATTAATAAATGTAGTTAGGTTGCGGCAACATTGGTGGCGGCAGATTAGGGGTTAATAAATATGATGTAGGGTTCGGCAATGTTGGGGGCATCAGATTAGGGGTTCATAAGTATAATGTAGGCGGCGGTGTCCGGAGCGGCAGATTAGGGCTTAATAATATAATGCAGGTGTTGGCGATGTCTGGGGCGGCAGATTAGGGGTTAATAAGTGTAAGATTAGGGGTGTTTAGACTCTGGGTTCATGTTAGGGTGTTAGGTGTAGACATAAAATGTATTTCCCCATAGGAATCAATGGGGCTGCGTTAGAAGCTGAACACTGCTTTTTTGCAGGTGTTAGGTTTTATTACAGCCGGCTCTCTCCCATTGATTCTTATGGGGAAATCGTTCACAAGCACGTTTTAGCAGATCACCGCTACCGCAAGCAGCGCTGGTATTGAGGTAAGATGTGGAGCTAAATTTTGCTCTTTGCTCACTTTTTTGCGGTTAACGCCGGTAAAAAACCTGTAATACCAGCGCTGTCTGCAAGTGAGCGATGAGGGAAAACTGCTCATTAGCACCGCACCCCTGTTAACGCAAAACTCGTAATCTTGGTGAATATGAGCAAGTAACGAAAAATCGTTATGTTCTTTCCAAAATAATTCATTGTATTTTATTTTGTCATCGAGGAGATGACGAACGCGATGATTCATTAAATCCAGGCATTTTCAGAGGTCTTATAAACTTCTCAGCAGAACTTGATGCATCTCTAAAAGAACATCTTGCTAGTGCCACTGTTTTTAAAGGTACGTCAAAAGAAATTCAAAACGATTTATTAGACTGTATGCTTACTGTTTGCCAGAACTAAATTAAAGAAGGAAATCTCAAATGCAAGTTTTGTAGCAGTTATAGCAGATGAAACTACTGATGTTTCATCTGCCTTCCAATTGGTTGTTGTTTTTCGATACATTATAGGTAACGGACAACCGGTTGAGAGATTCTGGGAATTCACTAATCCAGCTGGGCATGATGCAGAATCTATAGCTACATGTATTCAAGCTACTTTGGAAAAAGTTCTAGACAACCCAGAGAAATTGATATCCCAGAGTTACGACGGTGCAAGCGTGATGAGTGTTGAGCATGCAGGTGTTCAGGCTATAATTAAACGTACCTACAAGAATGCACATTTTGTGCATTGCTATGCACATCAGCTACATTTAATTGTCAGCCAAGCAAGCAGTCAGAATCAACAAGTTCAAGTATTTTTTTCAAACCTAAGTGACATTACTAACTTTTTTAGTAACTCGCCACAAAGGATAGCTATTCTAGATGAAACTGTTAGAAGAAGGATACCTCATGGTTCAGCCACCAGGTGGAATTTCAAGAGTCGAACCGTCAATACAGTGTTTGAAAACAGGGAACAGTT
Organism: Bombina bombina; assembly: GCF_027579735.1. Lineage (NCBI taxonomy): Eukaryota > Metazoa > Chordata > Amphibia > Anura > Bombinatoridae > Bombina > Bombina bombina. The sequence continues at coordinate 1,060,621,745 of NC_069501.1, read as the reverse complement.
AATTGAATGCATGGAAAAAATAGAGTCAACATCGAAAAAAGAAATAGCAATAAATCAAGCAGGGGCTATTCGGCGTATGTTACAAGACTCGATATTTGTGTTTTGGCTTACAGTTTTTCACAATATTATGCCACATGTAGATGTGTTATACAACCAACTTCAGAAAACACTAACAGATGCGGCACTTATTCGAAAACATGTTAACACTTTCCAGCAGACAATGGAAAATGAACGGAAAATAATGGACACAGTGACCATGACGATATCAGAAACAGAGGAAACATCAAGGAAAAGGAAGAGAGAAAATATTCACATTACTCAGACTGTGACAGCTAAAGAGATATGCGATGTTATCACGAATCAAGTAAAAGATAGATTTTCTTTTATAACTCACTACTCGGCTGTTTCTCTCCTCCAAGTTGAAACATTTGTGGATTACGAGAAATTTTTTCCAAATCAGCTTCTTGACCAAACATCAGCTGTTTATCGCATATTACAGAAAGATCGCCTGAAAACTGAACTAGGAGTAATTTACAGAAGACCAGATTTCAGAAATATGAATGGTGCCATTAGTCTTCTACAGTTTGTAATAGAAAATAACTTGGACAGTACTTTCTCGGAGAACCTACAAACTGTTGCAAATTATTTCAACTATTCCCGTGACAACTGCTGAGGCTGAGAGATGTTTCTCAACTTTAAAACCAGTTAAGACATTTCTAAGGAGCACCATGACTGAGGAAAGACTGACCGCTCTAGCCATGCTCACAATTGAAAAACAATTGATAATTGACATTCCTTAAATTCAACGAAAATGTTATTGATTTATTTGCTATAAAAAAAAGACAGGCGGATTGACTTAATTTACAAAACTTGTACTTGAGTTATCAACATTCTGTTTTAAAGGGACAGTCAACCATAGAATTGTTATTGTTTTAAAAGATAGATAATCCCTTTATTACTCATTCCCCAGTTTTGCATAACCAACACAGTTATATTAATGTACTTTTTACCTTTGTGATTACCTTGTATCTAGGAACCTTCTTCCAGCCCCCTGATCACATGACTGTGACTGTTTATTATCTATTGTCTTAAATTTAGCATTGTTTTGTGCTAGATCTTAAATAACTCCCTGTGCCTGAACACAGTGTTATCTATATGGCCCACGTGTACTTTCTGTTTATTTGTGTTGAAAAGAGATTTAAAAAGCATGTGATAAGAGGCAGCCCTCAAAGGCTTAGAAATTAGCATATGAGCCTACCTAGGTTTAGTTTAAACTAAGAATACCAAGAGAAAAAAGCAAATTTGATGATAAAAGTAAATTGGAAAGTCAATTAAAATTAAAAGTCCTATCTGAATAATGAAAGTTTAATTTATACTTGACTGTCCCTTTAATGTTTACCTTTTGAAGTAAATTATCTGACAGAAGACAGATTAACAAAGCTTCTAAATGCATGCCGTGTCCTTCATTCCATTCAACTCCCGTCAGTAGCTCAATGCATGGAGGTGATCGGTTAATGGTAGCAGCAATGGACATAGTACCCTTTGCACGTCTACATCTCAGACCGCTGCATTGTGCATGCTGAGTCAGTGGAATGGGGATTACTCAGACTTGTCCCCTATCTGAATTGGATCAAGAGACCAGAAACTCTCTTCTATGGTGGCTTTCTCGGCCACATCTGTCCAGGGGGATGCCATTCAGCAGGCCGGACTGGACAATTGTAACAACAGACGCCAGCCTACTAGGTTGGGGCGCTGTCTGGAATTCTCTGAAGCTCAGGGACAATGGAATCAGGAGGAAAGTCTCCTACCAATAAACATTTGGATTTGAGAGCAGTTCTCAATGCCCTTCTGGCTTGGCCCAGTTAAAACATCGGGGGTTCATCAGGTTTCAGTCGGACAACATCACGACTGTAGCTTACATCAACCATCAAGGAGGGACAAGAAGCTCCCTAGCAATGATGGAAGTATCAAAGATAATTCGCTGGGCAGAGCTCACTCTTGCCACCTGTCAGCAATCCACATCCCGGGAGTGGAGAACTGGGAGGCGGATTTCTTGAGTCGCCAGACTTTTCATCCGGGGGAGTGGGAACTTCATCCGGAGGTCTTTGCCCAAATACTTCGACGTTGGGGCAAACCAGAGATAGATCTCATGGCGTCTCGCCAGAACGCCAAACTTCCTCGCTACGGGTCCAGATCCAGGGATCCGGGAGCGGTTCTGATAGATGCTTTGACAGCACCTTGGAACTTCGGGATGGTTATGTGTTTCCCCCTTCCCGTGCTTCCTCGATTGATTGCCAAAATCAAAACAGGAGAGAGCATCAGTGATTCTAATAGCGCCTGCATGGCCACGCAGGACTTGGTATGCAGATCTAGTGGACATGTCATCCTGTCCGCCTTGGTCTCTACCTTAAGACAGGACCTTCTGATACAGGGTCCATTCAAACATCAAATCTAACTTCTCTGAAGCTGACTCTGCTTGGAAATTGAACGCTTGATTTTATCAAAACGTGGTTTTTCTGAGTCGGTTATTGATACCCTGATACAGGCTAGGAAGCCTGTTACCAGAAGGATTTACCATAAGATATGGCATAAATACCTATACTGGTGCGAATCCAAAGGTTACTCCTGGAGTAAGGTTAGGATTCCTAGGATATTGTCCTTTCTACAAGAAGGTTTAGAAAAGGGTTTATCGGCTAGTTCATTAAAGGGACAGATCTCAGCTCTGTCCATCTTGTTGCACAGGCGTCTGTCAGAAAATCCAGACGTCCAGGCCTTTTGTCAGGCTTTAGCTAGAATCAAGCCTGTGTTTAAAACTGTTGCTCGCATGGAGTTTAAACCTTGTTCTTAGTTCCGTTTGAACCCCTTCATTCCATTGATATAAAGTTGTTATCTTGGAAAGTGTTATTTTTAATGGCTATTTCTTCGGCTCGGAGAGTCTCTGAGTTATCAGCTTTACATTGTGATTCTCCTTATTTGATTTTTCATTCAGATAAGGTAGTTCTGCGTACTAAACCTGGGTTCTTACCTAAGGTAGTCACTAACAGGAACATCAATCAAGAGATCGTGGTTCCTTCCCTGTGCCCGAATCCTTCTTCAAAGAAGGAACGTCTTCTACACAATCTGGATGTAGTTCGTGCCCTCAAGTTCTACTTGCAGGCAACTAAGAATTTTCGACAAACGTCTTCCCTGTTTGTCGTGTACTCTGGTCAGAGGAGAGGTCATAAGGCTTCGGCTACCTCTCTCTCCTTCTGGCTTCGTAGCATAATTCGTTTAGCCTATGAGACTGCTGGACAGCAGCCTCCTGAAAGAATTACAGCTCATTCTACTAGAGCTGTGGCTTCCACTTGGGCCTTTAAGAATGAGGCCTCTGTTGAACAGATTTGCAAGGCTGCAACTTGGTCTTCGCTTCATACTTTTTCCAAATTTTACAAATTTGACACTTTTGCTTCTTCGGAGGCTATTTTTGGGAGAAAGGTTCTTCAGGCAGTGGTTCCTTCTGTATAATGAGCCTGCCTATCCCTCCCGTCATCCGTGTACTTTTGCTTTGGTATTGGTATCCCAGAAGTAATGATGACCCGTGGACTGATCACACATAACAGAAGAAAACATAATTTATGCTTACCTGATAAATTCCTTTCTTCTGTTGTGTGATCAGTCCACGGCCCGCCCTGTTTTTTAAGGCAGGTAAATATTTTTTAAATTATACTCCAGTCACCACTTCACCCTTGGTTTCTCCTTTCTCGTTGATTCTTGGTCGAATGACTGGGAGTGACGTAGAGGGGAGGAGCTATATGCAGCTCTGCTGGGTGAATCCTCTTGCATTTCCTGTTGGGGAGGAGTTATATCCCAGAAGTAATGATGACCCGTGGACTGATCACACAACAGAAGAAAGGAATTTATCAGGTAAACATAATTTATGCTTACCTGATAAATTCCTTTCTTCTGTAGTGTGATCAGTCCACGGCCCGCCCTGTTTTTAAGGCAGGTAAATATTTTTTAATTTATACTCCAGTCACCACTTCACCCTTGGCTTTTCCTTTCTCGTTGGTCCTTGGTCGAATGACTGGGAGTGACGTAGAGGGGAGGAGCTATATGCAGCTCTGCTGGGTGAATCCTCTTGCACTTCCTGTTGGGGAGGAGTAATATCCCAGAAGTAATGATGACCCGTGGACTGATCACACTACAGAAGAAAGGAATTTATCAGGTAAGCATAAATTATGTTATTATATTTATTAACCCCTAATCTGCCCCCCCAACGTCGCCGCTACCTAACTACACTTATTAACCCCTAATCTGCCGACCGGACCTTGCTGCCACTATAATAAATGTGTTAACCCCTAAACCGCCACACTCCTGCCTCGCAAACACTAGAATAAATTGTATTAACCCCTAATCTGCCCTCCCTAACATCGCCGCCACCTACCTACAATTATTAACCCCTAATCTCCCACCCGCACCGTCGCCGCTACTCTAATAAATTTATTAACCCCTAAACCTAACTCTAACCCTAACCCTAACACCCCCCTAAATTAAATATAATTTAAATCAAACTAAATAATATTTCTAAAATTAACTAAATTATTCCTATTTAAAACTAAATACTTAACTATAAAATAAACCCTAATATAGCTACAATATAACTAATAGTTACATTGTAGCTATTTTAGGATTTATATTTATTTTACAGGCAACTTTGCATTTATTTTAACTAGGTACAATAGCTATTAAATAGTTAATAACTATTTAATAGCTACCTAGTTAAAATAAGTACAAAATTACCTGTAAAATAAATCCTAACCTAAGTTACAATTAAACCTACACTATCATTAAATTAATTAAATAAATGACCTACAATTACATAAAATAAAATACAATAAAATAAACTATTCTATAATACAAAAAAAACAAACACTAAATTACAAAAATAAAAAAGAATTACAAGCAGTTTAAACTAATTACCCCTAATCTAAGCCCCCTGATAAAATAAAAAAGCCCCCCAAAATAAAAAATTCCCTACCCTATTCTAAAATGCAAAAGTAATCAGCTCTTTTACCAGCCCTTAAAAGGGCTTTTTGCGGGGCCTTGCCCCAAAGTAATTAGCTCTTTTGCATGAAAATAAAAATACAATACCCCCCAACATTACAACCCACCACCCACATACCCCTACTCTAACCCACCCAAACCCCCCTTAAAAAAACCTATCGCTAACCCCCTGAAGATCTCCCTACCTTGAGTCATCTTCACTCAGCCGAGCCGAATTCTTCATCCAAGGTGCGCAGTTACTTTTGAGCGCCATTATTGCGCAGTTACTTTTGAGTACAGTGCATGCAGCTGCATGTGTGAGGGTCTGGTATCCACTGAAAACGTTCCTAGAAGGCTTGAACTTTTTAAGGGTTAACAACTTGAAAATTGGGGTGCAATACTTTGAATGCATTAAGACACTGTGGTGAAAATTTGGTAAAGATTGGATAATTACTTCATAGTTTTTCACATATTCAGTAATAAAGTGTGCCCTGTTTAATATTTAAAGAGACAGTAACGGTTTTGTTTTAAAACGGTTTTTGTGCTTTATTAACCAGTTTAAGCCTGTTTAACATGTCTGTACCTTCAGATAGATCATGTTCTGTATGTATGGAAGCCAAAGTGGTTCCCCCTTCAAATATATGTGATAATTGTGCCATAGCGTCCAAACAAAGTAAGGACAGTACTGTCACAAATAGTAAGGTTGCCCAGGATGATTCCTCAGATGAAGGGAGTGGAGATAGTTCTACATCCTCTCCTTCCGTGTCTACACCAGTTATGCCCGCGCAGGCGACGCCTAGTACTTCTAGCGCGCCAATGTTTGTTACTATGCAACAATTGACGGCAGTAATGGATAACTCCATAGCTAATATTTTATCCAAAATGCCAGCATTTCAGAGAAAGCGCGATTGCTCTGTTTTAAACACTGTAGAGCAGGAGGGCGCTGATGATAATTTTTCTGTCATACACTCACACCACTCTGAAGTGGCAGTGAGGGAGGGTTTGTCAGATGGAGAAATTTCTGATACAGGAAGAATTTCTCAGCAGGCAGAACCTGATGTTGTGACATTTAAGTTTAAATTAGAGCATCTCCGCGCATTACTTAAGGAGGTGCTATCTACTCTGGATGATTGTGATAATCTGGTCATCCAAGAAAAATTGTGCAAGATGGACAAGTTCCTAGAGGTCCCGGTGCACCCTGATGCCTTTCCAATACCTAAACGGGTGGCGGATATAGTGAATAAGGAGTGGTAGAAGCCAGGCATACCTTTTGTCCCTCCTCCTATATTTAAGAAATTGTTTCCTATGGTCGACCCCAGGAAGGACTTATGGCAAACAGTCCCTAAGGTCGAGGGGGCAGTTTCTACACTAGCCAAACGCACGACCATTCCCATTGAGGACAATTGTGCTTTCAAAGATCCTATGGATAAAAAATTGGAGGGTTTGCTTAAAAAGATTTTTGTACAGCAAGGTTACCTCCTTCAACCTATTTCGTGCATTATTCCTGTCACTACAGTGGCGTGGTTCTGGTTCGAGGAACTGGAAAAGTCGCTCAGTAGGGAGACTCCGTATGAGGAAGTCATGGACAGAGTTCACGCACTTAAGTTAGCTAATTCCTTTATTTTAGACGCCGCTTTGCAGTTAGCAAGGTTAGCGGCGAAAAATTCAGGGTTTGCAATTGTGGCGCGCAGAGCGCTCTGGCTAAAGTCTTGGTCGGCGGATGTATCTTCCAAGACAAAATTGCTTAATATCCCTTTCAAAGGTAAGACCCTTTTTGGGCCAGAATTGAAAGAGATTATTTCAGACATCACTGGGGGAAAGGGCCATGCTCTCCCACAAGATAGGCCTTTCAAGGCTAAGAATAAGTCAAATTTTTGTTCCTTTCGCAATTTCAGGAACGGACCGGCTTCCAACTCTGCAGCCTCTAGACAAGAGGGTAACGCTTCCCAGACCAAACCAGCTTGGAAACCAATGCAAGGCTGGAACAAGGGTAAACAGGCCAAGAAGCCTGCTGCTGCTACCAAAACAGCATGAAGGGGTAGCCCCCGATCCGGGACCGGATCTAGTAGGGGGCAGACTCTCTCTCTTTGCTCAGGCTTGGGCAAGAGATGTTCAGGATCCCTGGGCACTAGAAATAGTCTCTCAGGGTTATCTTCTAGAATTCAAGGAACTACCCCCAAGGGGAAGGTTCCACATGTCTCGCTTATCCTCAAACCAAACAAAAAGACAGGCATTCTTACATTGTGTAGAAGACCTGTTAAAGATGGGAGTGATACACCCAGTTCCAACTGTGGAACAAGGTCAGGGGTTTTACTCAAATCTGTTTGTAGTTCCCAAAAAAGAGGGAACTTTCAGACCAATTCTGGATTTAAAAATTCTAAACAAATTTCTCAGAGTTCCATCGTTCAAAATGGAAACCATTCGAACGATTTTACCTACAATCCAGGAGGGTCAATATATGACTACCGTGGATTTAAAGGATGCGTATCTACATATTCCTATCCACAAAGATCATCATCAGTTCCTAAGGTTCGCCTTTCTGGACAAACATTATCAGTTCGTGGCTCTCCCATTCGGGCTCCCAGAATTTTCACAAAGGTGCTCAGGTCCCTTCTAGCGGTTCTAAGACCAAGGGGTATTGCAGTGGCACCTTATCTGGACGACATTCTAATTCAAGCGTCGTCTCTTTCCAAAGCAAAGGCTCATACAGACATTGTTCTAGCCTTTCTCAGATCTCACGGGTGGAAGGTGAACGTAGAAAAGAGTTCCCTGTCTCTGGCAACAAGAGTTCCCTTTTTGGGAACAATAATAGATTCTTTAGAAATGAAGATCTTCTTGACAGAGGTCAGAAAGTCAAAGCTTCTAAACGCTTGTAAAGTTCTTCTCTCTATTCTGCAGCCTTCCATAGCTCAGTGCATGGAAGTAGTAGGGTTGATGGTTGCAGCAATGGACATAGTTCCTTTTGCTCGAATTCATCTAAGACCATTACAACTGTGCATGCTCAAGCAGTGGAATGGGGACTATACAGACTTGTCTCCAAAGATTCAAGTAGACCAGATGACCAGAGACTCACTCCGTTGGTGGTTGTCCCAGGATCACCTGTCTCAGGGAATGAGTTTCCGCAGACCAGAGTGGGTCATTGTCACGAAAGCTCAGGGTATATGGTCTCGGGAAGAGTCTCTTCTCCTGATAAACATCCTGGAACTGAGAGCGATATTCAATGCTCTCCGGGCTTGGCCTCAACTAGCGAAGGCCGGATTCATAAGATTCCAGTCAGACAACATGACGACTGTAGCTTACATCAACCATCAGGGGGGAACAAGGAGTTCCTTGGCGATGAGAGAGGTATCCAAAATCATCAAATGGGCGGAGGATCACTCCTGCCACCTATCAGCAATTCACATCCCAGGAGTAGACAACTGGGAGGCGGATTATCTGAGTCGTCAGACTTTCCATCCGGGGGAGTGGGAACTCCACCCGGAGGTATTTGCCCAGTTGAAGCAATTATGGGGCATTCCAGACATGGATCTGATGCCGTCTCGTCAGAACTTCAAGGTTCCTTGCTACGGGTCAAGATCCAGGGATCCCAGGGCGACTCTAGTGGATGCATTAGTGGCGCCTTGGTCGTTCAACCTAGCTTATGCGTTTCCACTGTTCCCTCTCCTTCCCAGGCTTGTAGCCAGGATCAAACAGGAGAAGGCCCGGTGATTCTCCTGCGTGGCCGCGCAGGACTTGGTATGCAGACCTGGTGAATATGTCATCGGCTCCACCATGGAAGCTACCTTTGAGACAGGATCTTCTAGTACAAGGTCCATTCGAACATCCAAATCTAGTTTCTCTGCAGCTGACTGCTTGGAAATTGAACGTTTGATTTTATCCAAACGTGGGTTTTCAGATTCAGTGATAAATACTCTGGTCCAAGCCAGAAAACCTGTGACTAGAAAGATTTACCATAAAATATGGAAAAGATATATCTGTTGGTGTGAATCCAAGGGATTCTCCTGGAGTAAGATTAAAATTCCTAAGATCCTCTCCTTTCTCCAAGAAGGTTTGGATAAGGGATTGTCAGCAAGCTCTTTAAAAGGACAGATTTCTGCTTTATCTGTCTTGTTACACAAACGACTGGCAGCTGTGCCAGATGTACAAACTTTTGTACAGGCTTTGGTCAGAATAAAGCCTGTTTACAGACCCTTGACTCCTCCCTGGAGTCTAAATTTTGTTCTTTCAGTTCTTCAAGGGGTTCCGTTTGAACCTTTGCATTCCATAGATATCAAGTTACTATCTGTTTTTGGTTGCTATCTCTTCTGCTAGAAGAGTTTCTGAATTATCTGCTTTGCAGTGTGATCCACCCTATCTGGTGTTTCATTCAGATAAGGTTGTTTTGCGTACCAAGCCTGGTTTTCTTCCTAAAGTTGTTTCCAACAAGAATATTAACCAGGAGATAGTTGTTCCTTCTTTGTGTCCGAATCCAGCTTCAAAGAAGGAACGTTTGCTACACAATTTAGATGTAGTCGTGCTTTATTCTGGTAAGAGGAGAGGACAAAAAGCTACTGCTACCTCTCTTTCTTTCTGGCTGAAAAGCATCATCCGATTGGCTTATGAGACTGCCGGACGGCAGCCTCCTGAACGAATCACAGCTCACTCTACTAGGGCTGTGGCTTCCACATGGGCCTTTAAGAACGAGGCTTCTGTTGATCAGATATGTAAGGCAGCGACTTGGTCTTCTCTGCACACTTTTGCCAAATTCTACAAATTTCATACTTATGCTTCTTCGGAGGCTATTTTTGGGAGAAGGGTTTTGCAAGCCGTGGTGCCTTCTGTTTAGGTAACCTGATTTGCTCCCTCCCTTCATCCGTGTCCTAAAGCTTTGGTATTGGTTCCCACAAGTTATGGATGACGCCGTGGACCGGACACACCAATGTTGGAGAAAACAGAATTTATGCTTACCTGATAAATTACTTTCTCCAACGGTGTGTCCGGTCCACGGCCCGCCCTGGTTTTTAAATCAGGTTTGAAAAATTTCTTTCTCTATACACTACAGTCACCACGGCACCCTATAGTTTCTCCTTTTTTTCTCCTAACCGTCGGTCGAATGACTGGGGGGGCGGAGCCTGGGAGGGGCTATATGGACAGCTTTTGCTGTGCTCTTTGCCATTTCCTGTTGGGGAAGAGAATATCCCACAAGTTATGGATGACGCCGTGGACCGGACACACCGTTGGAGAAAGTAATTTATCAGGTAAGCATAAATTCTGTTTTTATTGTATTTTATTTTATGTAATTGTAGGTAATTTATTTAATTAATTTAATGATAGTGTAGTGTTAGGTTTAATTGTAACTTAGGTTAGGATTTATTTTACAGGTAATGTTGTACTTATTTTAACTAGGTAGTTATTAAATAGTTATTAACTATTTAATAGCTATTGTACCTAGTTAAAATAAATACAAAGTTGCCTGTAAAATAAATATAAATCCTAAAATAGCTACAATGTAACTATTAGTTATATTGTAGCTATATTAGGGTTTATTTTATAGGTAAGTATTTAGTTTTAAATATTTCGTTTAATTTAAATTATATTTAACTTAGGGGGGTGTTAGGGTTAGAGTTAGGTTTAGGGGTTAATAAATTTATTATAGTAGGGGTTAATAATTGTAGGTAGGTGGCGGCGATGTTAGGGAGGGCAGATTAGGGGTTAATACAATTTATTCTAGTGTTTGCGAGGCAGGAGTGCGGCGGTTTATGGGTTAAAACATTTATTATAGTGGCGGCGAGGTCCGGTCGGCAGATTAGGGGTTAATAAGTGTAGTTAGGTAGCAGGGGGGGGGCAGATTAGGGGTTAATAAATATAATATAGGGGTCGGCGATGTTAGGGGCAGCATATTAGGGGTTCATAGGGATAATGTAGGTGGCGGTGGTGTCCGGTCGGCAGATTAGGGGTTAAAATCTTTTATTACAGTGGCGGTAATGTGGGTTCATAGGTATGGGTGTTAGTGTACTTTAGAGCACAGTAGTTAAGAGCTTTATATTCCGGCGTTAGCCCATAAAGCTCTTAACTACTAACTTTTTTTGGCGGTAGGAGTCTTGTCGGTAGAGGCTCTACCGCTCACTTCTCCCAAGACTCCAAATACTAGCGTTAGGCAAATCCCATTGAAAAGATAGGATACGCAATTGACGTAAGGGGATCTGCGGTAGCCTGGAATCGCGGTAGGGAAGTGAGCGGTAGACCCTTTCCTGGCTGACTCTAAATACCAGCGGGCAGTAAAAAGCAGCGTTAGGACCCCTTAACGCTGCTTTTGACGGCAAACGCAGAACTCTGAATCTAGGTGTAAGAGTCTTAGTTCAAATTCAATAAGCCTAAATGTAATTTCCAGAAAGATATAATTCACTATTTGGCCTAAAATAGTCTTATAGTACTTCAAATAATAAACCAGAGATTTCACACAACGTCGACGATCAATTCAACATATACCAATTAATATCAAATTAAATAAATTCAATCTAACACAATAATATATGCAATTTTTTAAATATATCACAGTAGCTTTGGTTTAACGTAATGAAAATGAAAATACTAAATCCTATCCTTTCCTCATAATAATACATTTACTTAGCACTAATATAATTATTTATGGATTACACAGGTCTATGAAATATCAATTATAACTATACATTACACCTTTAAATACAGCTTCAATGTAACTCTTGCAATAAAGAATAACATTGCTATAAATTATTTATTAAAAATAAACGCCTAGATTACGAGTTTGGCGTTAGCCTTAAAAAGCAGCGTTTAGAGGACCCAACGCTGCTTTTTAACGCCCGCTGGTATTATGAGTCAGGCAGGTGGTATTATGAGTCTTGGAAAAAGTGAGCGGTAGACCCTCTCCTGTCCAGACTCCTACCGCATTTAAAAGTCAATAGTTAAGAGTTTTATGGGCTAACGACGGAACATAAAGCTCTTAACTAAAGTGCTAAAAAGTACACTAACACCCATAAACTACCTATTAACCCCTAAACCGAGGCCCCCCCCACATCGCAAACACTAAAATAAAAAAATGTAACCTTTAATCTGCCGACCGGACATCGCCGCTACCTACATAATACCTATGAACCCCTAATCTGCTGCCCCTAACATCGCCGACACCTACATTATATTTATTAACCCCTAATTTGCCGCCCCCAATGTTGCCGCCACCTACCTACAATTATTAACCCCTAATCTGCAGACTGGACATCGCCGCCACTTTAATAAATGTATTAACCCCTAAACCGCTGCACTCCCACCTCGCAAACACTAGTTAAATTTTATTAACCCCTAATCTGCCCCCCCAACGTCGCCGACACCTACCTACATTAATTAAGCCCTAATCTTCCGACCCCAACGTCGCTGCTACTATAATACATTTATTAACCCCTAAACCTACGTCTAACCCTAACCCCCCCTAATTTAAATATTATTTAAATTATCCTAAATTAATTTAACATAATTAAATAAATTAATCCTTTCTCCTGTTAAGTGTGGTCAGTCCACGGGTCATCATTACTTGTGGGATATTAACTCCTCCCCAACAGGAAGTGCAAGAGGATTCACCCAGCAGAGCTGCTATATAGCTCCTCCCCTCTACGTCACACCCAGTCATTCTCTTGCACCCAACGAATATATAGGATGTGTGAGAGGACTGTGGTGATTATACTTAGTTTCATACCTTCAATCAAAAGTTTGTTATTTTATAATAGCACCGGAGTGTGTTATTCCTTCTCTGGTAGAATTTGAAGAAGAATCTACCTGAGTTTTTTCTATGATTTTAGCCGGCGTAGTTAAGATCATATTGCTGTTTCTCGGCCATCTGAGGAGAGGTAAACTTCAGATCAGGGGACAGCGGGCAGATTAATCTGCAAAGAGGTATGTAGCAGCTTATTATTTTCTGACAATGGAATTGATGAGAAAATTCTGCCATACCGATATAATGTAAACTCAGCCTTAAATGCAGTAACAGCAACTGGTATCAGGCTGTCATGTATGTATATTTTACACTTCAGTATTCTGGGGAATGGCACTTCACTGGAATTATACTGTATGCATAAAACTTTAGCCTAATTTGCAGGGACTAGCAACAGGCTTTTTAATAACACTTAATTTATTTAATGTTAAACGTTTTTTGCTGGCATGTAAAATCGTTTAATTTTCTGAGGTACTGGGTGAAAAAATGTTTTGGGCACTATTTTTTTCCACTTGGCAGTCGTTTTATTTAATTTATGACAGTTTACTGATCTCTCTCACTGTTGTGTGTGAGGGGGAGGGGCCTTTTTTGGCGCTTTTGCTACGCATCAAAAAATTCAGTCAGAAGTTTCCTGTCTTCCCTGCATGATCCGGTTCAGCTCTACAGAACTCAGGGGTCTTCAAAACTTGTTTTGAGGGAGGTAATCACTCACAGCAGAGCTGTGAGATTGTAGTTGACTGTGATAAAAAACGTTTATTTCTGTATTTTTTTTTTCTGCTATCAGGGTTAGTTATCCTTTGCTAATGGGAGCAATCCTTTGCTAAAACTGTGTTAAGATTTGATGCTATAACGTTTCAGTTTATTAATTTTCAACTGTCATAACTTTTCTGTGCTTCTTATAGGCACAGTACGTTTTCATATTATAGTAAATTACTTGAAAAGTATTTCCAAGTTGCTAGTTTATTTGCTAGTGTGTTAAACATGTCTGATTCAGAGGAAGATATCTGTGCTATATGTGCTAAAGCCAAAGTGGAGCCCAATAGAAATTTATGTACTAACTGCATTGATGCTACTTTAAATAAAAGTCAATCTGTACAAATTGAACATATTTCACCAAACAACGAGGGGAGAGTTATGCCGACTAACTCGCCTTACGTGTCAGTACCTGCATCTCCCGCTCGGGAGGTGCGTGATATTGTAGCGCCGAGTACATCTGGGCGGCCATTACAAATCACATTGCAGGATATGGCTACTGTTATGACTGAAGTTTTGGCTAAATTACCAGAACTAAGAGGTAAGCGTGATCACTCTGGGGTGAGAACAGAGTGCGCTGATAATATTAGGGCCATGTCAGACACTGCGTCACAATTTGCAGAACATGAGGACGGAGAGCTTCATTCTGCGGGTGACGGTTCCGATCCAAACAAACTGGATTCAGATATTTCAAATTTTAAATTTAAGCTGGAAAACCTCCGTGTATTACTAGGGGAGGTGTTAGCGGCTCTGAATGATTGTAACACAGTTGCAATACCAGAGAAAATGTGTAGGTTGGATAAATATTTTGCGGTACCGTCGAGTACTGACGTTTTTCCTATACCTAAGAGACTTACTGAAATTGTTACTAAGGAGTGGGATAGACCCGGTGTGCCGTTCTCACCCCCTCCGATATTTAGAAAGATGTTTCCAATAGACACCACCACACGGGACTTATGGCAAACGGTCCCTAAGGTGGAGGGAGCAGTTTCTACTTTAGCTAAGCGTACCACTATCCCGGTGGAGGATAGCTGTGCCTTTTCAGATCCAATGGATAAAAAGTTAGAGGGTTACCTTAAGAAAATGTTTGTTCAACAAGGTTTTATATTGCAACCTCTTGCATGCATTGCGCCTGTCACGGCTGCAGCAGCATTTTGGTTTGAGTCTCTGGAAGAGACACTTGAATCAGCTCCATTAGATGAGATTACACACAAGCTTAAAGCCCTTAAGTTAGCTAACTCATTTATTTCGGATGCCGTAGTACATTTAACTAAACTTACGGCTAAGAATTCCGGATTCGCCATTCAGGCGCGCAGAGCGCTGTGGCTAAAATCCTGGTCAGCTGACGTTACTTCTAAATCTAAATTGCTTAATATACCTTTCAAAGGGCAGACCTTATTCGGGCCCGGGTTGAAAGAAATTATCGCTGACATTACAGGAGGTAAAGGCCATGCCCTGCCTCAAGACAGAGCCAAACCTAAGGCTAGACAGTCTAATTTTCGTTCCTTTCGTAATTTCAAAGCAGGAGCAGCATCAACTTCCTCTGCACCAAAACAGGAAGGAGCTGTTGCTCGCTACAGACAAGGCTGGAGACCTAACCAGTCCTGGAACAAGGGCAAGCAGACCAGGAAACCTGCTGCTGCCACTAAGACAGCATGAATTGAGGGCCCCCGATCCGGGAACGGATCTAGTGGGGGGCAGACTTTCTCTCTTCGCCCAGGCTTGGGCAAGAGATGTCCAGGATACCTGGGCGTTAGAGATCATATCTCAGGGATACCTTCTGGACTTCAAATCCTCTCCCCCAAGAGGGAGATTTCATCTGTCAAGGTTGTCAACAAACCAAATAAAGAAAGAGGCGTTTCTACGCTGCGTACAAGATCTTTTATTAATGGGAGTGATCCATCCGGTTCCGCGGTCGGAACAAGGACAAGGGTTTTACTCAAATCTGTTTGTGGTTCCCAAAAAAGAGGGAACTTTCAGGCCAA
The DNA here is from genome assembly GCF_027579735.1 of Bombina bombina. Lineage (NCBI taxonomy): Eukaryota > Metazoa > Chordata > Amphibia > Anura > Bombinatoridae > Bombina > Bombina bombina. The sequence goes on along the minus strand of NC_069501.1, from coordinate 1,060,606,265 downwards.
TCTTGGATTTAAAGATCCTAAACAAATTCCTAAGAGTTCCATCGTTCAAAATGGAAACTATTCGGACAATTTTACCCATGATCCAAAAGGGTCAGTACATGACCACAGTGGATTTAAAGGATGCTTACCTTCACATACCGATTCACAAAGATCATTACCGGTATCTAAGGTTTGCCTTTCTAGACGAGCATTTCCAGTTTGTAGCTCTTCCATTCGGATTGGCTACGGCTCCAAGAATCTTCACAAAGGTTCTGGGTGCTCTTCTGGCGGTACTAAGACCGCGAGGAATTTCGGTAGCTCCGTACCTAGACGACATTCTGATACAAGCTTCAAGCTTTCAAACTGCCAAGTCTCATACAGAGTTAGTACTGGCATTTCTAAGGTCGCATGGATGGAAGGTGAACGAAAAGAAGAGTTCTCTCTTTCCACTCACAAGAGTTCCCTTCTTGGGGACTCTTATAGATTCTGTAGAAATGAAGATTTACCTGACAGAAGACAGGTTAAGAAAGCTTCAAAATGCATGCCCCGTCCTTCATTCCATTCAACACCCGTCAGTAGCTCAATGCATGGAGGTGATCGGCTTAATGGTAGCGGCAATGGACATAGTACCCTTTGCACGCCTACATCTCAGACCGCTGCAACTGTGCATGCTAAGTCAGTGGAATGGGGATTACTCAGACTTGTCCCCTACTCTGAATCTGGATCAAGAGACCAGAAATTCTCTTCTATGGTGGCTTTATCGACCACATCTGTCCAGGGGGATGCCATTCAGCAGGCCGGACTGGACAATTGTAACAACAGACGCCAGCCTACTAGGTTGGGGCGCTGTCTGGAATTCCCTGAAGGCTCAGGGACAATGGAATCAGGAGGAGAGTCTCCTACCAATAAACATTCTGGAATTGAGAGCAGTTCTCAATGCCCTTCTGGCTTGGCCCCAGTTAACTACTCGGGGGTTCATCAGGTTTCAGTCGGACAACATCACGACTGTAGCTTACATCAACCATCAGGGAGGGACAAGAAGCTCCCTAGCAATGATGGAAGTATCAAAGATAATTCGCTGGGCAGAGTCTCACTCTTGCCACCTGTCAGCAATCCACATCTCGGGAGGCGGATTTCTTAAGTCGTCAGACTTTTCATCCGGGGGAGTGGGGACTTCATCCGGAGGTCTTTGCCCAAATACTTCGACGTTGGGGCAAACCAGAGATAGACCTCATGGCGTCTCGACAGAACGCCAAGCTTCCTCGTTACGGGTCCAGATCCAGGGATCCGGGAGCGGTTCTGATAGATGCTTTGACAGCACCTTGGACCTTCGGGATGGCTTATGTGTTTCCACCCTTCCCGATGCTTCCTCGATTGATTGCCAGAATCAAACAGGAGAGAGCATCAGTGATTCTAATAGCACCTGCATGGCCACGCAGGACTTGGTATGCAGATCTAGTGGACATGTCATCATGTCCACCTTGGTCTCTACCTCTGAAGCAGGACCTTCTGAACCAGGGTCCCTTCAAACATCAAAATCTAATTTCTCTGAAGCTGACTGCTTGGAAATTGAACGCTTGATTTTATCAAAACGTGGTTTTTCTGAGTCAGTCATTGATACCTTAATACAGGCTAGGAAGCCTGTTACTAGAAGGATTTACCATAAGATATGGCGCAAATACTTATATTGGTGCGAATCCAAGAGTTACTCATGGAGTAAGGTTAGGATTCCGAGGATATTGTCTTTTCTACAAGAAGGTTTAGAAAAGGGTTTATCCGCTAGTTCCTTAAAGGGACAGATTTCAGCTCTGTCCATTCTTTTACACAAACGTCTGTCAGAAGTTCCGGACGTTCAAGCTTTTTGTCAGGCTTTAGCTAGGATCAAGCCTGTGTTTAAAACTGTTGCTCCACCATGGAGTTTGAACTTAGTTCTTAATGTTTTACAAGGTGTTCCGTTTGAACCCCTTCATTCCATTGATATCAAGCTGTTATCTTGGAAAGTTCTGTTTTTAATGGCGATTTCCTCGGCTCGAAGAGTCTCTGAGTTATCTGCCTTACATTGTGATTCTCCTTATCTGATTTTTCATTCAGACAAGGTAGTTCTGCGTACTAAACCTGGGTTCCTACCTAAGGTGGTTACTAACAGGAATATCAATCAAGAGATTGTGGTTCCATCTTTGTGTCCTAATCCTTCTTCGAAGAAGGAACGTCTGCTACACAATCTAGATATAGTTCGTGCCCTAAAATTTTATCTACAGGCAACTAAGGATTTTCGACAAACGTCTTCCCTGTTTGTCGTTTATTCTGGTCAGAGGAGAGGTCAAAAAGCTTCGGCTACCTCTCTCTCTTTTTGGCTTCGTAGCATAATACGGTTAGCCTATGAGACTGCTGGACAGCAGCCTCCTGAAAGAATTACAGCACATTCTACTAGAGCTGTGGCTTCCACTTGGGCCTTTAAGAATGAGGCTTCTGTTGAACAGATTTGCAAGGCTGCAACTTGGTCTTCTCTTCATACTTTTTCCAAATTTTACAAATTTGACACTTTTGCTTCTTCGGAGGCTGTTTTTGGGAGAAAGGTTCTTCAGGCAGTGGTTCCTTCCGTATAAAGAGCCTGCCTGTCCCTCCCGTCATCCGTGTACTTTAGCTTTGGTATTGGTATCCCAGAAGTAATGATGACCCGTGGACTGACCATACTTAACAGGAGAAAACATAATTTATGCTTACCTGATAAATTCCTTTCTCCTGTAGTGTGGTCAGTCCACGGCCCGCCCTGTTTTTTATGGCAGGTCTAAATTTTTAAATTATACTCCAGTCACCACTGCACCCTTTGGCTTCTCCTTTCTCGTTGGTTCTCGGTCGAATGACTGGGTGTGACGTAGAGGGGAGGAGCTATATAGCAGCTCTGCTGGGTGAATCCTCTTGCACTTCCTGTTGGGGAGGAGTTAATATCCCAGAAGTAATGATGACCCGTGGACTGACCACACTACAGGAGAAAGGAATTTATCAGGTAAGCATAAATTATGTTATTTAAAACTAAATACTTACCTATAAAATAAACCCTAAGCTAGCTACAATATAACTAATAATTACATTGTAGCTAGCTTAGGGTTTATATTTATTTTACAGGTAAGTTTGTATTTATTTTAACTAGGTAGAATAGTTATTAAATAGTTATTAACTATTTAATAACTACCTAGCTAAAATAAGTACAAAATTACCTGTAAAATAAACCCTAACCTAAGTTACAGTTACACCTAACACTACACTATCATTAAACTAATTACCTAAACTACCTACAATTAATTACAATTAAATTAAATAAAATAAATTACGAAAACAAACAAACACTAAATTACAAAAAATAAAAAAAGAATTACAAGAATTTTAAACTAATTACACCTGATCTAATCCCCCTAATAAATTAAAAAGCCCCCCAAAATAATAAAATTTCCCTACCCTATACTAAATTACAAATAGCCCTTAAAAGGGCCTTTTGCGGGGCATTGCCCCAAAGTAATCAGCTCTTTTACCTGTAAAATAAAAATACAATACCCCCAAACATTACAACCCACCACCCACACACCCCTACTCTAAAACCCACCCAATCCCCCCTTAAAAAAAACTAACACTAACCCCCTGAAGATCACCCTACCTTGAGCCGTCTTCACCCAGCCAGGCACAAGTGGTCCTCCATACGGCAGAAGTCTTCATCCGATCGGGGCAGAAGAGGTCCTCGAGACGGCAGAAGGCTTCATCCAGGCTGCATCTTCTATCTTCATCCTTCCGGAGCGGAGTGGGTCCATCTTCAATCCAGCCGACGCAGAGCATCCTCTTCAAACAAACTCCTAACAAAGAATGAAGGTTCCTTTAAATGACATCATCCAAGATGGCGTCCCTTGAATTCCGATTGGCTGATAGAATCCTATCAGCCAATCGGAATTAAGGTAGGAAAAATCCTATTGGCTGATGCTATCAGCCAATAGGATTGACCTTGCATTCTATTGGCTGATTGGAACAGCCAATAGAATGCAAGGTCAATCCTATTGGCTGATTGGATCAGCCAATCGGATTGAACTTCAATCCGATTGGCTGATTATGGATTCTTGTATATTTAAATATTAGACCTGGTCATAATATTAAATATTATAATATACATTATATATATATATATATATATATATATATATGCTTCCTACTGATAATATCTTAAGAGATGAACTTAATAGTTATTTTGCAAACAGGATCTTGTTTTTATTGTCTCCTGTTTGATAAATAAAGTGGTGATTCAAGTTGGGTGAGTTATGGTGTAGCCGATTTATCACATTTAACTAAAAAAATAAACATAATTGCTACCAATCACATTTATACTCCCCATTAGAGTTTATTTGCTAGAAAGGGTTGATATTCACCAACAACTTGTCATTGCATATTGTTTGAATGTTAAAAAACACAATGATCAAGCAACCACTAATCGTTATGTTCTTTCCAAAATTATTAATTGTATTCTATTTTCCGGCGCATTTGAGCTTGCACTTCGAGGACATGATGAACGCGATGATTCATTAAATATTGGGAGACTTAAAAGGATTGTAATTTAATACTTTCAGTATGATACTGGGGGGGGGGGGGGTAGTTATCAACGTGTCTACTTTTCTTGCCTTTGCCGGCCCAATACGCCCGCCTAAGCTCGCCTCACATAGCCGCCGCGGACCTGCAAAAATTCGCCTAAGTTATCAAAAAAGCTGTCAAAAAGCCGTGCACCAAGTACAGGGCGATGAGCAGCGGACTGTGATAGTTATTACTCATCCGATCTCGCTGCTCTTTGGCTTTTTCACAGCTTTATTGCTAGCCTGTCACTAAGCACCCACACTAACTACACTGTTCTACCCCCTAAACCGGAGCCCCCCGCAACTCAATAAAGTTAGTAACCCCTAAACCGCCACTCCTAGACCCCGCCGCAACTCTTATAAATGTATTAACCCCTAAACCGCCGCTCCCAGACACCGCTGCCACCTACATTATACCTAGTAACCCCTATCCTGCCCCCCTATACCGCCGCCCTCTATAATAAAGTTATTAACCCCTATCCTGCTGATCCCGCACCTCGCCAGTCGCCGCAACTAAATAAATAGTTTAACCCCTAAAGTCTAACACTAACCCTAACACTCCCCTAACTTAAATATTAATTAAATACATCTAAATAATATTTCTATTATGAACTAAATTAATCTTATTTAAAACTAAATACTTACCTTTAAAATAAACCCTAATATAGCTGCAATATAAATAATATTATATATTTATATATATAATTATATTGTAGCTATCTTAGTATTTATTTTTATTTTACAGGCATCTTTCAATTTATTTTAACTAGGTACAATAGCTATTAAATCGTTATTAACTATTTAATAGCTTACCTAGCTAAAATAAAGAGAAATTAACCTGTAAAATAAAAACTAACCTAAGTTACAATTACACCTAACACTACACTATACTTAAATAAATTATTCCTATTTAAAACTAAATACTTACCTGTAAAATAAACCCTAAGATAGCTACAATATAATTAATAATTACATTGTAGCTATCTTAGGATTTATATTTATTTTACAGGTAACTTTGTATTTATTTTAGCTAGTTAGAATAATTATTAAATAGTTATTAACTATTTAATAACTACCTAGCTAAAAGAAATACAAAATTACCTGTAAAATAAATCCTAACCTAAGTTACAATTAAACCTAACACTACACTATCATTACATTAATGAAATAAATTACCTACAAATAACTACAATTAAATACAATTACATAAACTAACTAAAGTACAAAAAATAAAAAAAGCTAAGTTAAAAAAATAAAAAAAATAAGTTACAAACATTTTAAAAATATTACAACAATTTTAAGCTACTTACACCTAATCTAAACCCCCTAATAAAATAACAAACCCCCCCAAAATAAAAAAATGCCCTACCCTATTCTAAATTTAAAAAGTTCAAAGCTCTTTTACCTTACCAGCCCTTAAAAGGGCCATTTGTGGGGCATGCCCCAAATAATTCAGCTCTTTTGCCTGTAAAAGAAAAATACAACCCCCCCCAACATTAAAACCCACCACCCACATACCCCTAATCTAACCCAACCCCCCTTAAAATAACCTAACACTAATCCCCTGAAGATCATCCTACCTTGAGTCGTCTTCACTCAGCCGAGCAGCGATGGAACTGAAGAGGAGACCCGGAGCGGCAGAAGTTATCCTCCAAGCGGCGCTGAAGAAATCTTCCATCCGATGAAGTGATCCTCCAAGCGGCGTTGACAAAGTCTTCCATCTGGGCGATGTCATCTTCCAAGAGGCGCTGAAGAAGTCTTCTATCCGGGCGATGTCATCTTCCAAGCGGGGTCTTCAATCTTCATCCCGCCTACTCGGAACATCCTTCTTTCCCGACGGACTACCGACGAATGAAGGCTCCTTTAAGGGACGTCATCCAAGATGGCGTCCCTTCAATTCCGATTGGCTGATAGGATTCTATCAGCCAATCGGAATTAAGGTAGGAAAAATCTGATTGGCTGATTGAATCAGCCAATCAGATTCAAGTTCAATCCGATTGGCTGATCCAATCAGCCAATCAGATTGAGCTTGCATTCTATTGGCTGTTCCGATCAGCCAATAGAATGCAAGCTCAATCTGATTGGCTGATTGGATAGTTGCGGTGGGCTCCGGGAGCGGCGGTTTAGGGGTTAACATGTATAGAGTAGCTTGCGGTGAGCTCTGGGAGCGGCGGTTTAGGGGGTAATAACTTTATATAGTTGTGGCGGTGTAGGGGGGACAGATTAGGGGTGTTTAGACTCGGGGTACATGTTAGGGTGTTAGGTGCAGACATCTCCCATAGGAATCAATGGGATGTCTGTCAGCAGCGAACTTGTACTTTCGCTATGGTCAGACTCCCATTGATTCCTATGGGATTCGCCGCCTCCAGGGTGGCGGTTTGAAAACCAGGTACGCTGGGCCGTCAAAGTGCCGAGCGTACCTGCTAGTTTTTTGATAACTAGCAAAAGTAGTCAGATTGTGCCGCACAACATTGTGCTGAACATCTGGAGTGACGTAAGAATCGATCTGTGTCGGACTGAGTCCGGCGGATCGAAGTTTACGTCACAAAATTCTACTTTTGCCGGTCTCTAGCCTTTGATAACTAAGGCGAATCAGCCTCGCCACAAATACGCTGCGGAATTCCAGCGTATTTGAGGTTGACGGCTTGATAACTAGGCCCCTAATAATCAGCTATACTATTAACTATTTGAATTCAATAGATTAATAATTTCATATTCTGATATTACATTGCATTTAATTAGAATTCTGTAGTGATTAATTTATTATAACGATATTTATATTTGCTTATTATCCCACTTTAATATAAATATATTCCATATTTGAAGTCATTCCTTAAAGGGACCTTAAACACTTGTCATTAGGGTTTTGTGTTTTTTTTTATTCATAATGTTTTTTCAGTTTTTAAAATGCAAATACCTTTTATTTTTTTATTATAGGTGTTCCATTACTATTTTTTTTACTTTCTGACCGCTCAGTGCAGACATGGGTGAAAGTGATGCTGACAAAAATGTAAGTCTGCTTATTGCTGTGAGCGTGCACACATATAGACATCGCGCTCACAGCATAACTAAAAAACTACTGCTGCTATAAAGTTTGCAGCTATAATCTTTATTGCTAAAGCATATATTTTGAACTGGCCTCATCTATTGTTTGTTATATAGCTGTAAGCTAAACATTCATTATCAATTATTAAAAAATATAATATTTACTCTAGACTGTAAAAATCATCAATGTAGTGCAAGGGAAAGAGGGATGGGTAGGGATCCCCCAACACACTGTTACAGCTCAGCGAGGCGACTGCTTTCTCATAAATATATTATGTTATTTTTATCACTAAGCTGTGTCACCATTCTACCCCTCTCTCTAAGCTCCCGGAGTCCCGCTCAAGCCATACATTTTTTTCTTTACTTTCAGAGTTCGTTTAGATCGGACCCTTTGAAAATCTTATCCTTAGTTTTTGATTTACGGCTTTGACCAGCAGCTCAGATGAGAACAGATAGCGTGAGCTGCTGGCTTGAGCGGGACTCCGGGAGCTTAGAGAGAGGGGTAGAATGGTGACACAGCTTAGTGATAAAGATAACATAATATATTTATGAGACAGCAGTCGCCTCGCTGAGCTGTAACAGTGTGTTGGGGGATCCCTACCCATCCCTCTTTCCCTTGCACTACATTGATGATTTTTACAGTCTAGAGTAAATATTATATTTTTTTAATAATTGATAATGAATGTTTAGCTTACAGCTATATAACAAACAATAGCTGAGGCCAGTTCAAAAGATATGCTTTAGCAATAAAGATTATAGCTGCAAACTATATAGTTGCAGTAGTTTTTTAGTTATGCTGTGAGCGCGATGTCTATATGCGTGCACGCTCACAGCAATAAGCAGACTTACAGTTTTGTCAGCATCACTTTCACCCATGTCTGCACAGAGCGGTCAGAAAAAAAAAAAAACACCTATAATAAAAAAATAAAAGGTATTTGCATTTTAAAAACTGTAAAAACATTATGAATAAAAAAAAAACACAAAACCTTGGCTAACAATAATCACTGACAAGCCGGTCCTCTCACACAGCTGTCATTCAGTGAAACTGAAAACGGCTGCAATTGACTCCACTAAATCTATGAAGCTCGTTCACAAAGTTAATGAGAACGAGCTTCATAGAAGCGGCTAAGACGTTGCTTTCTTTGTATGCGCATGCGCGGAAGTAAAGAAGGGAGTGCACATCGAGTCGGCATATTATCCCATACAACGTGCGTTACAACATGGCGGCTACCACCGCATTCAGTAGGCGGTGGTTTAGTGGTAAAATTCAAAATAAAAGATAATTGAGCAGAAGCAAGATAAAAATATGGAGAAACAAATAATGTTTAAAACTAAAACAAAATGTTTAAAAAAAATAATAATTAAATGAAAACAGAAGGTGTTTAGGGTCCCTTTAATAAAGTATAGGAGTATATTAAACTATATGAAAATTAGGCACAAGTCATTTCATATGAAATATTGTCTTCTATATGCTTGCATCTGAGCTAGAAAACCTTTCCAGACGTATATGTGGATTCAGACCTTCAAAAGTATTCTTTGTCCCATCATTTGTATATCATACAAGTGATAATTACTTACTTTCCTGAAGATTCTGAGCATATCGGAACTAAAGTACAGAATTGTTTCTCTGTCACCCCAGAGGTAACATGGTTATCTTGTTTGTAGAGATTATGGGGGGTAGTTATCAACTTGTCAACTTTCCTGCCTTAGCCGGCCCAATACGCCCGCCTAAGCTCGCCTCACATCGCCGCTGCGGACCTGAAAAAAATCGCCTAAGTTATCAAATAAAGCTGTCAAAAAGCCGCGGGGCGATGAGCAGCGGACTGTGAGAGTTATCACTCATCCGATCTCTCTGCTCTTCGGCTTTTTCCCAGCTTTATTGCTAGCCTGTCACTAAGCACTCACACTAAACTGCACTGTTCTACCCCCTATACCGGCGCCCCCCACAACTAAATAAAGTTACTAACCCCTAAACCGCCGCTCCTAGACCCTGCCGCAACTCTGATAAATGTATTAACCCCTAAACCGCCGCTCCTAGACCCTGCCGCAACTCTGATAAATGTATTAACCCCTAAACCGCCGCTCCTAGACCCTGCCGCAACTCTGATAAATGTATTAACCCCTAAACCGCCGCTCCCGGACACCGCTGCCACCTACATAATACCTATTAACCCCTATACTGCCCCCCCTACACCGTCGCCACCTATAATAAATTTATTAACCCCTATCCTGCCCCCCCTACACCGTCGCCACCTATAATAAATTTATTAACCCCTATCCTGCCCCCCTACACCGTCGCCACCTATAATAAATTTATTAACCCCTATCCTGCCCCCCCACTACACCGCCGCCACTGTAATAAAATTATTAACCCCTAAACCTAAGTCTAACACTAACTCCCCCCTAACTTAAATATTAATTAAATAAATCTAAATAATATTTCTATTATGAACTAAGTTAATCCTATTTAAAACTAAATACTTACCTTTAAAATAAACCCTAATATAGCTACAATATAAATAATAATTATATTGTAGCTATCTTAGGATTTATTTTTATTTTACAGGTAACTTTCAATTTATTTTAACTAGGTACAATAGCTATTAAATAGTTATTAACTATTTAATAGCTTACCTAGCTAAAATAAAGAGAAATGTACCTGTAAACTAAAAACTAACCTAAGTTACAATTACACCTAACACTACACTATACTTTAATAAATTATTCCTATTTAAAACTAAATACTTACCTGTAAAATAAACCCTAAGATAGCTATAATGCAATTAATAATTACATTATAGCTATTTTAGGATTTATATTTATTTTACAGGTAACTTTGTATTTATTTTAGCTAGTTAGAATAGTTATTAAATAGTTATTAACTATTTAATAACTACCTAGCTAAAAGAAATACAAAATTACCTGTAAAATAAATCCTAAACTAAGTTACAATTAAACCTAACACTACACTATCATTAAATTAATTAAATAAATTACCTACAAATAACTACAATTAAATACAATTACATAAACTAACTAAAGTACAAAAAATAAAAAAGCTAAGTTACAAAAAATAAAAAAAATAGGTTACAAACATTTTAAAAATATTACAATTTTAAGCTACTTACACCTAATCTAAGCTCCCTAATAAAATAACAAACCCCCCCAAAATAAAAAAATGCCCTACCCTATTGTAAATTAAAAAAGTTCAAAGCTCTTTTACCTTACCAGCCCTTAAAAAGGCCTTTTGTGGGGGCATGCCCCAAAGAGTTCAGCTCTTTTGCCTGTAAAAGAAAAATACAACCCCCCCCCAACATTAAAACCCACCACCCACATACCCCTAATCTAACCCAACCCCCCCTTAAAAAAAACTAACACTAATCCCCTGAAGATCATCCTACCTTTAGTCGTCTTCACTCAGCCGAGCCACCGATGGAACTGAAGAGGAAAGCGGCAGAAGTGATCCTACAAGCGGCGCTGAAGAAATCTTCCATCCGGGCGATGTCATCTTCCAAGCGGCGCTGAAGAAGCCTTCTATCCGGGGGATGTATTTTTCTTTTACAGGCAAAAGAGCTGAACTCTTTGGGGCATGCCCCCACAAAAGGCCCTTTTAAGGGCTGGTAAGGTAAAAGAGCTTTGAACTTTTTTAATTTAGAATAGGGTAGGGCATTTTTTTTATTTTGGGGGGTTTGTTATTTTATTAGGGGGCTTAGATTAGGTGTAAGTAGCTTAAAATTGTTGTAATATTTTTAAAATGTTTGTAACCTATTTGTTTTATTTTTTGTAACTTAGCTTTTTTATTTTTTGTACTTTAGTTAGTTTATGTAATTGTATTTAATTGTAGTTATTTGTAGGTAATTTATTTAATTAATTTAATGATAGTGTAGTGTTAGGCTTAATTGTAACTTAGGTTAGGATTTATTTTACAGGTAATTTTGTATTTCTTTTAGCTAGGTAGTTATTAAATAGTTAATAACTATTTAATAACTATTCTAACTAGCTAAAATAAATACAAAGTTACCTGTAAAATAAATATAAATCCTAAAATAGCTATAATGTAATTATTAATTACATTGTAGCTATCTTAGGGTTTATTTTACAGGTAAGTATTTAGTTTTAAATAGGAATAATTTATTAAAGTATAGTGTAGTGTTAGGTGTAATTGTAACTTAGGTTAGTTTTTAGTTTACAGGTACATTTCTCTTTATTTTAGCTAGGTAAGCTATTAAATAGTTAATAACTATTTAATAGCTATTGTACCTAGTTAAAATAAATTGAAAGTTACCTGTAAAATAAAAATAAATCCTAAGATAGCTACAATATAATTATTATTTATATTGTAGCTATATTAGGGTTTATTTTAAAGGTAAGTATTTAGTTTTAAATAGGATTAACTTAGTTCATAATAGAAATATTATTTAGATTTATTTAATTAATATTTAAGTTAGGGTTAGTGTTAGACTTAGGTTTAAGGGTTAATAATTTTATTACAGTGGCAGCGGTGTAGTGGGGGGCAGGATAGGGGTTAATAAATTTATTATAGGTGGCGACGGTGTAGGGGGGGCAGATTAGGGGTTAATAAATTTAATATAGGTTGCGGTAGGGTCAGGGAGCGGAGGTTTAGGGGTTAATACATATATTATAGTTGCGGTGGGCTCCGGGAGCGGCGGTTTAGGGGTTAATACATTTATTATAGTTGCGGTGGGCTCCGGGAGCGGCGGTTTAGGGGTTAATATGTATAGAGTAGCTTGCGGTGGGCTCCGGGAGCGGCGGTTTAGGGGGTAATAACTTTATTTAGTTGCGGCGGTGTAGGGGGGACAGATTAGTGGTGTTTAGACTCGGGGTACATGTTAGGGTGTTAGGTGTAGACAGCTCCCACAGGAATCAATGGGATGTCTGTGAGCAACGAACTTGTACTTTCGCTATGGTCAGACTCCCATTGATTCCTATGGGATCCGCCGCCTCCAGGGTGGCGGTTTGAAAACCAGGTACGCTGGGCCGTAAAAGTGCCGAGCGTACCTGCTAGTTTTTTGATAACTAGCAAAAGTAGTCAGATTGTGCCGCACTTGTGTGCGGAACATCTGGAGTGACGTAAGAATCGATCTGTGTCGGACTGAGTCCGGCGGATCGAAGTTTACGTCACAAAATTCTACTTTTGCCGGGATCTAGCCTTTGATAACTAAGGCGAATCAGCCTCGCCACAAATACGCTGCGGAATTCCAGCATATTTGAGGTTGACGGCTTGATAACTACCCCCCCTAATCTCATTAAGCGATGAAGTAAAGAATTTTTTGAAGCTTAAACTTTAACAAATGTTCCCTTTGTATATTTTTTAGATATCCTGCATGTGAGCTGTATTGGAGCATAGTATATATATATATACTTGATATTACATTTAATAAAATATATATTTCATATCTGAGTACATTACTTTAATACAGTTTGAGTGCATGAAATCATATACAGTTGTATGCAAAAGTTTAGGCACCCCTGACAATTTCCATGATTTTCAGTTATAAATAATTGGCTGTTTGGATCAGTAATTTCATTTTGATCTATCAAATAAATTAAGGACACAGTAAAATTGCAGTAGTGAAATGAGGTTTATTGGATTAACAGAAAATGTGCAATCTGCATCAAAACAAAATTAGACAGGTGCATACATTTGGGCACCCTTGTCATTTTGTTGATTTGAATACCTGTAACTACCTAGCACTGATTAATTGGAACACAAAATTGGTTTGGTGAGCCCATTAAGCCTTCAACTTCATAGACAGGTGTATCCAATCATGAGAAAAGGTGGCCAATTGCAAGTTGTTCTCTATGACTCTCCTCTGAAGAGTGGCAACATGGGGGCCTCAAAACAACTCTCAAATGACCTGTAAACAAAGATTGTTCAACATCATGATTTAGAGGAAGGCTACAAAAAGCTATTGCATAGATTTAAGCTGTCAGTGTCCACTGTGAGGAACATAGTGAGCATGGTGAGGATATGGAAGACCACAGGCACAGTTCTTGTTAAATCCAGAAGTGGCAGCCCTAGTAAAATATCGGAAAGGCAAAGGATGGTGAGAACGGTCAAAAACAGCCCACAGACCACCCCCAAAGACCTACAACATCATCTTGATGCAGATGGTGTCACTGTGCAGCATTAAACAATTCAGCGCACTTTGCACAGCTGTATGGGAGAGTGATGTGGAACAAGCCTTTTCCGCACACATGTCACAAACAGAGTCGCTTGAGGTATGCAAACGCACATTTGGACAAGCCAGCTTCCTTTTGGAAGAAGGTACTGGGGACTCATGAAACAAAGATTGAGTTATTTGGTCATAACAAGGGGTGTTATGCATGGCAGCAAAAGAACACAGCGTTCCAAGACAAACACTTGCTACCCGCACAGTAAAATTTGGTGGATGTTCCATCATACAGTGTGGGGTTGTGTGGCAAGTGCCGGTACTGGGGATCTTGTTGAGGGTCGCATGGATTCCACTCAATATCAGCAGATACTTGAGAATAATGTTGAGGAATCAGTCACAAAGTTTGATGTTATGCCGGGGATGGATATTTCAACAAGACAATGACCAAAAATACTGCTGGTTCAAATGGGTGGGGCCATTTGAGGGGCGTGACTTTCTCAAAGGGCATGGCTTTTTTAAGGGGTGTGTTTTTTCCAAAGGGGCGTGGCTTTCGCAAAAGGGGCGGGGTCTTGTGCACCACCATCCTAAAAATTCACCACCCGCCAAGGTTCCCTCTTCATCTGTGCAAGGGTTACACAGATTGCATCCCAATATAAGCAGTGGATCGTAATGCTGTCTGCATTGCTATTCACTGCTTGTATACTGAACTTTGTTGTTGAGCTAGCAAGACCAATAATACCTCATAGACTATAAGGAGCATTAAAAATGAATGATAATTGCTATCTATAGCTTAAGTAAATATGTATTGTTTAGTCTTGGAGGACATTTGTAATAATTTTTAACTTTTTGTAATAACTATTGGATAGTGTTGCTCATTTGGCTCTAACGGGTGATTCACTGTGCACTCTCAATCAGGGAATCTCAAGTCCATGAAGCTTTGAGATACGCTGTGTAATAGCAGCCAGCTATGACTATTGTGCATGTGTAGGACACAAGGGAATGCGCATAGTCAAACTCTATGAAGACAGACATTCCCTCTTTTGTTGGCTGCAGAGACAATGAAGGAGAGATTAGAAAAAATGCTCCAGCTTCATGGGTGGCCAGGGAAGCCGTGATTTAGTAAGTTAAGAATACAAATTAAACGCTTTCACTTCACTTCTACTCTGCAATGTTAGATTTATTATTTTAAAGGAATACTTTTGTTTTTTTCACAGAAGTGTGTGACATTTACTTTTCCTTTAAGGATTCTGTGTAGAATGCTACAGAAAACTGTACTGTTTATATCAATGGGATAAGCAAGGTGTCTGTGACTGGCTCTTGCAGTGTCCGCCACACAGTTTGCGGTGGGGAGGGAGAGGTAGGACAGATGAATGCTGGTCCTGACTCTTCTCCTTGACGCACACGGCACCACATTTCACAGGATTGGGGCCGTGCGCCCACGTGATGCCACTCAGTAGCAAAAAAGTGAGTGAAAGAGAGGGAAGAAGCAAGCTGCCTGCAGTGCATCCTGTGTCAACCACCCAGTCATGAACCACCCTTATTCCTTGATCTGTGTGGCAGTGTTGGTGTTGGTGCCTGTGTGTAGAAGACCGCTGTCTACTCTGAAAAACCTTACCTAACCAAGTAAATAACCAACCATGATGATCATTCGATTAACATCAAGGTATGTGGGTTGGGTCAGGAGTTGCAGAGCCCCCCAGCAGCCTCTTTAAACTGGCGGCTACTAGCTCTGTCTCCAATCATTCTCAAACAGTATCTTCTGTCTCAGCAGCAGGAGCCTCCAGGATTCTATTAAAACAGGGGTCCCAGACTCCCCCCAATCCTGTGTCCCAGCAGCAGGAGCCTGTCTGAGAAGGATTGGAGTCAGAGCAGCCAATTTAAAGAGCCTGCTGTTCTGTTTGCACTGGGACCCCCAGTGAATATGTTAGCAGCCAGGGGGTCTGCATGCTGAGACCACCGAGGGGAGGGTGAAGGGTTAAAACAGGCTCTCTGCAGGGAATAGATCTAGGAGAGCTGGTAACAATTCTGCAGTCCTGCTTGTACTCAGGTGGAATTCAATCCTGCTTCACCACAGAAACATATTTTATTATTGGGTGCTGATGAGAGTACATGAAAAGTGCTTCCCATGCTGTATGAAACATTGCTATGCTGCAGGGGGGATATCCAGCGAGGGAGGGATTATAAATAAACTGCCCTGACTAGTTAATTGGTGTCTGTAATGCCGCTCTCCTGACTAA
Organism: Bombina bombina; assembly: GCF_027579735.1. NCBI lineage: Eukaryota > Metazoa > Chordata > Amphibia > Anura > Bombinatoridae > Bombina > Bombina bombina. The sequence goes on along the minus strand of NC_069501.1, from coordinate 1,060,590,260 downwards.
CACACTGGTAAAAGTGAGTGTTTTTTATTTTTCGAATTTGAAATGTACCTTGGTGTCCTTCACTAAGGTCTTTACTTTGGATAATGTCCGCCACAGCCCTGGTCTGTGCCTATCCCTGTTTCAGATGCCATACTATTAATACACGTTACTTAGTTCCCAGAGGTATGGAGAATGATACTAGCAGACTGCTGTAGCATGTCAAATACTTTATGCCAGATTTTTTCTTTACATTAAAATTACTGTTAAAGGGACACTGAACACATAGTATTTGCAAGACATTTATGTTATCTTGCGATAGACTTACATATTGGCCAAGTCTAAACATTTTCAATTGATTTTTAATAGACATAGAATAAATAAAATAAAACTGCTTGTCACACAGTCACAGATTTGTATTTATTTATAAGACCACTGCTTCCCTAGTTTAGCAGATAAAAGGCTTTATGCTAATATAATATTTTAAAATGATTAATCAGTCCATTTCTAAACTGCTTGTCACTCTCAATAACAAAATAATTTAATTGACTTGGGGACATCAAAGGGACAGTTGCATGCAATTGTAAACAACTTTACAATTTACATCCATTAACAAAATGTTCACAGTCTCTTTATATGTACACTTTTTATGTCACTAGCTTCTACTGAGCATGTGTAAAAACTGACATATAGTATATGCACCCTTTTGTGATTGGCTGAGGGCTGTCATATGATAGAAGGGGAGTTGAAATAGACATAACTTTAAAACTTGTCAGAAATAAAGCTTAATAGTTGGAGTTTAGACTCAGTACTATTACATTGTGTTGTCGTGCATTTGTTGGTTATTATGCAAATTAAAAAATTTTTGGGGGTGGGGGGCCCTTCTTGGATTCTTGCACCGGGCCCTGTGGTTTCTAGTTACGTATCTGCCCCCAGAGTGAGTACCCTGCCTCCCCCTCTCTCTTTCCTCTTTCCATATGCGGGCAGACTCTCTGTGGGACTTAATCTTGCTAGATCCCTGGATCTCCCAAACGATTCAGGGATTCAAACTAGACTTCATATGTCCTCCTTTCCAGGACTCTCCTCCAAAACTTTCCAGGACTCTATCTAAATAAAAAAAGAAATTATCAAATATTTAAACTAATTACACCTAATCTAAGAGCCCTATGAAAATAAAAAAGCCCCTCCCCAAAATAAAAAAAACCCTAACCTACAATAAACTACAAATAGCCCTTAAAAGGGCCTTTTACGGGGCATTGCCCCAAAGAAATCAGCTCTTTTACCTGTAAAAAAAATACAAATACCACCCCAACAGTAAAACCCACCACCCACACAACCAACCCCCAAATAAAACCCTAACTAAAAAAACCTAAGCTCCCCATTGCCCTGAAAAGGGCATTTGGATGGGCATTGCCCTTCAAAGGGCATTTAGCTCTATTGCTGCCCAACCCTAATCTAAAACCCACCCAATAAACCCTTAAAAAACCTAACACTATCCCCTGAAGATCCACTTACAGTTTTGAAGATCCGACATCCATCCTCAAAGAAGCCGGGAGAAGTCATCATCGAAGCCGGCAGAAGTCTTCATCCAAGCCCACAGAAGTCTTCACCCAGATGGCATCTTCTATCTTCATCCATCCGGCGCGGAGCGGATCCATCTTCAAGACATCCGACGCGGAGCATCCTCTTCGTTCAACGTCTTCTTGAACAATGAATGTTCCTTTAAATTACGTCATCCAAGATGGCGTCCCTTAGATTCCAATTGACTGATAGAATTCTATCGGAATTAAGGTTGAAAAAATCCAATTGGCTGTTGCAATCAGCCAATAGGATTGAGCTTTCATCCTATTGGCTGATCCAGTCAGCCAATAGGATTGAGCCCGCATTCTATTGGCTATTCCAATCAGCCAATAGAATGCAATCTCAATCCTATTGGCTGATTGGATCAGCCAATAGGATGAAAGCTCAATCCTATTGACTGATTGCAACAGCCAATAGGATTTTTTCAACATTAATTCCGATTGGCTGAAAGAATTCTATCAGCCAATCGGAATCTAAGGAACGCCATCTTAGATGACGTCATTTAAAGGAACCTTCATTCGGAAGAAGACGTCGTAAGAAGAGGATGCTCCGCGCCGGATGGATGAAGATAGAAGATGCCGTCTGGGTGAAGACTTCAGTGGGCTTGGATGAAAACTTCGGCCGCTTGGATGAAAATTTCTGCCAGCTTTGATGAGGACTTCTGCCGCTTCGTTGAGGATGGATGTCGGATCTTCAAAACTGTAAGTGGATCTTCAGGGGTTAGTGTTAGGTTTTTTTAAGGGTTTATTGGGTGGGTTTCAGTTTTAGATTAGGGTTTGGGCAGCAATAGAGCTAAATGCCCTTTTCAGGGCAATAGGGAGCTTAGGTTTTTTTAGTTAGGTTTTTATTTGGGTGGTTGGTTGTGTGGGTGGTGGGTTTTACTGTTGGGGGGGTATTTGTATTTTTTTTTACAGGTAAAAGACCTGATTTCTTTGGGGCAATGCCCCACAAAAGGCCCTTTTTCTATTTGTAGTTTATTGTAGGGTTTTTTTTATTTTGGGGGAGCTTTTTTATTTTCATAAGGCTCTTAGATTAGGTGTAATTAGTTTAAATATTTGATAATTTCTTTTTTATTTTGTGTAACTTAGTGTTTATTTTTTTGTAACTTAGTGTTTGTTATTTTTTGTAACTTAGTTGTTAGTTTTTTGTAACTTTGTAATTTTTTATTGTAGATTTAAATTATTTGAGTAGGGTTAGGTGTTTAAATATATAATATAGTTAATTTAATTTGTAGTTTAATGTAATTTTAGTATAACAGTTAGGATAGATTAATTGTTAGTTTAATATAGTTTAATGTAATTTTAGTATAACAGTTAGGGTAGGTTAATTAATAGTTTAATATAGTTTAATTTAAATCTAAAGGTAAGTTTATATTTATTATAAGATAGGGATGAGTTAATATTTAATATAAAGTTAGCGGGTTGTTAGGTTTAGGGGTTAATAGTTTAATTTAGTTTATGGTGATGTGGGGGGCTGGCGGTTTAGGGGTTAATAAGTTTAGTAAGTGCTTGTGATGTGGGAGGCCAGTGGTTTAGGGTTTAATACATTTATTTAGTCGCGGTGGGCTGCGGGAGTGGCGGGATAGGGGTTAATAACTTTATGTAGTTGGCGGCAGTGTCGGGGCAGCAGATTAGGGGTTAATAAGTATAATGTAGGTGGCGGCTGTGTAGGGGGTGGCAGATTAGGGGTGTTTAGACTCGGGGTATATGTTAGGGTGTTAGGTGTAAACATAACTTTTTTTCTAGCATAGAAATCAATTTGATATCTGGCAGCATTGAAGATAAGCTTTCGCTGCTTTCAGACTCCCATTGATTCCTATTGCATCTGCTGCCTCCAGGGCAGCGGATTGAAAACCAGGTACGCTGGGCCGGAATAGTGGCGAGCGTACCTGGTAGGTATTTGTTAACTAGCAAAAGTAGTCAGATAGTGCCGAATTTGCATTTGGAACATCTGTAATGACGTAAGCATCGATCTGTGTTGGACTGAGACCGACGGATCGTATGTTACATCACAAATTTCAACTTTTGCCAGTCTGTAGGCTTTGATAACTAAGAGAAATCAAGCTCTCCACAATTATGCTGTGGAATTCCAGCGTATTTGCGGTTGACGGCTTCTATACCTCCTTCAAGGTTTAGATTTCGGCATAACTTTCGAAAAGTCATCCCTGTCACCCGCGCAACAAGTGGAATTTCTAAGCTTTTGCATAGACCTCACTTCGGCCTCTTCCTCCTTCCCCAGTATAAAATAAACAGAATCAAATTGGAGATTCAAGGAGCCCTTTCTGCCCCCATGGTTTCCATTCAACAACTGTCCAGGATCATTGGTCTCTTGTCCTCTTCTATTCAAGCGATTTTTCCCACTCCTCTACTACCGGGCTATGCAATGCCTGAAGATTCAGTCTTTCCGGGAATCCAGGTCTTACCACCAGAGAATTTTCCTGACAGACGAAGTGAGAGCGAAAATGTCCTGGTGGTTGCTCCATATGGAATCATGGAATGGCAAAGCTATATTTGGCTCCAGTCTGGATTTTGTTCTATCCTTGGATGCCAGTCTCCTGGGATGGGTGGCTCCTTCGGGGATCTGTCTTCTGGAGGTTCTTGGACCTAACGAGAAAGCTCTCTCCACATCAACTGTCTAGAGCTGCTAGCAGGATTCTTTGTGATCCAATGTTTTTCAAAACATCTTACAGTCTGTTGCATCCTACTTCGGATGGACAACATCTCAGCAGTTCAGTACATCAAACGCCTGGGCAGCACCAAGTCCAAAGCACTGCCCAATTTGGCCTCTGACCTATTTCGGTTCTACGTTTCACGCAAGATCTCTCTCCGGGCACAATGCATTCCTGGCTTCACCAACATTGTGGTGGACTGGTTTTCTTGCTTCTGGAGAGATTCCAGCAATTGGCGACTTCTTTACCCAGTTTTTCTATCTTTCCAGAAATCCTTTGGTCTCTTTTTCCTGGATCTTTTTGCCTCCCGTACCAACTATCAACTTCCCCGGTACTTCAGCTGGCTTCCAGATCCAAGGAGCGAGGCCACTAATGCCTTCTTTCAACCCTGGCCTCCCACGGGAGCTAACACCTTTCCCCCTTTTGCTTTCATTCTGAGAACCCTTTGACTGGTCCGGAAAACCAGATGTTGCCTGACTTTTGTCACCCCCTTTTGGCCAATGCAACCCTGGTTTCCTCTCCTCTTGGAGATGACCGTTGCCTCTCCTCTCCTTCTTCCCCAGAACCCGGGGAGCATCTGCCTCTCTTAGTGTGGCAAATTTAAGGGGATCCTGGGCCTCCGAGGGCATTTCTAGAGATGTTCAGTTACTCCTTAGAGAGTCTTGGGCTCCAGGTTCTCGAAAATGTTATTCTTCAACCTGGTCATTATGGGTTCGTTGGTGTGATAGCAGGCAAGCTGATCCCTTTTCAGCTTCTCCTAATTTAATTGTGAATTTCTTGACTGAACTTTTCTGTCAAGGGAAAGCTTATCGTTGTTCGCTCAGCCATCTCTGCAGGACACCTTCCTATTGATGGTAATCCAGTGGGCAAACACCCGTTGGTGTGTCGCATTCTGAAAGCCATTCGTTTGATATGTCCTCCTTTGCCTCAATATTCACAGCTCTGGGACGTTTCTTCGGTCCTCAATTTTCTTTCGGTCTTGCCTATTAATGAGGCTCTCTCTCTGAAACAACTGTCTGCCAAATTGGACATGCTTTTATGACTAGTTTCCTTTTGGAGAATCTTGGATATTCGAGCTTTAGACATAGAAGGTCTCTCCTTTTCTCCGGAGGATGTTTCTTTTGTAGTCTCTTGGCATACCAAGAGCGCCTCTTCATCCATATTGTATCCATATTTTCCGGAGGACCCTAATCTCTTTGGCTGGTAGTCAATTTCAAGATATTCTGAAGGCCACAGACTGGTCCTCGGCTTCTACTTCTTCTCATTTTTATTTTAAACCTATCCCTCATGCAACTAACGTTCTTCTGTGTATTAAAAATGCAAAATATGAAGCCTCCTGTCTTGCTATAAAATTCGGATTATTATAGCCTTGGTGTATAAATAATCTACATTTTATTAAAGACAGGAGGCAAATATTTTCCCTTCCCTTGTTTTTCACTTCCCCCCCCCCAAAAAAAAGGGTTTTATTTATGTATGTTTCTAAGAATGAAATAGGGAACAGTGGTTATTTGTATTCTCTCTTTATTTTACAGTGTTATCATCTTAATGGTTCTTTTCCATGGCTACCTCCTTTGGCTGTAATTTGTGGTTGGTCGTTGATTGTTCCGGTTCATTAGTTTCTGTGTCTTCATCTCAAAGAAAAGAGGAAGTTCCTGTGATCTGTTAGGAATCTTATACATTGTCTGTGTGTTGATTGGTGCTGCACTGTTGCAACTTTTATGCAAATTTTCTGTTCAGTTTTCTTTGCTGCTGTTTAGAATTCAGTAAAGATTTGATGCAAAATCTTTAATAAAATCTAGATTATTTATACACCAAGAGGCCTATTTATCAAGCTCCGTATGGAGCTTGTGGCCCTGTGTTTCTGGCGAGTCTTGGATATTGCTCAATCTTTAAGCTGATGGTGCAGTGGGGTTCTTCATATAGTTCTGCACTGTACTATTAATAATAATAATAATAATAATAATAACAGTTTACTTCAGGAAAAGCTCTACATTTTGAATTGCGCTCCAGCCCAATACTTAACTAACTACTTGTAATACAAGCGCAATTGTTGCACTAATAGCGCTCCCTGCACTATCCATTAAAAATAGGGCTTGCTAAAAAAAGTTTCAGCCTCGTTAAGATGCTTTGGTTAAAATATTTTTATTTTTTTTTAAAATATTTTTATTGAGGTTTTATAGTCTAAACAAACAATTGGAAATAATCAGTACATAGCATAAAAAAACAAAGGTTATACATAGCAGACTGCTAACATATGTCAAATAAGTAAAGAAAATAATGAAATGACAGACTACTTTCCCTTAATATGCAGTGAATACCATGGTAACTGTACACCTACTATGAGATATAAACAACCACTTTCGGGTCACATAAAGTCACCCCAACCTAAGTGTAAAGTAGGTGGTTATGAATTGGGGGGGACACTTATGGACCCCTACTGAAAAACCTCTTTTGTAACTTTTAATTTTTAATCTGTGATTCCATATGTAAGAAAGAAAGCCTAATCATTTTTACTATTCTAGCTGGGTGGAAAAAAGTTATCTCTGTGGTAAAATGAGAGGCTGCAAATAGAAAAATAGTATAAGTTTACGGTATGGAGTAGATAAACCGTCTAGGGAGTCCTCCTATACTAAGAGGCATATAATAGGATGGTGGGGGGGGAGGTGGTCATTATGGGATGATAAGATATTAACTTATGAAGGGCATGCTAACATAAGGGGATACTCAAACCAGGAAATCCATAGGTTTTATATTAATCCAGCTGGCAATATTTATAGAGTTTACCTATAATACAGTGTATAAGAAGAGTAGGTGGTAGAAATAATAAGGCAGGACCCGCCCGCACAAGGACAGTAGTGACCAGGACTGTTAGCCACAGGGTTATATCCCCTTACTGTACTAGGTATGCCAGCTGGAATCAGTCAGCCAATATAGAATGGGCACTATAGTTTGTCTTAGAATATATTATATATGCAGCCCATATTGCCTGACTGATCCAGGCAATAAACGCCTTCTTGGAGAGGAAAGCTGCAGGCAATAGTAAAGTTTTTCTGGCTATCAATATGGCACTCTTAAATGTAGACTCCAGTATAAGTAATGTTAGAACAAAACTATAATCTTAATGTACAGTGAAGAGCTGAATTATTACTTATGTGCTATAGGAGGTATTGTGTTGCAAAGCTATATCCAAGGCTATTTTAAGGGGCCATTTACCTGATAAATATAGCCATCCCACCGCCTCGGCCGCTGGCGGCAAGAAGCCACACACAAGCAGATAACATGTGGGTACATGTGAGACATATTAAATTTAAATTCGGTTAGGATCTCAATGGGCATAAATAAATTTCTAGGCAATTCCAGTGTAAAAACTAAGCCATAGTGGCAAGATAGGATAGCCCTGTTGCTTTCTAGGAATAAATAAATAGCTATTCTACTACAGTACTAATTATCACTGGTTCTATAAGGAAGCATAGATCATGGGCGAAGTTGCAAACAATAAACCATCTTGAAAATAAAGATCCATCTCACACTATTGTCTCCAGTAAATAAGTGTAATTATGATAGGGCTGGAGCCTAAATCAATAGGATGTTGTGTATGTTTTACCAACCCATGTTTTTGATCACACATTTGTTATAATCATTGTAAAATAATTAACTAGGGTATAATGTTATAGTGTAACATCTAGTGCCCAGAACAGGCCAACCATAAAGTTAACAGTAAAACACGATAATAGAATTCTCTAAAAAAGAGATAAAAGGTTCAGCATTGTAAAGGATATTGTCTCTGTGCTCCCATGCGTGAGTGTCCAAAGGTGGGTTTCTATTAGAGTTAAGGTTTAGCAAAAAATTAGCCAAGAAATATCCCAGGGGAAATCCTCAGTGGAATTGTTAAGCTCACACATGTTCCAAATAAAATGTCCCTTGGTTCACTAAAGCCCTGTCTATAACACCGGGCAGGGTAACAACTCCATGGTGGTTAACCCACACCTTTTTTTAGGTGAACCTGTGAGATGAGGAACCTTTCTGCCAGGTATGATTGAAGCAGGCTCAGCAAGCCTTGGGATAGTGAGCATCCAGCGGCCCGCCATAGCTGCAGGGTATGTAGTCGTTCGGCGGTAGCAGAGTCTAGTAGCTGGCGGGACATGAAACCAGGAGCTTTCGCGGGAGAGCAAGGTAAGACCGCTGAAACCGTGGGGAGATCTGTAGCTTTGCATGACTCAAGCTCCGCAGCCACAGGCAAGGTTGTGAGTGAGAGCTGAGTATTTCTAAAGTTCCGCGCCCCATCTGGCAACCCAAGGACAAAACGTGCAGCTAGATTGACACAATCTTCTGCCCCCGGTGATATGCACGACTCACCAGCAGCTCGATAGAAGGTAGGCCCGAGTGCGTAACAGCTCTCAGGAGTTAGTGAGATGAAGGATTTGCGTTGGTTTATAGTCTTCCAGCTGCCAACTAGAGATGTCTGGTGCGGCTCAATATTGTAAAGTGGAGCCTCCGCCTTTGGGTTGCAGGAGTCAGTAGCTGTGCACAGCATGGTTCCTCTCGTACTGCAAATATCTCGTCCATGGCCCGTCAGAGCAGGGGTGGTATAGTTAAAGGTTGCTGTAGCTAAGACCTTGAATAGCTGAGTCTCTAGTAGCCGGTGAGAGGCCTCAATGTAGCCCAAAGCTATCAGCTCCCAATCCTCCGCTGTTGCCATTTTTAGACTGCTCCCTCCGGGCCATGCTGCAAAACCCAAGTCGAGGTTGTATTAAGTATATAGTCACCCAAGTTAAATGAGCAGAAAGCTGTATGTAGAGAGCATGTAGATGTATTCAATCATGATGCATAATTATATCTGAGATCGTGGTATAACTCCAAATTCACAATTTTGAGCCAGAGCTCTTACAGCATGCGTCCGGCCATTTAGGCAGTTGGCTCCGCCCCCCCTGGTTAAAATATTTAACCATCCACTTGTAATACCAAATTGTGGCCTAGATTGTGAGTGGAGCGCAAAATTGCACTTTTGCAAGCATGATATTTGCGCTCCACTCAGTAAATGTCTGTAAACCTTGCACTCATGAGAGCGCGCTTCCTTAGGCTCCAATGTGAGACTCATTCTCATGCCATGAGACACGGCATAGCACCTAGCACAGCACAGGGGGTAATTTGAGCATTGTTGGGCAACAAATGAAAAATATATATGTATATGAATATATACATATATATTTATGTGTTTATATGTATAAATACACATATTAACACATAAATATGTATGTAAATAAACATATACATATATATTTCAAGTGCAATCACAGTCACCATTCATCTCTATGTAAAGGCACTTTCAGTGCAGTTTTTCCCCCCCAAACACCCCACATCCCCACACATTAACCCCTTATAACTGCTTTGTGCTTTTTTTTATTAAAAAAAATGTTGTTGTTTTTTTTATTAAAAGGAACTGTCCACTTTATTTGGGGGGGAACTTTCTTTTAATAACCAGAGGTCTGACCTCTTGTTAATTGTGCTTAGCACAAAGTGCTCCCGCAAGCTCGTGGGAGCATTAACCAGCCACTTTTAATGGATGTTATTTAATGTGCGCACCTAAAGGGGAAAATTTGTTCGTTAAAATAGCGCTCCACTTGTAATCTAAACTTGTATGTTATTCTTTGCATGCAGCCACACAAATGCTATCAGTTGTGCTCCACTTGTAATCTAGCCTTTTATATTACAATATGTCCCTTTAAGGTCAAAGAAATTATAATAAACTATGATTATGCTGATAACAGAATACCATTGGCTGTTTGCTGGTATGTTTTCTTCCATGCTGAGAAAACAATTATTTGTTTGTAAATGACATTACCCAGTAACAGAGTCATCTGCATGACTTGTCTGAACTGCTAGACATACAGTAGAAAAATACTAACAACAAAGCTTTTGAGAGCAGAGTCAAGTGTGATCTCTCAGTGCATATACTGCATTAAGGGGAACTGAGTTATTTTGGAAGATAATGTACTCTTTGGTATATGGAGTGAGGAAATGTGTCTGGACATGTTATTTGATTCAGCACTTAGATTGCTGTGTATGTTTGGGATAATTTAAATACTACTAGATTATCTGGCCAAGAACTGAATTTGAGAAATTGATCCCTTACTTCTTCAAGGCCTAAAATAAAGATTTTAACCCATTGATTGCAATGGAGAGCCAACACAATGAATATTAGTGCATTAATTGTCTCTTGGTCAGCCGAAGGTTAAACCATGATTTCTAAATATGAAATGTGTTAGGACACTTTCATTTCATAATTTTTTTAATTGTACTGTACACACATCAAATGTATTTACCGCTATACAGGCAGCAGCGGAACATCTCCAATAAAATTTATTAATTTTGATTATTTAGAACAGGGATGGCAAGTTGGTGGTCCCCAGGAATAAAGCATGTGCTTTGGATGCTTCTTGGTTCGGCAAAAGGTGGCCAAAACTCAAGAGTTTTCTTGAGGGGAGAACATGTCAGGGTTTTTCTTCCCTGCTTTGTTTGCCATGTGCTGCTGGTAGCCATTTTACTAACCTCTCTTGCTGACTCTGGTGCATAGTGTGTGATGCTGCTCATTTCCTGCATGCCCTTTTATGGCCAGACTGGTGTACATCATCCGTGTGAGACATGTTGCAGTCTCAGAATTGTGATGACATGTCATCACTTATTATTTAAAGGGCCTTTGTTCAGTATGCGTTTCCCTTGCGTTGTCTCAGACCTGTTTGTAACTTCCAGTGTATTACCTGGCTGTCTGACGTACCTCCTGGTTCCTGATCCCTGGCTTGTTCCTGACTCTGCTGTTCTCCTTAATCCTGATTCCGGCTCGTCTGACTACTCGCTTTGGCTCCTTAATCGGCTCGTCTTACTATTCGCTTTGGCTCCTGACTCTGCTTGTCTGACTACCAGATCTGGTTTTGATTCCTGGCTTGTTATTTGACTTGGGGACTTTTTATTATTTTTTGCTATTAATAAAGGTGTGATTATTTTTGCACTTCTCGTCTCAGTCTGTTTCCTGGCACCCTGACATTACATCAGGGCCGTGAATCCTGATGGAGCTAATAATCCACCTTTATCTACAATCATTTCCAGGATGGATGAACAGGATCACTGCTTGGATCAATTTGCACTTGCCCTGCAAACCCTTCTGACTCGCACTGCACATTTGGACCAAAGTGTCCCGCAAGTTATGGCTGCTCCTGTTTCCGCTGCTGCACCTAGTCCTACCAGGAGCATGTCCAGTTCTGCACCTCTACCTCAGCGATATAGAGGCGATCCTAATCAGTGCAGAGGATTTTTGAACCAGGTGGGCATTTACTTTGAGATGTTACCTCAGGCGTTTCCCTCTGACGGAATTAAGGTGGGATTTCTCATCTCATTACTCTCTGACACAGCTCTTAACTGGGCTAATCCCTTGTGGGAGACTAATAAACCTGTGATTTCAAATTACCCTGAATTTGTGGCCTCCTTTCAAAGGGTATTTGATGTTCCGGCTCGCTCCTCCTCTGCTGCTAAACGACTCATGTCCATTCAGCAAGGTACAAGATCTGTTGCTCAGTATGCTATTGAGTTCCATATGCTTGCCGAGGGAGGGAGGTTGGAACAATGAAGCCCTTGTTGCCGCCTTCTTTCATGGGCTCTCTGATTCGATTAAAGAAGAAGTTGCTGCCAGAGATTTCCCAGAGGATCTCGAAGCATTGGTGTCTTTTTTTATCCTAATTGACATCAGACTCAGAGAGAGGCCCTCTTTCAAGGAGCACTTGCGGAAGCCTCCTGTTCCGTTGTCCCCTCTGTTCCCACCCATGCCTCCCTCTCCTCCCATGCCTCCTGGTCCCAAGTCACCAGGTACTGCTGAGCCCATGCAGTTGGGATTCACGCGTCTCTCCGTGGCGGAGAGGGCCTTTAGGAGGAGGGAGGGGCTCTGCCTCTATTGTGGGTTACAGGGTCACCTTTTGAAGTCTTGTCCTACACGGCCAGGAAACGCTCACACCTAAGGTCCTGTCGGGGGCAGACCATGGGTGGTTTATCCTCGTCCCCAGAACCACTAAAGGAGAAACCTTTGGTCATGGTTGTCCTTTCCTGGGTGGACTCCTCCATAGTCACCCAGGCTCTTGTTGACTCCGGTGCTGCGGGCTATTTCATTGACAGTGCTTTTGCATCAAAGCATTCCATTCCTGTTTTGTCTTGAACCGTTCCGCTTGCTATTGAGGCCATTCATGGCAGGCCCCTTCAGCCCGTACTCGTTACTCACGAAACCGCTCCGTTGCAAATTGACATACCAGCCCGAGTAACTATTTCAATACGGTGAGCACATTTCCAACCTTTGTTTTGTATTTTTGTTCTCTCTGTGCAGTATTTTTTTGTTCTTTATTTACAGATTCCAACACCACCTATCTACCCTCGGATCTCCTTATTTGGCTATACTCTGGACTTTTATTATTATTTTTTCTCAACCGGACTAAGGACACATATTTTTTCGGACTTCTATTGGACATTATTTAGGGTCAGGTTGTTTGCAGACTCCTTTTACACTCTAGAACCTATCGATAGGACTCTGTTTTTATATATGCCTTTTATTTTTCTGAGGATTTGTTTATTTACTCACAATTCTGTAAGATTGGCCAATCACTATTTAAACGACTTATAGTCGTTCCTGTATTATTAGCAATATTGTTAAAACTGTATTTCTATTTGTATTTTTAAATATAAGGCACACTCACCAGTCTATTTGCATATATTTGTATCTTGAAATGTAAGGCACAACTAGGTCAGTTTTAATTCATTAAAAACCATTTTTTACTCATAAGTTTGCTTTTCGCTTTTTTAATCTAGTTGTATTCACACTCTGATATTCAATCTCAGTCACTTGTAAGTTTGCTGTCTGCCTTCTATGCAGGTTATATCCACACTTTAACCCAGTCTCCTTTTATCTTATCTCTTAGATGATCAATCCCACTGTATTTCACTGTTAAACCGCACTGTAGCTTAGGTTATTTTCCCCCCTTTTTTTCACCGTACTTTCCCAACCTCATTTAAGTTGTGTATCACATAGGAAATACATCTAGGCTCTACTTCCTGCTCCTCTTGTACCATAGCGATATTTTTGCTATATTTATTGCAACAGTGTCTTATAAGTTACACTATAAGTCACTTATCTGTAAACCACAGCCACACCTATTGTAATATTTGTTATATTACTGTCTCGTTAGTTATATACTATTTCATATGTACCTTTGATACTTTAATCACTAAGATCCACTGGTTCTATATATATATATATATATATATATATATATATATTTATATAGTGTATAGTGTGTGATGCTGCTCATTTCCTGCACACCACTTTATGGCCAGATTGGTGTACATCATCCATGTGAGACAGGTTGCAGTCTCAGAATTGTGATGTCATCACTTATTATTTAAAGGGCCTCTGTTCAGTATGCGTTGCCCTTGCATTGTCTCAGACCTGTTTGTGACTTCCAGTGTATTATCTGGCTGTCTGACATCCCTTCTGGTTCCTGATCCCTGGCTTGTTCCTGACTCTGCTGTTCTCCTTGTTCCTGATTCCGACTCATCTGACTACTCGCTTTGGCTCCTGACTTGGCTCGTCTGACTACTCGCTTTGACTCCTGACTTGGCTCGTCTAACTACCAGCTCTGGTTTTGATTCCTGGCTTGTTATTTGACTTGTGGACTTTTTATTATTTTTTGCTATTAATAAAGGTGTGATTATTTTTGCACTTCTCGTCTCAGTCTGTTTCCTGGCACCCTGACAGAACATCACTTGGAGGGTACCCTGAAATCTTACTTCAATCTGGCCCTGCAGTACAGGACATTTTTAGGCGATTGATTATATTTGTGTGTTTAATGGCCAAAAATGTATATAATGCCCTTAAAGGGACATTCAAGTCAAAATATAGAGCACACAATTTTAAACAACTTTCCATTTCACTTCCTTTATCTAAATGTGTACAATTTTTTTATATGACACTTTCTAAAGCACCAGCTCTTACTGATCATGTGCAAGATTCACAGGATATACATTTATGCATTTTGTGATTTGCTGATGGCTTACACATGACGCATTACTAAGAAAAATGTAACTAACTTTGCCATTTCTCTGAACAAAATCTACTACTTATTTAAAATTCAAATAATTCAAAATTCAAGTGCTTTTCCATTGTCTTTTTTATTATGCATTTATTGATTATGTGATTCTACTGTGTTTAGTGGTCCTTTAAGACTTTCTAAACTATTGATCTGCAGCCCTATGTGTAAGAACGTTTGTTATCACTGATTTATGATGTAGGCATCAAATGCACAGAGCAAATTAGCATATACGGTAAATGAAGCCCTTGGCTTATTGCTTACCTAACCCTAGAAGGTGTGTAGAGCTTAAATAAGGGTGGTATCAGTATTTTCCGTGGTCTATTTTAACATTTCAGAAGCATGCCTACTGCAATTACTTTTTGTGTGAATGTTACCATTGTGGGTAGAAGATGCACAGAGCTTATACATTCCTTAGGAGTAAATTAGAAAGTTGCTTAAATTTGCATGCTCTATCTGAATCACGAAAGAAAAAAATTGGGTTCAGTGTCCCTTTAAACACACGCTGTGTTTTTTTGTGCGTGCATACTTTTCTTGACGCACACACGTCAGCTTTTGGGTCTCCTGTTTTATGTACACTATTTAGATAACAGGTAAAATGTGTTCTACCCTATCTATGCTTTTATAATTTTTGAATTGATAAATGTTCATGAGTTATTTTCAGCTTTTTTGTAATGGGGATATTACCATTTAACTGTATGCTATGTTTTTTTCTGCTCTTAATTTCTGTATAAGTTCCTTGCAATTATGGAGCCTTCTGAATCAAATGCTGAGCCAGCCAAGTCCTTGCTGGACTTCTTCCAGTCTTTTAAAAAAGAAACTCTGACAAACTTCTAATCAGATTTTGAAGTTTTCTTTTCCTTTTTTTATCCTTGACCTTTCTTGATTCTTCAAATTTCTTTATAACACTTAAATACCACACATTGGCCTCTATTTATCAAAGGTCTTGTGGACCTGATCCGACAGTGCGGATCAGGTCCGCAAGACCTCGCTAAATGCGGAGAGCAATACGCTCTCCGCATTTAACATTGCACCAGCAGCTCACAAGAGCTGCTGGTGCAACACCGCCCCCTGCAGACTCGCGGCCAATGGGTCGCCAGCAGGGGTTGTCAATCAACCCAATCATAGTCTATATGGTTGAATTGTGGCGATTCCTGTCCGCCTGCTCAGAGCAGGCGGACAGGGTTATGGAGCAGCGGTCTATGTGACCGCTGCTTCATAACTGCTGTTTCTGGCTAGCCTGAAGGCTCACCAGAAACACAGGGCATCAAGCTCCATTCGGAGCTTGATAGATAGGCCCCATTGAGTATCCAGTTTGTTTGCTGATTTCCCTTTAAGAGTGGTCTTGCTGATGCAAAAGTATGATTTTATGTCTGTCAAATTCTGTGATCTTTGGCATTTTGAATAATATGATGTGCTTGAAAGTTGGTCTCATTAGCAAGCTTCTAACAAATTAAACTCATATCACATGTGTATGTAATGCTCAAGCATGTCTTGCACAAACCTGGTGTAATAGACTTTTTTCACAGCAGTCATTTTGACATGAAATAGTAGGACAAATACAGGTGTTAGCAATGATATAAATTAGGATCAGGACTGGCTCAAGATATTGTGCTGCCTGGGTCAGAGAATGCAATGACGCCTGCCAGTAGTAACATTTCTGATTAGCATATCAACCTACTAAACCTACCTACATGCAACCAATGTCACCCCTGATCAGTTCTCTGTCTTTATGCATGATGAGGTTATGCTGCTCGGAACCTGCAACTTCCCCCACAGAGACAGAGGGCAGGAGTGGTCTGGGTCAGACAGTGACTAACTCAGTCACTAATGTTCTGACCCTTGTCAAGTGCTGCCTCGGTCCGATAGACCCACTTGGTCCCATGGTTGAGCCAGCCCTGATTAGGGTTGCATTCCATTTAGGTTTATGAGAGCCAGGTTCCTGCTATTGCTCAAGTGTAAGGGGAGGTCACACTAAATACTTGGCACTTTAGCCTATAGAAGCATTTTTTTCAGATTTGTTTTCTTTATTGTATTCCAATAAAGAAGCAGAGAAATAATTATATATGGTCATTATACCATTGCTAAAACAATAAATCTAATGGGGGCCTAAGACTTTTGCACAGTATTTATATATATATATATATATATATATATATATATATATATATATATATATATATATATATACACACAGTATATATATATATATATGTGTGTGTGTATTTACAGTATTATTTGTGTACATTGATAGGAGAACAGGGGGCCTATCTATCAAGCTCCGTATGGAGCTTGAAGCACTGTGTTTCTGGCACGCCTTCAGACCGCTGCTCCATAACCTGTCCGCCTGCTTTGAGGAGGTGGACAGACATCACCGCAATTCAACCCGATTGAATACGATCGGGTTGATTGACACCCACTTGCTAGCGGCCAATTGGCCACGAATCTGCAGGGGGTGGCGTTGCACCAGCAGTTCACAAGAGCTGCTGGTGCAATGCTGAATGCGGAGAGCGTATTGCTGTCCGCATTCGGCGATGTCTGTCAGACATGATCCGCTTTTCGAATCATGTCGGACAGACACATAATAAATAGGCCCCCAGGAGTTCGTTTGATCTTTAGTGTATGAACTTATTTAAAAAGGACACATTTTTTTCTACTCTGTATGTGTGTGAAAGACCAGAAGTCAGTTTTGTTGTATATGTATGTATGGAAAGGACAACAGTATGCAATTTTATTTGTATTTTAATATATTTGTAAAGACATTTACAAACAGGAAAGCAAAAATCTTTATGTGAAATACAGATAAAATCATATCCTTCATTCAGGTAATACTTGAACAGCAGTGCACTTATGAGTTAAAAGAGTATGAAAGAATGACTATACAGTAAGATTTTACATTAAGAAAATATCTGGAATAAGCAGAGGTTATCCGAAGAATCAGTAATTCATTTGCAAAGTACATCTCATGGGTTTTCATTAAGTTTTTTTTATTTATTTTTTATTATTTTATATAAACATATATCCAACATAATACAGTACAAATAGTAGATGTGAGCATATGAAAACAAGTTACATTGATACCTTAAGAAAAACATTATAGATTATAATGATGTGCAGTCCAACTAAGGGGCATATTTATCCAGCGTCATACGGAGCTTGATGCCCTGTGTGCCTAAAGACCGCTGCTCCATAACCTGTCTGTCTGCTCTGAGGCTGCGGACAAAAATGGCCAGAAATCAACCCAATCTAATATGTTCGGGTTGATTAAAACCCCTTGCTAGCGGCCGATTGGTCGTGAATCTGCAGGGGGCGGCATTGCACCAGCATTTAACAAGAACTGCTTGGTGCAATGATAAATGCCGACAGCGTATGCTGTCGGCATTTATCGATGTGCAGCAGACATGGTTCCTCAATTAAATTTACTAACCAAAGTCCAAACAAAGTCCATATTTCCCTCAGGGGACTGTTAATCATCAGGATCAAGAAAAAAGACACAGCTACAGAGTGACTAGACAGATAACAATCTCTGCCCTTACAGTAAAATACATCCACAGACCTATTATAAGGGATTCACACCATGGAGTACAGTTATGAGATATTAAATTTATGTGCCAGGAACTCCTCCCACATGGCCCTTAGTTGAATATATTTATCAATGCAATGTAATTTCATACAATAATACTCTTCTAATTGTATTAGAAAGGTACATTCCTGTAGCCAGTGTGTTATTGATGGGACATTGGTATTTTTCCAATTTCTGCCTAAGGATTTTTTAAACATTACATATTATATTAAATAGTTTTTGTTCTGTATTGTAGTTCATTTTTTTTGGTACTTTATTAAGCAACCATAAACATGGCTCCAATGTGGTATAGGGATCCCAAATAAGTCTGTGCCTCTTTCGATACATCAGACCAGAGTGGTATTATTTTCGGTGATTTACACCAAATATGGGCCATATGTCCCACTGTACTATTAAATCTCCAGCATTGCTCATTTTACAGTTTTCTTTCTTCTCGCTGGGGTCAAGTACTATCTATGTCAGATTTTAAGATGTAGTTCTAGAAATCTGCTAGAAATAGATGATTTCTTAACAGCTTGAAAAATGTGAGTAGAGTCAATGTAAGAATATATAACCATTCTGCCTCCATTTAGTCACTTTTGCATTTTGTACCCATTCAGCATTTCTGAGCTAACACTGAAGTATTGTTTTTGTTAACTTAGTCTGCTGACATCTGTTTTCAGAGGCTAATGTTCTTATCTGGTTGTCAAGTGTAACCATGCATGCTAGTATCAACATGGGGGCCTATCTATCAAGCTCCGTATGGAGCTTGATGCCCCGTGTTTCTGGCGAGCCTGTAGGCTCGCCAGAAACAGCAGTTATGAAGCAGCGGTCACAAAGACCGCTGCTCCATAACCTGTCCGCCTGCTCTGAGCAGGCGGACAGACATCGCCGGAAATCAACCCGATCGAGTACGATCGTGTTGAATGACACCTCTCTGCTGGCGGCCGATTGGCCGCGAGTCTGCAGGGGGTGGCGTTGCTCTCCGTATTCAGCGAGGTCTGGCGGACATGATCCGCACTGTCAGATCAGGTCCGCAAGATCTTTGTTAAATAGAGGCCATGGTCTCAATATATTTCTTCTTATCTTATACCATTGCCGATTGTCCACAGTTTTCTTGCCTTTTTCATAAATAATTATTTGTCTCAAGTGCCCTTATTTTTTTTCACTAAGTATATTGTAATAAGGGGGCGTGTATGAAGCCCCTCTGTGTCAATTGACAATCAGCTAGATTACAAATTGTGCGTTATGAGTGAAAAAGCATCGTTATGGCTCTTTTTCACTACCGCTGGTATTACAGGTGTTGTACAGGTGTCACGCAACGTAAGTACCGCACCTTTTTCAATGGGACTTCCACAGCGCAGGTATTACGAGTTTGCCTGGCAGGCCAAAAAGTGAGTGGTACAGCCTATAACTACAAGATCCATACCACCACCTGAAAGTCAGTAGTTATGAGTTTTACTTTACAAAGTTGTACCATAAAACTAATAACTAAAGTGTTACAAAGAACACTAACACCCATAAACTACCTATTAACCCCTAAATCGAGGCCCTCCCTCATCGCAAACACTAAAATAAATTTATTAACCCCTATTCTGCCGCTACAGACATTGCAGCCACTATAATAAACATATTAACCCCTAAACCGCCACCCTCCGGCATTGCAAACACTAGTTAAATATTATTAACCCCTAATCTGCTGCCCCAATGTCGTTGACACCTACACACACTTATTAACCCCTAATCTGCTGTCCCTAACATCGCCACAACCTACATTACTGTTATTAACCCCTAATCTGCTGCCCCCAATGTCGCCGCCACTATACTTAAGTTAATAACCCCTAAACCTAACCCTAAATCTAACCCTAACGTTACCCTAACACCCGCTAACTTTAACATAATTAAAATAATTCCAAATAAAAATTACAATTAATACCTAAATTATTCCTATTTAAAACTAAATACATACTTACCTGTAAAATAAAACCTAAGCTAGCTACAATATAACTAATAGTTATATTGTATATTGCTTATGTTTTATTTTTATTTCACAGGTAAGTTTGTATTTATTTTAACTAGGTAGATTAGTTATTAAATAGTTATTAACTATTTACTAACTACCTAGTTAAAATAAATACAAATTTACCTGTAAAATAAAACATAACCTGTCTTACAGTAAAACCTTACATTACACTAAAATTAAATAAATTACATTAATCAAATACAATTAACTAAATTACAAACAAAAATAAAGACTAAATTACACAAAATAAAAAAGAAATTATCAAATATTTAAACTAATTACTCCTAATCTAATAGCCCTATCAAAATTAAAAAGCCCCCCAAAATAATAAAACCCCTAGCCTAAACTAAACTGCCAATAGCCCTTAAAAGGGCTTTTTGCGGGGCATTACCCCAAAGATATCAGCTCTTTTACCTGGCAAAAAAAAAATACAAACATACAACAACAGTAAAACCCACCACCCACACAACCAACCCCCCCAAATAAAATTCTATCTAAAAAACCTAAGCACCCCATTGCCCTGAAAAAGGGCATTTGGATGGGCATTGCCCTTAAAAGGGTATTCAGCTCTTTTACATTGCCCAAACCCTAAGCTAAAAATAAAATCCACCCTATAAACCCTTAATAAAACCTAACACTAACTCCCGAAGATCCACTTACAGTTTTGCATCAGCCAATAGGATTTTTTACCCTTTAATTCCTATTGGCTGATAGAATTCTATCAGCCAATCAGAATTCAAGGGACACCATCTTGGATGACGTCCCTTAAAGGGAACCTTCAGTGTACGGCTGTGACCGTATGAAGAGGTTGCTCCGCGCTGGATGTCTTGAAGATGGAGATTTTTCTTTTGTAATTCAGAAAGAGCATGCAATTTTAAGCAACTTTCTAATTTACTCCTATTATCAATTTTTCTTCGTTCTCTTGCTATCATTATTTGAAAAAGAAGGCATCTAAGCATTTTTTTGGTTTCAGTACTCTGGACAGCACTTTTTTATTAGTGGATGAATTTATCCACCAATCAGCAAGGACAACCCAGGTTGTTCACCAAATGGGCAGGCATCTAAACTTACATTCTTGCATTTCAAATAAAGATACCAAGAGAATGAAGAAAATTTGATAATAAGAGTAAATTAGAAAGTTGCTTAAAATTTCATGCTCAATCTGAATCACGAAAGAAATTTTTTGGGTACAGTGTCCCTTTAAGGTTAGTGGGTGTTAGACTTAGGGTTACGTTAGGGTTATGGTTAGACTTAGGGTTAGGTTTAGGGGTTAATAACTTTAGTATAGTGGCGGCGACATTGGGGGCAGCAGATTAGGGGTTAATATGTGTAGTTAGGTTGCAGCGATTTTGGGGGGAGCAGATTAGAGGTTAATAACAGTAATGTAGGTTGCGGCGATGTTGGGGGCAGCAGATTAGGGGTGTTTAAACTCGGGGTTTATGTTAGGGTGTTAGGTTTAAAATTTCCCCATAGACATCAATGGGGCAGCGTTACGGAGCTTTACGCTCCGTGATTGTAGGTGTTAGGCTTTTTTTTAGCCGGCTCTCCCCATTGTTGTCTATGGGGAAATCGTGCACGAGCACGTAACCAGCTCAAAGCAGCGCTGGTATTTGTGTGTGGTATGGAGCTCAACGCTGCCATATCGCCCGCAAATGCCGGCTTTTTTAAAACTCGTAATACCAGTGCTATAGTGAATGAAATACCGCTGAAAATTCTGCGGTCGTTAATTTCCCTAAACTCAAATCTTGCTGAATGTATGTTATGTAAACAGAACAGTTGTTATACTTCATTTGTGTGGGCTGACAGTCTGTTCCCGAGATCTCATATCAGGTACAATGCTCTGATTCAGCTGAGGTTTAGAATATTTATTGGGGATTAGGTGTATCCAGCCTCTAAAACTTTCCATAACAGTCAATATGAGTGATGTCTCTGTGCAATTCTGCACTCCACCTATCTATATAATACGGCATGGACCCAAGAGTAACTTGTTGCAATAAAGAGTAAGTAGTGGAGAGGACATGCTTTAGGGGAGAGCTCCTCTGACACGATGGGGCCTAGTTATCAAGCCGTCAACCTCAAATACGCTGGAATTCCGCAGCGTATTTGTGGCGAGGCTGATTCGCCTTAGTTATCAAGCCCTAGATACCGGCAAAAGTAGAATTTAGTGACGTAAGCTTCGATCCGCCGGACTCAGTCCGACACAGATCGATTCTTACATCACTCCAGATGTTCCGCACACAAGTGCGGCACAATCTGACTACTTTTGCTAGTTATCAAAAAACTAGCAGGTATGCTCGGCACTTTTACGGCCCAGCGTACCTGGTTTTCAATCCGCCACCCTGGATGCGGCGGATCCCATAGGAATCAATGGGAGTCTGACCATAGTGAAAGTTCATGTTCGCTGCTGCCCGACATCCCATTGATTCCTATGGGAGCTGTCTACACCTAACACCCTAACATGTACCCTGAGTCTAAACACCCCTAATCTGTCCCCCCTACACAGCCGCAACTAAATAAACTTATTACCCCCTAAACCGCCGCTCCCGGAGCCCACCGCAAGCTATAATAAACATGTTAACGCCTAAACCGCCGCTCCCTGACCCCGCCGCAACTATAATATATGTATTAACCCCTAAACCACCGCTCCCGGACCCCGCCGCAACCTATATTAAATTTATTAACCCCTATCCTGCCCCCCCCTACACCGTCGCCACCTATAATACATTTATTAACCCCTATCCTGCCCCCCACTACACCGCCGCCACTGTAATAAAATTATTAACCCCTAAACCTCTAACACTAACCCTAACACCCCCTAACTTAAATATTAATTAAATAAATCTAACTATTATAACTATTATTAACTAAATTAATCCTATTTAAAACTAAATACTTACCTTTAAAATAAACCCTAATATAGGTACAATATAAATAATAATTATATTGTAGCTATGTTAGGATTTATTTTTATTTTACAGGCAAATTTCAATTTATTTTAACTAGGTACAATAGCTATTAAATAGTTATTAAAGGGACAGTACACTGTAAAATTGTTTTTCCATAAATGTATTTTAAATGACTTGTTATACCAACTGCAGAGTATAAAATATTTAAGAAATTGCATTTTCGGGTTTATTAGTGTATCTGAAGTAGCTGGTTTCTCTTGTTAAGTGTAGTCAGTCCACGGGTCATCCATTACTTATGGAATATATCTCTTCCTAACAGGAAGCTGCAAGAGGATCACCCAAGCAGAGCTGCTATATAGCTCCTCCCCTCACATGTCATATTCAGTCATTCTCTTGCAGCCTAACTAAAGATAGGTCGCTGTGAGAGGTCTGTGGTGTTTTTTAACTTAGTTTATTTCTACAATCAAAAGTTTGTTATTTTAAATGGCACCGGAGTGTGCTGTTTATTCTCAGGCAGCATTAGAAGAAGAATCTGCCTGCGTTTTCTATGATCTTAGCAGACGTAACTAAGATCCACTGGCTGTTCTCATCTGAGGAGTGAGGTAACTTCAGAAAAGGGGAATAGCATGCAGGGCCCCCCTGCAAATGAGGTATGTGCAGTAAATTATTTTTCTGAGGAATGGAATTGACTGAGAAAATACTGCTGATACCAATGTAAAGTAAGTTCAGCCTTAAATGCAGTGATAGCGACTGGTATTAGGCTGATGAGTGTGTGTACACTGAATGTATTTTTCTAAGGAATGGAATTGACTCTGAAAATACTGTTAATACTGAAATAATGTATGAGCCTTAACTGCGGTAAAAGCGACTGGTAGCAGGCTTATTAATAACAATTCATAACTTTTCAAATGTATGTTTAAAACGTTTACTGGCATGTTAATCGTTTTTTGTGAGGTACTTGGTGATAAAAACTTATTGGGGCATGATTTTTACCACATGGCCATCTTTGTTTTCTGCATAGAAACAGTTATCTGAGCTTCCCCACTGTTGTAATATGAGTGGGAGGGGCCTATTTTAGCGCTTTTTTGCGCAGTAAAAATTCAGTCACAATCTGTCTACTTCACCCTTCATGATCCAGATCGTCTCTAGAGAGCTCAGGGGTCTTCAAAATTCATTTTGTGGGAGGTAATCAGTCACAGCAGACCTGTGACAGTGTGTTTTGACTGTGAGAAAAACGTTAATTATTAAATTGTTATCCGTTTTTGGGTATTAAGGGGTTAATCATCCATTTGCTGGTGGGTGCAATCCTTTGCTAACTTAATACATTTACTGTGAAAAATTGGTTGCTATAACTATTTTGGTTCATTGTTATTTCAACTGTGACAGCTTTTTGTGCTTCTTAAAGGCACAGTAGCGTTTTTTATATTGCTTGTAAATTTATTTAGAAAAATATTTCCAAGCTTGCTAGTCTCATTGCTAGTCTGTTTAAACATGTCTGACACAGATGAATCTCTTTGTTCACTATGTTTAAAGGCCAATGTGGAGCCCAATAGAAATTTGTGTACTAATTGCATTGATGCTACTTTAAATAAAAGTCAATCTTTACATGTAAAGAAATTATCACCAGACAACGAGGGGGAAGTTATGCCGACTAACTCTCCTCACGTGTCAGTACCTTCGCCTCCCGCTCAGGAGGTGCGTGATTTTGTGGCGCCAAGTACATCAGGGAGGCCCTTACAAATCACTTTGCAAGACATGGCTACTGTTATGACAGAAGTATTATCTAAATTGCCAGAATTAAGAGGCAAGCGCGATAGCTCTGGGTTAAGGACAGAGCGCGCGGATGAGGTGAGAGCCATGTCAGATACTGCGTCACAGTTTGCAGAACGTGAAGACGGAGAGCTTCATTCTGTGGGTGACGGATCTGATCCAGGGAGACTGGATTCAGAGATTTCTAATTTTAAATTTAAGCTTGAGAACCTCCGCATATTGCTAGGGGAGGTATTAGCGGCTCTGAATGATTGTAACACGGTTGCAATTCCAGAAAAATTATGTAGGTTGGATAGATACTATGCGGTACCGGTGTGTACTGACGTGTTTCCTATACCTAAAAGGCTTACAGAGATTATTAGCAAGGAGTGGGATAGACCTGGTGTGCCTTTTTCCCCTCCTCCCATATTTAGGAAAATGTTTCCTATAGACGCCACCACACGAGACTTATGGCAGACGGTCCCTAAGGTGGAGGGAGCAGTTTCTACTTTAGCTAAGCATACCACTATCCCGGTGGAGGATAGTTGTGCCTTTTCAGATCCAATGGATAAGAAATTAGAGGGTTACCTTAAGAAAATGTTTGTTCAACAAGGTTTTATCTTACAGCCCCTTGCATGCATTGCGCCTGTCACTGCTGCGGCGGCATTCTGGTTTGAGTCTCTGGAAGAGGCCATTCGCACAGCTCCATTGGATGAAATTATGAACAAGCTTAAAGCACTTAAGCTAGCTAACGCATTTGTTTCTGATGCCGTTGTACATTTAACCAAACTTACGGCTAAGAACTCCGGATTCGCCATCCAAGCGCGCAGAGCGCTATGGCTTAAATCCTGGTCAGCTGACGTGACTTCTAAATCTAAATTGCTTAATATTCCTTTCAAAGGGCAGACCTTATTCGGGCCCGGCTTGAAAGAAATTATAGCTGACATTACGGGAGGTAAGGGCCATGCTCTACCTCAGGACAGGGCCAAATCAAAGGCCAAACAGTCTAATTTTCGTGCCTTTCGTAACTTCAAGGCAGGAGCAGCATCAACTTCCTCTGCTCCAAAACAGGAAGGAGCTGTTGCTCGTTACAGGCAGGGCTGGAAAGTTAACCAGTCCTGGAACAAGGGCAAGCAGGCCAAGAAACCTGCTGCTGCCCCCAAGACAGCATGAAGAGAGGGCCCCCTATCCGGAAACGGATCTAGTGGGGGGCAGACTTTCTCTCTTCGCCCAGGCTTGGGCAAGAGATGTCCAGGATCCCTGGGCGTTGGAGATCATATCTCAGGGATATCTCCTGGACTTCAAAACTTCTCCTCCACGATGGAGATTTCATCTTTCAAGGTTATCAGCAAACCAAATAAAGAAAGAGGCGTTTCTACGCTGTGTACAATACCTCTTACTAATGGGGGTGATCCACCCAGTTCCGCGGACGGAACACGGGCAGGGATTTTATTCAAATCTATTTGTGGTTCCCAAGAAAGAGGGAACCTTCAGACCAATCTTGGACTTAAAAATCCTAAACAAATTTCTAAGAGTTCCATCATTCAAAATGGAAACTATTCGAACCATCCTTCCCATGATCCAAGAGGGTCAGTACATGACCACAGTGGACTTAAAGGATGCCTACCTTCACATACCGATTCACAAGGATCATTATTGGTACCTAAGATTTGCTTTCCTAGACAGGCATTACCAGTTTGTAGCTCTTCCCTTCGGATTAGCTACGGCTCCAAGAATCTTTACAAAAGTTCTGGGCTCACTTCTGGCGGTACTAAGACCGCGAGGCATAGCGGTGACTCCGTACCTAGACGAAATTCTGATACAAGCGTCAAGTTTTCAAACTGCCAAGTCTCATACAGAGATAGTTCTGGCATTTCTGAGGTCGCATGGGTGGAAGGTGAACGTGGAAAAGAGTTCTGTATTACCACTTACAAGAGTTCCCTTTCTAGGGACTCTTATAGATTCTGTAGAGATGAAAATTTATCTGACAGAGGCCAGGTTATCAAAACTTCTAAATGCTTGCCGTGTCCTTCATTCCATTCCACACCCGTCAGTAGCTCAGTGCATGGAAGTAATCGGCTTAATGGTAGCGGCAATGGACATAGTACCATTTGCGCGCCTGCATATCAGACCGCTGCAATTGTGCATGCTAAGTCAGTGGAACGGGGATTACTCAGATTTGTCCCCCCTACTAAATCTGGATCAAGAGACCAGAGATTCTCTTCTATGGTGGCTTTCTCGGCCACATCTGTCCAAGGGGATGATCTTTCGCAGTCCAGATTGGACAATTGTAACAACAGACGCCAGCCTTCTAGGCTGGGGCGCAGTCTGGAACTCCCTGAAAGCTCAGGGATTATGGACTCAGGAGGAGAAACTCCTCCCAATAAATATTCTGGAATTAAGAGCAATATTCAATGCTCTCCTAGCTTGGCCTCAGTTAGCAACTCTGAGGTTCATCAGATTTCAGTCGGACAACATCACGACTGTGGCTTACATCAACCATCAAGGGGGAACCAGAAGTTCCCTAGCGATGTTGGAAGTCTCAAAGATAATTCGCTGGGCAGAGTCTCACTCTTGCCACCTGTCAGCGATTTACATCCCAGGCGTGGAGAACTGGGAGGCGGATTTTCTAAGTCGCCAGACTTTTCATCCGGGGGAGTGGGAACTTCATCCGGAGGTCTTTGCTCAACTGATTCATCGTTGGGGCAAACCAGATCTGGATCTCATGGCGTCTCGCCAGAACGCCAAGCTTCCTTGTTACGGATCCAGGTCCAGGGACCCGGGAGCGGTGCTGATAGATGCTCTTACAGCCCCTTGGGTCTTCAACATGGCTTATGTGTTTCCCCCATTCCCGATGCTTCCTCGTTTGATTGCCAAGATCAAACAGGAGAGAGCTTCGGTGATTCTGATAGCGCCTGCGTGGCCACGCAGGACCTGGTATGCAGACCTAGTGGACATGTCGTCCTGTCCACCATGGTCTCTGCCTCTGAGACAGGACCTTCTAATTCAGGGTCCTTTCAACCATCCAAATCTAATTTCTCTGAGGCTGACTGCATGGAGATTGAACGCTTGATTCTATCAAAGCGTGGCTTCTCGGAGTCGGTTATTGATACCTTAATACAGGCTAGGAAGCCTGTTACCAGAAAAATTTACCATAAGATATGGCGTAAATATTTATATTGGTGCGAATCCAAGAGTTACTCATGGAGTAAGGTTAGGATTCCTAGGATATTGTCCTTTCTACAAGAGGGTTTAGAAAAGGGCTTATCTGCTAGTTCGTTAAAGGGACAGATTTCTGCTCTGTCTATTCTTCTACACAAACGTCTGGCTGAAGTTGCAGACGTTCAGGCTTTTTGTCAGGCTTTAACTAGGATTAAGCCTGTGTTTAAGACTGTTGCTCCACCGTGGAGCTTAAACTTAGTTCTTAATGTTCTTCAAGGCGTTCCATTTGAACCCCTTCATTCCATTGATATCAAGCTGTTATCCTGGAAGGTTTTGTTTTTGATGGCTATTTCCTCGGCTCGAAGAGTCTCTGAGTTATCTGCCTTACATTGTGATTCTCCTTATCTGATTTTTCATTCAGACAAGGTAGTTCTGCGTACTAAACCTGGGTTCTTACCTAAGGTAGTTACTAACAGGAATATCAATCAAGAGATTGTTGTTCCATCACTGTGTCCTAACCCTTCTTCAAAGAAGGAACGACTTTTGCATAATCTGGACGTAGTCCATGCCCTGAAGTTCTATTTGCAGGCAACTAAAGATTTTCGTCAAACTTCTTCCCTGTTTGTCGTTTACTCTGGACAGAGAAGAGGTCAAAAGGCTTCGGCTACCTCTCTCTCTTTTTAATAATACGTTTAGCCTATGAGACTGCTGGACAGCAGCCTCCTGAAAGGATTACAGCTCATTCTACTAGAGCTGTGGCTTCCACCTGGGCCTTTAAAAATGAGGCCTCTGTTGAACAGATTTGCAAGGCTGCGACTTGGTCTTCGCTTCACACCTTTTCAAAATTTTAAAAATTTGACACTTTTGCTTCTTCGGAGGCTATTTTTGGGAGAAAGGTACTTCAGGCAGTGGTTCCTTCTGTTTAATGTTCCTGCCTTGTCCCTCCCTTCATCCGTGTACTTTAGCTTTGGTATTGGTATTCCATAAGTAATGGATGACCCGTGGACTGACTACACTTAACAAGAGAAAACATAATTTATGCTTACCTGATAAATTTATTTCTCTTGTAGTGTAGTCAGTCCACGGCCCGCCCTGTCTTTAAGGCAGATCTAAATTTTAATTAAACTCCAGTCACCACTGCACCCTATGGTTTCTCCTTTCTCGTCTGCTTTGGTCGAATGACTGAATATGACATGTGAGGGGAGGAGCTATATAGCAGCTCTGCTTGGGTGATCCTCTTGCAGCTTCCTGTTAGGAAGAGATATATTCCATAAGTAATGGATGACCCATGGACTGACTACACTACAAGAGAAATAAATTTATCAGGTAAGCATAAATTATGTTTTTGTGCTTTGAAACCACAGCCTATTACAATGGGTTGAGCTTCAGGTAATATCAGATCTCATTATGTTATCACTTTCATGTACACAGACTTGTTTCCTTATCTTATATTTGTCTGGAACACCAAAGCTCAATACATAGAGAGAACAATGGAAAATTATCATTTTATTACTTAACTATCATGCCCCCACTGAGGGTGTAATCTCTTCTGCTGGCTGTGTTTACTTAGGCTATTCAATAGCATATACGCCAGTATCAAAACTTTCAGTATAGGTTGGGAAACCACAAGCTAAATCAGCTATTTCAAATGCTGAAATATGAGTAAAGGAGTTACTTGCAACCAATATAATGCACTCTAGGAGGTAAAAAGTATCATTGGGAATAATTTAAAGGGGAGAAAGTTTTTGGGTGAACTGTCCCTTTAACTATTTAATAGCTTACCTAGCTAAAATAAAAAGAAATTTACCTGTAAAATAAAAACTAACCTAAGTTACAATTACACCTAACACTACACTATACTTTAATAAATTAATCCTATTTAAAGCTAAATACTTACCTGTAAAATAAACCCTAACGGCTAGATTTGGAGTTTGGCGGTAGATGGGCTGCTAACGCTACGCGTGGTTTATGTCTAACGCACCACATTGTTTGACTCCGGTATTTAGAGTACAAAAAAGACCATCTAACGATGCTCCTAACGCGTGTATGTCACACGCGGAATCCTGCCCGCGTTAGACAGTCTCCCATAGAGATCAATGGAAAAGCAAAAAAAACTATTTTTTCACCTAACACTCGATCTCGCGAGAAATACGCACAGCTCGGTCATATGACGCATACCACATCATGCACAACAATAACACGCCGCAAATGTCACAACAACAATCACTCAACAAAGCACAGAAGCATTACACATTCACAAGCGGGGGGATTTTTAATAAAATTTAATACAGGGAATACGCATATACTTTAAGATGCGGAAATTCGCAAAATAACAACAAGGAATAAAAAATATATACATACACTAGCAAAATAATCGCATTCAATATCACTATATATTAGTACAAACATACATATACAACACTTCACTAATAACACACCATCGCAAATTCACATTTAAACATAATACTATTGGACAATGTTATAGAAAACGAGCACTATGACATCATCGCATTCTACACATTCCAGAAATACTAACTCCAAATGAGCATGCGCAAATTCACACAACTAATACACATTGCACTAATATTAAGTGCTAATAAAGCACACCTGAACACAATTTACAACGGAAATTGGTACATCATTAAACATTTACACAGGGTATATAAGCACCACACAAGCATGGCTTCTTTGACTGTGTTGCTGGTGGGTCTTTGGAGATTGGAGGTTTAAGATTAGAGAGTTTGTGCATTATTGTGAGTGAGTTAGTGTTAGTGTGAGAGAGTCAGTTGTTAGTGTTATCGTGAGTGAGTGAGTGGGAGTTAATGGGAGCGTGAGTGAGTTATTGGAAGTGGGAGTTGTTAGTGAGAGTTAGTGGTAGTGTGAGTCAGTTAGTGGGAGCGTGAGTTAGTGGTAGTGTGAGTTATTGAGAGTTAGTGGGAGTGTTTGTTAGTGAGAATTAGTAGTAGTGTGAGTTAGCGAGCGAGTGATTTTTCTGTACACTTAACACATTTACACGCAAACACATTCAATACATACATACACTTATCAATAACACTACATACACTCCATACCCCATACCCCCTCATACTACACTCCATACCCCATTCCCTGTAGTCCCATTCCCTTTCATCCCATTTACTCTTATCCCATACCCCATCCCATACCCATACCCTAGTTACATTTAGTTTACATATCCTCCTTTTAGTCTTCTTCTTCTTTTTGTTTATTTAAATACTCCTTACCCTCTTTGTTTTTTTATATCCCTCTCACACTTTCAGCACTTTTTTTGTCTTTTTAGTTCTTTATTTTGACCCCCTTTCATTTCATCACACTCACTTTTTGTTTGATTATTTGGGGTTTAGTTTAGGGAACAGATGGAGGGCAGGCAGGGGAGAGGTAGAGGGGGGAGGAGAGGGAGGGGGAGAGGAACAGGGCAGGAAGGGGGGCAGGAAGCGGGGGTGGAAGCGGTGGGTGGACCCAGCCACTTGGTTCAAGATGAACAAGTGGCTGGGCCCAGTGGCGGACAGAGTAGGGCTTCACAGTCTGGGAAACAGAGGGCATCGTCACAGGGGAAGGCCAAGGCGACTAGGGAGGCGAGGTTTTCGATGGAGGAGAAGGAGGCCCTCGTAGAGGCCTATATGGCCAGGTATAGGAGGCTGCAGCACCAGAAGACCACCCCGACTGAGAAGAGGAGGCTCTGGAATGAGATAAGGAATGCAGTCAATGCAGTGGGTGGCCGGAACAGAGATATGGACTCTATAAAACATCGCTACCGGGACTGTAAGATGGATCTCAAGAAAAAGTTAAGCCTGGAGGCCCGACATTCCGCAGGAACCGGTGGCGGCCCTGCCCTGGAAATCGAGTACTGCCGATGGGAGGAAATGTTGCGGCCCAGCATCTCCGAGGTGGATGTAGTCGGTATCGGAGGAATTGATACCGGGAACCTTCCATTCTCATCTGACGGTAAGCTCATTGAAGAATAAATTCACATACGAATGTATTTCAAGGGACACTATACGCAAACCTTTACTTTCATGATTGAGGTAGAGAATACAATTTTAAAAAACATTCCAATTTACTTATATTACCTAATTTGAATAATTCTTGAGATATATTTTAATGAAGAAATAGCCATGCACACGGTGAACCAATCACAGGAGGCAGCTTTATTCAGCTAACAATCAGCATCTAAGCATATTTAGATATGCTTTTCAGCAAAAAATATCCAGAGAATGAAGCTAATTAGATAAGAAAAGTACATTAGAAAGTTGATTATAAATGTATGCTTCTAAATCAGGAAAGATAAAACATTGGGTTTCATGTCCCTTTAAGGATCAGATTAATGCTATTACGCTGTTTACACTCATTCACAATTACTTTGCGGTTACATCAGTATCTAGGCTATAGGTTAGGTGTGCATTTAAACAGACTGAAAACAAACGCTAAAACATTCAGATTGACCAGAGATATCACAAACACGGTTTAGAAAATGCGGAAATCGTATTGATTGTTAGATTTCAAAGTGGATTAATGATTCTGCATTTGTAATTGTATCGTAAGCTAAGTCATTTAAAGCTTCATTTGGAAATATGCTAATATATACATTTTTTTTTTTTTTAAATATACAGAGTCTGGGGAGGAGGCAGCACAACAAATACAGCCTCCTCCATCTCCCCGGGATGAGAGTGGTGGGGAGGAATTTCCACTTCGGAGGGAAGAGGCCCCCCGTGACGAAGAGGGCACGGAAGCAGATGAAGAGGCCCCGGAAGCAGAGGAGGAGGCCGCGGAACCAGAGGCCCCTCAAGGACCCGCACACCGCCGTGCACGGGCACCCCGCCGTGCACGGGTACCCCGCCAAGCACAACAAGAGGAAATAGCGGAGGTGCGGGTTCTACTAGACTACATAGACCAGATGCGTAACTCCCGGATACAAAATATAGAAGGCCGAACTCGAATTCTTGATGGACAAAACCAAATAATTGAAGGCCAAAACCAAATAATAAACATACTTAATAGAATAGAACAAGGGCAAAACAGAATCATTAATCTACACCAAGAGATGTTTAATTTTTTCCGGGAGGCGCATGCTGGTCTGCCTCCTGGTCCGCCTCCTGCTGCTGGGCCTCCTGCTGCTGGGCCATCTTCTCCTGCCGGGCCATCTTCTCCTGCCGGGCCATCTTCTCCTGCCGGTACATCTCCTCCTGCCGAGCCATCTCCTCCTCCTCAGCCATCTTCTCCTCCTCAGCCATCTTCTCCTCCTCACCTTGGTCGTCCCAGGACTCTTCCTTCCACTCTTCCCACAACATCTCCAAGGAGAACTCGTCAGAGTCGGCAGTTGCCCCTCCCAGAGCCTCAGCCCCGTGGGAAGAGGGGAAGGAAGAGGAAGTAAGTATTTGTTTTCATGTTTAATGTTTTTTTTATTTAATGTGTAATGGATAGGTATGTGATGATGTGGTTTTCATAAACTTGTGGACCACACTCTGTATATAATCTACTTCTATGGGACCAGGTCCATGGAGGCAGATTGTTTGCAGAGTGTGGGTTATAAGTGTGTGAAAACCACATCATCACATACCTATCCTTGTTCATGATATTGATTGGTTTCTGTGATGTGATGTCCAAACTGTTTCCCGAATCGCAAACAAAATTACCATTGCAATTATCCATGATGGCATATTACTGTTTGAATGCCAATAACACAGCTTAAAGGGACAGTCAGAAAATAATTGATTACAAAGAAAACACTGTATTACGCATTATCAAGTTGGAAACAACAAAACATGGAGAAATACGTGTGACTTATGTGCTTACCCTTGTATCTATGACTATGAAAAATGACCACTTATTTGTTGTTCTGACATAACAACATTTTAGATATCAATGATCAATACATGGTAAATAATATGCTGTATGAGCACAAGGTTTTACATATACAAATGCTATCCAAATGCCCTCTAGTGCCCTCTAGTGGTCAAATTGTATAATGATTACATGCACTCTTCAAGCTCAAAGAAATGAGCACACGAACCTCATAGGTTTAGCTAGCAAATTAAAATAAACACAGACAAATGATTAATTGGTGAGAAACATTTTATATCATTGATATTACAAAATTGACTTTTAGAATAATGCAAAACATTATTTGTTTTCTAAACTGTCCCTTTAACAAAATTACATATGCTAACATATATTTGAAGATTGTTGGTATATCTACATGTACTTGTTCAAACAATAAATATTGAAATCAGATTTATATTGACGTGTTAAATAAAGTCTATTTTCTTAAAGAGACATTATTGTGTTAATTTATTTTTAGAAAGACATTTGTTTTAACAATGAATATGGTTTAAAGTCCTTTTAGGAGTGGGGTGTGAAAATATGCTAACAATAATATATTTGGAGATTAACCAATGTGGAACTCATACATGATACAAAAATCAACATTTGCATTAAAGGGACAGTATACTATATTTTTAACAGAACTGTATGTAATAGACACTACTAGAAACAACAAGATTAACATATACTGATATCAATATTACAAAGCTTTAAACACTTTCAAAGAAAATCGGGTTAGCTCTATTGAAAATATAGATGAACCCCCATTACAACCGTAAAACAAGACAATACACCATCATACACAAAACAGGAGAAAGCTGGAGATGGTACTCACATGAAACTTAGAGGCTTGGCGAGGAGTCTGAAAATTACTTACATTTTATTTGAACAGAAGCAAAATGAAACGTGTATTTGTTAAACAATGGACTATCTAACTAGAGAACAAATTAAAAAATGTGATTTATAATGTGAGTGTCTAATGAACCTTTAATAAAATATACGACGAAATTACATTTAGAAGAAGTCGGCATCATATATTTAGCATATGATAAAGATAAATGCATATTGATTACTTTATTCTAACACAATAGCGCATATTTATGAATTAGATATCTTTAACATTAAACACAACAGTCATTTTTCAGAAAAAGGAACATATTGTTGACAAACATATTAAACAACATGGACTATAGAGATTTGCACTTGCCTCGAAATATCATATGCATGAAAACATTTTGCTTTCGTTCGTTTATTCAACCAGAAATCCAGCAAAAGAGAATGTGGTGGTCTTTATCAGCTACGGGTCAACAATGTAACATGATGCAAAAAATCCATATTCGCAAGGTTTTTAAAATTGGCTTCATTCACAAACGTGTTTAACGTGCACAAACAAATATTGCGGGACTACGTAATACAATCAGACGTTTTTTTACCTTTGCATGTGACGTCTTAATTAACATGGCGCTTCCTTGATCACGTAAGAACGCCATCCAATAAAAGGCACATTCTTGATCACGTAAGAACGCCAAAAAAAAAAGGCGCATCCTTGATCGCGTCAAAACGCCATCCAATAAAAGGCACATTCTTGATCACGTAAGAACACAAACCAAAAAAAGGCACATCCTTGATCGTGTCAAAACGCCATCCAATAAAAGGCACATTCTTGATCACGTAAGAACGTCAGTCAATACAAGGAATCATTGGACAGCCTGGCAGGTGACGTCTTAAGCAACATGGCGCATCCGAGATCGCTGAAAAACCGCAGCCAATACAAGGACTCAGTTGACAGCTTGGCATATCACTAAGAAACGTATTTATATTTTAGTAACTAGTATGTGTCTAGATTGCTATCTAGGAATGTCATGAAATCATGAATCATCTTTTCGGACTTGACTGTCCCTTGAACTATAGCTATGGTGTATATCTTTAACATTTAAAAGATACACATGAGAAATACATATGCCATTGATGTTTTAAGATATGTTTAGATTGTTTTGGAATAACAATAATGACACATGTATTGATTAAACGTGTCATTTATTCAAGTTGAAATATGGTCAGCCTACCTATAGCCATATATGGGAGGAGAAGTATTTTGTTAACATATTTTTAAAAAAATATTCATCATCTAAAATATGCGCATTACACACAGAGATTTATTTGGTTACACTTTTACAATAAGATAGAATTGAAAATGAAATACATGTGCTGTCAACATTACAATAAGATTGTTTATTAATAAGATTATATGTCCTTGTTCATGTAAAAAGGACAAAAACGCTTTAGAAATGGAAATACATTCATTAACAATTGTGCTCACCATCACTTAAAGGGACATGATTTTTTTTTAAAAAAGAGGATACACATAGACAATACTATTTCAATAAAATGAACACTTTACAGGGATTATATCATTGTATCAATCCTCAGATCATTTGTTAAAGGTGCATCAATTCATGCAGAGTTTCTAAATACACACATGGATGTGAAAATTGAAATATACATATATACACAAATAACAATCTATATATACATATATAAAAGAATTACTATGCTAATCATAATCATGCAATGATAAAGCTTTGAGAAAAATATATAAAGACAAATAATAAAATTACATTGGAGATGTTAATCTTAAAGTCATTTACAATTGTATTACATATATGATTCTTGAAAATCCATTATTTTTGGTAGGTCCCTTTAAGGATCAACCAGATAAACTAGAGCTTTCAATCAATAAAATGAAGAATGAGGACAAAGAATCGTGCAATGACATGTCTTTTATTAGTATGTAAGAAAACATCAACAACGTTTATAAATAATCTTGTAAAAATAAGGAATATTTGAGCCATATGACAAGGTAACAGAGTGCATCACAGTCCATGAAGAGAGTTGCCAAGGGCCACCATAGCCCCATTGGAGACATATGACAAGGTAACACAGTGCATCACAGTCCATGAAGAGAGTTGCCAAGGGCCAGCATAGCCCCATTGGAGCCATATGACAAGGTAACAGAGTGCATCACAGTCCATGAAGAGAGTTGCCAAGGGCCAGCATAGCCCCATTGGAGACATATGACAAGGTAACAGAGTGCATCACAGTCCATGAAGAGAGTTGCCAAGGGCCAGCATAGCCCCATTGGAGATATATGACAAGGTAACAGAGTGCATCACAGTCCATGAAGAGAGTTGCCAAGGGCCAGCATAGCCCCATTGGAGCCATATGACAAGGTAACAGAGTGCATCACAGTCCATGAAGAGAGTTTCCAAGGGCCACCATAGCCCCATTGGAGCCATATGACAAGGTAAAAGAGTGCAACAGGCACAACAATAAACTTTAAAAAAGGCCAAATGGCAACAATAACAAAAACATCAACATGTGGACGGAGGATTCTTATCTGCGCCCTTGGAGCATCTCCAGATCCTCCACTTACTGGTCATCCTCTTCATCGTCCTGTGCATGTCCAGCTCCAGATTCAGGCCTTGAATTTAATAGCATGATCTGCCGCAGAGTCAAATCCTGAACCCGGAGCTGGGCCTGCATGGTGTCGTTCATCCCTCTCAGGACAGCTGCGTTCCTCAACACGGCCTGCTCTACTCGTGCTATACCTTCTAGCATGAGCCATGCTGAGTCACAGCCTAAAATAAAGAATAAATAAAATATTAAGGATAATTACACAATAGACGAAAAAATAAGCAAAGATACATTGTCATCATAAAGACAAATCATTCTTTACATCAATTTGTTTAAATTGATTCTTTACACATTAAATATGTTATTCAGACAGACCGAAATCATTAAAGGGACAGTTTACTCAAACATGTTGTCCCCTTTAATTGGTTTTCGATGATCCACTTATACAGCTTGAGTGTATCAAATCTTGTTAAAGGATTTACATTGTACTTACATTAGCAATTTAAATATTTTAATTATACTGTGGTAGGCACAACTATCCTTAAACATTTTGGCGTTGAGGACAAGCTGTGTAAACATAGCAACCTGAAGAAATTACATTCCCACTGGGTTAGACAAGAGATAATGTATCAACATTTGTACATAAATTGTTGGATCCAAGTAGTGGTGATTGGTATATGTAGTGATATCAAATTAAAGGGACACTGAACCTAAATATTTAATTGACTGATTCAGATAGAGCATGACATTACAAATATTAAAAAATTACACATATTCTTTAAATGTTAGAATTCTCTAGCTAGATTTTGAATGCAAGAATGTAGGTTTATAGGACAGGCCATATTTGTTTATCAACTTTGGTTGTCCCTGCTGGTTGATGGATACATTCATCCAACAATAAAGAAATGATGTCCACAATTATTTTCTATTTAAAATTAATTCTAGGCATTTCTTTGTTTCAATAAAGATAGCAAGAGAATGAAGAATAATTCATAAGAGTAGTAAATTATAAATTTGATTAACATTGCATGCTCTATTTGAATCACAATAGAAACAATTTGCCTTCAGTGTACCTTTAAGTATCTTATAATGTGGATTTTGAATGATACTTACAGCTGTGCCTGGGAAGGACAATCCGACACCCAGGACAATGAAGGTTGAGACAGGGGGGAGGGATGGGATTGGGTTGGGGAGGGATGAGCTGCTGCTCCGGGGTAGGCCGTACAGCTGGGGAGTGGTGAGTTGGGGTCTGGGCAGCTGTACGGGCCATAATACGGGGAGAGCGGCGAAGGGGGGTGAAGGGGCGTGTTTTGGGAGGGACAGGGAAGGGGCGTTTTTTGTGAGGGACAGGAAATGACAAATGGGAAGGGCCGGCAGGGGTCTGGGCCTGGGCAGGGGTCTGGGCCTGGACAGGGGTCTGGGCCTGGGCAGTGGTCTGGGCCTGGGCAGGGGTCTGGGCCTGGGCAGGGGTCTGGGCCTGGGCAGTGGTCTGGGCCTGGGCAGGGGTCTGGGCCTGGGCAGGGGTCTGGGCCTGGGCAGGAGTCTGGGCCTGGGCAGGGGTCGGGGACTGGGCAGGGGCGGAAACCAGATGACCAGAGGTGGAGGATCCATCTGAAAAAAATAATCCAAATATATTAACATCTCATACATCATGAAATCAAATCAACGCATTTCAAATTTATTATGTTTTCAATATACTTAGAAGTGTGTTTGAATTTCTAAACAATTATGAAATGAGGATATGGTATGCATATAGGCACTCAGATGAATATCAATGACTGTCTGTACAATTATAACATTATTATTGTGTTTTGGCCTGGAATATGCATGTGACATAATGATGGCATGAATTATAAATAAAAAATAAAAAAAACATCCAAGCATATTTTCATGCTGCCTGATATAGAAAGGGGGCAGTAGTGTATTTGAACAGACAAATAATATTCCTTTTTAAAGTGCAAAAGCTGTAGACTTTGAATGTCTTCAATAAAATGATTTCCAATAAAGCAACATGTTGGAAACATGATAGATATATTTCACATACCATCAGACTTCAAGGCAGCCTCTTCCTCCTCCGTCACACATGTTAAATCAATCTCTGTAAAACATAACATGTTGTGTACACGTTAAGATCAGATATTATAACATATGTTACTGTTGATCAAATACACACATCAATGTTGCATTAAAGATATACACACCCAAAGTTATGATTTACATCATTTTGATGGAGCATACAAATGACATTAGATTTGTTATTCTCAATGATTCAGATTTTCGATGTATTGTTTGTATTAATTTTAAAATCATAAAAGCATAGTACATAGAACATTTAAGATTTCTCATGTGTGTATCACTTGATGACTGTTGTCAAAAATGAACATGGAAACAAACATATGCTATACATCTTCTGAATAACAGAGGTGTAGACTAAGAAAGTTTTAATTATTAATCTTTCAATATTCAAAGAAAATTAATATATAATCAGAGGAGTAAATTATATGTTTGTTTCAAATGTTATGCTTCATCAGAATCATGCTCATAATATTGATTACCAATACACCTTCAATGACATATAAATGAGTCAATGGACTTACCAGGAGACCGCAAAGGTGGCTCTGTGTCAGTGCTGTATTCCTCTGGGCTCCCCACACCAACTCTCTCTATGAATGATATAGATATATATTAGTGAACACATTTGGAATAGCACTAAATCACATCTGTAGCGAATTTTAAGAATAATCAACTTGAAAATGTGAAGAATAGAGCAGTCATTAAACAAAAAAATGCTTGATTGAATCAAGGGGATTCTGTTAAAAATGATGTATTGAACATATGTTTAATTTCTGACTATATTAGACATCAAACTCATCTCATACGATGCTATTGCATATCTAAATATACCCATTGATCAATGTTCTTAAAAGAATACACACAAACCACATTTTGAATAACAGCTGTTGACAAATATAAACAAAGACATGTGGCACATCGAGCCATTTGTGCAATGCACAGTAATCTTGTTTAGGACACAACACATATTTATCACAATACAAAACCAAATTGATTAGTACAAATATGTAATCATGGTGCTGTTAGAGTATGCTGATATCTATAAAGTAACTCCAACAGTGAATATGTGAATTATATATCAATATTGTCTAATCCAAAGAATGTAAAGATGAATGAATCTATTGTTTATTAAAGGGACACTGACATGATTTATTTCAATCATTGATTTCACTGTTCAAACTGTTCCAAATGATTTAAAATTGACTCCTATTATAATTTGAATGTTGCTACATTTTAATCTTAAAGGCAGATAAGCAATATTGGATTCAATAAATATTGTTTGTTGAAGGTATCCACCAATCATCAATCAAAACCCAGGTTGGTCAACCAAAATTGAGCTGCAGATAAACGTACATTCTTGATTTTAAAATACATTTAGCAATAGAATATTTCACATATGATTATAGTATTATATTTAAATGTTGATTAATATTGTATGCTCTATCTGAATGACAACATTAATCATTTTAGCTCAGTATCCCTTTAATATAAAATTATATTGATTTGACAATGTTGGTGTTAATGAATTCTCTACTCCATATGTTGATGTAATGAATGGGATTGAGCATGCAATTCCAATCTAATATGTTATTTAAGGATATCCTAAGAATTATTTAATTTTCATCTATTAAAGGGACATGAAGCTCTAAATGTGTAATTGTATACTTTTTTAAACTATGTACTACTGTTATCTGAACACATGATTTTAACTTTTGGAAATATGCCAATTTATGCATAGAAAAACAGCCGGATAATACCAGTAATGCATTGTTTAACCTAAACCAAAATCCATTAATTTTTTTAAGAACTAAAACAATAGACTGAACCAATGTAGCTCATAAAATGTTTAAACAAAACAATAAAATCACGTTTAAAAATAATTCTATGTAAAATTTAGTTGGCATGTCCCTTAAATGACGTGATCAATATCAAAAATGGAATCTATATTTTTAAAATCTAAACATATGCAAAATTGTGTGTATTTTTTAAAAATGTATACAAATAAGATTAAGCAATACACAAGGGAAGAATATAAATTGGACATTCAAAGAATCTTACATTAAAATTAAGACATCCAGAATAGATGGGATATCTTAAATTCCAAACAAAATCAGAGTAGTCTTACAATGTAATCCTATTTTTTGGTTTTATTTATTCTTATTTGCAAAAAGTTTTAAAATCCATTTTGAAGATACATATAAATATTGAACAATGTGGATTTAGTATGTAATGTTCTGTCCATGTTTCTAAGACAAATGTCAATTAAAATGAGACATACCATACTGTGACAAGCCCTGCCTTGAGGATCCAGCACCAACATCCAGATCTGTAATATATTAAATGAGGATTGGATATCATTAATACAAATCATGCCATGTTTAAAATCTTTACATTATTAGCAAATCAATTAAAAACTATTAATCCTTTGGTAGTCCCATGAGTTAATTGTTTCCTCAATTCAATTCATGATAAATATATCCTGTACTCTTATTTTCAATCAGTTGTGTTGTTTACTGTAGCTTAAATTATTTTTTTGTGTTATTTCATTCTCATCAATTGATGGGCATATGTTATAATTTATTTGGATTCTTCTTTTTTTATTATGTATAATATTGAAAATAAGAATACTGTATTCTTCACATATATAATAATTCACATTTCATTTTGACCAACATGTGTAAAGCAATGCCACTTACAGCAAACCCATGTTAACGTGTATGCGCAATTCCATTTTCGCGATCATTGCGCAATGATTCCAAGCGGAATTACGCATCCGTCATTTGACCAACATGTATAAAGCAATGCCACTTACAGCAAACCCATGTTAACGTGTATGCGCAATTCCATTTTCGCGATCATTGCGCAATGATTCCAAGCGGAATTACGCATCCGTCATTTGACCAACATGTATAAAGCAATGCCACTTACAGCAAACCCATGTTAACGTGTATGCGCAATTCCATTTTCGCGATCATTGCGCAATGATTCCAAGCGGGATTACGCATCCGTCATTTGACCAACATGTATAAAGCAATGCCACTTACAGCTAACCCATGTTAACGTGTATGCGCTATTCCATTTTCGCTCTGTGACGCATATTCTGTAGAGCGCAAGAAACATCATTCCTATTTCATGTGTCACTAATCTAAAATCAGATATCTAAACATCATATGTAGTGTATGTTGTGAGATCTGTATAGGTTTAGTATCTGACTATATACACATTTTTTAAAAATAAATCAAATATTAAGATATTATATGAAGTTGGATAGTTACCTGGTTCAGATTCTCCATCATCTCCTCCCAGGCCACCGGACGGAGAAGCAGCTACCCTGGCCCCCGCGTCAGGACTTTCAGATCCCGCAGCTGGGAGGGAAGAAGAGGAGGCCGAGGATGGCGAGGATCTAAATCTTTTGGGGACCCGGAGATTGAGGAGCGCGCATAAAGTCACCTCATAAGGGAGTAGGTATAGTTTCCGCGGGGCCTTTCTTTGGCCACCTCTTTTACGGGCTTGTACACAGTCCCTTATGAGGTTGACTTTTTTTGTTAAGCAAAACCTCATATCTCCGAATCTCCTCATGATTTGATCCTGGCTCCTCTGGACGTCACACACCAATTTAACCGCATTGGTGATAGACTCCCAGAGGGCCTTCTTAACAGGCGCATCTGTCAACCTCCTCTTGTTCCCAAACAGCTGGGGATAAAAGTCCTTGACGGCGTGGACCAGTGCAGCGCTCTCCTCCTTGGTGAACCTGGGAGGTGACATGCCTGCTGGGTTGTAGAATATAATTTTTTACAAATAATATATACTGCCTGCAGGCATTAGAGAACTGACAAAGATGGCAACGTGTAATGGACTTTTATATGGTGAAGTAAACATGAGATGCACCATGGGACAAGTTATCTGTACATCTGATTGGATAAAAGTTTGAAATATTGTTAGAATGTCTGTGAGACCATCCTGACTCAAGTTGTGTTTGTGTGATGAACTCTGATTGGCCGTTCCTTAATGTTTCATATCTTAGTAACTTCCTTACACATACCTCCTGGTGGTGCTGTAACTTCATTTTTCATGTAGACTTATTTGTAACTCATGGGCCTGTCATGCGGATATGTGTGACGCAGATTTAATATCCGTGATCCGTTAAATATTAATGATTAAATTCTCTTTAAAATCTAATACTGTCACATTATTAAATGTTGTAGACATTTCTCGGTTTAATAACGGTCTGTTTCTTTAATACAAATACACATTTAATATTGTATGTCTTTATTGTTCATAAAATCCATTTCTTGACTTATTGTGAAGTATTGATATTGCTCTATTAAATGTATTTATAATGCACATTGATTGTGTGCTATTGTGTGACATTAGACTCTAATGTTTAAAGATGCTAATCTGGTGTTTCCCACGCAATATTTCTAAATGTTCAAATTCAGGTTATAATGTAAGTAACTTGGATAATCTGTTTATAAATGTTAAACTACAGGTTTGTTTGTTATTAGTAAATAAACCT
Organism: Bombina bombina; assembly: GCF_027579735.1. Classification (NCBI taxonomy): domain Eukaryota; kingdom Metazoa; phylum Chordata; class Amphibia; order Anura; family Bombinatoridae; genus Bombina; species Bombina bombina. Next base: position 1,060,546,671 of record NC_069501.1, on the reverse strand, counting down.
CGAGCTTGTATTTGTCTGAAGTGCTCATATATGTTATTGTGCAATGGCGTCTTTATTTTTAAATAGACATTACAAACAAACAATTGTATCAAATGATCTGTAGAGATAGAAAATTGTTTAGACTTTAAAATGTAAATCAATTTATCTTAGTATTTAGATATCCTCAACAGAAGAAATTTAAATGCACATGGTTGAGCCAATCACATAAGGCATCTCTGTGCATCCACCAATCTTCATCTATTGAGCCTATCTCGATATGCTTTTCAAGCAAAGTATGTCAAGATAAGAAGAGAAGTAAATACACTCTTTAAATCTCTTAAAGGGACACTGTCCAAACAAATTTAGCGTTCGTGATTCAGATTGAGCATGAAATGTTAAACAACTTTATAATTTAATCCGATTCTCAAATGTTAAGAATTATCTTGTTATCTTTCTTTGCAAATCAATAATGATATTTTAGATTACGGACAATTGTTTCCAAAAACCTGGGTTGTCCTTGATGATTGTTGGATAAATTAATCCAACCAAAAAAACCAGGTTCTGTCCAGAGTACTGAAGCAAATAAATTATCTATTTAATGCCTTATTTTTAAAGTAATGATAGCAACATCACAAGGAGCATTCATAATATGATACAATTGTTAAAGTTGCTTAAAATAGAATACTCATTCAGAATGTATAAATCATTAATTTTTTAACTGTCTCCCTTTAAGTATATTTTGAGTTCATGTCCCTTTAAAGAAACATTTCACAATAATGCTTGAAAAATCAGAAACCTAAGCACCTTCCTTTTGCTAAATTAGTATAACATATGAGTAAAGCAAATTTAGATTAACTTCTGGATTGTTTTACACACTGACTGAAATATATATTGTAAAGGAGGTATTTCGGTGTCTTCAGCTTAGAGGGACATTAAGCTATATGTTATGTATGCATTTTGGATAAGATTATAATATTTGAACAACTTAATATGTTTTGGTATTCAATCATTAGATTGTAATTATATATTCTTGGATTAAATACATATCTACATAGGCTATTTTGATGCTGATTGTTGGTTGCACATAGATGCCTTATGTAATTGACTAAGATATGTGCATTGATGTATCTTTTTAAAAGTATATTTAAAGACTGAATGTAATTCTATAGTACTTTCTAAATATGTTTAAATTCTTTTATGAATTATTGAAAAATCAATACACAATATACTTTGTGAATGTCCCTTTAAGGACCAAAACATTTGGAATGTTGATTTAACATTGTCAAAATAAACTAAAGGGGAATGAAAATTATATATAGATATGTGATGTCTAACCCAAGAGGTAAGATTTTAAAAACTACATAATATTAATAACTATAGTTAAATGACTCCACTAGAAAATTAAATCGATTAACCTGGCATCCAATAACTAGCTTGTGAAAAATATCAAGTTAAATGACCTAACATTTATAAATGTAAAAATTAAAAGAATTTAGAAAATAATGTTTTGAGATACCTAAGGAAGATACAAGATCTTATAAAATTAATTTTACATTCAACAACACTGTCACTTTAATGTAATTGAACCACTTCCCCTTCTTAAAAGTGAAAACAAATAATTTATGTCAAATTTTGACTACATATCCGAAATTATTTTAACATCTAAGAATTTCAAAAGAAAAGCATCGATGGACCTCACTCCCCAATTAATTTTAAAAAAGATAGTTTAATGTAATATTCTCTGAATCAGTGGATTTTCTACAATTAATGCATTATTTGATCTTATGCATGTGCTTGTCAAATAGCCAACTACCAGTCATGGGAGTCAAATTGTTTTTTATTGACAGACTATCTGGATATTTATTATAATCTGTTCAAAAGAGTGTATTTAATAATAAAATGTTTATTATTACCATTTAAAAAATTAAAAGTTTCTGAAACAAAAACAAAAAAATATTCCTGGAAGTCATCAGATGACAATCTGAAATAAAAAAAATAATTTTTAACAAAGTTAATACACACGTTGTCAAATATTCATAAAATACATTTACAATCATCTTGTGTCTATGCTCTAACTTTGTTCAACATTTTATCAAGATATTTATTAATTAAATTTAAAAAAAAAAAAAAACATACACCATTATATTGTGTAATAAAAAATAAATTTAAATATCTGAATTTCTAATTATACATAATAATGTATATCACATTTCAATAATATATATGTATGCTGAACATAAATGTAATATTTCATGTCCATTCAAATACCTCTATATCAACTATAATATGTATTCCTTTTTCTGATTGTGATCCCTAAATATCTAATTATGAAATAAGTATGACTAATGTATGTAAGCTACCAATATTCAACATTCTTCCTGTGATTCTTAACTAGCATGCATTGGTACACCAACCTGGATAATGCATGGTCTTTGAAAGTCAATTCAGGGGTAAACAGTTGATCTTCAATAGGTGTCTTATTCATCAGTTCATAAAATAGAGGACTGTGAAATACCATCTAAAAAAGTAAAATCATCTAAGTGTCTGATTGTGATACCTAAATATCTAATTATGAACTAAATATGACTAATGTATGTAAGCTACTAATATTCAACATTCTTCCTGTGATTCTTAACTAGCATGCATTGGTACACCAACCTGGATAATGCATGGTCTTTGAAAGTCAATTCAGGGGTAAACAGTTGATCTTCAATAGGTGTCTTATTCATCAGTTCATAAAATAGAGGACTGTGAAATACCATCTAAAAAAGTAAAATCATCTAAGTGTCTGATTGTGATCCCTAAATATCTAATTATGAACTAAATATGACTAATGTATGTAAGCTACTAATATTCAACATTCTTCCTGTGATTCTTAACTAGCATGCATTGGTACACCAACCTGCATGGTCTTTGAAAGTCAATTCAGGGGTAAACAGTTGATCTTCAATAGGTGTCTTATTCATCATTTCCAAAATAGAGGACTGTTAAATACCATCTAAAAAAGTAAAATCATCTAAGTGTCTGATTGTGATCCCTAAATATCTAATTATGAACTAAATATGACTAATGTATGTAAGCTACTAATATTCAACATTCTTCCTGTGATTCTTAACTAGCATGCATTGGTACACCAACCTGGATAATGCATGGTCTTTGAAAGTCAATTCAGGGGTAAACAGTTGATCTTCAATAGGTGTGTTATTCATCATTTCCAAAATAGAGGACTGTGAAATACCATCTAAAAATTAGAAAATCATCTAAGTGTCTCCAATAGGATGCCTCCACAGCCTTATTCTATCAAATAGTTGGCACTTACCATGTGAACATGTCTTTGTATGGTTTTCAAGGTCAGCAGATTGGAAAGATAATGCCAGACATGATCCCATTGGTATACTTAAATTTCAATCTTGCCTTTTTCCACTGTCAGTCTGGGCAATCTTCACTGTCAGGCTTCTAATTCTTCCCTTTCAGTCTTTAGATTAAGTCAGCTCCCTAATGGCAGAAAAAGTTTAATAAAAATTACTACAAGTGTGTGAATCAGTTCTGTACCACTCTCCCACCCCCCATTTCAGAATAGATTTCTGTCACTAGCTTACTAAGAGTGTGTAGCATCTTGTGTTATGTTCTATCAAGTGTGAAGATGAGTCATATTGAGCAGAACGAACCTCTAATGTGTGACATTGAACCATAGTCATGCTAGAGGATAGTTATGCTAGAGGATCCCTTTCTGAGTATTTACATTTTAAGTAATGTGTAAACTAAATACTAGTTTAGAAAATGTATGCCATATGATGTATTTGTGTACAATTCATGCCAGCAACAGTCCATACATTTATACTTACCATCTGATGTCCTCTTTAAAAACCAGGTGGCAAAGACTCGCTACAGGACCCAATGCCCAGAGCATCACCTATATTAATAAATGAAACACATTTTTAGCATTTGATGAACAATCCTAACATGTTTGCACAATTCTCTACTTGTCATTTCCCTAGAGTTCACATCTATTGACAATACTCCAGTCTAACTTCTATTATTTACCGTCTAAAGTGGCGGTTGATGATGTCTGCTCTGACATTGAGCCCCTCGTCCCGGAATGGCCCCTCTAGAACACTATCATCCTCCTCATCTCTGAGGAGGTTTCGGTGCGCCGGTACGCCCTGCAGCATCCCAGCCCGCTGTGCAATATTATGCAGGACGCTACAGGCTACAACGATCTTAGCCACCTTCTTTGGGTTGTACTGGAGGGCTCCTCCCGACCTGTCCAGGCACCTGAACCTCATCTTCAGGAGCCCGAACATCCGTTCAACCACCGCCCTGGTTCTCTTATGAGCCCTATTGTAGCGCTCCTCAGACACATCAGTCGGGCTACGCAAGGGGGTAATGAGCCAAGGCCGGCTCATGTACCCAGAATCACCTATAAATTATGAACAGAACATAATTCAAACAGAATCCTCAAAATAGTATTTGGAGTCCAATAAAAAGTTTTGTACACGATAATCCACTAACAAATGTTTATTTTAAAAAAAAAATAATCTAGTTCAATATTATTCTCTATCTTCCCATTTCAGCTAAGACATGCTACATATGCGTATTTCTCCTAAATCAAACCTTGTGTAAAATGCAAACTACATGGTTACATTGCATTCTCTATCTGAGCATTTAAGGTAAGACATGCTACATATCTGCATTGAACTAAAAGACATTAGCGGAAAGAGACAATGACATGGTTAAATTGCATTAGCTAATATCTTCCCATTTCAGCTAAGACATGCTACATATGCGTATTTCTCCTAAACCAAACCTTGTGTAAAATGCAAACTACATGGTTACATTGCATTCTCTATCTGAGCATTTAAGGTAAGACATGCTACATATCTGCATTGAACTAAAAGACATTAGCGGAAAGAGACAATGACATGGTTAAATTGCATTAGCTAATATCTTCCCATTTCAGCTAAGACATGCTACATATGCGTATTTCTCCTAAACCAAACCTTGTGTAAAATGCAAACTACATGGTTACGTTGCATTCTCTATCTGAGCATTTAAGGTAAGACATGCTACATATCTGCATTGAACTAAAAGACATTAGCGGAAAGAGACAATGACATGGTTAAATTGCATTAGCTAATATCTTCCCATTTCAGCTAAGACATGCTACATATGCATATTTCTCCTAAACCAAACCTTGTGTAAAATGCAAACTACATGGTTACATTGCATTCTCTATCTGAGCATTGAAGGTAAGACATGCTATATATCTGCATTGAACTAAAACTAGACATTAGCGGAAAGAGACAATGACATGGTTAAATTGCATTAGCTAATATCTTGCCATTTCAGCTAAGACATGCTACATATGCATATTTCTCCTAAACCAAACCTTGTGTAAAATGCAAACTACATGGTTACATTGCATTCTCTATCTGAGCATTTAAGGTAAGACATGCTACATATCTGCATTGAACTAAAACTAGACATTAGCGGAAAGAGACAATGACATGGTTAAATTGCATTAGCTAATATCTTGCCATTTCAGCTAAGACATGCTACATATGCGTATTTCTCCTAAACCAAACCTTGTGTAAAATGCAAACTACATGGTTACATTGCATTCTCTATCTGAGCATTTAAGGTAAGACATGCTACATATCTGCATTGAACTAAAAGTAGACATTAGCGGGGGGAAAAAATAAATGGTTAAATTGCATCCGAGAGCTGAACATTACGCTAACATTTTAAAACTACAGTGGCAATTGTCAAACTAATTAACCATGTTGTGCACAAATACTCACCAACGAGATAACCAGGGGGCATTTGTCTTTCCTCAAACGGTCTCCACAGGGACGACTGAGCGAGGATGTGGGCATCATGACAAGCTCCTCCAAAATTCGCACACACATGCATAATCCTCATCTGTGCATCACAAACATACTGCACGTTGAGGCTATGAAAATGTTTGTGATTTCTGAAGGGCAAGTCATCAATTGGAGCACGCAGCGCAATGTGGGTACAATCTATGGCTCCCAAGACATTGGGCAATTCAGCAATATCAAAGAATTCCCGCTTCAGGCGCCTCCAATCACCATCATTCTGTGGGAATCCTATGTATTGCTTTCTGATACGTACCATGGCGTCCAGAAAGTTATCAAACACCACAGAGAATGTACCTTGAGCCAGGCCATGCATGTACATTTCTCCGGATTGAAAACTCCCGGAGGCCAGGACGTATAGACAGCTTAGCATCTTACTCATGGCGGGAACAGCAGTCCTTATTCTTATACGTGGCTCCAAATGAGGTTTAAGAAGATCGTAAAGGCCAATGAACCTCAAAGTCGCTCATGTTTTCCAAGGTGGGTCTCACCCTGTAGACAGGAGGACCTCGAACCAGACGACCCCTTCGTCTCAGTCTGAGCCGCCGAGGCTGCCTGATTCGACCAACAGCTAGTTCGCCAATAGCAGCACCAGCAGCGTCTACCATGTCATCGTCATCCATCTTTCAAAACAGCGTAACAAGGTATGCACTTGATCTGATGTGGATCACAAGTGATGCTTTGGCCATGTTGTTTGGGGGATTTATAGTACAATTAGTCCAATGGTATTGAGTTTGTAATGATTGCTAATTGTATTCACTTGTTTGTATGTGAGCGGCGCGAATGCTTTCACAGTGGGCGTTTTTTGGTTGTTTGATGAAATGTTGTTTTCCAACAATGAATCTCAATGTGAAAGTGTCAAATATCACACATACAGTGCATGTTTGTAATGTTTGATCATATGCGTAATCAATATTTATTAAACGCGATCTTATAGTAACAAGCACACGTCCAGGCTAACATGAATGAAAGTGCATAGTTGTGTATAATGTGCATCGAATGTGATCGATCAATGTTGCTGCAATATTGTTTGTAAACGATAAAGTAACATCTGCCATCTGTAGTATTGTATATAAATAAGTGATTGCCGAGCAGTCAATATTGTATGCGTCCCTTTAAAATCGCAATAAGAATTCAGAACTTCCCGTCTGCCATCTGTAGTATTGTATATATAAGTGATTGCCGAGCTGTCAATATTGTATGCGTCCCTTTAAAATCGCAATAATAATTCAGAACTTCCCGTCTGCCATCTGTAGTATTGTATATATATGAGTGATTGCTGAGCAGTCAATATTGTATGCGTCCCTTTAAAATCGCAATAATAATTCAGAACTTCCCGTCTGCCATCTGTAGTATTGTATATATAAGTGATTGCCGAGCTGTCAATATTGTATGCGTCCCTTTAAAATCGCAATAATAATTCAGAACTTCCCGTCTGCCATCTGTAGTATTGTATATATATGAGTGATTGCAGAGCAGTCAATATTGTATGCGTCCCTTTAAAATCGCAATAATAATTCAGAACTTCCCGTCTGCCATCTGTAGTATTGTATATATAAGTGATTGCCGAGATGTGAATATTGTATGCGTCCCTTTCAAATCGCAATAATAATTCAGAACTTCCCGTCTGCCATCTGTAGTATTGTATATATAAGTGATTGCAGAGCTGTCAATATTGTATGCGTCCCTTTAAAATCGCAATAATAATTCAGTACTTCCCGTCTGCCATCTGTAGTATTGTATATATAAGTGATTGCCGAGCTGTCAATATTGTATGCGTCCCTTTCAAATCGCACTAATACTGAATAACTTCCGGCTGTCATCTGTAGTATTGTATATATAAGTGATTGCCGAGCTGTCAATATTGTATGCGTCCCTTTCAAATCGCACTAATACTGAAGAACTTCCGGCTGTCATTTGTAGTATTGTATATATAAGTGATTGCCGAGCTGTCAATATTGTATGCGTCCCTTTCAAATCGCACTAATGCTGAATAACTTCCGGCTGTCATCTGTAGTATTATATATACAGGTGGCCCTCGTTTTACAATGATTCAATTTACACCGTTTCAGAATAACAACCTTTTTTTCCAGTCATGTGACTGCTATTGAAAAGCATTGAGAAGCAGTGCATTTATTAAAATAACCAGTAGGTGGAGCTGTCCGCTTGTGTTGCAGCAAAGCCAAGCAAGCTGAAATTTATCAGTTTAACCAGACCTGAGCTATCAAGCAGATTTCAAAGGAACAAGATCTTCCTGTCTATAAATCAGCCCAGATTGGAATGTATAGAAATAACTGTTTGCAGAAAAATGCAAGTGAAGTCTGTGTTGTGTGATTATTTTATTAGGTTTATAATGCTGTTTAGCATTTCAAGTCTTCTTTTCAAAGCTTTAAAAATAATGTATTAGGTGTTACTTATGACAATTTTGAGAGGGGCCTGGAACCTAACTCCCTCACTTCCCATTGGCTAACATTATAAACTGGGTTTCAATTTACAACGGTTTCGATTTACAACCATTCCTTCTGGAACCTAACCCCGGCGTAAACTGAGGGCTACCTGTATAAGTGATTGCCGAGCTGTCAATATTGTATGCGTCCCATTAAAATGGCACTAATACTGAATAACTTCCGGCTGTCATCTGTAGTATTGTGTATATAAGTGATTGCCGAGCTGTCAATATTGTATGCGTCCCTTTCAAATCGCACTAATACTGAATAACTTCCGGCTGTCATCTGTAGTATTATATATATAAGTGATTTGCGATCTGACAATATTTATTAATTGTCCCATTCAAATCTCCTTAATAATGCTGTTCCAAACTGTTCTTTACGTATATGTTGTATTGTAGTATTGAGTGTTAAAGTTCAGAAAGGGGCGGTACAGTCGTGAATCTGTGATGTGTATGGTTGAATCTTCTAATGACGTCATGATATTATTAACCTGCCTATGTAGTTCTGAAATCCTCATTGTGTTGTTGTATTGTGCTACATTGTTATTGTGTGCTGAATAAAATCTAAATGTGTGCTTTGTGGTTGCGTGATGGGTGATGCGTGTTATGTACATGTAAGTATATATTGTGATTGTGTCCCACATATGCTGACTTCTATATAGCGGTCTGGCATTGTTGTTCCTTCCCATAAAGTGACATCTGTAATCTGGTGTAATGATGTTCTTGTTGTACGTAATTCCTAATGGTTTCTGGTGATGGAATCATGATGTTAAAAGTACAGTAAAATCCATATGTTCTGTTTTGTGATTCCTAGAGAGAATGTAATGTGTTTTTCCTCCATCATTTGAATGCACATGTATGAGTGAATGTTAAAAGTAATGTATGTGCATCCATGACTGATCATGTGTTAACCCTATGTAGATATGCTGTTGCTGCAAGCATATGAGTTGAATAACTGAAATGCAATAATAAAGGTAAATGAGAATTGTTTCCCATTGTGTAGTGTTTGTGAATCCTGAAAAGTTGACATTATTTTTGTGTCCGTTTAAATGTAATATTTTGATTAAAAAAAGTTTGTTACTAGTGATGTTGATTTGTAGTTGATGTAATAGAAAAGTCTGAAACAATTTAATGGTGTTGTGAATATTCAATAAGTAAAATCCATAAATCCACCATAGGGAAATAGTCATTTCTTGATCTATTTATCATAGCTGGGTCTAACGCATAAAAGCATGTATTTTCTAGTGCTGGTATTTGGAGTTTTTCGGTCTACGCTATTTGCGTGCGTTAGGGAAATGTGGGTTTCGCGTGCACGAGCACGTCTTCCCAATAGAAGTCAATGGAGGCTCTAAAATTTGGTAATTTTTTTTTTCTAAGACTGGTTTTCCTCGTAAAGTGAGTGACGTCATGAGCTTGTGTGAAAAAGTAACTAAATCGTGTTCTTTTTGTAATAAATAAATATTTTTTGTATGTCATGTGGTGTATATTGTTTGTATGCATCGATGAGTGTATATTTGTGATAATGTTATTAGTTAGATGTAGGTATATGAGGGTCTTTTCCCGTGTGTCAATGTAAGTCAATGGGAAAATGGATTTGTGTAGTTTTTTTTCTAACACCCGAGATCTCGCAACTTTGATCCTTTGTATTTTGATGAAAAATTATTAAATCTTAAAAATAAACATAGTGTAGTGTTTGTATGAGTGTAAGTGTACTTTGTGTAATATTTGTTTTGTGATTCGTGAATGTTTATTTTGTCGGTATATGTTTACTACTGTACTGGGTCTGAGGTGAGGTAGAAATTTGAGCGTTGGGTGATTTTTGAGTGTCGGTAACTGAACTCTAAATACCAGAGTCCGTAAGAAACCAGCGTTAGGGGCCTCTAACGCTGGTTTTCATGGCTAACGCCAAACTCCAAATCTAGGCCTAAGATAGCTATAATGTAATTAATAATTACATTGTAGCTATTTTAGGATTTATATTTATTTTACAGGTAACTTTGTATTTATTTTAGCTAGTTAGAATAGTTCTTAAATAGTTATTAACTATTTAATAACTACCAAGCTAAAAGAAATACAAAATTACCTGTAAAAAAATCCTAACCTAAGTTACAATTAAACCTAACACTACACTATCATTACATTAATTAAATAAAGTACCTACAAATAACTACAATTAAATACAATTACATAAACTAACTAAAGTACAAAAAATAAAAAAGCTAAGTTACAAAAAATAAAAAAAATAAGTTACAAACATTTAAAAAATATTACAATTTTAAGCTACTTACACCTAATCTAAGCTCCCTAATAAAATAACAAAGCCCCCCAAAATAAAAAAAATCCCTACCCTATTCTAAATTAAAAAAGTTCAAAGTTCTTTTACCTTACCAGCCCTTAAAAGGCATGCCCCAAAGAAAACTGCTCTTTTGCCTGTAAAAGAAAAATACAACCCCCCCAACATTAAAACCCACCACCCACATACCCCTAATCTAACCCAAACCCCCCTTAAAAAAACCTAACACTACCCCCCTGAAGATCATCCTACCTTGAGTCGTCTTCACTCAGCCGAGCAGCGATGGAACCGAAGAGGAGATCCGGAGCGGCAGAAGTGATCCTCCAAGCGGCTCTGAAGAAATCTTCCATCCGATGAAGTGATCCTCCAAGCCGCGCTGAAGAAGTCTTCCATCCGATGAAGTGATCCTCCAAGCCGCGCTGAAGAAGTCTTCGATCCGGGCGATGTCATCTTCCAAGCAGGGTCTTCAATCTTCTTCTTCAGGATCCATCTTCATTCCGCCGACGCGGAACATCCTTCTTTCCCGACGGACTACCGACGAATGAAGGCTCCTTTAAGGGACATCATCCAAGATGGCGTCCCTTCAATTCCGATTGGCTGATAGGATTCTATCAGCCAATCAGAATTAAGGTAGGAAAAATCTGATTGGCTGATTGAATCAGCCAATCAGATTGAAGTTCAATCCGATTGGCTGATCCAATCAGATTGAGCTTGCATTCCATTGGCTGTTCCGATCAGCCAATAGAATGTGAGCTCAATCTGATTGGCTGATTCAATCAGCCAATCAGATTTTTCCTACCTTAATTCTGATTGGCTGATAGAATCCTATCAGCCAATCGGAATTGAAGGGACGCCATCTTGGATGAAGTCCCTTAAAGGAGCCTTCATTCGTCGGTAGTCCGTCGGGAAAGAAGGATGTTCCGCATCAGCGGAATGAAGATGGATCCTGAAGAATAAGATTGAAGACCCCGCTTGGAAGATGACATCGCCCGGATCGAAGACTTCTTCAGCGCCGCTTGGAAGATGACATCGCCCAGATCGAAGACTTCTTCAGCGCCGCTTGGAAGATGACATCGCCTGGATCGAAGACTTCTTCAGCGCCCCTTGGAGGATCACTTCTGCCGCTCCGGATCTCCTCTTCCGTTCCATCTCTGCTCGGCTGAGTGAAGACGACTCAAGGTAGGATGATCTTCAGGGGATTAGTGTTAGGTTATTTTAAGGAGGGTTTGGGTTAGATTAGGGGTATGTGGGTGGTGGGTTTTAATGTTGGGGGGTTGTATTTTTCTTTTACAGGCAAAAGAGCAGTTTTCTTTGGGGCATGCCCCACAAAAGGCCCTTTTAAGGGCTGGTAAGGTAAAAGAGCTTTGAACTTTTTTAATGTAGAATAGGGTAGGGCATTTTTTTATTTTGGGGGCTTTGTTATTTTATTAGGGGGCTTAGATTAGGTGTAAGTAGCTTAAAATTGTTGTAATATTTTTTAAATGTTTGTAACTTATTTTTTTTATTTTTTGTAACTTAGCTTTTTTTATTTTTTGTACTTTAGTTAGTTTATTTAATTGTAGTTATTTGTAGGTAATTTATTTAATTAATGTAATGATAGTGTAGTGTTAGGTTTAATTGTAATTTAGGTTAGGATTTATTTTACATGTAATTTTGTATTTTTTTTAGCTAGGTAGTTATTAAATAGTTAATAACTATTTAATAACTATTCTAACTAGCTAAAATAAATACAAAGTTACCTGTAAAATAAATATAAATCCTAAAATAGCTACAATGTAATTATTAATTACATTGTAGCTATCTTAGGGTTTATTTTACAGGTAAGTATTTAGTTTTAAATAGGAATAATTTATTAAAGTATAGTGTAGTGTTAGGTGTAATTGTAACTTAGGTTAGTTTTTATTTTACAGGTAAATTTCTCTTTATTTTAGCTAGGTAGCTATTAAATAGTTAATAACTATTTAATAGCTATTGTACCTAGTTAAAATAAATTGAAAGTTACCTGTAAAATAAAAATAAATCCTAAGATAGCTACAATATAATTATTATTTATATTGTAGCTATATTAGGGTTTATTTTAAAGGTAAGTATTTAGTTTTAAATATGATTAATTTAATTAATAATAGAAATATTATATAGATTTATTTAATTAATATTTAAGTTAGGGGGGGTGTTAGGGTTAGTGTTAGACTTAGGTTTAGGGGTTAATAAATTTATTACAGTGGCGGCGGTGTAATGGGGGGCAGGATAGGGGTTAATAAATGTATTATAGGTGGCGACGGTGTAGGGGGGCAGATTAGGGGTTAATAAATTTAATATACGTTGCGGCAGGGTCCGGGAGCGACAGTTTAGGGGTTAAACTATTTATTTAGTTGCGGCGAGGTGCGGGATCAGCAGGATAGGGGTTAATAACTTTATTATAGAGGGCGGCGGTATAGGGGGGAAGGATAGGGGTTACTAGGTATAATGTAGGTTGCGGCGGTGTCCGGGATCGGCGGTTTAGGGGTTAATACATTTATAAGAGTTGCGGCGGGGTCTAGGAGCGGCGGTTTAGGGGTTACTAACTTTATTTAGTTGCGGGGGGTCCGGGGGCGCCGGTATATGGGGTAGAACAGTGTAGTTTAGTGTGGGTGCTTAGTGACAGGCTAGCAAGAAAGCTGTAAAAAAGCCGAAGAGCAGCGAGATCGGGTGAGTGATAACTCTCACAGTCCACTGCTCATCGCCCCGTACTTGGTGCACGGCTTTTTGACAGCTTTTTTGATAACTTAGGCAAATTTTTGCAGGTCCACGGCGGCGATGTGAGGCGAGCTTAGGCGGGCGTATTGGGCCGGCGAAGGCAGGAAAAGTAGACGCGTTGATAACTACCCCCAAAAGTTTCAAAGATCATTAGAGACCTCAACATATTCTTATTTTGTGGGTGAGAGATTATGTACGAATGGCATTGATGGTATGTTAACCAATTTGTAAAGATCTTGAAACCTTTCTCTACTAGTTCTGAACTGTATTTTATGTTCATCTCCCAAATGATAGATCGTCAGTAATCTATTATTTACACCTATTGATTTAGCTGGGATAGTGAGATCTGCCACAAATTCCTTATTAAATATTAGGGATATTAGCAGTGAGAATTTAGAAGAAATGTAAAGAAATTCTAACATTATTTTCTCCCAGAGTAAGTAAGTTTCCTTCACAATCTGTGTGGCTTTTTCAAAATGGTGTCTCTTATTAATAGGAGTCCAGCACAAAACACCTAGATGGGGGGGGGGGTTGGGCTATATCATGTTCTAGTTTCACCCAGATTTTTGTATCAGATTTTGTGAACCAATCTATTATTCTTTGCAGAGATGTCGCCTGTCTATATTTAGGAAGGTTTGGGACCCCAAGGACCGCATTATTCAATGATTCAATGATTCGTTTATTAATATGGGTTTGTCTCTTGTTCCAAAGAAACACAAACCTTTTGTTTTGCAGGGATATAAAGTACGTGTTTGGTAAGGGGATTGGCAAGGTCTGTTAAAGATAGAGGAGTCTGGGCAACATGGACATTTTAAAGGTGTTTATTCTGCCCATCCAGGACATTGGTTATCTTCTCCAGGATGAGAGCTCTGCTACGAAAGAGGATTGGAGGGGTTTGTAGTTTGAGGAGAACATCTCTTCAGTTGTGGTGACTAGGAAAATCCCTATTAATTTTAGTGTACGGTTTTGCTATTTGAAAGGGCATAACTGTTTAACTTCTTGTTCAACGACTTTAGGTAGATTAATATTCAAAATCTCTGATTTATTTTTATTACCAAGAATGTTGGATACTTTTCGAAAATCTACTAATTGCTGTAGTAATAAGGGGATTGTTATGGGGTTAGTTATATCAAAAAGAATGTAATCATCATAGAGAGATAGCTTATGGTGAGAATCAGCAATTTTTATTCCCAATATCCCTGGGTGGTTACTTATTTTGATAGCTAGGACCTCAATTATGCATGCAATCAAAAGGGGAGAAAGTGGGCATCCCTGTCTGGTCCCATTAGAATTGCGAAATAAGGCAAATAGGCAACCATTGACTCGGCCACATGCCATTGGCGAGGAATACAAAGCAAAAACCTTAGAGATAAACTCTGATCCAAAACCTATCTTATGCAAGAACAATTTTAGAAACTTTCAACAGACGCGGTTAAAAGCTTTTTCCGTGTCTGTGGATAAAAGCGCTAAGGGAATTTGAAGAGCAGAAGCATTTTCAATTAGATGAATTATACGTATTTGTACGGTATTGTCTTTCGCTTCTGTAGATGGTACAAATCCTACCTGGTCTTCAAAAATGATGTCTAGAAGGAGGGTGTTTTGTCTGCGTATAATGGGTGGTCTAATAAATCATTTTCAAGTTTCCATATGTAGGAGGTAATTGGAGCTGAGGGCCACTCAATTAAGCAACTAACCATGGAATGATCTGTCCAGCCTGTTGGTAAGATTGATGATTTGTGGACTAATGACATACAGGTAACATCTAAGTAAATATAGTCAATTCTAGAGAACCGTAAATGGGGAAAAGAAATAAAATGTATATTCTCTGGGTGTAGCACTCTCCAAGCATCATGGACAGATGTCAATGAGGGATTGTCTAACTCTATTAATCACCTGATGTGAGGTACAGGAAGTGCCAGTGGAGTTGTCTATAGTTGGATTCATAGAAATGTTTAAGTCCCCCCAGTACAAAAAGACTTCTCAATACCTCTAGAATAGAATCCACAAGGAACTTAAAGAATTTTTCATAGTTTGCGTTAGGGGCATATGCACTTACTAGGGTTACTAAATTTTTGTATAGTTTACCCACAATTATCAAAAATCTGCCCTCTTTATCCTTAACTGATTTAATCCAGGAGAAAAGAATTCCATGCTCAATCAATATGCTAACCCCATTAGTTTTATTGTGGTTTGACGCATAAAATGATTCCCCAAACGGGGGCGGAGCTTGGCCAAGATGACGCTTGGTCGCAAGTAGGAGAAGCTCTGAGCGCAGAGAGGCTGGCACCTTGTTATATGAGTCACAGAGGAACGCAAACTGGCTAATAGTGGCTGGAATAAACCCTGGACCACCACCCGCAATTGTAAAGAGGGCAGTAACTAGCTCACGGACAGAGCCAGAGCAAACCCGACGGCCCCAGAACCTCCGCTTGCGGCCTGACAACAGTCATCACTCCTTCATGCACCTGCTAAAGCTTCCGCTTCTGTTCTGAGCAAGTTGCGGCTTGTTCTCCTCAGGTCAGTCACCTCACATGACTAAAAAGCGGCACCGGAGGTCAGTAGAGACTTTTTGCTGGTTGCTGTCAGCCCCGCATTTGCAGCCCACACGTGGCGCCCAGATCTGTAGGTCACACACACAAAAGCTCCTTAACACGATCGGAGCACAACAATGAGCCGTAACCATTTCAGTACAGGTTCCCTACAGAGCAGGCTTTAAAAACTTTTATGGGCTATCATTCTCACAGAATACCGTTATGCAAGTATGCATTAACTCCATTTTGAGCTCCATCTCACATTTGCTATTTGGTGCGTCATGCACAGTTAACTGTTAAGGTGCTAAAGTTCCTTGGAGCCTAACTTCCACAGGTTAATAGGAAGTTCTTCCTCTGCATGTTTGAACTCTCAGACGAAAGCTAACTGGACACAAAACTAAAATAAAGAAATAAAAGGTACAAAATAAATTAATGACAAATCTGAATCAAATAAAACCAATAAAACAGCAGAATAAAGCATCAGTTTGGGAACCCAGCACTCTGATAAGAGAGAGGGGTGCTGCTAAACATGGCGTCCAAGAGAAGTCAGAAGCCAGATAAATTAAACAAATCCTAAAACGCCCAACAGGCCTCTGTCAGCAGTTTTTTCCACGCAGCAAGCAATGACTCTCAGGAGGCTGAAGAAAATAACGCTTCGGACCATAACTCACAACCCTCCTTGGCCGCCCCTGTGTCCATTATCAGCTAAAATCAGACATAGCTAACTTGCCCACTAAGGCAGATTTTGAAGCCCTAAAATCCATAATTACTACAGAAATCGCCAGTATGAAGAAAGAAATAAATGAAATTGGGAACAGGCTTGAATATGTAGAGGAGAGCCAGGAATCCCTAAACACTTTATTTGACAACATAACAACACAGGCTAATGTTCACGACTCTCAGATCAACACCCTACAAGACAAAATTGAAGACCTTGATAACAGAGGTCGCCGCAATAACTTGAGGATCAGAGGCGTCCCAGAAGCGGTATCAACAGCAAATCTCCACAGTTACATACAAGATTTATTTAGATTTCTACAAAACGACCCTCAGGCGGAGGCCATGGAACTTGACAGAGCTCACAGGGCACTACGCCCTCCTCCAGCACAGAATGCGCCCCCTAGGGATGTAATTCTGAGATTCCTCAGATTTACTGATAAAGAAAAAATATGGAAAGCTGCGAGATCTTCCCAATCTATCCGCTTTATGGACACTGACATCCATTTATCTCGACTTGAGTCCTACGACCATTCAAAAACGAAAAGACATTCAATTTATCATGAGAACCCTTCAAGAAAAGAACATAAAATACAGGTGGGGATTCCCCTTCTGCCTTCAGGTAATGCACGAGCTTCGTACCTTCACCTATATTTCTGAACAGGATCTCAAGCCACTGTCAGAAGCTTTACAGGTGTCCTTCAAACACCCACACCCTGCTGATGTCCCTCTCAACGATACTCGTCCCTTGACGCAAGGACCACCACAGAGAGATTCTCATTCCAAATGGATGAAAGTATTTCCAAAAAGAAAAGAAATAAACCATCTACTCCTGTTGATGGTAGAGACAGAGCAAGCGAAACTTGAATTGTCCCTTAGGCTTCATCTTAGGCTATCACAATACCCATGGACCTTTGTGTGTCTTGCAAAAGGACGGTATATTCATATACTCTTTTTTACTATGCTAAATTGTTTTCCACAAGCTCCCCAGCGGAGATATCGAAGTTAGTTGATCCAGGTTAAGTATGTTATGTATTAATAACGGTTAAAATCTCAGTTCCTAATATTTGCTTATTTAAAGTTGGTGTCAGCGCCCTCTGCGCAATCTCCTTTATGTTACTGTCTTACCCCGACAGTGTTTCATTGCAAATGCTTAAATTCTTTGTTGTATGTTTGTGGCATTTTTCATTGATTGTATTGATAACTTGTATACACTCTCTTAAAGTTTATGTAGATGCTCGTCGCTACTCTCACCACCGCCCAACAGGTAGATGCATCCATATTATACTCCCTATTTATTCAGGTCTGATCCCCAGACGCACTCCTAGTAATTTAGCTATCCTTAAGCACATACTCCACACATGACAGCTCCAAATACTAACACTCTGACTTTTCTCTCAGTTAACTCTCAAGGCCTTAATAACCCCCATAAGAGAAATGTGGCTCTAAGAGACTTTAGAAGAAGGGGAGCAGTATAGTATTCACTCAGGAGACCCACTTTCTACGGGGGCAGGAACCTAAGACTTTCGAATACAAATGTGGCCAGTCCTTTTATGCTTCCAACTCACAAAAAACAAATGGGGTAGGTGTACACTTAAAAAGCAATATACCTTTTCAATTAATCAAAAAAGTGGCAGACCACGAGGGGAGGTATATCATCCTAGTCGGGAAACTATATAATTCAATGGTAACTCTAGTGAACGTATATGCCCCTAACCCAAAACCGGACTCCTTTTTCAAAACATTAACCAATATGCTACTGGAAACCGCTAAGGGCTCCTTAATAATGGGCGGGGACTTTAACCTCACCCTTAACCCCCTCCTAGATAACTCAAACAAGTTGTCCTCTGTCCCCCATAGAACAATCTCCACTGTTAAAAACTGCTTAAAAGAATTAACGGTGCATGATGTGTGGAGGGTACATAATCCAATTAGACTATTTTATGACAGATGTCAATAGCCTAGCCAAAGTTGAAAGTATAGATATCATTCCTAACTTTTGGTCAGACCACTCTATGATGCAATGCTCTTTCAAATGGCCGCATAGACTCTTTTCCTGTTATACATGGAGATTAGATGACTACCTGCTTGCAGATCCCTTGATTTGCCAACAGCTAGAAAAAGCTCTAGGTGAATATTTCTCCATCAATGAAACGTCCGTGAGTGACCCTAAAATACTCTGGGAGGCTGATAAATCGGTTATCTGAGGGTCCTGATTAGTGTCAAAGCACATCAGACTAAACAGACAAACAGCTTACTTAATGACTACTTAATGAATCTACCTAAACTGGAGGGCATGCTTAAGTTGCAGCCAGATAACGCTCTTTTGGCACAACAAGTCTTAGAATGTAGGGCGCAAATTAATCACTTGCTGGGAAAAGAATGCAAAAAGACCGCCCTTAAGCTGAGATAAAAACACTATGAAGACCGCGTTAAGAGTGGTCCCCTCCTAGCTAGAAAACTAAAGAGAAGGTTACATAAAGGGTACATACTAACTTTAAAGGATCGCCAAGGTAACAAACTCCATAACTCAGAAAAAATAGCTGAGGAATTTAGATCTTACTATTCCCAGTTATATAACCTGTCAGATACACCTCGCAACAACATAGATTCATCTTCAGATTCCAAATCCTCCCTAATAAAAAAAATACCTCTCAAATTTAACCCTCCCATCCATTTCTTCAGATCAACAAAAGATTCTAAATAATCCGATATCGCATGAGGAACTACTAGATGTCATTAAAAACCTTCCCCATAATAAAGCCCCAGGCCCAGATGGCTTCTCGGATCAATATTACAAAGTATTTAGGGATATACTCTCCCCCTACATGCTTACTATGTTTAACTTGATAGAAGAGGACAACCCATTCACAAGTTCTTCACTAGAGGCCCACATAGTTGTTCTCCCGAAACCGGGCAAGCCCCCAGATACAGCCCCGAATTTTAGGCCAATTTCCCTGCTCAATGTGGATCTGAAAATATACGCTAAAATACTCACCAACAAGCTTAACAAAATTCTCCCGCATATCATCGATAATGATCAAGTAGGGTTTGTCCCGTCTAGAGAGTCCAAAAACAACACTGTTAGAGCAATGCAAATTATATACTATGCCCACCTTACCCTGACCCCTCAGTGGCTTTATATACCTCCCCCTCTGCCAAAGTGAGAGTCAATGGAATAGCTTTGAATTCTTTCCCAATAATGAACGGCACCCGTCAGGGGTGCCCATTGTCGCCTCTCTTATTTGCATGTGTGGTGGAGGCTCTTGCCACCGCTGTACGCTCTAATGTAAACATTCAGGGGCTGCAAATACAGGATACCAACCACAAAATTTTATTATACGCGGATGACATCCTATTTTCTCTAACGGATCCACTTAACTCTATCCCCCCCTTAATGGCCGAACTAGATGCGTTTTTAAGGATTTCTAATTATTTAATAAACTAGTACTAAAGCCCGTGTACACGGGCCATTTTTTGCAGTACAGCGGTCCCACCCCTTGCTCTCTCCCCCCTCTCTTTTGCTCTCTCTACCCCCATTTCTTTTGCTTTCTCTCCCCCTCTCTTTTGCTTGCTCTCCCCCCTCTCCTTTGCTCTCTCTCTCTCCCCTCTTTTGCTCTCTCCCTCCTTTCTTTTGCTCTCTCTCCCCCCTCTTTTGTTCTCTCCCCCCTCTTTGGCTCTCTCCCCCCCCTCTTTGGCTCCCCCCCCTCTTTGGCTCTCTCCCCTCTTTTGCTCTCTCTCCTCTTTGGCTCTCTCTCTCCCCCCTCTTTGGCTCTCTCCCCCCCCCCTTTGGCTCTCTCCCCCCCTTTGGCTCTCCCCCCCCTTTGGCTCTCTCTCTCCCCTCTTTGGCTCTCTCCCCTCTTTTGCTCTCTCTCCTCTTTGGCTCTCTTTCCTCTTTGGCTCTCTCTCTCCCCCCTCTTTGGCTCTCCCCTCCCCTTTGCCCCCCCCCCTCTTTGGCTCTCCCCCCCTCTTTTGCTCTCTCTCTCCCCTCTTTGGCTCTCTCCCCCCTCTTTTGTTCTCTCCCCCCTCTTTGGCTCCCCCCCCCTTCTCTTTGGCTCTCCCCCCCCTTCTCTTTGGCTCTCCCCCCCCCCTTCTCTTTGGCTCTCTCTCCCCCTTCTCTTTGGCTCTCCCCCTCTTCTCTTTGGCTCTCCCCCCCCCTTCTCTTTGGCTCTCCCCCCCCCCCTTCTCTTTGGCTCTCCCCCCCCTTCTCTTTGGCTCCCCCCCTTCTCTTTGGCTCTCTCTCCCCCTTCTCTTTGGCTCTCTCTCCCCCCTTCTCTTTGGCTCTCTCTCCCCCCTTCTCTTTGGCTCTCTCTCCCCCCTTCTCTTTGGCTCTCTCTCCCCCCTTTGGCTCTCTCTCCCCTCTTTGGCCCTTCTCCCCCCCTCTCCTGCTGCCTCTCTGGCTCTGTCTTGAAGTCTTCACATCGCGGGACCCCGTCCAGCCACGCCCCATCGCGGCGGCACCCGCCCGGCCACGCCCATTGCGACACCTGGCCACGCCCCATTGCGGCGGCACCCGCCCGGTCACGCCCATCGCGATGCCCGGCCACGCCCTTTGCGATGCCCGGCCACGCCCCCATAGCAACGCTCTCGTCGGCCACAAACAGCTATGAGGTCTGGGGAGCGTGTGGCCGCTTCTCATGCAGCACACCTCACAGCTGTTGAGTAGCTCGCGCTCCATATCTCTTGCCACAGGCTGTTTCAATCAGCTTACCTCGCGCTCCCTAGACCTCACAGCTGTTTGTGTACCTTGCGCTCCCTATCTCAAGGCCAAGTGTTTGTCTCTACTGCGCATGACGGCTTCAGACAAACACTTGGCATTTTATAATATAGGATACTTCTAAATCAGAGCTCATTCTAGTGCAGTGTAAAGACCTTATCTCTTCCCAGATTCCCAACATATGCCCTCTCCGCATTCAGCCAGTGTCCCTGAAACACTTGGGAATACACCTTACCCCAAACACTCAGGACCTG
The DNA here is from genome assembly GCF_027579735.1 of Bombina bombina. NCBI lineage: Eukaryota > Metazoa > Chordata > Amphibia > Anura > Bombinatoridae > Bombina > Bombina bombina. The sequence continues at coordinate 1,060,525,116 of NC_069501.1, read as the reverse complement.
TTTCAAGCCAACTATTTGCCCCTCCAAAGCTCATTGGTAGCTGACATATCATTGTGGAGATCCAGAAACATATCTTGGCTTGGTAGAATCAATTCCATCAAGATGAATGTCCTCCCCAGGATCTTGTATCTCTTACAAACACTTCCAATCCCCTTACCCTCTAAGTTCCTGCCGAGCCTGCAGAATAAGATATTGGATTTTATCTGGGATAAACGCAAAGCTAGGATAAATAAGCACCTCATGTGCATGCCCATAAAGAATGGGGGACTGGAGGTCCCAAATTTGACAAATTATAGGAAAGCTGTTTTTCTTCAACGCATAATTGACTGGTTTACGAACTATGGCCACAAAAAATGGGTAAAAATGGAACATGATATCACACAATCCCAGCACTTGGGGTCCCTCTGTTGGCAGAATAGATCAGGATTACTCCAGATATCCAACAATAGCTTCATAATCCAAGAGACCTTTAGTGTTTGGGAATATATACTAACTGAGCACCCCCTGCTCTCATCCAGATTCTCCCCCCTCACACCCTCACAGACAATGTAGATTTTCCCCCGGGGCAGAACTGGGGAATATCAAAATACAGTACACATTGCAGGGCGATTATGACATGTCAGCTAGGCAATGAGCAAGCTTTTACCCCACTGGATAGTTTAATAGCTAATGGCCTACATATGTTCTCAAATTGGTTTTTCTTATACCAATGCCGATCCTTTATTCTCAAACACCCAGACAGGAGCAATATTATTCGCTCACTGACTCCATTTGAATCCCTATGCAATTGTCCTGATCCAATGAAGCGCACCCTCTCCCTAACATATTCCCTGCTGCAAGCATCTCCCCCAGGATATATTTTCCCTTACATTGATAGGTGGGCCATTGATTTAAACATGGAAATATCTCAGATCGACATGTCACATATGTTTAGTAACATAACCAAAGTTTCCTCTTCCTGCACCCTTATGGAGACCAACTTCAAAATTACTCAGCGATGGTATTTAACCCTTGCAGAATAAATAAACTTTTGCTGGAGGTGCAAAAATTCCCCAGGCACAATGGGACACATATGGTGGACATGTCCCCTCTTACAACCGAGTTGGGACACCGCCATAAAAGCCACATCTAGGATGTTAAAGACAAATATTTCACCAGATCCCATGGTATGGCTACTTAATAACATCCCACACAAACTTCCCACTTATCAGAAAAAAATCATATTTATTGCCGGTAATTGCATGAAGTCCCTTATAGCCGTAGATGGAAGAGCAGGGAGGTGCCGAGTCTATCCCAGTGGTATAATAGATTTCACAAGCTACTAGAATTAGAGGAATATGCATATTTGTTACGTAAACAAGAACCCCTTTATATACATGCAGTGATCAAGTGGGCAGGCACGAAACATGTTTGCAAATGTTCCTGTTCACATTGTGATGTGATAAGTATTTTGTATTTATTTTATATACCGTGCTATGGTTATTCTGTTTTTAACTTGGCATATTAAACTTTGACATTTTTTAAAATTTGCGGTCTGAAGGTGCCTATTTTTGCACTATTTTCACGCTTCTTTTCTACATATTTTTATGGTGTTCAGCAATACCTGTGAATAGCTGCATTAGCACCGTCCGCTACTATCTCACTCTCCATTGTGCCGTACAGAGGAAGGTCAAGGGTCACAACGGATCACGCCAACTACTACAGGTGAGAGGAGGATATTGGCGCTTTCATTTAGACTCTGTTTCTATACAGCTAAAAACGTCTTGGGAAACCTTCATTCACGAAGAGTTTCAAAATATATCTATCTTACCTGAGTGCTTAATCTTAGAGCGTATTGGGAGACGAGCTACATTTATCATTATTCTCGTAGTTATTTTTGTTATATGCTGCATTAACATTAACATGAAAATTCCATGTTTCTTTTCACTTGTATTCTATGGGGGGTAGTTATCAACGTGTCTATTTTACCTGCCTTCGCCGGCCCAATACGCCCGCCTAAGCTCGCCTCACATCGCCGCCGCGGACCTGCAAAAATTCGCCTAAGTTATCAAAAAAGCTGTCAAAAAGCCACGCACCAAGTACGGGGCGATGAGCAGCGGATTGTGAGAGTTATCACTCATCCAATCTCGCTGCTCTTCGGCTTTTTTACAGCTTTCTTGCTAGCCTGTCACTAAGCACCCACACTAAACTACACTGTTCTACCCCCTATACCGGCGCCCCTGGAGCCCCCCGCAACTAAATAAAGTTATTAACCCCTAAACCGCCGCTCCTAGACCCCGCCGCAACTCTTATAAATGTATTAACCCCTAAACCGCCGCTCCGGACACCGCCGCAACCTACATTATACCTAGTAACCCCTATCCTGCCCCCCTATACCGTCGTCCTCTATAATAAAGTTATTAACCCCTATCCTGCTGATCCCGCACCTCGCCGCAACAAAATAAATAGTTTAACCCCTAAACCGCCGCTCCCTGGCCCCGCCGCAACCTATAGTAAATTTATTAACCCCTATCCTGCCCCCCTACACCGTCGCCACCTATAATACATTTATTAACCCCTATCCTGCCCCCCACTACACCGCCGCCACTGTAATAAAATTATTAACCCCTAAACCTAAGTCTAACACTAACCCTAATACCGCCTAACTTAAATATTAATTAAATAAATCTAAATAATATTTCTATTATGAACTAAATGAATCCTATTTAAAACTAAATACTTACCTATAAAATAAACCCTAATATAGCTACAATATAAATAATAATTATATTGTAGCTATGTTAGGATTTATTTTTATTTTACAGGTAACTTTCAATTTATTTTAACTAGGTACAATAGCTATTAAATAGTTATTAACTATTTAATAGCTTACCTAGCTAAAATAAAGAGAAATTTACCTGTAAAATAAAAACTAACCTAAGTTACAATTACACCTAACACTACACTATCATTAAATAAATTATTCCTATTTAAAACTAAATACTTACCTGTAAAATAAACCCTAAGATAGCTACAATGTAATTAATAATTACATTGTAGCTATCTTAGGATTTATATTTATTTTACAGGCAACTTTGTATTTATTTTAGCTAGTTAGAATAGTTATTAAATAGTTATTAGGGTTAGGGTTACTATTTAATAACTACCTAGCTAAAACAAATACAAAATTACCTGTAAAATAAATCCTAACCTAAGTTACAATTAAACCTAACACTATACTATCATTAAATAAATTAAATACAAATAACTACAATTAAATACAATTACATAAACTAACTAAAGTACAAAAAATAAAAAAAGCTAAGTTACAAAAAATAAAAAAATAGGTTACAAACATTTAAAAAATATTACAACAATTTTAAGCTAATTACACCTAATCTAAGCCCCTAATAAAATAACAAAGCCCCCCAAAATAAAAAAATTCCCTTCCCTATTCTACATTAAAAAAGTTCAAAGCTCTTTTACCTTACCAGTCCTTAAAAGGGCCTTTTGTGGGGCATGCCCCAAAGAATTCAGCTCTTTTGCCTGTAAAATAAAAATACAACCCCCCCAACATTAAAACCCACCACCCACATACCCCTAATCTAACCCAAACCCCCTTAAAATAACCACTAATTCCCTGAAGATCATCCTATCTTTAGTCGTCTTCACTCAGCCGAGCCACCGATGGAACTGAAGAGGAGATCCGGAGCGGCAGAAGTGATCCTCCAAGGGGCGCTGAAGAAATCTTCCATCCGATGAAGTGATCCTCCAGGCGGCGCTGAAGAAGTCTTCTATCCGGGCGATGTCATCTTCCAAGCGGCGCTGAAGAAGTCTTCTATCCGGGCGATGTCATCTTCCAAGCGGGGTCTTCAATCTTCATCCCGCCGACGCGGAGCATCCTTCTTTCCCGACGGACTACCGACAAATGAAGGCTCCTTTAAGGGATGTCATCCAAGATGGCGTCCCTTCAATTCCGATTGGCTGATAGGATTCTATCAGCCAATCGGAATTAAGGTAGGAAAAATCTGATTGGCTGATTGAATCAGCCAATCAGATTGAAGTTCAATCCGATTGGCTGATCCAATCAGCCAATCAGATTGAGCTCGCATTCTATTGGCTGATCCGATCAGCCAATAGAATGCGAGCTCAATCTGATTGGCTGATTCAATCAGCCAATCAGATTTTTCCTACCTTAATTCCGATTGGCTGATAGAATCCTATCAGTCAATCGGAATTGAAGGGACGCCATCTTGGATGACGTCCCTTAAAGGAGCCTTCATTCGTCGGTAGTCCGTCGGGAAAGAAGGATGTTCCGCGTCTGCGGGATGAAGATTAAAGATTGAAGACCCCGCTTGGAAGATGACATCGCCCGGATAGAAGACTTCTTCAGCGCCGCTTGGAAGATGACATCGCCCGGATAGAAGACTTCTTCAGCGCCGCCTGGAGGATCACTTCATCGGATGGAAGATTTCTTCAGCACCCCTTGGAGGATCACTTCTGCCGCTCCGGATCTCCTCTTCTGTTCCATCGGTGGCTCGGCTGAGTGAAGACGACTAAAGGTAGGATGATCTTCAGGGGATTAGTGTTAGGTTATTTTAAGGGGGGTTTGGGTTAGATTAGGGGTATGTGGGTGGTGGGTTTTAATGTTGGCGGGGGGTTGTATTTTTCTTTTACAGGCAAAAGAGCTGAATTCTTTGGGGCATGCCCCACAAAAGGCCCTTTTAAGGGCTGGTAAGGTAAAAGAGCTTTGAACTTTTTTTAATGTAGAATAGGGTAGGGAATTGTCTTATTTTGGGGGGCTTTGTTATTTTATTAGGGGGCTTAGATTAGGTGTAATTAGCTTAAAATTGTTGTAATATTTTTTAAATGTTTGTAACCTATTTTTTTATTTTTTGTAACTTAGCTTTTATATTTTTTGTACTTTAGTTAGTTTATGTAATTGTATTTAATTGTAGTTATTTGTATTTAATTTATTTAATGATAGTGTAGTGTTAGGTTTAATTGTAACTTAGGTTAGGATTTATTTTACAGGTAATTTTGTATTTGTTTTAGCTAGGTAGTTATTATATAGTTAATAACTATTTAATAACTATTCTAACTAGCTAAAATAAATACAAAGTTGCCTGTAAAATAAATATAAATCCTAACGCCTATATTTAGAGTTCTGTGGCCAAAGGGGTGCGTAGCTAACGTTGGCTTTTTTCTGGCCGCACCTTTTAAATACCGCTGGTATTGAGAGTTCACAGAATGGCTGCGATAGGCTCCAAAAAAGGAGCGTAGAGCATTTTTAACGCAACTTCAACTCTAGATACCAGCGGTGCTTACGGACGCGGCCAGCTTCAAAAACCTGCTCGTGCACGATTCCCCCATAGGAAACAATGGGGCTGTTTGAGTTGAAAAAAAACCTAACACCTGCAATAAAGCAGCGTTCAACTCCTAACGCAGCCCCATTGTTTGCTATGGGGAAACACTTCCTACGTCTGCACCTAACACTCTAACATGTACCCCGAGTCTAAACACCCCTAACCTTACACTTATTAACCCCTATTGTGCCGCCCCGCTATCGCTGACCCCTGCATATTATTATTAACCCCTAATCTGCTGCTCCGTAAACCGCCGCTACTTACATTATCCCTATGTACCCCTAACACCGCCGACCCCTATATTATATTTATTAACCCCTAATCTGCCCCCACAACGTCGCCTCCACCTGCCTACACTTATTAACCCCTAATCTGCCGAGCGGACCGCACCGCTATTATAATAAAGTTATTAACCCCTAATCCGCCGCACTAACTCTATAATAAATAGTATTAACCCCTAATCTGCCCTCCCTAACATCGCTGACACCTAACTTCAAGTATTAACCCCTAATCTGCCGACCGGAGCTCACCACTACTCTAATAAATGTATTAACCCCTAAAGCTAAGTCTAACCCTAACACTAGCACCCCCCTAAGTTAAATATAATTTAAATCTAACGAAAAAAAATAACTCTTATTATATAAATTATTCCTATTTAAAGCTAAATACTTACCTGTAAAATAAACCCTAATATAGCTACAATATAAATTATAATTATATTATAGCTATTTTAGGATTTATATTTATTTTACAGGTAACTTTGTATTTATTTTAACCAGGTACAATAGCTATTAAATAGTTAAGAACTATTTAATAGCTAAAATAGTTAAAATAATTACCTGTAAAATAAATCCTAACCTAAGTTACAATTAAACCTAACACTACACTATCAATAAATTAATTAAATACAATACCTACAATTATCTACAATTAAACCTAACACTACACTAACAATAAATTAATTAAATACAATACCTACAATTACCTACAATTAAACCTAACACTACACTATCAAAAAATTAATTAAATACAATATCTACAAATAAATACAATGAAATAAACTAACTAAAGTACAAAAAATAAAAAAGAACTAAGTTACAATAAATAAAAAAATATTTACAAACATTAGAAAAATATTACAACAATTTTAAACTAATTACACCTACTCTAAGCCCCCTAATAAAATAACAAAGCCCCCCAAAATAAAAAAATGCCCTACCCTATTCTAAATTAAAAAAGTTCAAAGCTCTTTTACCTTACCAGCCCTGAACAGGGCCCTTTGCGGGGCATGCCCCAAAGAATTCAGCTCTTTTGCCTGTAAAAAAAACACATACATTACCCCCCCCAACATTACAACCCACCACCCACATACCCCTAATCTAACCCAAACCCCCCTTAAATAAACCTAACACTAAGCCCCTGAAGATCTTCCTAATTTATCTTCACCATACCAGGTTCACCGATCGATCCAGAAGAGCTCCCCCGATGTCTTGATCCAAGCCTAAGCGGGGGGCTGAAGATGTCCATGATCCGGCTGAAGTCTTCATCCAAGCGGGAGCTGAAGAGGTCCATGATCCGGCTGAAGTCTTCTATCAACGGCATCTTCAATCTTCTTTCTTCCGGATCCATGTTCATCCCGCCGACGCGGAACATCCATCTTCACCGACGACTTCCCGACGAATGACGGTTCCTTTAAGGGACGTCATCCAAGATGGCGTCCCTCGAATTCCGATTGGCTGATAGGATTCTATCAGCCAATCGGAATTAAGGTAGGAAAATTCTGATTGGCTGATGGTATCAGCCAATCAGAATCAAGTTCAATCTGATTGGCTGATTCAATCAGCCAATTAGATTGAGCTCGCATTCTATTGGCTGTTCCGATCAGCCAATAGAATGCAAGCTCAATCTGATTGGCTGATCGGATCAGCCAATTGGATTGAACTTGATTCTGATTGGCTGATTCCATCAGCCAATCAGAATTTTCCTACATTAATTCCGATTGGCTGATAGAATCCTATCAGCCAATCGGAATTCGAGGGACGCCATATTGGATGACGTCCCTTAAAGGAACCGTCATTCGTCGGGAAGTCGTCGGTGAAGATGGATGTTCCGCGTCGGCGGGATGAACATGGATCCGGAAGAAAGAAGATTGAAGATGCCGTTGATAGAAGACTTCAGCCGGATCATGGACCTCTTCAGCTCCAGCTTGGATGAAGACTTCAGCCGGATCATGGACCTCTTCAGCTCCCTCTTGGATGAAGACTTCAGCCGGATCATGGACATCTTCAGCCCCCCGCTTGGGCTTGGATCAAGACATCGGAGGAGCTCTTCTGGATCGATCGGTGAACCTGGTATGGTGAAGATAAGGTAGGAAGATCTTCAGGGGCTTAGTGTTAGGTTTATTTAAGGGGGGTTTGGGTTAGATTAGGGGTATGTGGGTGGTGGGTTGTAATGTTGGGGGGGGTATTGTATGTGTTTTTTTTACAGGAAAAAGAGCTGAATTCTTTGGGGCATGCCCCGCAAAGGGCCCTGTTCAGGGCTGGTAAGGTAAAAGAGCTTTGAACTTTTTTAATTTAGAATAGGGTAGGGCATTTTTTATTTTGGGGGTCTTTGTTATTTTATTAGGGGGCTTAGAGTAGGTGTAATTAGTTTAAAATTGTTGTAATATTTTTCTGATGTTTGTAAATAGTTTTTTATTTTTTGTAACTTAGTTCTTTTTTATTTTTTGTACTTTAGTTAGTTTATTTCATTGTATTTATTTGTAGATATTGTATTTAATTAATTTATTGATAGTGTAGTGTTAGGTTTAATTGTAGGTAATTGTAGGTATTTTATTTAATTAAGTTATTGATAGTGTAGTGTTAGGTTTAATTGTAACTTAGGTTAGGATTTATTTTACAGGTAATTTTGTAATTATTTTAACTATTATAGCTATTAAATAGTTCTTAACTATTTAATAGCTATTGTACCTGGTTAAAATAAATACAAAGTTGCCTGTAAAATAAATATAAATCCTAAAATAGCTACAATATAATTATAATTTATATTGTAGCTATATTAGGGTTTATTTTACAGGTAAGTATTTAGCTTTAAATAGGAATAATTTATTTAATAAGAGTTAATTAATTTCGTTAGATTTAAATTATATTTAACTTAGGGGGGTGTTAGTGTTAGGGTTAAACTTAGCTTTAGGGGTTAATACATTTATTAGAATAGCGGTGTGCTCCAGTCGGCAGATTAGGGGTTAATGTTTGAAGTTAGGTGTCGGCGATGTTAGGGAGGGCAGATTAGGGGTTAATACTATTTATTATAGGGTTATTGAGGCGGATTAGGGGTTAATAACTTTATTATAGTAGCGGTGAGATCCCCTCTGCAGATTAGGGGTTAATAAGTGTAGGCAGGTGGAGGCGACGTTGAGGGGGGCAGATTAGGGGCTAATAAATATAATATAGGGGTCGGCGGTGTTAGGGGCAGCAGATTAGGGGTACATAAGTATAACGTAGGTGGTGGTCGGCAGGAGTTTTGTCGTTAGATTTCTAACGCTCACTTCAGCCACGACTCTAAATACCGGTGTTAGAAAGATCCCATTGAAAAGATAGGATACGCAAATGGTGTAGGGGGTCTGCGGTATGGAAAAGTCGCGGCTGAAAAGTGAGCATTAGATCCTTTCCTGACTGACTCCAAATATCAGCGGGCGGTAAAAACCAGCGTTAGGAGCCTCTAACGCTGGTTTTGACGGCTACCGCCCAACTCTAAATCTAGGCCTAAGATAGCTACAATGTAATTATTAATTACATTGTAGCTATCTTAGGGTTTATTTTACAGGTAAGTATTTAGTTTTAAATAGGAAAAATTTATTTAATGATAGTGTAGTGTTAGGTGTAATTGTAACTTAGGTTAGTTTTTATTTTACAGGTAAATTTCTCTTTATTTTAGCTAGGTAAGCTATTAAATAGTTAATATATATATTATATTTACCAATCTGCGAGCGGACATGATACGAATTAGCGTATCATGTCCGCTGCACAATGCGGCAAATCGATAAATGCCGACAGCATACGCTGTCAGCATTTATCATTGCACCAGCTGTTCTTGTGAACTGCTGGTGCAATGCTGCCCCCTGCAGATTTGCGGCCGCTAGTAGGGGGTGTCAATGAACCCTAAGTCTTTATTACAAGAAAGTAACTTGACTGAATGGTACTTGATATTACTTATAAAGTTAAAGTTGATTTATATGTTAAAGGGACAGTAAACACCTTGAGATTATTACATAAACTGTTTAGTTATGCATAATGACACAACTTACATTCATTATTTATTTTGTCCCTTTTTCATATAAATTAGCTCTGAAAGTTAATGATTTTCTAATTCTCAGAATTTAAAATGCACTCTGCTGACTCCTCAAGACTAACCGTGCTAATATCTGTCCCTAATTGACTTTATCAGATAACAACTGCAAAACAGTATACTTTATATTCACATTATGACCATATCTAGCCTTGTTGTTGGCAAGACTAAAGCTCAGATTGGTTCCTCCAAATGAGACAAATGGTGGGTGTAGTTTTTCTATTGATAAATAATTGCATTTACACTTGACTGGTATTTTATTGTATAGCCACACAACAAAAATTTCTTGTTATTATAAGTTGTTTATTGTCCATTTCAGCTTTTATCTTATCAGCATTAAAGAGGAAATCACAGAGTTCCTGTATAGCACGGTGGTTAAGGTGATGGTGGGTTGGGGGTTAAGTCAGTGTAGAGAATCATTTCCTTTTGATCAGCAAGCACTTTAAGCAAAGCAGATTTATATAAGATTAAGCAATTATATAGCGCATAGCTGTATGTTTAAAAAAAAGTATTTTGAAGCAATACAAGCAGTTGTTTTTAGTAGTGACAATCCTAGGATGGAGTTGTTACTATGTAAAAGCGGCCCCTTAATGAGGGAGATTACAAGTTGTGCAGTACGGCTATACTGCTGGAAAATTGGCCTTTGCGTGCGTAATAGTCAGCTCACCCGTATTACAAGTCGTGCAGTATGGCTATTCTGCTAGCGCTTTAGCCTATACCGCAACGATCAATTCCGCACTCAAAGACCAGTAGTTATGGATTTTGCGAAACAAAAATGTTTCATAAAACTCATAACAAAAATGTTACAAAGTACACTAACACCCATAAACTACCTATTAAACTGCCACCCCCACGCATCGCAAAAACTATAATAAACCTATTAACCCCTAATCTGCCACCCACCCACATCGCAACTACCTAAATTAAAGAATTATCCCTTAATCCACTGACTGATAATGGATCAGCCAATAGGATTTTTCCTACCTTAATTCCGATTGGCTGATAGAATCCTAAGAGCCAATCGGAATTCAAGGGACGCCATCTTGGATGACGTCATTTAAAGGAACCGTCATTCGTCATGTAGTCGTCGGTCTGGATGGATGCTCCGCGTCGGCTGGCTTCAAGATGGACCCGCTCCGCTCCGGATGGATGAAGATAGAAGATGCCGCCTGGATGAAGACTTCTGCCCGTCTGGAGGTCCTCTTCTGCCCGGATCAGATGAAGACTTCTGCCCCTCTGGAGGACCAATTGTGCCCGGCTGGGTGAAGACGTCTCACGGTAGGGTGATCTTCAAGGGGGTTAGTGTTAGGTTTTATTAAGGGGGGAATGGGTGGGTTTTAGAGTAGGGTTGGGTGTGTGGGTGGTGGGTTTTAATGTTGGGGGTATTGTATTTTTTTTTACAGGTAAAAGAGCTGATTACTTTTTAAGGGCTATTTGTAATTTAGTATAGGATAGGGCTTTTTATTATTTTGGGGGACTTTTTTATTTTATTAGGGGGATTAGATTAGGTGTAATTAGTTTAATAAACTTGTAATTATTTTATTTTTTTCTGTAATTTAATGGGTTTTTTTTTTTCGTACTTTAGTTTATTTAATTTAATTGTAATTAATTGTAGGTAATTTAGTTAATTTATTTAATGATAGTGTAGTGTTAGGTGTAATTGTAACTTAGGTTAGGGTTTATTTTACAGGTAAATTTGTACTTATTTTAACTAGGAAGTTATTAAATAGTTAAAGGGACACTGAACCCAAAACATTTCTTTCGTGATTCAGATAGAGTATGAAATTTTAAGCAACTTTCTAATTTACTCCTATTATCAAATTTTCTTCATTCTCTTGGTATCTTTATTTGAAATGCAAGAATGTAAGTTTAGATGCCGGCCCATTTTTGGTGAACAACCTGGGTTGTCCTTGCTGATTGGTGGATAAATTTATCCACCAATAAAAAAGTGCTATCCAGAGTTCTGAACCAAAAAAAAGCTTAGATGCCTTCTTTTTCAAATAAAGATAGCAAGAGAATGAGAAAATTTGATAATAGGAGTAAATTAGAAAGATGCTTAAAATTGCATGCTCTATCTGAATCACGAAAGAAAAAAATTGGGTTCAGTGTCCCTTTAAATCCAAGTGTCTCATATTTTGACAATCTCATTAACACAAAATAAACTTTGCTGTGTGTTTAGTAGAATGGTACTAAATGTGTGTGTGGGGAAAAAAAAGCCATTTTCCTTTTGAAAAAAAAAAAATAATAATAATGCATAGCTAGGTTTAAAAATATGATCTGCCTGGTTCCTGATGCAATTTCTGGTACATTTTATCAAGCTTACTTAAAGGGACACTGAACCCAAATTTTTTTATTTCATGTTTCAGATAGAGCATGCAATTTTAAGCAACTTTCTAATTTACTCCTATTATCAAATGTTCTTCATTTTCTTAGTATGTTTATTTGAAAAGCAAGAATTTAAGTTTAAATGCCGGCACATTTTTGGTGAACAACCTGTGTTGTCCTTGCTGATTGGACAGCACCAATAAACAAGTGCTGTCCAAGGTGCTGAACCAAAAATGTGCTGGCTCCTTAGCTTAGATGCCTTCTTTTTCAAATAAAGATAGCAAGAGAATGAAGAAAAAATGATAATAGGAGTAAATTAGAAAGTTGCTTAAAATTGCATGCTCTATCTGAATCACGGAAGAAAAAAATTGGGTTCAGTGTCCCTTTAACCCCTTAATGACAGAGGACGTGCCAGGTACGTCATAGAAAAACATTCCATTAATGACAATTGATGTACCTGGTACGTCCTCTGTTGTTAGAAGCGCTGGAAGCGATCATGATCGCTTCCAGCTGCTTACAAGGGATTGTAGTGATGCCTCAATATTGACGCATCACTGCAATCCCTTATTTTACCCACCGATGCAGAAAGGGCCTACAGCGATCACACATTCGTTGGTGGGTGGGAGCAGCTTCTGGGAGGACCGTTATGTATATGCTCCAGATCTGTTTTATTCACGAGCAATTACGGCAATTTCTGCTGTTGCGGCGGAGGGGGGGGCGGGGCCGGTGCGCGCAAATGCCTGGGGATCTTCTTTGAGTAGTATGGGATCTGGGAGGGGGAGGGATGTAGATTATTAAGGGGGGCCAGCTACACTATAGAAAACATATTTTTCATCTAAAAAGTTAAAAAAAAACCTATTTTTGGGGGCAAATTGGGTACTGGCAGACAGCTGCCAGTACCCAAGATGGCGGCAAATAGGTAGAGGGGGAGAGTTAGAGAGATGTATGGGGGGATCATGGAGGTTGTGGGGTAAGGGGGGATGCAGACTGCAGACAGTATGAAAAAAAAAATAATAAATGATTTTTATTTCAGTACTGGCAGACTTTCTGCCAGTACTTAAGATGGCGGTGACAATTGTGAGGTGGGGGAGGGAAGAGAGCTGTTTGAGGGAGGCCAGGGGGGATCAGGGGTGGGATGTGTCAGGTGGGAGGCTGATCTCTACACTAAAGCTAAAAATGAACCCTACAAGCTACCTAATTAACCCCTTAAAGGGACAGTATACTGAAAAATGTTTTTTCGCTTAATGTGTTTACAATTGCTTTTTCTTACCAACTGCAGAGAAAAAATGTATGAAAAATAGCTTTTTATGTTTTTTTGTGTATATTAAAGCTCTGATTTTGTGTTTTGAAGCCACAACCTAATAAAAATGGGTTGAGCTTGTAGGTATAATCAGATCACATTACTGTATCACATTGTATACATATACCTGCTTCTTTATCTTATATCTTTCCATAAAACAATTACCAGTACTTGGAGAGAACAATGGAAAATCAACATTGTATTACCTTATCTCTGCTATATCCCACTTGGAGTGTAGTTTCTTCTGCTGGCTGTGTTTACAAAGCTTATCAATAGCTGGGACCTGCGGCCACAAACTTTCAGAATAGGTGGGGATTCCACATGCTAAATCAACTACTTCAAATGCCAATATAAGGGTAAAGGAGCTACTTGTAAACAATTTAATACACTCCAGCAGGTAAAGTGGATCATTGGGAACAAATTAAAGGGGAGACATTTTTTGAGTAAACTGTCCCTTTAACTGCTGGGCATATTACAAGTGTGGTGCGCAGCATCATTTAACAGCCTTATTATTACCAAAAAGCAACACCAAAGCCATATATGTCTGCTATTTCTGAACAAAGGGGATCCCAGAAAAGCATTTACAACCATTTGTGCCATAATTACACAAGCTGTTTGTAAATAATTTCAGTGAGAAACCTAAAATTGTGAAAAATTTAACAGTTTTTTTTTTTTATTTGATTGTATTTGGCGGTGAAATGGTGGCATGAAATATACCAAAATGGGCCTAGATCAATAATTTGGGTTGTCTATTACACTACACTAAAGCTAAAATTAAACCTAAAAGCTCCCTACAAGCTCCCTAGTTAACCCCCTTCACTGCTGAGCATAATACACGTGTGGTGTGCAGCAGCATTTAGCGGCCTTCTAATTACCAAAAAGCAACACCAAAGCCATATATGTCTGCTATTTCTGAACAAAGGGGATCCTAGAGAAGCATTTACAACCATTTATGCCATAATTGCACAAGATGTTTGTAAAAATACCAAAATGGGCCTAGATCAACACTTTGGGATGTCTTCTAAATAAAAATATATGCATGTCAAGGGATATTCAGAGATTCCTGAAAGATATCAGTCTCCCAATGTAACTAGCGCTAATTTAAAAAAAAAAAAGTGGTTTGGAAATAGCAAAGTGCTACTTGTATTTATGGCCCTATAACTTGCAACAACAACAAAAGAACATGTAAACATTGGGTATTTCTAAACTGAGGACAAAATTTAGAAACTATTTGGCATGAGTGTTTTTTGGTGGTTGTAGATGTGTAACAGATTTTGGGGGTCAAAGTTAGAAAAAGTGTGTTTTTTTCCATTTTTTCCTCATATTTTGTATTTTTTTATAGTAAATTGTAAGATATGATGGAAATAATGGTATATTTAGAAAGTCCATTTAATGGCGAGAAAAACGGTATATAATATGTGTGGGTACAGTAAATGAGTAAGAGGAAAATTACAGCTAAACACAAACACTGCAGAAATTTAAAAATAGCCATTGTCATTAAGGGTAAGAAAATTGAAAAATGGTCCGGTCATTAAGGGGTTAATAACTATTTAATACCTATTGTACCTTTTTAAAATAAATACAAACTTCCCTGTAAAATAAAAATAAACCTTAAGCTAGCTACAATGTAACTATTAGTTATATTGTAGCTAGCTATTAGGGTTTATTTTATAGGTATTTAGTTTTAAATAGGAATAATTAATTTAATTGTAGTAATTTTATTTAGATTATTTTAAATTATATTTAAGTTAGGTGGGGTTAGGGTTAGACTTAGATTTAGGGATTAATAACTTTATTATAATGGCGGCAACGTTGGCAGCGACAGATTAGGGGTTAATAAATGTAGTTAGGTGGCAGCGACATTGGGGGCAGCAGAGTAGGGGTTAATAAATAAAAAGTAGGTGTCAGCGATGTTGGGGGCAGCAGATTAGGGGTTCATAGGCATAATGTAGGTGGCGGAGGTGTCCGGAGCGGCAGATTAGGGGTTAATAATATTATGCAGGTGTCGGCGATGTCGGGGGCGGCAGATTAGGGGTTAATAAGTGTAAGATTAGGGGTGTTTAGACTCGGGGTTCATGTTAGGGTGTTAGGTGTAGACATAACTTTTGTTTCCCCATAGGAATCAATGGGGCTGCGTTAGAAGCTGAACGCTGCTTTTTTGCAGGTTTTTTTCCAGCCGATTCTGCCCCATTGATTCCTATGGGGAAATTGTGCACGAGCACGTTCGTAATACCAGCGTTGTCATTAGCAATGCGCCCCTGTTACCGCAAAACTCGTAATCTCGGTGTTTGAGAGGGTATTATAAAATGATAAATCGTATATTAAAAAAACTCCATTATTTGTTTTGTCCCCTTTTCCTGTTATTCCATTCTGAAATTGAAAGCTTTTCAGTTCCTCATAGGAGAGTATGTGTTTGCTTTGCTGCCATGTTCATGAAACAAGGGAAGCAATACAAAGCTTGTAAGATATTGTGATTAAATACTTTTTTGTGTTATCTTATTCCACACAAACATTAAAGGAACATTATAGTCGTTTTCTATCCTAATTCGAATGTATTGTACATGCAAATGCAAAACATACCTTCATAAACACCCTTTCCTGTTCATGCTTTAGAAGATATTTCTAATATAAAATTCTAATTATTCCGCTGCTCATGAAAAGATTACTTTAAAACCCAGATAACAGCGAGTATGCATGACCGACATGTATTACTGCTCAAGCACAGTCATATAACAAACATGTCATATATTATTAACATGTTTGTTGCAGTACGGTCACAATACTGTAACGGAACCACGTTCACGACAGTGTAACTTATATCGCCTATAAAAATAGAATATTAATAAACTTTCCAATTGCACTTTTAACACAGTGTAAAGTTAAAAAAACACAACTTGGTGAAACGAAGAAGCTTTGTCTACAGTCTTCAATGGAATAATAATATCCAGAACATGAAATTCTCTTCCTAAAAAGAAAAAAAAAAACATAAAAAAAAAGTTAAAAACACATTTATTTAAATCTTGAAACGACTTTACATACATATTATATCATTTTAGAACATAAAATATATACATAATACATTGAATACACATGTACAATATATCAACAATTCCCCAGCTCCTATAGGTGTATTATTGATGTCCTAGATTCACTACTGTATTGTAACAAAAGGAGTTGAGTTTCTGTTGACACATGGAAATTGTAATGCCATTTAATACTGTATAAAGGTATCATTTACATTAAACCTTCAATGCAGGTGGCAATGCTCCTTTTAAAATTCCCCCAGTGTCATAGAAGCCTCCCACAGAGAAGTATAGTAAAACACCTTTTTGCAAGACAGCCTTCAAACAGATTTCAGCCCTATAACATTTCACAGCCAATCTCAATTGCAAGATGGATCCCTTTTTAAAATATTGCCATTTTCACAATGCTTTTAATGCTACATATTGTCCACCCTCTATGTAAAAACAGAGACCAGAAGAACTTGATTGTCTAGAAGACTTGTACATAAATACACCAAGAGGAGACATTTGTTTTAGAGGTCACAGGACAGGAATGTAAAACAGTAAGATAACACATGTTATATATTTATTGACCCGTCGAGGGTGTAATTCCCAATATGTAGGGCATATAAAAAAATCACTACACAACAGAGTTCTGAAACATTTGAGGGTTTTAGAAAATCCTGAAATGAAACACACAGATAGCAAGACATTTTAGTTATAATCATAGTTCAGATATAAGTTAACTAAGTACACAGGGTATAGATTTTACCCCTAAACACTATAGAGGGAAATAATCCTGCAAGTGTATTGTCTGACTTCTGACATTTTCAAACTGTTTTTTTTCTTTACTATATGATGTTTAGCAGTTGCCTGATGTCATATAGATTTGTAACAAAAAAATTGGTATATAAAGTTTATTTGTGTGTTACCAGTTGTTCCAGAGTATGCTGGAATTTTTTTAATTTTCTATTGTTTCTCACTTTGTTTAGTTAAAAGTTACTAGCCCAGAGGGAACATGTTACTAGTCTATTCTTACTAGTTTTTTCAATGTTAAAGAAGTAAACATTTTTACTTGTCTACTACAATTTGTTACTCATCTGGGACTATATAAGTATATACATGTGTAAATATCTCTAACTTTATGTGTTATAATAGTGAATAGGTCCATGCAAATGATCAAATATATTTCATTTTATATTGTGGAGATTATCAATGTTTCAAAAGAAAAGTCATGTACTAATAGTACATAAATTGTACTGAAAGTGGCAAATTAAATATGTATTTTAGACCCCTATGGATTTAGTTTTACCTACCTACCCCTTCAGTTTAAAGCATTTTGTATTATTATTATTATTATTATTATTATTGTTTATTAAGTGTGGGGTGGTACAGTCTGTCACAAGCCATATACTTCTCATACATGTAGACTCCAGCCTCCAAATCTCTTTTAAAAGACCTTTATTGTTGCATTTGTTGGGTCCATGTTATATACTGCTTGCATTTGTTGTGTTCCTGGCAGCTCTCATCATCAGTTTGTATATGACAAATGGCACATTAAGTAGAGGCTCACGGAGCACACTTTACCTTCCATTAATGGAGCAGATAATATGGCTTGTGATTGGCTTTATCATAGAAGGGTTAGTGTGGCCAACTTCACTCGAACGCAGCCATTACTTTTAATGAATATCGCAACCACACTGATTTGCGCTGGAATTACAAGTTGAAAGTTATAGTTTGCGCTCAAGCTAAAGTCGAAATTGCGCAAATTCATGCCACTTTACAGATCATTAGTTAGGCCAAATCTGGAATACTGTGTACAGTTCTGGAGACCATGGGCCCGATCCGATATGCAGCGTCGCCCACAAAAGCCGGCAACGCCAGATTTTGCGTGATTTTGGTATTACATATACGACGTAGCATACAAGTTACGGCCGTATATTTCACCCGTCGCTCGCAATTTTTTCTCCCATAGGCTAACATGGGACTGCGTCGTAAATCGGTATCCAATATCCAACGCAAGGCCTTACATGGCGAAAATGGAGAAATCTTACTCCATTTTCACCTCGCCATAAAATGCAGCCATAGCAGGCCATGCGCTGAGTATGGGAGCACCGTAACTCCCTAAAATGCCTGCAAAAATAAACTAAAACAACGCATGCCAATGTCTATCTACCTGTCATCCGCAATCCCCCACCGCAATAACTAATAAACTGTATTAGCCCCTAAACCGCCATAACCCACACTGCAATTAACCTATTCTAGTATTAACCCCTAAACCGCCATAGCCCACATAGCCTATTAAATGTATTAACCCCTAATCTGCCACCGCCAACGTCGTCGCCACTATAATAAAGTTATTAACCCCTAAACCTAAGTCTAACCCTAACCCTAATACCCCCCTAACTTAAATATTATTTTAATAAATCTAAATAACGAACTAATTATGAACTAAATTGTTCCTATTTAAAACTAAATTCTTACCTATAAAATAAACCCTAAGGCCTAGATTTGGAGTTTGGCGGTAGCCGTGAAAACCAGCGTTAGAGGCTCCTAACGCTGGTTTTAGGCTACCGCCGGTATTTGGAGTCAGTCAAAAAAGGGTCTAACGCTCACTTTTCAGCCGCGACTTTTCCATACCGCAGATCCCCTTACGTCATTTGCGTATCCTATCTTTTCAATGGGATTTTTCTAACTCCGGTATTTAGAGTCGTGTCTGAAGTGAGCGTTAGAAATCTAACGACAAAACTCCAGCCGCAGAAAAAAGTCAGTAGTTAAGAGCTTTCTGGGCTAACGCCGGTTTATAAAGCTCTTAAATACTGTGCTCTAAAGTACACTAACACCCATAAACTACCTATGTACCCCTAAACCGAGGTCCCCCCACATCGCCGCCACTCTATTAAAATTTTTTAACCCCTAATCTGCCGACCGCCACCTACGTTATACTTATGTACCCCTAATCTGCTGCCCCTAACTCCGCCGACCCCTGTATTATATTTATTAACCCCTAACCTGCCCCCCACAACGTCGCCGCCAGCTACCTACAATAATTAACCCCTAATCTGCCGACCGCCACCTACGTTATACTTATGTACCCCTAATCTGCTGCCCCTAATACCGCCGACCCCTATATTATATTTATTAACCCCTAATCTGCCCCCCTCAACGTCGCCTCCACCTGCCTACACTTATTAACCCCTAATCTGCCGAGCTTATCTCACCGCTACTATAATAAAGTTATTAACCCTTAATCCGCCTCACTCCCGCCTCAATAACCCTATAATAAATAGTATTAACCCCTAATCTGCCCTCCCTAACATCGCCGACACCTAACTTCAAACATTAACCCCTAATCTGCCGACCGGAGCTCATCGCTATTCTAATAAATGTATTAACCCCTAAAGCTAAGTCTAACCCTAACACCCCCCTAAGTTAAATATAATTTAAATCTAACGAAATTAATTAACTCTTATTAAATAAATTATTCCTATTTAAAGCTAAATACTTACCTGTAAAATAAATCCTAATATAGCTACAATATAAATTATAATTATATTATAGCTATTTTAGGATTTATATTTATTTTACAGGTAACTTTGTATTTATTTTAACCAGGTACAATAGCTATTAAATAGTTAAGAACTATTTAATAGCTAAAATAGTTAAAATAATTACAAAATTACCTGTAAAATAAATCCTAACCTAAGTTACAATTAAACCTAACACTACACTATCAATAAATAAATTAAATAAAATACCTACAATTACCTACAATTAAACCTAACACTACACTATCAATAAATTAATTAAATACAATATCTACAAATAAATACAATTAAATAAACTAACTAAAGTACAAAAAATAAAAAAGAACTAAGTTACAAAAAATAAAAAAATATTTACAAACATCAGAAAATATTACAACAATTTTAAACTAATTACACCTACTCTAAGCCCCCTAATAAAATAACAAAGACCCCCAAAATAAAAAAATGCCCTACCCTATTCTAAATTACTAAAGTTCAAAGCTCTTTTACCTTACCAGCCCTGAACAGGGCCCTTTGCGGGGCATGCCCCAAGAAGTTCAGCTCTTTTGCCTGTAAAAAAAAACATACAATACCCCCCCCC
This sequence comes from Bombina bombina, assembly GCF_027579735.1. Classification (NCBI taxonomy): domain Eukaryota; kingdom Metazoa; phylum Chordata; class Amphibia; order Anura; family Bombinatoridae; genus Bombina; species Bombina bombina. Next base: position 1,060,504,669 of record NC_069501.1, on the reverse strand, counting down.
CAACATTACAACCCACCACCCACATACCCCTAATCTAACCCAAACCCCCCTTAAATAAACCTAACACTAAGCCCCTGAAGATCTTCCTACCTTATCTTCACCATACCAGGTTCACCGATCGATCCAGAAGAGCTCCTCCGATGTCCTGATCCAAGCCCAAGCAGGGGGCTGAAGAGGTCCATGATCCGGCTGAAGTCATCATCCAAGCGGGAGCTGAAGAGGTCCATGATCCGGCTGAAGTCTTCATCCAAGCAGGAGCTGAAGAGGTCCATGATCCGGATGAAGTCTTCTATCAATGGCATCTTCAATCTTCTTTCTTCGGGAGCCATCATCTTCCATCCGACGCGGAACATCCTCTTCTCCCGACGCCTACTAGCCGAATGACGGTTCCTTTAAATGACGTCATCCAAGATGGCGTCCCTCGAATTCCGATTGGCTGATAGGATTCTATCAGGCAATCGGAATTAAGGTAGGAAAATTCTGATTGGCTGATGGAATCAGCCAATCAGAATCAAGTTCAATCCGATTGGCTGATCCGATAAGCCAATCAGATTGAGCTTGCATTCTATTGGCTGATCGGAACAGCCAATAGAATTCAAGCTCAATCTGATTGGCTGATTGAATCAGCCAATCGGATTGAACTTGATTCTGATTGGCTGATTCCATCAGCCAATCAGAATATTCCTACCTTAATTCCGATTGGCTGATAGAATCCTATCAGCCAATCGGAATTCGAGGGACGCCATCTTGGATGATGTCATTTAAAGGAACCGTCATTCGTTGTTCAGTCGTCAGCCAGGATGACTGTTCCGCGTCGGAGGTCTTCAGGATGCTGCCCCTCCGCTCCGGATGGATGACGATAGAAGATGCCGCTTGGATGAAGACTTCAATCGGATGGAAGACCTCTTCTGCCCCTCTTGGATGAAGACTTCTACCGGATGGAGGACCTCTTCTTGCTCCGCTTGGATGAAGAATTTGGCTCGGCTGGGTGAAGACGACTCAAGGTAGGGAGATCTTCAGGGGCTTAGTGTTAGGTTTATTTAAGGGGGGTTTGGGTTAGATTAGGGGTATGTGGGTGGTGGGTTGTAATGTTGGGGGGGGGTATTGTATGTTTTTTTTTACAGGCAAAAGAGCTGAACTTCTTGAGGCATGCCCCGCAAAGGGCCCTGTTCAGGGCTGGTAAGGTAAAAGAGCTTTGAACTTTAGTAATTTAGAATAGGTTAGGGCATTTTTTTTATTTTGGGGATTCTTGTAATATATTTCTAATGTTTGTAAATATTTTTTTATTTTTTGTAACTTAGTTCTTTTTTATTTTTTGTACTTTAGTTAGTTTATTTCATTGTATTTATTTGTAGGAATTGTATTTAATTTATTTATTGATAGTGTAGTGTTAGGTTTAATTGTAGATAATTATAGGTATTTTATTTAATTAATTTATTGATAGTGTAGTGTTAGGTTTAATTGTAACTTAGGTTAGGATTTATTTTACAGGTAAATTTGTAATTATTTTAACTATTTTAGCTATTAAATAGTTCTTAACTATTTAATAGCTATTGTACCTGGTTAAAATAAATACAAAGTTACCTGTAAAATAAATATAAATCCTAAAATAGCTATAATATAATTATAATTTATATTGTAGCTATATTAGGATTTATTTTACAGGTAAGTATTTAGCTTTAAATAGGAATAATTTATTTAATAAGAGTTAATTAATTTTGTTAGATTAAAATTATATTTAATTTAGGGGGGTGTTAGTGTTAGGGTTAGACTTAGCTTTAGGGGTTAATACATTTATTAGAATAGCGGTGAGCTCCAGTCGGCAGATTAAGGGTTAGTGAGGCGGATTAGGGGTTAATAACTTTATTATAATATCGGTGCGGTCCGGTCGGCAGATTAGGGGTTAATAAGTGAAGGCAGGTGGAGGCGACGTTGTGGGGGGCAGATTAGGGGATAATAAATATAATATAGGGGTCGGCGGTGTTAGGGGCAGCAGATTAGGGGTACATAGGGATAATGTAAGTAGCGACGGTTTACGGAGCGGCAGATTAGGGGTTAATAATAATATGCAGGGGTCAGCGATAGCGGGGGCGGCAGATAAGGGGTTAATAAGTGTAAGGCTAGGGGTGTTTAGACTCGGGGTACATGTTAGAGTGTTAGTGCAGACGTAGGAAGTGTTTCCCCATAGCAAACAATGGGGCTGCGTTAGGAGCTGAACGCGGCTTTTTTGCAGGTGTTAGGTTTTTTTTCAGCTCAAACAGCCCCATTGTTTCCTATGGGGAAATCGTGCACGAGCACGTTTTTGAGGCTGGCCGCGTCCGTAAGCAACTCTGGTATAGAGAGTTGCAGTGGCGTTAAATATGCTCTACGCTCCTTTTTTGGAGCCTAACGCTGCCATTCTGTGGACTCTCAATACCAGAGTTATTTTAAAGGTGCGGCCAGAAAAAAACCAGCGTTAGATACGCGGGTCGTTACCGACAAAACTCTAAATCTAGCCGTCTGATAGCTACAATATAATTAATAATTACATTGTAGCTATTTTAGGATTTATTTTAATTTTACAGGCAACTTTGTATTTATTTTAACTAGGCACAATAGCTATTAAATAGTTAATAACTATTTAATAGCTACCTATTTAAAATAATTACAAATTTACCTGTAAAATAAACCCTAACCTAAGTTACAATTACACCTAACACTACACTATCATTAAATTAATTAAATAAATTAACTGCAATTAGCTAAAATTAAATACAATAAAATAAAATAAACTATAGTACAACCCCCCCCCACACTAAATTACAGAAAATAAAAAAAATTACAAGAAGTTTAAACTAATTACACCTAATCTAAGCCCCCTAATAAAATAAAAAAGCCCCCCAAAATAATAAAATGCCATACCCTATACTAAATTACAAATAGCCCTTAAAAGGGCTTTTTGCGGGGCATTGCCCAAAAGTAATCAGCTCTTTTACCTGTAAAAAAAGAAATACTCCCCCCCCAACATTAAAACCCACCACCCACACCCAACCTTACTCTAAAACCCACCCAATCCCCCCTTAAAAAAACCTAACACTACCCCATTGAAGATCACCCTACCTTGAGCCGTCTTCACCCAGTCGGGCAGAAGTCTTCATCCGTTCCGGGCACAAGTGGTCCTCCAGCCGGGCAGAAGTCTTCATCCGATTTGGGCAGAAGAGGTCCTCCATCCGGGGCAGAAGTCTTCATCCAATCGGCATCTTCTATCTTCTTCCATCCGACGAGGAGCGGCACCATCTTGAAGACATCCGACGCGGAGCATCCTTCCTTGCCGACGGACTAACGACGAATGAAGGTTCCTTTAAATGACGTCATCCAAGATGGCGTCCCCTGAATTCCGATTGGCTGATAGTATTCTATCAGCCAATCGGAATTAAGGTAGGAAAAATCCTATTGGCTGATGCAATCAGCCAATCGGATTGAAGTTCAATCCGATTGGCTGATCCAATCAGCCAATAGGATTGAGCTTGCATTCCATTGGCTGATTGGAACAGCCAATAGAATGTGAGATCAATCCGATTGGCTGATTGCATCAGCCAATCGGATTTTTCCTACCTTAATTCCAATTGGCTGATAGAATCCTATCAGCCAATCGGAATTCAAGGGACGCCATCTTGGATGACGTCATTTAAAGGAACCTTCATTCGTCGTTAGTCCGTCGGCCAGGAAGGATGCTCTGCGTCGGATGTCTTCAAGATGGTGCCGCTCCTCGTCGGATGGAAGAAGATAGAAGATGCCACTTGGATGAAGACTTCTGCCCGGATGGAGGACCTCTTCTGCCCGGATCGGATGAAGACTTCTGCCCGGCTGGAGGACCACTTGTGCCCGGATCGGATAAAGACTTCTGCCCGGCTGGGTGAAGATGGCTCAAGGTAGGGTGATCTTCAATGGGGTAGTGTTAGGTTTTTTTAAGGGGGGATTGGGTGGGTTTTAGAGTAGGGTTGGTTGTGTGGGTGGTGGGTTTTACTGTTGGGGGGTATTGTATTTTTTTTACAGGTAAAAGAGCTGATTACTTTGGGGCAATGCCCCACAAAAGCCCTTTTAAGGGCTATTTGTAATTTAGTATAGGGTAGGGCATTTTATTATTTTGAAGGGCTTTTCTTCTGTTAAGTGTGATCAGTCCACGGGTCATCATTACTTGTGGGATATTAACTGCTCCCCTACAGGAAGTGCAAGAGGATTCACCCAGCAGAGTTGCTATATAGCTCCTCCCCTCTACGTCACCTCCAGTCATTCTCTTGCACCCAACGACTAGATAGGATGTGTGAGAGGACTATGGTGATATATTTAGTTTTTATATCTTCAATCAAAAGTTTGTTATTTTATAATAGCACCGGAGTGTGTTATTCCTTCTCTGGTAGAATTTGAAGAAGAATCTACCTGAGTTTTTCTATGATTTTAGCCGGAGTAGTTAAGATCATATTGCTGTTTCTCGGCCATCTGAGGAGAGGTAAACTTCAGATCAGGGGACAGCAGGCAAATTAATCTGCAAAGAGGTATGTAGCAGTTTATTATTTTCTGACATGGAATTGATGAGAAAATCCTGCCATACCGTTATAATGTAAACTCAGCCTTGAATGCAGTAGATGTAGCTGATATCAGGCTGTCATGTATGTATATTTTACACTTCAGTTTTCTGGGAAATGGTACTTCTCTGGCTTTTAAACTGTATACATAGACTTAACCTATTTTGCAGGGACTTGCAATAGGTTTTAAATGACAATTAATTATTGAGGTAAAACGTTTTTTTGCTGGCATGTAAAAACGTTTTTTTCTCTGAGGTACTGGGTGAAAAAATGTTTTGGGCACTTTTTTTCCACTTGGCAATAGTTTTGATTTAAATTAGAGCAGTTCACTGATCCCTCTCACTGTTATGTGTGTGGGGGAGGGGCCATTTTGGTGCTTTCACTATGCATCAGAAAAACTCAGTCAGAGGTTCATTTTCTTCCTGCATGATCCGGTTCATCTCTACAGAGTTCAGGGATCTCAAGAGTCTTTTTTGAGGGAAGTAATCATTCACATCAGAGCTGTGCTGATTGTATTGACTGTGATATAAAAAACGTTTATTTGTGTATTTTTTTCTGCTGCCTGGGTTAGTTATCATTTGCTGAGGGGAACAATCCTTTGCTAAAACTGTATATTCTGACAAAGATTGATGCTATAACTTAATTATTTTATCTGTTATAATATTTTCTGTGCTTCTTAAAGGCACAGTTCGTTTTCATATTATTTGTAAATTACTTTGAAAAGTATTTCCAAGTTGCTGTTTATTTGCTAGTGTGTTAAACATGTCTGATTCAGAGGAATATCTCTGTGCTATATGTGTTAATGCCAAAGTGGAGCCCAATAGAAATTTATGTACTTAATGTATTGATGCTACTTTAAAAAATAGTCAATCTGTACAAATTGAACATATTTCACCAAACAACGAGGGGAGAGTTATGCCGACTAACTCGCCTCACGTGTCAGTACCTGCATCTCCCGCTCAGGAGGTGCGTGATATGGTAGCGCCGAGTGCATCTGGGCGGCCATTACAAATCACATTACAAGATATGGCTACTGTTATGACTGAAGTTTTGGCTAAACTACCAGAACTAAGAGGTAAACGTGATCACTCTGGGATGAGAACAGAGTGCGCTGATAATGCAAGGGCCATGTCTGATACTGCGTCACAGTTTGCAGAACGTGAAGACGGAGAGCATCATTCTGTGGGTGACGGTTCTGATCCAAATAAACTGGACTCAGACATTTCAAATTTTAAATTTAAGCTTGAGAACCTCTGTGTGTTACTAGGGGAGGTATTAGCGGCTCTGAATGATTGTAACACAGTTGCAATCCCAGAAAAAATGTGTAGGTTGGATAAATATTTTGCGGTACCGACGAGTACTGACGTTTTTCCTATACCTAAGAGACTTACTGACATTGTTACTAAGGAGTGGGATAGACCCAGTGTGCCTTTCTCACCCCCTCCTATATTCAGAAAAATGTTTCCAATAGACGCCGCCACACGGGACTTATGGCAAATGGTCCCTAAGGTGGAGGGAGCAGTTTCTACTTTAGCTAAGCGTACCACTATCCCAGTGGAGGATAGCTGTGCTTTTTCAGATCCAATGGATAAAAAATTAGAGGGTTACCTTAAGAAAATGTTTGTTCAACAAGGGTTTATATTGCAACCTCTTGCATGTATTGCGCCTGTCACGGCTGCAGCAGCATTTTGGTTTGAGTCTCTGGAAGAGACACTTCAATCATCCACACTAGATGACATCACACACAAACTTAAATTCCTTAAGTTAGCTAATTCATTTATTTCAGATGCCGTAGTACATTTAACTAAACTTGCGGCTAAAAATTCAGGATTCGCCATTCAGGCACGCAGAGCTCTGTGGCTAAAATCCTGGTCAGCTGATGTTACGTCTAAATCTAAATTGCTTAATATTCCTTTCAAAGGGCAGACCTTATTCGGGCCCGGCTTGAAAGAGATTATTGATGACATTACAGGAGGTAAAGGTCATGCCCTGCCTCAGGACAAGGCCAAAGCCAAGGCTAGACAGTCCAATTTTCGTTCCTTTCGTAATTTCAAAGCAGGAGCAGCATCAACTTCCTCTGCACCAAAACAGGAAGGAGCTGTTGCTCGCTACAGACAAGGCTGGAAACCTAACCAGTCCTGGAACAGGGGCAAACAGGCCAGAAAACCTGCTGCTGCCCCTAAGACAGCATGAATTGAGGGCCCCCGATCCGGGACCGGATCTAGTGGGGGGCAGACTTTCCCTCTTCGCCCAGGCTTGGGCAAGAGATGTTCAGGATCCCTGGGCGTTAGAGATCATATCTCAGGGATACCTTCTGGACTTCAAATCCTCTCCCCCAAGAGGGAGATTTCATCTGTCAAGGTTGTCAACAAACCTAACAAAGAAGGAAGCGTTTCTACGCTGCGTACAAGATCTTTTATTAATGGGAGTGATCCATCCAGTTCCGCGGTTGGAACAAGGACAAGGGTTTTACTCAAATCTGTTTGTAGTTCCCAAAAAGAGGGAACCTTCAGGCCAATCTTGGATTTAAAGATCCTAAACAAATTCCTAAGAGTTCCATCGTTCAAGATGGAAACTATTCGAACAATTTTGCCCATGATCCAAGAGGGTCAGTACTTGACCACAGTGGATTTAAAGGATGCTTACCTTCACATACCGATTCACAGAAGTCATTACCGGTATCTAAGGTTTGCCTTTTTAGACAGGCATTACCAGTTTGTAGCTCTTCCATTCGGACTGGCTACGGCTCCAAGAATCTTCACAAAGGTTCTGGGCACTCTTCTGGCGGTACTAAGACCGCGAGGAATTTCAGTAGCTCCGTACTTAGACGACATACTGATACAAGCTTCAAGCTTTCAAACTGCCAAATCTCATACAGAGATAGTACTGGCATTTCTAAGGTCGCATGGATGGAAAGTGAACGAAGAGAAAAGTTCTCTCTTTCCACTCACAAGAGTTCCCTTCCTGGGGACTCTGATAGATTCTGTAGAAATGAAGATTTACCTGACAGAGGACAGGTTAACAAAACTTCAAAATGCATGCCGTGTCCTTCATTCCATTCAAGAGACCAGAAATTCTCTTCTATGGTGGCTTTATCGGCCACATCTGTCCAGGGGAATGCCATTCAGTAGGCCAGACTGGTCAATTGTAACAACAGACGCCAGCCTACTAGGTTGGGGCGCTGTCTGGAATTCTCTGAAGGCTCAGGGACTATGGAATCAGGAGGAGAGTCTTCTTCCAATAAACATTCTGGAATTGAGAGCAGTCCTCAATGCTCTTCTGGCTTGGCCCCAGTTAGCAACTCGGGGGTTCATCAGGTTCCAGTCGGACAACATCACGACTGTAGCTTATATCAACCATCAGGGAGGGACAAGAAGCTCCCTAGCAATGATGGAAGTATCGAAGATAATTCGCTGGGCAGAGTCTCACTCTTGCCACCTGTCTGCAATCCACATCCCGGGAGTGGAGAACTGGGAGGCGGATTTCTTAAGTCGTCAGACTTTTCATCCGGGGGAGTGGGAACTTCATCCAGAGGTCTTTGCCCAAATACTTCCACGTTGGGGCAAACCAGAGATAGATCTCATGACGTCTCGACAGAACGCCAAGCTTCCGCGCTACGGGTCCAGATCCAGGGATCCGGGAGCGGTCCTGATAGATGCCTTGACAGCACCATGGACCTTCAGGATGGCTTATGTGTTTCCACCTTTCCCGATGCTTCCTCGATTGATTGCCAGAATCAAACAGGAGAAAGCATCAGTTATTCTAATAGCGCCTGCATGGCCACGCAGGACTTGGTATACAGATCTGGTGGACATGTCATTCTGTCCACCTTGGTCGTTACCTCTGAAACAGGACCTTCTGATTCAGGGTCCTTTCAAACATCAAAATCTAACTTCTCTGAAGCTGACTGCTTGGAAATTGAACGCTTGATCTTATCAAAGCGTGGTTTTTCTGAGTCAGTTATTGATACCTTAATACAGGCTAGGAAGCCTGTCACCAGAAAGATTTACCATAAAATATGGCGTAAATACCTATATTGGTGCGAATCCAAAGGTTACTCTTGGTGTAAGGTTAGGATTCCTAGGATATTGTCTTTTCTACAAGAAGGTTTAGAAAAGGGGTTATCCGCTAGTTCCTTAAAGGGACAGATCTCAGCTCTGTCCATTCTGTTACACAAGCGTCTGTCAGAAGTTCCAGACGTTCAGGCTTTTTGTCAGGCTTTGGCCAGGATTAAACCTGTGTTTAAAGCTGTGGCTCCACCATGGAGTTTAAACCTTGTTCTTAACGTTTTACAGGGTGTTCCGTTTGAACCCCTTCATTCCATTGATATAAAGTTGTTATCTTGGAAAGTTCTATTTTTAATTGCTATTTCCTCGGCTCGAAGAGTCTCTGAGTTATCAGCCTTACATTGTGATTCTCCTTATTTGATTTTTCACTCGGATAAGGTAGTTCTGCGTACTAAGCCTGGGTTCTTACCTAAGGTAGTCATTAACAGGAATATCAATCAGGAGATTGTTGTTCCATCCTTGTGCCCAAATCCTTCTTCGAGGAAGGAACGTCTTTTGCACAATCTGGATGTAGTTCGTGCCCTTAAATTTTATTTACAGGCAACTAAAGATTTTCGACAAACGTCTTCCCTGTTTGTCGTTTACTCTGGTCAGAGGAGAGGTCAAAAAGCTTCTGCTACCTCTCTCTCTTTTTGGCTTCGTAGCATAATTCGTTTAGCTTATGAGACTGCTGGACAGCAGCCTCCTGAAAGAATTACAGCTCATTCCACTAGAGCTGTGGCTTCCACTTGGGCCTTTAAGAATGAGGCCTCTGTTGAACAGATTTGCAAGGCTGCAACTTGGTCTTCGCTTCATACTTTTTCCAAATTTTACAAATTTGACACTTTTGCTTCCTCGGAGGCTATTTTTGGGAGAAAGGTTCTTCAGACAGTGGTTCCTTCTGTATAAAGAGCCTGCCTATCCCTCCCGTCATCCGTGTACTTTTGCTTTGGTATTGGTATCCCACAAGTAATGATGACCCGTGGACTGATCACACGTAACAGAAGAAAACATAATTTATGCTTACCTGATAAATTCCTTTCTTCTGTAGTGTGATCAGTCCACGGCCCGCCCTGTTTTTTAAGGCAGGTAAATATTTTTTAAATTATACTCCAGTCACCACTACACCCTTGGCTTCTCCTTTCTCGTTGGTCCTTGGTCGAATGACTGGAGGTGACGTAGAGGGGAGGAGCTATATAGCAACTCTGCTGGGTGAATCCTCTTGCACTTCCTGTAGGGGAGCAGTTAATATCCCACAAGTAATGATGACCCGTGGACTGATCACACTACAGAAGAAAGGAATTTATCAGGTAAGCATAAATTATGTTTTTTATTTTATTAGGGGGCTTAGATTAGGTGTAATTAGTTTAAACTTCTTTTTTTATTTTCTGTAATTTAGTGGGGGGTTTTTTTGGTACTATAGTTTATTTTATTTTATTGTATTTAATTTTAGCTAATTGTAGTTAATTTATTTAATTAATTTAATGATAGTGTAGTGTTAGGTGTAATTGTAACTTAGGTTAGGTTTTATTTTACAGGTAAATTTGTAATTATTTTAACTAGGTAGCTATTAAATAGTTAATAACTATTTAATAGCTATTGTACCTAGTTAAAATAAATACAAAGTTGCCTGTAAAATAAAAATAAATCCTAAAATAGCTACAATGTAATTATTAATTATATTGTAGCTATCTTAGGGTTTATTTTATAGGTAAGTATTTACTTTTAAATAGGAATACTTTAGTTAATAATAGTAATTATATTTAGATTTATTTAAATAATAATTAAGTTAGGGGGATGTTAGGGTTAGGGTTAGACTTAGGTTTAGGGGTTAATAACTTTATTATAGTGGCGGCGACGTTGGCGGCGGCAGCAGATTAGGGGTTAATAGATTTAATAGGCTATGTGGGCTATGGCGGTTTAGGGGTTAATACTAGAATAGGTTTATTGCGGTGTGGGCTATGGCGGTTCAGGGGTTAATAATTTAGTTATTATTTGCGGTATGGGCTATGGCGGTTTAGGGGTTAATAATTAGTCTTATTGCGTTGTGGGGGGTTGTCGGTCTAGGGGTTAATATATTTATTAGTAGTAGTGAGAGGGGAGATTGCGGATATAGGGGTTTTACATGTCGGGCTTATTTTTGGGAGGCAGGTTAGACTTTTACGGGATATTTAATATTTCCTTTATTTTCTTAGGCGCCGGCAGTTTCTAAAGTGCCGTAAGTCACTAGCGACTCCAGAAATTTGTAGTTACGCTCATTTCTGGACATCGCTAGTTTATCAGACTTATGGCACTTTAGGAACTGCCGGCGGGGTATATGTAATACCCTGATGTGCGAGGTGAAATTACGGGCAGCGCAGGTTTCCACGCTTGCGCCGAAACCTGCGCCGTATATCGGATCGCGCCCCATATCTTCAGAAAAATATAAATAATCTAGAAGCTGTCCAAAAGAGGGCTACTAAAATGATACATGGTCTAAAATATAAAACTTACAAAGAAAGACTCTATGATCTAAATATGCATAGTTTAGAGGATAGAATGGAAAGAGGTGACATGATAGAAACATTCAAATATATGAAGGGACTTAAAGTAGAAGCTGAAAGCATTTTCCACAAAAAAATAAATGCCAAGACAAGGGGTCACAATCTAAAGTTAGAGGGTAGCAGATTCAGGAGAAATTTGAGGAAGCATTTTTTATAGAAAGGGTGGTGGATTCAAACTTCTGTTTGAGTTGGTAAACACAAAGACTGTAAAGGAAATAGGAATTAAAAAATGCCTTGGAGATGCATAAGGCTGTCCTAAGAAAAAAGTAACATGTAATATGGGTAGACTTGATGGGCGTTTTTGGTTGTTATCTACTGTCAAATTCTATGTTTCTATGTTTTTAATGGGTGCACCCCCCAAGCAGCTGTGGGTAAACAACTGTATCATTTGTCTGGTGTTATCTATTCACCAGGGCCCGCCCTAACGTTTGAATTTTTTAAGGAGAGACTTTTTGCTGTGTTGATATTTGCCTGAATGCCAAGACATTAGGTTTCTCGGTTCTAACCCGCAGGGCTCTGTGGTTAAAGTTGTGGTCTGCGGAAATGACTTCCAAGTCTAGATTACTATCCCTTCCTTTTCAGGGAGTTCTTTTTGGCCCAGGGCTAGACTCTATCATATCCAAGGTTACGGGAGGCAAGGGTGCTTTCCTTCCGCAGGATAAGAAGAATAAGCCTAAGGGCTCTAATTTTTGTCCCTTTTGTTTGGACAAGTCTCAACGCCAGTAGCCTGCTGGGAAGACTGAGCAGTCCAAGGGATCTTGGAAGCCAGTTCACTCTTGGAACAAATTCAAGCAGAGCAAGAAGCCCACTGAGATAAAGTCGGCATGAAGGGGTGGTCCTCGATCCATCTCTGGATCGCGTAGGGGGCAGACTATCTCTGTTCGCAGAGGCTTGGATGCGAGATGTACAGGATCCTTGGGTTCTGGAGGTTATCACCCAGGGTTACAGGGTTGTTCCCAGCAACAGGGTGGAGTTCCTGGGTACGATAATAGATTCCATATCTATGAAGATATTCTTGACAGATCAGAGACGTTCCAAGATTGCGTCTAGCTGTCTTGTCCCTCAGACCTCCTCAAGGCCATGATCGGGCTCATGGTTTCAAGCATAGATATCATTCTTTTCGCCAGGTTCCATCTAGAACCTCTGCAGTTATGCATGTTGAGACAATGGAACAGCGATCACTCAGATCTATCCCAGCAGATCTCTCTGGACAATCGAGCGAGGGAATCCCTCTCTTGGTGGGTTCGTCCGAGACAGCTGTCCCAGGGGACATCCTTCTTGAAACCATCCTGGGAGATTGTGACCACGGATGCAAGTCTATCAGGATGGGGAGCTGTTTGGGGTGCCAGAAAGGCACAGGGCAGGTGGACTCAATAGGAGTCGACCCTACCGATAAATATCTTGGAACTACAAGCAATATTCCTTGCTCTGAGGGCTTGGCCCCTCTTGGGGTTGTCCTGTTTCATCAGATTCCAGTCAGACAACATTACCTTGGTGGCGTACATAAACCTTCAGGGGGGAACGAGAAGCTCCCTAGCCATGAGGGAAGTATCTTGGATTCTGGAGTGGGCAAAGAACCACAATTGTTCACTCTCAGCGATCAAAATTCTGGGTGTGGACAACTGGGAAGCGGATTTCCTCAGCAGACAATCGTTTCATCCAGGGGAATAGACTCTCCATCCCAAGGTGTTTGAGGAGCTCTGCAACAGATGGGGGATGCCAGAGATAGATCTCATTGGGTCCAGACTCAATTTCAAGCTACCCAGATACGGGTCACGGTCCAGGGATCCCCAGGCAGAGCTGATAGATGCCTTAGCAGTACCTTGGGAGTTCAACCTAATTTACATTTATCCCCGTTGTCACTTCTTCCTCGAGTGGTGGCCCGCATCGAACAGGAGCAAGCTTCGACCATTCTGATTGCTCCGTTATGGCCACGGAGGACGTGGTTTGCAGATCTGGTGGGAATGTCATTGTTACCCTGTCGCAGAGATCTGCTGGTTCAGGGTTCTTTTCTACACCAAAATCTTGATTCTCTGAGACTGACTGCGTGGAGATTGAACGCCTAGTCTTGGCCAAGAGAGGGTTCTCGGAAAGAGTGATTGATACTCTCATTCAGGCCAGGAAACCGGTCACTCGTCGCATCTACCATAAGGTCTGGAGGACATATTTATCCTGGTGTGAGGAACTTGGATAACCCTGGCATAAGGTTAGGGTATCTAGGATTCTGGCCTTTCTCCAAGATGGTCTGGATAAGGTTCTATTGCTTCTGGCTATAGCATCGGCTCGCAGAATCTCTGAGTTAGTGGCCTTGCAATGTGAGCCCCCTTACCTGGTTTTCCACGCTGATAAGGCTGTTCTTTGCACTGGGTTGGGGTTTCTTCCCAAGGTGGTGTCAGATTGTAACATCAATCAGGAAATAGTAGTTCCTTCCTTGTGTCCTAACCCTTCTTCGTCTAAGGAAAGGTTACTTCATAACTTGGATGTTGTTCGAGCCTTGAAGTTTTATCTTTAGGCCACGAAGGATTTCAGACAGACTCCATCTTTATTTGTCGTGTATTCAGGGAAGCGTAGGGGGCAGAGGGCCTCTTTCACTTCACTGTCTTTTTGGTTGAGGAGCATTATCTGTTTGGCCTACGAGACAGCGGGACATAACCCCCCTAAGAGGATTACGGCTCACTCAACTAGGGCTGTGGCCTCTTCTTGGGCCTTTAAGAACGAGGCCTCTGTGGAGCAAATTTGTAAGGCGGCTACTTGGTCCTCCTTACTTACTTTTGCTAAATTTGACAAATTTTACGTTTTTGCTTCGGCTGAAGCTGTTTTTGGGAGATAGGTTCTGCAGGCTGTGGTTTTCTCAGTATAAGGTCTGCCTCCTTTTACCCTTCCGTTTTGTTCATTCAGTGTCCTCTAGAGCTTGGGTATTTGTTCCCACAAGTAATGAATGAAGAGGTGGGCCTTCCTCCCATTAAGATGGAAAACATAAATTATGCTTACCTGATAATTTATTTTCCATCTGTTGGAGGAGAGTCCACTGCTCCCGGCCGTTTCTCCGGTGAGCGGACCTAAATTTAATTTTATCTTATGGCACCATTTATACCCTGATATTTCTCCCTCTGTTCCTTGTTCCCTTGGCAGAATGACTGGGGGATGAGGGGAGTGGGGGAGGTATTTAAGTCTTTGGCTGGGGTGTCTTTACCTCCTCCTGGTGGCCAGGTTCTTAATTCACATAAGTAATGAATGAAGCAGTAGACTCTCCTCCCACAGATGGAAATGAAAATCAGGTAAGCATAATTTATGTTTTTGCGGTTCTGGCTAGGAGGGTGTTGTGGCTCAAGTCGTCATCGTCAAATAATGTGTCTAAAACAAGACTACTATCTTTATCCTTCAAGAGCAAGTCTCGGTTTGGTTTCAGGTCTGGACTCTATTATAGTCACAGTCACAGGTAGAAAGGGAGCTTTCCTCCCGCAGGATAAGAAATCTAATCCTAAAGGTCGATCAGCGGGTCGTTTTTCATCCCTTTTGCCCGAATAGGAGTCAGAGAAGTGCAGTAAGACAGATTCCCCCAGGGCTACCTGGAAACCCACCCAGGGGTGAAATTAGAACAAACAGCCCAAGAAGGCTTCCCAGGACAACAAGCATGATGGGATCGCCTGTCATATGGTGTAACATATGTACATAGTATAGTCCTGTCACATGGTGTAACATTAGTACATAGTATAGTCCTGTCACATGGTATAACATTTGTACATAGTAGTGGTGGTAATTATATCTCACATGTTATGGAGCCCTATGAACTATCATCATCCTGAAATAAAAATTTTTATCAGGTAAGCATAAATTTTAGGTTTTTTACAATTTCTGCAATTAATATCCTAGGTATGAGTCATCAATCGATTCATCCAGGTCAATGTTCTTTTCATCGGGAAGTGTTTAATCAGATTGTATAATGATGGGGTCTCCCAGAGACTTGGCTTCTCGTTTGAACAATAAAACTCTCAGATACTTTGCAAGATCCAGGGAGTTTGTAGATGCTCTAGCAGCTCCCTGATAATTTCATCTTGATTACATTTTCCTCCAAAAGTTCTGCTGCCCAGAGAGATATTTTGGATCAAACAAGATTGCTCCAGCTTGTCCACGCATAACTTTCTTCGCAGAGCTGGTTCAGATGTCCAGTTGTCATCTCTGGCCACTTCCACTAAGGTACAACCTTCCTTCTCAAGGTCCCTTCTATCAACAAGATCTCGAGTTTCTCACCTTGAATGCTTAGAGATTGAATGTCTATTTTTAAAGCAGAGAGTTTTTTTTGGATAAGGTAGTTGAAACCTTAATTCAGGCCAGAAAACCTGTTATGTACAAATGTATCATAAAATTTGGAAAGTTTTTCTGTCCTGGTGTGAGAAAAATGGTTTTAGTTGGCTTAGATAAAGGTTTATCTGCTAGCTTTTTAAAGGGTCAGATGTCAGCTCTTTCTGCATTGTACCATAAAAAAATTGTAAAGCTTCCTGACATTCAGAGTTTTGTTCAAGCTTTAGTCAGGATTCGACCAGTAATTAAAACATTCCCTCCTCCAGGGAACCTAAATTAGTTTTTTTAGAGTTTTTCAGGTCTTGCCCTTTGAACCCATGTATAGTTTGAAGATTCAGCTTCTATCGTGGAGTATATTGTTTCTTCTGGCAATATCATCTGAATTGTCTGTTCTTTCCTGCGACCCTCCTTATCTGATTTTTAACCAGTAATTGAAGAATTTGTGTACAGTTTGTACACTAAGGATTGATTGCACTTGAATGACATGAGTTCATGTATGTTGGGGGAGAGGATGGTAGCATGCTTGGAAAATCTTTTAAACCAGGCATGGGGGGAGGGGTCAATCAAAAAAAAAATAGAACAGACAAATCATTCTGAGAATATGACACACCTAGAATATCTCAAGGAAGGGAAGAAAAAAGGGTACACTTAGGAAATGTCACATTAGAAAGTTTGGAGTAAAACACACCAAGTAGCAGCAGAAAGCATATGCAAATTAAATGTATGACAGCAAAAGCAAGAAGCATGACAGGTAAAATGGGGGAGCTGGAGCTCTTAGTTGCAGAAGAGGACTATAATATTATCAGTATAACAGAAATCTGGTGGGATGATTTACATGATTGGACAGTTAACTTAGAGAGTTATACTTTATTTTGGAGGGACGAGAGTAATAAAAGGGGTGGATGAATTTGCATGTATATTAAACCTGACCTTAAGCCTACGATAAGGGGAAATATTTATGATGATTCAGGTGATAATGCAGAGACCCTGTGGGTTGAAATAATCCTAAAAAATATTACTAACAACATGCCCCCCAACATTAGTGACATGGAGAAAAATCAACTACTAATGCAAATAGGAAGGGCTAATAATAATACCAGTGCTGTAATTATGGGAGATTTGATCTACCCCAACATAAACTTTGCTAATGAAACTAGTAATACAGATAAGGGAGATATATTTTTAAATGTTCTCAAGAATAACTTCTTGTTACAATTAATAGAGGAGCCAACTAGGAATAAAACTATATTTGATTTAGTGCTATCAAACGATACAGATATAATATCAAACATATGAGTCAAAGAACATTTGGGCAACAGTTATCATAACTTTGTCATGTTTGAAATCACTTTCCATAAGCAGTGCTATAAGGGTTCAACTAAAACTTTTAATTTTAAGAAAGCAGAATTCAATGATTTAAGGAAGTTGTTAAATAACATACATTGGGACAAAGTATTCTCTAATAAAAATACAAAGGATAAATAGATAACATTTAAAACTTTGTTAAAAAATATACATATCAACAAATACCACAGGGTTATAAAATTAAAATAAATTCTTAATAAAAATGTGTTAAGAGAAATTAGGAAAAAACATAGGGCATTTAAATTATTGAAAGAAAATAGTACAGAGTTAGCATTCCAAATATATAAGGAATGTAACAAAGCATTTAAAAATTACCCAAAATTGAAAATGAAACATTAATTGCTATGGTATCTAAGTCAAACCCTAAAATGTTTTTAAGTACATTAAAAGCAACAAATCTAAGTAGAAAAATATAAGTACATTAAAATGTGTGAAGGGTAGCATGATTACCAGTGACAGGGAGAAGGCTTAGGTACTAAACAAGTTATTTTCTTCAGTATACACAAGAGAGAATAAATAAGATATACTTTGAAACAAACTAAAACATACAAGCTCATACTATTAACTGGGTAATCACTAGAGGATGGCAGGAAAAAATCTGGATAATATTAAAGTAAATAAAACTCCAGGCCCAGATGGAATACACCAAAAGATTTTACGGGAACTGTTATAGCCAAACCTCTACTCATTATCCTCAGGCATAGTACCCAAGGACTGGCGTAAAGCTGATGTGGTGCCACTGTTAAAAAGGAAAGCAGGTCTGATCCAGGAAGATATAGACCAGTTGGTCTGACATCAGTAGTGGGGAAGATACTTGAAGGGATATATATTGATGATTATAATAATGTAAACAAGATTGTGAGTTCAAGTCAGCATGGTTTTATGAGAAATAGATCATGTCAAAGTAATCTAATTTGATTCACAGAGTAAGTAAGTAAAAATATAGATAAAGGGGAATCAGTTGATGTGACATACTTGGATTTTGCAAAGGGATTTGATACAGTGCCACATCAGAGATTAGTGTACAAAATTAAGGGATCATGGATAAATAACTGGATAAAAGACAGGAAGCAACGAGTAGTAGTAAACAGATCATACTCAGCTTTTACAAAGGCAATTAGTGGAGTCTCCCAGGAATCTGTACTGGGCCCTGTTCTTTTTAATATTTTTATTAATACATTGGAGCAAGAATAAAATTGCAGATGACACACAGCTGTTTAAAGTCATTAGGTCAGTGCACAATGAAATTGCTTTACAAGGAGATCTACAAAAAGTAGAAGAATGGGCAGGTAAATCTAAAATTAGATTTAATACTGTCAAATGCAGTTCTACATTTTGGAAGTAAAAATAAGCATGCAACCTATTATTTAAATGGTACTAGACTAAGCAAAACAGAGGAGGAATGGGATTTGGAAGTACTTATAGATAACAAGCTAAAGATGGGTACACAATGCCGGGCAGCGGCTTCTAAGGCTAATAAGATACTAGCATGTATTAAAAGAGGCATTGGGGCCTATTTATCAAAGCGTCAACTATGTTGCATTCGGCGTCAACTATTTTAAAAAAACGTCAAAAACACGCATGTCAAGTATGGTGCGAAGAGCATTGGTCTGTTGTTAACTAACAGTCATCGATGTCACGGTTATTCTGGTTTTTACCAACTTTATTTATACCATTTCATTACTGTCCATGAACAAGCACATTTCTCTAAAGCTAATCTTTTATTTTTCATCTGTTAATGTCCAAGAAATAGATTGATTTATACCTCAACAAACAATATATCATAGAAAGTTATTTTTATATTGATTTGTTATATGATACTTTCACATAAATTAATGTGTATTTGTATTTCTAGAAGTCATATTTTTTTTTATTATTATTAATGCTAGAATTTGTACATATATCTTTGCACATACTTGTATGTATGTATATATATATATATATATATATATATATATATACAGGGAGTGCAGAATTATTAGGCAAGTTGTATTTTTGAGGATTAATTTTATTATTGAACAACAACCATGTTCTCAATGAACCCAAAAAACTCATTAATATCAAAGCTGAATAGTTTTGGAAGTAGTTTTTAGTTTGTTTTTAGTTATAGCTATTTTAGGGGGATATCTGTGTGTGCAGGTGACTATTACTGTGCATAATTATTAGGCAACTTAACAAAAAACAAATATATACCCATTTCAATTATTTATTTTTACCAGTGAAACCAATATAACATCTCAACATTCACAAATATACATTTCTGACATTCAAAAACAAAACAAAAACAAATCAGTGACCAATATAGCCACCTTTCTTTGCAAGGACACTCAAAAGCCTGCCATCCATGGATTCTGTCAGTGTTTGATCTGTTCACCATCAACATTGCGTGCAGCAGCAACCACAGCCT
Source organism: Bombina bombina (assembly GCF_027579735.1). Classification (NCBI taxonomy): domain Eukaryota; kingdom Metazoa; phylum Chordata; class Amphibia; order Anura; family Bombinatoridae; genus Bombina; species Bombina bombina. Next base: position 1,060,485,441 of record NC_069501.1, on the reverse strand, counting down.
CCCAGACACTGTTCAGAGAGGTGTACTGTTTTCCCTCCTTGTAAATCTCACATTTGATGATGGACCACAGGTTCTCAATGGGGTTCAGATCAGGTGAACAAGGAGGCCATGTCATTAGATTTTCTTCTTTTATACCCTTTCTTGCCAGCCACGCTGTGGAGTACTTGGACGCGTGTGATGGAGCATTGTCCTGCATGAAAATCATGTTTTTCTTGAAGGATGCAGACTTCTTCCTGTACCACTGCTTGAAGAAGGTGTCTTCCAGAAACTGGCAGTAGGACTGGGAGTTGAGCTTGACTCCATCCTCAACCCAAAAAGGCCCCACAAGCTCATCTTTGATGATACCAGCCCAAACCAGTACTCCACCTCCACCTTGCTGGCGTCTGAGTCGGACTGGAGCTCTCTGCCCTTTACCAATCCAGCCACGGGCCCATCCATCTGGCCCATCAAGACTCACTCTCATTTCATCAGTCCATAAAACCTTAGAAAAATCAGTCTTGAGATATTTCTTGGCCCAGTCTTGACGTTTCAGCTTGTGTGTCTTGTTCAGTGGTGGTCGTCTTTCATCCTTTCTTACCTTGGCCATGTCTCTGAGTATTGCACACCTTGTGCTTTTGGGCACTCCAGTAATGTTGCAGCTCTGAAATATGGCCAAACTGGTGGCAAGTGGCATCTTGGCAGCTGCACGCTTGACTTTTCTCAGTTCATGGGCAGTTATTTTGCGCCTTTGTTTTTCCACACGCTTCTTGCGACCCTGTTGACTATTTTGAATGAAACGCTTGATTGTTCGATGATCACGCTTCAGAAGCTTTGCAATTTTAAGAGTGCTGCATCCCTCTGCAATATATCTCACTATTTTTGACTTTTCTGAGCCTGTCAAGTGCTTCTTTTGACCCATTTTGCCAAAGGAAAGGAAGTTGCCTAATAATTATGCACACCTGATATAGGGTGTTGATGTCATTAGACCACACCCCTTCTCATTACAGAGATGCACATCACCTAATATGCTTAATTGGTAGTAGGCTTTCGAGCCTATACAGCTTGGAGTAAGACAACATGCATAAAGAGGATGATGTGGTCAAAATACTCATTTGCCTAATAATTCTGCACACAGTGTATATATATATATATATATATGTGTGTGTGTGTGTGTGTGTTTGTTATGTCAGAAATCTTTTGCAAACATATTTACATGTCCCTAAGTTCCTTTTTTTGTTCTAAACAATGTTGTATGTCATATCTCTGTTTTTATTTATACCATTATATGTATATATTGTAAATGTATTATTATTCTGAGCAGGAATAATTGCGAATATAATCATATGTATTAATTTGCAATTAATGGATATTTTAAAGGGATAGGAAAGTAAAGTTGCATAATTTAGATAGAGCATGTAATTTTAAAACACTTTAAAATTCACTTCTATTTTCAATGTGCTTTGTTCTCTTGGTATCCCTTGTTGGAAAAGAATATGCACATATCCTACACTAGTGGGAGCTAGCTGCTAATTGGTGCCTGCACACATTTGTCTATTGTTATTGGCTAAATAGATGTGTTCAGCTAGCTGCCAGTAGTGCAATGCTGTTCCTTCAGAAAAAGATTACAAGAGAATGAAGCAAATTTGATAATAGAAGTAAATTTGAAAGTTGTTTAAAATTGTATGTTCTATCGAAATCATCAAATAATATTTTGGGGTTTCCTGTCCCTTTAAGAGCTGGGCCAGTTCTCTCTCTGCACCTGTCTAACCCCTCCTGATTGCAATCTATTTCTACACAGGTGTTATAAAATGGGCTGGCATATAAGATGACATTTCTTACTGAAAAAGAAATTCAAGAGAAGGAAGAAATACACTGAAAATAGCATGCTAGTAAAGAGGGGATTTTAATTTCTGCTGTATCTGAATCATGACAGTTTAAAGTTAAGTGGGCTATCCCTTTGAGCTATCATCTAAGATTATATTGAATCAAACATCAATTCGAATTTTAAAATCCTTGTCTAAAATATTACACTGTGTGTCCTAATGTCAGCATCAATGTTTATCTTTAATGCTAATTTCACATATACATACTTTCAAAGTATAATACACAATGTAACAATACACAATGTAACAAATGGCACTTACACGTTCTGATGAGTGATCAATGACACAAGTATCAAGCAATTTGATTCGTTAGTGATAGTTTGCATCATAATTGGTGCGAAAAGAGTTGAGTCAAATATGGCGCGAAGTGGAGAGTGTGACTTGTATTACACGACTTAAATATGGTGCTTATAGATTTTTCCAAAAAATAAAAAGGAAGTTAGCTATATTATGTTGTGTATTTCATTTTTATCTCTATATCTATTAGTGCAACAAGTTTGGGGCAAAACTTTGCACCAAATTTGTAGAAATAATATTGTCCCCTTGCTTGTTACATAATCCATAAGTAGTAATGTATTTTTCATTTTTATCCCTATATCTATTAGTGCACCAAATGTGGAGCAATAATATTGTTTGATTTAGAAAGGGTATGCAAATTTAATAAAGTTTCTAATTTACTTCTATTATGTCATATGCTTCATTCTCTTGCGGCATCAAACATAAGCTTTCTGTGTTTTCAGACTCCCATTGAGTTCTATGGCATCCGCGACCTCAAGGGTGGTGAATTGAAAACTAGGTACGCTGAGTCAGATAAGACGCAAGCGTAAATGTAGAATTTTTGATAACTTTGTGAGAGCTTCAAATAGTGTCGATTAGGAGGGCAAATGAACACAATTCCGCTCAAATACCACGGTTTTCAACTTGCATCGATCTGCTTCGGATTGAGATCGCGAGATCATATTTTACGTCACAAATTTCAACATTTGCCGATCTTGACGCTTTGATAACTACGGCGGATCAATCTTGCGACAAATATAAGGTGGAATTCCAGGGTATTTTCAGTTGACGCTTTGATAAATAGGCCCCATTGATGCAAGGGAGGAAAGCATAATTCTGTCACTATATAAATCCCTGGTAAGACCTCACCTTGGGTATGGAGTTAGTTATGGGGACCAATTGAAAAAAAAAGACATTGCAGAAAAAGTTCAAAGAATGACCACAAAACTAATAAGGGAAATTGAGAATTTAAGCTATGAGTCAAGGTTTGCCAAACTGGGTCTTTTTTCTTTAAAAAAAAAGGCGCCTTAGAGGTGACATGATTACTTTATATAAATATATTCAAGACCCATATACAGAGATGGCAGAAGCTCTGTTTATTCCAAGAAAATTTTTGTGACAAGAGGTCACAATTTAAGGATGGAGGATAGGAGATTTGATTTCCAGCAATGTAAAAGTTTTTTCACTGTAAGAGCAATCAAAATGTGAAACTCATTACCCAAAGAGGTAGTAAATGCCAATACCCTAGATACATTTCAAAATAATTTTAATACATTTCTAGCTAGAAACAGAAGTAAGGGATATGATTGCTTGTTCATCTATTATATTACTATGTTATAACACTGTTTTATGGACAAAATTTGACTTTTTACCAAAAGTCGTGTCTTCTGTAACAACGATTGAAAAATTATTGTTCCTTCTCTTTATCATAATCCTCAAAATTCTAAAGAAATACTTCTACATAATTTCAATGTAGTTAGAGCTTTAACATTTTAAGTGCAGGCTACGAAGGACAGTCGTTTAATTTATTCATTCATTTCTCTGGTTCATGTAAAAGCCAGAAGGACACAGACGTTACTTTAACTTCTTGGTTAAAACTCTTAATTCACAAGGCTTACTTGAAGGCTGGAAAGTCTCCCCCAAGATGCATTACTGCTCATTCTTTGTCCTAATCCTCAAAATTCTAAAGAAAGACTTTTATATAATTTGGATGTAGTTTAAAATGTTACCTGCAGTCTATGAAGGATTTTAGACAGACCTTATTCATGGCCAGAAGGTCACAGCCATTACTTTAGCTTTATTGAATTTTCCAAATATAATGTGCAAAACAAACTGTATTTTGTATGAGTCTTACAAAAAGTCACAGCAATATATACGAAATACATAGTCAAATTGACAAACATGTTGCCTAGAGCTGATATCCTTATCTAGGCTTGAAACATAGCTGCATGTAGTGGCATTCTCTAGCCCTCTCAGTAGTATAAATTTCCTGTATCATGAAAACTAAAATCTCCATTTGGCTTTTGAGTGAGAAAGAGAGAAATAAACTTATGTCCTGTGATATGTATATCGTAAATCTTAGTTGTTCATAATATATATTTTGTACTTGTATATATAAAGTAGAAAAAAAAGGAGATAGAAACCTATTACAACAAGGTGTAGATATGGGGCATAGGAAACGGAAAGAGAAACGTATAGCCGTTTACAGGGAAGCAAAACTATCGATACATACAGCTACATAGGGTAAGCTTATATAAATCTAATGGCCATGATCCAATATAAAGTGCTCAGAACCTGGTTCCACCCAGGGTGTCATGTTCCGGTGTATATGCGCTCAGGACACAGACCCTTGGGGCAGTGGTCGGGAATTGGAGACACAGACCCCTTACCCGGGAAGAGTATCCTGGACGTGGATAGATGATATTCTGTGATTCATAGTTGCAAGAAGTTATTGTAGAATTCATGGAGAGTGAAACATATGTATACAATATATTCTGGCTTCAATGAAAACATAAATTGAATTGATACTGTGACATAGTTAATAGGAGTAGCTGCAGGATCGATGAATGGAAAAATATAGCAATGTAAGATTTTCAGGCTTCAGAGTAAACTGGTAGAAGATTGACTCATAGATGCAAACTAAGGTTTGTTGCAGGTTTACAGTACATACTATTATATAGAGCTGTATGTCAGTAATAAGCAGAGCAGCACAGGTGATAGACAAGTTGCAAGTTTAAAGCATTAAATACTATTTGTGCATATATTGGAGAATCACAGGAAAGCTGTTTAATTGAACACATAGATGCAGAGTTCTGGATATATTAACATATTAGGAGGAGGATATTTCAGCTATGACAACTTGTAGCAGAGAATAGTTATACATTTCTGAGTAAGATGCTGTTGTAGTAATTAGAGAGTGATTCGAACCAAATGCATACTAGTAATTTAGAATAAGTTCAGAGCTTAAAGGGACATTATACACTGATTTTTTCTTTGCATAAATGTTTTGTAGATGATCTATTTATATAGCCCATAAAGTTGTTTTTTTAAATAAATGTATAGTTTTGCTTATTTTTAAATAACATTGCTCTGATTTTCAGACTCCTAACCAAGCCCCAAAGTTTTATGTGAATACTGGCAGCTACCTTCTCCAGCTTGCTCCTGTTTGTGTAAAGGGTCTTTTCATATGCAAAAGAAGGGGGAGGGGGGAGTGTCTTATTTCCCATTTGCAGTGGGCTTTCCAGCTATCTTTTCAACAGAGCCAAACTGACAGCTTCTAAGTAAGTTTTTAAACCGTTTTATACTGGATTTTTATATCAGTATCTGTGCATCTTATTCTTTATAGTAGTGTCTATTACATGCAGTTATATGAAAATGAGTTTATACTGTCCCTTTAAGTAGCAGTGTCCAGAAAACAAAATGGATTTATATGGATACTTGCAATTAGATGATTTTAAAAATAGCTAAAAGGAAAGGCTGTATTTTATAAATGCTGGAAAAATCCATGATGGAACAGTCACAGTCCTCTGTTCTGGAACAAAACTTTAAAGGGACAGTCAAGTAAAAAAAAAACTTTCATGATTTAAATAGGGCATGTCATTTTAAACAACTTTCCAATTTACTTTTATTACCAATTTTGCTTTGTTTTCTTGGTATTCTTAGTTGAAAGCTAAATCTAGGAGGTTCATATGCTAATTTCTTAGACCTTGAAGGCCACCTCTAATCTAAAAGCATTTTGACAGTTTTTCACCACTAGAGGGCGTTAGTTCATGTGTTTCATATAGATAACATTGAGCTCAGGCACGTGAAGCTCCTAGGAGCAAGCACTGATTGGCTAAAAATGCAAGTCTGTCAAAAGAACTGAAATAAGGGGGCAGTTTGCAGAGCCATAGATACAAGGTAATCACAGAGTTAAAAAGTATATTATTATAACTGTGTTGGTTATGCAAAATTGGGGAATGGGTAATAAAGGGATTATCTACATTTTTAAACAACAACAATTCTGGCGTTTGCTGTCCCTTTAAAGCATTAGGCCTGAGATGGTTTAAAAAGAGGCTGAGGGAATCAGGTGCATGAATGATTAATTAGGCAGGTAATTTGAATGCAGATACTGCCAAAACAGTATGATTGTCAGTAGCAGGGAAGGCAGTCTTAAAGGGACAGTGATATAAGGCAGGCATATGTTACACAGGGCCATTGGGTCGACGTCAGGCTCCAGCCGTGATGAAATAGATCATTTAAAGGACCGTGCTTTCGAATACTGAAACCCCTATGTTAGGATTGTATGTTAGTTAAATATTATAGTCCCTGATCTCAAATAGTCTTCCCCAATCTACTAAAATAGTAGTATAATCTATGTCAGTATCGTAATAGGTCCTAAAATAAAGGTATATTAGGGGTGGTATTTTTCGAGGGAAACAGCAAATGTAACCTCTGCAGATTAAGTGGGCACCCAGGGTACAGTATAAAAAGTGGGGGGTAGAATGTGTTGAGCCAACCGGGCAGAGATTTGGAAGTTGTGATAAAAGTATAGCAGGAGTTCAATAACAACAACTCAAATACTATCATATAGATGTGACAAAACGGCTACAGATTCAGCCTGAAGCGTTGTTTATGAGAGCCACGGCTTCATTCATTACTTTTGGAAATAAGGAACCTGGCCACCAGGAGGAGGCAAAGACACCCCAGCCAAAGGCTTAAATACCTCCCCCACTCCCCTCATCCCCCAGTCATTCTTTGCGTTTCATCACAGGAGGATGGCAGAGAAGTGCTGAAGATTCAGAGTAGTCTCTTATGGAGGGTAGTACTCTTCGGAATGGGACTGGAGTTTTAAGTAGCCCTGTCAGCCTCTCAGTGAGAGCCTGGGTGAAAGTTAGAGTCCGGAGATGCAGGGAGAGTCTTTCTGTGAAACCATCCTGACTCATATTAACAGCTCCACAAGCAATCAGCATTGACGAGTTTCGCTGCCTGCTTTCTGCACTCAAGTCCATGTCAGGAGCGATGCTTCTACCTGTCACACTTGAAGGGCCGTGTTGCTATTCCACGGCATAGATTCTGGAAAGATTGTTTTATTTTTTATACATAATGATAACACAGAAGCAGGGTCACAGTGTGGCGCCTTATATCTTATGGAATCAAGGGTTAATATTCCTGATAAGGGGATTATTGAACAGGGGGGGGGTTTACATGATATTGTTTATTGTGTTATGGCTTCGTTATGTGCGAGATGAGGCCCTGGCAATGGTGGAACTTTCAGGTTGACTTCCGGGAGTTTTTGCGTGGCTGTTTTTGGTGCGTTTTCTCCTTAGTGCCGGGGCAGTACTGCGAGGCATCCCATGTGACCGGGTGTGGCGGTCTCCACTTCCTCTGTTGATCTGCAGCGCAGAAAATTCACAATTTTTGGTCAACAAGTCTCATCATCAAGATGAGACTTGTTGACCAAAAATTGTGAATTTTCTGACCCCTGGAAATAGAGTACTCTATGAAGAAGAAGGGAGAATATTGCACTTTGGAAGCGTGTACAGGCATCAGCACGGAGTCTGAAAGTGAAAAGAACTTCCTGCGATTGGCTAATCTACCCTGGTGACATCATCAGACCAAAAACCCGGAAGTGAGTGAGACATTCACACGAGGCGCATGCCGTCTGTGAAAGGTACTGGGAGGAGAGAATTAGCCAGGAGAAGTGGTACGTTTGTGGGGTAAGAAACATCTATAGCCCCTTTTCAACATCATATGATACACAAGGAAACACATTGAGTATTTGAAAATTCCTGAGGCTTTTTTTTATACGTCTGTGGCTTGATTAATTATTCACTGGGAGTGATACTACTTACACACAGTGTATCGTATTAAGGAACAAAGTATCCTCTTTTAAAACTATAACAAAATAGAGTTTCACCAAGACTTACAGAGGATTTTTGCATCATTTCCACCACTTATATTTTTATATATATGCGCATATAGCTTTTAAGAATCCATGTTCTGAATTTTTAGTATTTGTACCACCGGTGGCTTAAACTTGAATGTTTGAATTATAGATTTTATTGTATGGAATAAATATTCTGATATCTTTTATACTGTACTGGTTTATGTGTTTTTGCTTTTAGCGCATCTTTTAGTTTATTACAGTTATTGTACCAGTACCCCAAGCAGAAAGGGGTCTAGGGTACTATTCAAATCTTTTTGTGGTTCCAAAGAAAGAGGGCGATTCTGGACCTAAAGTGTTTAAACAAGTTTCTGACTGTTCCATTGTTCAAAATGGAAACAATCAGATCTATTCTGCCCCTAGTTCAAGAGGGGCAGTTCATGACATCAATAGACTTGAAGGATGCTTACCTCCATGTTCCAATTCACAGGGACCACTTCAAGTTCTTAAGATTTGCATTTCTGAACCAACACTTCCAGTTTGTGGCCCTTCCCTTTGGTCTGGCGACGGCCCCGAGAGTCTTCACTAAGGTTCTGGGGGTGCTACTTGCAGTGGCCAGATCCAGGGGCATTGCTGTTGCGCCCTATTTGGAGGATATCCTAGTAAAGGCACCGTCATTCAGCCTTGCAGAGGATCATTCGAGGGCTCTTCTTTTCTTGCTCCAATCTCATGGTTGGAAGATCAACTTAGGAAAGATTTCCCTGGTTCCCAGCAACAGGGTGGAGTTCCTGGGCATGATAATAGACTCTATGTCCATGAAAATATTTCTCACAGATCAGTGATGCAGGAAGATTGCGTCCACCTGTCTTGCCCTTCAGTCCTTCTCAAGCCCTTCGGTGGCTCAGTGTATGGAGATGATCGGGCTCATGGTCTCCAGCATAGATGTCATCCCTATCAGCAGCTTCCATCTCAGACCTCTTCAATTGTGCATGTTGAGACACTGGAACAGCGATCATTAAGATCTATCACAGCGGATATCCATGGATGCTCGGACCAGGGACTCCCTCTCTTAGTGGATCCGTCCGGAGCAACTGTCCCTGGGGACATATTTCTTGAGACCTTCCTGGGAGATTGGATTGTGACCATGGATGCCAGTATCGCAGGATGGGGAGCTGTTTGGGGTGCCAGGGTGGCACAAGGAAAATGGACCTGGGAGAAGTCTCTCCTTCTGATAAATATTCTGGAACTTCAAGCAATTTACAATGCTCTGAGGGCATGGCCTCCTCTGGGGTCGTTCAGCTTTATCAGATTCCAGACCAACAACATTACGTCAGTGGCTTACATCAACCATCAGGGGGTACGAGGAGCTCCCTAGCAATGCGGGAGGAGTTTCTGATTTTGGAGTGGGCAGAGTCCCACAGCTGCTCGCTTTCAGCGATCCACATTCCAGGTGTGGACAACTAGGAAGCGGACTTTCTCAGCAGGCAATCCTTCCATCCAGGGGAATGGTCTCTTCACCCCGAAATGTTTGCGGAGATTTGTCTCAGATGGGGAACGCCGGAGATAGATCTCATGTCGTCCAGTCTCAATTGCAAGCTACCCCGATATGGGTCGAGGTCGAGGGATCCCCAGGTAGAGCTCATAGATGCCTTAGCGGTGCCTTGGGGATTCAGCCCAGCTTACATTTTTTCACCGTTACCACTTTGTTACCTTCGTTACCTCGTGTAGTAGCATTCATCAAACAGGAGCGAACGTCGGCCATCCTGATTGCTCCATCATGCCTGCAGAGGACGTGGTTTGCGGATCTGGTGGGGATGTCATCCTCTCCGCCATGGAGGTTACCCTGTTGCAGGAATCTGCTGGAACAGGGTCCCTTTCAACATCAAAATCTTGTTTCTCTGAGGCTGACTGCGTGGAAATTGAACGCTTAGTCTTACCCAAGAGAGGTTTTTCTGAAAGTGTGATTGACACTCTAGTTCAGGCAAGGAAGCCAGTCACTCATCATATCTACCATAAGGTGTGGAGGACTTACTTGTCCTGGTGTGAGAAGCATGGATATCCTTGACACAAGGTGAAGGTATCCAGGATTCAGTCCTTTCTCCAGGAGGGTTTGGAGAAGGGTCGTGCTGCTAATTCCTTAAAGGGACAGATTTCAGCATTATCAGTTGCTGAGCTTCCTGACATTCAATCTTTTGTTCAGGCTCTGTCTAGAATCAGGCCTGTCTTTAGGCAGTCTGCTCCCCCATGGAGCTTAAACTAAGGTATTGCAGAGGGTTTCGTTTGAGCCTAGGCAGTCCATTGATGTTAAGATTCTGTCCTGGAAGGTTCTCTTCCTGTTAGCTATTGGATCAGCACGCAGAGTATTTAAACTCGCTGCCTTACAATTCGAGCCTCCTTATCTGGTTTTTCATGCGGATAAGGCTGTCTTTCGCACCAGTTTGGGGTGTCTAACCTTAACATCAATCAGGAAATAATTGTTCCTTCTTTGTGTCCTAATCCTTCTTCTTATTATGAGAGGTTATGTCATAATATGATGTGGTTCGTGCTTTAAAGTTCTATCTTCAGGCTACAAAGAATATTAGACAGTCTACATCTCTTTTTGTGGTGTATTCCGGGAAGCGCAAGGAGCAGAGGGCCTCTTCTACTTCTTTGTCTTTTTGGTTGAGGAGCTTGATTTGCTTGGCCTATGAGACAACGGGACATAAGCCTCCTCAGAGGATCACGGCTCATTCAACTAGAGCTGTGGCTTCGTCTTGGGCCTTCAAGAATGAGGCCTTTATGGAGCAGATTTGTAAGGTGGCTACCTGGTCCTCCTTACACACTTTTACAAAGTTTTACAAATTTGACGTTTTTGCTTCTGCAGAAGCTGCTTTTGGGAGAAAGGTTTTACAGGCTGTGGTGCCCTCAGATTAGATTACCACACATGACCCTCAATCAAATCTACCAAGATGAATCCTTATTTGATGAATTGTGTTATACGATGACATAGAAAAATAGCAAACACCAACCTGTCAAAACAGTTTTGTACTATTAAACAGTAAGCTATCTCCGAAAAAGACTAAGCTAAAACTGTGCATAGAAATGTCCTCTATGTAAATATAAAATAGCAACTACAGACACAACTTTAAGCTTTTTTCTATATAAACAGCAATATCCTGGTGTTAGATACATTTTCTAAACATATGAAAGGGTCAGCATTGTATATCTCACCACACAACATGACATTTGTGTTACTGGTAAATAGACAAACAATATATATAACACCTAGCTATAACTGCCTGGCAGGGTACTTGTTAGTAAAAGTATGTTAAAGCAAAAAGGAAGGGAAGCAGACCTGTAGATTGGATTCACTCTTTTAAAGTAGAAAAATATCAACCTGTCAAAGGCATAGAAACACTACTAACTAAAAATTTGCTTAATCACACTAAAGGTAGCCATCATATGTTATAAGTAATTTTAGGTGAATGTAGCATAAAAAGAGACTTCACATTATATATATATAGTTAAAGCAAAATAGATTGATCTTGTATATGGCGTCTAAACAGAAATTTAGATGCATAATAGGCATATTAATCTCAATGTTGAATCAGATCATATATATTGCTAAATAAACAGTGCCTACCAGATTATTAACTTATTAGTAATTATAACCTCACAAACATATCTCAGCATTAATACCAGACAGCAAGGAACAACATTTCCTGAGATAAGAGAAAACTACATATAGGTTGGATAAACATAAGTGGATGTTATGCTGAATCCAGATCATCAAATAACAAAACAAAACAAAAAACAGTGTAGTATGGTGTCCATAGAGACCTAAGAGTTCTATGCAAGATTAAAGTTCCAGAGTATGGCTATCATAATGTCTAGCATTGAACCGTTTGTAAGAGGATAGAATGATATATCTCTACAAGGTGGTATCTGAGATTGAAATTTTAAAAAAGGAATATTGTCTCAGGGATATTAGTTAGTTAAGGAGAGTCTGGTGCAGCTCCTCATTTATTGACAGTACTAGCCTGCTTCAAAGTATGTCAGGGTCAGAGTGTATCCCAACAATAATCTCTTACCCTGAAGTTCCAATAAAGATCAGGCCTTTTCCTTCATAAGGTGGCATCTCCTGAGTGTACAGAGGTCTGTATTTTGGAAGGGCACAGTCCTGGTCCGGATAGGGTAGTATTTTCTTTTTGAAAGTAACGACTCCTACTGCATTGTGAGATGCCACAATGATGACTCATGAGGGAGACTCTAACCAGCCGGTTCTGTGTAAAAAAAATATGTCGGATGCCAGTGAGTTCACCAGGTGCTAAAGCAGCTTTTCCGTTTTCTGTGCTGCCACCGGACCTTGAAGTGCATATGTAGATATGATGCCAGCACCATCGTTCTGTTGGGAGTTTAAGTTTTATCAGTAAGTTGTAGTGGCTGTAGTAGCAGGGAAGATAATAGTGAGGCAAGGTTCGCCTTAAGGTTCTGGAAATGTTCGTCAATGAGCTGCCGGGCATGATGTTCCCATTCCTCTATAGCCCCCATATTAGAACTGAACCGCGAGTACAATAGATGGGCAGTTTGTAGGTAAATCCTCCTCCACTCTTAATTATGTGGAATAATATTGGCCATATCGACCTAAAGACCCGGGAGGGATTATATTGCTATTTACTAGTTCCTCATTCAATGTAGGTTGCCGATGCAAGAGGGCCCGGTAGGTAAAATGTCAGAGCTTACCACATGGTAAAGTTGAAAAGCTGAAGCTTTGCGTACATCCTCCGTATAAGGCTTCTCTCTGCCTTACATTCTTAAATAGGTGTATATAAGATCTCGGGCATTATTATAGGAAACCAAGCTTATAATATTAAATTATTTTCTACTTTTTAGTCCATAAGCTAGGAGCTCTGTTCAGACACGTCTGCCCTCTTCGGCGGTTGGCTCTGCCCCCCTTGGTGAAAACTTTTCATTCACAAGGCTTACTTGGAGGCCGGAAAGTCTCCCCCCAAGATGCATTGCAGCTCATTCTATCAGATCAGTTTCCCCTTCCTGGTCATTTAAAAATGAGGCAGCAGCATTGTCTTCCCTACATACTTTTACTAAATTCTACCATTTTGCTACTTCTGAGGCGGCTTTTGGTAGGAATGTCCTTTGGGCAGCAGTTTCTGGGAATTATGTGCTGGCCTTCCAAAATATTATTGTCCTGCCCAAATTACTTGTGGTCTCCACTGCTTGGGTATTAGTTCCAAAAGTAATGGATTGTGGACTTTCACCACCTTATGAAAGAAAACAACATTTATGCTTACTTGATAAATTATTTTTTTTCATGGTGGTGTCCACGAGCCCAGCCCAAATGTATTCATTATTTTAAAAAAAAATTCTGGCAACAGTTCTATTTTGCACCTCTGTTTTACCTGCTTTGTCCTTTCCTACCGTTTTGCTACTTCTCTTTGCTTGGCTCAATGTCAGACTGGCATACCATTGAGGTGGGAGTGACGAATTACTCTTGGAATTTTTGGAAATCTTTGCCTCTTCCTAGTTGCTAGGAGTTGAAAACCAGCAGTAATGGATTGTGGTCTCTCACCACCATAAAATAAAATAATTTATCAGATAAGCATGAATTTTTGTTTTTGTGTTTGTTTCTTTCACAACTTTCCCTGCACTTGTGTTTCTATCCTGACATGTGCGTGAGTCTATCCCAGCATATGTCTGTCTGTCTATTCCTGTCTGTGTGTATCTGACTGTGTGTCTGTCTTTTCCTGATTGTGCCTGACCCTGGCTCTCTGTGTTTTGTGTCTATCCTTGCATTTTCCTGTGTGTTTATCTATCTCTCCCTGTTTCCTTCTCTGTGTGTGCCTACCCTGCCTTTGTTTGTGTGTGTCTATTCTTGTGTATGTATTTGAGAATCCCTGCCTGTATTTGTGGGTCTATCCCTGTCTGCATCTATCTATCCTTGACTGTGTGTATCTGTCTATCCCTGCATTTGTACACAGGCATTTGTCTCTCCCTGACTGTGTATCCTGTCTACCCTTGATTGTGTGTCGTTCTTCCTCTGTGTGTATCTATCTACCGCTGACTCTGTGTGTGTAGATCTATCTCTACCTGTGTGTCTACCCCTGCAATTCTGTGTGTGTGTTTGCCTGTCTAGTCCTTTCTTCTGTGTCTGTCTACATCTGAGTGTGTCTACTCCTGCCTCTGTGTGTCTGTGTCTATCCCTGCATTTGTGTATGTGATTATGTGTCTTTCCTTACCTGTATGTGTTTCCCTGACTGTGTGTGTCTGTCTATCCCTGCCTCAGCATACTGACATCTGAAGAATATACTTCACTTCAGGTAATTGTAAACAACTCATAACACTAAGAAATAATACACATATTTAAAGAATCTATCCCAGTTAGGCCACAAACGCTCAAAAAGTAGACTGTGCATGAAAGGGAAGGCTAATATTTGATTTGTATATCACAGATCATTCCCCTTGTTCTTTCCTTTCTTATTATATCTTTTTATTCAGTACAAACTGTGTAATTAAAGTAATCAACCTTTTCAATTAAAACTTGAAAGATAGGAAATGAACTGACACCACTGTAGACTTTGAAGCTGGATTATCCATGCCTCATTTTTTAAGAATTTCTTTTTTTCTTTTTTATTTAATGACACTTTCTAAGCTAAATTATCTCTAAGGGCATAGTTGACCCCCCACAGTGCTACCACCGAGTGAGCAAGAGATCAATAGTTACATTATGCCAAGAATCTTGGCATAGCCTGAAACAAACATGCATTGACGGGAATCTTACCCCTCATCATTATAATAATAATCATAGTCATGAACCAAACAAATGACAGCCAAAATGGGGTGCGCCTGTACTAAGAACATTTGCATTTTTTGTAAGAATAACCCAACATACTTTTAAAATGTAATGTTTGTACTGTATGCAGTGACTCTGTGTCTTATTGCAAACAGCACAGGAAAATATTTCATATGATGCTATAAGTGTTTTCCAATATTTCAGAAAAACAAAAAACATTGGATTATGATCGAAAAAGGTTAAATTATAGAAAATTCTATATATAAATTTCATAAATCCTGGTTTTGTTTCTTGTTTTTTACCATGTTTAGAAAAATGCAATATAGTAATATCCAATGACGGTGTAAAAAAAAGGCTTTGGCCTTAAAGATGAGTGTCCTGCTCAGGAGCTGTAGTGCTTGTGGTTCCCATGCAGGGTTTTACCTTTACAAGGGTTAAACACATATTTCAACAAAATTAACCTTTAAAGCTGTTCTAATTTACCCCATAGTTGTCTAGAGTCAGTAATGCAATGGCATGCTCTAACAAACTAAAATGTAACCTTAGAATCTTCCTTTAATAGAAAATATATGTTAATTCACAAATGTTTTTGAACAGCCAATTGGATTTCAGTAGCTCTCATCCTATTGGCTGATTTTAATTTGAAGAATCAAATCAGCCAATAGGAATGCAAGGTACGCCATTTTAAAACGCGTACCTTGCATTGAAGCTTCAGTGTACAGCGGTGACCGTATGAAGAGGACGCTCCGCGCTTGATGGCATCAGCTTGCAGGATAGCTCTGCTCCGCGTCGCCGGGATAAAGATAAAAGATGCCCCCGGGATGGATGAAGATATCGCCGCCTGGATGAAGACTTCTCACCGCCTGGATGAAAACTTCTCGCCGCCTGGATGGAGATAGATTTCCGGACTTCAGGAACTGTGAGTAGATATTCTGGGGTTAGTGTTAGGTATTTTTTTATTTTTATTGAAGTCATAAACAAATACAACATAAAGGGTATGCCCTAAAACATTTACAGAAAAGTATATATACAGTATTATTAGAAAAGTATTGCGGGTAAAACCATGTAGAAAAGGCATTATGTATCCATATATCTCAAACGTTATTATAAGATTTGGGCTATCTATAGTGAGACTTCAGTTTTATAATAAAATATCATAAAGGTAGTAAAAACAAAAATGGTCCTCTCTGTGCCATGTAAAAAGTAAGTTAGATTATCTATTCAGGTATAATTAGGGCCAGGGGGGAGTAAGCTTTATGGTTTTATGGGGGGGGGGGGGAATGCAGCGGACGAGAGCCGCTCTAAATAGAGTAGGGGGGTGGAGGGCGGAGCCAGTTAGCATGTCATGTTTGTAAATACAATTGGGTCTCTGAACTTTCAAATACACTACTAGTAAAGTTATCCTCTATTTATGCCATGAGTAAATTTGAGCTAGGGTGTGTCACCAAGACACTAAACAGTATAAATGCTTGGTTATGAACTCTCCTATACCCCACAACCATGGTTTAAAGGAAAATTTGGACCAATGTTTCGTGCAAAAGGATATATGAAGTAACAGAAATATGTTCAGTGCACATTTAAGTCTTATAAAGTAGGGAACATAAGTGGTCATAAAATGGTCAGAGCTTGCAAGTTAAAAGTAAAAGATCTCCCGTTCTGAGAAAAATGCAGGCAGGAACCTGCACCACATAAGCGCTTACTGGGCTCAGCGTCTGGTAATAGCAGGAAGCCTACTAATCATAAAACAGGTATAACCTTAACTAGTATATGAACTTAACCTTTAGCTGTATATAATATTAGTACCCGGTTCCAATGAAGCGCATAGTTTGTAAAAACTTCAGCATATAGAGCCTCAACTCCTAGCGGTATTAGCATAACATAAACACCTATAGGAATATATTAGTTGAGGCCATAAACTGCATTGAATTACATGACTTTAACTGTAATAGAAATTTCTTCAGTGAAATGTACACACTTATCAATAACTTTCATAGCTTATATATATAGTAGGAACCAGATTCTATAAACAGATGACTCAACTGTAGGAATGTAAATATGCTCTGTGCAAGTGACACTAAAACATATCCATTAAGATACAAAAAGGAAATAGGAATGATCATGTTGTAAAACACACGTTTACCTTATATGTTAAGATATCAACAAGAGCCAATTAATATAAGTTAATACTTCTATAGTATAGTAACGCCTTAACTATATATTATGTAGGGTGATAATAGATAATAGAAGAAGTATCCTATTGCCCAAGAATATATGCGTAGAGCAAGGGGTACATGTAATATCTATATTAACCTCTTCTTCGCCTTAGATTAATAGGGTGCAGATTTACAACATAGATGTGACATTATATCTACATTTGGCACGAAACATTGCTCTACAATTAAACATATATGCATCATAACATTCACCTTAAATTAGTAAAACAAGAATACGGTATGGAGAAACAGGTAGTATAACTCTATATTATTGGTCAATTAAAACAGACTTAGGTATATAAAAATCTACTATCAGACCACTTAGTCGTCATCTATGTGCTAATACAGTCTTACAGGTTAAGTAAAGTTGGACATTCTCCTCAAATCCCAGCCTAACTACATTCTCTCAGCATGACACCAGAAAAATGAGAGCTGTTGGTATAGCTAATGGGACAAATTAAGATTATCCGATTCCTCTTTTAGTGGTCGGACCCTGCAGTGTAAGCGTGAAGAGAAAGTAAAGTTTCTGATGATTGCACAACACTGTATTGCCGCGTAGATCTTGTCTGCCAGGGGTTTTGATGCGGCAAACCTACAAATGGGTGTGCTAAGATATGTACAATTACAGGCTGTTATCTTGTGGATAGGTGAACTTATAATCCTGACCACTTATTAACTATGTATGGGGTATAGTGAATTTCAAAATATAATAAACAATAAAAACAGACAAAGCAGGTAAATATAATACTGTGCTCAAGGTTACCGTAAACATGAGTAGGGTGTGCGATTGAAAGTTCTGCTACTCAACAATAGGATGTAATGGCAGTCAGTAAAGTCTTAAATATATAGGATAGAAGGAAATAAACCGGCTCTCAGTATATAGAGCAACCTTAAATACATGCAATAACCATAACCTTGGGCATATTGAGTCTAATGTTGGTTGCTGTACATTGCAAGCTAGGCATCAGAGGCAGAAACCAACCAATTAACCAATACCTTCCCTGGTGTTAAAGGGCTTAGCAAGTGGCAGATGGTCTTGAGTAAGGAAAGATATTCCCAGGTGCCAGCTAAGAGAGTGTGATATAGCTGATGGCCCATGCGGTAAAGATCTCGACTTGCACTCGTAGCTCTGGAGTATCCCCAGATCATCAGCTCTACAAGAGGTATATATGAGAGTCTTATTTGTCAAGCAGAACGGAAACGTGGCTTCATCAAGTCCCACCCCGACCGGCCGCTTCGGAGCAGGAGCTGGACAAGCAGCAACAGGAACAACTACGGCATAGACGAGTCTCTCTGAGCTAGGGAGGAATACAGACCGCTCACGCTGTACAGATAGGCCTCCATGGATCTCATCTGTCACGGTGTGAGGACAGAGATGCTGTGGGTCTTCCTCCTTCTCCGGCACACCAGCTGCGATGAGGGGTAAGTCACTTAGAATCTCCTTTGGGTTAGCGGATAGATCCTCTGAATCTAGCGACAAGAGTTGGTGAAGGCTGTTAAAATGAGCGTCCATACGGAGTTCAAGGGCCACCAATGCGTTCTTGATTAGGGATTCCATCTTATCAGCTGGTTGGAGGATCGGAGCTGCTTTCAGATGGTGAGTGTTACGTGAGAATATAGGATCCAGGTTCAGGTAAAATGTAAGCTTGACAGTAAGCTTGATAGTACCAGTGGTAGCTTTAGCTGTAGCTGGAATTTCACTCTCGATAACATTGCTTCAGCCGTGACATCACTGCTTCAATGGCGGCATTCACACTTCTTTGTATGCTGTCCTTAAATGTTGCTGTTCCGAGCTTAGAGAAGAGACGTTTGACCGGTAAAATCTCCCCAGCCTGCTGGTCAGAGATACTTATGTTAGAGTTTCTATCTAAACTTTATTTCTAGAGCCATTTGGAATGTTTTATTAAGATATTAGAGCAGGAGCTAACAAAACCTGCGTCTGCTCAGCTCCTCAGTTGGCTCCGCCCCCAGTGTTAGGTATTTTGTTTATTTTTTAGGGTGTTTTTTTTCAGATTAGGGTTTTGGGCAAATTGTAAAAGAAGAGCTGAATGCCCTTTTAAGGGCAATGCCCATACAAATGCCCTGGGGGGGTTGGTTGGGTGGTGGGTGTTACTGCTAGGGGGCCTTTTTATTTTTTTTACAGGTAAAAGAACTGTAAAACTTAGGGCAATGCCCTACAAAAGGCCCTTTTAAGGGCTATTTGTAGTTTATTGTAGGCCAGGGGGTGTTTTTAATTTTGGGGGGCTTTTATATTTTTATAGGGCTATTAGATTAGGTGTAACTGTTTTTATTTTTGATAATTTCGTTTATTATTTTTTGTAATCTTAGTGTTTTTTATTTTTCGTAATTTAGTGTTTATTATTTCCATCTTAATATGAGGAGAGTCCACAGCTTCATTCCCTACTTGTAGGAATACAGAACCTGGCCACCAGGAGGAGGCACAGACACCCCAGCTAAAGGCTTAAATACCTCCCCCACTCCCCTCATCCCCCAGTCATTCTTTGCCTTTCGTCACAGGAGGATGGCAGAGAAGTGTCGGAAGATTCGGAGTAGTTTCTTATGGAGGGTAGTACTCTTTGGGACTGGAGTTTTAAGTAGTCTTGACAGTCTCTCAGTGAGAGCATTGACCAATGTTAGGGTCTGGAGATCCAGGGAGAGTCTTTCTGCGAAACCATCCAGACTCGTATTAACAACTCCTAAGCAATCAGTGTTGACGAGTTTCATTGCCTGTTTCTATCACTCAAGTCCATGTCAGGTGCAATGCTACAAGACTGTCAAACTTAAGAGGCGATGATTCCGGTAAGATTGTTTCATTTTATCTCTTATGATAATGTAAAAGATAACAAGGTCACAGTGTGACTCCTTTATCTGTATGGAATAAAGGGTTAATATCTCCGGAAGGAGATTATTGAACAGGGGGATTTATATATGATTTGCTTTATTATGTTTTAATGCTGCGACACGTGTGAGATGAGGCTCTGGCAGATGTGGGAACATTCAGGTTTTGGAAAAAATTGTCAACATAGAAGTTGGGCAAAAGTATGCATCTGTATAGCACTTCGCTCTCCCTTAATTAATCTTTGGAAACATCAGAATCGAAGGATATAGTGAGGTGATGTGTTTAAAATTTACCACTCACAGCCAGGGAAGCGCTCAGACACAGCAGCGTGTCGAATCCAGTCACGTGACGCTCTTCACGTAGTATACACACCCATTTCCTTGCTTGACGTCCTGATGACGTATGTACATTCACTCATCTGCTCCGGTGCAAAGGAAAAAGGAGCGCTCCATCCACGCCCACCAAAGTAACACTGTAACAGCAGAAGTCCAGCGCACCCGGCAGCAATGAGACAAAACAATTGAATATGCCTTAATATATACCTTTTATTTTAGTACATGTTGATCACAGGGCTAGACAAAGCCAAATATGCCGGATGGCCAAATATTCCAACACGCTAAAAGAAAGGCAGCATATGACAGGCAGCAGTAAGGGAAAAGAAATAATGGTCAGACGCGTTTCCTTATGTTGTTACATAGCAATCCTCAGTGACCATGCCTATTACCCACAATTCTATGCCTTTTATACACACCTGTGGTGCAATCTTTAGCACTATGAAAAACCTAATTAGTGAATAGCCAATAGAAAAGGGGAAATAGGAATGTGGGAAAAGCAGATCACTGTGGTAACAATGCAACAAACATTTACAAATGTATTGTCCAAAATATCTAATAACTAAATAAATATGCAACAAAACAGAGCACTATTTCTATCTACAAAATAAGTCTAATTAATGTAAAAGTGTAATAACTTGTACAGGCGTATAAACCTCTAATTTTACAAAAAAATATATATATATTAAATAGAACAGTGCCCCATTAGTTTGAAAAGAAAAAATGTTAAAATGTGAAAATAAAAAAAGCAAAAAACTGAATTTAGTGAAAGAGGATATTATGAAGATGACAAAAGTAAATGGAAATTAAAAATCAATAGGTACTAAGAACTTATTGATCTACAAATAGTCTTACATCCCAATCAAAATTTAACCCTGTCGGCACTCTGGTGCCCAGCTGAAAAATCCAATAAACTTCTCTTTTACTGAGAATAGTGCCTCTATTCCCACCTCTTGGATGTCTAGAGATCAATTGGATAGCTTGGAATGTTAACAATGAACTGTCTGAATTATGATATCGTTTGAAATGTAATGAAATGGGGGTAGTTGACTCTGGATCGTCAATTGAGCGTAAATGCTCAAGAAAACGATCCTTTAGCGCACGTGTCGTTTGTCCCACGTACTGCCTAAGACACCCCCTGCAGGTCAAAAGATATATGACATAGCACGAATTGCATGTCATGTGCTCACGAATTTCAAAAATCTTGTGGCTATTACTTGATGTAAAGCTTGTGCCAAAAGTGGCATAGGCACATGACTTACATCTCGTACTGCCACATTTAAAGAAACCAGGTTTAATAGAAAGCCAATTTCTGTGTGACTGTTGCCTTGGCAACATGGAAGGAGACAATATGCTCCCTAATGTCTGGGCCCTACGAGATACAAAACATACACCCTCTTTGACTATATCCACCAGGGTGTCATCAGTAGTCAAAATTGGGAGTGCCTTTCTAATTATATCACAGATTTTGCCATATTCCATGCTATATGAAGTAATGAATTTTAATTGTTTAGACCTATCTGTATTCTTAGATCTACCAGACACAAGAAGATATTTTCTATCAAGTAAATCAATATCCCGTTTTGTTTGTTGTAAATGATTAGGAGAATACCCTCTCTGGGCTAACCTTTCAGTTAATTCATTAGAATGTTTTTCATAACTCATTTGGTTGGTAAAATTACGCTTTACCCTTATGTACTGGCTCTTGGGGATAGACTGTATGGTGTGCTTGGGATGACATGATTTTGCGT
The DNA here is from genome assembly GCF_027579735.1 of Bombina bombina. Lineage (NCBI taxonomy): Eukaryota > Metazoa > Chordata > Amphibia > Anura > Bombinatoridae > Bombina > Bombina bombina. The sequence continues at coordinate 1,060,463,515 of NC_069501.1, read as the reverse complement.
TTAGAATGGTATTTCCAGATGTGGATTTACGGAACAATTCGATGTCAATACATGAAGACTGAGGATTCGAATGTAACTCAATGTCCAAAAAAGAAATTGAATGTTCATTACTTTCCATGGTGAACCTTAAATTCAGATCATTGTTCTGTAAATGAGCAAGAAACGATTCAAGTAGGTCTGCAGGACCCTTCCAAATTAACAAAATATCGTCTATGTAACGACCGAAATAATGTATAAACTCTCTGTAGTGTCATCAGTAGTCAAAATTGGGAGTGCCTTTCTAATTATATCACAGATTTTGCCATATTCCATGCTATATGAAGTAATGAATTTTAATTGTTTAGACCTATCTGTATTCTTAGATCTACCAGACACAAGAAGATCTTTTCTATCAAGTAAATCAATATCCCGTTTTTTTTGTTGTAAATGATTAGGAGAATACCCTCTCTGGGCTAACCTTTCAGTTAATTCATTAGAATGTTTTTCATAACTCATTTGGTTGGTACAATTACGCTTTACCCTTATGTACTGGCTCTTGGGGATAGACTGTATGGTGTGCTTGGGATGACATGATTTTGCGTTTAGAATGGTATTTCCAGATGTGGATTTACGGAACAATTCGATGTCAATACATGAAGACTGAGGATTCGAATGTAACTCAATGTCCAAAAAGGAAATTGAATGTTCATTACTTTCCATGGTGAACCTTAAATTCAGATCATTGTTCTGTAAATGAGCAAGAAACGATTCAAGTAGGTCTGCAGGACCCTTCCAAATTAACAAAATATCGTCTATGTAACGACCAAAATAATGTATAAACTCTCCAAGCCAGGACCAAGTACCCAAGCCCAGGCGTTACCCACAGAGGAGGAGAGCAACACTATTCCAGAAATATGCATGAACATTGAGAATGTTATTAACCTGTCTTCTTTTGTTCTATCTAGGACACAAATTGAGGTTTTGTCTTTAGGTCTTGGTTTCTCCCCCACCACACATTTCAATCTTTTCAACACAGTTGTTGACCTAAACAAATTTGTGAGGTTGCTTGTTCTCAAGAAACACTTCTTGGGAGTGACCAACACTACACAGGATGAAGTGGTTGGGGTGAAGCCAGCACCCACTCGAAGTGTCTTTGATTTTTCAGAGGTTTGTTCTGTTTTGGACCTTATGGAATTGGATAGAGATAATCAGGAGTGTAACCCACTTGATATTGGGGATACTCAGGATATCACAAAATTAAAATGTAAATCTAAATTTTACCCAGTAAAATCTAGATCCAATTCCATAGAGGTCTTTCAGAAAACAGTGGAAATGGAATTGAAAAAACTTAGTTTATGTGAATTTGAAAAAAGACATCACAGGGATAATCTATCTAAGGCACAATTTCTATCTATTCAGGAACTAAAAAATAATCAGGAGCTTGTTATTCGCAACTCAGACAAAGGTGGTAAGGTAGTGGTCCTCAATCGCCAGGACTACTTGGATGAGGATGAGACCTATAGACAGTTATTGGATGACACAGTGTATGAGAAACTTAAAAGTAATCCTGTGTTCTTTTATAAATCGGCTCTTAAGACCATTTTCCAGCAGGCATTAAAAGATGGTATTATTAAACAAGCCAATTTTGATTTTCTATACACTGAGCACCCGGTATCTGCCATTTTTCACTATCTTCCAAAAGTCCACAAGCATCCCACACGCCCACCTGGCAGACCCATTGTGGCAGGGATAGGCTCTTTAAATGAGCCTCTTTCCCAATTGATTGATGGTTACTTGCAGCCCTTGGTCTTGAGTCTTATGAGCTACATTAGAGACACGTCTGATGTAATCACTCAAATTGAAAGCCTAATTTGGCAAGATGGTTTTATTTTTGTAACTGTCGACGTTGTCTCTTTGTATACTTGTATACCTCATGACAAGGGCAGCCAGGCAATTCGGTTCTTTTTGGATACATTTCTCCTGTTAAGTGTGGTCAGTCCACGGGTCATCATTACTTCTGGGATATTATCTCCTCCCCTACAGGAAGTGCAAGAGGATTCACCCAGCAGAGCTGCCATATAGCTCCTCCCCTCTACGTCACCTCCTGTCATTCTCTTGCACCCAACGAATAGATAGGATGTGTGAGAGGACTGTGGTGATTTTAATTAGTTTATTACCTTCAATCAAAAGTTTGTTATTTTATAATAGCACCGGAGTGTGTTATTCATTCTCTGGTAGAATTTGAAGAAGAATCTACCTGAGTTTTTTCTATGATTTTAGCCGGAGTAGTTAAGATCATATTGCTGTTTCTCGGCCATCTGAGGAGAGGTAAACTTCAGATCAGGGGACAGCGGGCAGATTAATCTGCAAAGAGGTATGTAGCAGTTTATTATTTTCTGACATGGAATTGATGAGAAAATCCTGCCATACCGTTATAATGTAAACTCAGCCTTAAATGCAGTAGAGGTAGCTGGTATCAGGCTGTCATGTATGTATATTTTACACTTCAGTATTCTGGGGAATGGTACTTCACTGGATTTATACTGTATGCATAGACTTAACCTAATTTGCAGGGACTTGCAATAGGTTTTAAATAACAATTAATTTATTGAGGTTAAACGTTTTTTTGCTGGCATGTAAAATCGTTTATTTCTCTGAGGTACTAGGTGAAAAAATGTTTTGGGCACTATTTTTTCCACTTGGCAATAGTTTTGTTTAAATTAAAGCAGTTTACTGATCTCTCTCACTGTTATGTGTGAGGGGGAGGGGCCATTTTTGGCGCTTTTACTACGCATCAAAAAACTCAGTCAGAAGTTCATTTTCTTCCTGCATGATCCGGTTCATCTCTACAGAACTCAGGGATCTCCAAAGCTTGTTTTGAGGGAGGTAATCATTCACAGCAGAGCTGTGAAGATTGTAGTTGACTGTGATAAAAAACTTTTATTTGTGTATTTTTTCTGCTGTCAGGGTTAGTTATCCTTTGCTAATGGGAACAATCCTTTGCTAAAATTGTATATTTCTTACAAAGATTTGATGCTATAACTTATTTATTTTCAACTGTCATAATTTTTTCTGTGCTTCTTATAGGCAAAGTTTGTTTTCATATTATTGTAAATTACTTGAAAAGCATTTCCAAGTTGCTAGTTTATTTGCTAGTGTGTTAAACATGTCTGATTCAGAGGAAGATACATGTGCTATATGTGCTAATGCCAAAGTGGAGCCCAATAGAAATTTATGTACTAATTGTATTGATGTTACTTTAAATAAAAGTCAATCTGTACAAACTGAACATATTTCACCTAACAACGAGGGGAGAGTTATGCCGACTAACTCGCCTCACGTGTCAGTACCTGCATCTCCCGCTCGGGAGGTGCGTGATATTGTAGCGCCGAGTACATCTGGGCGGCCATTTCAAATCACATTACAGGATATGGCTACTGTTATGACTGAAGTTTTGGCTAAATTACCAGAACTTAGAGGCAAGCGTGATCACTCTGGGGTGAGAACAGAGTGCGCTGATAATATTAGGGCCATGTCAGACACTGCGTCACAGGTGGCAGAACATGAGGACGGAGAACTTCATTCTGTGGGTGACGGTTCTGATCCAAACAAACTGGATTCAGATATTTCAAATTTTAAATTTAAGCTGGAAAACCTCCGTGTATTACTAGGGGAGGTGTTAGCGGCTCTGAATGATTGTAACACAGTTGCAATACCAGAGAAAATGTGTAGGTTGGATAAATATTTTGCGGTACCGGCGAGTACTGATGTTTTTCCTATACCTAAGAGACTTACTGAAATTGTTACTAAGGAGTGGGATAGGCCCGGTGTGCCGTTCTCACCTCCTCCGATATTTAGAAAAATGTTTCCAATAGACGCCACCACACGGGACTTATGGCAAACGGTCCCTAAGGTGGAGGGAGCAGTTTCTACTTTAGCTAAGCGTACCACTATCCCGGTGGAGGATAGCTGTGCTTTTTCAGATCCAATGGATAAAAAATTAGAGGGTTACCTTAAGAAAATGTTTGTTCAACAAGGTTTTATATTGCAACCTCTTGCATGTATTGCGCCTGTCACGGCTGCAGCAGCATTTTGGTTTGAGTCTCTGGAAGAGACACTTGAATCATCTACACTAGATGAGATTACACACAAACTTAAAGCCCTTAAGTTAGCTAACTCATTTATTTCAGATGCCGTAGTACATTTAACTAAACTTACGGCTAAGAATTCCGGATTTGCCATTCAGGCACGCAGAGCACTGTGGCTAAAATCCTGGTCAGCTGATGTTACTTCTAAATCTAAATTGCTTAATATACCTTTCAAAGGGCAGACCTTATTCGGGCCCGGGTTGAAAGAGATTATCGCTGACATTACAGGAGTTAAGGCCATGCCCTGCCTCAGGACAAAGCCAAACCTAGGGCTAGACAGTCTAATTTTCGTTCCTTTCGTAATTTCAAAGCAGGAACAGCATCAACTTCCTCTGCACCAAAACAGGAAGGAACTGTTGCTCGCTACAGACAAGGCTGGAAACCTAACCAGTCCTGGAACAAGGGCAAGCAGGCCAGGAAACCTGCTGCTGCCCCTAAGACAGCATGAATCGAGGACCCCTGATCCGGGACCGGATCTAGTAGGGGGCAGACTTTCTCTCTTCGCCCAGGCTTGGGCAAGAGATGTTCAGGATCCCTGGGCGTTAGAGATCATATCTCAGGGATACCTTCTGGACTTCAAATCCTCTCCCCCAAGAGGGAGATTTCATCTGTCAAGGTTGTCAACAAACCAAATAAAGAAAGAAGCGTTCCTACGCTGCGTACAAGATCTTTTATTAATGGGAGTGATCCATCCAGTTCCGCGGTCGGAACAAGGACAAGGGTTTTACTCAAATCTGTTTGTAGTTCCCAAAAAAGAGGGAACTTTCAGGCCAATCTTGGATTTAAAGATCCTAAACAAATTCCTAAGAGTTCCATTGTTCAAGATGGAAACTATTCGAACAATTTTGCCCATGATCCAAAAGGGTCAGTACATGACCACAGTGGATTTAAAGGATGCTTACCTTCACATACCGATTCACAGAAATCATTACCGGTATCTAAGGTTTGCCTTTCTAGACAGGCATTACCAGTTTGTAGCTCTTCCATTCGGATTGGCTACGGCTCCAAGAATCTTCACAAAGGTTCTGGGTACTCTTCTGGCGGTACTAAGACCGCGAGGAATTTCGGTAGCTCCGTACCTAGACGACATTCTGATACAAGCTTCAAGCTTTCAAACTGCCAAGTCTCATACAGAGTTAGTACTGGCATTTCTAAGGTCGCATGGATGGAAGGTGAACGAAAAGAAGAGTTCTCTCTTTCCACTCACAAGAGTTCCCTTCTTGGGGACTCTGATAGATTCTGTAGAAATGAAGATTTACCTGACAGAAGACAGGTTAACAAAGCTTCAAAATGCATGCCGTGTCCTTCATTCCATTCAACACCCGTCAGTAGCTCAATGCATGGAGGTGATCGGCTTAATGGTAGCGGCAATGGACATAGTACCTTTTGCACGCCTACATCTCAGACCGCTGCAATTGTGCATGCTAAGTCAGTGGAATGGGGATTACTCAGATTTGTCCCCCACTCTGAATCTGAATCAAGAGACCAGAAATTCTCTTCTATGGTGGCTTTATCGGCCACACCTGTCCAGGGGGATGCCATTCAGCAGACCAGACTGGACAATTGTAACAACAGACGCCAGCCTACTAGGTTGGGGCGCTGTCTGGAATTCTCTGAAGGCTCAGGGACTATGGAATCAGGAGGAGAGTCTCCTTCCAATAAACATTCTGGAATTGAGAGCAGTTCTCAATGCCCTTCTGGCTTGGCCGTAGTTAACAACTCGGGGGTTCATCAGGTTTCAGTCGGACAACATCACGACTGTAGCTTACATCAACCATCAGGGAGGGACAAGAAGCTCCCTAGCAATGATGGAAGTATCAAAGATAATTCGCTGGGCAGAGTCTCACTCTTGCCACCTGTCTGCAATCCACATCCCGGGAGTGGAGAACTGGGAGGCGGATTTCTTAAGTCGTCAGACTTTTCATCCGGGGGAGTGGGAACTTCATCCGGAGGTCTTTGCCCAGATACTTCGACGTTGGGGCAAACCAGAGATAGATCTCATGGCGTCTCGTCAGAACGCCAAGCTTCCTCGCTACGGGTCCAGATCCAGGGATCCGGGAGCGGTTCTGATAGATGCTTTGACAGCACCTTGGACCTTCGGGATGGCTTATGTGTTTCCACCCTTCCCGATGCTTCCTCGATTGATTGCCAGAATCAAACAGGAGAGAGCATCAGTGATTCTAATAGCACCTGCATGGCCACGCAGGACTTGGTATGCAGATCTAGTGGACATGTCATCCTGTCCGCCTTGGTCTCTACCTCTGAAACAGGACCTTCTGATCCAGGGTCCATTCAAACATCAAAATCTAACTTCTCTGAAGCTGACTGCTTGGAAATTGAACGCTTGATTTTATCAAAACGTGGTTTTTCTGAGCCAGTTATTGATACCTTAATACAGGCTAGGAAGCCTGTTACCAGAAGGATTTACCATAAAATATGGCGTAAATACTTATATTGGTGCGAATCCAAGAGTTACTCATGGAGTAAGGTTAGGATTCCAAGGATATTGTCTTTTCTACAAGAAGGTTTAGAAAAGGGGTTATCCGCTAGTTCTTTAAAGGGACAGATTTCAGCTCTGTCCATTCTTTTACACAAACGTCTGTCAGAAGTTCCGGACGTTCAAGCTTTTTGTCAGGCTTTAGCTAGAATCAAGCCTGTGTTTAAAACTGTTGCTCCGCCATGGAGTTTGAACTTAGTTCTTAATGTTTTACAGGGTGTTCCGTTTGAACCCCTTCATTCCATTGATATCAAGTTGTTATCTTGGAAAGTTCTGTTTTTAATGGCTATTTCCTCGGCTCGAAGAGTCTCTGAGTTATCTGCCTTACATTGTGATTCTCCTTATCTGATTTTTCATTCAGACAAGGTAGTTCTGCGTACTAAACCTGGGTTCCTACCTAAGATGGTCACTAACAGGAATATCAATCAAGAGATTGTTGTTCCATCTTTGTGTCCTAATCCTTCCTCGAAGAAGGAACGTCTGCTACACAATCTAGATGTAGTCCGTGCCCTGAAATTTTATCTACAGGCAATTAAGGATTTTCGTCAAACGTCTTCCCTGTTTGTCGTTTATTCTGGTCAGAGGAGAGGTCAAAAAGCTTCGGCTACCTCTCTCTCTTTTTGGCTTCGTAGCATAATACGATTAGCCTATGAGACTGCTGGACAGCAGCCTCCTGAAAGAATCACAGCTCATTCTACTAGAGCTGTGACTTCCACTTGGGCCTTTAAGAATGAGGCTTCTGTTGAACAGATTTGCAAGGCTGCAACTTGGTCTTCTCTTCATACTTTTTCCAAATTTTACAAATTTGACACTTTTGCTTCTTCGGAGGCTGTTTTTGGGAGAAAGGTTCTTCAGGCAGTGGTTCCCTCCGTATAAAGAGCCTGCCTGTCCCTCCCGTCATCCGTGTACTTTTGCTTTGGTATTGGTATCCCAGAAGTAATGATGACCCGTGGACTGACCACACTTAACAGGAGAAAACAAAATTTATGCTTACCTGATAAATTCATTTCTCCTGTAGTGTGGTCAGTCCACGGCCCGCCCTGTTTTTTATGGCAGGCTAAAAAAAATTTTGGATTATACTCCAGTCACCACTACACCCTTGGGCTTCTCCTTTCTCGTTGGTCCTTTGGTCGAATGACTGGAGGTGACGTAGAGGGGAGGAGCTATATGGCAGCTCTGCTGGGTGAATCCTCTTGCACTTCCTGTAGGGGAGGAGATAATATCCCAGAAGTAATGATGACCCGTGGACTGACCACACTACAGGAGAAATGAATTTATCAGGTAAGCATAAATTTTGTTTTTCCACATATGATGTTGCTTTGAAGCGATTCATTGAGGTCTCTGTTGAATATTTGTTGACCCACAATTATTTTCTTTTTGAGGGTGATTTCTATCTCCAGAGGCGTGGGACAGCAATGGGGGCAAAGTTTGCCCCTTCCTATGCCAACCTTTATTTGGGTTGGTGGGAGCTGTCCCATGTCTATGGAGATGGGAATCCCTACAGAGAGTTTATACATTATTTCGGTCGTTACATAGACGATATTTTGTTAATTTGGAAGGGTCCTGCAGACCTACTTGAATCGTTTCTTGCTCATTTACAGAACAATGATCTGAATTTAAGGTTCACCATGGAAAGTAATGAACATTCAATTTCCTTTTTGGACATTGAGTTACATTCGAATCCTCAGTCTTCATGTATTGACATCGAATTGTTCCGTAAATCCACATCTGGAAATACCATTCTAAACGCAAAATCATGTCATCCCAAGCACACCATACAGTCTATCCCCAAGAGCCAGTACATAAGGGTAAAGCGTAATTGTACCAACCAAATGAGTTATGAAAAACATTCTAATGAATTAACTGAAAGGTTAGCCCAGAGAGGGTATTCTCCTAATCATTTACAACAAACAAAACGGGATATTGATTTACTTGATAGAAAAGATCTTCTTGTGTCTGGTAGATCTAAGAATACAGATAGGTCTAAACAATTAAAATTCATTACTTCATATAGCATGGAATATGGCAAAATCTGTGATATAATTAGAAAGGCACTCCCAATTTTGACTACTGATGACACCCTGGTGGATATAGTCAAAGAGGGTGTATGTTTTGTATCTCGTAGGGCCCAGACATTAGGGAGCATATTGTCTCCTTCCATGTTGCCAAGGCAACAGTCACACAGAAATTGGCTTTCTATTAAACCTGGTTTCTTTAAATGTGGCAGTACGAGATGTAAGTCATGTGCCTATGCCACTTTTGGCACAAGCTTTACATCAAGTAATAGCCACAAGATTTTTGAAATTCGTGAGCACATGACATGCAATTCGTGCTATGTCATATATCTTTTGACCTGCAGGGGGTGTCTTAGGCAGTACGTGGGACAAACGACACGTGCGCTAAAGGATCGTTTTCTTGAGCATTTACGCTCAATTGACGATCCAGAGTCAACTACCCCCATTTCATTACATTTCAAACGATATCATAATTCAGACAGTTCATTGTTAACATTCCAAGCTATCCAATTGATCTCTAGACATCCAAGAGGTGGGAATAGAGGCACTATTCTCAGTAAAAGAGAAGTTTATTGGATTTTTCAGCTGGGCACCAGAGTGCCGACAGGGTTAAATTTTGATTGGGATGTAAGACTATTTGTAGATCAATAAGTTCTTAGTACCTATTGATTTTTAATTTCCATTTACTTTTGTCATCTTCATAATATCCTCTTTCACTAAATTCAGTTTTTTGCTTTTTTTATTTTCACATTTTAACATTTTTTCTTTTCAAACTAATGGGGCACTGTTCTATTTAATATATATTTTTTTTTTGTAAAATTAGAGGTTTATACGCCTGTACAAGTTATTACACTTTTACATTAATTAGACTTATTTTGTAGATAGAAATAGTGCTCTGTTTTGTTGCATATTTATTTAGTTATTAGATATTTTGGACAATACATTTGTAAATGTTTGTTGCATTGTTACCACAGTGATCTGCTTTTCCCACATTCCTATTTCCCCTTTTCTATTGGCTATTCACTAATTAGGTTTTTCATAGTGCTAAAGATTGCACCACAGGTGTGTATAAAAGGCATAGAATTGTGGGTAATAGGCATGGTCACTGAGGATTGCTATGTAACAACATAAGGAAACGCGTCTGACCATTATTTCTTTTCCCTTACTGCTGCCTGTCATATGCTGCCTTTCTTTTAGCGTGTTGGAATATTTGGCCATCCGGCATATTTGGCTTTGTCTAGCCCTGTGATCAACATGTACTAAAATAAAAGGTATATATTAAGGCATATTCAACTGTTGTGTCTCATTGCTGCCGGGTGCGCTGGACTTCTGCTGTTACAGTGTTTAAAATTTAACCTTTATTGGTTTATATTAAAATTGCAAAACGAACATAACAAAACATTTAAAAACACAATAAAATTTAGACCAGTAGAGCATTCACTCAGCTGCCCCACTAGAAATGAAGGGGGGAGAGATATATTCGTCCTGAGATAGATTGAAATAAAGTTACTGTATGATATTGGTACTAATTCCACAATTATATATCATCAATTGTTTATCTTAGATATAATGAACCATCCATATAAATCTCATGAGGTCCAGCAAAAGGTGATATATCAGGGAAAAAAATTGTGCAGGAGATATAATTGTGTCTGCTCCTCGTATGGGATACTAAAATACCTGTCTATGATGTAGGTATAAGTGTACTTATGAGTAGTAGACACAAAGTCTATTTATCAATATTATAGATAGATCTGAAATATTTATTGTCTCTCATCTGTATATACACAGCAATAATTATAGTCCTGTGTTTCTTGTCACAGGCTCATGTTGTTTATTGCTAGATACCTATCTAGGCAATTGGAGTGATAATAAAAATAATATGAGTTCCACACTGATAAATTATTTGTCTCACACTCTGTATATATAGAGCAATACTTTTGATCCTGTGTTTCTTGTCACAGGCTCATATTGTTTAATGCTGATTACCTATCTAGGCAATTGGAGTGATGATAAAAATAATATAAGTTACACACTGCTTCTAGAGGGTTAATGTAATATTAAGTGTAAGGTCCCACACCTGGATTAACCGCCACGTCTTTTGTCAGTGGCTCTTATTATCACAGAGGAAGTAGATAATATCTATGAGTAATGTGGAACTGGATAGAATGATTTGGCAAAATTAAAAAACTTTTATTGATCTGCACACCTGGGCTGCCACATAGGCAGAATAGATAGTAACAATTATTGAGGAAGTATACGTTGGTTTATAGTGTCCTATTCAGTTAATCTAATGATAAGGTGTATGATCGGCTACTGCATTCAGGTTTTACTTTAGTTTTTGGATAAATGCGTAGCCTGTTAGTTTGGCGCTTTTTTTCCTGCAGCAGGGGCGGTCCTGCATGGCACTCCATGTGACCGGGTGTGGCCTCATTAACTTCCTCTTTCCTGACCGTGCGGTTTACAGGAGAAGAAGCAGTTTCTCTGTGGGGCCTGGGTCAAAGGAGGTTGTGAGTGCCCCAGCCTTTGGGAGTATAAAGGTGCCATTTATTTTTCTATAGTCCATCTTAAAAGTGCAAGCTATGGAGGACTCTGATGCGTTAGAGGGAACTCCCTCTTTACCTAAATCTAATACCTGTTTTCATTGTGAGGAGGCTACGGTATACCAGCCTGCTCAATTATGTTCCACATGCCTTGATAAAGTAGTTATATCTAAAAAGACCAAGATATTTAGTACCACTGAGCCGTCCACCTCTGAGGGGTCTCCGTCCCGTGAGGTGCTTTCCCTGCAATCATCTCCTACTACACAAGCAGCTCCCCATTGCACTGCTAATCCTCATTTGGGAGGGGCCCTCTTACTGCCAGACTTTACTGAAGAGTTGCAAACTGCAGTGTCTGCGGCCTTCAGTGCTTTACCTCGCCCGGCTAAGCGCAAGTGAAAGGTTAAATACTGCTATCCTTCCCAGGGGTCATCTACCAACTTGTTGGATTTATCTGATACTAGATTATCCGCTGATGAAGACGCCTCTGATCCTTCAGAGGAGGCTCTTTCTGCATCGGAATCGGCTGCCTCTAAGCGTCCGGCTGTGGAGGAACCAGACTTTAGATTTAGGATAGAGCACTTACACTTTCTGTTAAACAAAGTGTTGGCTACTTTAGAGGTTCTGGAACCTAAGTTACCCTAGGAACCTTCTATTCCTAAGCTTGATAAGGTTTATGAAGACAGGGTGGTGCCACAGAATTTACCGGTCCCCGTAAAGATGACAAATATTATTAAGGATGAATGGGAAAGACTTGGATCCTCTTTTTCCCCTTCTTGTTCTTTTAAGAAATTGTTCCCGGTTCCTGACTCTCAATTAGGGTTGTGGGGGGTCTGTCCCTAAGGTGGATGGAGCTATCTCCACACTTGCTAAGCGCACCACTATCCCGCTTGAGGATAATGGATAAGAAACTACAAACTCTGTTAAGAAAGATGTTTCAGCACATGGGGTATTTATTTCAGCCTGCAGTGGCGGTTGCTGGAGCCTCTACCTATTGGTGTGACTCTCTGTCGGTGATGATCGAGGTGGAAACTCCCCTCAATGAAATCCAGGAAATAATTAAGGCCTTGAGGGTAGCTAATTCATTTTTCTGTGATGCAAACATGCAGATTATTCGCTTGAATGCCAAGACATCAGGCTTTTCTGTTCTAGCCCGTAGGGCTCTGTGGCTGAAGTCTTGGTCTTCTGACATGACTTCAAAATCTAGAGTGCTTTCCCTTCCATTTAAGGGGAAGATTCTTTTCGGTCCAGCCCTGGACTCTATCATATCCACGGTCACTGGGGGCAAGGGTGCCTTTCTACCACAGGATAAGAAGAATAAATCTAAAAGAAAAGGGTCCTAATTTTCGTCCCTTTTGTTTGGATAAATCCCAACGCCAGCAGCCCTCCGCGAAGCCTGATCAGTCCAAGGGAACTTGGAAACCATGTCAATCGTGGAATAAATCCAAGCAGAACAAGAAGCCCGCCGAGACAAAATCTGCATGAAGGGACGGCCCCCGATCCGTCGCTGGATCATGCTGGGGGCAGACTATCTCTTTTTCTGGAGGCTTGGCTGGGAGACGTGCAAGACCCTTGGGTTCTGGAGGTCATTGCTCATTGTTACAGGATAGGTTTAAATCTCATCCACCCAGGGGCAGATTCCTCTTATCAAACCTGTCTTCAAGACCAGAAAAACAAGATGCTTTTCTAGGGTGCCTGAGGGATCTCTCCTCCCTAGAAGTAATTGTGCCAGTACCTCTAGCAGAGAGAGGTCTAGGGTACTACTCAAACATTTTTGTGGTCCCAAAAAAGGAGGGTACGTTTTGGCCGATTCTAGACCTAAAGTTTCTGTCTGTCCCATTGTTCAAGATGGAGATGATAAGGTCTATTCTTCCCTTAGTTCAAGAAGGACAGTTCATGACTACGATAGACTTGAGGGATGCTTACCTTCATGTGCCAATACACAAGGATCACTTCATGTTCTTAAGATTCGCTTTTCTGGACCAGCACATCCAGTTTGTGGCTCTTCCTTTTGGTCTGCCTACTGCTCCAAGAGTCTTTACAAAGGTTCTAGGGACTCTGCTTGTGGTGGCGAGATCCAGAGGTATTGCAGTAGTGCCTTATTTGGACGACATCCTTGTTCAGGCTCCATCCTGCCGGCTGGCAGAAGACCATTCAAGAGCTCTTCTACTTCTTCTTCAATCTCATTGATGGAAGATAAACTTAGGAAAGAGTTCTATGGTCCCCAGTACCAGATTGGAATTCCTGGGCATGATAATAGATTCCATATTCATGAAGATATTCCTTACAGACCAGAGACGTTGCAAAATTACTTCCAATTGTCTTGCCCTCCAGACCTCCTTAAGGCCATCTGTGGCCCGGTGTATGGAGGTAAATGGGCTCATGGTGTCCAGCATAGATGTCATTTAATTCACCAGGTTCCATCTGACACCTCTTCAGTTGTGCATGCTGAGGCAATGGAACGGCGATCACTCGGATCTATCACAACAGATTTCTCTTGGTGGCTCTGTTCAGATCACCTGTCCCAGGGGACATCCTTCTTGAGACCATCCTGGGAGATTGTGACTACGGACACAAGTCTATCAGGATGGGGAACTGTTTGGGGTGCCAGAAAGGCACAGGGTCGGTGGACTCAAGAGGAATCTCTTCTCCCGATCAACATTTTGGAACTTCGAACGATCTTCAAACTTCTGAAGACTTGGCCTGTTCTGGGTTCGTCCCAGTTTATCAGATTCCAATCAGACAACATTACCTCAATGGCTTACATCAACCATCAGGGGGGGAACAAGAAGCTCCATAGCCATGATGGAAGTATCTCGGATTCTGGAATGGACGGAGGCCCACAACTGCTCGCTGTCAGTGATCCACATTCCTGGGTGTGGACAACTGGGAAGCGGACTTTCTCAGCAGACAATCGTTTCATCCAGGGGAGTGGTCTCTCCATCCCGAGGTGTTTGTGGAGATTTGCAACAGATGGGGGACACCGGAGAAAGATCTCATGGCATACAGACTCAATACCAAGCTACCCAGATACGGATCGCGGTCCAGGGATCCACAGGCAGAGCTGATAGATGCATTAGCAGTGCTCCGTCATGGCCGCAAAGGATGTGGTTTGCGGACCTGGTGGGGATGTCATCTCCTCCATGGAGGTTACCTTGTCGCAGAGATCTGCTGGAACAGGGTCCCTTTGTTCATCAAAATCTAGATTCTCTGAGGCTGACTGCGTGGAGATTGAACGCTTACTCCTAGCCAAGAGAGGGTTTTCTGAGAGAGTGATTGATACTCACATTCAAGCTAGAAAGCCGGTCACCCGTCGCATCTATCATAAGGTGTGGAGGACTTACTTATTCTGGTGTGAAGAACTTGGATTCCCCTGGCATAAGGTCAAGGTATCCAGGATTCTTTGGACGATTTGGAGAAGGGACTTGCCGCTAGTTCCTTAAAGGGACAAATTTGTATTATTACACAAGAGGCTCACTGAACTTCCTGATATACAGTCTTTTGCTCAGGCTCTGTCCAGAATCAGGCCTGTGTTTAGACATTCCGCTCCTCCTTGGAGTTTAAATTTGGTTCTTAAGGTTTTGCAGAGGGCTCCGTTTGAGCCCATGCATTCGGTTGACATTAAATTACTGTCTTGGAAGGTTCTTTTTCTACTGGCTATTGCTTCGGCACGCAGAGTCTCTGAGATGGCGGCCTTGCAATGTGAGCCTCTTTACCTACTTTTTCATGCGGATAAGGCTGTTCTTTGCACTGGGTTGGGTTTTCTCCCTAAGGTTGTGTCTGATCGCAAAAACATCAATAGGGAGATCGTGGTTCCTTCCTTGTGTCCTTATCCTTCTTCTTCGAAAGGAACGATTACTTTATAATTTGGATGTGGTTCAGGCTTTGAAATGCTTTCTTCAGGCTACGAAGGATTTTAGACAGATTTTGGCATTGTTTGTTGTTTATTCTGGGAAGCGCGGAGGGCAGAAGGCTTCTTCAACTTCCCTATCTTTTTGGTTGAGGAGCATTATCCACTTAGCATATGAAACAATGGGACATAAGCCTCCTCAGAGGATTACAGCTCATTCAACTAGAACTGTGGCTTCTTCATGGGCCTTCAAGAATGAGGCCTCTATGGAGCAGATTTGTAAGGCGGCTGGCTACCTTGTCCTCATTGCATACTTTTTCAAAGTTTTACAAATTTGACGTTTTTGCTTTGGCTGAAGCAGCTTTTGGGAGAAAGGTTTTGCAGGCTGTGGTGCCCTCAGATTAGGGTCCACCTCTCTTTTACCCTCCCGTTTTCATTTAGTGTCCTCTAGAGCTTGGGTACATGTTTCCCACAAGTAAGGAATAAAGCTGTGGACTCTCCTCATATTAAGATGGAAAACATTAATTATGCTTGCCAGATAATTTCCTTTCCATCTGTATGAGGGGAGTCCACGGCCCCCGCCTGTTCTCTCTGTTGGGCTGACCAATTTTTTTTTATTCTTCTGGCACCATTTATACCCTGATATACGGGGAGAGTCCACAGCTGCATTCATTACTTTTGGGAATTCAGAACCTGGCTACCAGAAGGAGGCAAAGACACCCCAGCCAAAGGCTTAAATACCTCCCCCACTTCCCTCATCCCCCAGGCATTCTTTGCCTTTCGTCACAGAAGGTTGGCAGAGAAGTGTCGGAAGATTAAAGATAGTCTCTTATGGAGGGTAGTACTGTTCGAAATGGGACTGGAGTTTTAAGTAATCCTGTCAGTCTCTCAGTGAGTACATGGATGAAGGTTAGAGTCCGGAGATGCAGGGAGAGTCTTTCTGCGAAACCATCCCGACTCATGTTAACAGCTCCTTAGCAATCAACGTTGATGAGTTTTGCTGCCTGCTTTATTCACTCAAGTCCATGTCAGAAGCGAGGCTACTATCTGTCACCCTTGAAGGGCCATGTTTCTGTTCCACGGCGTAGATTCCGGTAAGATCGTTTCATTTTACTTCGATGTGTGAATGTATTGTAACAAAGAAGTCAGGATCTCAGTGGGACGCCTTTATCTTTATGAAATCTAAAAAATTTCCATGGAGAGGAACATCCATGAGTTTTCAATAATTTTTGGAGGCTCTGCCCCATGCAGGGCTAAAACTTGGTAGAGGAAGCCTTTCGTTCCTAGACGTCAGGCTGGTTCTCATTTCTTCTTTTGGGTGGGGCATTAGAGGGATTAAACTCAGTCCTCATTGTCCTGTTCCTGATTGTTGGCAGGGTTCCAGAAGCGAATCCTGCTAAAGCTTACTCTGGGGGTTCCGGAGGTTCTTTGGCCTCAGAGCTAGTGTCCTCCCTTCCCAATTGGACTGGAGGTTTAGTTGACTCCTTAGACATCTGGGGTACCGGGTTGGGGCGATTTTTTATCTCCTCTATGGTATTCCTCTTGGAGACGCCTTGTCGATGGTACCTCTTCTTTAAGGGGTCGAGATGATGTAGGCTTCTTTTTTCTCCTTCTGGGGTTGGTTGTTGGGTCATCTGTTCTGGAAGTTCGGGCATTTACAGCCTTTTTCTTCCTTCTACTGTTTCTCGTCTGCTCCCATGTTTTGGGGCTCTGGAGAATGCGTTTGTCTCCATTTTTTTTTGGAGCTGCCTTTACTTACAACATCTTGGTTTAATCTGTCGTTTGCCTGGAATTATGATGCTCATTCATAGTTAATTCCTTGAGCTGTGGGGGTTGCAGGGAGGTTGCTCCTGAAAGGATTGTTTGGAGACTATATTAACTTCTCAAGCTGGATTATCTAGCTTTTGAGTTTGAGGGGTGTTGCCCCTCGAGCCTTTAGGAGTTATGCTCTCTGTCTCTGGGATGCCTAGTGAACGTCCAGTGTCCAAGGACCTTTGGATGTTGCTGTGATTGCATCTCCTAGGCTACAGGGTTCTCCGTATGCGGTATCCCTGTGGTTCCTCACGGGTTAATAGCTTGTGGCTGGCTCCGGTTTCCGGGTGTCTGGTTTTCTGGACATGTTCTTGTCTTGGATATCTGACCGAATCTCTTAGATGGTCCTGGGCGATTCAGTCCTTCGGTTCTGAGTCATTTGCTTGCTCCTTCAGGTGTTTTTGTCTTTCTCTTATCGGAGACTTGGAAATAGCCTGCTATTTTAGATGCCTAGCAAGCAGGAGATTGCGGTTGAAGTCTGTTGCGGCTTTTTGCACCTTAAATACATGCTTGATGGCTGTTTGTTTTCTACTGGGCCGGCTGTTGCAACCGGATGGTTCCTCTACAGTCGGTATTGACTTTGCCGTCTGTTTGCTGTCGCACTCTCCATGCTTTTGGGCAGGTGAGCGGTTATATATTTGCTTTTCCCTCCCCTTAGTGAGATTGGGGCATACCACAAGATCCACCTAATGCCCCGGAGGTCTTCCTCTGTTCAGTGGGGTTCCCCCTGCCGTGCGTGCAGGATTTCATGAAGGGCTGGATCCTGGTATCGTGCCATCACTGTTGTTTCAGTGTAGTTTTTCTTGTGCCTGTGAGTGTCCCTTCTTGTAGAGAAAGGAACTGTGTTCTGTCATAGTTTAGTTGGTTAGCATGCCAGTCTTGTTAGCAAATGGTCGGGGTTTGCTCTACCCGTTGGTATAGTTTAGTTCCCCCCTTTTTCCTTACTGAGGATCTGGGTGGTCTGGGGAATTGTTTATTTCCCTGCCTTCGGACATTGCCAGTTGCTTTGGTGCTGGGTCCGTTGCCTCGAAGAGGGGGTCAGAGGTCTAACTAATTGGTGGAGCCTTGACCGCTTATCTTACCCTGATCTCTCAGGTAGGAGGTTTTGTGGTGTTTCCTTCCTCAGCAGGGAGCCTTTTTCTGCAGGTTTTGGATGCTCTCCTACTTTCCTGTTTTTGCCTGGGAGGGAGTTGGTTTCTGCACTTCTTTGGAATGTTGCCTCTGTGGGAGTCCTGGTGCAGTTCCTAGCTTAGTTGGCTAGTGTTAGTGGCTGGTGTCTGCTAGACTTCTGTTGCAGAGAGAAGCCTGTGGCTTCATCTGGAGCACAATAAGATTTTATGATGCTATTTTTATGTGGGGGTGGTTTTTATCCCTCGGTCGCTCTTTCATGAGTGCGGATTGAACTCTGTGTGAGGGATGGGATCTACCTTGTCCCTCTAGGTCTCCAGGTTGGAATGTTACATGGTCCCTTGGACTTTCATTTAGATAGGGGTAGGAGCTTTTTCCTCCCTTCTCTCTGTTCTGTCGCTAGAGTTTGTTCTCTATGCGTTTTTGTCCTATTGCAACATTGGTTTGCGCTTGGAGTTCTGATGGGGTTCTTTTTACCCTTTTTGTTGGTCTTTAGATCTCTTGTTGAGTCCTTCTTCTTCCCTTCAGGGGGTATGTGGAAGGTGTGGGCTTAGAGCCTGCAGGACTTGTATCCTTGGGGGCTTTGTGCTTGGTGGAATCTAGTGATTCTGAGCGGTCTCTAACTAGGGCCTTACTGGCTTTAACTGATGGGCAGTTACTTAGTCCTTCTGTTTCTGGTAAAGCAGTTTTTTGTCAGGTAATTTTAAGGTTGAGGTGCCCTCCAAATGGGCTGCCTCGTCTACCCGCCCTTTTTTTGCATTCAGTGTCCTCTGTAGCTTGGGTATTGTTTTCCAAAAAGTAATGAATGCAGCTGTGGGCTCTCCCTGTTTAAGAAGAAAAACTTAAATTATGCTTACCTGATCATTTTCTTTTCTTCTGACGGGGAGAGTCCACAGCTCCCCGCCCACGTTTTTTATATGGGGCGGCCGTTTCTTCTTTTTTTTTTCTTCTGGCACCTTTTTCACCCTGATATTTCTTCTACTGTTCCTTTTTTTTTTTCCATATTATTTTTATTAGTCACCACAAGACAATACATCATTTCTTATTTAAAAAGATCAGCAAAGCATATAGACAATGAGTCAAAAGGAAGAAGTCGAAAAAAACCATACATTTGCTTAACAATACTCCGCTATGTCTTGCGAGATTTTTTTTTGAAATAACATAAAACACAGCTCGTGGGAGAAGAAAAAAAAAAGGGAAAAACAAAAACAACAAACAAAAAAAACAAAAAAAACAAACAAAACAAACAAAAAATTTTTTTTTAAAAAAATTTGTTGATTTTCCCTCCTCATTCGCGACCCTCCCTCCCCTTGCCTACCCCAAACCATCTCTCCGCCCCGACCCCTCCTAACCAAGAAAAACTATGGACCAGAATTTATCCAAGAGGCCGGGAATTTGCCCAATAATGTTAATTCTGCAAAACTAGTAGTCGATCGAACAGGGGAAAGAATCTGCCTTTGTACAGGAATGGAATAGGACATGATAATTGGCGACCACCCCTGCAGAAAGTCATCGATTCTCTTCTCTGAAGCATCTTGTAAGTGATATGATTCAAAGATAACTTGTCCTTGAATTTCTTTAAGGACCCTCGAAAAGGCGCGGCACTGTGTTCGCCTTCCAATTTATAAGTATAAGGTGATGAACCACCAAGATGATCGTATTCAAGATACGAATCAAACGAGAATGACTACTATCAGGACGAGTAAACAATAAGACCACATCCTGTAATGCTAAAGAAACATTTATGTCGTAGAGAGCATTAAACCAAAAAACAATTTTAAGCCATAACTGGTTAATTTTGGGACAAAACCAGAACATATGGAATAGGTCCGCATTTAGATTAGAGCATCGTGGACAATTTCTTAAACTGGAGGGAAATTTTTTTTTCACTTTAAGCGGTTGCATATAGAAATTATTCAAGAGCTTCATGTGCGACTCTTTCCAGCTCATGGATGCCCTGCATTTATTTAACATATTAAAACTCTGAATAACCCTCTCATTACCACACTCCAGAATAACTGGGTATAACCAGTTACTAATCTTAATCAGATACTTTTCACTTTGTTTAGAAAGCATGATATCATACATTAGGGAAATGGATGAAATACCAGATTTAAATTTTTTAATTAGAATTCTGATGTCTGACCACCTGCCATCGCTCCGAACAACCAATTCTGATTATGCACAAAATGGCAGATCTGAAAATAGGCGAACAAATCTGATCTGGGAAGATCGTAAGCTTGAAATAAAAATTCAGCTGTGTGTATCGACCTATCAACCCCCAACAGTTGCTTAACTAAGAATAAGCCTTTATTTTCTCAGGAAAAAAATACCTTTTGATGAATACCAGGTATAAAATTAGGGTTACCTCGAATAGGGAGGAAATAAAAACTTATGCCATGCTATGACAATATTTTTGAGTGACATCATTCTACAAATGTTGGACGGAAGTTGTCTGGGATTACAATGTAGAATAGCTTTTAGCGAGAAAGGACGAATATAAAATGCTTCTTCTTGATAATCCGCTATTAGATTGGTTTGAGCAACCCAGTCTAGGGCAAATTTTACCAATGTCGCTATGTTATACAGCTTGATATCGGGCAATGCCAAACCTCCATAGTTAACTTTCTGCATAAGCTTAGCCAATGCAATCCCGGGTTTTTTATCTCTCCAGATAAATTTAGAAAACTAGCCATATAACTTTTTTATATCTGAATTAGATATGAAAGTATGTAGATTCTGTAACACATAAAGAAGGCGCGGAAAGATAATAATTTTTATTAAATTTACCTTCACAGAAATTGACAGCGGGAAGGACGCCCAAAGCTGAAGATCTACTTTGATTTTTTCAAATAAAGGGGCATAGTTTGCAGCATACCATAACTTGGGATTTTTATGTAACTCTAAACCCAGGTATTTAATTGTATTCACGACTTTAAATGGATTGTTTCCTGCACGGGGCGAGCTGTTACCCACATACATAAGTTCACTTTTCTCCAGGTTCACCATGTAACCAGAGAACGAACTGAACTCAGCGAGAAGTTGTAAAATCACTGCAATGGATTGATGTACATTTCCTACAAATAATAAAATATCATCTGCATATAGCAAGGTCTTTAAACGGAAAGAGCCTAATGAGATACCCGTCAACACCTCTCGAAATCTAATCGCCAATGGTTCTACTGCCACATTAAACAGAAGGGGGGATAATGGGCATCCTTGTCTAGTGCCACGTTGTAAAATTATCTCTGGAGAGCGAATTCCATTGACTACTAGATAAGAAATGGGGTTGGAATAAATTTTATTAATATATTGAATGAAATTACCAGCAAACCCAAAACTTTCCAGCGTTCGAAATAGATGTTCCCAAACAATGGAATCAAAGGCCTTAATGCATCTAAGGTCAAAACAGCTGAATCTGAAATTACAGCCTTATTGGATTCTGCCTCCAGATTCCACATAAAATCCAAAAATGCAGTGACCTTACGAATATTCCTGGTCGAGTTTCTTGATGACATAAAACCAGTCTGGTCCTGGTGGATCAGATTCTGTAAACAAACATTAAATCTAGCTGCAATAATCCCCGCCAATATTTTATAATCAGTGTTGAGCACTGATATTGGCCTATAAGAGGCCGGATCTTCAGGATTCTTACTCTTTTTTAATATTAGTGAGATATTTGCATCGGCAAAATGCCGTGAGAGAGCCTTCTCAGTTAGATAATAATTGTTATATAAGACCTCTAAAAAAGGACTTATAAAATTCGGCAGGAAGCCCATCTGGGCCGGCTGCTTTGTTCAATTTAAGTTTATCGATGGCAATGCTGATCTCTTCTTGGGTAATAGGCTGGTTCAACACTGCTAGCTCATTGACTTGAATTTTAGGGATAATAATTTTAGACCAAAAAATTCTTTGATTTCCTTGGTCAATACTGATTGCAGAATATAGTTGTTGATAATAACTATGAAATGCCTGAGAAATTTCCCCTGATTTGAAAAACCTGTCCTCCCCGTTTTTAATGACTGCAATGAGATTCTTCTTTTTTCTATTCTTGGTAAGACGTTCCAAATACTTTGCAGAACACCCTTGGAAACTCTTAAACTTTAAGTTCAATCTTGCCTCTTCCTCCTGAGATTTTTGTCTCAAAAATACCTCTCTTTCCTTTCTGGCCTCGAGATATAGTGACCAATTTATTGGAGAGGGATCCAAATGGACATTCCTATAGGCTACCCTAACTTTGTTAGCAAATAGACTCCCTTGCTCCTTGATCTTTTTGGAATGAGTGCTCATATACGCGATAATTTCTCCCCGTACCACAGCTTTAGCTGCTTCCCAAAAAATCTCCACCTTATGTCTATACTCCGAGTTAAATAGAGCATACTCCTGCCATACATTTTTAATCCAGTATATAAATATTGGATTAACATATAAAAAACGGGGGAAACAAAAAGCAGGACCAGGCAAGTCACTCCCCTGTGTTCTGGCCAGAGACAGCGAGATGACAGCGTGATCAGACAACACAAATTCACCAATTCCGGCTTTAGATTGATATATAGTTAATGATTCCGAAATTAGAAAAAGGTCGATCCTAGAAAAGGTCCTATGAGCCTTCGATTCGCACGTAAAAGCTCTAGATAAGGGGTTCTGAATTCGCCAGATATCAATTAGACCAAATTTATTACAAAATCTTTTAAAATATTTGGCATTTTTCTTGTATTCTACCAGATTCTTTTTAGAAAAACAATCCAATTCTGGACACAAAGTCATGTTGAAATCCCCGCATAGAATTACATTTTCCCTTTGAAATGGGAATATTTTGTTTTGGATCTGATCCCAGAATATACTTGAAAATTTGTTAAGGGCATAAATATTGCAAAAAATATATTTTACACTGTTAATCATAACTTGAAGTACAATATAACGGGCATTGGGATCTATCTCAACATTAATAATTCTATAATCTAAGTCTTTGTGAAATAACACAGCCACTCCACGTTTTTTAACAGGACTAGAGGAGGAGATTACCTCGCCAACCCACTTAATTTTAAGCTTGGCAGCTTCAATTCCATCCAAGTGGGTTTCCTGTAAAAAGACCAAATCTGGCTTTTCTTTGGCCAGTGTCTTAATAATTATTTTACGCTTCCCTGGAGAGGAGATCCCTCCCACATTCCATGATAATATTTTAAATCCTACTTCCATTATCTAATCTCCTTACCCGCAGCTAATATAATCATACACTGGGCAAAGGACATTGGCGGGGGGGGGGGGGAAGTGGAGGGAGAGAAAACGAAGAGGGAGAGAGAAAAAAAAAAAGCCCAAGTACCAGATAACTCATTACTTGTACTTTATCTTTGAACATAATCAAAAACTCCACATATCTCCTGAGAGAATAAAATATGAATACTGGATACATCTGTGCATATAAACAAATAAAAACATTGATCTGAGAAAAAAACAAACTAAATAAAACAATTTTACAACCCAAACCTAGAATCCAGGGCAACCTACTGCCCATTGTCCTACTCTAGTTCCTAAATTTCTTTAAGATTCTAAAGTCTTCATATATTCTTTGATCTCTGCGACTTCATTAAAAGTCAATTTAACCCCCTTATTCTCGACAATAATTTTAGCTGGGTAGAACAGGCTGGTTTTAATGCCTCTACTGATCAGCTGAGAACAATAAGGGGCCATGAGTCTTCTCCGCACGGAAGTCTCCGCCGAGAAATCTTGGAACAGCAAAATCTTGCTGTTCCCAAATACCAAGGTACCCGCTTTCTTAGCTAACTTCAATATCTCTAGCTTGTCCTGAAACTTGAGTAGCTTGAAAATACACATCCTAGGTTTCACCGGGCCCGCAGCTGAATCTCTTCTAGGACCTATTCTGTGCGCCCTCTCAATAGCTAAGGGTAGAGAATGGGCTGCTATGCCAATGGCCTGAGGGAGAGTAATAGAAAAAAATGTGATTAGGTCATCGAACTCTTGGGATTCAGGAAGACCTATGACCCTGATGTTGTTACGCCTGGAGCGATCTTCAAGATCCTCCAGGTGTAACTGCATACTGTTTAATTTGGCCTCTTGGGTTTGAATAATGCCCTCTTGGGCTGTCGCCCTGTCTTCTAGTGAGGAAATTCTATTTTCCGCTTCCCCCATGCGAATTGAAAACTGCTTGACCTTGGCTGAAAGGGAGGCTATCTCAGTAGAGATAACTCCCAATTCTTTCTTTATCCCCTCAAATTGGGGGGGGGGAAATGGCTGTGAGTTGGTCAATCAGAACCTGGGTGTCTATAACAGCTGATACATTCTCTGATGAAGAATCAATACTAATGTCACACAGCTTAGTATTCCTTTTATCCCTAGATTTTACAGGCATTTTAGGTGAATTATTTTTAGCGTGCAAATTCTTTTAGAAGGGGATCCACTAACACTCAAAATACAGACCCCCTGTGGACAATAGAAACACAAACAGTGATATCTACGTGATTCAATCTATGAAACCCCCTTTTTTTTTTCCTCCCTTCCCCTCCCCCTCCTCCTCTTCCCCCTTTCCCTTACGTGGGAAAGTAACTATACAATGTCTTAAATCAGCTTATGAATAAAAAAAAAGAAAAAAAATCTAATAAATAATGGATTAGAAAGAAAGAGTACTGTGCCTTGTATGTACAATCTGTGAACGTGAAGTGCTGTGGGCCTAGGCCCCAAAGAAAAAAAAAAGGAAAAAAAGAGAAAAAAAAAAGAAAAATGCAATGCCTGAAAACTACTAAAGGGGAAAAACAATAAGCAGATACGTTAGATTCTATACCTAGAACATCTGAAAATAGCCCAGTATTCTACAGCAAATGATGTACACAAAATATTGGTCAGAATGTACCTTGCAAGATAGGAATAAATACCATATCTGACCTACAAGAGCCCCTTAAATCTAACATAGATTGCTTATTATATTGACCTTCAAATTTAAACAATGAAAATTCTAAACCACCATGAATAAGCAGCCAAAAACAAAACCATGCACTTAGGGCAACAATTGCATGGCCTTTAGGTGGGCCCAAGTTCTTGGATGTAGGATGAAGTGACTGGGGAGTAGCTTGGTAAAGTCCCCTCCTGATACTGGAGCACCAAAAACAATAGCTGTATTAAGACCCTCAGCCTGCTAGGAGCAATGAAAAAGCAATACCCAAAATATACCGTCCTCCTATAGGGCTCCAAAGGCACAATCAGGGTTTCACAGCAGACAAAATAAAGGGTAATACTTTAGTATAGCTCTAATCCCTTATGTTCATATAGCTCCTCCAGCAAACCACACTGAGGTTAATTTGGACAGTCTTTACGTCCCAAGCAGACTAAGATGAAGTGAGAGATAATACAAAAAATACTTGCGGAGCCGAAGCGGTACTTCTGGGGCAAAGATTCTTGCAGCTGGAATACTTGTATTGTTCATCTCACCCGGAATGCCTTCTGGTGCCTCTTCCGTGCACCTATGGGATGCCGAACACTGCTGCTTGTATCGGGCTAAACGCTGCTAACCTGCAGGAGCGTGAAGTTCGAGTTCCTCCGCTCTCCCTCCTGACAGCCTTCCAGCCCTCCAATCAGTGCGCATCACACACGCTCTCCTCAGCGTTACAGGTAGAGCAGTCACTCGCCGCCGCCACCACTGCTACCTTGGTAGCTCCACTCCGCTGTGACCAGGCCTCCTCCCCGGCTACACCGCAGCTCCGTTTCAAGGGAGGGACAATGGGCCAGCCAGGTCCAATCCGGATTCGTGGAAATGAGTAGGTAGACTTTTATTTTCTCGTGGGTTTGTATCTCACCACTGAAACAGCTTAGATGCGGTATCCCGCGGCACAAACGGCCAATTCGGTTTCCCTTCCAGCAGGCGATATCCTTGCCACGCTGTGCGCCCCGGACCTCAGGGTAACATGGGGCAAAGAGTAAAGGCTAGAGTAGCAGCCATCGGCCAGGATGCCGACCTGGAGCACCTTGTGTCAGAGCTCCGCCTTCTCACCGGAAACCCGCAGAATCTCAGATTCTCTTCTACTGTTCCTTGTTCCCTTGGCAGAATGACTGGGGATAAGGGAAGTGGGGGAGGTATTTAAGCCTTTGGCTGGGGTGTCTTTGCCTCCTCCTGTTGGCCAGGTTCTGTATTCCCACAAGTAAGGAATGAAGCCGTGGACTCTCCTCATACAGATGGAAAGGAAATTATCTACTAAGCATAATTTATGTTTTTTGTAATTTTAGATTTTTTACATTTTTTCGTAGATTTTTGAAGTGGTAATTTTTTTATTTTATTAGAATAGTAATGTTAGGTTAATTTATAGTTTAAACTTAGGTTTATTTTTATTTCACAGGTACGTTTCTATTTATTTAAATATAGTTATATTGTAATTTTAGGGGTTAATAGTTTAATTTAGTGTTTTGCAATGTGGGGTGCTGGCGGTTTAGTGGTTAAAAGGTTTATTTAGTGATTATGTAGGAGGCCGGAGGTGTAGGCGTTAATAGGTTTATTTAGTGGCAGAGATGTAGCAGGCTGGAGGTTTAGGGGTTAATAGGTTTATTTAGTGGCGCGATGTGGGAGGCCGGAGGATTAGGGGTTAAAGGGTTTATTTAGTGTTGGCGATGTCAGAGAGTGTCAGTTTAGGGGTTAATATATTTAAATAGTGTTGGTGATGTGGGTGGGCGGCAGATTAGGGGTTAATAAATGCATTTAATAGTCGCAATGTGGGTGGGCAGTAGATTAGGGGTTAATAAGTTTTAAATAGTGTTTGCGATGCGGGAGAGTGTCGGTATAGGCTGTAACGCAAGCATTTTAGCCTGAACGCACAACCTGTAATACCGGCGCTATGAAAATCCCACACAAAATTTTTATTTTTTGATTGTGGAATGGATGTTGCGTTACAGGCTAAAATGCTTGCGGTATAGCTATACCGACATAACTCGTAATATGCGTTCCTGGCCATTCCAGCGTAATGGCTGTTTTTTCAGCGTTAAAAGCCGTACCGCACTGTAACGCAAAACTCGTAATCTAGCCGTTTGTTAGTGCATAAAGAGAGGCCGGAAAGATATATTGCCCTTCTTCTCCGGTATTTCTGAATTAAGGTCACAGTGGGCAAATTTTACTATGGGCAAGATTACAAGTCACGGGGCAAATCAGTTGCAAAACCTCTGTGTGTGTTATGGCTTTTTCGCATTTGGGGTCGCGCAGCTATTACAAGTTTAGAAATAACTTATTTTGTGCGAGCGTTAAGCTGCGTAAGTCAACGGAGAAGACAAATAGAAGAAAAAAACTAATATGTTGCACAAAGCCCATTACATATTCTCCTTGAAAAGTGTACACGAAAATGCGAATATTTCATATTGCGAAAATGTTTTTGCAACAGAATATATTCTATTTAATTCTAAAAAGTCAAAGAAACCCATACATTCAGATATATAGTTATAAAGTATAGTTGAGTAATACCAAGGATCAAAACCTTAGTCGGGTTGACAGAGGTCTAGAAACAACTCACCAGGGCCACGGTTTATTCCTCGATCCGTTCCGGAGTGGCTAAAACACCAATCCTGTGCTGCCAACGAAGTCGGGACTATGTCTCTCTTACTTCAATACTCGCGGCTCACAGGACCTCTCTGATAGGCTCCACCGGCTTGTTCCAGTGCTTGCGTAGCACATCCATCACTCTCTGAGTGACCACACCTCCAACCCTTGAACACAGTAGAGATCCGCTCCTAAACGCCAGCACAGTTTCCGGGTCGGTATACTGGAATAATAAACACTTAGAAGAGGAAACCGACTCCAATGCGAAAAGTAAAAGCAGTCCTTTATTAGATACAAACGTTAAAAGTTCAAATGTTCACAACAAACATTTAAATGAATGGTCATCACAGGCACAGCACTGACAGGCTTACGCGCTTCTATTTAATTCTAAACAAATATTTATTTAGATATGTG
Source organism: Bombina bombina (assembly GCF_027579735.1). Lineage (NCBI taxonomy): Eukaryota > Metazoa > Chordata > Amphibia > Anura > Bombinatoridae > Bombina > Bombina bombina. Next base: position 1,060,435,603 of record NC_069501.1, on the reverse strand, counting down.
ATGATTTTTGGACTGATATATCTATTTATTGCGAGATATGTATATAAGTCTAAATATCTCGAGATCTATATATGTGAAAATCTGTTTGAAAATACATCTGAGTTATTGTATAATGTACATGAGATTGTAATGTAAAATTTTCATTATCTCCATAGTTAAACATATCTCTATACATATAAACCCATGTTTCTCTATGTATGTCAATGTAAAATCCCTGTTTTTCCTAACACCCGAGATCTCGCATCTTTGAGCCCTTATAACTTTTGTGTGCAATATTTTTTTAATCATTTTTATTAGACAGTGTTAATATGCGTGTAACTGTACTTTGTAATGTATTTTTTAAGTGTTTCATATAACTTTTATGTTGCTCAAAACTGTTAGATACAGCTCTTTGAGTGCGGAAAGGATTGTTGTGTAAAAGGCGAATGCACACGCAATCGCTATTTTTCAAGACTTGTAATACCTGGGAAAAGACCACATCGTGTGCGGAAAACTCATAACGTGCTACTTGTAATCTTGCCCTAAGATAATTGTAGCTTCTTAAAGGGACATGAAACCCAAAATGTTTCTTTCATGATTCAGATAGAGAATACAATTTCAAACAACTTTCCAATTTACTTCTATTATTTAATTTGCTTCTTTCTCTTGTTATCCTTTGCTGAAATTTTTATCTAGGCAAGTTCATGTGCAGCAGAGAACCTAGGTTCTAGCTGTTGATTGGTGGCTGCATATATAAACTGATTCTCATTGGCTCACCCATGTGCTCAGTTAGAAACCAGTAGTGCATTGCTGCTCCTTCAACAAATGATACCAAGAGAATAAAACAGATTAGATAATAGAAGTCAATTAGAAAATTGTTTAAAATTGTATTCTCTATCTGAATCATAAAATTTTTTTGGGTTTCATGTCCCTTTAAGATTCAGCCTGCATGAAGCGAAATCACACAAAATCTTTGATTTTTTTTTTAGACCTTGTATTGTAATGTAGGAGTTTCTATTTTGCATAAAGAACACTACATATAAACATAAACATGTCTCAAGTTAAAATCTGTGTTTAAATTTTTTTTAAAGGGCCTCAATGTACTGTCAAGACTTCTTAGTGGTGAGGTTTTGAATATCAGGCCCTCAGAGAGCTCAATAGCTGCTCCAGTTTCATGGTTGCCAACATCTGAAAAAAAATCTAAATGCAAGTTACACAAACTGTGTACAACATATTAAATATTGCTTTGTGATTATTCTGCTGTTCTAATGTAAAGTGAAGGTGACTCATCCCATATTATGTAACGAAATAATGCTAACAAAGATCTCATGTAATGTCACCATCCTCAGACAATCCATACCATACTATGCCCACAGCACAGGGCAGAATTTTACAATGTGAAATAGATTCATAGGACAATAGTATAAAGGGACAGGGGGCCAAAAAGCAGAGCTATTTGTGAACAGTTGGGTTAGTTGGAAAGAAGCCTTCACCACTTAAAAAGTAGTCACTGCAGTTGTGTCAGTAAAGCTCACTCTTCTCTCCATTCATTAGTAAATCAGCTGCATCAAATAACATAACTGACAGAGGGGTCAATAACAATACTTAAGAAAAGTTTATCAAATAATGTATCTATAAAAATTCCCATAGACTTTAATGTTGCATTTTATAAAAAAAATTATTAGATAAACTCTTCTAGATAGACCCGGAAGATAGAGAGAATAGTGAGACCAGTGAAACTGGGGAGACATCCTAATGAATGTTGCCCACTTTATATAATATATATGATTATGAAGAATTCTCCTCTGAGACAAGACCTGTGTTTCCTGCCAAGTAACTGATTTTTAACTCTATAGATTCGGTAGGGGTAACAATCTATTTTGCATCTAGGTTTTTTCTTTTTTTTTTTTTTTTAGAGAAACTATCCGTGCTTACTGTGACCAAAATTGTAGTTCTGAAAGTTGTGATGAGGGATGTGAATTAACTTTTCAGTCTGGTTTTGACACTGCAGTCAAATGTTTTTTTCCCCAAGCAGAGCTCCACAATCTTTAATCACAATGCAGATACCCTGCACCCTGCTGCCAGCAGCACATTGGCATGAGAAGCAGGAAGTGGTGAGAGAGAGAGCTTCTGGGAACATCTGCTTTGCAGTGTGATTCAGGCTGAAATGACACAGCACAGATTAACCTCTTCACTACATTGAGCAAGGCATGGGGTTAATGTCTGAAGAACTCTGGAGCTAAATGTCAGTGCTCTGATTTGTTTTAAATAGAAAGTAATCAGTGCTACAGTGTATGATGTCAAATAGATATAAAGATGAAGAGGATTCGTCAGTTCATATCTGTTTATCCTGACTCATTGAATGCCAGCTAAGCCTCTGGGTAGCAGGTCCAGATATGTTACAGTGTGTTGTAAATGCAAACCAACTTAATGGAACACTTGAGTCAAAATTAACCCCTTAACGGCCACGACTTACCCTCTACATAGTTGGATGTCAAGGGTTTTTCTGCTTATAATAGCGAGGGTCCTTCCTGCAGGCGTCCAGCAAGACAGCAATATTGAAAAAAGTAGCCCCATAGAAAGATGTTGCTGGTCGTTAAGGGGTTAAACTTTTATGTTTTGGCTAGAGCATGCAATTGCAAACAACTTTACGTTTTACTTCCATTATCAAAATGTGCCCAATGTTTTTATATGCACACTATCTGATACACCAGCTCCTACTGAGCATGTGCAATAATTCACAGTTTATGCATTTTGTGATTGTCTGGTGGCTGTCACATGATGCAGTGAAAATAAAATTGAGCCAACTTTGAAATTTGTCAGAAAAAAATCTGCGCATTTGAAGTGATTTTGCATTGTCTTTTTATTGTGCATTTGGTGATTATAAAATTGTACTGTATTTAATGGTGCTTTAAGTTTAGGTATAGACTGGTATATAAATAAAAATCATTAGCTCTGTTAAAAAGGGCCTCTCAACTTCCAAATCCATATTTTGAACTCTAGTGTAAATACAGGCAGGGCATATAGTTAAAGGGACAGTAAAGTCATAATAAGACATTCATGATTAAGACAGAGCACACAATTTTAAACAAATTTCCAATTTACTTTTATAATTTAATTTGCTTTCCTCTCTTGTTGTCCTTTGCTGAAAGGTTTATATAGGAACACTCAAGAGCAGCAAAGAACCTAGGTTCTAGCTGCTGATTGGTGGCTATATATATATATATGCCAATTGTCATTGGCTCACCCATGTGTTCAGTTAGAAACCAGTAGCGCATGGCTGCTCCTTCAACAAATGATACCAAGAGAATTAAGGAAATTTGATAATAGAAGTAAACTGGAAAGTTGTTTAAAATTGTATAATCTACCTAAATCATGAAAGAAAAATGTTGAGTTTCATGTCCATTTAAAGGCAGCTCCAGAGCACTATTGGGATGAAACTGAATACACCCTCACCTAGATTACAAGTTGTGCTCTAAACCCGGTGCGTAAATAACACTAAAAATGTAACGGTACTACACTTTCCATAGCGCTGCCATTACAAGTTTCAAAAGAAACTTCTTGTGTTGTGCTGTATGGTGCGATAAGCTCCATACCGCACAAAAGCCAAGTCCTGACTTGATGTGCTTGTGCACGTAACCCCCCGATAGACATCAATAGAGAAAAAGTATTAGAAAAAACTAACACCTGATGTCTATGGAGACAAGAAAGTTTAGTTAAATCCTTACAACCTAGTCTAAATAGCCCTAATCTGCCGCCTCCCGAAATCACCAACACTAAATAAAGATATTAACCCCTAATCAGACGCCCACGACATCTGCAACACTACAATAAAACTATTAACCCCTAATCCACCCCCCCCGCATCGCTAACACCTAAACAAAACCTATTAACCCCTAAACCGCCAACCCCCCACAACGCCAACACTACAATAAATCTATTAACCACTAATCCGCTGCCCAACCGCATCGCAAATACTAAACTAAACCTATTAACCCCAAACTGCCGACCACCTACATCGCAAATACTAAACTAAACCTATTAACCCCTAAACCGCCGACCCCCACATCATGACAAACTAAACTATTAACCCCTAAACCTAACACCCATTAACTTTAAACTAAAGTTACAATACACCCTACCTTAAAATAAATAAAAACTTACCTGTGAAATAAAAAACCCCGAAGCTTAAACTATAAACCTAACATTTTAAAAAAAATAAAAGATACCAAAAATAAAAAACTTACAGCTAGATTACGAGTTTGGCGTTATGAGTCAAATAGCAACGTTATTGCTCATAATGCTTCATTTTCCCTAACGCTGCTATTACAAGTTTCCGTAGCGCCACAAATATCCCTATCTACGCTCAAATCCCTAATGCTCACCAGACCCAGTAGTTATTGATATCCTGATACCAAAAACATTCATGAATCATTTAAAAAATATCATACAAAGTACACTTACACTCATACAAACACTATACCATTTTTATTTTTTAAGGAAATATTTGTATTCACAAAATATAATGGATCAAAGTTATGAGATCTCGGGTGTTTGAAAAAAAATGCACACAAACCCATTTTACATTGACTTACATAGACATACGTGAACTTACACTCATCTAGCTACATCTACGTACAAATAGTATCACATACATACAGAATTAGATACATACAAACAATATACAGCACATTATGTACACAATTTTTTTTTTATTATGAAATGAACACAATTTAGCTACTTTTTCACGGACGTCACTCACTTTACGCTCAACACAAGTGTTGGAAGTTTTTTTCATTGAAATTTCTCGCCTCCATTGACTTCCATGGGCAATACGTGCTCGTGCACGCGACCGACAGATTTCCGTAGCGCACAAGATCTTTTTCTCCTTCAAAACTCATAATAGCAGCGTTACAATTGTGGTGCTAATTCATTCATTCTTGTGTTGGTCTCGCTATGACAAATAGATCAAGAAATAGACACTGGAGTTATCGGTTTTACTTGTGTGAACATCCCCACAACATCAAAATCTTTTACGAAATTACATTACATAGACTATAAATCACGAGTAATTCTATCATCAACAATACAAAATCGGTTTCATGAATTAAATCATATTTAAACAGACAGAAAAAATACTTTTTAAAAATGTCATTATTCACAAACAGTTGGCAATTTTAAACACTTGTCTCATTTACGTCTATTATAGCATTTCAGTTATTCAAGTCATATGCTTAGATGAACTGCATATCTAGATAGGCTCACCTATGGATGAGCTTTAACCATTTTCTGTTTTTCAGCAAATGTCTAGTTTTAGAAACAAACAGATATGTAGCAAGTCATAACTTAAATGGGCAGATATAGGATGCGCTTTAACCATTTCTTGTCTTTCAGCAAATGTTTAGTTTTAGAAACAAACAGATATGTAGCAGGTCATAGCTTAAATGGGCAGATATAGAATGCGATTTAACCATTTATTTGACAATTTCCGCAAATGTCTATTTTAGGCGATTTTCGTATACACAAATGCATTATATCATTGTATTTAAATGTATTTTCATATCATAATTTGTAAGATATTTGTAATATTGACATTTTGTCATGTTCATTATTTATAGGTGATTCGGGTTACATGAGCCGGCCTGTGCTCATTACGCCTATACGGAACCCAGCTGACGACACCCAGGTGCGCTATAATCGTGCGCACAAGTGGACTAGGGCGGTAGTGGAGCGGATGTTTGGGCTCCTCAAAATGCGGTTATGATTCGTTGACAGGTCTGGAGGAGCCCTCCAATACAACCCTAGTCAGGTGGTGAAGATCATTATAGCCTGCAGCGTCCTGCATAACATAGCTCAGTAGGCTGGGATGATGCAGGCCATCCAGGCACCCCGAGACCTCCTCCAAGATAAGGACAACCAAGTTCTAGAGGGGCCATTCCGGGATGAGGGGGTCAATGTCAGAGACAACAACATCAACCGCCACTTCAGACGATATATACTATAAGTTATATAGGAGCATTGCGAATATGTGAGACTTTTAGGAAAATGAAAGTAGAATCGTGCGAACATGTTAGGATTGTTCAAGAAATGATTATTGCAAAATAAAAATTATATTTTATTATCATAGGTAATTTATACATCAGATGATTCTGGCAATGGCTCCTGTAATGACTTTGCCACCTGATTTTTGAAGACCACATCAGATGGTAAGTAGACACACTGTATGGACTGAAACGGGGGGGGGGGGGGATTTTGCACAATGATCCATCATATGGCATACAAGTAGTTTCAATGTATTATTTAGTTTAGACATTATAAGATTTTAGATATTCTGAAAGGGATACATGCCACAGGTAGCAGATAAAGGGATACTCTGAAGCACATAGCATTGTCAAAGTCATACATCAGAGGTTAAGTCTGCACAATTTATGTGACTCAGCTTAACACTTGATTGTCAGAACATAACACAAAAAGTGGGCTACATATGCTTGAAAAACTATGTACAATTTGAGATATTTGATTTTCCAATTATCTAACATTAGGGAGATGACTTCATCTACAGACTGAAAGTGAAGAATACCAATGTGATCATGTCATTGGCATTGTCTTTCAACTGTGCTGACTTCGACAAACATATCAAGACACCTTCACATTGTAAGTATACACATTATATGGAACCATATGGGGGGGGGCGGTGGCCCCTGATCCATAGAAGAACTATGTACCATTTTATTAGAAATTTGAGGTACACTTTATTTTCCATTAGGGAGATTGATTTCATCTACAAAATAAAAGTGAAGAATACCAGACTGAAAGTGAAGAATACCAATGTGATAATGTCTGTGGCATTGTCTTTCAACTGTGCTGACGTCAAAAAACATAGAAAGACACGTTCACATGGTAAGTGTACACAATTCTCAGGAACAAGACTGGGATGCAGGATACATCCTATGGGAAACTCTTATGTTTCCTCTTTTCTTTTAGATGGTATTTCACAATACTCTATTTTGAAAGTGATGAATATGACACATAATGAAGATAAACTGATATTTTGAATATAATCGACTTTTAAAGACCATACATCCAGGTTAGTTTGCACAATGCATGCTATTAAGAATCATAGGAGGAATAATGTGCCACTAATTCATAATATATTGAATGTGTCAGACAATTTTAAACATGTCCTATTTTTGAAGACATTTATTTAATATACATTCCCCCTACTTTGTGCTTGAAAGGACTCAGATTGTGATCAATCAGACAGATAAAGGGATACATTTCATAGTTGACATTTAGGTATATTAGTTTTTGAAGGGACAGGAAATATTACATTCAATTATGTCCCTCATACAATTGAATAATTAGGAATATTTGAACAAAATTGGATATTAGGCATTATTTTGTCTAATTTTAAATGTTAATATGTAAGTCAACTCTTGATTAGACAATTTAGTGTTACACACTGGAGTTAGAAACTGGAGGTTGAAACTGCAGACCAACTAACAGGTAATCTTAATAACTATACTTCTACACAATGCTCTCTATGACTTTTCTGCTCTCTCTGTCTTCCCTTCTCCTAAAAATCACTGCATGTCCCTATAACAACAATCCCCACACTATCTGTATCTCACCCTCCCTTCTCTCATCCCCTATGTTATCCTCTCATGAACTACTTTGTTTCCTTAGAAACACTTCCCCCTCTAACTCTCCTGTGTCTAATCATTCCTGCTCCCACAAATCTCACTCTCACCTTCTGTCACTCTCACTGCTACTACTGCTGGTGATGTCTCTCATAACCCTGGCCCTGCAGCAATCACCACACTTTTTCACTCTCGCTCCATCTCTCACTGCAAAAATTCTAGGTCACGCAATACCAACAATCTCATCTCCATTAACACACAGCGCCTAACCCCTTCCTTTTCTTGTGCCCTCTGGAATGCTCGCTCCGTCTGTAACAAGCTTACAACTGTTCACGATCTGTTTGTTTCCAACGCTTTCAACCTTTTAGCTATTACTGAAACCTGGCTATCTTCCTCTGACACTGCTTCCATTGCTGCTCTCACACACTGTGGTCTTCACTTTAGCTACACACCTAGGCCAGGTGAGAGACACAGTGGCGGTGTTGGCATCTTACTCTCCTCCTCCTGCTCCTATCAGTACCTATCCCCATTTCCATCTCTCTCCTTTTCTTCCTTTGAAGTCCACTGCATTCGACTGTTCTCCCCTCTCTCTCTCAGAGTGGCAGTTATCTATTGCCCCCCTGGACCAACTTCCCAATTCCTTGACAACTTTGCTGCCTGGCTTCCTTACTTTCTCTCCACAAATACACCTGCTCTAATCCTAGGGGACTTCAACATCCCCATTGACAACTCATCTGCCCCTGCTGCCTCTAAACTTCTCTCACTCACTAACTCTTTCAGCCTCTCACAATCCACCCTATTCCCTACCCACCATAATGGACACTCGACTGATCTGGTATTCTCCTACCTCTGCTCTCTCTCTAATGTTGCATGTCACCCATTTCCCATCTCAGACCACCATCTGCTCACCTTTAATCCTAATATAGATACTAAACCTACTTCCCCCTCTCGCCCCCGCACCAGTAGAAATCTGCACACTGTGGACGCTCCCCAACTCTCCAATCTTATTCAACTATGCCTCCCCCACACTTCCATGATATCCTGCCCTGACCTTGCTATAACCCACTATAACAATACTCTCTCTGCTGCACTTGACACTCTCGCTCCACCCCATCCTCGCAAAGCCCCACGTCGTCAGCTCCAACCCTGGCACTCCCAACAAACGCGTCACCTACAAAAATGCTCCCGCACTGCTGAACGTGTCTGGAGGAAATCCCGCTCTGAACCTGGTTTCATGCACTATAAGTTCATTTTCTACTCTTACACCTCTGCCCTTCGCTTAGCTAAGCAAACCTACTTCTCATCTCTTATATCCACTCACTCCTCAAACCCTAAAAGACTCTTTTCCATTTTCAACTCTCTCCTCCACCCACCTGCACCACCCCCCTCATCTGCATTCAGTGCTCAAGACCTTGCTGACTTTTTTCTCAATAAAACACTTACAATCCAAGGAAACATCCCAACACAAACCTGCAATCTCCCAACTCTGCTACCCAGTCACCCCTTCTGCCACTCTCTGCACCCTCCTCCCAACCACTGAGAGTGAAGTGGCTTCCCTTTTGTCTTCCTCACACCTCACTACCTGCCCACTTGACCCTATTCCTTCACATATAATTCCTCCTCTGTCTACCACCCTCACTCCGGCTCTTACTCACATATTTAACCTATCCCTTGTCTTCCTCACACTTCACTACCTGCCCACTTGACCCTATTCCTTCACATCTAATTCCTTCTCTGTCTACCACCCTCAGTCCGGCTCTTACTCACATATTTAATCTATCCCTTTCTACCGGCTCATTCCCTGCCTCCTTCAAACATGCGAAGGTCACCCCCATCCTCAAAAAACCCTCCCTCGACCCTAACTCCCCTGCAAACTACCGCCCCATATCACTGCTCCCACTAGCTTCAAAACTCCTTGAAAAACTAGTTTTCAATCGCCTAACCCACTTTCTGTCCTCCAACTCATTGCTCGACCCCCTGCAATCTGGCTTCCGTCCCCAACACTCAACTGAGACTGCCCTCACCAAGGTTACTAACGATCTCCTTTCTGCTAAAAACAAAGGCTACTACTCTATACTCATCTTACTTGACCTATCTGCTGCCTTTGACACTGTTGATCATCCCCTTCTCCTACGGTCTCTAAGTTCTCTTCGTCTCTGTGACACTGCCCTCTACTGGATTCACTCCTATCTCTCTAACAGATCCTTCTCCGTTTCTTTTGCTGGTGACTCCTCCTCTCTATTGCCCCTGTCTGTTGGAGTACCTCAAGGCTCTGTGCTGGGTCCTCTACTCTTCTCTATTTACACTTCTTGACTGGGTAAACTTATCAACAGTTATGGCTTCAGCTATCACCTCTATGCTGATGATACCCAGATCTACCTTTCCACCCCTGCACTCTCTCCTTCTGTCAACTCTCAAATCAGCGACTGCTTATCTGGCATTTCCTCCTGGATGGCCTCTCACCACCTAAAAATAAATATGTCCAAGACCGAACTACTTCTAATTCCCCCCCTCTAGCTCCACTCCAGTCTCTAATTTTTCTATCACTGTTGGCAGCACCACTATCTCCCCATCACCCCAAGTCCGCTGCCTCGGATTCAGGCTTGACTCAAATCTGTCCTTCATTCCCCACATCCAACTGCTCTCTTCATCCTGCCGCAACCAACTACGCAATATCTTCAAAATTTGTCAGTTTCTGAGTGCTGAAACTACCAAACAGTTTATCCACTCCCTGGTAATTTCCCGACTTGACTACTGTAACAACTTACTAACTGGCCTCCCTCTCTCCTGCCTCTCTCCCCTCCAATCCATCCTAAATGCATCTGCCAGACTAATCCACCTCTCTCAACGCTCTGTTTCTGCTGTACCTCTCTGTGAGTCCCTTCACTGGCTCCCCATTCACAACAGAGTTAAATTCAAAATTCTCACCCTGACCTACAAAGCCTCACCAATGATGCCCCACCCTACCTGTCCTCACTCATCAACAAATATACTCCTGCCCATCCCCTAAGATCCAACAACGACCTGCTTCTTGCGTCCTCTACCATCACCTCCTCTCATTCTAGACTACAGGACTTCTCTCGTGTGGCACCAACCCTCTGGAATGCACTTCCTCAAGATGTCAGACTTGCCCCTAACCTCCCCTCCTTTAAACGTTCCCTAAAGACCTTTCTGTTCAGGGAAGCTTATCACCCAACTTATCAACAAAATAACTTCACAAAACTAACAGTTGCCCTCTATCTTCTCACTAATATCATTCTCACCTCTGCAGTCCCCACCTTCTGTTTCCAATCCTCCTACCCGTCTAGATTGTAAGTTCCCATGGGAATAGAGCCCTCAATTCCCCCTGTATTTGTCTGTAAAATTTTGTGTCTTATCATATTGTTTCTCAACTGTACTGTTATCCTTGTACCCATGGGCAGCGCTGCGGAATCTTTAGGCGCTTTATAAATAAAGAATAATAATAATAATAGTGTGATTAATGTTAAAATATGTGTAGATAGGCGGAGCTAGCCAGCCATCGATGCAGCAGTGTTTTTGAAGAGCTCCTGAGAGAAAAAGTTTTTAAACTGGCAAAAAGCGATCTATATAGATTTGAAAGGCTATTACTAAGCACAGAGTAGCACCCTCAGCCTGGACACTCGAATTCAGCTTGCAAACCGCAAAGTTGTGGAGGTCGGAATCCGATCCGGACCTGAGTTCCAGAAGTAAACTAGGAAAGTCCGGGGCTGCGGCCTACTCCGGACCGGAAAGTTGCACTGGAGGCCTTCAAACATCACTGAGGCCATAATACCGGCCACGACTAAGATACACAGTGAGCAATTACCCCCAATTAATCAACAGGACCTGCTGCAATCAATGTAAAAGGAAAGCAGGAAAAAAAAAACGGGATTTGGCGCGAACCGCCATTTTCAAGGTACGCATTTAAGCATTCTCTGACATCTTAACACACAAATACTTTCTGGACATCTGGGACATTATAAGAGACTAGTTGGGGGTATGTAAGACATTACATTCAGCTGCAAACAAGCAAAGAGAGAGACCTGAAAACGCCTCACAAGTCTGCAGCATACCACATCCATTATTACTTGCTCACAGGCTGCACTAATTTTAGAGCTGAACATTTAACTTGGGCCCTAGCTTTAACGCAATATCTCTCCTAGTAGAGGGGGGGGGGGAAAGAGTCATCGGAAGCAAGCCTGCAACCTGGAGCAGTCTGGAACTGTCTTTGCCTGCCTTCACCAGTGAAACTACACTGTTATTTACTTGTGAAAAAATAGCACTCCCTCCTCACCCCTTTCCTGCCAGTTAGCCTGCTGGTGGGTCATATCCAAAATCCCCTGCCCGTGATGGTCCTGTGAGGACAGACTCCCCAGGGGAGGTGAGTGCTAACTGAAAAATAACTGAACCCAGAAAATAGAGACTTTCTATACTTTTTCCTGGATAATCTACATCACATAAATGGACTCTAGATAGGGTGATTTAATACTTATAAGGGCTGATTCCACCCGATGCTCTCTCACCCTCTAGCCCGCGGCAACTGAGGCGACAGGGAAAACAAGAGAGGTGATTACTGCAGGCCCTAACTCATCTCACCCTATCAGGAAAGATTGTCTTTCATATGCCAAGCTCCCTCTACTCTCAAGCACTAATGGACATAATTAATGATTAAATGATCTAGATGAAGATTACTTCGGGCATGTCTGTGTAAAGTCACGGGGCAGAGTGGCTCTCTGAAAGATTAAGGCTCCCAGGGCTGCTACGTAGCTATCAGAGCGATAGGTTCTCAAAAGCACGGAAACCTCAGCACCAACCAACACTCCCTGCTTTGGGAAGATACATCTAGAAGATGAAAAGCCGCACGCAATCGGTTAAAGAGTGCCTTTCCAAGTCACAACAGAAAAAGAAACAGGCTATGCTAGACCTCTCTCAACGGATGGAACAAGAAGAAGACACGGAGGATCCCCCCATTGTCTCCCAGAAATCAACCTCCTCTAATGAGGCCCTCTTAAAGCAGATAAAACAAATGTTTCATGAAGAAATGAGAGCGGCCCTTTCAGAATTAACACAAGAAATTGCTGACATTGGTGAGAGAACTTCAGCAATTGAAGATAAAGTTGATGACTTAGTAGAGGAGATCCCAGAGTTACAAGCAACAGTGAGCGCACAACAAGCGCAAATACAAAAACTAGAGGACCACCTGGAAGATCTGGAAAACCGATCTCGGAGATCGAACATTCGCATACGCAACTTACCTGAAAAATATAATAACCTTCAAGACGTTATTACACAAATCTTCCAACAAATATTACCAGAGGAAGATGCATCTTTCCTTCTTATGGACAGAGTTCACCGAGCCTTAGTTAAGCCTCCAACACCAGGGGCCCACAGAGATGTGATAACAAAACTTCACTATTACCATATTAAGGACAGAATTATGCAAGCAGTGCGGGGAGTTCCAGAGATCACTTATGAGGACCATAAAATTCAAATATTTGCGGATCTCTCCCCTATCACTCTGAAGAAGAGAAGAGAATTCAAGCCGATAGTAGCAGCCCTGGCTAACGCCCAAATTAAATACAGATGGGGATTCCCCTTCAAGTTGTCATTTACAGTAGACAAAACAACATACTCTTGTGCTACAATTGATGAGGGACAATCGATCCTAAACAAGCTCCATATCGAGAAATCATCACAGTCACCATCACAGTCTCCCAAGCCACAAAGGAAAGCTTTGAGTCGCACCTGGACACCTGTGCTTAAAAATGGGAAGGCTAAGAAGAGAAATCAAGAACCGGAGAGCCCAACCTGACTTGCAGAAATAATTCACAAGCTATGACTGTAATTCTGCACGTTCCCTAAAGGGAAGTATCACCACTAAGGGGGGCTTAAATTCTGAGAACAAGCCCGAAAGAAATGAAATGACTCTTGACCTGGACTTAATGTTTCTAAATAGTTAGATTATTGTTATAAGTCCAGAGCCATAGGGCTCACCCTTATCCAGAGTCTAAGTTGTTTTGGTTATATAACCGAGGTAATAGGCATTCAATATGCCAATAATGTATGCCCGAAGTTTCTTTTGTTGTATTATTTATGTTTGCTAGTTTCTTTACTTTACTTGTTACTGTTATTGCTATGTCATATTACATTCCTGGATCAAAGATCCAAGTTCGGACCGAACAAGGTCAGTTGTTCATTGATTTGTTATTGCTCAGACTAACCGTTACATATTTTCTCATCTTAGCATGTCATATATTACATAGAGGTATGTTACAGCAGCTATGTGTTCCACGAGACAGACTTGACAGCTCTGCTTTCATACAGGGAGGGGGTCCCGGCCAGCCAACGAGTGGTAAGCTTCTTTACCTGTGTTTCAGGAGTCTTCTTTATTTTTCTTTACTCACTCTCTTACTGTACACGTAGGTAGGGAATGTCTTTAAATATAGTCACACATAATGTTCGAGGGTTACACTCCCACATCAAGAGACGAAAAGCCTTAGACACATATAAATCTATGAAAGCCCACATCATCCTATTGCAGGAAACCCATTTTACAAAAATAAAAACCCCTAAAAATTGGGATAGAAATTACCCCACACAATTTCATGCCACCTGCCAATCCAAGAAATGCGGTGTTTCCATTCTGGTCCATTCAGAGCTAAATTTTAAGGAGGACGAGGTAATTATTGACAAGGCTGGGAGATACATTATAGTTAAGGGCAGGATACACGACACACATGTTATATTGGGAAATATATATGCCCCTAATGAATCTCAGGCCCCATTTTTGTCTAAGTTAGGAATGATGCTAACCACATGGAAAAAATCTCGCTTAATCATAGGGGGAGACTTCAATTTAGTAGCCAATGTTGAACTAGATAAGTCAGCGATCCCACGCACACCTCCATCTCAAAGTTCCAAGAAGCTTCTGTTTGATTTTATTCTTGACCACAACCTTGTAGATAGCTGGAGATATATAAACCCAAAAACAAGAGATTATTCATTCTACTCCACCTCACACAATGTTTACTCAAGAATAGACTATATTCTGGTTAGCCAAACTATGTCCCCTTTGATATTAGCCTCAGATATTATACCAACCACATGGTCGGATCACAACGTGGTACTAACAAAATTAAGTGGCTTAATTGACCCTCATAGGGGCAGAAGCTGGACTATAAACCCAACTTTGCTCAGAGATAAATTATTTACGCAAAATTTGCAGACAGAAATTTCTCACTTTTTAACACTTAATCAAAACTCAGTATCTAACCCCTTGTATATTTGGGGAGCTTTAAAAGCCTTCGCCAGGGGAATTCTAATAAAAGAATCTAACAAACAGAATAAAGCGTATTTGACTCAACTAGAAAGTACTAGAAGCGAGATTAAACACCTACAATCACAGCACCAGCTATCACTAGATGACAAAACATTAAAGCTACTGAGAGACAAAGAAAATGCTCTGGATCAGCTGTTGACAAAGGAGGCTACCAGGTCCCTAAAACTGATTGATACTCAATACTTCATTCAAGCCAACAAACCTGATAAACTGTTAGCATTTAAATTAAAAGAAATGACTAGGACATCCACAGTACCACAAATTCAAATGACAAATGGGCAGATCTCAAACCATCCACAGATCATTGCTGACACTTTTGCCCAGTATTACCAGAAACTTTATGCCCTGCCCCCACCCAAAAATCCTATCACACTAGATAGGGATACAAATGCATTCCTACAGGATTGTAACTTACCCAAAATAGCAACAGAAGACCTAGATAAGCTAAATTCGCCAATAACCATCCATGAAGTGAATTTAGCGATACGAAATTTAAAGATGGGTAAGGCGCCAGGCCCCGATGGGTACTCAGGTGTTTTCTATAAAACGTTTGCACAGGATCTTGGCCCCATCTTGGTTGAGAGTTTCAACCACATACTAGAGGGGGGGACTATCCCCAAGGAGCTTCTTGAGGCTCGTATATCAGTAATCCCTAAACCTGGGAAATGTAAACAACACTGTAAAAATTATAGGCCCATCTCCCTGATTAATTTAGATATCAAGTTATTTACAAAAATCTTAGCAACTAGACTAAATGACATTCTTCCAAAGCTCATCCATCAGGATCAGGTGGGCTTTATCCGTAATAGAGAGGCCCCAGATAACATTCGGAAAATTATTGATCTTGTGGACTCTGCTTCCAAACAAAATGTGCCTTCTCTGTTTCTTTCATTGGACGCAGAGAAGGCATTTGATCGTGTAAACTGGGATTACCTCACCGCAGTGCTAAAAAATATGGGCTTTAGGGGAAATTTTTGTACAGCAATTTCGGCAATATACTCCCACCCTTCCGCCTTCATCAGAATAGCAGGCTATAAATCCTCACCTATAAAAATTCTTAATGGAACCAGACAGGGGTGCCCATTATCACCATTGCTGTTCGCCCTATGCATTGAACCGCTGGCAACAAGCATCAGGCAAAATGTAGATATTAATGGCATTAAGATAGGCGACAGGGAACATAAGATCAGTCTATTCGCAGATGACGTAATTTTATCAATTACTAAGCCCATGATCTCCCTCCCTCTAGTATACTCCACGATTAATAGATTCGCCGACATTTCGGGGTACAAGATTAACAATGATAAGTGCGAGGCAATCAGTACACATCTCCCAGAACATACCAAAAAATTATTGATCCTGAATTTTGATTTTAATTGGGCTGACAAGGGCATAAAGTATTTGGGTATCACAATCCCGAACAACCTGGACCATCTTTACAAATTGAATTACACACCTATGTTCACTCATATTAAAACTTTACTATCAAGGTGGAACAAACTAAACATCTCTCTATATGGCAGGTTGACATCAATTAAGATGACGGTTCTACCCAAAATTTTGTATCTCTTTCGTTCACTACCTATAAACGTTTCTACCACTGTGTTACGGAAAACACAAAAAGACCTGGTAGCGTTCATCTGGAAATACCGAAGATCCAGAGTCAATAAACAAACACTTCTCAGACATAAAACAGGAGGGGGGATGGGAATGCCAGACCTGGCAGCGTACTATTACGCGGCCAGGTTGGCACAGTCCTCTCTGTGGCATAACCACCTAGATAGAATTCAATGGGTTCAAATAGAATCAGATATGATGAGGATACACCCCATTTATAAATTATTGTGGACTGCTAAAAAAGATAGGCCCCCTAAATGGAGAAACTTTATTACTATAGCACACACACTAGCACTGTGGGAAACACTAACAACCAAATACACTTTGATACCCAAAGGGTCGAAGGCGACCCCCCTAGTGACATTATCTACCCATTATGACTTACCTACACAGGAAAAGTGGGCAAACAAGGGCCTGTACCGCATTGCAGATACCCTGGAAGGCACCAAGCTATTCACATTCCAACAATATGCCGATTTAAATAAACAAGGAAGAGAGAGTTGGTTTCATTACCTGCAATTAAGAGCGAGAGTAGATGAAGTTATAGGACAAAATCAGCTGACTGTTAGTTCTTATCTAGAGAGACTCTGTTTGGCCACTGAACGAATGAGAGGGGCGATCTCTAACCTATATATCCTATTTAATACCCCATCCAAGCTTAATAAACTACCATTTATGATAAAATGGGAGACAGAATTTAATATTACATGGACCGCTGAAAAGTGGTGCGATATTTTGAAGTCTGGTACTTCCTTTTCTATTTGTGCGCATTTGAAGGAAAACTTTCTTAAGGTAGCTTACAGATGGTACTTCCACCCATCGAGAATCCACGCAGCGCACGCGAACACAAGTTGTTTACGTGGCTGTAATGAAAGCGGCACATATGCACATATGTGGTGGAACTGCTGTCATGTCTCACGCATATGGTCCCAAACATCAGAGCTCCTAAGTGAAATCCTAGATAGGCAAATTAACTTAACTCCTTCCCAGGCACTGTTACACGAGCCTATATCAAATCTATCCAGAAATGCAAACAAATTAGTAGCGCTGATTTGCACTGTAACCAGGCTAACTATAGCAAGATATTGGAAGACCACAGTACCCTCTTTTTTGATAATCAAGAATAAAGTTCACTATTATTACCAAATGAGCAGCGCCTCCGCAGATATTCTGGATAGGAAAGAACAGTTTCTACTAATGTGGGAGCCCTGGATAATGTATACCGAAGCTAGAAATAGATAGAAGAGCTAAGTGAGGCTAGGATAGGAGTTATGAGTCTGGCCCCTGCCACTTCCGCTCCTGCCCAGCTAGTCTGGGTGGGTCACAACACATCTCCCTCTCCCCTCTGTAAGAGTTGAATCCAATTTTCCTGTGGTAGGGGCTAGAAATTCTAGTAACAACTTAAGGTCATGAATGTTGAGCCGGGTCCCCCTCCTGAGAGGGTCTAAATGAAGCATTAAAGAGTCCTCTAGGGATAGGACTGTCGACTGATGGTCGCGCTAAGCACATCTACTTATTACTTACTGTCTGCTGTATGGTGGTCTTTTTGTTATATACCTTTAATCATATTATTTAGTAACACGAAGAATTGTAAATCAATTGAAATTGTAACACGGTTGGTCTGATTTTATATTTGTAAAATGTTGAAAAATCAATAAAAAACTTTTTTCATTAAAAAAAAAAAAAAATATGTGTAGATAGATATAGATGATATAGATCTCGATCTCCATTCTGAACCTGGCTTTAATAACAAAACATTAGAGCATAGACAGAACATTAATTTAAAATTATTAGATTTTCTGAATATTTGTTTAGTCATGTGTTCATTGGAAAACATAATTGATTTCATATTCTAATCTCCATTTTTTTTTCTTACAAATTTTCATTTTTGATGAATTCCAAAACGAATATAGATTTATTGTTAGATTTTCTTTTTTTTTCTTCTAATAAATATCTTTACATACTATATATTTTTTATTTTTTTATTTAAATACTATATATATCTATATCTATAAATATATATATATATATATATATATATATTCTCTATCCAAGTAAGATAATAAGAAATACATCCATCTAATATTAGGACAATATTAGTCCCATGACTGTTTGTTAAAGTATCTTTTTTACAAGCACATGCCTGATATCCTATAATATAAAAAGCCAAGTGTGTTTGTCCGAAGCTGTCATGCGCAGTAGAGACTGAGCATGAGGACAAACACACCTGGCCTTAATCCAACTGACCATGCATCTGATCCGCCACAAGAATGGCAAGTGTGACGGGGCCGGGTGGACGTGACATGTGCGGGGCCAGGCAGGCATGGGCGGGGCCGGGCGTGATGTGGACGGGGTTGGGCATGGCGCAGGCGGGCCGGATGCCATGGCCGACTGGCCGTGAGAGAGAGCTCTAAAGAGGGGGGATAGAGAGAGCAGAAGAACTGGCCGTGAGAGAGCTCTAAAGAGGGGGGATAGAGAGAGCAGAAGAGGAGGGATAAAGAGAGGGAGATAGAGAGAGAGAGAGCAAAAGAGAGAGGGGAGAGAGAGCAAAAGAGAGGGGGGAGAGAGCAAAAGAAAGGGAGGAGAGAGTGAGAGCAAAAGAGAGGGGGAGAAAGAGAGCAAAAGAGGGGGGGAGAGAGCAAAAGAGAGGGGGGAGAGAGAGAGCAAAAGAGAAGGGGGGCAAAGAGAGCAAAAGAGAGGAAGATATACAGCAAAAGAGAGGGGGAGAGAGCAAAAGAGAGGGAGAGAGAGCAAAAGAAAGGGGAGAGAGGGGAAAGAGAGAGCAAAAGAGAGGGAGAGATACAGCAAAAGAGAGAGGGGAGAGAGTGCAAAAGTAAGGGAGTGGTACAGCAAAAGAGAGAGGGGAGAGAGAGAGCAAAAAAAAGGGGGGGGAGAGAGAACAAAAGAAAGGGGAGAGAGTAAAAGAGAGGGGGGAGAGAGAGAGTAAAAGAGAGAGAGGGAGAGAGAGAGAGCAAAAGAGAGGGGGAGAGAGAGAGCAAAAGAGAGGGAGGAGAGAGAGCAAAAGAGAGGTGAGAGAGAGCAAAACAGAGGGGGAGAGAGAGCAAAAGAGAGCAGGAGAGAGATAGAGCAAAAGAGAGGGGGAAGAGAGCAAAAGAGAGGGAGAGATACAGCAAAAGAGAGAGGGTAGCGAGAGCAAAAGAGAGAGGGGAGATAGAGCTAAAGAGAGGGGAATAGAGAGCAAAAGATAGGGGAGAGAGAGCAAAAGAGAGGTGGGAGAGAGAGCAAAAGAGAGCGGAAGAGAGAGATAGAGCAAAAGAGAGGGGGAGAGAGCAAAAGAGAGGGAGAGATACAGCAAAAGAGAGAGGGTAGTGAGAGCAAAAGAGAGGGAGCGATACAGCAAAAGAGAGAGGGGAGATAGAGCAAAAGAGGGGAAGAGAGAGCAAAAGAAAGCGGAGAGAGAGCAAAAGAGAGGGGGAGAGAGAGAGCAAAAGAGAGGAGAGAGAGAGCAAAAGAGAGGGAGAGATACAGCAAAAGAGAGAGAGAGAGCAAGAGAGAGGGAGAGATACAGCAAAAGAGAGAGGGGGAGAGAGAAAGCAAAAAAGGGGGGGGGAGAGAGCAAAAGAGAGGGGGGAAGAGAGAGAGCAAAAGAGAGGAAGCGAGACAGCAAAAGAGAGGGAGAGAGAGCAAAAGAGAAGGGGAGAGAGAAAGCAAAAGAGGGGGGGGGAGAGCAGAAGAGAGGGATAGATACAGCAAAAGAGAGAGGGGGGAGAGAGCAGAAGAAAGGGGGGGAGGGAGAGAGAGAGCAAAAGAGAGGGGGGAGCGACAGCAAAAGAGAGGGAGAGATACAGCAAAAGAGAGAGGGGAGAGAGAGAGAGCAAAAGAGAGGGAGAGATACAGCAAAAGAGAGGGGGAGAGAGAGCAAAAAAAGGGGGGAAAGAGAGCAAAAGAGAGGGGGAGAGAGAGAGCAAAAGAGAGGGGGAGAAAGAGAGCAAAAGAGAGGGAGGAGAGAGCAAAAAAGAGGGAGAGATACAGCAAAAAAGAGAGGGTAGAGAGAGAAGAAGAGAGGGAGAAATAAAGCAAAAGAGAAAGGGGAGAGAGAGAGAGCAAAAGAGAGGGGGAGAGAGAGCAAAAGAAAGGGAAGAAAGGGGAAAGAGAGAGCAAAAGAGAGGGAGAAATACAGCAAAAGAGAGAGGGGAGAGAGTGCAAAAGTGAGGGAGAGATACAGCAAAAGAAAGAGGGGAGAGAGAGAGCAAAACAAGGGGGGGAGAGAGAGAAAAAGAAAGGGGAGAGAGTAAAAGAGAGAGGGGGGAGAGAGAGAGTAAAAGAGAGAGGGGGATAGAGAGAGAGCAAAAGAGAGTGGGAGAGAGAGAGAGCAAAAGAGAGAGAGTAGAGAGAGAGGAAAATATAGGGGGAGAGAGAGCAAAAGAGAGGAAGAGATACAGCAAAAGAGAGAGGGGAGAGAGAGAGGGCAAAAAAAGGGCGGAGAGAGCAAAAGAGACGGGGAAGAGAGGGAGCAAAAGAGAGGAAGAGAGACAGCAAAAGAGAGGGGGGAGAGAGAGCAAAAGTGAGGGAGAGATACAGCAAAAGAGAGATGGAAGAGAGAGAGCAACAAAAGGGGGGAGAGAGAGCAAAAGAAAGGGGAGAGAGTAAAAGAGAGAGGGGGATAGAGAGAATAAAAGAGAGAGGGGGAGAGAGAGCAAGCAAAAGAGAGGGGGGAGAGAGCAAAATAGAGGGGGAGAGAGAGAGAGAGCAAAAGAGAGGGGGGAAAGAGCAAAAGAGAGGGAGAGATACAGCAAAAGAGAGAGGGGGAGAGAGCAAAAAAAAAGGGGGGGAGAGAGAGTAAAAGAGAGGGGGAGAGAGAGAGAGAGGAAAAGAGAGGGGGAGAGAGAGCAAAAGAGAGGAAGAGATACAGCAAAAGAGAGAGGGGAGAGAAAGAGAGAGCAAAAAAAGGGGGAGAGAGCAAAAGAGATGGGGAAGAGAGGGAGCAAAAGAGAGGAAGAGAGACAGCAAAAGAGAGGGGGGAGAGAGAGAGCAAAAGTGAGGGAGAGATACAGCAAAAGAGAGATGGGAGAGAGAGCAAAAAAAAGGGAGGAGAGAGAGCAAAAGAAAGGGGAGAGAGTAAAAGAGAGAGGGGAAGAGATAGAATAAAAGAGAGGGGGGGAGAGAGAGCAAGCAAAAGAGAGGGGGAGAGAGCAAAATAGAGGGGGGAGAGAGAGAGATCAAAAGAGAGGGGGGAGATACAGCAAAAGAGAGAGGGTAGAGAGAGCAAAAGAGAAGAAGTGAGACAGCAAAAGTGAGGGGGAGAGAGAGAGCAAAAGAGAAGGGGAGAGAGAAAGCAAAAGAGGGGGGAGAGAGCAGAAGAGAGGGATAGATACAGCAAAAGAGAGAGGGGGGAGAGCAAAAGAAAGGGGAGAGAGAGCGCAAAAGAGAGGGGGGAGAGAGAGCAAAAGAGAGGGAGAGATACAGAAAAAGAGAGAGGGGAGAGAGAGCAAAAGAGAAGGAGAGATACAGCAAAAGAGAGAGGGGAGAGAGAGAGAGCACAAGAAAGGGGAGAGAATAAAAGAGAGCGGGCAGAGAGAGAGAGAGAGTAAAAGAGAAAGGGGGAGAGAGAGAGCAAAAGAGAGGGGGGAGAGAGCGCAAATAGAGGGAGAGATACAGCAGAAGAGAGAGGATAGAGAGAGCAGAAGAGAGGGAGAGATACAGCAAAAGAGAGAGGGGAGAGAGAGCAAAAGAGAGGGGGAGAGAGAGCAAAATAGAGCGGGAGTGAGAGATAGAGCAAAAGAGAGGGGGGGGAGAGCAAAAGAGAGGGAGCGATACAGCAAAAGAGAAAGGGGAGATAGAGCAAAAGAGAGGGGAAGAGAGAGCAAAAGAAAGGGGAGAGAGATCAAAAGAGAGAGGGGAGAGAGATCAAAAGAGAGAGGGGAGAGAGAGAGCAAAAGAGAGGGAGAGATACAGCAAAAGAGAGAGGAGAGAGAGCAAAAGAGAAGAGATACAGCAAAAGAGAGAGGGAAGAGAGAGAGCAAAAAAAGGGGGGGAAGAGAGAAAGAGCAAAATAGAGGTAGAGAGACAGCAAAAAAAGGGGGAGAGAGAGAGCAAACGAGAGGAAAAGAGAGAGGGGAGAGAGAGAGAGCAAAAGAGAGGGGGAGAGAGAGCAAAAGAAAGGGAAGAAAGTGGAAAGAGAGAGCAAAAGAGAGTGAGAAATACAGCAAAAAAGAGAGGGGAGAAAGTGCAAAAGTGAGGGAGAGATACAGCAAAAAAAAGAGGGGAGAGAGATAGCAAAACAAGGGGGGAAGAGAGAGAAAAAGAAAGGGGAGAGAGTAAAAGAGAGAGGGGGGAGAGAGATAGTAAAAGAGAGAGGGGGATAGAGAGAGAGCAAAAGAGAGGGGGAGAGAGAGAGCAAACGAGAGGGAGGAGAGAGAGAGGAAAAGAGAGGGGAGAGAGAGCAAAAGAGAGGAAGAGATACAGCAAAAGAGAGAGGGGAGAGAGAGAGCAAAAAAAGGGGGGAGAGAGCAAAAGAGATGGGGAAGAGAGGGAGCAAAAGAGAGAGGGGAGAGAGAGAGCAAAAGAGAGGGGGGAGAGAGAGAGCAAAAGTGAGGGAGAGATACAGCAAAAGAGAGATGGGAGAGAGAGAGAGAGAGAGAGCAAAAAAAAAGGGGGGAGAGTAAAAGAGAGAGGGGGAGAGATAGAATAAAAGAGAGAGGGGGAGAGAGAGCAAGCAAAAGAGAGGGGGGAGAGAGCAAAATAGAGGGGGGGGGGGAGAGAGAGCAAAAGAGAGGGAGAGATACAGCAAAATAGAGAGGGTAGAGAGAGCAAAAGAGAGGGGGGAAGAGAGAGAGCAAAAATAGGGGGGAGAGAGAGCAAAAGAGAGGGGGAAAGAGAGAGAGCAAAAGAGAGGAAGCGAGACAGCAAAAGAGAGGTGGAGAGAGAGAGCAAAAGAGAAGGGGAGAGAGAAAGCAAAAGAGGGGGGAGAGAGCAGAAGAGAGGGATAGATACAGCAAAAGAGAGAGGGGGAGAGAGCAAAAGAGGGGGGAGAGAGCGCAAAAGAGAGGGGGGAGAGAGAGCAAAAGAGAGTGAGAGATACAGCAAAAGAGAGAGGGGAGAGAGAGCAAAAGAGAAGGAGAGATACAGCAAAAGAGAGAGGGGAGAGAGAGAGCAAAAAAGGGGGGAAGAGAGAGAGCAAAATAGAGGTAGAGGGACAGCAAAAAAGAGGGGGGAGATAGAGAGCAAAAGAGAGGTAGAGAGACAGCAAAAAAGAAAGTGGAGAGAAAGAGCAAAAGAGAGGGGGAGAGAGAGAGAGCAAAAAAGAGGGGTAGAGAGCAAAAGAGAGGGAGAGATACATACAGCAAAAGAGACTGGAGAGAGAGAGCAAAGCAAAGAGGAGAGAGGGGAGAGAGAGCAAAAGAGAGGGGAGAGAGAGAGCAAAACAGAGGGAGGAGAGAGAACAAAAGAGAGGGAGAGATACAGCAAAAGAAAGAAAGGAGAGAGTGCAAAAGTAAGGGAGAGATACAGCAAAAGAGAAAGGAGAGAGAGAGAGAGCACAAGAAAGGGGAGAGAATAAAAGTAAGAGGGCAGAGAGAGAGAGAGAGAGTAAAAGAGAGAGGGAGAGAGAGAGAGAGCAAAAGAGAGGGGGGAGAGAGAGCAAATAGAGGGAGAGATACAGCAGAAGAGAGAGGATAGAGAGAGCAGAAGAGAGGGAGAGATACAGCAAAAGAGAGAGGGGAGAGAGAGCAAAAGATAGGGAGAGAGAGCAAAAGAGAGGGGGGAGAGAGAGCAAAATAGAGCGGGAGTGAGAGATAGAGCAAAAGAGAGGGGGGAGAGAGCAAAAGAGAGGGAGAGATACAGCAAAAGAGAGAGGGTAGTGAGAGCAAAAGAGAGGGAGCGATACAGCAAAAGAGAAAGGGGAGAGAGAGAGCAAAAGAGAGGGAGAGATACAGCAAAAGAGAGAGGAGAGAGAGAGCAAAAGAGAGGGAGAGATACAGCAAAAGAGAGAGGGGAGAGAGAGAGCAAAAAAAGGGGGGAGAGAGAGAGCAAAAGAGAGGGGGGAAGAGAGAGAGAGCAAAAAGAGAGGAAGCAAAAGAGAGGGGGGGAGAGAGAGAGAGCAAAAGAGAGGGGGAGAGAGAAAGCAAAAGAGAGGGGGAGAGAGCAAAAGAGAGAGGGGTAGAGAGAGCAGAAGAGAGGGATAGATATATCAAAAGAGAGAGGGAAGAGAGATCAAAAGAGAGGGGGAGAGAGAGCAAAAGAAAGTGGAGAGGGGAGAGAGAGCAAAAGAGAGGGGGAGAGAGCAAAATAGAGGGAGAGATACAGCAAAAGAGAGAGAGGAGAGAGAGCAAAAGAGAAGTAGAAATACAGCAAAAGAGAGGGGGAGAGAGAGAGCAAATAAAGGGGGCAGAGAGAGCAAAAGAGAGGGGGGAAGAGAGAGAGCAAAAGAGAGGTGGGAGAGAGAGCAAAAGAGAGGAAGATATACAGCAAAAGAGAGGGGGAGAGAGAGAACAAAAGCGAGGGGGAGAGAGAGAGCAACAGAGAGGGGGAGAGCGCAAAAGAGAGAGATAGAGCAAAATAAAGGGGAGAGAGGGGAAAGAGAGAGCAAAAGAGAGGGAGAGATACAGCAAAAGAGAGAGGGGAGAGTGAGCAAAAGAGAGTGGGAGAGTGGGATAGAGCAAAAGAGAGGGGGGAGAGAGCAAAAGAGAGGGAGAGATACAGCAAAAGAGAGAGGGGAGAGAGAGCAAAAGAGAGGGGGAGAGGGGATAGAGAGAGCAAAAGAGAGGGGGGAGAAAGAGAGCAAAAGAGAGGGGTAGAGATAGAGAGCAGCAAAAAAGAAAGTGGAGAGAAAGAGCAAAAGAGAGGGGGAGAGAGAGAGAGCAAAAAAGAGGGGTAGAGAGCAAAAGAGAGGGAGAGATACATACAGCAAAAGAGACTGGAGAGAGAGAGCAAAGCAAAGAGGAGAGAGGGGAGAGAGAGCAAAAGAGAGGGGAGAGAGAGAGCAAAACAGAGGGAGGAGAGAGAACAAAAGAGAGGGAGAGATACAGCAAAAGAAAGAAAGGAGAGAGTGCACAAGTAAGGGAGAGATACAGCAAAAGAGAAAGGAGAGAGAGAGAGCACAAGAAAGGGGAGAGAATAAAAGTAAGAGGGCAGAGAGAGAGAGAGAGTAAAAGAGAGAGGGAGAGAGAGAGAGAGCAAAAGAGAGGGGGGAGAGAGAGCAAATAGAGGGAGAGATACAGCAGAAGAGAGAGGATAGAGTGAGCAGAAGAGAGGGAGAGATACAGCAAAAGAGAGAGGGGAGAGAGAGCAAAAGATAGGGAGAGAGAGCAAAAGAGAGGGGGGAGAGAGAGCAAAATAGAGCGAGAGTGAGAGATAGAGCAAAAGAGAGGGGGGAGAGAGCAAAAGAGAGGGAGAGATACAGCAAAAGAGAGAGGGTAGTGAGAGCAAAAGAGAGGGAGCGATACAGCAAAAGAGAAAGGGGAGAGAGAGAGCAAAAGAGAGGGAGAGATACAGCAAAAGAGAGAGGAGAGAGAGAGCAAAAGAGAGGGAGAGATACAGCAAAAGAGAGAGGGGAGAGAGAGAGCAAAAAAAGGGGGGAGAGAGAGCAAAAGAGAGGGGGGAAGAGAGAGAGAGCAAAAAGAGAGGAAGCAAAAGAGAGGGGGGGAGAGAGAGAGAGCAAAAGAGAGGGGGAGAGAGAAAGCAAAAGAGAGGGGGAGAGAGCAAAAGAGAGAGGGGTAGAGAGAGCAGAAGAGAGGGATAGATATAGCAAAAGAGAGAGGGAAGAGAGATCAAAAGAGAGGGGGAGAGAGAGCAAAAGAAAGTGGAGAGGGGAGAGAGAGCAAAAGAGAGGGGGAGAGAGCAAAATAGAGGGAGAGATACAGCAAAAGAGAGAGAGGAGAGAGAGCAAAAGAGAAGTAGAAATACAGCAAAAGAGAGCGGGAGAGAGAGAGCAAAAAAAAGGGGGCAGAGAGAGCAAAAGAGAGGGGGGAAGAGAGAGAGCAAAAGAGAGGGGGGAGAGAGAGCAAAAGAGAGGAAGATATACAGCAAAAGAGAGGGGGAGAGAGAGAACAAAAGCGAGGGGGAGAGAGAGAGCAACAGAGAGGGGGAGAGCGCAAAAGAGAGAGAGAGAGAGCAAAAGAAAGGGGAGAGAGGGGAAAGAGAGAGCAAAAGAGAGGGAGAGATACAGCAAAAGAGAGAGGGGAGAGCGAGCAAAAGAGAGTGGGAGAGTGGGATAGAGCAAAAGAGAGGGGGGAGAGAGCAAAAGAGAGGGAGAGATACAGCAAAAGAGAGAGGGGAGAGAGAGCAAAAGAGAGGGGGAGAGGGGATAGAGAGAGCAAAAGAGAGGGGGGAGAAAGAGAGCAAAAGAGAGGGGTAGAGATAGAGAGCAAAAGGGAGGGGGGAGGGAGCAAAAGAGAGAGGGTAGAGAGAGCAGAAGAGAGGGAGAGATACAGCAAAACAGAGGGCAGAGAGAGAGCAAAAGAGAGGGGGGAGAGAGAGCAAAAGAAAGCGGAGAGAGGGGAGAGAGAGAGCAAAAGAGATGGGGGAGAGAGAGAGCAAAAGAGAGGGGGGAGAGAGAGCAAAAGAGAGGGAGAGATACAGCAAAAGTGAGAGGGGAGACAGTGCAAAAGTGAGGGAGAGATACAGCAAAAGAGAGAGGGGAGAGAGAGCAAACAAAGGGGGAAGAGAGAGCAAAAGAAAGGGGAGAGAGTAAAAGAGAGAGGGGGAGAGAGAGGGGGAGAGAGAGAGCAAAAAAGAGGGGGGAGAGAGCAAAAGAGAGGGGGGAGAGAGATCAAAAGAGAGGTGAGCAAAAGAGAGGGAGAGATACAGCAAAATATAGAGGATAGAGAGAGCAGAAGAGAGGGAGAGATACAGCAAAATAGAGAGGGGAGAGAGAGCAAAAGAGAGGGGAGAGAGAGCAAAAGCGAGGGGGGAGAGAGCAAAAGAGAGGGAGAGATACAGCAAAAGAGAGAGGGTAGAGAGAGCAGAAGAGAGGGAGAGATACAGAAAAAGAGAGAGGGGAGAGAGAGCAAAAGAGAGGGGAGAGAGAGCAAAAGAAAGCGGAGAGAGGGGAGAGAGAGAGAGCAAAAGAGATGGGGGAGAGAGAGAGCAAAAGAGAGGGGGGAGAGAGAGCAAAAGAGAGGGAGAGATACAGCAAAAGTGAGAGGGGAGACAGTGCAAAAGTGAGGGAGAGATACAGCAAAAGAGAGAGGGGAGAGAGAGCAAACAAAGGGGGAAGAGAGAGCAAAAGAAAGGGGAGAGAGTAAAAGAGAGAGGGGGAGAGAGAGTAAAAGAGAGAGGGGGAGAGAGAGAGCAAAAAAGAGGGGGGGAGAGAGCAAAAGAGAGGGGGGAGAGAGATCAAAAGAGAGGGGAGCAAAAGAGAGGGAGAGATACAGCAAAATATAGAGGATAGAGAGAGCAGAAGAGAGGGAGAGATACAGCAAAATAGAGAGGGGAGAGAGAGCAAAAGAGAGGGGAGAGAGAGCAAAAGCGAGGGGGGGAGAGAGCAAAAGAGAGGGAGAGATACAGCAAAAGAGAGAGGGTAGAGAGAGCAGAAGAGAGGGAGAGATACAGAAAAAGAGAGAGGGGGGAGAGAGAGAGCAAAAGAGAGGGGAGAGAGAGCAAAAGAGAGGGGGGAGAGCAAAAGAGAGGGAGAGATACAGCAAAAGAGAGAGGGGAGAGAGAGCAAAAGAGAGGGGGGAGAGAGCAAAAGAGAGGGAGAGATACAGCAAAAGAGAGAGGGTAGAAAGAGCAGAAGAGAGGGAGAGATACAGCAAAAAAAGAGAGGGCAGAGAGAGAGCAAAAGAGAGGGGGAGAGAGAGAGCAAAAGAAAGGGGAGAGAGGGGAGAGAGAGAGCAAAAGAGATGGGGGAGAGAGAGAGCAAAAGAGAGGGGGGAGAGAGAGCAAAAGAGAGGGAGAGATACAGCAAAAGAGAGAGGGGAGAAAGAGCAAAAGAAAGGGGAGAGAGGGGGAGAGAGAGCAAAAGAGATGGGGGAGAGAGGGAGAGCAAAAGAGAGAGGGGAGAGAGAGCAAAAGAGAGGGAGAGATACAGCAAAAAAAGGGGGAGAGAGAGCAAAAGAGAGAAGGAAGAGAGAGAGCAAAAGAGAGGAAGAGAGACAGCAAAAGAGAGGGGGAGAGAGAGCAAAAGAGAGGGGAAGAGAGAGCAAAAGAGAGGGGGGAGAGAGCAAAAGAGAGTGAGAGATACAGTAAAATAGAGAGGGTAGAGAGAGCAGAAGAGAGGGCGTGATACAGCAAAAGAGAGAGGGGAGAGAGAGAGCAAAAGAGAGGGGAGAGAGAGCAAAAGAGAGGGAGAGGTACAGCAAGACAGCGGGGAGAGAGAGCAAAAGAGAGGGAGAGATTCAGAAAAAGAGAGAGGGGAGAGAGAGAGAGCAAAAATAAAAAGGGGGGAGAGAGAGCAAAAGAGAGGGGGGAAGAGAGAGAGCAAAAGAAAGGAAGAGAGACAGCAAAAGAGAGGGGGGAGAGAGAGAGCAAACAAGAGGGGGGAGAGAGAGAGCAAAAGAGAGGGAGAGATACAGCAAAAGAAAGAGGGTAGAGAGAGCAGAAGAGAGGGAGAGATACAGCATAAGAGAGAGGGGAGAGAGAGAGCAAAAGAGAGGAGAGAGAGAGCAAAAGAAAGGGAAGAGGTGGAGATAGAGAGCAAAAGAGAGGGAGAGATAAAGCAAATGAGAAAGGGGAGAGAGAGAGCAAAAGAGAGAGGAGAGAGCAATAGAGAGGGAGAGATACAGCAAAAGAGAGAGGGGAGAGAGAGCAAAAGAGAGGCAGAGATACAGCAAAAGAGAGAGGGGAGAGAGAGAGAGAGAGAGAGCAAGGTGGGTAAGAGCACAAAAGAGAGGGGGGAAGAGAGAGAGCAAAAGAGTGGAAGAGAGACAGCAAAAGAGAGGGGGGGGAGAGAGAGCAAAAGAGAGGGGGAGAGAGAGAGCAAAAGAGAGGGGGGAGAGAGCAAAAGAGAAGGAGAGATACAGCAAAAGAGAGGGGATAGAGAGAGCGGAAGAGAGGGAGATATACAGCAAAAGAGAGAGGTGAGAGAGAGAGCAAAAAAAGGGGGCAGAGAGAGCAAAAGAGAGGGGGAAGAGAGAGAGCAAAAGAGAGAAAGAAAGACAGCAAAAGAGAGGGGGGAGAGATGCAGCAAAAGAGAGAGGGGAGAGAGAGAGCAAAAAAAAGGGAGAAGAGAGAGCAAAAGAAAGGGGAGAGAGTAAAAGAGAGAGGGGGAGAGAGAGTAAAAGAGAGAGAGTATAGAGAGCAGAAGAGAGGGAGAAATACAGCAAAAGAGAGAGGGGAGAGAGAGAGCAAAAGAGAGGGGGTAGAGAGAGCAAAATAAAGGGGACAGAGGGGAGAGAGAGAGAGCAAAAGAGGGTGGGGAGAGAAAGAGAGCAAAAGAGAGGGGAGAGAGAGCAAAAGAGAGGGAGAGATACAGCAAAAGATAGAAGGGAGAGAGTGCAAAAGTGAGGGAGAGATACAGCAAAAGAGAGAGGGGAGAGAGAGAGCAAATAAAGGGAGAAGAGAGAGCAAAATAAAGAGGAGAGAGTAAAAGAGAGAGGGGGAGAGAGAGAGAGCAAAAGAGAGGGGGGGGAGAGAGAGCAAAAGAGAGGTGAGCAAAAGAGAGGGAGAGATACAGCAAAAGAGAGAGGGTAGAGAGAGCAGAAGAGAGGGAGAGATACAGCAAAAGAGAGGGGAGAGAGAGCAAAAGAGAAGGGGGGGGGGGAGAGAGCAAAAGAGATCGGGAGAGAGAGATAGAGCAAAAGAGAGGGGGGAGAGCAAAAGAGAGAGAGATACATTAAAAGAGAGAGGGTAGAGAGAGCAAAAGAGAGGGAGAGATACAGCAAAAGAGAGGGAGGAGAGAGATCAAAAGAAAGGGAGGGAAGAAAGAGAGCAAACGAGAGGGGGCAGAGAGAGAGCAAAAGAGAGGGGGGAGAGAGGGCAAAAGAGAGGGGGGAGAGAGAGCAAAAGAGAGAGAGATGCAGCAAAAGATAGAGGGGGAGAGAGAGAGCAAAAAAAGGGGGGAGAGAGAGCAAAAGTGAGCAGGGAAGAGAGAGAGCAAAAGAGAGGAAGAGAGACAGCATAAGAGAGGGGGGAGAGAGAGAGAGAGCAAAATAGAGGGGGAGAGAGAGAGAGCAAAAGAGAAGAGGAGAGAGCAAAAGAGAGGGAGAGATACAGAGAGAGCTGAAGAGAGGGAGAGATACAGAAAAAGAGAGAGGGCAGAGAGAGAGCAAAAGAGAGGGGGGAGAGAGAGCAAAAGAAAGGGGAGAGAGGGGAGAGAGAGAGCAAAAGAGAGAGGGGAGAGAGAGAGCAAAAGAGAGGGGGGAGAGAGCAAAAGAAAGGGGAGAGAGATCAGAAAAGAGAGGGGGAGAGAGAGCAAAAGAGAGAGGGAGAGAGAGATAACAAGGGGTGGGACCACTGTACTCCAAAAAATGGCCCTTGTAAACGGGCTTTAGGACTAGTTAAATATAATACAGTTGAAATTTTACGTAACAAATTCAAATATCAACACAGCTCAAGCAGATAATGAGTCTTAAAATCTTGTATGGTGAAGTTAGATAAACTATTACACAAAGAGAAACTCTTATTGCTGTGCCAGCCGTTCAACATGTAACAAATTCCAAAGAGGTATAAAGTTCAAAGTATGTGCACCAAATGTGTTGCCAATATGTGTAAAGCAGAGTGATGTAAAAAGTCTGTTGGTCGCGAGCTGCCCCAGATAGTTGCACTAAACAGGCAAACAATTTTTATCTAATAGCAAATAGCTATGCTTGTAACAAATGTTCGGCACTCTCAGGCAAACCAAAACAAACGATAACCTTCACTCACCCATGTTCCGCGGATAGGGGGTACTTCTGGCCGACCTCTGCCGCTTGATATCCGCCACACTCCGTGCAGGTAAAGCTCCAATCAGGAAAAAGGCAGGTTCACCGGAAGGCGCCAGGACGAAGCGGTGTACCTCTACCGCCTCAACTTATCCCAGCCGTAATACTTCCTTGTAACTTGTAAGTTGCTCCTCCCCCCTGCTCCGCTCCGTGACACGGTGAGACTTAGTGATGAGAACAGTGGTCACCAGGACCGTAAGTACATGGCTAAACACAGGTGGTCTTCATACTTGCTCCAAACTATTGATCAGTGTCCCATAGTCAGCCAATGCTACTGGTGTACTGGAAAGTGAGAAAATCAAAGAGAGGAAGTCCCAGTAGCATAAAATTTAATCCTTTATTCTTGGTTCAAAATAAAATAAAACATGGAGAATCACAGCAAAGAAGATGTGGAAGGTGCTGAGGGCGCAGCACTAACTGGCTTACATGTTTCGGAAATGATCCGTAGTCATAGCCTGTAGTGCTGAGCCCCACACCTGTTTAAAAACAATTCAAACAAATGTGATAGGTTAAGAGATACAACAACGCCCTCAAACTAGACCTGTGCACACCTGTATGGTAACAAGATGCCGGAACTGCTGAGACTAATTTACATACTGAAAGGATATAACAATGATAGCAGAAAACTAGCAGTGATATATAAATAAATAAATAGACAAAAAACAACAACAAAATACTACAGCATACTTGGGTCCAGGACTGCGTATACATGCCTAAATCTAACCCACAATAGTATCTTTTATTATGTGCAAATAATTAATTTATTACACTGAACTGGACTAAAGCTAAACAACTTGCCTGCAGTTACTGACCCAGATAAAAATATATATATATATCTAATCAAATGATAAGGTAGATAGTATATTCTGAGAGTACTATGCTCTAACCTTTGCTACCTAACGATATATAATATATAATGAAAAAAATAAATAAATAAATAATAAATGTCCAAATGGATATGCACAAAAAGTATATTATAAGAATTGTACTGCTATATAAATCACAAAATTGTGATAAGCCCGGTAAAGTATGTATAAAAGGCTATTTAATGTAAATGGTTGTAAATACCCTTTAAATTCCAAATTCTTATTTTGATTAAATCCTAAATCTGGACAAAACCATGAATTATTACTTCTCAGGGAACAAAAATACCATAGGAAAAAAACCTAGCAGTATATATAGGCAATTGATAGTTAGTCTAAGCTGTAACCTACATGTTACTGGGTAAGATAAGATATATAGGCAATTGGAAGTTAGATAAAGCCATCTAATTTTGGTTGTGTGATTTAGGGATGTACAAATCCAAAATGTTAATGACGAGGCTATGCAGTATAAAGTCTACCTAACAACTTTGGTCATGTCACTTTTAAGAAATGTGTAGGGTGAACTTGTTAGATTAAAGCGACAGTGTAGTTTAATTTATATATATATATACTAGTCCTAAAGCCCGTGTACATGGGCCAATTTTTTGAGTACAGCGGTTCAAACCCTTACTCCCTCTCTCTCCCCCCTCTCTTTTGCGTTCTCTCTCCCCCTCTTTTTTAAGCTCTCTCCCCCCTATTTCTCTTGTTAGGTGTATCCAGTCCACGGATCATCCATTACTTGTGGGATATTCTCCTTCCCAACAGGAAGTTGCAAGAGGATCACCCACAGCAGAGCTGCTATATAGCTCCTCCCCTAACTGCCATATCTAGTCATTCTCTTGCAAGCTCTCAACATAGCTGGAGGTAGTTAGAGGAAAGTGGTAAAATATAGTTAGTTTTTTCTTCAATCAAAAGTTTATTGTTTTTAAATGGTACAGGAGTGTACTATTTTATCTCAGGCAGCATTTAGAAGAAGAATTTGCCTGCGTTTTTTCTATGATCTTAGCAGAAGTAACTAAGATCCACTGCCGTTCTCACATATGTCTGAGGAGTGAGGTAACTTCAGAGGGAGAATGGCGTGCAGGGTATCCTGCAATGAGGTATGTGCAGTTAAGTTTTTCTAGGGATGGAATTTGCTAGAAAATGCTGCTGATACCGGATTAATGTAAGTTAAAGCCTAAATACAGTGATTTAATAGCGACTAGTATCAGGCTTGCTATCAGAGGTATATACTCTGATTAATGTGCAATATAAAACGTTTGCTGGCATGTTTAATTGTTTTTATATATGCTTTGGTGATAAAACTTATTGGGGCCTAGTTTTTTCCACATGGCTGGCTTTATTTTTGCCTAGAAACAGTTTCCTGAGGCTTTCCACTGTTATAGTATAAAAGTTACAGTTGGTGCAGTTAAAATTACAAACTGTGACATTCAGCTTCCCTCAGCAGTCCCCTGCATGCTATAGGACATCTCTGAAGGGCTCAAAAGGCTTCAAAAGTAGGAGCTGTGGCAGTTATTATGACTGTTTAAAAAACATATTTTTCGTTTTGTTAATCTGTTTTTTGTATTAAGGGGTTAATCATCCATTTGCAAGTGGGTGCAATGCTCTGCTAACTTTTACTAAATTTTGTTAGTTTAACTGCCTTTTTTCACTGTTATTTCAAATTTTGGCAAAAAACGTGGCACAGTAACGTTTTTTTATATTGCTTGTTAACTTGATTTAAAGTGTTTTCCAAGCTTGCTAGTCTCATTGCTAGTCTGTATAAACATGTCTGACATAGATGAAACTCCTTGTTCATTATGTTTAAAAGCCATGGTGGAACCCCATAGGAGAATGTGTACTAAATGTATTGATTTCACTTTAAACAATAAAGATCAGCTGTTATCTTTAAAAGAATTATCACCAGAGGATTCTGACGAGGGGGAAGTTATGCCGACTAACTCTCCCCACTCCCGCTCAAGGGACTCACGCTAAAATGGCGCCAAGTACATCAAAGACGCCCATAGCGATTACTTTGCAGGACATGGCGGCAATCATGGATAATACCCTGTCAGCGTTATTAGCCAGACTGCCTGAATTCAGAGGAAAGCGTGATAGCTCTGGGGTTAGACGTAATACAGAGTGCGCAGATGTTTTAAGGCCCATGTCTGATACTGCGTCACAATATGCAGAAGCTGAGGAAGAGCTTCAGTCTGTGGGTGACGTCTCTGACTCGGGGAAACCTGATTCAGATATGTCTACTTTTAAATTTAAGCTTGAGAACCTCCGGGTGTTGCTTGGAGAGGTTTTAGCTGCTCTGAATGACTGTGACACAATTGCAGTGCCAGAGAAATTGTGTAGACTGGATAAATACTACGCGGTGCCGGTGTGTACTGACGTTTTTCCAATACCTAAAAGGTTTACAGAAATTATTACTAAGGTGTGGGACAGACCCGGTGTGTCGTTTTCCCCCCCTCCTATTTTTAGAAAAATGTTTCCAATAGACGCCACCACACGGGACTTATGGCAGACGGTCCCTAAGGTGGAGGGAGCAGTTTCTACTTTAGCAAAGCGTACCACTATCCCTGTCGAGGACAGTTGTGCTTTTTCAGATCCAATGGATAAAAAATTAGAGGGTTACCTTAAGAAAATGTTTATTCAACAAGGTTTTATCCTGCAGCCCCTTGCATGCATTGCTCCTGTCACTGCTGCTGCGGCGTTCTGGTTTGAGTCTCTGGAAGAGGCCTTTCAGACAGCTACTCCATTGACTGAAATACTTGACAAGCTTAGAACACTTAAGCTAGCTAATTCTTTTGTTTCTGATGCCATTGTTCATTTGACTAAACTAACGGCTAAGAATTCTGGATTCGCCATCCAGGCACGTAGGGCGCTATGGCTTAAATCTTGGTCAGCTGACGTGACTTCAAAGTCTAAATTACTTAACATTCCCTTCAAGGGGCAGACCCTATTCGGGCCTGGTTTGAAGGAAATTATTGCTGACATTACTGGAGGTAAGGGTCATACCCTTCCTTAGGACAGGGCCAAATCAAGGGCCAAACAGTCTAATTTTCGTGCTTTTTGAAACTTCAAGGCAGGTGCAGCATCAACTTCCTCTGCTACAAAACAAGAGGGAACTTTTGCGCAATCCAAGCCGGCCTGGAAATCTAACCAGGCCTGGAGCAAAGGCAAGCAGGCCAGAAAGCCTGCTGCTGCCTCTAAGACAGCATGAAGGAACGGCCCCCTATCCGGCAACAGATCTAGTAGGGGGCAGACTTTCTCTCTTCGCCCAGGCGTGGGCAAGAGATGTTCAGGATCCCTGGGCGTTGGAGATCATATCTCAGGGATATCTTCTGGACTTCAAAGCTTCCCCCCCACAAGGGAGATTTCACCTTTCGAGATTATCTGTAAACCAGATAAAGAAAGAGGCATTCTTACACTGTGTGCAAGACCTCCTAATAATGGGAGTGATCCATCCAGTTCCACAGATGGAACAAGGACAGGGATTTTATTCAAATCTGTTTGTGGTTCCCAAAAAAGAGGGAACCTTCAGACCAATTTTGGATCTAAAGATCTTAAACAAATTCCTCAGAGTTCCATCGTTCAAAATGGAAACTATTCAGACAATCCTACCTATGATCCAGGAGGGTCAGTACATGACCACAGTGGATTTGAAGGATGCTTACCTTCACATACCGATTCACAAAGATCATCATCGGTTCCTAAGGTTTGCCTTTCTAGACAGGCATTACCAGTTTGTGGCTCTTCCCTTCGGGTTAGCTACAGCCCCAAGAATTTTTACAAAGGTTCTGGGATCTCTTCTGGTGGTCCTAAGACCACAGGGCATAGCAGTGGCCCCTTATCTAGACGACATCCTGATACAGGTGTCAAACTTCCTAATTGCCAAATCTCATACGGACATAGTGTTGTCATTTCTGAGGTCGCATGGGTGGATAGTGAACAAGGGAAAGAGTTCTCTATCACCCCTCACAAGGGTTTCCTTCCTAGGAACTCTGATAGATTCTGTAGAAATGAAAATTTACCTGACGGAGTCCAGGTTATCAAAGCTTCTAAATTCCTGCCGTGTTCTTAACTACATTCCGCGCCCTTCGGTGGCTCAGTGCATGGAAGTGATCGGCTTAATGGTAGCGGCGATGGACATAGTGCAATTTGCGCGCCTACATCTCAGACTGCTGCAATTATGCATGCTCAGTCAGTGGAATGGGGATTACACAGATTTGTCCCCTCTGCTAAATCTGGATCAAGAGACCAGAGATTCTCTTCTCTGGTGGCTATCTCGGGTCCATCTGTCCAAAGGTATGACCTTTTGCAGGCCAGATTGGACAATTGTAACAACAGATGCCAGCCTTCTAGGTTGGGGTGCATTCTGGAATTCCCTGAAGGCTCAGGGATCGTGGACTCAGGAGGAGAAACTCCTCCCAATAAATATTCTGGAGTTAAGAGCAATATTCATTGCTCTTCTAGCTTGGCTTCAGTTAGCAACCCTGAGGTTCATCAGATTTCAGTTGGACAACATCACGACTGTGGCTTACATCAACCATCAAGGGGGGACCAGGAGCTCCCTAGCGAAGTTAGAAGTCTCCAAGATAATTCGCTGGGCAGAGACTCACTCTTGCCATCTATCAGCGATCCATATCCCAGGTGTAGAGAACTGGGAGGCGGATTTTCTAAGTCGTCAGACTTTTCATCCGGGGGAGTGGGAACTCCATCCGGAGGTGTTTGCTCAATTTGTTCATCGTTGGGGCACACCAGAATTGGGTCTCATGGCGTCTCACCAGAACGCCAAGCTTCCTTGTTCCGGATCCAGGTCCAGGGACCCAGAAGCGACGATGATAGATGCTCTAGCAGCACCGTGGTTCTTCAACCCTGCTTATGTGTTTCCACCGTTTCCTCTGCTCCCTCGACTGATTGACAAAATCAAACAGGAGAGAGCATTGGTGATCTTGATCGTGCCTGCGTGGCCACGCAGGACCTGGTATGCAGACCTGGTGGACATGTCATCCTTTCCACCTTGGCCTCTGCCTCTGAGACAAGACCTTCTACTACAAGGTCCTTTCAATCATCCAAATCTAATTTCTCTGAGACTGACTGCCTGGAGATTGAACGCTTGATTTTATCAAGGCGTGGCTTCTCCGAGTCAGTCATTGATACCTTAATACAGGCAAGAAAGCCTGTAACCAGGAAAATCTACCATAAGATATGGCGCAAATATCTTCATTAGTGTGAATCCAAGAATTACTCAAGGAGTAAGGTTAGGATTCCGAGGATATTGTCCTTTCTCCAAGAGGGTTTGGATAAAGGATTATCAGCTAGTTCTTTAAAGGCACAGATTTCTGCTCTGTCTATCCTTTTGCACAAGCGTCTGGCAGAGGTTCCAGACGTCCAGGCATTTTGTCAGGCTTTGGTTAGAATTAAGCCTGTGTTTAAACCGGTTGCTCCTCCATGGAGCTTAAACTTGGTTCTTAAGGTTCTTCAAGGACTTCCGTTTGAACCCCTTCATTCCATTGATATCAAACTTTTATCTTGGAAAGTTCTGTTTTTGATGGCTATTTCCTCGGCTCGTAGAGTCTCTGAGTTATCAGCTTTACAATGTGATTCTCCTTATCTGATTTTCCATACAGATAAAGTAGTTCTGCGTTCAAAACCTGGATTTTTACCTAAGGTAGTTTCCAACAAGAATATCAATCAAGAGATTGTTGTTCCATCATTGTGTCCTAATCCTTCTTCAAAGAAGGAACGTCTTTTACATAATTTGGACGTAGTCCGTGCTTTAAAGTTTTACTTACAAGCGACTAAAGATTTTCGTCAAACATCTTCCCTGTTTGTTGTTTACTCTGGACAGAGGAGAGGTCAAAAGGCTTCGGCAACCTCTCTTTCTTTTTGGCTTCGGAGCGTAACAGCAGCCCCCTGAAAGGAGTACAGCTCATTCTACTAGAGCTGTGGCTTCCACCTGGGCCTTTAAAAATGAGGCTTCTGTTGAACAGATTTGCAAAGCGGCGACTTGGTCTTCGCTTCATACCTTTTCAAAATTTTACAAATTTTATACTTTTGCTTCTTCGGAGGCTATTTTTGGGAGAAAGGTTCTACAGGCAGTGGTACCTTCCGTTTAAGTACCTGCCTTGTCCCTCCCTTCATCCGTGTACTTTAGCTTTGGTATTGGTATCCCACAAGTAATGGATGATCCGTGGACTGGATACACCTAACAAGAGAAAACATAATTTATGCTTACCTGATAAATGTATTTCTCTTGTGGTGTATCCAGTCCACGGCCCGCCCTGTCCTTTTAAGGCAGGTCTAAATTTTAAACTACAGTCACCACTGCACCCTATGGTTTCTCCTTTCTCGGCTAGTTTCGGTCGAATGACTGGATATGGCAGTTAGGGGAGGAGCTATATAGCAGCTCTGCTGTGGGTGATCCTCTTGCAACTTCCTGTTGGGAAGGAGAATATCCCACAAGTAATGGATGATCCGTGGACTGGATACACCACAAGAGAAATAAATTTATCAGGTAAGCATAAATTATGTTTTTGCGCTCTCTCTCCCCCTTCTTTTGCTCTCTTTCTCCCCTCTTTTGCTCTCTCTCCCCTCTTTTGCTCTCTCTCCCCCCTCTTTCGCTCTCTCTCTCTTCCCCCTCTTCTGCTCTCTCCCCCTCTTTTGCTCTCTCTATCTCGCCCTCTTTTTCTCCCTCGCTCCCCTATTTTGCTCTCTCCCCTATTTTGCTCTCTCTCCCCCCTCTTTTGCTCTCTCTCTCCCCCCTCTTTTGCGCTCTCGCTCTCTCCCCCTCTTTTGTGCTCTCTCTGCCATTCTTTTGCGCTCTCCCCCCTCTCTTTTGCGCTCTCTCCCCCTCTCTTTTGTGCTCTCTCCCCCCCTCTCTTGCGCTCTCTCTCCCTCTTTTGCGCTTTGTCTCCCCTTTTGCGCTCTCTCTCCCTCTTTTGCACTCTCTCTCCCCTTCTCTTTTGTGCTCTCTTCCCCCTTCTCTTTTGCGCTCTTTCTCTCCCCCCTCTCTTTTGAGCTCTCTCTCCCCCTTCTTTTGAGCTCTATCCCCCCTCTTTTGAGCTCTCTCCCTCTCTTTTGAGCTCTCTCTCCCTCTCTTTTGAGCTCTCTCTCTCCCCCCTCTCTTTTGAGCTCTTTCTCTCCCCCTCTCTTTTGAGCTCTCTCTCTCC
The DNA here is from genome assembly GCF_027579735.1 of Bombina bombina. NCBI lineage: Eukaryota > Metazoa > Chordata > Amphibia > Anura > Bombinatoridae > Bombina > Bombina bombina. The sequence continues at coordinate 1,060,396,186 of NC_069501.1, read as the reverse complement.
CCTTTCTCTTTTGCACACTCTCTCTCCCCCTTCTCTTTTGCGCTCTCTTTCCCCCTTCTCTTTTGCGCTCTCTCTCTCCCCCTCTCTTTTGAGCTCTTTCTCTCCCCCCTCTTTTGAGCTCTCTCTCTCCCCCCTCTTTTGAGCTCTCTCCCCCCTCTCTTTTGCTCTCTCTCTCTCCCCCCTCATTTGCTCTCTCTCTTCCCCCCTCTTTTGTTCACTTTCTATATTTCCATCCTCTCTTTTGGTCTCTCCCACCTCTTTTGGTCTCTACCACCTCTCTCCATTGGCCACGCCCCTTTGAGCACGCTCCCATAAGGCCACGCCCCTTGTCACACCTGTTAGGCCATGCCCCTTGGCATGCCCACGAGGTCACGTCCCATTGTCACGCCAGTGAGGTCACGCCCCATCACGGCACGCCCGGTCACGCCCCCACCAGGCAGCTTCCGTAGTGCGCACTCCTCTGCTGATCAAGGCCAGGTATGTTTGTCCTCTGCAGTCTCTACTGCGCATGACTGCATCTGACAAACATACCTGACCTTTTATTATATAGGATATATATATATTCACATTCTAATATCTATAATTTTGTAAAAAAAAATATTAACATATTCTTATATCTTATCTTAAAATAAATATAGCTTAGTTAATATGGTATCATTATTTGCAAGGTAACCTAGGTAGATTAAATGATCTTTAAATAAAACATAATAGCTAAGTTTATTTTCACATTTAGACAGAGCTAGTTATTGTATGCCATATTGATGACTTTTCACTCTAGTGGAGTCATTTGAAGGGACAGTTAATAACTCATAGATATTTCAACATATAATTTCTCACAATTTCTCACAATTATTACCTGCTGGAGTGTATAAAATTGTTTACAAGTATTTCTGTTACCCTTAAAGGGACAGTCTACACCAGAATTGTTATTGTTTTAAAAGATTGATAATCCCTTTATTACCCATTCCCCAGTTTTGCATAACCAACACAGTTATATTAATATACTTTTAACCTCTGTGATTATCTTGTATCTAAGCCTCTGCAAACTGCCCCTTTATTTCAGTTCTTTTGACAGACATGCAGATTGGAACAGCCAATAGAATGCAAGCTCAATCCTATTGACTGATCCAATCAGCCAATAGGATTTTTCCTACCTTAATTCCGATTGGCTGATAGAATCCTATCAGCCAATCGGAATTCAAGGGACGCCATCTTGGATAATGTCATTTAAAGGAACCTTCATTCTTCATTAGGACGTCGTTTGAAGAGGATGGCTCTACGTCGGCTGGATAGAAGATGGCTCCGCTCCGCTCCGGAAGGATGAAGATAGAAGATGCCGCCTGGATGAAGCCTTCTGCCGTCTGGAGGACCTCTTCTGCCCCGATCGGATGAAGACTTCTGCCGTATGGAGGACCACTTGTGCCCGGCTGGGTGAAGACGGCTCAAGGTAAGGTGATCTTCAATGGGGTAGTGTTAGGTTTTTTTAAGGGGGGATTGGGTGGGTTTTAGAGTAGAGGTGTGTGGGTGGTGGGTTTTAATGTTGGGGGGTATTGTATTTTTCTTTTACAGGTAAAAGAGCTGATTGCTTTGGGGCAATGCCCCGCAAAAGGCCCTTTTAAGGGTTATTTGTAATTTAGTATAGGGTAGGGAAATTTTATTATTTTGGGGGGCTTTTTATTTTATTAGGGGGATTAGATTAGGTGTAATTAGTTTAAAATTCTTGTAATTCTTTTTTTATTTTCTGTAATTTAGTGGTTTTTTTTCGTAATTTAGTTTATTGAATTTAATTGTAATTAATTGTAGGTAGTTTAGGTAATTTGTTTAATGATAGTGTAGTGTTAGGTGTAATTGTAACTTAGGTTAGGATTTATTTTACAGGTAATTTTGTCTTTATTTTAGCTAGGTAGTTATTAAATAGTTAATAACTATTGTACCTAGTTAAAATAAATACAAAGTTGCCTGTAAAATAAATATTAATCCTAAGCTACCTACAATGTAACTATTAGTTATATTGCAGCTATCTTAGGGTTTATTTTTATAGGTAAGTATTTAGTTTTAAATAGGATTAATTTATTTAATTATGTTACATTAATTTCGTTTAATTTAAATTATATTTAAGTTAGGGGGGTTAGACTTAGGGTTAGACTTAGGTTTAGGGGTTAATAAATTTAATATAGTAGCGGCGACGTTGGGGTCGGAAGATTAGGGGTTAATAAATGTAGGTAGGTGTCTGCGACGTTGGGGGGGGCAGATTAGGGGTTAATAAAATTTAACTAGTGTTTGCGAGGCGGGAGTGCGACGTTTTAGGGGTTAATACATTTATTAAAGTGGCGGCGATGTCCGGTCGGCAGATTAGGGGTTAATAATTGTAGGTAGGTGGCAGCGACGTTGGGGGCGGCAGATTAGGGGTTTTTAAGTATAATGTAGGTGGCGGCGATGTTGGGGGCAGTATATTAGGGGTTCATAGGGATAATGTAGGTGGCGGCAGTGTCCGGAGGGGCAGATTAGGGGTTAATAATATTATGAAGGTGTCAGCGATAGCGGGGGCAGCAGATTAGGGGTTAATAAGTGTAAGATTAGGGGTGTTTACACTCGGGGTTCATGTTAGGGTGTTAGGTGTAGACATTTTTTTTTTTTACCATAGGAAACAATGGGGCTGCGTTAGAAGCTGGACGCTGCTTTTTTTAGGTGTTAGTTTTTTTTCCAGCCAGCTCAGCCCCATTGTTTCCTATGGGGAAATCGTGCACGAGCACGTTTAGCCAGCTTACCGCTACCGTAAGCAACACTGGTATTGAGGTGAGATGTGGAGCTAAATTCTGCTCTACCCTCACCTTTTTGCGGCTAACGACAGGTTTAAAAAAACCTGTAATACCAGCATTGGTTTAAGGTAGCGTTAGAAAAAAAGGCTCGTTAGCAACGCACGCGCACCCCTGTTAACGCCAAACTCGTAATCTCGCCAAATGTTTTTGTCCTTAAGGCAAAGCTGTGTAAACACAGCCATTATAAGATATTTCACTCCCAGTGGGGCATACAATATAGAAGGTAATACAAAATTTAAAAATTTAGGTTGATTATTTTGCAGATATAAGAAGTATATATATATGTAAACAATGGGATAAAGTTAGGAGATCAGATTATATCTACAAGCTAACAAAATTTTATTTTGTTTTGGCTTCCAAATAATAATTCATAGACAAACAGGAAAAATTAGATTTCATACAGTTGGGCAAAAAAGTATTTAGTCAGCCACTAATTGTGCAAGTTCTCCCACTTAAGAAGATGAGAGAGGCCTGTAATTTTCATCATAGGTATACCTCAACTATGTAAGTCTTCACAAGGTTGTCACACACTGTTGCTGGTATGTTGGCCCATTCCTGCATGCCGATCTCCTCTAGAGCAGTGATGTTTTGGGGCTGTCGCTGGGCAACACAGACTTTTAACTCCCTCCAAAGGTTTTCTATTGGGTTGAGATCTGGAGACTGGCTAGGCCACTCCAGGACCTTGAAATGCTTCTTATGAAGCCACTCCTTCGTTGCCCAGGCGGTGTGTTTGGGATCATTGCCATGCTGAAAGACCCAGCCACGTTTCATCTTTAATGCCCTTGCTGATGGAAGGAGGTTTGCACTCAAAATCTCACGATACATGGCCCCATTCATTTTTTCATGTACATGGATCAGTCGTCCTGTTCCCTTTGCAGAGAAACAGCCCCAAAGCATGATGTTGCCACCCCCATGCTTCACAGTAGGTATGGTGTTCTTTGGTTGAAACTCAGCATTCTCTCTCCTCCAAACACGACGAGTTGTGTTTCTACCAAACAGTTCTACTTTGGTTTCATCTGACCATATGACATTCTCCCAATCTGCTTCTGGATCATCCAAATGCTCTCTAGCATACTTCAGACGGGCCCGGACATATACTTACTTAAGCAGGGGGGACACGTCTGGCACTGCAGGATCTGAGTCCCTGGCGGGGTAGTGTGTTACTGATGGTAGCCTTTGTTACGTTGGTCCCAGCTCTCTGCAGGTCATTCACTAGGTCCCGCCATGTGGTTCTGGGATGTTTGCTCACCGTTCTTGTGATCATTTTGACCCCACGGGGTGAGATCTTGCGTGGAGCCCCAGATCGAGGGAAATTATCAGTGGTCTTGTATGTCTTCCATTTTCTAATTATTGCTCCCACAGTTGATTTCTTCACACCAAGCTGCTTGCCTATTGCAGATTCAGTCTTCCCAGCCTGGTGCAGGTCTACAATTTTGTTTCTGGTGTCCTTCGACAGCTCTTTGGTCTTCACTATAGTGGAGTTTGGAGTGTGATTGTTTGAGGTTGTGACAGGTGTCTTTTATACTGATAACAAGTTCAAACAGGTGCCATTAATACAGGTAATGAGTGGAGGACAGAGGAGCCTCTTAAAGAAGAAGATACAGGTCTGTGAGAGCCAGAAATCTTGCTTGTTTGTAGGTGACCAAATACTTATTTTCCACCATAATATGCAAATAAATTCTTTCCAAATCAGACAATGTGATTGTCTGGATTTGTTTCCACATTTTGTCTCTCATAGTTGAGGTATACCTATTATGAAAATTACAGGCCTCTCTCATCTTCTTAAGTGGGAGAACTTGCACGATTGGTGGCTGACTAAATACTTTTTTGCCCCACTGTACAGTATATACTCTGCTCCTAATAAAATAATAAGGAATTGTAAACACATTACATGATCCAAATATTAGAGTATACTGTCCCTTTAAGATTCTGCACTGAACTATTCAAAAGCTCCATCAAAGGAGGGAGATAAGTGGACACTTTACATGCAACGTCCTCACACATGTCAAATGTATATTCATAAAACAGGCTTGAGTATGCTGTAATGTGTATTAAAGTAAATATCTACTTTTGGTTTACTGTCCCTTTAAATGTATCTAACCTTTCACGGGGTATACACTCATCCATTTAAATATATTATCATATTTAGACATGACTGCATGTTTATTTTTTAAAATTCCCATTGCATATTTACTATTAGAATATTGGCTATTATGTCAACTATTTAGTTAGAGTTAATAGCTTGTGAAGGCTATTTCATTTGTAGTGAAAGGGAAATGCAACCAAAAGTTAATTTTCCATGACAGAGCAGATTTGAATGTAAAATAAAAATGGACTTTAATAAGCACATATGGTTCATTCTCATGCTATCCTAAGTTTGCACAAACTATATGCATAGGCTTATGAGCAGCAAAGCATTACTGGGTGATATCTACTTGTTTGTGGGTGGGAAACAATGCATAGTTGCAATGGTTAGACAGATGTTTTTAGATACTTCACATTATGGCATATTTGCTCCTTAACAATAAAGACACCTTGAAAATAAAAATTATATGTGAGCATTTCAGACAAATTCATGATCGATTTCTTTTTTTAAAATTAAGGAACAGAAACGTTGATTTTCAAATTTAAAAAATTCCCTTTATAGTTCTCAAAGTAACGTCCATTATAAATACAAATTACGCATTTCACCATTATTGAAATATAGAGTGGTAAACGTATCTATACAATCTAGTTCAAATGTCAACCAAAAATATTAATATTTAACGGATTCAGTATATTATATATGCGCACATATATATACGCATACCATTCTCATACATTCTAATTTATTCTACATGCCAAATGTAGTAACAGCACCCCAGGAGGTATGTGTATGGAAGTTACAAAGCTATGAATCAATAAACCATTAAATAATGGCCAATCAGAGATCATCACACAAACATGACTTGACTCAGTATGGCCTCACAGAAATGCTAACAAAATTACAGTATTTTATCCAATCAGATGTACAGATACCATGTCCCATGGTGCATCTCATGTTTACTTCCCCATATAAAAGTCCATTACACATAGCCTTTTTTGTCAGTTCTCTAATACCTGTTGGTATCATATATATATATATATATATATATATATATACTGTATATATTGGATACAAAACAACAGGATGTCTCCCAGGTTCACACGGGCGGAGAGTACCGCACTGGTAAATGCGGTCGAGGAGTTTTATCCGCAGCTGTTTGGTACTCAGAAGGGGTCGACGAAGCTGGCAATTAAGAGGGCCCTCTGGGTGTCTATCGCCATTTCTGTGAATTCGGTGGAAGATGTCCAGAGGACCTCGGATCCAATCATGCGGAGATTCAGGGAGATGAGGTTGCGGCTTTGCAATAAAGTCCACCTCATGAGGGAGTGGGAAAAAGCCTGTCGGAGAGGTGGAAATCAGGATCCACCCCCACGGAAACTTTCCCTAAAACCTTATGAGGAGACTTTATGCGCCTTCCGCAATCTCTGTTTCCCCTGCAGATTTGCTTCCGCACGCTCCTCAGCCCCTTCACAGTCCCCAGCTGCTGGCTCTGAAACTCCCGACCCGGAGGCCAGTGCATCTCCAATCGGTGACCTGGGAGAAGACACTACAGAGGCTGAACCAGGTAAATATCAGACTTCATATAATATATTAATATTTGAGTATATATTTAAGCAATGTGTATTTAGTCATATATTCAACCTATATTGATCTCACAACAGACGTTACATATGATGGTAGACATCTGAATTTAGATTCGTCACACATCAAATAGGAATAATGCTTTTTCTTGCGCTCTCCCGAATATTTTTCACAGAGCTAAAATGGAATTGTGCATCCGTGAAATCACTATCCTCCGCCATCTCATACCATGAATATCGATTCATACAAAAGTTAGAAATATTAATTTGTATTATTTAATCTTTACAATGATCCTATTGGAATATCGTGATACACACAATTGTAAATATATTCTAAAGCTTTACAAATTATACTCATGACACTACTAGATCCCAATCAATTCATAATCACAGATGCGCAATTATGCTTTTAATTATTGCGCAATGCTCATGGAAGATATAATTGCGCAGAGACGTGAACATGTGTGCTGTAACAGTGGCATTACTTTAGACATGTTTGTCAAATGTATACATTAATTAGTATAAATTTGAAGAATACAGTATCCTGATTTTCAATCTTATAAATTACAAAAGCTATACTAGGAATATAAAAAGAAAAAATTACCGCTCAATGTCTAACAATTGATGACAATGCAAGAAGACATAAAATGACTTAAAGGGACAGTCAACAAAATAAAAGCTTGAAACTAAATATACATGATCTTTTTATTTCTAAATACATTTTTGAAAACCATGAACTCACGTGAAGAATTAAAATGTTTAACTTTGTCAATTTGAAAAACAATGTATGATTGTTCGTGTCAAAGTTCTGATTTGTATTAATGATATACAATCCTGATTTAATATTTTACAGAGATGGATGTTGGTGCTGGACCCTCTAGCCCGGGTTTGTCCCATTCTGGTATGTCTCATTATACTTTACTTTTGTCTTACAAATTTGTACATAACATTGTCTAATCCATTCACATTGATCTATATTAACATGTATCCTCTAATTCGATTTCTAGTGTATTTAAAAAGAAGAATCACGGTTCAGAGATCGAATTCCATTGTAATCTAAATCTCAATTTATTAGTATTCGAAGATAGTCCTCTGATTCTTGCTATCTATATTTGAATGTAATTCTGCACCTGGGTAGTGCTTTACAGTTGGTGGCTACATTTAGACAACAACAATTCTATCAGCCAATCGGAATTAAGGTGGATAAAATCCTATTGGCTGTTGTAATCAGCCAATAGGCTTGAGATTTCATCCTATTGGCTGATCCAATCAGCCAATAGGATTGAGCTCTCATTCTATTGGCTATTCCAATCAGCCAATAGAATGCGAGCTCAATCCTATTGGCTGATTGGATCAGCCAATAGGATGAAAGCTCAATCATATTGGCTGATTGCAACAGCCAATAGGATTTTTTCCACCTTAATTCCGATTGGCTGATAGAATTCTATCAGCCAATCGGAATGTAAGAGACGCCATCTTGGATGAAGTCATTTAAAGGGAAACTTCTTTCTTCAGAAGACGTCGGAAGAAGAGGATGCTCCATGCTGGATGTCTTGACGATGGAGCTGCTCCGCGCCGGATGGATGAAGATAGAAGATGCCGTCTGGATGAAGACATCTGCCCGCTTGGATGAAGACTTCTGCCGCTTCGTTGAGAATGAATGTCGGGTCTTCAAAAACTGTAAGTGGATCTTCGGGGGTTAGTGTTAGTTTTTTTTAAGGGTTTATTGGGTGGGTTTTAATTTTAGATTAGGGACTTTGGGTGGAAAAAGAGCTAAATGCCCTTTTAAGGGCAATGCCCATCCAAATGCCCTTTTCAGGGCAATGGGGAGCTTAGGTTTTTCAGATAGGATTTTATTTGGGGGGTTGGTTGTGTGGGTATTGGGTTTTACTGTTGGGGGGTATTTCTATTTTTTTTTACAGGTAAAAGCTGATTTCTTTGGGGCAATGCCCCGCAAAAAGCCCTTTTAAGGGCCATTGGTAGTTTATTGTAGGCTAGGTTTTTTTTCTATTTTGGGGGGGCTTTTTTATTTTGATAGGGCTATTAGATTAGGTGTAATTAGTTTAAATATTTGATCATTTGTTTTTTATTTTGTGTAACTTAGTTGTTAGTTTTTTGTAACTTAGTAATTCTTTATAGTAGATTTAAATAACTTGAGTAGGGTTAGGTGCTTACATATGTAATATAGTTATTTTAATTGTTAGCTTCATGTAATTTTAGTATAATAGGGTAGGTTAATGAATAGTTTAATATAGTTTAATGTAATTTAATGTAATTTTAGTATAATAGTTAGGGTAGATTAATTATTAGTTTAATATAGTTTAATGTAATTGTAGGATAATAGTTAGGGAAGGTTATTAATAGTTTAATATAGTTTAACGTAATTTTAGTATAATAGTTAGGGTAGGTTAATTAATAGTTTAATCTAGTTTATTTTAATTCTAAAGGTAAGTTTAAATTTATTATAAGATAGGGATGAGTTAATATTTAATGTAAAGTTAGCGAGTTGTTAGGTTTAGGGGTTAATAGCTTAATTTAGTTTAGGCCATGTGGGGGGCTGGCGGTTTAGGGGTTAATAGGTTTAGCAAGTGGTAGTGATGTGGGAGGCCAGGGGTTTAGGGGTTAATACGTTTATATAGTTGCGGCGGGGTCCAGGAGCGGCGGTATAGGGGTTAATAACTTTATTTAGTTGCGACGGTGTCGGGGAGCAGCAGAATAGGGGTTAATAGCTTTATTTAGTTGCTGTGGGCTTCGGGAGTGGTGGGATAGGGGTTAATACATTTATTTAGGTGACGGCGGGGTCCGGGAGTGGAGGAATAGGGGTTAATAAATTTATTTAGGTGGCGGCGATGTCGGGGGCGGCAGATTAGGGGTGTTTAGACTCAGGGTTTATGTTAGGGTGTTAGGTGTAAATGTTGCCATAGGAATCAATGGGATATCTGGCAGTATCAAACATGAGCTTTCAGACTCCCATTGATTCCTATGGCATCCGCGGCCTCCAGGGTGGCGGATTGAAAACCAGGTATGCTGGGCTAGAATAGCGGCGAGCGTACCTGTTAGAAGTTTGATAACTTGCAAAAGTTGTCAGATAGTGCCGAATTTGTATTCTGAACATCTGTAATGACATAAGCATCGATCTGTGTCGGACTGAGACAGGCGGATCGTATGTTACGTCACAAATTTCAACTTTTGCCGGTCTGTAGGCTTTGATAAATAGGGAAAATCAGGCTTGCAACAATTACGCTGCGGAATTCCAGCGTATTTGCGGTTGATGGCTTGATAAATAGGCCTCATAGAATAGACAATTCCTTTAGAGTGACATTCTCAAATATTGGTATTGAATGTATCTATAGATAAACAATATCTTAAGTAATCATTACACTGTTTTGATGAAACAATACTGTGATTTAAATCACATTTTTCACTCTCGGACTACCTTTATATATAAGCAAATTTTAACAGCACCATGATGACATATTTTAAAATATATCTTATGTCTTGCATTGTGATCAATATGTGTTAGAAACCAGATTACTGTACATTGCACAAATGTATATATGTGCCACATGTGTTATGCTCTTGTTGTCACCAGTTGTTATTCAAAGTGTTGTCTGTCTGGATTATTTTACATAGAGGGACCAATAGTTATTATGCCATAGATTAATATGATAAGAATTATATATATATTAGCAGCAATACACAACACTTGTGCAAAAATAGGAGCGCTCAATATGTGCACACAATATCACAAATAGTGAACTAAAATGAAATTAATATGCATATAACAAAATTAAGGTACATATAGCGTGCATATAAATAACACAACTAGTATATGCCAGTCGGCACTAACAAAAGGATATGCTTGCTTCAGTTTTTAGTACATCAGTGAGGACATCAAATAAGAGTTGCAGCTTCCCATTAGACACAGCACTGGTGGCTGGATACAGCTAATACAAAAACAAGAAAAGAGAGAGGGAGGCGCAAACACCTCTAAATGCAGACTGTATGTGCAAATGGTAATTTATTATGGTATTCACGATAAAACACTCACACTCAGGACCCTCAAACATATGAGGTATGTAAAAACACAGCAAACATATGGCACTCAAAGGTTCCTTAACGATATGTTCAATCCAGCGTAAAAACAATCCTCTTTAAAAGTTCCAATGTTCAGTCAGTAGCAAAAGAGTACTGTTAAATACACTGTAGAAAGTGCAAGTATCGTTCACAACAAATATTGAAATTATCGCCAAAAGCTCATACTACACCAAACTGTCAGGATGAATAAAGCCGGCTCTCCTTCAGCTGATGTGTATGCCTTTTCGTAAAGACGGTGGGCGGGGCCTAACGCGTTTCGTAGGACGTCTTCCTACTTCGTCAGAGGCTGCCCACACTAAGTCTCCGCCGTCTTTTATTAGTCAAACCAAACCTTCCTACAATCCTATTGGATCTCTGCAAGTTATAGTTAAGGTAATGACTGATAGATTACGATCCCCACTATATAAATCTCTGTGTCATCGATGTTCAGCATGTAAAATAAATATTCAGCATGTAAAATAAAATAAACTTATGCTATAATGATAAAATGTTAAATTGAGCATGATAATTGAAATTCCACACTGTTAAAAAAGATATGCTATACAATACCTACATAAACATTACCCAATCAGAACATGATAATGTATCAAACTCATAATACGCTTAATGTTAACCCCAATTAGGGCTATTCTCATATTACATAAAAGCGCTAATCCATTCTAACACTTGTAACGTTAGATGAATGCAAATTCTTAAAAATTGGATTTTTAAAAAGATATTTGATTCATAGATACTGTAATCAATTAAAAATAGTGCATCTAAAAAATATACATAAATATTAATATAAATTAAAACTTATAATTTATAAACACACAATAAAATCCACATAGAATAAATCCATTCTTGAAAATATATATACACACACATATTTGTACAGAGGCATATGCTCACCTATGAATTTAAAAATATATATATTATACATTTCAAATAATATAGATGTGCAAAATTAAATTAAATATCATAGTTAGTTAATAGGCATATAGGTACATAGACCATGATAGATCATAAGAGGGCACATACGCACATATGCACATACATTGGCCTAAAAAGGATTCACCTTATGTATAAGCAATATATATGTGTGCTTTCATACCGTTTACTCCTACATTATATTACTCATCTATTAAAAATGCTTTTTAAATCCTTTTTAGGCCAATGTATGTGCATATGTGCGTATGTGCCCTCTTATGATCTATCATGGTCTATGTACCTATATGCCTATTAACTAACTATGATATTTAATTTAATTTTGCACATCTATATTATTTGAAATGTATAATATATATATTTTTAAATTCATAGGTGAGCATATGCCTCTGTACAAATATGTGTGTGTATATATATTTTCAAGAATGGATTTATTCTATGTGGATTTTATTGTGTGTTTATAAATTATAAGTTTTAATTTATATTAATATTTATGTATATTTTTTAGATGCACTATTTTTAATTGATTACAGTATCTATGAATCAAATATCTTTTTAAAAATCCAATTTTTAAGAATTTGCATTCAACTAACGTTACAAGTGTTAGAATGGATTAGCGCTTTTATGTAATATGAGAATAGCCCTAATTGGGGTTAACATTAAGCGTATTATGAGTTTGATACATTATCATGTTCTGATTGGGTAATGTTTATGTAGGTATTGTATAGCATATCCTTTTTAACAGTGTGGAATTTCAATTATCATGCTCAATTTAACATTTTATCATTATAGCATAAGTTTATTTTATTTTACATGCTGAATATTTATTTTACATGCTGAACATCGATGACACAGAGATTTATATAGTGGGGATCGTAATCTATCAGTCATTACCTTAACTATAACTTGCAGAGATCCAATAGGATTGTAGGAAGGTTTGGTTTGACTAATAAAAGACGGCGGAGACTTAGTGTGGGCAGCCTCTGACAAAGTAGGAAAACGTCCTACGAAACGTGTTAGGCCCCGCCCACCGTCTTTACGCCCCGAAGTACTTTATTCATCCTGACAGTTTGGTGTAGTATGAGCTTTTGGCGATAATTTCAATATTTGTTGTGAACGATACTTGCACTTTCTACAGTGTATTTAACAGTACTCTTTTGCTACTGACTGAACATTGGAACTTTTAAAGAGGATTGTTTTTACGCTGGATTGAACATATCGTTAAGGAACCTTTGAGTGCCATATGTTTGCTGTGTTTTTACATACCTCATATGTTTGAGGGTCCGGAGTGTGAGTGTTTTATCGTGAATACCATAATAAATTACCATTTGTACATACAGTCTGCTGTTTGCGCCTCTCTCTCTCTTTTTTTGTTTTTATATATATATATATATATATATATACACTGTGTGCAGAATTATTAGGCAAATGAGTATTTTGACCACATCATCCTCTTTATGCATGTTGTCTTACTCCAAGTTGTATAGGCTTGAAAGCCTACTACCAATTAAGCATATTAGGTGATGTGCATCTCTGTAATGAGAAGGGGTGTGGTCTAATGACATCAACACCCTATATCAGGTGTGCATAATTATTAGGCAACTTCCTTTCCTTTGGCAAAATGGGTCAAAAGAAGGACTTGACAGGCTCAGAAAAGTCAAAAATAGTGAGATATCTTGCAGAGGGATGCAGCACTCTTAAAATTGCAAAGCTTCTGAAGCGTGATCATCGAACAATCAAGCGTTTCATTCAAAATAGTCAACAGGGTCGCAAGAAGCGTGTGGAAAAACCAAGGCACAAAATAACTGCCCATGAACTGAGAAAAGTCAAGCATGCAGCTGCCAAGATGCCACTTGCCACCAGTTTGGACATATTTCAGAGCTGCAACATCACTGGAGTGCCCAAAAGCACAAGGTGTGCAATACTCAGAGACATGGCCAAGGTAAGAAAGGCTGAAATACGACCACAGCTGAACAAGACACACAAGCTGAAACATCAAGACTGGGCCAAGAAATATCTCAAGACTGATTTTTCTAAGGTTTTATGGACTGATGAAATGAGAGTGAGTTTTGATGGGCCAGATGGATGGGCCCGTGGCTGGATTGGTAAAGGGCAGAGAGCTCCAGTCCGACTCAGATGCCAGCAAGGTGGAGGTGGAGTACTGGTTTGGGCTGGTATCATCAAAGATGAGCTTGTGGGGCCTTTTCGGGTTGAGGATGGAGTCAAGCTCAACTCCCAGTCCTACTGCCAGTTTCTGGAAGACACCTTCTTCAAGCAGTGGTACAGGAAGAAGTCTGCATCCTTCAAGAAAAACATGATTTTCATGCAGGACAATGCTCCATCACACGCGTCCAAGTACTCCACAGCGTGGCTGGCAAGAAAGGGTATAAAAGAAGAAAATCTAATGACATGGCCTCCTTGTTCACCTGATCTGAACCCCATTGAGAACCTGTGGTCCATCATCAAATGTGAGATTTACAAGGAGGGAAAACAGTACACCTCTCTGAACAGTGTCTGGGAGGCTGTGGTTGCTGCTGCACGCAATGTTGATGGTGAACAGATCAAAACACTGACAGAATCCATGTATGGCAGGCTTTTGAGTGTCCTTGCAAAGAAAGGTGGCTATATTGGTCACTGATTTGTTTTTGTTTTGTTTTTGAATGTCAGAAATGTATATTTGTGAATGTTGAGATGTTATATTGGTTTCACTGGTAAAAATAAATAATTGAAATGGGTATATATTTGTTTTTTGTTAAGTTGCCTAATAATTATGCACAGTAATAGTCACCTGCACACACAGATATCCCCCTAAAATAGCTATAACTAAAAACAAACTAAAAACTACTTCCAAAACTATTCAGCTTTGATATGAATTAGTTTTTTGAGTTCATTGAGAACATGGTTGTTGTTCAATAATAAAATTAATCCTCAAAAATACAACTTGCCTAATAATTCTGCACTCCCTGTATATATATATTGTTTATTATTTTAATATTAAGATCTCCAAGCTTCTTAGTCTACACCTTTGTGCTTCAGAACATGGCTAGCACATGTTAATATTTTGTTTAAATGTAGACAACAATCATCAAGCGATACACACTTGAGAACTATTAAATGTTCCATGTACTATGTGTCAGGGTGCCAGAAATCAGACTGAGACGAGAAGTGCAAAAATAATCACACCTTTATTAATAGCAAAAAATAATAAAAAGTCCACAAGTCAAATAACAAGCCAGGAGTCAAAACCAGAGCTGGTAGTCAGACGAACCGAGTCAGGAGCCAAAGCAAATAGTCAGACGAGCCAAGTCAGGAGCCAAAGCGAGTAGTCAAACGAGCCGGAATCAGGAACAAGGAGAACAGCAGAGTTAGGAACAAGCCAGGGATCAGGAACCAGGGGGGACGTCAGACATCCAGATAATACACAGGAACTCTCACAAACAGGTCTGAGACAACGCAAGGGCAAAGCATACTGAACAGAGGCCCTTTAACCCCTTAATGACCGGACCATTTTTCAATTTTCTTACCCTTAAGGACAAGGGCTATTTTTACATTTCTGCAGTGTTTGTGTTTAGCTGTAATTTTCCTCTTACTCATTTACTGTACCCACACATATTATATACCGTTTCTCTTGTAAGGTGTATCTAGTCCATGGATTCATCCATTACTTGTGGGATATTCTCCTTCCCAACAGGAAGCTGCAAGAGGATCACCCACAGCAGAGCTGTCTATATAGCTCCTCCCCTAACTGCCACCTCCCAGTCATTATCTTGCAGCTCTCGACAAGGGAAGTAGCTAGAGAGATGTGGTGCATTAATGTAGTTTATCTTCAATCAAAAGTGTATTATTTTCAAATGGTACCGGAGTTGTACTATTTTAGCCTTAGGCAGAAAGTTGAAGAAGAGTCTGCCTGTGGTTTTTGATGATCTTAGCGGTTCGTAACTAAGATCCACTATCTGTTCTCACACATAACTGAAGAGATGGGTAACTTCAGCTGGGGGAATAGCGTGCAGGGTCTCCTGCTCTGAGGTATGTGCAGTTTTAAATTTTTCTAGAGAGATGATAAGCTAGAAAATGCTGACAATACCGGATTTATTTAAGGTAAGCCTGATTACAGTGATTTAATAACGACTGGTATCATGCTTGCTGTAAAGGGTAATATTTTTGTTATTTACTCCCATTACCAAATAGATATAACGTTTGCTTGAGGTATATAAACGTGCAGTAGTTTTTGCAGCTTGAGACATCCAGCTTCCCTGAAGGAGTCCCCTGAACATATAGGACCTCTCTAAAGGGTTTTTGTGCCTTCCAAAGTCGTTGTATGGGCAGGTAGGGCCACAGCAGAGCTGTGGCAGTTGGTTGTGACTGTTTAAAAAAGTTTATATCGGTTTTTTTATCCGGTTTTGAAACTAAGGGGTTAATCATCCATTTGCAAGTGGGTGCAATGCTATTTCAGTCTATTATACACACTGTAAAAATTTCGTAAAATTTACTGCTTTTTTCACTGTTTTGCAGTTTCTGTGATTGTTTTTTTCTCTTAAAGGCACAGTACCGTTTTTATTTTTTGCTTGTTCACAGTTATTAAAGTGTTTTCCAAGCTTGCTGGTCTCATTACTAGTCTGTTTAAACATGTCTGACTTAGAGGAAACTCATTGTTCATTATGTTTAGAAGCCATTGTGGAACCCCCTCTTAGAATGTGTACCAAATGCACTGATTTTACTATAGATTACAAAGACCATATTCTGGCTTTAAAAAATGTATCACCAGAAGAAATTGACAAGGAGGAAGTTATGCCGTCTAACTTTCCCCACGTGTCAGAACCTATAAATCCCGCTCAGGGGACGCCAAGTACATCTAGCGCGCCCATTGCGTATACCTTGCAAGACATTGTGGCAGTTATGAATCATACCCTTACAGAGGTATTATCTAAACTGCCAGGATTGCAAGGAAAGCAAGACAGCTCTGGGACTAGAATAAATACAGAGCTCTCTGATGCTTTAGTGGCTATGTCTGATACACCCTCACAATGTACTGAAGCTGAAGCAGCGGAGCTTCAATCTGTGGGTGATTTTTCTGATTCAGGGAAGATACTTCAACCTGATTCTGATATGTCTACATTTAAATTTAAGCTTGAGCACCTCCGCGTATTGCTCAGGGAGGTCATAGCAACTCTGGACGACTGTGACGCTATTGTAGTCCCAGAGAAATTATGTAGATTGGATAAATACTATGCAGTACCTACTTACACTGATGTTTTTCCAATCCCTAAAAGGTTTTCTGAAATTATTACTATGGAATGGGATAGACCAGGTGTACCGTTCTCTCCCCCTCCTGTTTTTAAAAAGATGTTTCCTATAGACGCTGCTACACGGGACTTATGGCAGACGGTCCCTAAGGTGGAGGGAGCAGTTTCTACTTTAGCTAAGCGTACCACTATCCCTGTCGTGGACAGTTGTGCTTTTCTAGATCCAATGGATAAAAAATTAGAGGGTTACCTTAAGAAAATTTTATTCAACAAGGTTTTATTCTCCAGCCTCTTGCATGCATTGCCCCAGTCACTGCTGCTGCGGCTTTCTGGTTTGAGTCTCTAGAGGAGGCTCTACAGGTTGAAACCCCATTGGAAGATATTATTGACAAGCTTAAGGCTCTTAAGCTAGCCAATTCATTTGTTTCTGACGCCGTTGTTCATTTAACCAAGCTAACAGCTAAAAATTCAGGTTTTGCTATTCAGGCGCATAGGGCGCTATGGCTTAAATCCTGGTCAGCTGACGTGACTTCAAAGTCTAAACTTCTCAACATTCCCTTCAAAGGACAGACCCTATTCGAGCCTAGACTGAAGGAGATCATTTCTGACATCACTGGAGGAAAAGGTCACGCCCTTCCTCAAGATAGGTCCAACAAATTAAGGACCAAACAGTCTAGAGTGGCGCAGCTTCAACTTCCTCTAACACAAAAGAAGAGGGAAATTTTGCCCAGTCTAAGCCGGTCTGGAGACCTAACCAGGCTTGGAACAAGGGGAAACAGGCCAAAAAGCCTGCTGCTGCCTCTAAGACAGCATGAAAGAGCAGCCCCCAATCCGGAAACGGATCTAGTAGGGGGCAGACTCTCTCTCTTCGCCCAGGATTGGGCAAGAGATGTCCAGGATCCCTGGGCATTGGAAATTGTGTCCAAGGGTTATCTTCTGGAATTCAAAACCTCTCCCCCAAAAGGGAGATTTCATCTCTCACTTTTATCTGCAAACCAGATAAAGAGAGAGGCATTCTTACATTGTGTTCAAGACCTCTTAGTTATGGGAGTGATCAACCCAGTTCCGCAGGAGGAACAGGGACAGGGCTTCTATTCAAATCTGTTTGTAGTTCCCAAAAAAGAGGGAACATTCAGACCAATCTTAGATCTCAAGATCTTAAACAAATTTCTCAGAGTCCCATCCTTCAAGATGGAGACTATTC
This sequence comes from Bombina bombina, assembly GCF_027579735.1. Taxonomy (NCBI): domain Eukaryota; kingdom Metazoa; phylum Chordata; class Amphibia; order Anura; family Bombinatoridae; genus Bombina; species Bombina bombina. The sequence continues at coordinate 1,060,378,229 of NC_069501.1, read as the reverse complement.
AAACCATCCTTCCTATGATCCAGGAGGGTCAATATATGACTACCGTAGACTTAAAGGATGCTTATCTTCACATCCCGATACACAAAGATCATCATCGTTTTCTCAGGTTTGCCTTTCTAGACAGGCACTACCAGTTTGTGGCTCTTCCCTTCGGGTTGGCCATGGCACAAAGAATCTTTACAAAGGTTCTAGGGTTCCTTCTAGCGGTCCTAAGGCCGCGGGGTATAGCAGTAGCCCCTTACTTAGACGACATTCTGATACAGGCGTCGACTTTTCAAATTGCCAGGTCCCACACGGACATTGTTCTGGCATTTCTGAGGTCCCATGGTTGGAAGGTGAACGAAGGAAAGAGTTCTCTATCACCTCTAACAAAAGTTTCATTCCTAGGGACTCTGATAGATTCGGTAGAAATGAAGATTTACCTAACGAAGGCCAGATTGTCAAAACTTCTAGACTCTTGCCGTGTTCTTTATTCCACTTCTCGTCCTTCAGTGGCTCAGTGTATGGAAGTAATCGGTTTAATGGTAGCGGCAATGGACATAGTACCGTTTGCCCGCCTACATCTCAGACCGCTGCAACTTTGCATGCTCAGTCAGTGGAATGGGGATTACACAGATTTGTCCCCTCTACTAAATCTGGATCAAGAAACCAGGGATTCTCTTCTCTGGTGGCTATCTCGGGTCCATCTGTCCAAGGGTATGAGCTTCCGCAGGCCAGATTGGACTATAGTAACGACAGATGCCAGCCTTCTGGGCTGGGGTGCAGTCTGGAACTCCCTGAAGGCTCAGGGATCGTCGACTCAGGAGGAGGCACTCCTTCCGATAAACATTCTGGAACTAAGAGCGATATTCAATGCTCTTCAGGCTTGGCCTCAGCTAGCTGCGGTCAGGTTCATCAGATTTCAGTCGGACAACATCACGACTGTAGCCTATATCAACCATCAGGGGGGAACAAGGAGCCCACTGGCAATGTTGGAGGTTTCAAAGATAATTCTATGGGCAGAGGTTCACTCTTGCCATCTCTCAGATATCCATATCTCAGGAGTAGAGAACTGGGAGGCGGATTTTCTAAGTCGGCAGACTTTTCATCCGGGGGAGTGGGAGCTCCATCCGGAGGTATTTGCCCAGCTGATTCAACTATGGGGCAAACCAGAACTGGATTTCATGGTGTCTCGTCAGAACGCCAAACTTCCTTGTTATGGGTCCAGGTCAAGGGATCCCCAGGCAGCGCTGATAGCTGCTCTAGCAGCGCCCTGGTCCTTCAGCCTGGCTTATGTGTTTCCACTGTTTCCTCTGCTCCCTCGGCTGATTGCCGAGATCAAGCAGGAGAGAGCTTCTGTGATTTTGATAGCTCCTGCGTGGCCACGCAGGACTTGGTATGCAGATCTGGTGGACATGTCATCCTTTCCACCATGGACTCTGCCGCTGAGGCAGGACCCTATACTTCAAGGTCCCTTCAAATATCCAAATCTAATTTCTCTGTGTCTGACTGCTTGGAGATTGAACGCTTGATTTTATCAAAGCATGGTTTTTCCGAGTCGGTCATTGATACCTTAATCTTCATTGGTGTGAATCCAAGGGTTACTCATGGAGTAAAGTCAGGATTCCCAGGATATTGTCTTTTCTCCAAGAAGGATTGGAGAAGGGATTGTCAGCTAGTTCCTTAAATGGACAGATTTCTGCTCTGTCTATTCTTTTGCACAAGCGTCTGGCGGATGTTCCAGACGTTCAGGCATTTTGTCAGGCTTTAGTTAGAATCAAGCCTGTGTTTAAACCTGTTGCTCCGCCATGGAGTTTAAATTTAGTTCTTAAAGTTCTTCAAGGGGTTCCGTTTGAACCTCTGCATTCCATAGATATCAAGCTTTTATCTTGGAAAGTTCTGTTTTTGGTAGCTATCTCTTTGGCTCGAAGAGTTTCAGAGTTATCTGCCTTGCAGTGTGATTCCCCTTATCTGATCTTCCATGCAGATAAGGTAGTTTTGCGTACCAAACCTGGGTTTCTTCCTAAGGTGGTATCTAATAAGAATATCAATCAGGAGATTGTTGTTCCGTCACTGTGTCCTAATCCTTCTTCAAAGAAGGAACGTCTATTACACAATCTTGACGTGGTTCGTGCTTTAAAGTTTTATTTACAAGCTACTAAAGATTTTCGTCAAACATCTGCATTATTTGTTGTCTACTCTGGACAGAGGAGAGACCAAAAGGCTTCAGCAACTTCTTTTTTTTTTTTGGTTAAGAAGTATAATCCGCTTAGCTTATGAGACTGCTGGCCAGCAGCCTCCTGAAAGAATTACAGCTCATTCCACTAGAGCGGTGGCTTCCACATGGGCTTTTAAAAATGAGGCTTCTGTTGAACAGATTTGTAAGGCGGCAACTTGGTCTTTGCTTCATACTTTTTCTAAATTCTACAAATTTGATGCTTTTGCTTCTTCGGACGCTATTTTTGGGAGAAGGTCTTACAGGCAGTGGTGCCTTCCGTTTAAGCGCCTGCCTTGTCCCTCCCTTCATCCGTGTCCTATAGCTTTGGTATTGGTATCCCAAAAGTAATGGATGAATCCTTGGACTGGATACACCTTACAAGAGAAAACATAATTTATGCTTACCTGATAAATTTATTTCTCTTGTGGTGTATCCAGTCCACGGCCCGCCCTGTCATTTTAAGGCAGGTGTTTTTATTTTTTAAACTACAGTCACCACTGCACCCTATAGTTTCTCCTTTCTCTTGCTTGTCTTCGGTCGAATGACTGGGAGGTGGCAGTTAGGGGAGGAGCTATATAGACAGCTCTTCTGTGGGTGATCCTCTTGCAGCTTCCTGTTGGGAAGGAGAATATCCCACAAGTAATGGATGAATACGTGGACTGGATACACCACAAGAGAAATAAATTTATTAGGTAAGCATAAATTTTGTTTTTTCTCGCCATTAAATGGACTTTCTAAATACACCATTATTTTCATCATATCTTATAATTTACTATAACATTTTTTATAAAATATGAGGAAAAAATGGAAAAAAACACACTTTTTCTAACTTTGACCCCCAAAATCTGTTACACATCTACAACCACCAAAAAACACCCATGCTAAATAGTTTCTAAATTTTGTCCTGAGTTTAGAAATACCCAATGTTTACATGTTCTTTGCTTTTTTTGCAAGTTATAGGGCAATAAATACAAGTAGCACTTTGCTATTTCCAAACCACTTTTTTTTCAAAATTAGCCCTAGTTACATTGGAACATTGATATCTGTCAGGAATACCTGAATATCCCTTGACATGTATATATTTTTTTTTAGAAGACAACCCAAAGTATTGATCTAGGCCCATTTTGGTATATTTCATGCCACCATTTCACCGCCAAATGCGATCAAATAAAAAAAAAATGTTCACTTTTTCACACATTTTGTCACAAACTTTAGGTTTCCCACTGAAATGCTTCTCTGGGATCCCCTTTGTTCAGAAATTACAGACTTATATGGCTTTGTGGTTGCTTTTTGGTAATTAGAAGGCCGCTAAATGCCGACGCGCACCACACGTGTTTTATGCCCAGCAGTGAAGGGGTTAATTAGGGAGCATGTAGGGAGCTTGTAGGGTTAATTTTAGCTTTAGTGTAGTGTAGTAGACAACTCAAGTATTGATCTAGGCCCATTTTGGTATATTTCATGCCACCATTTCACCGCCAAATGCGAGCAAATAAAAAAAAACTTAAAATTTTTCACAATTTTAGGTTTCTCACTGAAATTATTTACAAACAGGTTGTGCAATTATGGCACAAATTGTTGTAAAAGCTTCTCTGGGATCCCCTTTGTTCAGAAATAGCAGACTTATATGGCTTTGGCATTGCTTTTTGGTAATTAGAAGGCCACTAAATGCTGCTGCGCACCACAAGTGAATTATGCCCAGCAGTGAAGGAGTTAATTAGGTAACTTGTAGGGCGCTGGCAGGGTTAATTTTAGCTTTAGTGTAGAGATCAGCCTCCCACCTGACACATCCCACCCCCTGATCCCTCCCAAACAGTTCTCTTCCCTCCCCCACCCCACAATTGTCCCCGTCATCTTAAGTACTGGCAGAAAGTCTGCCAGTACTAAATAAAAGAGTTTTTTTTTTTATTTTATTTTTAAAAAATATTTATTCAGCTGTAATGGAGCCCTGCCTTAGCCCCCAACCTCCCTGATCCCCCACCAAACAGCTCTATAACCCTCCCTGCTACTTAATTGCCGCCATCTTGGGTACTGGCAGCTGTCTGCCAGTACCCAGTTTGCCCCCAAAAACAGTATTTTCAAACTTTTCTGTAGTGTAGCAACCCCCCCTCAATACCCCCCTCCCAGATCCTTTTATATTTAATTTTTTTTAAACATTTTTAACTTATTTTTTGTAACTTTTTTTGTAATTTTGTTTTCATTGGTTTCAGTGGCTAATGCGCGCGCGCCCGTGCAAACTTGCGCGCGCCCATGCACACACGTGCGCACGCCCCCACAGGCCCCCCGCACGCTCCCGGCACCCAGCATGCACATTGCACTTACAGGAACCGGATGCCGGGTAGCGATGGGCCACAGAGTGGCTCTCTCTGCATCGGAGGCTTGTAAAAACGTATTGCAGGATGCCTCCATATCGAGGCTTCACTACAATACCCTGAGAGCTGCTGGAAGCGATTGTGATCGCTTCCAGCACTCTGTTAGACAACTGACATACCAGGTACGTCTATTGTCATTAACAGTTAGTTTTTGCATGACGTACCTGGTACGTCAGTTGTCATTAAGGGGTTAAATAATAAGTGATGCCATCACAATTCTGAGACTGCAACCTGTCTCACATGGATGATGTACACCAGTCTGGCCATAAAAGGGCATGCAGGAAATGAGCAGCATCACACACTATGCACCAAAGTCAGCAAGAGAGGTGAGTAAAATGGCTGCCAGCAGCACATGGCAAACAAAGCATGAAAAAAACCCAAAGAGTATCCTCCCCTCAACGACCCCTCCCCCGCAGGAGGACAAAAAGCTTATTGGGGAAACGGGCATGGAAGGCACGGAGGAGGGCGGGAGAATGAACATCAGAGGAGGGAACCCATGAACGCTCCTCCGGACCGTAACCCCTCCAGTGAACCAAATACTGTACGTGGCCCCTGGACATATGAGAGTCAATAATGCTGCTGACCTCATATTCTTCATGGTTGTCAACAAAGATAGGATGGGGACAAGGCAACATAGTGATAAACCGATTACAAACCAATGATTTCAAGCGGGAGCCACAGGATTGACCTGTCAGAGTATTCGAAAAAGACCAACATAACGGGGAGCCAGTTTATTGGAAGGCACACGAAGGTTCAAGTTGCGGGAGGACAGCCAAACCATGTCACCAACCTGGTAGGAAGGTGCGGGCAGACGCCTACGATCAGCCTGGAACGTTTGGTGCTGCATAGAACAATGAAGGCAATCCTGAATCTGCACCCACGTGGAACGGAGTTGCTGGAGATGCTCCTCCAAAGCCGGAATACCCTGAGACATGAATGAATGAAACCCATAATTCGGCATGAACGGGTATAACTCTAAGGAAGCATTGATAGCACTATTACGTGCTAACTCTGCCCAAGGTAACAGTTCAGACCAATTATTGTGGAGATCTGAGACATAGCAATGGAGGAACTGTTCCAGAGCTTGATTAGACCGTTCCACAGCCCCATTGGATTGAGGGTGATATGCCAAGGAGAAGGAAAGCTGGATCCCCATTTGAGCACAAAAGGAACACCAAAATCTGGAGACAAACTGGCTACCCCAGTCCGACACTATCTCTTTGGGTAACCAATGTAAACGGAAGACCTCCCGGGCAAAAATTGAAGCAAGCTCCTGAGCGGTAGGCAACTTCTTCAAGGGAATGCAATGTGACATTTTAGAAAATTGGTCAACCACCATAAGGATAACAGTATTGCCATTGGAAACAGGGAGCTCGACAATGAAGTCCATGGAAAGATGTGTCCAAGGATGCTCACCATTAGCAATAGGTTGAAGAAGACCGACAGGAAGACGCTCAGGAGTCTTATTCTGTGCACAAACTGAGCAGGAGGCAACATACGCAGCAACATCAGAACGAAGACCTGGCCACCAGAATTGTCGAGTGACAGACCAAATCATTTGGTTCTTGCCTGGGTGACCTGCGGCTTTAGGATAGTGGTAAGTGTGCAAAAGTTTAGTTCGAAGGTTCTTAGGAACAAAACACTTACCACTAGGTTTCTCAGGAGGTGCATTGGTTTGTGCAGCCAGGATCTCCTCCCCCAAGGGAGAAGTCAAATTAGTACGTATGGTAGCCAAAATATGGTCAGGAGGTATAATTGGAGTAGGTACAGACTCCTCCTTGGACAGAGGGGAAAATTGTCGAGAGAGGGCATCAGCCCTAACATTCTTACTACCAGGCAGGTAGGAGACCACATAATTAAACTGAGACAAAAATAGTGCCCATCAGGCCTGTCGGGGCGACAAACATTTTGCTTCAGATAGATAAGTTAAATTTTTGTGGTCAGTAAGAATGAGCACTGGCACGCTAGTACCCTCAAGAAGATGCCTTCATTCCTTGAGTGCCAAAATTATGGCCAATAATTCCCTGTCGCCAATTTCATAATTGCACTCAGCTGGAGACAATTTCTTAGAGAAGAAACCACACGGATGCAAGGAACCGTCAGGCGTAGGACATTGAGACAAGAGGGCACCTACTCCAGTCTCAGACGCATCGACCTTAAGAACGAAAGGCAGGACAGGGTTAGGATGAGCCAGAACTGGAGCGGCAACAAAGGCAGTCTTAAGACTATCAAAGGCCTTAATGGCAGTAGGTGACCAATGGAGTGGATCATTCTGGGGTCATGTCTGTGATAGGTTTGACCAAGGAAGAAAAGTTTTTAATAAACTTTCTACAGTAATTGGTGAACCCCAAAAAACGTTGAATAGACCGAAGACCAACTGGGCGAGGCCACTGCAGAACTGCAGATAACTTGTCAGGATCCATTGAGAACCCTGCAACGGAGATAACATAACCTAGGATGGTTACTTGAGTCTGATGGAACTCACATTTCTCGAGTTTACAAAACAGGTCGTTCTCACGTAGTCTCTGAAGAACCTGTGTAACATCAGAACGATGAGCCTCAAGTGGGGTGAGTGTATGAGGATGTCGTCCAAGTACACCACAACACACTGTTGCAACATATCTCATAGGACATCATTAATAAATTCCTGGAAAACAGCAGGAGCATTACATAGGCCAAAGGGCATTACAAGATACTCATAATGCCCGCTCCTGGTGTTAAATGCTGTTTTCCATTCGTGGCCCTCCTTGATCCTAACGAGATTGTACGCTCCTCTCAAATCAAGTTTAGTAAAGACCGTAGCTCCCTTGAGGCGGTCAAAGAGTTCCGTAATGAGCGGAATTGGGTAAGCATTCTTAATGGTAAGATGATTAAGACCCCTATAATCGATGCATGGTCTTAACTCGCCACCCTTTTTCTTCACAAAGAAGAAGCCAGCTCCTGCAAGAGAGCAGGATTTGTGGATTATCCCCCGCGACAGAGCATCAGCAACATACTCCTCCATAGCACAATTCTCCGCAACAGACAGAGGGTAAACCCGGCCCCGAGGAGGAATGGCTTCGGGTTTGCAGGTCTATGGTACAATCGTAAGACCGGTGATGAGGCAACGTACCGGAACGCACCTTGTCAAAAACGTCTACGAACTCTCGGTACTCCTCTGGCAATTGAGATACTGAAGAAGTGCACAAGACTTTAACTGGTTTCTGAAGACAAGTGGAAATACATTGCGGAGACCATAACAAAATTTCGGACCTGCGCCAGTCGAGACTGGGATTGTGCTTTCGGAGCCAGGTATAACCCAGAACAACCGTAAAATGCGGAGAGTTAATCACCTGGAACAGGAGGGTTTCAAAATGGAGAGCCCCAACAGCCATGGATAACGGAGCAGTTTAGTGAGTAACGAGTGCGGGCTGAAGGGGCCTGCCATCAATGGCCTCAATAGCAAGCGGAACGGACCAAGGCAAAACAGGAATGGAGTGCTTTGATACAAAAGCACTGTCAATGAGATAGCCCGCAGCACCAGAGTCAACTAGAGCCTGGGTGACTATGGAGGAGTCCACCCAGGAAAGGACAACTGTGACCAAAGGTTTCTCCTTTAGCAGTTCTGGTGACAAGGATAAACCACCCAAGGTCTGCCCCCGACAGGACCTTAGGTGTGAGCGTTTCCCGGCCATGTAGGACAAGACTTCAAAAGGTGGCCCTGTAACCCACAATAGAGGTAGAGCCCCTCCCTCCTCCTAAAGGCCCTCTCCGCCGCAGAGAGACGCGTTAATCCCAACTGCATCGGCTCAGCAGTACCTGGTGACTCGGGACCAGGAGGCAAGGGAGGAGAGGGAGGCATGGGTTGGAACGAACACGTAGGAGACAACGGAACAGGAGGCTTCCGCAAGCACTCCTTGAAAGAGGGCCTCTCACTTAGTCTGATGTCAATTAGGATCAAAAAAGACACCCATGCCTCGAGATCTTCTGGTAAATCTCTGGCAGCAACTTCGTCTTTAATCGCATCAGAGAGCCCATGAAAGAAGGCGGCAACAAGGGCTTCATTGTTCCAACCTACCTCTGCAGCAAGCGTACAGAACTCAATGGCATACTGAGCAACATATCTTATACCTTGCTGAATGGACATGAGTCGTTTAGCAGCAGAGGAGGAGCAAGCCGGAACATCAAATACCCTTCAAAAGGAGGCCACAAATTCAGGGTAATTTGAAATCACAGGTTTATTAGTCTCCCATAAGGGATTAGCCCAGGCAAGAGCTGTGTCAGAGAGTAACGAGATGAGAAATCCCACCTTAGCTCTGTCAGAGGGAAACGCCTGAGGTAACGTCTCAAAGTAAATGCCTACCTGGTTACAAAAACCCTCTGCACTGATTAGGATCACCTCCATAACGCTGAGGTAGAGGTGCAGAACCGGACATGCTCCTGGTCAGACTAGGTGCAGCAGCAACCATAACTTGTGGGACACTTTGGTCCAAATGTGCAGTGCGAGCACCATCAGGATTCATGGCCCTTCCGTAATGTCAGGGTACCAGGAATCAGACTGAGATGAGAAATGCAAAAATAATCACACCTTTATTAATAGCAAAAAATAATAAAAAGTCCACAAGTCAAATAACAAGCCAGGAATCAAAACCAGAGCTGGTAGTCAGACGAGCCGAGTCAGGAGCCAAAGTGAGTAATCAGACGAGCCAGAATCAGGAACAAGGAGAACCGCAGAGTCAGGAACAAGCCAAGGATCAGGAACCAGGAGGGACGTCAGACAGCCAGGTCTTGTGAGCTGCTGGTGCATTGCTGAATAGAAGAGCGTATTGCTCTCCACATTCAGCGATGTCTGTCGGACCTGATTCGCAATGTCGGATCAGGTCCGACAGACATTTGATAAATCGGCCTCTAGGTCTTATCTGGGCATATAACAGCAAAAAAGGGGCTGCTAAAACCATACATCTGTTCAGATATCTAATTTAGGCTGTGCGGCCATGTATCTGACCTGATCTCTCATTAGAGCAAGCTGCTGAGCTGATGTCTCATTTGAATGTATATTTTGCACAAATGGGGCTACAGGGGCATGGAAAGGGATGGAAGCATGTATGTGATCTAAATTATTACTTGCACATATAGCTGACAAATCAATTGTGCTATTTTGGTAAACAAATGATTTAATTGACTATATATATATATATATATATATATATATATATATATATATATATATATATATATATATATATACTGTACAGGCTAGATTACAAGTGCTACAGTATTTTTTTTTCCACGGTCGCAAAAACTCTGCTAGAGTTAAGCTTTTTTTTCACTAGTCGGATTGCGCTCGTATTACAAGTTTAAAAAAACGTATTTTGCGCTAGCGTTAACCCGAATAGCGCGAAAAGCGTAACTTAAGTTTTCCCGTGCGCGTGCATGTGTTTCCCCATAGAAATCAATGAAGAAAAAAATGTGTACACCCATTGCGCAAACAACATAGCATATTCACATTAACAAATGTGAAATAATTACAGTAAATACAAAGTTAAAATCTTTATTAAATATTAATATTGCATACATATGTTTCATCATGTTTTCAGCTACTTAACTGCAAAGGGCAATAATGCACTTATATATATGTTTATATATGTGTAAAAATCAATGGAGAAAAAAAATTGTTGAAAAAAAAAACACCCATCGAGCAAACAACATTTCATATTTGCATTAGCAAATGTGAAATATTTACCGTAAATACATAGTTTAAATCTTTATTAAATATTAATATTGCATAAATATGTTTTATCATGTTTTCAGCTACTTAACTGCAAAGGGCTATAATGCACTTATATATATGTTTATATATGTGTACATATATATTAATGATTTTATATGTGTATATATGACTGTAAATACATATAAATACATTAATATGGCCAAAAATATTGGCACCCCTGCATTTCTGTAAGATAATGCACCACTTTGCCCCGACAATTGTTGCAATTACAAATGTTTAGGCATTATCATGTTTATTTCTTTCGAGAAACAAACAGATTAACACTGGACTGGGGATATTGGACAGTACTGGACAACTAACAAATTCACACTTCTCACAGTTGGGAATTAATTAAACAAATAGACAACAGAATGTCAGTGGCGCCGGAGGCTGACTTTTTGTGAGATAATCGGCAGGTGTGTAGATAAATAATTATTATGCTATAATAAATGCACAGGGGAACATTAATTAAAAAAGGAGAGTATATGTCAGCCACTCAAGGATTATTTACTCTAAAGTGATTATATTAAACTAGTATTCAATACAGGTTTGGCTAACTAGTGAAATAGTAAATGAACATAACAAAATGAATAAGCAATACGGATCAATCAGTAGATACAAAATATATACACATTTAATAAATGGTTCACAATAAATTTAAAATATACATTCACACCGGTGTGTCGATAAAAAAATATAAATAAAAAATAGTAAATTTATCAGCAGATAACAATGCCTAATATAGTTATTGTTGCTGTTTCAATTGAATAAAACGTATCATTTCAACATCATACTGAGGAGGCGTGTGAAACAAGCAGGGACGCTGCTAAAAGTGAGCAATAATTGTCCTTGCTGTTGCCGAATTTCACACACGCAACTACAAACATATGAAGAAAGCAGTACACAGCAAATTGGTGTATACATTGAAGATTTCACACCTTATTTCATACTGCTAAAAGTTTGACACAGACTTAAACTTGCACAAATTGTCATATCAAGTGAACCGCTCTTCACCCTATGTTTTTTTATTGGATTTAAACAGACAATTGGAAAGACTGCAACTTACTCACTCAAGGAATTTACAAGTTTGCAAAACAGCACTAAACCCCAATTTATGTTGCCGAATTTAGCTATTGGGACATTATATTAATCGCAACTGAGTTTGTAACAAATTTGTAGCGAAGTCAAGTTTTATTCAATTGAAACAGCAACAATAACTATATTAGGCATTGTTATCTGCTGATAAATTTACTATTTTTTATTTATATTTTTTATCGACACACCGGTGTGAATGTATATTTTAAATTTATTGTGAACCATTTATTAAATGTGTATATATTTTGTATCTACTGATTGATCTGTATTGCTTATTCATTTTGTTATGTTCATTTACTATTTCACTAGGCCTAGATTTAGAGTTTGGCGGTAGCCGTCAAAACCAGCGTTAGAGGCTCCTAACGCTGGTTTTTATCGCCCTCTGGTATTTGGAGTCAGTCAGGAAAGGGTCTAACGCTCACTTTGCAGCCGCGACTTTTCCATACCGCAGATCCCCCTACACCATTTGCGTATCCTATCTTTTCAATGGGATCTTTCTAACGCCGGTATTTAGAGTCGTGGCTGAAGTGAGCATTCAGAAATCTAACGACAAAACTCCAGCCGCAGAAAAAAGTCAGTAGTTAAGAGCTTTCTGGGCTAACGCCGGTTTATAAAGCTCTTAACTACTGTGCTCTAAAGTACACTAACACCCATAAACTACCTATGTACCCCTAAACCGAGGCCCCCCCACACCGCCGCCACTCTAATAAAAATTTTTAACCCCTAATCTGCCGCTCCGTACACTGCCGCAACCTACATTATCCCTATGTACCCCTAATCTGCTGCCCCAAACACCGCCGACCCCTATATTATATTTATTAACCCCTAATCTGCCCCCACAACGTCGCCGCCAGCTACCTACAATAATTAACCCCTAATCTGCCGACCGCACCTCACCGCTACTATAATAAAGTTATTAACCCCTAATCCGCCTCACTCCCGCCTCAATAACCCTATAAGAAATAGTATTAACCCCTAATCTGCCCTCCCTAACATCGCCGACACCTAACTTCAATTATTAACCCCTAATCTGCCGACCGGATCTCGCCGCTACTCTAATAAATGGATTAACCCCTAAAGCTAAGTCTACCCCTAACACTAACACCCCCCTAAGTTAAATATAATTTAAATCTAACGAAATAAATTAACTCTTATTAAATAATAACTTATTCCTATTTAAAGCTAAATACTTACCTGTAAAATAAACCCTAATATAGCTACAATATAAATTATAATTATATTGTAGCTATTTTAGGATTAATATTTATTTTACAGGCAACTTTGTAATTATTTTAACCAGGTACAATAGCTATTAAATAGTTAATAACTATTTAATAGCTACCTAGTTAAAATAATTACAAAATTACCTGTAAAATAAATCCTAACCTAAGTTACAATTAAACCTAACACTACACTATCAATAAATTAATGAAATAAAATACCTACAATTATCTACAATTAAACCTAACACTACACTATCAATAAATTAATTAAATACAATACCTACAAATAACTACAATTAAAGGGACATTATACACTCATTTTTTCTTTGCATAAATGTTTTGTAGATGATCTATTTATATAGTCCATAAAGTGTTTTTTTTAAATAAATGTATAGTTTTGCTTATTTTTAAATAACATTGCTCTGATTTTCAGACTCCTAACCAAGCCCCAAAGTTTTTTGTGAATACTGTCAGCTACCATCTCCAGCTTGCTCCTGTTTGTGTAAAGGGTCTTTTCATATGCAAAAGAAGGGGGAGGGGGGAGTGTCTTATTTGCCACTTGCAGTGGGCTTTCCAGCTACCTTTTCAACAGAGCCAAACTGACAGCTTCTAAGTAAGTTTTTAAACAGTTTTATACTAGATTTTTATACCAGTATCAGTGCATCTTATTCTTTATAGTAGTGTCTATTACATGCAGTTATATGAAAATAAGTGTATACTGTCCCTTTAAATAAACTAACTAAAGTACAAAAAATAAAAAAGAACTAAGTTACAAAAAATAAAAAAATATTTACAAACATTAGAAAAATATTACAACAATTTTAAACTAATTACACCTACTCTAAGCCCCCTAATAAAATAACAAAGACCCCCAAAATAAAAAAATGCCCTACCCTATTCTAAATTAAAAAAGTTCAAAGCTCTTTTACCTTACCAGCCCTGAAAAGGGCCATTTGCGGGGCATGCCCCAAATAATTCAGCTCTTTTGCCTGTAAAAAAAAAACATACAATACCCCCCCCAACATTACAACCCACCACCCACATACCCCTAATCTAACCAAAACCCCCCTTAAATAAACCTAACACTAAGCCCCTGAAGATCTTCCTACCTTATCTTCACCATGCCAGGTTCACCGATCCGTCCTCCGAAGTCTTGATCCAAGCCTCCGAAGTCTTCATCCAAGCCCAAGCGGGGGCTGGCGATCCATAATCCGGCTGAAGTTTTCTATCAAGCGGCGGCTGAAGAGGTCCCGAAGAGGCTCCAAAGTCTTCATCCTATCCGGGAAGAAGAGGAGATCCGGACCGGCAACCATCTTGATCCAAGCGGCATCTTCTATCTTCATCCAATGACGAACGGCTCCATCTTGAAGACCTCCAGCGTGGATCTATCCTCTTCATTCGACGTCCAACTGAAAAATGAAGGTTCCTTTAAGGGACGTCATCCAAGATGGCGTCCATCGAATTCCGATTGGCTGATAGGATTCTATCAGCCAATCGGAATTAAGGTAGGAAAAACAGCCAATAGAATGCAAGCTCAATCTGATTGGCTGATCCAATCAGCCAATCGGATTGAACTTGAATCTGATTGGCTGATTCCATCAGCCAATCAGAATTTTCCTACCTTAATTCCGATTGGCTGATAGAATCCTATCAGCCAATCGGAATTTGAGGGACGCCATCTTGGATGACGTCCCTTAAAGGAACCTTCATTCTTCAGTTGGACGTCGAACGAAGAGCATGGATCCGCGCTGGAGGTCTTCAAGATGGAGCCGTTCGTCATCAGATGAAGATAGAAGATGCCGCTTGGATCAAGATGGTTGCCGGTCCGGATCTCCTCTTCTTCCCGGATAGGATGAAGACTTTGGAGCCTCTTCTGGACCTCTTCAGCCGCTGCTTGATAGAAGACTTCAGCCGGATTATGGATCGCCAGCCCCCGCTTGGGCTTGGATGAAGACTTCGGAGGCTTGGATCAAGACTTCGGAGGACGGATTGGTGAACCTGGCATGGTGAAGATAAGGTAGGAAGATCTTCAGGGGCTTAGTGTTAGGTTTATTTAAGGGGGGTTTTGGTTAGATTAGGGGTATGTGGGTGGTGGATTGTAATGTTGGGGGGGGGGGTATTGTATGTTTTTTTTTTACAGGCAAAAGAGCTGAATTATTTGGGGCATGCCCCGCAAATGGCCCTTTTCAGGGCTGGTAAGGTAAAAGAGCTTTGAACTTTTTTAATTTAGAATAGGGTAGGGCATTTTTTTATTTTGGGGGTCTTTGTTATTTTATTAGGGGGCTTAGAGTAGGTGTAATTAGTTTAAAATTGTTGTAATATTTTTCTAATGTTTGTAAATATTTTTTTATTTTTTGTAACTTAGTTCTTTTTTATTTTTTGTACTTTAGTTAGTTTATTTCATTGTAGTTATTTGTAGGTATTGTATTTAATTAATTTATTGATAGTGTAGTGTTAGGTTTAATTGTAACTTAGGTTAGGATTTATTTTACAGGTAATTTTGTAATTATTTTAACTATTTAATAGCTATTGTACCTGGTTAAAATAAATACAAAGTTGCCTGTAAAATAAATATTAATCCTAAAATAGCTACAATATAATTATTATTTATATTGTAGCTATATTAGGGTTTATTTTACAGGTAAGTATTTAGCTTTAAATAGGAATAATTTATTTAATAAGAGTTAATTTATTTCGTTAGATTTAAATTATATTTAACTTAGGGGGGTGTTAGTGTTAGGGTTAGACTTAGCTTTAGGGGTTAATCCATTTATTAGAGTAGCAGCGAGATCCGGTCGGCAGATTAGGGGTTAATAATTGAAGTTAGGTGTCGGCGATTTTAGGGAGGGCAGATTAGGGGTTAATACTATCTCTTATAGGGTTATTGAGGCGGGAGTGAGGCGGATTAGGGGTTAATAACTTTATTATAGTAGCGGTGAGGTGCGGTCGGCAGATTAGGGGTTAATTATTGTAGGTAGCTGGTGGCGACGTTGTGGGGGGCAGATTAGGGGTTAATAAATATAATATAGGGGTCGGCGGTGTTAGGGGCAGCAGATTAGGGGTACATAGGTATAATGTAGGTTGCGGCGGTGTACGGAGCGGCAGATTAGGGGTTAATAATAAAATGCAAGGGTCAGCGATAGCGGTGGCGGCAGATTAGGGGTTAATAAGTGTAAGGTTAGGGGTGTTTAGACTCGGGGGTTCATGTTAGGGTGTTAGGTGCAGAATTAGGAAGTGTTTCCCCATAGGAAACAATGGGGCTGCGTTAGGAGCTGAACGCTGCTTTTTTGCAGGTGTTAGGTTTTTTTTCAGCTCAAACAGCCCCATTGTTTTCTATGGGGGAATCGTGCACGAGCACGTTTTTGAAGCTGGCCGCGTCTGTAAGCACCGCTGGTATCGAGAGTTGCAGTGGCGTTAAATATGCTATACGCTCCCTTTTTTGGAGCCTAACGCAGCCCTTCTGTGAACTCTAAATACCAGCGGTATTTAAAAGGTGCAGGGAAAAAAAAGCATGCGTAGCTAACGCACCCCTTTGGCCGCAGAACTCTAAATCTAGCCGCTAGTTAGCCAAACCTGTATTGAATACTAGTTTAATATAATCACTTTAGAGTAAATAAATCCTTGAGTGGGTGACATATACTCTCCTTTTTTAATTAATGTTCCCCTGTGCATTTATTATAGCATAATAATTATTTATCTACACACCTGCCGATTATCTCACAAACAGTCAGCCTCCGGCGCCACTGACATTCTGTTGTCTATATGTTTATTTCTTTGGTTTGTATTGGTATGACACAAAAAAGTGGAGAGAAAAAAAGCCAAATCTGACACGTTCCACACAAAACTCCAAAAATGAACTGGACAAAATTATTGTCACCTTCTCAAAATTGTAAGAAATAATTGCATTCCAAGTTTGTGATGCTCCTTTAATTTGTAATTAAACTCACCTGTATCAATTAACAGGTGCTGACAATATAGAAATCACACCGGCATCCAGTTAAAATGGTGAGAAATTGACTCAACCTTTCTGTTGTGTGTCTCTGTTTGCCACACTGAGCATGGAGAAGAGAAAGAGCAGCAAAGAATTGTCTGAGGATTTGAGAACAAAAATTGGGGAAAAGCATGGACAATCTCAATGGTACAAGTCCATCTCCAGAGATCTTAATGTTTCTGTGTCCACTGTGCGCAACATTGTCAAGAAGTTTACAGCCCATGGCACTGTATCTAATCTCCCTGGACGTGGACGAAATAGAAAAATTGATCAAAGATTGCAATGAAGGATTGTTCTAATGGTGGATAAAGAACCTCGATCAACTTCCTGGCAAATTTAAGCTGAGCTTCAGGCACATGGTACAAATGTGTCAGCTTGCACTTTACGTCACCATCTGAATGAAAAGGGACGCTATGGTAGGAGACTCAGGAGGACCCCACTGCTGACACAGAAACATAAAAAAGCCAGATTGGAGTTTGCCAAAACTTACCTGAGGAAGCCAAAATTATTTTGGGAGAATGCGCTGTGGACAGACGAAACTAAATTACAGCTTTTTGGTAAAGACCATCATTCTGCTGTTTTCAGAAAAAGAAATGAGGCTTTTAAAGAAGAAAATACAGTCCCTACAGTCAAACATGGTCGAGGTTCACTGATGTTTTGGAGTTGCTTTTCTGCTTCAGGCACTGGATGTCTTGACTGTGTGCATGGCATTATGAAATCTGAAGACTACCAAATAATTCTGTTGTGCAATGTAGGGCCCAGTGTCAGAAAGTTGGGTCAATGACCCAAATCACACAGAAATGCTTTAAGACAAAGTGCTGGAGAGTACTGAACTGGCCAGCAATGAGTCCAGATCTCAATCCCATAGAGCACCTGTGGAAAGATCTCAAAACAGCAGTTGGGAAAAGGAACCCTTCCAATCTGAGAGACCTGGAGCAGTTGGCGAAAGAAGAGTGGTCCAAAATTGCAGTAGAGAGGAGTAAGAAACGTATTGATGGTTACAGGAAGCATTTGATTTCAGTTATTTTTTCCAAGGGGTGTGCTATCAAATATTAAATTGAGGGTGCCAATAATTTTGTCCGGTCAAGATTTGGAGTTTTGCGTGGAATGTGTCAGATTTAGCATTTTTTCTCTACTTTTTTGTGTCATACCAATACAAACAAAAGAAATAAACATGATAATGCCTAAACATTTGTAATTGCAACATTTTTCTAACACCCAAGATCTTATATCTTTGAGCCCTTATAACTATTTTGTGCAATATTTTACGATTACGCTAGCGCAAACCCATTCGTAATCTAGCCCTATGTATCTTAGTGTGTCTGATTAAAAGCATGTATTATGTGATTGTAGGCTAGAGACACAGGGAGGAAGGAACCTTGACGTGGCCCTGGACTTATCACCATTTGGCTAAACTCTGTAACTAACTGTTCAATTTTGTTTTAATCTAGCTGTGTGCAAAATTTTCAATCTTTTTTCAGATATATATGTAAATAAAATGTTTTCTCATCATATTTCAGCCTTAGTTTTTTAATCAAATTTCTCAAGCTCTGTCTTATATCTAAGTATAAGCTCTCACTTGAGTGACACCAATGAGCAACCATGTTTAAGATTATGTGCAGCTCATGTGTAGCAACTCTGTCTGCTTCACATGTTGCCTCTAATATTATTATGCTTAGGGCAGTTTATTTTTTTGGCCCTCCTCTGGAAAAATTTCTACGGGCTCCCATGGTTGGATTCTTTTTGAATATATTGGTGCCTTATAGCACTTTCGGTCATCAGGGTTTCAGGCTCATCTTAAAAAAACAGCTGATGTTTGCTTGAGTAGATATTTGTAAGGATCTTTTAAAGGGAAATAAATTATAGTGTTATGCTGGGCTTGCTACCAGGAAGTATGTGCCATCGTCCACATGTGGTGCAAATGAAATGTTAAAAAAGGGTTACACAGCCTTTTTTAACACAATTTGTATTACAGAGGGCCTTGCCATTAGTATGCTGGGGCTGCACATTCCTGGCATACTATTGATTTCCATATAAAAATATAGGGCCTATCTGAGATTTTTTAAGTCACAAATTGAAAGCATCCAAATGTAATACAAGCTTATTATTTTTATAGGACTTAATTTAGAGGTGCCAATAGTCACAAACTAATGGACTTGCAGACTTTATTAAATCTAAGCCATTGTCTTTGTAGTCTGAATGAGGACATCAGGATAATATATTTTCATCTAGATACCTTCCCATAGATAATTGCTCATACTGTAACTGCCATGTTGCGGAACTATACATCTTTCTTTCTAATGGTAGTGAGAGTCCACAATACCTTACTCTTGGGAATTACTTTACCTGGCCACCAGGAGGAGGCAAAGACACACTACCAGAGCTCTGATATATACCTTCTACTCCCCCTTCTCTCAAAGTAGTTATTTGCCTCCTTAGTGGATAGTTCCCAGAAGAGAGGGTATTGCAGAGTTGGATTTTCCGATATACACCTTTTCTGTGAAGTTTTTTGCCCAACAGCAGGCCACGGGTGTCACTGGGAAGTTCCCAAGCCTCCTCCTGTGATGGCAAGATGGATGTATTTCTCATCTTGGACCCTTTGGCTGTTATTTACAGCATATGACTTAGTTCCAATGATATTTTTGGTAACTATGCAGAGCATAGTAGTTAAGGGAGGTGAAACAAGTAACTCCTCAGGAGTATTCTTATATCTAAGATTTGAAGTGGAGGTGCTTAGTAAGTACTGTTCCTCCCACATTTTTCATTCTGTGCAGCCTGTTCATGGAGGAAACCCTTTACACATACTGTAAGGTGACATTTTGTGCACAGTTGGATATTTGTGCACATCTTAGACTCTTTGCTCACTACAATGGGTTTACGGTATTGGGCACAGTGGGGACTATGGGGCTGATTCATCAAGCTCCGAATGGAGTCTTAAGACCGCTGCTCGTTAACTCGTCCGCCGCCTCTGAGGCGACGGACATCAATCTGCCCGATCGCATATGATCGGGTTGATTGACACCTGCTAGCTACCGATTGGCCGCAAATCTGCAGGGGGCGGCATTGCACAAACAGTTCACCAGAATGAACTGCTTGTGTAGCGAACATATTCGCTAGAGAGGATCATGTCCGTCCGCAATTTCAGAAATCAGCCCCTATGTGTATTGACACTTGTTGACTGGCAATTGCAGGTCATAGTTTTTTTTTATATTAAATAATTTTTATTAAGTTTTTAACAACAATAAAAATAACATATAACAAAGACATTTCTTCTTACATCAGAAATAGCAAATAAACATTGAATCCAGTGTTTACACATACATCATAGGATTAAGACTAAAATAGCCGTGTACAGAGTTTGAGAGACGACCATGAAAACTAGGCATCTACGTGCCAATCATCTATACTCGTAATGATCATTACATTTTTATGTTTACTACAATGATATAAAAGATGCTTTACCTTTGTTCCCATATGAACAACATATCAGCAATAAAATCAAGTTTTCCCAAGAAACTGTAATGTATTTTTTCCAGGGCTAGGACGTGATTTGCTTCTCTCTCCCACATCTTGCAATCAGGGGTTTGGCATTTTTTCCAAAATCTTGGTATCAAGCGTTTGGCACAATTAAGCATACACTGTAGAAGCTTTTTCCTGTACATACATGGAATTTTTGGAGTGTTATTTAGTAATACCATGGCGGGGGATAGGGTGACTGAGAAGCCCAGGGTAGCGGTTATACATTTAGCTATGCCTTCCCAATAGTTTTGTAGGAGGGGGCAAGACCACCAGATGTGGGATAGGGTGCCCCTACCTCCACATTGTCTCCAGCATAAGGGGGAGGAATTAGGGAAAATGGTATGGTGGGTTTAGGGCACAAGGCCCGATGTGCCCTCTCAAGTGGGATTTCTTCAATTACTCGCTGATTAGCAATCGCCAAAGATTGGAATAAATTTTGCAGTTGATCTGGGATGTCTTCACCCTTCACAGTCTCCGGAAGCCCACGGATCCTTAAGTTGTTTCTTCGTGTCCGATTCTCGATATCATCCAATTTGTTCTCTAATTCAGTAATCTGTTGCTGTTGCTTTTCAATGGAGTGAGACATATCATTCATTTCTTTAACTAATTCCTCTCTATCATCCTCCAATGTCTCCACTCGGAAGCCCAGCTCATTTATGTCTCTTTAAATCAGCACACTTATACTTGATGCACATTTTGACTTGGTTTATTAAAGTTTCCATAACTTTGAGTGTCACTGGGCCATCTGCGGCCTGCTGAGAGCTTCCTGGCGAAGAAGATGGATTTATTGGAGCATCAGGATTGTCAGAGAGGGATTCTTCATCACTGCATATCTGAGGAGTATCTGTCTTTTTTTTCCTGTCTGCATTTTTAAAGAATGTGCTTACAGTGCTGGGGGTATTGTGAGATTTTAAGTTCTTGTCCGCCCTTATATTCTTTTTCTGTGCCATGCCTATAGCCAGATGGTCCTGTGTGCACTAACCAGGGAACAACAGGGTCTGAATGCTTCACCTCTATAGCTCAGTGAAAATGTATTCGTTTTAAATATAAAGTCTGTATAGCGACACCTGAGGTGCTGGTAAAACTGTGCTTTATTTGTTTGTGCAAGGGTGGAATGCCATTGTATATGGTGCCCAGAGCAAAGTTGTGGATGGGGCACTAGGCCCTGGAGAATTAAAGCAGGGCGCTGTGTGTTGCTGGCCACGAGGTCTATGCCCCTGGTAATGGTGTGCAGGCTTATGCTGCTTTATTCATTAATTGTAGGGCATCTTCATATGCATATAGGTTAAAATGCGGCCAGATAGAGAAAAAAGGAAGGGGCCTTTTATAGCCATAAATTGTAGATGTTTAGAGGCTTTTATATTGTGATCCCTGCCACTAGTGCAAAGTTTGGACTTTCCCAATCTGGATAGAATATGTCACAATTAGTAACTGAGTAGCGCTATGGTCGCCACACTTTTTAGGGATATTGACTTTTGTTACTGGGCTGCAGTGTGTTATCGGTCTCACCTCTGTCATGGCGGCTATCAGGTATGCGGGGTCAGGGAAGCGGTGTGCAGAGCTGTTGAGAAGCTGTGTCGCTCAAGGCAGACGAGTCCGGTCTGCAGCAGTGTGGTCCTCTGCGCTGTGCCCATTAACGCTGTGATCCGGGAGCGTTCTTAATTCGGGCTTCACCTCATCAGTACTTGAGGCAGGCTTCTGGCGCGGCCTACCGCGCGGGGTGTCTGAGGTGTAGATAGGGTCCCAAGAGGTCGGTCAAACTCACATGGGCTGAGTGATGTCCAGTCCCCAGTCAGTACGCACTGTTATTCTGCCGTTTAGACAGGGCTATGGTGACCTGCGGATGAGCTCCGTCTTTGCTGATACTGGAGCTCTAGAGAAACGCGGCCATCACAGACGCCTGCAAGCTCCGCCCCCCCGCAGGTCATAGTTTTATTGTCAGTGTCCCGGCTCCGGTACCTCTGCACTCTGGTCACATGATTACACAGCCGGTGCACTGAGGAAGCTGAGATGGCAGTCTGAAAGTGTTTCCAGGATGGCTCTCATTTTCTCCTGTGGTGGAGAGGGAGTTAACTACTTCTTCCCATCACATGAGAGTTTTTGGAATGTAGCCCACCCCTTCGTTCAGACTGCATCGGGCAGATGCTAAGGCGCAACACTTTAGCACAGTTACTTTCCCGCACTGTCGCTCAGACCTCAGGAGGGGGAAATATGCTCTACCAGAGCACCAGAGGTATAGTTTTTACACTTACCGGCACTGCTGGATTGCGAATAAGTAATTTATGGGTTAATCATTCAGCTATAGTATACTGTTGGCCTGCTATCTCCTTAAGTTACAGGGGGCAAATTTTCTCAAGATCTCTTTCAAATAGGAGTCTTTATTTATTCTTTCGGGGTTGCCACTGTCATTATGGAGCAAACTGTTTCTGCTGATGCTAATACAGAGTCAGCTGAGTGTACTGTCATTGACATAATTATTCCTACCAACAAATGCTTGCTATGCAACAAGGTGGTAATCTACCCTCCTGCACAGCGTTGCGGCGCTTGTTTAACTTTTGTTCTGCAGTTCCATTCTCAGACTCCCAGTCTACCATCCCCTGTAAATCAGTCACCAGTGGTGGTTATTCAGAAAAAACACGATTTTGCCTTATGCTTTAAAACTCCCTAACAATCTGCAAATTGAGGCACTTGAGTCTTTACCGGCCCAAGTAAGAAAAAGCTTAAGCTTAAACACTGCTCTACTTAGGTCAAGGATAAAACTGCTTCTGGCACTATGCGTGTCAGGCAATTTCAAGGTTCTGATTTGGAACAATTGTCTTCCAGTTCAGAGTGTGAGGTGTCTACATACGATTCTTCCTCAGAGTCGGACAGGGAACCTGAGGGCATGACCTTTCAGTTCAGAATGGAGCAGCTACGCATCTTACTCAAAGTACTGAGAACTCTAGGAGTTCAGGATTCTAAGCCAACTGAGGATAAACCAGTTCATAAGTTAGATATCATATTCAGACCCAGGTTTAGGACACTTGAAACGTTTCTGGTTCCTTCTTTGGTTTCTGAAATTATTACCAAGCAATGGGATAAGCCTGGAGTACCATTCATTCCATTGCCAACATTTAAGAGACTCTTTCCTGTTTCTGAATCTAATTTAGATCTCTGGGGTACTATCCCCAAGGTAGATGGAGCTATATCTACATTAATAAAGATAACTACCATTCCTTTGTAATACTGTATGTCTTTTAAAGACCCTATGGACAGAAAACTTTAGGGTTACCTTAGGAAGGCATTTCTGCAGGGAGGATTGTTATTCTAACCTGCAGTGTATATTACCGCAGTTGCTGGGGAAGCAGCTTTCTGGTGTGACTCCTTATCTGAACTGGTGTCAAAGGAATCTTCTTGGTTTCTTTGCAGGACTGGCTGGATGGTCAACATAGCCAAGAGTTCTCTCACACCTCAAACAAGGGTGGATTTCTTAGGAGTAATTATAGACTTGGTGGCTATGAAGATCTACCTAACAGATCAATGCAAACTGAAACTCCATTCAGCTAGCCGAGATCTTCAAACTGTTCTTTTTCCTTCTGTGGCTGAAGGTAGTGGTCCTCATGGTGGTGGCATCAGACACCATACCATTTATATGGTTTCATCTGAGGCCTCTTCAATTGTGGATGCTCAGACAGTGTAATGGAGACCATTCCGATCCGTCTCAGCTGTTAACTTTAGATCAGTTCACCAGACAGTCTCTAGATTGGTAGATATCCCCCTTCCCCCAATATCTCTCGGGATAACTTTACACCACCTAACGTGGAGATAATTAAAATGGATGCCAGTCTATCTGGATGGGGTGCTGTATTGGGCCAGCTGAGGGCCCAAGGCATTTGGCCCCATCATCGATTTCCAATGCTTTACAAGGTTGCCACTTCTACGCTCATTTATCAGTTTCCAATTAGTAACAACAGTGGCGTACGTAAATCATCAGGGGGTAATGAGGAGGTCCCTAGCCATGCAGGAGGTATCTTGCATTCTGTCTTGGGTGGAAATGCATCATTGTACCATTCAGCCATTCACATCCCAGGAGTGGAGAACTGGGAACCGGATTATTTGAGTTACCAGGCTCTTCATTCAGGGGAATGGTCTCTCAATCAATTTTTGACCTTATCATGACTAGATGTGGGTTCCAGAAATTGATATCATGGCCTCTCGCCTGAATTGCAAACTTCCGAGGTATAGCTTGAGATCAAGGGATCCTCAGGTAGAACTGATAGATGCTTTGATCGCTCCGTGGCGGTATCTTCTGGTTATCTTTTTCCTCTGAGTATGCTTCTCCCATGAGTAGTAGCATATCTCAAGCAGGATAATGTTACAGCAATCCTCATAGGTCTGGCATGGCCTCGCAGGACCTGGTAAGCAGATCTGGTGCGGGTGTCCAGCGCTCCTCCCTGGCGTCTACCTTTGAGAACAGATCTCCTAGTTCAGGGTCCATTTTTCTATGAAAACCTACAGTATCAATTTAACTGCTTGGAGGTTGAACGGTTGATTCTTCAGCGCAGAGGTTTCTCTGATTCTGTAATTGATACTCTGACGCAGGCCCATAAACCTGTCACTAGAAAGATTTACCATAAGGTGTGGAAGGTTTACTTACCTTTATGTTTTAACTGGGGTTATTCCTGGCATTCTGTGAGAATTCAGTTTCTTCAGGAAGGCCTAGATAAGGGTCTGTCAGCTAGTTCTATAAAGGGTCAAATTTTAGCTTTGTCTGTTCTGTTACACGAAAAGTTAGCTTGTTCTTCAATAAACACTCTTAGTGATAAGCAGCTTGATCTGTACAAACAAAAACACAAAACAAGGCTCCCCAATGGTGTAGAATCTTCAGATTATATAGCTATCCAAAAATAAACAGAAATGCACTTACCGAATGAAAACAACAGTATACTGAACCATTAGGAGCCTGGATTCCTGGATTACCTCTGTTCCCCTTTATCATCACTCAGTGGTTACCAGAACGACTTCAGGAAAAACTTATATTGATTACTGGCATTTAATACCTTGTACCTATTCTTCAAGATGTCAAAATAGGAAGCACAAGAGAACTGCAGTATACAGAGTAATAGTATATTTAATAAAATCTTAAAATACACAATGTGTTTCTTAGTGCAGAATATCACAGTTTCCTCAGATGCACCAAATTGTCCACAGTTCAGACATTTAAGAAGTATTAGCGTCTGTGTCTTTTCAATGAGCATGCATGGGACCTACATTGACGTATCACTCGCTGTGGTACCCCTTCTTACGTGTCAATCATTAAAACACTACTGTAACAGTTTAGGAAGTGATTTCCTGAATAAATACAATTGTCTAATTGCATCTTTTAAAGGATTGTAACTGTTTATGTAGCTCATGTCAACATAAACTCATGTGAATTGTAAATAATAACACAGTCTGATTATCTAATTAAATCTATCAAAGATTAATGACTTTCACATATGTGAGGATATGGGGGTGTGTGGAACTCAGAATGCAGGAACTGATACACAGAACAAATAAAAGTCTTTCTTGAACGCTTTAGTGTTTGATAAATAAAAGGAAGAGTAGGTAGTGCAGATTGAAGATCATAGAAGAGGCCTTATGCAAATCACTAAAGTATTTTAGCAGAAATAAAGTCCATTGTGTTTGATTAGAGTAGTAAAAGGTGAGAGTAACACAGAATACCTATAAGGTACAGCAGGCACAGCTGATCTGAAGAAGGCTGTCACTGGTATGGTAGACACAGGTTTCTCATCAGGCACAGAATACCCAGCAGGTACTGTCACAGGATACCAGATAGGTACAGCTTGTTTGGAGAAGGCTGTCACTGGTATAAAAGACACAGTTTTTTCAGCAGGCACAGAATACTCAGCGGGTGCTGTTGGGGAGACTTTCAAGGGATAGCAGATAGGTACAGCAGACATAGCCTCAGGAACAAGGTAAGCATACATCAGTATCAGGTTATTCTGCTTGACTTTCAGGATCCAGTTGAGCATATGTAGAAGCAAGGTACAGTAAGTATGCTTGATTTTAGAGGCAAGGTGAGCATACACAGATATCAGGTGAGTATGCTTTGGTTTTCAGGAGCAAGATGACCATACACAGGTATCAAGGTAAGTATGCTTAGTATCAGAAACAAGGTGAGCATACATAGGTATCAAGGTAAGTATGCTTGGTCTCAGGAGCACGGTGAGCATACATAGGTATCAAGGTAAGTATGCTTGGTCTCAGGAGCACGGTGAGCATACACAGGTATAAAGGTAAGTATGCTTAATCTCAGGAGCAAGGTGAGGATACACAGGTATCAAGGTATAGTAATATTTTTCCATCAAATGTATAGGTTTAGTGTGTGTATGGATATTGGTCTGTGTGGCTTTAAGTCCTGCACCTCTCCCATTTCAAGATCTGTGGCCAGGGCATTGTACTAGGCATCCGGTTCATTTTCTATGGGTTGTGGTGCCATTCCAACTCTCTATCCTATAAAATTAGAATCAGTGACTTTTGAGTACTGTTGTGTTCAAATAGCTTTTAAATGGGGGCCCCCAGAATAGACCACATTTACAGACCAGTGTTCAGTGTATGGGAGAGGTGCAAAATATTCACCGCTATGTTTTCTTCTGTTAAGTGTGATCAGTCCACGGGTCATCATTACTTCTGGGATATTACTCCTCCCCAACAGGAAGTGCAAGAGGATTCACCCAGCAGAGCTGCATATAGCTCCTCCCCTCTACGTCACTCCCAGTCATTCTCTTGCACCCAACGACTAGATAGGATGTGTGAGAGGACTATGGTGATTATACTTAGTTTTATATCTTCAATCAAAAGTTTGTTATTTTAAAATAGCACCGGAGTGTGTTATTACCTCTCTGGCAGAGTTTGAAGAAGAATCTACCAGAGTTTTTGCTATGATTTTAGCCGGAGTAGTTAAGATCATATTGCTGTTTCTCGGCCATCTGAGGAGAGGTAAACTTCAGATCAGGGGACAGCGGGCAGATGTATCTGCATAGAGGTATGTAGCAGTTTTTATTTTCTGACAATGGAATTGATGAGAAAATCCTGCCATACCGATATAATGTCATGTATGTATACTTTACACTTCAGTATTCTGGGGAATGGTACTTCACTAGAATTACACTGTAAGAAGTACATAAAGCTGTTTAATAACTAGAAATTATGTTTAACGTTTTTGCTGGAATGTAAAATCGTTTTCATTTGCTGAGGTACTGAGTGAATAAATGTTTGGGCACTATTTTTCCACTTGGCAGTTGCTTAATCTTTTTTCTGACAGTTTCTGTTCTCTCTCACTGCTGTGTGTGAGGGGGAGGGGCCGTTTTTTGGCGCTTTTACTACGCATCAGATATTTCAGTCAGCAGCTCATTGTATTTCCTGCATGATCCGGTTCATCTCTACAGAGCTCAGGGGTCTTCAAAACTTATTTTGAGGGAGGTAATTTCTCTCAGCAGAGCTGTGAGAATTATAGTTGACTGAGATAAAAAACGTTTATTCTGTAATTTGTTTCCTGCCTTCAGAATTTGTTATCTTTGCTAATGGGATTAAACCTTTGCTAAATTTGTGTTGTTTACAAGGATTGAGGCTATAACTGTTTCAATTTATTAATTTACAACTGTCATAGACCTTCTGTGCTTCTTAAAGGCACAGTACGTTTTTAATATTATTCTAATTGAATTGTATTCCAAGTTGCAAGTTTATTTGCTAGTGTGTTAAACATGTCTGATTCAGAGGATGATACCTGTGTCATTTGTTGCAATGCCAAAGTGGAGCCCAATAGAAATTTATGTACTAACTGTATTGATGCTACTTTAAATAAAAGTCAATCTGTACAAATTGAACAAATTTCACCAAACAACGAGGGGAGAGTTATGCCGACTAACTCGCCTCACGTGTCAGTACCTGCATCTCCCGCTCGGGAGGTGCGTGATATGGTAGCGCCGAGTACATCTGGGCGGCCATTACAAATCACATTACAGGATATGGCTACTGTTATGACTGAAGTTTTGGCTAAATTACCAGAACTAAGAGGTAAGCGTGATCACTCTGGGGTGAGAACAGAGTGCGCTGATAATATTAGGGCCATGTCAGACACTGCGTCACAGGTGGCAGAACATGAGGACGGAGAACTTCATTCTGTAGGTGACGGTTCTGATCCAAACAGACTGGATTCAGATATTTCAAATTTTAAATTTAAACTGGAAAACCTCCGTGTATTACTAGGGGAGGTGTTAGCGGCTCTGAATGATTGTAACACAGTTGCAATACCAGAGAAAATGTGTAGGTTGGATAAATATTTTGCGGGTACCGGCGAGTACTGAGGTTTTTCCTATACCTAAGAGACTTACTGAAATTGTTACTAAGGAGTGGGATAGACCCGGTGTGCCGTTCTCACCCCCTCCGATATTTAGAAAAATGTTTCCAATAGACGCCACCACACGGGACTTATGGCAAACGGTCCCTAAGGTGGAGGGAGCAGTTTCTACTTTAGCTAAGCGTACCACTATCCCGGTGGAGGATAGCTGTGCTTTTTCAGATCCAATGGATAAAAAATTAGAGGGTTACCTTAAGAAAATGTTTGTTCAACAAGGTTTTATATTGCAACCCCTTGCATGCATTGCGCCGATCACGGCTGCAGCGGCATTCTGGATTGAGTCTCTGGAAGAGAACATTAGTTCAGCTACTCTGGAGGACATTACGGACAGGCTTAGAGTCCTTAAACTAGCTAATTCATTCATTTCGGAGGCCGTAGTACATCTTACTAAACTTACGGCGAAGAATTCAGGATTCGCCATTCAGGCACGCAGGGCGCTGTGGCTAAAATCCTGGTCAGCTGATGTTACTTCTAAGTCTAAATTGCTTAATATACCTTTCAAAGGGCAGACCTTATTCGGGCCCGGGTTGAAAGAGATTATCGCTGACATTACAGGAGGTAAAGGCCATGCCCTGCCTCAGGACGAAGCCAAAGCTAAGGCTAGACAGTCTAATTTTCGTTCCTTTCGTAATTTCAAAGCAGGAGCAGCATCAAATTCCTCTGCACCAAAACAGGAAGGAGCTGTTGCCCGCTACAGACAAGGCTGGAAACCTAACCAGTCCTGGAACAAGGGCAAGCAGACCAGGAAACCTGCTGCTGCCCCTAAAACAGCATGAATTGAGGGCCCCCGATCCGGGATCAGATCTAGTGGGGGGCAGACTTTCTCTCTTCGCCCAGGCTTGGGCAAGAGATGTCCAGGATCCCTGGGCGCTAGAGATAATATCTCAGGGATACCTTCTGGACTTCAAATACTCTCCTCCAAGAGAGAGATTTCATCTGTCAAGGTTGTCATCAATCCAGACAAAGAAAGAGGCGTTTCTACGCTGCGTACAAGAGCTCTTGTTAATGGGAGTAATCCATCCAGTTCCACGATCGGAACAGGGACAGGGGTTTTACTCAAATCTGTTTGTGGTTCCCAAAAAAGAGGGAACTTTCAGACCAATCCTGGACTTAAAGATCCTAAACAAATTCCTAAGAGTTCCATCGTTCAAGATGGAGACTATTCGGACAATTTTACCTATGATCCAAGAGGGTCAGTACATGACCACTGTAGATTTAAAGGATGCTTACCTTCACATACCGATTCACAAAGATCATTACCGGTACCTAAGGTTTGCCTTCCTAGACAGGTATTACCAGTTTGTGGCTCTTCCATTCGGATTGGCTACAGCTCCAAGAATCTTCACAAAGGTTCTGGGTGCTCTTCTGGCGGTACTAAGACCGCGGGGAATCTCGGTAGCTCCATACCTAGACGACATTCTGATACAAGCTTCAAGCTTTCAAACTGCCAAGTCTCATACAGAGTTAGTACTGGCATTTCTAAGGTCACATGGATGGAAGGTGAACGAAAAGAAAAGTTCACTCGTTCCACTCACAAGAGTTCCCTTCCTGGGGACTCTTATAGATTCTGTAGAAATGAAGATTTACCTGACAGAGGACAGGCTAACAAGACTTCAAAGTGCTTGCCGCACCCTTCATTCCATTCAACACCCGCCAGTGGCTCAATGCATGGAGGTAATTGGCTTAATGGTAGCGGCAATGGACATAGTACCCTTTGCACGCTTACACCTCAGACCACTGCAACTGTGCATGCTAAGTCAGTGGAATGGGGATTACTCAGACTTATCCCCTTCTCTGAATCTGGATCAAGAGACCAGAAATTCTCTTCTATGGTGGCTTTCTCGGCCACATCTGTCCAGGGGGATGCCATTCAGCAGACCAGACTGGACAATTGTAACAACAGACGCCAGCCTTCTAGGTTGGGGTGCCGTCTGGAATTCTCTGAGGGCTCAGGGACAATGGAGTCAGGAGGAGAGTCTCCTGCCAATAAACATTCTGGAATTGAGAGCAGTTCTCAATGCCCTCCTGGCTTGGCCCCAGTTGACAACTCGGGGGTTCATCAGGTTTCAGTCGGACAACATCACGACTGTAGCTTACATCAACCATCAGGGAGGGACAAGAAGCTCCCTAGCTATGATGGAAGTATCAAAGATAATTCGCTGGGCAGAGTCTCACTCTTGCCACCTGTCAGCAATCCACATCCCGGGAGTGGAGAACTGGGAGGCGGATTTCTTAAGTCGTCAGACTTTTCATCCGGGGGAGTGGGAACTCCATCCGGAGGTCTTTGCCCAAATACTTCGACGTTGGGGCAAACCAGAGATAGATCTCATGGCGTCTCGACAGAACGCCAAGCTTCCTCGTTACGGGTCCAGATCCAGGGATCCAGGAGCAGTCCTGATAGATGCCCTGACAGCACCTTGGGACTTCAGGATGGCTTACGTGTTTCCACCCTTCCCGATGCTTCCTCGATTGATTGCCAGAATCAAACAAGAGAGAGCATCAGTGATTCTAATAGCACCTGCGTGGCCACGCAGGACTTGGTATGCAGACCTGGTGGACATGTCATCCTGTCCACCTTGGTCTCTACCTCTGAAACAGGACCTTCTGATACAGGGTCCCTTCAAACATCAAAATCTAACTTCTCTGAAGCTGACTGCTTGGAAATTGAACGCTTGATTTTATCAAGACGTGGGTTTTCTGAGTCAGTTATTGATACCTTAATACAGGCTAGGAAGCCTGTTACCAGAAAGATTTACCATAAGATATGGCGTAAATACCTATATTGGTGTGAATCCAAAGGTTACTCTTGGAGTAAGGTTAGGATTCCTAGGATATTGTCTTTTCTACAAGAAGGTTTAGAAAAGGGTTTATCTGCTAGTTCATTAAAGGGACAGATCTCAGCTCTGTCCATTCTGTTACACAAACGTCTGTCAGAAGTTCCTGACGTCCAGGCTTTTTGTCAGGCTTTGGCCAGGATTAAGCCTGTGTTTAAAACTGTTGCTCCACCATGGAGTTTAAACCTTGTTCTTAATGTTTTACAGGGCGTTCCGTTTGAACCCCTTCATTCCATTGATATAAAGTTGTTATCTTGGAAAGTTCTATTTTTAATGGCTATTTCCTCGGCTCGAAGAGTCTCTGAATTATCAGCCTTACATTGTGATTCTCCTTATTTGATTTTTCATTCGGATAAGGTAGTTCTGCGTACTAAACCTGGGTTCTTACCTAAGGTAGTTACTAACAGGAATATCAATCAAGAGATTGTTGTTCCTTCTTTGTGTCCAAATCCTTCTTCGAAGAAGGAACGTCTACTGCACAACCTGGATGTAGTCCGTGCTCTAAAATTTTACTTACAGGCAACTAAGGAATTTCGACAAACGTCTTCTCTGTTTGTCGTTTACTCTGGGCAGAGGAGAGGTCAAAAGGCTTCTGCTACCTCTCTTTCTTTTTGGCTTCGTAGCATAATTCGTTTAGCTTATGAGACTGCTGGACAGCAGCCTCCTGAAAGAATTACAGCTCATTCTACTAGAGCTGTGGCTTCCACTTGGGCCTTCAAGAATGAGGCCTCTGTTGAGCAGATTTGCAAGGCTGCAACTTGGTCTTCGCTTCATACTTTTTCCAAATTTTCCAAATTTGACACTTTTGCTTCATCGGAGGCTATTTTTGGGAGAAAGGTTCTTCAGGCAGTGGTTCCTTCTGTATAAAGAGCCTGCCTATCCCTCCCGTCATCCGTGTACTTTTGCTTTGGTATTGGTATCCCAGAAGTAATGATGACCCGTGGACTGATCACACTTAACAGAAGAAAACATAATTTATGCTTACCTGATAAATTCCTTTCTTCTGTAGTGTGATCAGTCCACGGCCCGCCCTGTTTTTAAGGCAGGTAAATATTTTTTAATTTATACTCCAGTCACCACTTCACCCTTGGCTTTTCCTTTCTCGTTGGTCCTTGGTCGAATGACTGGGAGTGACGTAGAGGGGAGGAGCTATATGCAGCTCTGCTGGGTGAATCCTCTTGCACTTCCTGTTGGGGAGGAGTAATATCCCAGAAGTAATGATGACCCGTGGACTGATCACACTACAGAAGAAAGGAATTTATCAGGTAAGCATAAATTATGTTTTTAACCTGGTGCAAAGGGGTTAAACACATAGTAGAAGCACCAATTAGGTCTCCCACAGCACCACTGGTCGTGAGTGGAAACTGACATTGATACAATCATCAGCACTAGTAGCATGATTCAGCTGTGTAACTAGCGCTGTTGATTGTATTAGCATCAGTTTCAACTCAGAACCAGCAGTGCAGTACTTCTACTGTGTGTTTAACCCATATATATATATATATATCTATCTCTGACATATCATACCAGTGCCTCACCAGCCTCTGACCGCATGGTGAGCATACACAGGTATAAAGGTCAGTATGCTTAGGCTCAGGAGCAAGGTGAGCATACACAGGTATCAAGGTAAGTAATATCTTGTGGACTCTCACTACCAATAAATAAATGAATTTATCAGTTAAGAATACTATTTGTTTTGTGACAGCTGGTAAAAGTCATGGCTGGAGAATTTCTTCATTGCTTTGGTTGTGTAGGGGTTGTGATTTTAAACAGGAATTTAATCCCTAAGTATGCTCACTCCTCTAATTTCAAGGCAGCTCCTGGTAAAGTCCCTAAGGCCTAGCGAACAACTTTTGCTAGTGGCAGTGTTGCAGTGTATTTGTAGTGCAGTTGTTATAATTGTGGGCTGTGAGACATGAAACTTCTACTTCTCTATAATTTTAGAGACTCAAGCACTTTAAAAGCCCCCATGTAACAGCAATGGTTCATTTAT
Source organism: Bombina bombina (assembly GCF_027579735.1). Classification (NCBI taxonomy): domain Eukaryota; kingdom Metazoa; phylum Chordata; class Amphibia; order Anura; family Bombinatoridae; genus Bombina; species Bombina bombina. Next base: position 1,060,344,858 of record NC_069501.1, on the reverse strand, counting down.
TCCTACTTGAGCTATCCCCTTCAACAAAGTTAACGCTTATCACAACCTTACGCCAACTACCCCAAATGGTCTTCCAGTTTAATTAACCCTAACCACAACCACTTCCCACCTTAGTTTTCAGTAATGACTGACCCAATTCCCCCACGGCTAATAACTCTAAACATGTTTTTCCACCATTGCAAACCTCTTTAAAGGTAGGTAAAGTCCAAATTAAGCTTTCATGATTCAGATAGGGCATGCCATTTTAAACAATTTATTTTTATCATAAAATTTGCTTTGTTCTTTTGGTATTCTTTGTTGAAAGCTAGACCTAGGTAGGCTCATATGCTAATTTCTAAGCTCTTGAAGGCCTCCTCTTATCTAAGTGCATTTTGACAGTTTTTCACAGCTGGAGGGCGTTAGTTCATGTGTGTCACACTGTGCTCACTCCTGTGGAGTCAGCACTGATTGGCTAAAATGCATGTCTATCAAAATAACTGAGAAAAGGGGGCAGTCTGCAGAGGCTTAGATACAACGTAATCACAGTGGTAAATAGTGTATTAATATCACAGTGTTAGCTATGCATAACCGGGGAATGGGTAATAAATGGATTATCTATCTTTTTAAACAAAAACATTTTTGATGTTGACTGTCCCTAAATGATCAATCTGATTGCAGTGTATATGCTGCATAGCACTGCTAGCATTCTCCTTGTTGTATGCCTATACCACCAAATCATCATGTATATATGTTTTTCCACACAATGGGGCCGATGATGTAGCATATCATGTCCGCCGCACATCGATAAATGCCGACAGCATACGCTGTCGGCATTTATCATTGCACAAGCAGTTCTGGTAAACTGCTTGTGCAATGCCGCCCCCTGCAGATTCGCGGTCGCTAGCAAGGGGTGTCAATCAGCCCAATCGTATAGGATCGTATACAGCCTCAGAGGCAGCGGACAAGTTATGGAGCAGCGGCTCCCATGTGTGCTCGGCATTTCATCCCCATTTTGCTGTCCATAGCCCATGACATTTTTATAAGCTAATGACAGTGTGTGGTACCTTACTTTCTGCTACATATTCCTGCCTTTATATTTTGTATTAAATCCATTCTCCTTCTCTTTCTTCCCTTAATCTGTGTAGAACAGTTGTCATTTAAAAATGCACTACCTTGCAAACTCAGGGCAGTTGAAACCCCCAGTGCACAGCTAGAACTGCCAGTGGCTTTAACATTGGTGCCTTTGTAATAAGGGTACATGTATTTTACTGAATGAGATCACAATCTCCCTGGCCACTGCTTGTAAAAACATCTATCAAGTGTTGTTATTATTTTCCGAGCTTCATAGAGTGTGGTATCACTCAATAAAAAGAGTGTAAATATGATACAGTCACTAAAATGGAGTTGCTGTGATAAATTTGCTGTTGCTGGATTTTTCGAGTGGCAGATCCATTATTGTGTATCTGGGTGATTCTTTTACCTACATGCTAAGTACACAAGTGAAGATATAGTGGTAAAAAACAGAAACCTGTTGTATCCTTTGCAATTAGACATTTACACTATGAATGTAACCTTTATAAGTGTGTTGGCCTGATATGTACAGACATTTTAACCCTTTATTACACAAGGAGCTGCTATACAGAAGGCTGTGGCAACAAATGGGTTATTTATTTTATACAGCACTTACTAACTAACAGAGGCCTCCTTCAGACTTCCTGCTGTGTGAGGGGGGTAGGGAAATCCCCCATAGCACACACATCTGTAACTAGTTTCTTCTGAATGGCGTCTGTGTGTTTCTTACCCTCCAAGCTTTACATCTACTGCATGCCACTTTAGGTGAGACTTGCAGCTTTATATATTAAAATAATGAGTCTACATTCTTCTTTTTTTAACATAATCCCTTAATGAGATCTGTTTAACTTGCTGCAACATTTTTTCTTTAATAATAATTGTAAAATAAGTTAAATATCCCAAGCCAACACATAGACATTTAAAATAACCCTGTCATTAGTGTGTCCATTGTATTTGCATTACACACCAGAGCTGTGCTTGGTATTCTCCCATTGTCAGAAACAGAAAACTGCCCCTTTTTACAGCAGTGTTTATGGATCAGGAGAAAAAAAAAATAAGAACAAAGTTCTATATTTTCTACTGGGCTTTGTTTGAAGGTTACATTATTCCCATACAGTTAACATTTGAAATTATTCTGACATTATTAAGAATATTATGCAGATTGCTACATTGAAAGCCTGGTTAGAGCTATACATATTTGAAATGAAATATATTGCTACATATAAGTATCAACCCTCACAAATGTTGAACACTGAATATATATTTCATATATTTATTCTCATCCTTTTTCATCCCATCCATGGTACTTCCATGTTCTCTCCCCCTCCTCTTCCAGTGCTGAGGTGTGAGAGGCAGACCAGCGCCTGGCTGTTGCTATTCCTGGGAGGGTGAAATTGGTGTGATGGGCAGGACTGCTGCTTCTTTAATCGCAAGCCAAGTACCAGTAAAGTGACTCAGTCGACACTATGGAAGCCAGAATAGAGTTCTCATATGAGAGGAAATGCTGGAAAGGACCCCCCCCTGGCCAGACATGGGCCAACATCAGAGGGGACTATAAAATGTTCAAAGGGGGTGCTATGTTTATACAAAGAGGGTGCTAGCCAATTAAACGCCCATATGCAGTACTATAAACCCATGCTAAACCCCTTGGGCAAGAGAGGGAAATGTAATGTTTTGCTTCCATTTAATTAACTCATTGATGTCTTTTGGTCATTGCAGGTTTAAAAATTGCAATTGTCTGCATAGTTTTGTGTTTTCAACAAAGCAAGGTACCGTATTTACCAAGATATACCTACATGTTTTGTTTTTTTGTTTTTTTATTTTATTTTGAAATGCTTTATTGAAAATTGAAAAAACATTACAAACAGTAAAGAGAATCATGTCAGGTAAAATTGGGTCACAGGTAGTATGCAAACATAAGAGTTACAGTAGTTTTCTTACATGAGGTAATCAAGGTAGAGTTCGCATAACAGAGTTGTTTGTTGATAAACAATATGTTTCAATCAGAACATAAACTACACAAAATATAAAGCAGTTAACATGGTTCTTTCAGGATGATATATGGATATAAGCTGTGTAGAAATTTGAATAAATAGTGGGTTGACATCTGTCGTATTAGTAGTGATTAATATGTTACCTTAATTTCGAACGGCTTAGCTGATATTATGGGATTGTGGATAAATTTGGATTTTAGTGTTGTGAATGTAAGGAGAGACTTGGGGGGTCTGAATACAATTATGTGGGTGGTTTCTTGTGATTCAAGTATTCCTCCCAAAGAAAGTTGGTCAGTAATGTGAGTTTCAATTTACACTTTACCTGGGAGAATTTATTAAAGAGAAAGAACCAAATGTTTAGTTCCAGGGACATAGAGAGGGCTTTTTCAATTTCAATCTTGATCGATATCCAATAGGATTGAGCGATAGGGCAGGTCCACCATATGTGAGTGGGGGTACCTTCCATATTGCAGCCTCTCCAGCACTCTGGTGAGAATATGGGAAATATGGTGTGTAAACGGGACGGTGTATAATAACATCTGTAAAGGAATTTTACGTTTATCTCCATTGTGTGTATTGAGGATGAGGATTTTGTAATGGAGGAGAAGATTTGTAGCCATTCTTTATTGGTTAAATGTTTATCGATTTTCTTTTCCCATTTATCTATGTAGGAAAGGAGTGAAGTAGTATGCGTATACATAAGTAATTGATATGTGATTGATAGGAGGCCTTTATTTAGAGTGTCCCAAAAACATATGTTTTTGAAGCTGGATCTTATGTGGATGTCTCGTGAGGTAATCAGACAGTTGGTTATATCAGAACCAATTTTCATCTGTGTTACCTAAATGGGGGATGATCTCTGGTTGAGGCTTGGATTTTCCATTGTGCATGAGTATGTGGCAAGGAATAAACGTAGTTATATGGGGTGTCAAGAGTGCTTAAGCTGGTTGTTGAAAGGGGAAATCTAAATTTTCAATAATGGGGGTCAGTGGGGAAGGTATTGTTGAAATATGGTGATGTCGTTTGGTGAGTGTATCCCATAAGTTAAAGGTTTCAGTGATAATTGTTGGAAGATGTGTTGGTAGGTTCCTTTTTTTTGGAAGTAACCAGCATTTACTGCTAAGATGACAGGTGTTGGCCAGGTGATGTTCTAAAAGAACCCACTCTTTATGGGATGAGTGTTTGCACCAATTGATGATTCTGGTGAGGAAGGTAGCTAATCTGTATTGTATTAAGTTAGGGATCCCTAGGCCTCCTAGGTCTTTAGGGCGGTATAGTGTTGCGGTGGCAGTACGGGGTCTCTTGTGTTGCCATATATATTTTGTGATAGATTTTTGTAGATTGTATATTAGTGGTGTCGGTATAGGGATTGGGAGGGTTTGGAAAAGATATAGCAGTTTAGGGAGGAGAATCATTTTGACGACATTGATCTTACCCAGCCATGAAAGAGGTTTGTTGCTCCAGGAGCGTAAAAGAGCATGTATCACAGTAGATATGGCTTTGAAATTTGAGTCTAATAATGTATTCCTGTGGGGGGATACATGGATTTGTCAGAGAAATATAAACAAAGCGCTTAGGAAAATGTCCTGCTAACCTCAATATAATCGCTCCAATTATAAAAAAGTTATACAATGTGTGTCCTAGATGTAGAGCTTAAAGCACGGACTATTATCAGTAATATAATATGATACCTCTTTATTTATTATTATTTGTACTGCATATGTATTGCATATTATATTACTGATAATAGTCCGTGCTTTAAGCGCTACCTCTAGGACACACTTGGGATACATGGATAGAGTGTTGTTGGGTGCGAAAGTGGGCTAGTGATTGTATTGATCTAAGTTCATCATCATTAAGTCTTATGGGAAGAAGTTCAGGTTTGGTAATGTTGATTTTAAAGTTGGGAAAAGGAACAGTAGGTGCGTAGTGTTTGAATAAGATGGGGAATCGATGAGATAGGTTGTGTGAGTGTAAGAAAGATATCATCTGCGTATAGAGAAGTTTTGTATTCATATTAGGTGAATTTGAATCCTTGGATAGCAGTATTATTTCTAATGTGGGAGACCAGAACCTCCATGGCGAGAACAAATAGTATGGGAGAGATGCTATAATCTTGGCTTGTACCGTTGGAAATTTAAAATGGGTGGGATAAGGTATCATTTAGTTTGATTTTCGCTTGTGGGTTGTTGTAGAGAGAGAAGATTTTTCCTATGAAGATCTGATCAAAGCCAAATCTCTTAAGCGTCATTTATAGGAATAGCCAGTCTAGCCTATCATGGACATGAACGCAGAGGGTATTTTATGGCTGTGGGCATATTCCATTAGATGTAGGATTTTGATAGTCTTATCTTTAGTTTCTCTATTAGAGGTAAAACCGGCTTGGTTTAGATGGATTAATGATGGTAGAATAGCATTAATGCGGGGGGCTAGTATCTTTGCATATAGTTTAATATCTGTGTTTAGGAGGGATATCAGGCGAAAATTTGCAGGTGTGGTTGGTGGTTTGCCTGGCTTGGGGATTACGACTACTAGTGCTTCTAACATGGATTGTGGGAAGGGATTATTATCGGTCACCTCGTTAAAAAGTTGTGTGAGATGGGGTATAAGTAGTGAGGAAAATGTATGATAGTATTTTCCAGAAAGGCCATCTGGGCCTGGGCTTTTCCCGTTATTTAATGGTTTGATGGCTGCAAGTAGTTCTTGTTGGGAGATGGGTTTATTAAGATCATTAAGTTGGTCAGATGATAAAGTGGGTAACAGGGTATGGTTAACATAGTCAGTCATGGACAAGGGGAGTGTTTGTGCTGGCGTGTACTTTTGGATGTTATAAAGGGAAGAGTAATAACCGTGGAAGGATTGAAGGATAACTTTTGTAGTTTTAAGGGTGGTTGAAAAGTTGGGTTCTTGAATTTCGTATATGTGTGACTTTAGTCTCTTCTTTTTCAGTGCTCTAGCTAATAGTTTGCCTGATCTGTTGCTTTTATAGTAGAAAATGCTGTTTGTTTTTGAGCGCAGCATCTGATACTCAATTTGTAGGAAGCTGTCTAAAGCAAGTCTAGCTTTTTTGTAAGTCGGCTTTTATTAGGGGATTTGTTGGGGACAGCTTGTGGGCTGTCTAAGCGGCAAATGTGTCTGATATGTAATTATATGTCTGTCGGTGTACTTTTTGGTGTTGGGCTTTGAGTTTGATCAGTTCTCCTCTGAGCACATATTTGTGTGCCTCCCATAGAATGTATTTGCTGTCAACAAAGTGGAGGTTAAGATTAAAATATTCTTTGTTGTGTGACTGTGTCTGGGTTATTTAGTAAATTTTCATCCATTTTCCATTGATATGGTGTTAAGGGTGTGTTTTGCCAAGATAGCTGGAGTTTTACAGCCGAATGGTCAGACCATGATGTAGGGGATATGTTGAATCTTTTGACTAGGGCTAAGGCTGTTTGATTTGAGAATATATAGTCAAGTCGACTATATGATTTGTTGGGATGAAAAAAAAAGGTATAATCTTTGGTATCTTTGTTATAGAGAATGCTGACTCCACCTCCAGCTATGGTAATGGGTGGTAAATGTTTTACCAAAATATTTGGGTTCTCTATTGCGTTTTAAGTGCATTTCTTGCAAGAATAATATGTCTACTTGTCTTTTAGCTAGGTCTTAAAGGGCTTTCAATCTTTTATGGGGCGAGTTTAGCCCTTTTGTATTTTGGGCGAGGAGACTTAACTTTTGCACCTTTTCATTGGTACTTTTAGCCATTTTTGCTTAAGGCAGTGGGGGGTAGTTATCAACGTGTCAACTTTCCTGCCTTCGCCGGCCCAATACGCCCGCCGAAGCTCGCCTCACATCGCCTCCGCGGACCTGAAAAATTTCGCCTAAGTTATCAAATAAAGCTGTCAAAAAGCCGCGCACCAAGTATGGGGCGATGAGCAGCGGACTGTGAGAGTTATCACTCATCCGATCTCGCTGCTCTTCGGCTTTTTTACAGCTTTCTTGCTAGCCTGTCACTAAGCACCCACACTAAACTACACTGTTCTACCCCCTATACCGGCGCCCCCGGAGCCCCCCGCAACTAAATAAAGTTACTAACCCCTAAACCGCCGCTCCTAGACCCTGCCGCAACTCTGATAAATGTATTAACCCCTAAACCGCCGCTCCTAGACCCTGCCGCAACTCTGATAAATATATTAACCCCTAAACCGCCGCTCTCGGACACCGCTGCCACCTACATTATACCTAGTAACCCCTATCCTGCCCCCCCTATACCGCCGCTCTCTATAATAAAGTTATTAACCCCTATCCTGCCGATCCCGCACCTCGCCGCAACTAAATAAATAGTTTAACCCCTAAACCGCCGCTCCCAGACCCTGCCGCAACCTATATTAAATTTATTAACCCCTATCCTGCCCCCCTACCACCGTCGCCACCTATAATAAATTTATTAACCCCTATCCTGCCCCCCACTACACCGCCGCCACTGTAATAAAATTATTAACCCCTAAACCTAAGTCTAACACTAACCCTAACACCCCCCTAACTTAAATATTAATTAAATAAATCTAAATGATATTTCTATTATGAACTAAATTAATCCTATTTAAAACTAAATACTTACCTATAAAATAAACCCTAATATAGCTGCAATATAAATAATAATTATATTGTAGCTATCTTAGGATTTATTTTTATTTTACAGGCATCTTTCAATTTATTTTAACTAGGTACAATAGCTATTAAATAGTTATTAACTATTTAATAGCTTACCTAGCTAAAATAAAGAGAAATGTACCTGTAAAATAAAAACTAACCTAAGTTACAATTACACCTAACACTACACTATACTTTAATAAATTATTCCTATTTAAAACTAAATACTTACCTGTAAAATAAACCCTAAGATAGCTACAATGTAATTAATAATTACATTGTAGCTATTTTAGGAATTATATTTATTTTACAGGTAACTTTGTATTTATTTTAGCTAGTTAGAATAGTTATTAAATAGTTATTAACTATTTAATAACTACCTAGCTAAAAGAAATACAAAATTACCTGTAAAATAAATCCTAACCTAAGTTACAATTAAACCTAACACTACACTATCATTAAATACATTAAATAAATTAACTACAAATAACTACAATTAAATACAATTACATAAACTAACTAAAGTACACAAAAAAAAAGCTAAGTTACAAAAAATAAAAAAAATAGGTTACAAACATTTTAAAAATATTACACCAATTTTAAGCTACTTACACCTAATCTAAGCCCCCTAATAAAATAACAAACCCCCCCAAAATAAAAAAATGCCCTACCCTATTCTAAATTAAAAAAGTTCAAAGCTCTTTTACCTTACCAGCCCTTAAAAGGGCCTTTTGTGGGGGCATGCCCCAAAGAATTCAGCTCTTTTGCCTGTAAAAGAAAAATACAACCCCCCCAACATTAAAACCCACCACCCACATACCCCTAATCTAACCCAAACCCCCCTTAAAATAACCTAACACTAATCCCCTGAAGATCATCCTACTTTTAGTCGTCTTCACTCAGCCGAGCAGCGATGGAACTGAAGAGGAGACCCGGAGCGGCAGAAGTTATCATCCAAGGGGCGCTGAAGAAATCTTCCATCCGATGAAGTGATCCTCCAAGCGGCGCTGAAGAATTCTTCCATCCGGGCGATGTCATCTTCCAAGCGGCGCTGAAGAAGCCTTCTATCCGGGCGATGTCATCTTCCAAGCGGAGTCTTCAATCTTCAATCTTCATACCGCCGACGCAGAACATCCTTCTTTACCGACGGACTACCGACGAATGCAGGCTCCTTTAATGGACGTCATCCAAGATGGCGTCCCTTCAATTCCGATTGGCTGATAGGATTCTATCAGCCAATCGGAATTAAGGTAGGAAAAATCTGATTGGCTGATGGAATCAGCCAATCAGATTCAAGTTCAATCCGATTGGCTGATCCAATCAGCCAATCAGATTGAGCTCGCATTCTATTGGCTGTTCCGATCAGCCAATAGAATGCGAGCTCAATCTGATTGGCTGATTGGATCAGCCAATCGGATTGAACTTGAATCTGATTGGCTGATTCCATCAGCCAATCAGATTTTTCCTACCTAATTCCGATTGGCTGATAGAAACCTATCAGCCAATCGGAATTGAAGGGACGCCATCTTGGGTGGGCGTCCCTTAAAGGAGCCTTCATTCGTCGGTAGTCCGTCGGTAAAGAAGAATGTTCCGCGTCGGCGGGATGAAGATTGAAGACCCGCTTGGAAGATGACATCGCCCGGATAGAAGGCTTCTTCAGCGCCGCTTGGAAGATGACATCGCCCGGATGGAAGAATTCTTCAGCGCCGCCTTGGAGGATCACTTCATCGGATGGAAGATTTCTTCAGCGCCCCTTGGATGATAACTTCTGCCGCTCCGGGTCTCCTCTTCAGTTCCATCGCTGCTCAGCTGAGTGAAGACGACTAAAAGGTAGGATGATCTTCAGGGGATTAGTGTTTAGGTTTTGTTAAGGGGGGTTTGGGATAGATTAGGGGTATGTGGGTGGTGGGTTTTAATGTTGGGGGGGGTTGTATTTTTCTTTACAGGCAAAAGAGCTGAATTCTTTGGGGCATGCCCCACAAAAGGCCCTTTTAAGGGCTGGTAAGGTAAAAGAGCTTTGAACTTTTTTAATTTAGAATAGGGTAGGGCATTTTTTTATTTTGGGGGGGTTTGTTATTTTATTAGGGGGCTTAGATTAGGTGTTAGTATCTTAAAATTGGTGTAATATTTTTAAAATGTTTGTAACCTATTTTTTTTATTTTTTGTAACTTAGCTTTTTTTTTGTGTACTTTAGTTAGTTTATGTAATTGTATTTAATTGTAGTTATTTGTAGTTAATTTATTTAATGTATTTAATGATAGTGTAGTGTTAGGTTTAATTGTAACTTAGGTTAGGATTTATTTTACAGGTAATTTTGTATTTCTTTTAGCTAGGTAGTTATTAAATAGTTAATAACTATTTAATAACTATTCTAACTAGCTAAAATAAATACAGTTACCTGTAAAATAAATATAATTCCTAAAATAGCTACAATGTAATTATTAATTTCATTGTAGCTATCTTAGGGTTTATTTTACAGGTAAGTATTTAGTTTTAAATAGGAATAATTTATTAAAGTATAGTGTAGTGTTAGGTGTAATTGTAACTTAGGTTAGTTTTTATTTTACAGGTAAATTTCTCTTTATTTTAGCTAGGTAAGCTATTAAATAGTTAATAACTATTTAATAGCTATTGTACCTAGTTAAAATAAATTGAAAGTTACCTGTAAAATAAAAATAAATCCTAAGATAGATACAATATAATTATTATTTATATTGTAGCTATATTAGGGTTTATTTTAAAGGTAAGTATTTAGTTTTAAATAGGATTAATTTAGTTCATAAGAGAAATATTATTTAGATTTATTTAATTAATATTTAAGTTAGGGGGGTGTTAGGGTTAGTGTTAGACTTAGGTTTAGGGGTTAATAAATTTATTACAGTGGCGGCGGTGTAGTGGGGGCAGGATAGGGGTTAATAAATTTATTATAGGTGGCGACGGTGTAAGGGGGGGCAGATTAGGGGTTAATAAATTTAATATAGGTTGCGGCAGGGTCAGGGAGAGGCGGTTTAGGGGTTAAACTATTTATTTAGTTGCGGCGAGGTGCGGGATCGGCAGGATAGGGGTTAATAAATTTATTATAGAGGGCGGCGGTATAGGGGGGGCAGGATAGGGGTTACTAGGTATAATGTAGGTGGCGGTGGGCTCCGGGAGCGGCGGTTTAGGGGTTAATACATATATTATAGTTGTGGTGGGCTCCGGGAGCGGCGGTTTAGGGGTTAATATGTACAGAGTAGCTTGCGGTGGGCTCCGGGAGCGGCGGTTTAGGGGTAATAATTTTATTTGGTTGCGGCAGTGTAGGGGGGACAGATTAGTGGTGTTTAGACTCGGAGTACATGTTAGGGTGTTAGGTGTAGACAGCTCCCATAGGAATCAATGGGATATCGGGCAGCAGCGAACTTGTACTTTCGCTATGGTCAGACTCCGATTGATTCCTATGGGATCCGCCGCCTCCAGGGTGGCGGATTGAAAACCAGGTACGCTGGGCCGGAAAAGTACAGAGTGTACCTGCTAGTTTTTTGATAACTAGCAAAAGTAGTCAGATTGTGCCGCACTTGTGTGCGGAACATCTGGAGTGACGTAAGAATCGATCTGTGTCGGACTGAGTCCGGCGGATCAAAGTTTACGTCACAAAATTCTACTTTTGCCGATCTCTAGCCTTTGATAACTAAGGCGAATCAGCCTCGCCACAAATACGCTGCGGAATTCCAGCGTATTTGAGGTTGACGGCTTAATAACTAGGCCCCTGTGTGTTGTGTTGCCTTGGCGTGGTGGTAACAATTTGTAGTGATACAGTGTGTGGGTAAATGTGTGCAAGTTCCTGCGAGAGAAAGTAATGCATTTAACATACAATCTTGAAGATAATAAACCATGGTGAACAGTATAACGTTAATAACAGTACTAAACATAATAACAACAAAATAAAAAATAAAAAGTCATTCTTCCTATTATAGGGCATAAATGAGAGTGGTTAGGGGGTGTTACCACTACTAGCCCTATTGATAACTACATGTTTTTATTTACATTTAGGTGATTAAAAAGAGGTTTATTCTATAGGTGGTGCGCCTATATAGAAAGGTCTTAATTAAAGAACTATTTAAAATTACTTTGAAATCTGCTCATATTTCTTAGAAACAGATAAATTGCACAATCCGATGAAAAGGTAGGGTAATATATATATATATATATATATATATATATATATGTGTGTGTGTGTGTGTGTGTGGGTGTGTAAGTAAACTATAAAAAAAATATGACAGTAATGTAGCCCTTCTTGGTGAAAATAATATGCAAATGTGAAATCAGTAACCGAGAAGCTTGGCCTTTATTGTCCACTTTTCCTCCAAAAGAGTTCAAGATGTGTTTAGTGCCAAGGGAGGTCTTTTGCCTGAAGAAGCCATTTTGTTCTGAAAATTGTGTTTTTTATATATTTTGTGTACATACTTACTGTATTTTATGTTTCTATCTTAATTAAGAGAAAGAAAAATAAATATTGATGTCAATAAATCTTTGCTAAAACAACAAAACTGGTGGTGCCCTAAGACTTTTGCACAGTACTGTATATATAAAAATATTTTAAAAATAAAAAGAACGTAACTACCTTTAGCACAGTTGGTCTAACGTAGTGTCGGATTAGCGCCCAAACGATAAGTGTTATTATTTCTTTTGCAAGATGTACCGAGTCCACGGATTCATCCTAACTTGTGGGATATTGTCCTTCCTGACAGGAAGTAGCAAAGAGAGCACCACAGCAGAGCTGTCTATATAGCTCCCCCCTTAACTCCCCCCCCCCCCCACAGTCATTCTCTTTGCTGGCTCTAAGCAGGAAGGGTAAAGAGAAGAGATATTAAGAGCGATATTCAATGCTCTTCAGGCGTGGCCTCAGCTGGCTTCGGCCGGATTCATCAGGTTTCAGTCGGACAACATCACGACTGTAGCTTATATCAATCATCAGGGGGGAACAAGAAGTTTCCAGGATAATCCAATGGGCAGAGACTCATTCTTGCCATCTATCAGCGATCTATATCCCAGGGGTAGAGAACTGGGAGGCAGATTTTCTAAGTCGTCAGACTTTTCATCCGGGGGAGTGGGAGCTCCATCCGGAGGTGTTTGCTCAACTGGTTCAGCTATGGGGCACACCAGAATTGGATCTGATGGCGTCTCGTCAGAACGCCAAACTTCCTTGTTACGGATCCAGGTCCAGGGATCCTCAGGCAGTACTGATAGATGCTCTAGCAGTACCCTGGTCGTTTAACCTGGCTTATGTGTTTCCATCGTTTCCTCTCCTTCCCCGTTTGATTGCAAGAATCAAACAGGAGAGAGCTTCGGTGATTTTGATAGCACCTGCGTGGCCACGCAGGATTTGGTATGCAGACCTAGTGGACATGTCATCTCTACCACCATGGACTCTGCCACTGCGACGGGACCTTCTGATTCAAGGTCCGTTCAAGCATCCAAATCTAATTTCTCTGCAACTGACTGCTTGGAGATTGAACGCATGATTTTATCAAAGCGGAGTTTCTCTGAGTCGGTCATAGATACCTTGATTCAGGCTCGAAAGCCTGTCACCAGGAAAATCTATCATAAGATATGTTGTAAATATCCTTTTTGGGTGCAAATCCAAGGGCTACTCATGGAGTAAGATCAGGATTCCTAGGATTTTGTCCTTTCTCCAAGAAGGATTGGAGAAGGGGCTATCAGCTAGTTCCTTAAAGGGACAGATATCTGCTTTATCAATTCTACTGCATAAGCATCTGGCAGATGTTCCAGACGTTCAGTCATTCTGTCAGGCTTTAGTTAGAATCAAGGCTGTGTTTAAACCTGTTGCTCCGCCATGGAGTTTAAATTTAGTTCTTAATGTTCTTCAGGGGGTTCCGTTTGAACCCATGCATTCCATAGATATTAAGCTTCTATCTTGGAAAGTTCTGTTTCTAGTTGCTATCTCTTCAGCTCGAAGAGTTTCTGAGCTATCTGCTTTACAATGCGACTCGCCTTATCTTGTTTTCCATGCTGATAAGGTGGTTTTGCGTACCAAACCTGGGTTCCTCCCTAAGGTTGTTTCTAACAGGAATATCAATCAGGAAATTGTTGTTCCTTCCCTGTGTCCTAATCCTTCTTCCAAGAAGGAACGTCTGTTGCACAACTTGGACATGGTTCGTGCCTTGAAGTTTTATTTGCAGGCAACCAAAGATTTTCTCCAATCTTCTTTGTTTGTTGTCTATGATGGAAAGCGTAGAGGTCAAAAGGCTACGGCTACCTCTCTTTCCTTTTGGCTGAAAAGCATCATCCGTTTGGCTTATGAGACTGCTGGACAGCAGCCTCCTGAAAGAATTACAGCTCACTCCACTAGAGCGGTGGCTTCCACATGGGCTTTTAAAAATGCTTCTGTTGAACAGATTTGTAAGGCTGCGACTTGGTCTTTGCTTCATACCTTTTCCAAATTTTACAAATTTGATACTTTTGCTTCTTCAGAGGCTATTTTTTGGAGAAAGGTTTTGCAGGCAGTGGTGCCTTCCATTTAGGTTCCTGTCTTGTCCCTCCCTTCATCCGTGTCCTAAAGCTTTGGTATTGGTATCCCACAAGTTAGGATGAACCCGTGGACTTGGTACATCTTGCAAAAGAAAACAAAATTTATGCTTACCTGATAAATTTCTTTCTTTTGCGATGTACCGAGTCCATGGCCCGCCCTATCTATTCAAGACAGATAGTATTTTTTATGTAAACTTCAGTCACCTCTGCACCTTATAGTTTCTCCTTTTCTTCCTTGGCCTTTGGTCGAATGACTGGGGGGTGGAGTTAAGGGGGGAGCTATATAGACAGCTCTGCTGTGGTGCTCTCTTTGCTACTTCCTGTCAGGAAGGACAATATCCCACAAGTTAGGATGAATCCGTGGACTCGGTACATCGCAAAAGAAAGAAATTTATCAGGTAAGCATAAATTTTGTTTTTAAAGTGTGCTCTATTGAAGTCTATGGGGAGAAAAGGTTAACACCGCATGCATCAGGTTTCACGCACTAACTTGTTATACATGCGCTAACCCAGCCGTGTTAAAAGTTTAATTTGAGCGCAGTTAGCATGAACAAAAAATCAGATAACATGCCGCTTGTAATCAAGCCCAATATCATTGCAATGGTTCTGTTCTCTATAATTGTAATGCTTGTTGGATATTTCCCTAACAGACCAAACTTGGCCAGTAGTCTTCTTATCCCGGCGTCAAGTGGAAGGATAAGGAAATATCCCAGAACAAGAGAATAGATAAGTAAAAGAGGTAACAGTACTCACAGTAGAGGGGCAAGCCTTCTCGGCACTACAGGGAATAGCTGGAGAGTAGTCAGGCAAGCAGAGTTGGGCAACAATGAGGCAATCCACAGAAACAACAGTTCAGGGGTTAATCAGAAAAGTGGTCAAAGGCAAGCAGAGTTAAGTAGTAAGGCAATCCGTCAGTTCAGGGGACCAACAACAGAGGTCAGACAGGCAGAGTTCAGTAACAAATAGGCAATCTTGCAATTCAGGGGTTAAAAAGGCAGAGTGGTCAGACAGGCAGAGTTCAGTAACAATTAGGCAATCCAGCAGTTTAGGGGTTAAACAGGCATAGTTGTCAGACAGGCAGAGTTCAGTAACAATTAGGCAATCCAGCAATTCAGGCGTTAAACAGGCAGAGTGGTCAGACAGGCAGAGTTCAGTAACAATTAGGCAATCCAGCAGTTTAGGGGTTAAATAGGCAGAGTTGTCAGACAGGCAGAGTTCAGTAACAATTAGGCAATCCAGCAATTCAGGGGTTAAACATTCAGACAGGCAGAGTTCAGTAACAATTAGGCAATCCAGCAGTTTAGGGGTTAAACAGGCAGCGTTGTCAGACAGGCAGAGTTCAGTAACAATTAGGCAATCCAGCAATTCAGGGGTTAAACATTCAGGCAGGCAGAGTTCAGTAACAATTAGGCAACAGCGGTTCAGCAAAATATAAGCAACCAGGAGCACACACAGTTACACCTATACTTGGGCAAAGATGAGAGCAACTGAGGTACTTACATACGATGACGTCATTGCCGAGCACCTGAATCAACCGCCGTGTCCATGGCAACAGCCATGACAACGGATCGGCGGCCGGAACCGGAGACAGAGGAGCGGAGTGACATAGCCCCCCACTTAAAGGTTCCCAACGGGAAGCAGAGTCGATCCGCCACAGAGTGACCCTTACAGTGAACGAAGTATTAGAACTGCCTGCCTTTAAATCTGGAGTCCAGGATCCTAGCAACCTCATACTTCGGCTCCCCTTGAATCATGAGTATAGAAGGTGGGTGTCTGAGTCGAGTATATTTATTTGTGATGTAGGGTTTGAGCAGGGATATGTGAAAGACTGGGTGAATGTGTAAGACCTTATGCAAGGCCACTCTGTAGGCAACAGGAGAAAGTCTCTTGAGAACTTTATAAGGACCAATATATCAAGGACCTAATTTGTGACAAGGTTGACGTAAGCGTATATGTCGAGTAGAGACCCAGACACGATCACCCGCAGAAAAGGCATGAATAGCAGCTCGATGATGGTCAGCTTGTATATGGAGACAGCTGAGCATAACTGAGAGCGTATTTGTTGCCAATGGGTAGTGAGGTCAGTGAAGCGACGTTCTGCAGCAGGAACTCCTGTAGACTGAACAGAAAGAGGAAAAACACGAGGTTGATAACCAGCTGCAGCTTGGAAAGGAGAGCATCGTAGAGAAGAATGCCAAAGAGTATTATTTGCCAGTTCAGCTAGGGGTAACAGCTCAGACCAATTAGTATGCTGTGAATTGTCATACATTCTGAGATAAGCTTCAAGATCCTGATTGGTTCTCTCCATCTGCCTGTTAGTCTGGGGGTGATAACCAGAGGACATAGAAACAGTGGTTCAAAGCAATTTTCAGAATCTTCTCCAAAAGGTGGAAATAAATTAAGGTCCTCTGTTAGAGACAATATTTACGGGTATACCATGGAAGCGTATAACGTGTAACAGAAACAGAGTGGACAATTCTTGGGCTGTAGGTAACTTAGGTAAGGGTACAATGTGAGCAAGTTTGGAGAACCTATCCAGCACAACCCAGATGACTGTATAATGGTCAGAAGGAGGGAGGTCTACATCAAAGTCCATGGCTATGTGTGTCCATGGTTGTTTAGGTATGGGCAATGGTTGAAGTAGGCTATGAGGTAGGGAATGGGGAGTCTTATTAACAGCACAAGTCTGACAAGCTTTGACATAATCATGAGAGTCCGATTTCATGGTAGGTCACCACACCTGTTGGGAAAGAAGTTTAAAGGTTCTTGTCAAACCAGGATGACCTGACAGCTTGCTGTCATGAGCCCAGGATAGCACAGGAGACCAAAGGTTTGGAGGAACATAAAGGATCTCCAGAGTCACAGGGTCTTCAGAAGGTTTTCTTGACTGGGCACGTTGCAGTCTTTGAAGAAGAGAGGTGTTGAGCTGAGCAACTACACAGGAGGAAGGTATGAGGTGTTCGATAGAAGCTTCAGAAGAGTCATTAGACTGAGGAAACTGATGGGAAAGGGTATCAGCCTTATTATTCCTGGTCCCAGGAAGGTAAGAGACTATAAAGTTGAAAAGGGAAAAGAATAAGGTTCATCTGGCCTTTCGAGGATTGAGTCGATGAGCAGTTTCTAAGTACGTCAGGTTCTTGTGATCCATGAGAATCTGAATGGGGTTAGTAGTACCTTCTAGCCAATGACCCCATTCAGTAAGGGCCATCTTGATGGCTAGGAGTTCTCGGTTTCTCACGTCATAATTCCTCTCTGCAGGAGAAAACTGCTTAGAAAAAAAAGCCACAGGATGCAACTTGGAAGTCGAAGGGTTTCTTTGGGTTAATACTGCACCAGCTCCTATTTCAGAGGCATCAACCTCTAAGGTGAATTGTAAATCAGGATCAGGATGACGTAGCACAGGAGCAGTACAAAAAGCCATCTTTAGTTGAGAGAAGGCGTCCACAGTAACTGGCCAGGTTTTACAATCTCTGTTTCATGTAGTCAGCTCAGTGAGTGGAGCCACAATCTTGGTAAATTCTTTATAAACGTATGATAATAGTTGGAAAACCCTAAGAATCTCTGTAGTTCCTTTAATGAGGTGGGTTGATGCTATTCCAGAACTGCGGTTAGCTTTGTAGGATCCATGGCAAAATCCTCCTTTGAGATGACATATCCAAGGAACTGGATCTGGACTTGATCAAACTCACATTTCTCCAGCTTGGATACTAGAGAGTTGTTTCTGAGGTGGAGTACCTGTTTTACATGCTCATGATGTTCCTCAAGGGTGGAGGAGAATATCAGGATATCATCCAAATAGAGGATGACAGTGTGATTAAGAGGGTCATGGAAGACATCATTGATGAATGCTTGGAAGATAGCAGGGGCATTGCATATCCCAAAAAGGCATTACAAGGTATTCTTAATGCCCTGATCTCATTTTGAAGGCAGTCTTCCACTCATGACCCGGAAAGATACTAATGAGATTGTAGGCCCCATGTAGATCCAACTTAATAAAGTACCAAGCATTTTGGAGCGAATCATATAATTCAGTGATCAAAGGAATAGGATAATGGTTCTTGATTGTGATGTTGTTTATGGCTCTGTACTCGATACAGGGTCTGAGACCACCATCCTTTTTATTGACAAAAAAGAAGCCAGCCCCAGCAGGAGAGGAGGAAGGATGAATAAAAACTTTAGCTAGATTTTCTTGGATGTATTCCTCCATGGCCTTGGTTTCAGCTTTGGAGAGAGGATAAGTCCTCCCTTTAGGAAGTGGGGCTCCAGCAAAGAGGTCAATTTTGCAGTCATAAGGACTGTGAGGTGGCAGCATGTCAGCTGCTCTCTTTTCAAAGACATCCATAAATTCTGCATATACTGAGGGAAGATTAGAAGGGATCATGAAACTGGCTATAGGAATGTGATGCAGCTGTGTAACCTTAGCCAGGCAGGAGTGAAAGCAGGATTTAACCCAAAAGGCCAACTGTCCCTCAGTCCAGTCGAATTCAGGATTGTGTTTACGTAGCCAAGGAAGGCCAAGGATAACTGGTTGTGCTGGAGAATAATTGACATTGAACTGCAACTGTTCAGAATGTAGGACCCCGACAGTCATGGTTAGAGGTGCTGATTGGAAATGGATTAAACCTGATCCAAGGGGAGTGCCATCCCTAGTAGTTATTTTTAGACATTGTTTTTTCTGGAGAAGAGGCAACCCTGCGTGAATCATAAAACGGTGATCTAGGAAATTTCCGGCTGCCCCTGAATCAATAAAGCCTGAGCATGGACAGAGTTCTGGAGAAAGGTGAGGGTAATAGGTACCAAGATCTGAAAAGATTGAGGGGAATCAGTAGTGGCCATGCTTAGAGGTACCCCACTCTTATCCTCTAAGCGTTGGCTTTTTCTGGCAGTATATTACAATTCTTAAGTTGATGTGCATTAGAACCACAATAGAAGCACAGTCTTAATCTCCTTCTTCTCTGTTTGAAGGGTAGAGGGTGGTCTATTGGCTGGACGGGTAGGAGGACGAGAGGGAAGGATTCTGCAAGCTCTCTCTCAGCTTGCCTTTCCTGAAAGCAAGAATCCAGACTGATGCAGACTGATATAAAATCATCCAGAGAAGAGAGAACATCATGATAAGTGAGCTCATCCTTGATGCGCTCATGCAGGCCTCTCCGGAAGGCCACCTTGAGAGCACTGCTTTCCCATCTGATCTCAAGTTCTAAGGTGCAAAACTTTATGGCGTACTGTGCCACAAATCTATTGCTCTGATTGAGATCCAAGAGAGAGTACTCTGCAGCAGAAGTACGACCAGAAGTCCCAAATACGGAAGCTAATGCAGAAATGAAGGTATCAGCATTGTTCAGGAGTTGAGCACTCTGTTCCAAGAGGGGAGAGATCCAAATAGTAATAAGGACGACTCCTCTATAGTTAAAATCCAAAATTTATTAGTAATACAGGATCAGACAAAAGACCACAGACAAAAGACCACAACGTTTCGGGGTCAATACCCCTTAGTCATGTGATCCTGAAACGTTGTGTTCTTTTGTCTGTGGTCTTTTGTCTGATCCTGTATGACTAATACATTTTGGATTTTAACTATAGAGGAGTCGTCCTTATTACTCTTTGGATTACTATTACTGAGTGTGGCAGTCACTCCAAGGATTACCCTCTTTTGGATTGTGCTCTGTGCTGGACTATACTACTATTATTACCAAGAGGGGAGAGACCCAGGCTAGGGCCTTGTCTTTCAACAAAGAAAAAATAAAGGTAATCTTTGACTGATGAGGTATGAGGGTCATTGCGGAAATGCAGTCTGCACTGGTTGAGAAAACCCCTGCAGTCAGTAGTGCCATCAAACTTGTCAGGCAACAGTATCCGGGTTATGCTTCCAGAAGCAGGGGAGGAGGATGCGGTAATAGCAGCAAGGACAGGATGTGTGGCAACAGGCGCAGCATTCTTCTCTGCAACAAGTTAGGAGAGCATAGTAGTAATCGTCTCCAATTTGGAATCCAGGCTTTGCAGGTGTAAGATGTGGGTTCACAGCATCTGTCCCTGAAGAGAGATTACTCTAGCTACCTCATTTGGGTCCAAGGCCCAATTATAATTTAATGCTCGTGGGATATTTTCAGATCAGACCAAACTTGGCAAGTAGTCTTCTTATCCCGGCATCAAGTGGAAGGATAAGGAAATATCCCAGAACAAGAGAATAGATCAGTAAATGAGGTAACAGTACTCACAGTAGAGGGGCAATCCTTCTCGGCACTACAGGGGATAGCTGGAGAGTAGTCAGGCAAGCAGAGTTCGGCAACAATGAGGCAATCCACAGAAACAGCAGTTCAGGGGTTAATCAGAAGTGTGGTCAAAGACAATCAGAGTTTAGCAGCAGTAAGGCAATTTGGCAGTTCAGGGGTTTAACAACAGAGTGGTCAGACAGGCAGAGTTCAGTAACAATTAGGCAATCTAGCAATTCATGGGTTAAACAGGCAGTGATCAGACAGGCAGAGTTCAGTAACAATTAGGCAATCCAGCAGTTTAGGGTTTGAACAGGCAGAGTGGTCAGACAGGCAGAGTTCAGTAACAATTAGGCAACAGATGTTCAGCAAAATATAAGATGAGAGCAACATAGAGGCAGGATTCATGCCAAGGGGAGCACAAGTGAGATCCAGACTGGCATCAGGAAAGACAGGGCGTGTGGCGATGACGTCATCGCCGAGTGCCTGAAGCAACCGCCGTGTCCATGGCAACGGCCATGACAACAGATCGGCGGGCGGAACCGGAGACCGAGGTGCGGCGTGACAATAATTATCCCATTATCTATTGAGTAGTTACTCTCCCTTTTGTCCCTTACCAGCCTTTTATTACACCAAGCCATTTTAAAGAGGGATCCAGTGGTAGTTTTTTTCTTATTTTTTTTTAAATTATATATACAAGCTTTATTGAGTCAAATGAACATGTTCACAAGAGAAACAGTTATGAAATTACATTCTCTGCCAGCTGTCATTGTAGATTACAAGTCCATACTGATGACAATGTCATAATCGGTCGGCCAGACAGGTGAAACAGAAAACAGGCAGTTTTCACATTAGCCTCTTGTTAATAATAACTCTGTGTACATATGAATTTATCATTTCTGCGTATTAAGCTTGCTCTATTTTTTTACATTTTCAACTAGCAATCATATATTATCAATTAATATTGAATCATGTGTCATAGAGGGATAGAATAGAAGAAGAAGAAAAAAAAGAAAGAAAGAAAAAGAAAAAAAAATAAAGAAGGAGGAGGATGGGGGAGGGAAAGAGGAGGGGAAGCCCAGTTTGTTTTATTTCTTTCCTCAGCTGTTAGCAATTAGATGGGGGTTCCCTTCCAGGTGGCTAGCATCAGCTCGTGTGTGGCAATTTGGTTAATTTTGAAATAGTGGAAACTTTCTAGGAGGAGTAGTTCATCCACTGCGGAGATTCACTCTGCAACTGTTGGGACAACCCAGTAGTAGTTTTATTTGGGGTCTGAGGGGTGCTATTCTATACACCTCCAAACACAAGTGTAGCACCACCATTTAGCTGCAAAAGGCTCTATATATTATGTTCACCACCTTGCTTAGCCCCCAAATATTAAGTTCTAGAACCTCCTCTGCCTTGCTCTCCTTTGAACTATTACAACTAGTATTACTAAGCATAACTAAATTAGTACACTCTTAATAACACATACCAGGGATGCACTGACACTCTTCTAAATGACAACATATGCAAGTTTATTATAATTGAAAAACACTCATTTGCAACAACATAGCTTGATCACAATTATTGTGTTCCCTTTATCAAAGTTTCAAGACTCATTGTTGTGCCTTTGAGGCCCATTTATCAAATGCCTGTCGGACTTGATACGACAGTGCGGATCAGGTCTGACAGACATCGCTGAATGCGGCTCACCAGAAACACGGGGCATCAAGCTCCATTCGGAGCTTGATAGATAGGCCCCTTTATCTGAAGTTTCAAGCCTCATTGTGGTCCCTTTTCAAAGTTTCAAGTCTTCTAAAAAACACATTTGATTTGTCATGTTTGCACTTTCTTGCACATAGGGTTAGACCTCAGATGTGACATAGGTGGGATTGTATGATGTATGGCAAGCAACACCCAGGAAAATTATAATGGGTATCTGACTTTTTGGACAGCTAGGTTTATGAACAAACTGAGCAGATGGGTTCCAAATTGGAAGAAAAGAGGTCAGCATCAAACCAATGTTAAAGCCGCAACAAACTAAAACAGCAAGCAGTATATTTAAAAGCTAGATAAAAGGTAAGTATTCTGGATAATAGAATGAGGTAAGTTCTGAAATGCTGATCTACACGTCATTGATAGGAATTCTCTAAATGATCTGTGACACATTTCAACTGCCTACAAAGGACAGATGGGAAGATAGGAGTTTCAGTCAGGCAGTGAAAATATTTTCCCAATTTGGAAATGTCACAGGCATCCCAGGTAAATGCGGATTTATCTGACAGTCACTTGGTCTTTAGTGTGCTGCTCCTAGTTTGATCCACAGTCTTTCGCTGGTTAAATGTTGATATCTTTGTCAATCACTTCGGTTGTAGAATGCAATTCCTTGTGAGATTCTTGGCACTGTGCTTGGAAGGGCCCATCTACTGAAAACAGTTGTTTGCAGCTGAGGTAAGCACAGTAAACGAAGGTCCTGACAGGTGAGTACTATGCACTCGTATAACATACTGGCTGTCAGGATGAACATGTACGCATGATTCACATTGTTTGGATACATATACTATTACACAATACAACTTATATAGCAGTTTTAAGGCACTAAAACATGGATTACTGTCACTTTAAATTTAGCATGACCAGCTTTAGTTCTCTCAGGGGTTGCTGGAGACATTACCAAAACCTTCTTTACTCACCTATATTAAAATCCAGGATTTTGATATTGAATTTTGGTTTTAGTGCTTACCGATAGTGCTTTTTAGCTTGTGTTCCTGTCTTCTTCTTTTTTTGAGATGTTTTAACCATTTTAGCATGTTGGGAGAAACGCTCAGGTTTGGTGGAGGTAGTCAGAATCAGAGCTTTTCTTAAATTGGGGATACATTATTTAACCCTTTCTTTTCTGTGTTTTTTTATTTGTTAGGCACTGCTGTTTGGGTACAGTTGTTTTCACCACTTGCTTTCTGATTGCTCCAGCGTTGCCTCAAAAAATTTTGTTTGTGGATCTGATTCAAATTACCTTTTGCCCGCCTTGGCAGCTTCCTTGTAGAATAGATCTTCTTTTTAAAGAGCCTTTCTTTCAACAGGATCTCAAAACTCTGAATGTGACGGCCTGATGAATGAACACCTAGTGCTGTCTCAAAGAGTTTTATTTGATAAGGTTACTGATACCTTGATTCAAGCCAGGAAACCAGTCTCCTGGTGTATTTACCCTGCTCTGCTAAAAAGGGTTACTGTTGGCATTTTTTTAGAATTCCTAGAGGTCTCGAGTTCCTGCATGATGGTCTGGAGAAAGTCTTGTAAGCTAGTTCTCTTAAGGGTCAGATTTCTGCTCTATTCATCTTATTAAACAAGAGGATTGCACAGATTCCTGATATCCAGACCTTTGTTCAGGCTCTGATCAGAATTAGACCAGTTATTTGACCAGTTGAGACAATTTTCTCCTCCTGTAAGACCCCTAGCAAGTCTTTCTCCTCAAACTGCATTGGGAATAGAACTAGAAACATACTAAGCGAATCTATGCACTGTGGCATTTATGTTCAATTCCTGGCTCACCTGAATTTCTAGCTGGAGCTTGTTACTTATCAAGCACCCTTTAAAAACCTGCAGGTTTTTTCATATGATGCTTGGTTATTCTTGTATGATGATCCTAGTAACTTTTGTTCCTGTTTGTTTTGCCTGGCTTGATCTTGAACTGGCTGCCTTCTCAGCTTTGCTCATCAGCAAAAAAGGTAAACAATCGTTATTTACCACTACACCTTTGTGTAATCTTCATCTGGTTTTGAGGGTTCTTCAAGCACAGCCGTTGCTATAATAGGGGAAAAATAGGCAACTGCCTAAGTGCGCTCCTGCAGTGGGAGCACAGATTTTATTTTATTTATTTTTAATATTTATATTCAGTAATTATTGCTGCCTAACTTAGGCTTCATTCAGACAAGAACGTTACCCAACCAAAAGGGGAGAACACAAACGAATTACAGATAAATATAATTATGAACTTGTCCAGCCATGATCTGACAGAGATTTAGATTAAGATTTTGAGTCTAGAAGTTACTAGAATTTTAATCTCTTTCAGATGTTGATGGATGTTAATAGGTTGATATGTGATTTGACTTTAAAAAAATATTATGTTAATAGAACAATGGATACCTGCAACAACATTCCACCCATTAACACTGGTACTCTCACTCTCATTTGGAGAAGCTTGTAATTTAGCGGATATAGATGATTTGCTGGTGCAAGGGGAAATTTATGATCCTATGATGACATCATCAAGAACCCGATCTTTTTCCTAGATTTGAAAAAGCATCAATCTTCTACCCTATACTTAGCAGAGGTCCGATTTTGGAAAAATTCCAAAAAAGAGTTGAAAAGGATTTAACAGGTTTGGCCAGCTTGTGTAGGGTCAGCACTAGAAAAACTGCTGATAATTAATTTAGCTAGATCAGAGAGAACAGCTCTAAAAAAATCTGAGTGAAAATCGGGATCTAGTCATTAGGGCCACCGATAAAGGTGGCTCAGTGTGGTGCTAAATCAGGTGGATTTTGTTGCAGAAGCTTTAATACAATTGAGTGATTTGTCCCAATATACAACTCCCATCTTAAGGTTCCAAAGGGAGTTAAAATAACTTTTGGATGATGGTATGGAGGAGGGCTATCTGGATAAAGAAACATTAACTTTTATATGTGAAAAAACCATAACCTCCATTTTTAACCCCCTGCCTAAACTGCATAAAAGCCTGGAAAAGGTAGTAGGCCATCTCAATGTAAGAGGGATTGGGTCTCTGTTGGAGAATTTGTCACAATGGCTTGATGCAATCTTGCAGACTTTGGTTAGTAACCTTTCAAGCTATCTGAAAGATACAAAACAACTATTAGTGGAAATGGATTCCTTTAAGTCGGAAACATTGTACCACTGGGTGACAGTTGATGTCAAATCACTGTATTCCTCCATACGACATTCAGCAGGTCTGGAAGCTATACGTTTCTTCCTGATAAGGATTTCTGAATATGATAAGGAAATTGCAGCTATGTTTTAAAAGTGACTAATTTCTTGTTGACACACATTTTTTTTTTAATCTCACTGGGTGTTTTACCTCCAGAGAAGTGAGACAGCGATGGGGGCAAAGTTTGCCCCCTCAAACGCCAACCTTTTTATGCGTTGGTGGGAGCTGTCCCACATCTATGGATGTACTTACCCTCTCAAAAACAAAATAATATACTTTTGAAGATTTATAGATTATTTGTTGTTTGTATGGGGAGGAAGTGAGCTGGAAGCTAAATTATTTGTCCACTTTTTGAATGATAATAAGATAGGAATACAGTTTACATCAGAATTTGGACAACACTATTTAGACGTAACTTCGAGAGGTATGACTAATGGGAAAGTGCAAATTTAAATATATAGAAAACCAATATCAGTACACTGCTGCATGCACGTAGCTGCCACCCAAAAAATGTGTTTAGGTCGGTGGCCAGGGGCCAATTTATCAAAACCAAACAGAATAATACATTGTATGTCAGCAATGTGCAACAAGCAGAAGAATTTTCAAATTGTTTTAAACAAAGGGTGTATCCGAAGAATCTAAGTAGAAGCACTCCTTCTTGGGTAGACACTCTAGAGAGATGGAACCTTCTAGAGGAGAAACCGTAGAGAGATAAGTAATTTTACAAAGGTGCAACCTTTATTAACCAATACAGTAATCAATACCAAGATATCTGTAACATTAAAAAATGTTTTATCAGCTTTGGAGTGATTTGTCCCAATATACAACTCCCATCTTAAGGTTCCAAAGGGAGTTAAAATAACTTTTGGATGATGGTATGGAGGAGGGCTATCTGGATAAAGAAACATTAACTTTTATATGTGAAAAAACCATAACCTCCATTTTTAACCCCCTGCCTAAACTGCATAAAAGCCTGGAAAAGGTAGTAGGCCATCTCAATGTAAGAGGGATTGGGTCTCTGTTGGAGAATTTGTCACAATGGCTTGATGCAATCTTGCAGACTTTGGTTAGTAACCTTTCAAGCTATCTGAAAGATACAAAACAACTATTAGTGGAAATGGATTCCTTTAAGTCGGAAACATTGTACCACTGGGTGACAGTTGATGTCAAATCACTGTATTCCTCCATACGACATTCAGCAGGTCTGGAAGCTATACGTTTCTTCCTGATAAGGATTTCTGAATATGATAAGGAAATTGCAGCTATGTTTTAAAAGTGACTAATTTCTTGTTGACACACATTTTTTTTTTAATCTCACTGGGTGTTTTACCTCCAGAGAAGTGGGACAGCGATGGGGGCAAAGTTTGCCCCCTCAAACGCCAACCTTTTTATGCGTTGGTGGGAGCTGTCCCACATCTATGGATGTACTTACCCTCTCAAAAACAAAATAATATACTTTTGAAGATTTATAGATGATTTGTTGTTTGTATGGGGAGGAAGTGAGCTGGAAGCTAAATTATTTGTCCACTTTTTGAATGATAATAAGATAGGAATACAGTTTACATCAGAATTTGGACAACACTATTTAGACGTAACTTCGAGAGGTATGACTAATGGGAAAGTGCAAATTTAAATATATAGAAAACCAATATCAGTACACTGCTGCATGCACGTAGCTGCCACCCAAAAAATGTGTTTAGGTCGGTGGCCAGGGGCCAATTTATCAAAACCAAACAGAATAATACATTGTATGTCAGCAATGTGCAACAAGCAGAAGAATTTTCAAATTGTTTTAAACAAAGGGTGTATCCGAAGAATCTAAGTAGAAGCACTCCTTCTTGGGTAGACACTCTAGAGAGATGGAACCTTCTAGAGGAGAAACCGTAGAGAGATAAGTAATTTTACAAAGGTGCAACCTTTATTAACCAATACAGTAATCAATACCAAGATATCTGTAACATTAAAAAAAAATTTTATCAGCTTTGGAGTGATTTGTCCCAATATACAACTCCCATCTTAAGGTTCCAAAGGGAGTTAAAATAACTTTTGGATGATGGTATGGAGAAGGGCTATCTGGATAAAGAAACATTAACTTTTATATGTGAAAAAACCATAACCTCCATTTTTAACCCCCTGCCTAAACTGCATAAAAGCCTGGAAAAGGTAGTAGGCCATCTCAATGTAAGAGGGATTGGGTCTCTGTTGGAGAATTTGTCACAATGGCTTGATGCAATCTTGCAGACTTTGGTTAGTAACCTTTCAAGCTATCTGAAAGATACAAAACAACTATTAGTGGAAATGGATTCCTTTAAGTCGGAAACATTGTACCACTGGGTGACAGTTGATGTCAAATCACTGTATTCCTCCATACGACATTCAGCAGGTCTGGAAGCTATACGTTTCTTCCTGATAAGGATTTCTGAATATGATAAGGAAATTGCAGCTATGTTTTAAAAGTGACTAATTTCTTGTTGACACACATTTTTTTTTTAATCTCACTGGGTGTTTTACCTCCAGAGAAGTGGGACAGCGATGGGGGCAAAGTTTGCCCCCTCAAACGCCAACCTTTTTATGCGTTGGTGGGAGCTGTCCCACATCTATGGATGTACTTACCCTCTCAAAAACAAAATAATATACTTTTGAAGATTTATAGATGATTTGTTGTTTGTATGGGGAGGAAGTGAGCTGGAAGCTAAATTATTTGTCCACTTTTTGAATGATAATAAGATAGGAATACAGTTTACATCAGAATTTGGACAACACTATTTAGACGTAACTTCGAGAGGTATGACTAATGGGAAAGTGCAAATTTAAATATATAGAAAACCAATATCAGTACACTGCTGCATGCACGTAGCTGCCACCCAAAAAATGTGTTTAGGTCGGTGGCCAGGGGCCAATTTATCAAAACCAAACAGAATAATACATTGTATGTCAGCAATGTGCAACAAGCAGAAGAATTTTCAAATTGTTTTAAACAAAGGGTGTATCCGAAGAATCTAAGTAGAAGCACTCCTTCTTGGGTAGACACTCTAGAGAGATGGAACCTTCTAGAGGAGAAACCGTAGAGAGATAAGTAATTTTACAAAGGTGCAACCTTTATTAACCAATACAGTAATCAATACCAAGATATCTGTAACATTAAAAAATTTTTTATCAGCTTTGGAGTGATTTGTCCCAATATACAACTCCCATCTTAAGGTTCCAAAGGGAGTTAAAATAACTTTTGGATGATGGTATGGAGGAGGGCTATCTGGATAAAGAAACATTAACTTTTATATGTGAAAAAACCATAACCTCCATTTTTAACCCCCTGCCTAAACTGCATAAAAGCCTGGAAAAGGTAGTAGGCCATCTCAATGTAAGAGGGATTGGGTCTCTGTTGGAGAATTTGTCACAATGGCTTGATGCAATCTTGCAGACTTTGGTTAGTAACCTTTCAAGCTATCTGAAAGATACAAAACAACTATTAGTGGAAATGGATTCCTTTAAGTCGGAAACATTGTACCACTGGGTGACAGTTGATGTCAAATCACTGTATTCCTCCATACGACATTCAGCAGGTCTGGAAGCTATACGTTTCTTCCTGATAAGGATTTCTGAATATGATAAGGAAATTGCAGCTATGTTTTAAAAGTGACTAATTTCTTGTTGACACACATTTTTTTTTTAATCTCACTGGGTGTTTTACCTCCAGAGAAGTGGGACAGCGATGGGGGCAAAGTTTGCCCCCTCAAACGCCAACCTTTTTATGCGTTGGTGGGAGCTGTCCCACATCTATGGATGTACTTACCCTCTCAAAAACAAAATAATATACTTTTGAAGATTTATAGATGATTTGTTGTTTGTATGGGGAGGAAGTGAGCTGGAAGCTAAATTATTTGTCCACTTTTTGAATGATAATAAGATAGGAATACAGTTTACATCAGAATTTGGACAACACTATTTAGACGTAACTTCGAGAGGTATGACTAATGGGAAAGTGCAAATTTAAATATATAGAAAACCAATATCAGTACACTGCTGCATGCACGTAGCTGCCACCCAAAAAATGTGTTTAGGTCGGTGGCCAGGGGCCAATTTATCAAAACCAAACAGAATAATACATTGTATGTCAGCAATGTGCAACAAGCAGAAGAATTTTCAAATTGTTTTAAACAAAGGGTGTATCCGAAGAATCTAAGTAGAAGCACTCCTTCTTGGGTAGACACTCTAGAGAGATGGAACCTTCTAGAGGAGAAACCGTAGAGAGATAAGTAATTTTACAAAGGTGCAACCTTTATTAACCAATACAGTAATCAATACCAAGATATCTGTAACATTAAAAAAAAATGTATCAGCTTTGGCAGCAGATGATAACTTAGTCTGGGCTATAGATATGCATATAGAAAGGGCAAGACACTGGGTAACCTTTTATCTCCTACAAACTGTGAAATCCATCCCCAAGTTAAAGCTCATGGCTCAGTTCAAGAGAAACTTTAGGTGCAGCTACATGGGATGTAAAGCATGTAAATAAGTCTTACTAGGGAATACATTTAAGAGTATGGGTACCAGGGAGGAATTCCAACACATGATTTGTGCCAATTGTAGGTCAACTTATGCTGTTTATCTGCTGACGTGTAGAATGTCAGGTTCAATATGTCGGATTTACGACTACAGAAGTACGCACTAGGATTCAGGAACACCTCTTTAATATTTAACCGGGATCTCTTTCAACTACACTAATTCAACATTTTAAAAATGTGCATCACAAGGTGGCTGATACGCTTAGATGGACTATTATAGATATGGTGGGAGATGTAGATAGAATCTTGGCAAAGAGGGAGGTGTTCTAGATTAACAGATAAGAAACTAGAACACCATTTGGCTTGACTTCAGTGCATGATGCCATAAATTGCTGGTATTGATATAAATATAGGATTAATCAAGCGTTCCCAGACTCCTTTGACAGTGTATAGTTCAGGATAGGGTATGACAGATAGAGATTTCTATATAAATAGTAGAATAAGTAAAATAAATAGTAAAATAAGTGGAACAAGTGGAATAAATAGTTCTTCAGAAATACAAGAATGTTTAGGAAAGCAATTATGTGTATAATTATTTAATAACATAGATACTGTTTAACATTATAATTGTCTTTACCAGCATATCTAGATGTGCATATTGACAAGTGAAAAATGATTGTAACTATCTGTCCCTTTAATTTTTAAACACATGAGTTTGTATAAGTTTGTATATAGGATGCTTAGGTATACCTTTAAGTATGTTACTTTTGGAGGGGAGTTTATAGGAAACCTGCATAGATGTAGATAAGGGAATGTGAAATTAAGGTGATGATTGGAGATTTTTTGTAATCTTTTAGCCAATCAGAATGATCTGTTTGGTTTTTAAGTTAGGAAGTAGATATGGGGTCACCTGATCCCATCTGACTCCATGATTTGAACCTGTTATTGTCTCTATGTATCAGCAAGATTACAAGTAGCGCGTTATGAATTTTTCGCCCACAATGTGGTCTTTCGCAATCAATTTCCATTGCGCAGGTATTACAAGTCTTGAAAAATCGCAAATGCCTTTTACGCAACGATCCTTTCTGTGCTCGAAGAGCTGTAGTTAACAGTTTTGCACAACATAAAAGTTTTACGAAACACTTCAAAAATACATTACAAAGTACAGTTACACTCATATTAACACTGTTAATATACAGTTACACTCATATTAGCACACAAAAGTTATAGGGGAACAAAGATAGGAGATCTTGTGTGTTAGAAAAAAAAGAGCCGATGCTGGGATTTTACATTTACATACATACACATACATAGAGAAACATGGACTTATATATATAGACATATGTTTAACGATGGAGATAATAATAATATTTTACATTACAATCTTATGCACATCTCAGATGTATTTTCAATGCGATATTCGCATATAGATCTCGAGATATTTAGGATTATATATATATATATACAAACGAAGAGATGCACTCACAGGACTTTTTCAAAACAACAGATTTAATGTAACGTTTTTAGGGGTTCACAACCCCTTCATCAGCATACAACAATGCAAAATTCTATTACCTTTATAGTGTGTAAAAGCAAACACAAACCTAGTGCTCTCCAAAAGTGCGCCAAAATTGCGAGTTTGGAACCAAAATTGCGTTCCACAGTAAGAGCCGAAACCGGAAGTTCCAATACATCACTTCCGGTTTTCGGCAGCAGTGAGAAAAACAGAAAACTTTGATAAACAAAAGGATTAGCTAAACTTAACATCATACGGCTAGGATATCATAATTCAAACATTGGGTGAAAGCTAGCAAGTATGAATGTGATCAAACAAACTCAGGTTATTAGGGATCAAGCAACACGTAATGTGTATACATCAATAGTCATGGAAACGGTTGCCATGGTGATCAGGGTAAACACTAAATTGTAGTGAACTCGAGTGCTAATATCAGTGTGTGACAGTGAGACACGCAAGTGTTTAACTTGCATAAAAATAAAAACTAAGGTACCATAATGTGCAAAATAATAATGGTTATAGTACATTATAAGTAAATCACAAACACTACTTGAGCTGTATTGTAGTGCTTAGGATGGCAGCTATGTTATGCATTAACAACTAGTAGCGAGTATTTCTGTGAAGAGCTGTAGATGGAATATCACAGTGTATCTGTTTGCAGGGAGGTCATATTTTTCACAGCAAATAATATAGGAGATGTGAAACCAAGATGTATCTTAAGCTAATCTGGTACACCTGTGTGTAAGAGGAATAAACCTATCTATATGCAAAACAGTATAATGTAGATATATAATGTGTGAAAATGCATAGAGAGATACACATATTCAAACATTTCCTTATTGCATATATAGCCTAAAAGATGCAAGTCCAGGTTGCCACTTTTTAAAGATATGTAGGCTTAAAAGGCAACTTGAAGCCAGCTTCAGTTCAATACACGATGTACATCAAAGGTAATACAAGTTGTACAGCAATCCTCAAGAGTAATCCACAGAGGTGTAATTGGAAATGAGCCCTGCTAAGCCCAGGGGATGGATTTATGTGCACCGCCAACTGAGTAATTACCCAAGGAAGGCCAGGCTTCCACATATGGAGATGGGAACAGAATGCTACCACTCTATAGTGCCGTAAGTAGCATGCCCTCCCATCCCTCAACGGGAAAGGTGATGCATGGAACTAAACGGAGCCACAATGCCCCCTTGTCATACCCCAAGTATGTAGCACCACTGATTAAGATCACAGGAGACTCTTGAAATCTGGCATGGTATTCAAACCACCGGGTTGTATCGTGCCCAATCTGAACATCCATTGGGCCTCGCATTTAAGGAGTTGTTTGTTCCGGTCTCCACCCCTATCCAAGGGGGGTATGTGATCAATCAAAATATAGCGAATAGAAGAAACTGAATGACCCTTATTGGCGCAATGTCGCGCAACAGGTTGTTCTGAATCACCTTGTTTTAGTGCAGTCCTTATGGCGTGCTGGTGATTTGTCATGCGCTCACGTAGTGCGCCAGACATCTTGCCTACGTAGAAACATGAGCATGGACAGAATAGAAGATACACTACGTGAGTAGTGGTACACGTAATGGAGTGTTTGATAGAAAATGTCCGGTTTGTATATGGATGATGGAACGCTGTGGAACGCAAGGTTTGTGTTTGCTTTTACACACTATAAAAGTAATAGAATTTTGCATTGTTGTATGCTGATGAAGGGGTTGTGAACCCCGAAAACGTTACATTAAATCTGTTGTTTTGAAAAAGTCCTGTGAATGCATCTCTTCATTTGTATATGCACCTATATCCTTGCACCCAGGCTGTTATCGATCTGGAGGGTTGAGCTGGATGTTGTTTAATATTGATTGGTGACCAGTGGAACCCCCTCTTTTGAGTCTTCAGACTCGCCAGAAACAGCAGTTATGAAGCAGCGGTCTAAAGACCGCTGCTCCATAAACCTGTCTGCCTGCTCTGAGCAGACGGACAAAGATCGCCGGAATTCAACCCGATCAAGTACGATTGGGTTGATTGACACCACCCTATTGGCCGTGAATCTGCAGGGGGCGGCGGTGCAATGCTGTATACGGAGGGGGCTGCTGGTGCAATGCTGTATACGGAGAGCATATTGCTCTCCGCATTTATTGATGTCTGTCAGACCCCCCTTTATTTTCCAGCACTGCCTTAACCCTCTTGGGCATGGAGTTCACCAGAGCTTCACAGGTTGCCACTGGAGTCCTCTTCCACTCCTCCATGACGACATCACGGAGCTGGTGGATGTTAGAGACCTTGCACCCCCCATCTTCCATTTGAGGCTGCCTCACATCCTCAAATGGAAGATAATAATTGCACAGTACAACATGTCTATTATCCATCTACTCTACATTAATACTTATACATTAAAGTGTCATAATTATTATTCAGCACAATATGTCCTATTTCAATGTATAGATACTCGTCATTATTATACAGTAATTGTGTGCATTTTCAGTGTATAAATGTTTGGCATCATTATGTAGAGTGCGCCCATCAGTGTATAGGAACCCATTATCATTAAACAAGATAGCCTGTTCCGTCTTTTAGTGTAGTTCAAGATTCCAAGAGTGAGTCTGCAATCACAAATTTAAGTATCAGTCTCTACCTCTTATCCTAGGTGGCAGAGATAAATCACCTCAAACTTCCTTGTTGAGGGTGATTGACAGGCTCTGCTCTTACACAATTGGTTGCCCAAGAGAGGGGGAAGTACTGAACAAAAGAGCTGCAGTCTTAAACTATGCAAAGTGGCAATAGCTGGTGGACAGGTTCTCTGCATCTCTTTTCTCTTTTATTATAGGTAAAAATAGTTATCTATAGCTGCTTAAAACGTCACTGGAACATTTTTACTAAGAAGCAGTAATGGCAAGGCGTATAATTTTGTTTGGGTGGGGGGAGGCAGCAAAATGTGTTTTCGTCTGTGTAGCCATAAATCCTAGCACCAGCCCCACCTTCAAGGCCCTTTTTTAAACCCCTGCGTGGTTTAGATATTCAACTTTTATCACAGAAGGTTCTTTTTTATTGATCATTTCTTCAGCCAGAAGAGTTACATTTCTGCCCAAGGTGGTATCTGCAGATATTATCCACCAAAAGATTGTTGTTCCTTCTTTATGTCCAGCTTTTAAGATTTCTAAGGAATGGCTTCTTCATAAACTTACGGCTAGATTAAGAGTTGTGCGTTAAGATAAAAACATAATTTATGTAAGAACTTACCTGATAAATTCATTTCTTTCATATTGGCAAGAGTCCATGAGCTAGTAACATATGGGATATAAAATCCTACCAGGAGGGGCAAAGTTTCCCAAACCTCAAAATGCCTATAAATACACCCCTCACCACACCCACAATTCAGTTTAACGAATAGCCAAGCAGTGGGGGATAAAGAAAGGAGTAGAAAGCATCAACAAAGGAAATTTGGAAATAATTGTGCTTTATACAAAAAAATCATAACCACCATAAAAAGGGTGGGCCTCATGGACTCTTGCCAATATGAAAGAAATGAATTTATCAGGTAAGTTCTTACATAAATTATGTTTTCTTTCATGTAAATGCAAGAGTCCATGAGCTAGTGACATATGGGATATCAATACCCAAGATGTGGAGTCTTCCACTCAAGAGTCACTAGAGAGAGAGGGAATAAAATAAAAACAGCCATATACCGCTGAAAAAATGAATCCACAAACCCAAAAAATAAGTTTATTTTCATTTTTGAAAGAAAAAAACTTAAATCAAAAGCAGAAGAATCAAACTGAAACAGCTGCCTGAAGAACTTTTCTACCAAAAACTGCTTCCGAAGAAGCAAATACATCAAAACGGTAGAATTTTAGCAAATGTATGCAAAGATGACCAAGTCGCTGCTTTGCAAATCCAATCAACTGAAGCTTCATTCTTAAAAGCCCACGAAGTGGAGACTGAACTAGTAGAATGAGCTATAATTCTCTGAGGCGGGGCTTGACCCGACTCCAAATAAGCTTGAAGAATCAAAAGCTTTAACCAAGAGGCCAAGGAAATCGCCAAGGCCTTCTGACCTTTCCCTAGGACCAGAAAATATAACAAATAGACTAGAAGTCGTCCTGAAATCTTAAGTAGTTTCAACATATTTTCAAAAGCTCTCCCACATCCAAACAATGTAAGGATCTTTCCAAAGGAATTCCATAGGGGGATTAGGACACATGGAAGGGACAACAATATCTCCTACTAATGTTGTTAGAAATCCACAACCTTAAGGAAATATTCAAAATGCAAGTCCGCAAAACCCCGCCTATCCCTGAATGAAACGTCTGAAAAGGGAGATTCACAAGAAAGAGCAGCATAGCTCAGAAACTCTTCTAGCAGAAGAGATAGCCCAAAAGGAACAACACTTTCCAAGAAAGTAGTTTAATGTCCAAAGAATGCATAGGCTCAAATGGAGGTGCCTGTAAGCCTTCAGAACCAAATTAAGACTCCAAGGAGGAGAAATTGATTTAATGACAGGCTTAATACGAACTAAAGCCTGTAACAAAACAGTGTATATCAGGAAAGTATAGCAATCTTTCTGTGAAATAAAACAAAAAGAGCGGAGATTTGTCCTTTCAAGGAACTTGCAGACAACCCCTTATCCAAACCATCCTGAAAAAACCTGTAAAAATTCTAGAATTCTAATAATGCCAGGAGAATTCATGAGAAGAATACCATGAAATGTAAGTCTTTCAAACTCTATAATAAATCTCCCTAGAGACTGATTTACAAGCTTGTAACATAGTATCAATCACCGAGTCAGAGAACCTCTATGACTTAGCTACTAAGCATTCAATTTCCATACCTTCAAATGTAATTATTTGATATCCTGATGGACCTTGAGATAGTAGGGTCTGGCCGTAACGGAAGTGACCAGGCAGGCAACTGGACATCCGAAACCAGATCCGCATACTAAACCCTGTGTGGCCATGCTTGCACTACCAGCAACACAAATCGATTGTTCCATGATAATTTGGAAAACACTCATGGAAGGAGAACTAAAGGCGGGGAAGATATAAGCAGGATGATAACACCAAGAAGTGTCAGCGCATCCACTGCTTCCGCCTGAACATCCCCTGGACCCTGGAGAGGTATCTGGGAAGTTTCTTGTTTAGATGAGGAGGCCCATGAGATCTACCTCTGGAGGGACCCCACATCTAAACAATCTGAGAAAAAAACATCTGGATGGAGAAACCACTCCCCCTGGATGTAAAGTCTAGTGGTTGAGATAATCCGCTTCCCAATTGTCTACACCTGGGATATGCACCGCAGAGATTAGACAGGAGCTGTATTCCGCCCAAACAAGTATTCGAGATACTTCTTTCATAGCTTGGGGATTGTGAGTCCCACCCTGATGATTGACATATGCCACTGTTGTGATAATGTCTGTCTGAAAACAAATGAACGGTTCTCTCTTTAACAGAGGCCAAAACTGAAGAGCTCTGAGAATTGCGCGGAGTTCTAAAATATGTATTGGAAATCTCGCCTCTTGAGATTTCCAAACCCCTTGTGCTTTCAGAGATCCTCAAACAGCTCCCCAACCTGAAAAACTTGCATCTGTTGTGATCACAGTCCAGGTTGGCCAAACAAAAGAAGCCCCTTGAACTAAATGATGGTGATCTATCCACCATGTCAGAGAGTGTCGTACATTGGGATTTAAGGATATTAAATTGAGATATCTTTGTATAATCCCTGCACCATTGATTCAGCATACCAAAGCTAAAGAGGTCTCATGTGAAAATGAGCAAAGGGGGATCGCGTCCGATGCTGCAGTCATGAGACCTAAAACTTCCATGCACATAGCCACTGAAGGGAATGACTGAGACTGAAGGTGCCGGCAGGCTGCAACCAATTTTAAAACGTCTCTTGTCTGTTAGAGACAGAGTCATGGACACTGAATCTATCTGGAAGCCTAAAAAGGTGACCTTTGTCTGAGGAATCAAGAAACTTTTTGGTAAATTGATCCTCCAACCATGTTTCCGAAGAAACAATTCTAGGTGATTTGTGTGAGATTCTGCAGTACGTAAAGATTGAGCTAGTACCAAGATATCATCCAAATAAGGAAACACCGCAATAACCTGTTCTCTGATTACAGAGAGTAGGACACCCAGAACCTTTGAAAAGATTCTTGGAGCGGTTGCTAGGCCAAAGGGCAGAGAAACAAATTGGTAATGCTTGTCTAGAAAAGAGAATCTCAGAAACTGAAAATGTTCTAGATGAATCGGAATATGAAGGTATGCATCCTGCAAGTCTATTGTAGACATATAATGTCCTCGCTGAACAAAAGGCAGAATAGTCCTTATAGTCACCATCTTGAAAATTGGTACTCTAACATAACGATTCAAAATTTTCAGATCCAGAACTGGTCTGAATAAATTTTCCTTCTTTGGGACAATGAATGGATTTGAATAAAACCCCAAACCGTGTTCCAGAAGAGGAACTGGCATGATTACCCCTGAAGACTCCAGGTCTGAAACACAGTTCAGGAAAGCCTGAGCTTTTACTGGATTTTACTGGGATACGTGAGAGAAAAAATCTTCTCACAGGAGGTCTTACTCTGAATCCTATTCAATACCCTTGAGAGACAATACTCTGAATCCATTGATTTTTAACAGATTTTATCCAAATATCCTTGAAAACCCTTAATCTGCCCCCTACCAGCGGAGCTGGAATGAGGGCCGCACCTTAATGCGGACTTAGGGGCTGACTTTGGTTTCCTAAAAGGCTTGGATTTATTCCAATTTGAAGAAGGTTTCCAATTTGAGGCAGATTCCTTGGGGGGAGGATAGAGTTTTCATTCCCTATTCTGACAAAAGGAACGGAAACAGTTAGAAGCCTTAGATTTACCCTTAGGTTTTTTATTCTGAGGCAGAAAAACTCCTTTTCCCCCAGTAACAGTTGAAATAATAGAATCCAACTGAGAACGAAATAAATTATTACCTTGGAAAGAAAGAGATAGGAATCTAGATTTAGATGTCATATCAGCATTCCAAGATTTAAGCCACAAAGCTCTTCTAGCTAATATAGCTAAAGACATGGATCTAATATTACAAATAAAATGATTAGCATGTTGCAGTAAGCAAATAATGCTAGATACGTCAGAATCCAATTCTTGTTGCGCTAAATTCTCCAACCAGAAAGTTGATGCAGCCGCAACATCAGCCAAAGAAATTGCAGGTCTGAGAAAATGACCTGAATATAAATAGGCCTTCCTTAGATAAGATTCAAGCGTCCTATCTAAAGGATCCTTAAAGGAAAGTACCTATCTACCATAGGAATAGTAGTACGTTTAGCAAGAGTAGAAATAGCCCCATCAATTTTGGGGATCTTTTCCCAAACTCTATAAATTTTGCTGGCAAGGATACAATATTTTAAACCTTAAAAAAAGGAATAAAAGAAGTACCTGCTTTTTCCATTCCTTAGAATCATATCAGAAATAGGAAAAAACTCTGGAGAAACCACAGGAGGTTTAAAAACAGCATTTAAACGTTTATTAGACTGAACGTCAAGAGGACTGGTTACATCAATATCCAAAGTAATTAACACTTCTTAATAAAGAACGCATATACTCAATTTTAAATAAAAAAGTAGATTTGTCAGTGTCAATGTCTGAGGAGGATCTTCTGAATCAGATAGATCCTCATCAAAAGAGGATAAATTATCATATTGTTGGTCATTTGAAATTTCATCAACTAAATGAGAAGTTTTAAAAGACCTATTACATTTATTTGAAGGTGGAAATGCAGACAAAGCCTTCAGAATAGAATCAGAAACAAATTCTTTAAAAATTTACAGGTATATTATGCACATTAGAAGTTGAAGAAACTGCAACTGGCAATGTACTATTACTGATGGACACATTATCTGAATATAAAAGTTTATCAAAACAACTATTACAAATGACATTTGGCGACATAATATCTACAACTTTACAACAAATGCACTTAGCTTTTGTAGAACCGATGTCAAGCAGCAATGTTCCAGCAGAAGCTTCTGAGGCAGGGTCAAAGTGAGACATCTTGCAAAATGTAAGAGAAAAAAACAACATATAAAGCAAAATTATCTATTTCCTTATATGACAATTTCAGGAATGGGAAAAAATGCAAATAGCATAGCCCTCTGATAGAGAAAAAATCAATGGGGTATTGAAATAATGAAAAGTTTGGCACCAAAAAATGACGCACAACGTAACTAAACTTTTTGGCGCCAAAAAATAACTGGAAATGACACACTTGCGTCACTAATGCCGCAACCGTGTGAAAGGTCTCGGTGTCAAGAATGGCGGCGGAAATGACGAATCTTGTGTCATAGACGTACCTTTTCGCGCCAAAAAAATTTTTGCGCCAAAAAAAGACGCAATAAAGTTTAGAATTTGTCGCACCCGCCCGCAATTTGTAAGAAGCAGTCAATTGAAAAAAAGACTAAACCCTAGGTAAGAAATAAATTTCATTTTTAAAAGATGTTTATATTCCCCAAATATGAAACTGACAGTCTGCAGAAGGAAATACATGAACCTGACTCATGACAAATATAAGTACAATACATATATTTAGAACTTTATATAAATGCATAAAGTGCCAAACCATAGCTGGGGTGCCTTAAGTAATAAAAAACATACTTACCAAAAGACACCCATCCACATATAGCAGATAGCCAAACCAGTTCAGAAACAGTTATCAGTAGAGGTAATGGTAATTTGAGAGTATATCGTCGATCTGAAAAGGGAGGTAGGAGATGAATCTCTACGACCGATAACAGAGAACCCATGAAATAGACCCCCATTAGGGAAATCATCGTATTCAATAAGTGATACTCCCTTCACGTCCCTCTGACATTCGCTGTACTATGAGAGGAATCGGGCTTCAACAATGCTGAGAAGCGCATATCAACGTAGAAATCTTAGCACAAAACTTACTTCA
The DNA here is from genome assembly GCF_027579735.1 of Bombina bombina. NCBI lineage: Eukaryota > Metazoa > Chordata > Amphibia > Anura > Bombinatoridae > Bombina > Bombina bombina. The sequence goes on along the minus strand of NC_069501.1, from coordinate 1,060,304,559 downwards.
CCACCTCCATAGGAGGCAAAGTTTGTAAAACTGAATTGTGGGTGTGGGTGAGGGGTGTATTTATAGGCATTTTGAGGTTTGGGAAACTTTGCCCCTCCTAGTAGATTGTATATCCCATATGTCACTAGCTCATGGACTCTTGCCAATTACATTGAAAGAAAAGGCAGCGTTAACAGGTCCTAACGCTGCTTATTTACGGCCGCTGGTATTACGAGTCTTGCAGGTATAGGTTGTTACCGCCAACACTTGTTTTGGCCTTACCGCAAACCGACTTACATAAAGGTCGTAAACCCTTTTTTCTATGGGACTTCGATAGTGCTGATATTACGAGTCTGTCCTGGGCGGCCAAAAAGTGAGAGGTACAGCCTCTACTGCCAAGATCCGTAACGTATTATAAAGTCAGTAGTTATGAGTTTTACACTACAACGCCGTAGCATAAAACTCATAACTTAAGTGCTAAAAAGTACACTAACACCCATAAACTACCTATTAACTCCTAAACCGAGGCCCTCCCGCATCGCAAGCACTTTAATAAAATGTTTAACCCTTAATCTGCCGCTCCGGACATCGCCGCCACTATGATAAATATATTAACCCCTAAACCGCCGCACTCCCGCCTTGCAAACACTAGTTAAATATTATTAACCCCTAATCTGACACCCCTAACATCGCCGCCACCTACATTATACTTATTAACCCCTAATCTGCTGCCCCCAACATCGCCGCCATCTACCTACATTTATTAACCCCTAATCTGCCGACCCCAACGTCCCCACCACTATAATAAATTTATTAACCCCTAAATCTAAGTCTAACCCTAACCCTAACACCCCCTAACTTAAATATAATTTAAATAAATCTAAATAAATATTACTATCATTAACTAAATTATTCCTATTTAAAACTAAATACTTACCTGTAAAATAAACTCTAAGCTAGCTACAATATAACTAATAATTACATTGTATCTAGTTTAGGGTTTATTTTTATTTTACAGGCAAATATGTATTTGTTTTAACTAGGTAGAAGTTATTAAATAGTTATTAACTATTTAATAACTATATAGCTAAAATAAATACAAATTTACCTGTAAAATAAAACCTAACCTAAGTTACAATAACACCTAACACTACACTATAATTAAATAAACTCGCCACATTAAATATAATTAAATAAATTAAATTAAATTAGCTAAATCACAAAAACAAACACTAAATTACAGAAAATAAAAAACTAATTACAAGATCTTTAAACTAATTACACCTAGGGGGGTAGTTATCAACGTGTCTACTTTCCTGCCTTCGCCGGCCCAATACGCCCACCTAAGCTCGCCTACCTTCGCCGCCGCGGACCTGAAAAAATACGCCTAAGTTATCAAAAAAAGCTGTCAAAAAGCCGCGGGGCGATGAGCAGCGGACTGTGAGAGTTATCACTCATCCGATCTCGCTGCTCTTCGGCTGTTTGACAGCTTTCTTGCTAGCCTGTCACTAAGCACTCACACTAAAATACACTGTTCTACCCCCTATACCGGCGCCCCCGGAGCCCCCCGCAACTAAATAAAGTTACTAACCCCTAAACCGCTGCTCCTAGACCCCGCCGCAAGTCTTATAAATGTATTAACCCCTAAAACCGCCGCTCCTAGACCCTGCCGCAACTCTTATAAATGTATTAACCCCTAAACCGCCGCTCCCGGACAACCGCTGCCACCTACAATTATACCTAGTAACCCCTATCCTGCCCCCCCTATACCGTCGCCCTCTATAATAAAATTATTAACCCCTATCCTGCTGATCCCGCACCTCGCCGCAAATAAATAAATAGTTTAACCCCTAAACCGCCGCTCCCTGAACCTGCCGCAACCTATATTACATTTATTAACCCCTATCCTGCCCCCCCCTACACCGTCGCCACCTATAATAAATTTATTAACCCCTATCCTGCCCCCCTACAACCGCCGCCACTGTAATAAAATTATTAACCCCTAAACCTAAGTCTAACACTAACCCTAACACCCCCCTAACTTAAATATTAATTAAATAAATCTAAATAATATTTTTATTATTAACTAAATTATTCCTATTTAAAACTAAATACTTACCTTTAAAATAAACCCTAATATAGCTACAATATAAATAATAATTATATTCTAGCTATTTTAGGATTTATTTTTATTTTACAGGCAACTTTCAATTTATTTTAACTAGGTACAATAGCTATTAAATAGTTATTAACTATTTAATAGCTTACCTAGCTAAAATAAACTGAAATTTACCTGTAAAATAAATCCTAACCTAAGTTATAATTACACCTAACACTACACTATACTTTAATAAATTATTCCTATTTAAAACTAAATACTTGCCTGTAAAATAAACCCTAATATAGCTACAATATAAATAATAATTATATTGGAGCTATCTTAGGATTTATATTTATTTTACAGGTAACTTTGTATTTATTTTAGCTAGTTAGAATAGTTATTAAATAGTTATTAACTATTTAATAACTACCTAGCTAAAAGAAATACAAAATTACCTGTAAAATAAATCCTAACCTAAGTTACAATTAAACCTAATACTACACTATCATTAAATTAATTAAACTACCTACAAATAACTACAATTAAATACAATTACATAAACTAACTAAAGTACAAAAAATAAAAAAAGCTAAGTTACAAAAAATAAAAAAATAAGTTACAAACATTTTACAAATATTACAACAATTTTAAGCTACTTACACCTAATCTAAGCCCCCCTAATAAAATAACAAACCCCCCCCCCAAAATAAAAAAATGCCCTACCCTATTCTAAATTAAATAAAGTTCAAAGCTCTTTTACCTTACCAGCCCAGGTGTATGTGGGTGGTGGGTTTTAATGTTGGGGGGGGGGGTTGTATTTTTCTTTACAGGCAAAAGAGCTGAACATTGGGGCATGCCCCCACAAAAGGCCCTTTTAAGGGCTGGTAAGGTAAAAGAGCTTTGAACTTTATTTAATTTAGAATAGGGTAGGGCATTTTTTTATTTTGGGGGGGGTTTTGTTATTTTATTAGGGGGCTTAGATTAGGTGTAAGTAGCTTAAAATTGTTGTAATATTTGTAAAATGTTTGTAACTTATTTTTTTATTTTTTGTAACTTAGCTTTTTTTATTTTTTGTACTTTAGTTAGTTTATGTAATTGTATTTAATTGTAGTTATTTGTAGGTAGTTTATTTAATTAATTTAATGATAGTGTAGTATTAGGTTTAATTGTAACTTAGGTTAGGATTTATTTTACAGGTAATTTTGTATTTCTTTTAGCTAGGTAGTTATTAAATAGTTAATAACTATTTAATAACAATTCTAACTAGCTAAAATAAATACAAAGTTACCTGTAAAATAAATATAAATCCTAAGATAGCTCCAATATAATTATTATTTATATTGTAGCTATATTAGGGTTTATTTTACAGGTAAGTATTTAGTTTTAAATAGGAATAATTTATTAAAGTATAGTGTAGTGTTAGGTGTAATTGTAACTTAGGTTAGTTTTTATTTTACAGGTACATTTCTCTTTATTTTAGCTAGGTAAGCTATTAAATAGTTAATAACTATTTAATAGCTATTGTACCTAGTTAAAATAAATTGAAAGTTGCCTGTAAAATAAAAAAAAATCCTAAGATAGCTAGAATATAATTATTATTTATATTGTAGCTATATTAGGGTTTATTTTAAAGGTAAGTATTTAGTTTTAAATAGGATTAATTTAGTTAATAATAAAAATATTATTTAGATTTATTTAATTAATATTTAAGTTAGGGGGGCATTAGGGTTAGGGTTAGACTTAGGTTTAGGGGTTAATAATTTTATTACAGTGGCGGCGGCGTAGTGGGGGGCAGGATAGGGGTTGATAAATGTATTATAGGTGGCGACGGTGTAGGGGGGCAGATTAGGGGTTAATACATTTATTATAGGTGGCGACGGTGTAGGGGGGGCAGGATAGGGGTTAATACATTTAATATAGGTTGTGGCGGGTTCAGGGAGCGGCGGTTTAGGGGTTAATACATTTATTATAGTTGCGGTGGGCTCCGGGAGCGGCGGTTTAGGGGGTAATAACTTTATTTAGTTGCGGCGGTGTAGGGGGGACAGATTAGTGGTGTTTAGACTCGGGGTACATGTTAGGGTGTTAGGTGCAGACAGCTCCCATAGAAATCAATGGGATGTCTGGCAGCAGCGAACTTGTACTTTCGCTATGGTCAGACTCCCATTGATTCCTATGGGATCCGCCGCCTCCAGGGGCGGCGGATTGAAAACCAGGTACGCTGGGCCGTAAAAGTGCCGAGCGTACCTGCTAGTCATTTGATAACTAGCAAAAGTAGTGAGAATGTGCCGCACTTGTGTGCTGAACATCTGGAGTGACGTAAGAATCGATCTGTGTCGGACTGAGTCCGGCGGATCGAAGCTTACGTCACAAAATTCTACTTTTGCCGGTCTCGAGCCTTTGATAACTAAGGCGAATCAGCCTCGTCACAAATACGCTGCGGAATTCCAGCGTATTTGAGGTTGACGGCTTGATAACTACCCCCCATAATCTAATAGCCCTATCAAAATAAAAAGTCCCCCCAAAATAAAAAAAAACCCTAGCCTAAACTAAACTAGCAATAGCCCTTAGGATTGAGCTAGCATTCCATTGGCTGATTGGAACAGCCAATAGAATGTGAGCTCAATCCTATTGGCTGATTGGATCAGTCAATAGGATTGAAGTTGAATCCTATTGGCTGATCCAATCAGTCAATAGGATTTTTTCTACTTTATTTATGATTGGCTGATAGAATTATATCAGCCAATCGGAATCTAAGGGACGCCATCTTGAATGACGTCATTTAAAGGTACCTTCATTCGTCGTTAGTCCGTTGGAAGAAGAGGATGCTCCCAGACGGATATCTTGAAGATGGACCCGCTCCGCGCCGGAAGGATGAAGATACTAGAAGATGCCTTCTGGATGAAGACTTCTGCCCGTCTGGAGGACCACTTCTGACGGCTTCGTTGAGTACATCTTGCCGCTTGGATGAAGACTTCTCCCGGTAAGTGAATCTTCGGGGGTTAGTGTTAGGATTTTTTTAAGGGTGTATTGGGTGGGTTTATTTTATAGGTTAGGGCTTTGGGCCTGCAATAGAACTAAATGCCCTTTTAAGGGCAATTCCCATCCAAATGCCCTTTTCAGGGCAATGGGGAGCTTAGGTTTTTTTAGATAGTATTTTATTTGGGGGGTTGGTTGTGTGAGTGGTGGGTTTTACTGTTGGGGGGTTGTTTGTATTTTTTTTTACAGGTAAAAGAGCTGATTTCTTTGGGGCAATGCCCCGCAAAAGGCCCTTTTAAGGGCTATTGATAGTTTAGTTTAGGCTAGGGTTTTTTTTTTATTTTGGGGGGGCTTTCTTTTATTTTGATAGGGCTATTAGATTAGGTGTAATTAGTTTAAATATCTTATAATTTGTTTTTTATTTTCTGTAATTTAGTGTTTGTTTTTTGTGATTTAGTTAATTTAATTTATTTAATTGTATTTAATGTAGGGGATTTATTTAATTACAGTGTAGTGTTAGGTGTTATTGTAACTTAGGTTAGGTTTTATTTTACAGGTAAATTTGTATTTATTTTAGCTAGGTAGTTATTAAATAGTTAATAACTATTTAATAACTATTCTACCTAGTTAAAATAAATACAAACTTGCCTATAAAATAAAAATAAACCCTAAGCTAGCTACAATGTAACTATTAGTTATATTGTAGCTATCTTACACCTAGATTACGAGTCTTGCGTTAGCCTTAAAAAGCAGCGTTAAGAGTTCCTAACGCTGCTTTTTTTTTTTTTTGCTAGCAAATGCATAGCATAACATATGTCCATTTACATCATCAGCAAATACATATAGTACATAAGAAATGAAGGTGGATATTGTAGAAACTTGAAAATGCATTATACAAGATGTCTGTAGGCTTGTTATAACAGCGGTAGGAGAGAAGATTAGCCGTTAAATAAATGATCGACAGTCATGACCTATGATATGGTAAGCTATAATTGTGTGCTAAAACAGAATTTAAAAAAAAAAGAGACTGCACCGGTCTGTTCGACATCTCAGGACTCCAGCAATGAATATGTAACTGAACTTAGCTTTACTGAATCTCATTTTTTAATAGAGTAAAGGATTAGTAAACAAAAGTATAAAAAACATGGGGGGGGGGTTAGTCAGCAGGCAAGAGGTGCTTTAATAATAAGGGGGGGGGGGTGGAGGCGTGTCCGGGAGGTTTAATAATATGGTGATAATGTTACATGGATCAGGATGGAGTGAAAAATTGAACAAAGGTGTATATTCCTCTAATCACGGAAGGACTCATAGGAACCCACAAATGAGGGTTGAGGATTAAACCAAAGGCGAATGATAAAGGATTGCCTTATTAAACTGTCAGATTAAAGAATAACCATGAGGGATTTGATAGTGAGCAATGAGGAACAATGCAACATTTGACCCTAGGGATTTTTAGTGGATATCATAACATTTTTGAAAGGTACACCAAGAACTGGCAAATGTAATGGGATGTCAGTAAGTAGGTATGTCTCTAAGCAAGTAATACCTGGTATATAGGAATTATAAGATAGAGTATAGGACCTACATAAGAGGCTTATGACATGAGTACATAAAGTAAAATTCATTGGTGTCACATAGAGTCGAATCTATCACCCCTCACCACACATCCAGACAGTCCCCCAAGCCCTAAAGGACCACTGTTGGCACAGTGCTGCTAATTAGTAAACTAATGTAGAGAAGTGTCCCTATATAACGAAAGGTCTACTCTAGTAAGGACATATGGACAGTTTCAGCTATATAATCCACCTTAATACTACCACAATTATGAGCAGGGCATAATATAATCATCATATTTACATTATTCAAACATATAAGAGTATATGAGAATACTTGCTGACACAATAATTAACTTGAAGCCTGTGCCACTTGGATAAGTAACAGTAAAGAATTGATCATATCCCTATGGCTTGAAATATCATGTAAGGGAAACACTTGTAAAGACTATGTCAAGGAAAGTGACTCAAATTTCTCATTAATCTAAGTCTAGGTCTCTGCTCTCTGAGGGGCCATTGAAACTAAAATGTGCTGTGCTATTGGAGTAGCTTAGTAGAGATCTCTAAATGTAAGATGCTTTGTAAAGCTCAAAATTAATTGATGAATGCGTTCCACCTATTTCTTAAGCTATATTTAGCCTTAATAGGTATTACTGAGTAGGTGTAGTGGGCACTCAGTGGAGCAACTAGTTAAGAGAGCTTTGCACAGAAAGCATCAGACATTACAATCATTAATGGAACATTTGGTAAGGGTTGAGCTGATAGAAATCACAATTATATATAGTAGTCTACAGAAAAAAAAAAGGAAAAAAAAGAGCCTCTCCAATGTCATAACATCTCACTTTTATCGCTGCTCAATGCTATTCTGACTACTCAGATTCCATATTATTCTCCAGTGAACCTTAAGCTATGTAATGGATATTTACATTGCAACCTGTGTGGGTGTTATATGCGTACCTGTGTGGGTGTTATATGCAAGATGTGTGAAATTTAACAGCCTTAGTACACAAACCAAGAAAAACATATGAGGAACTGTGTTAACGGGGTAAATGAAAACTACAGGGCTAAAAGAGTATATAACAAACACGAGTCATTAACCATGAACTGGAGACATTCCTCAACTAAAGTTACTCTCATTAAAGCGTCCCAATACTATTGTCCAGAAATACAGTCCAGAATATTATTCCAGGGACTGAGTGGCAAAAGTACAAAATTTTATAACAGAGCTATTACCCAACGCCAGTTTTGGTAGTAAACATTGCAGGTTTGTCCCTTGTTATGCGGGCTTGCAGTGTTAAGAGCCTTCCGTAGAGGTGAGATTGCTGCAGAATAATCCCTGCGGATAGACTCTGGCCTTCCGTCTGTCTTCTTCCACTAAGTAGGCTGCCTGAATCCCTCTTCCCTGGACCTAGTGAGATTGGCTGGTGAGCTGCAGTGTTCGGTGAGACTTTGGCCATAAATGAGGGTGTAGTTGCAGGCCGCAGAACGGCATCTACCTTGCTCACCTTTCTACCACATTGTTGTCTCGGATCATGATCCGGAGATCGGCCGCATCTCCCGAATCAGTCGAGCTATCCCAACCTTCAATAGGTGACATCGATGTCTGTATGTCATCTTTCCTTGCGCTCGTGAAAGGCGAGCTGAGCTCTGGCATCTGTTCTGGCGCGGCGATCATCTGGATGTTCTGTGTAGGCTTGAAGCAAAGCTCCATCGGCTGTGAAGCAGGTAACACGACTTGTGGCTGCATGGTGCTTCCCGTTTCTGCAGGTCCTTCACTGGTCTCAGATTGCGTGGTGGGAATTTTTAGCTGTTTTCATTCAGACTGCAGGATTAAGGCCAAGTTCTCCATCTGTGCACAAAACTTGCGTTCAAGATCTTTTAGGAGGCTTTAAATAGAGAAATAGCTCTCCTTCATGGATGGCAAGTAAGTTAGGCTTATTTGGTCTGCAAACTTTGTGTTGACGTGATATATTAGCGTTGGATCTTGTATTACCCCATAGCTAGGGGAGGGCGCTGGGGCCTTCCCAAGCGTGGTCACAAAAAGGTCCCAACGGTCCAGATCTGTTAGTTGATTATTGTCCAATGTTAGCAAAAACAATACTGGCAGCCTTAAGGTTTCATCATCTGTGCTTTTCAGCTTTAGATGATAGGCAATTTTTTCTGATATTTGATTGTCAGGCAGGCTCTTCACTTGCACAAGTGGAAAATGCTGCCAGCCATGATGGCTACCCGGATATGCCCCCCTAACGCTGCTTTTTAACGCCCGCTGGTATTACGAGTCTTGAAGGTACAGGTGTTTACCGATCATTTTTTTGGTCAGACTCGAAAATCCCGCAAATCCACTTACATCAATTGCGTATCCTATATTTTCAATGGGACTTGCATAACGCTGGTATTACGAGTATTCCAAAAAGTGAGCGGTACAGCTTCTCCTGTCAAGACTGATACCGCATTTAAAAGTCAGTAGTTAAGAGTTTTATGGGCTAACGCCGTAGTATAAAACTCTTAACTAAAGTGCTAAAAAGTACACTAACACCCATAAACTACCTATTAACCCCTAAACCGAGCCCCCCCCCCCCACCACCACATCGCAAACACTAAAAAAATATTTCTAACCCCTAATCTGCCAAACCGGACATCGCCGCCACTATAAAAAATATATTAACCCCTAAACCGCCGCACTCCCGCATCGCAAACACTAGTTAAATTTTATTAATCCCTTACATCGCCGACACCTACCTACATTTATTAACCCCTAATCTGCCGTCCCCAACATCGCCGCAACTATATTAAATATATTAAACCCTAAATCTAAGTCTAACACTAACCCTAACACCCCCAAACTTAAATATAATTTAAATAAATCTAAATAAAATTACTATAATTAACTAAATTATTCCTATTTAAAACTAAATACTTACCTATAAAATAAACCCTAAGCTAGCTACAATATAACTAATAGTTACATTGTAGCTAGTTTAGGATTGGATTTATTTTTATTTTACAGGCAACTTTGTATTTATTTTAACTAGGTAGAATAGTTATTAAATAGTTATTAACTATTTAAAAGCTACCTAGTTAAAATAAATTCAAATTTACCTGTAAAATAAATCTTACCTAAGTTACAATTACACCTAACACTACATTATAATTAAATTAATTACCTAAACTAAATACAATTAAATACAATTTAAAATTTATCTAAAGTAAAAATAATGAATAATTTACTTAATGATAGTAATATTTATTTAGATTTATTTAAATTATATTTATGTTAGGGGGTGTTAGGGTTAGACTTATATTTAGGGGTTAATAAATTTAATATAGTGGCGGAGACGTTGGGGGCGGCAGATTAGGGGTTAATAAGTGTAGGTAGGTTGCGGCGACATTGGGGGCGGGAGATTAGGGGTAAATAAATATAATGTAGGTGTCAGCGATGTTGGGGCAGCAGATTAGGGGTTAATAAGTGTAAGATTAGGGGTGTTTAGACTCTGGGTTCATGTTAGGGTGTTAGGTGTAAACTTAAAATGTGTTTCCCCATAGGAATCAATGGGGCTGCGTTACTGTGTTTTACGCTGCTTTTTGGCAGGTGTTAGACTTTGTCTCAGCCGGCTCTCCCCATTGATGTCTATGGGGAAATCGTGCACGAGCACGTACGACCAGCTCACCGCTGACTTCAGCAGCGCTGGTATTGAAGTGCGGTATGGAGCTCAATTTTGCTCTATGCTCACTTCTTGACTTTTAACTCCGGGTTTGTAAAAAACCTGTAATACCAGCACTGCAGGTAAGTGAGTGGTGAGAAAAAACTGCTCGTTAGCACCGCACAGCTCATAACGAAAAACTAGTAATCTGGCCGTTAAACTTTTATGATTTAGATAAAGCATGCAGTTTTTCAATATGTAATCTTTTCAAGTGTCCTATTTATACATGTATATATACAGTATATGTGTACAAGGGTATAACAGCGCTTAAAGATTCTTCATCTAAAACAAGAAAAATACAAAAAAGTAACTGTGTGGATAAGGTTGAAAAGACAATCCCCTAATTGTCAAAACGTTGTGTAGGGGATGCATGGCTAAAGTGCAAATAGACTATTCATTGTGCCGCTGTGTAACCCTATTTGTATACATCTCCGCCACCTGTGTGAGCCGAGCACACTCCATTCACTGCTGTATAAATTATTGAGGAAATAAAATTTAAAGCTACATACTCCAAGAGGTGGATGGCAAACCTGAATATCCTGGGAGGAAAATATTGGATGTGAATCTACTCATTACTACATACTCCAAGAGGTGGATGAGATCTGTAAGGCACCCCTTGCTACACCGGACCTACCTGTACCAGTATTTGAGTACCCCTTTCAGTGCGGCAACTTACCTCATTAGATTGAGGTAAATTCTGGTAAGGGGATCTACATTACAAAAGAATACTTAAGAGAATATTTAAGTGGACAATCTTGCATTATCTTTTGCACATGATATCCTACAAGACTGTATAACCACGGTTTATTACTATTTACTATTTATCTTTTTAACCTTATCCACACAGTTACTCTTTTGTATGTTTCTTGTTTTAGATGAGGAATCTTTAAGCGCTGTTATACCCTGGTATACATTTTTAACCCTTACATCTGTTGGGGAGTCTTCTACTACCCTTTGATGTATTTGTCTTTTAACGGCTGCTAAAGACTCTCCTCCCCCTGATCAGCGCAAGTTTGAGTGCTGCTTGTTTACAAATCAGTTCTCTGTCCTGTTACATTCTACTTGTATGCACACATGTATATATATACATATATATATATATATATATATATATATATTCCAGAATTTAGCACTCACTGTTCCTCATAATCAACTGTGGGGTGCCATCTAGAAATATTTAGAATTATAGATCCAAAAGATGCACTCGCCGTAATGTGAAAAAATATATTTATTTTAAATGAGTAAACATTTTCGGAGAGTAACCCCCGTCCTCAGACTCTTGTGAGAGTCTGAGGACGGGGGTTACTCCCCGAAAATGTTTACTCATTTGAAATAAATATATTTTTTCAACTTACGGCGAGTGCATCTTTTGGATCTATAATTATATATATATATATATATATATATATATATATATATATATATACAGTATATATATATATATATATATTTATATAGTCACGTTGATTGCAGTAGCCATGTTAGTCCAGAGATTTAGATATCAAAATAACAAGAGTATTGCATTGAGCAATGATACTTTTTTTATTGGACTAACTATACATTTATAAGTTGACAAGCTTTCGGAAGAGTTCCTTCCTTTATCAAGTCTGAAGCAATACTGACCAATTCAATGGAATTTACAGATTATATCTTAAAACACAGAATAGCTAAGAAGACAGAAAGTGCAGGGAGAGGAGGAGGTGTCGTAAAAATCATGAGGGGGGCTTAGGTAACAGGCAGACAGTGTCCAGTGTAGGAGAACAGACAGGGGAAATATATAGCTATACATAGAGCATATACTGACATAAAGTTATATATCAACATTGAATCAATATCTATAAAGATGTGAAATTGTATATACAGGGGGAGTACAAAAGTAAAAAAAAAAAAAAAAAAAAAAAGGACAAAAGTGTGGACATAGGCTTACCTGTGTACCTATGTATAAAGAATGTGGAATATACAATGTAATTGACTAAATGAAAGTATATTACAAAAAATTTTGATAATGTGTTAAGAATCCAGAGTCCACATTTAGTCCAGAATTAAACAGGTTGAAGTGCATTATCATTTTCATTTCAAAGGTTTTTCTTTCCATGGTGTTTTTGAAGTTGCCTCTGAGAATTTTGATTTTGAGGTTTTGGATGGAGTGGTCAGGTTGGGTGAAATGGTGACCAACAGGGGTGCAGTATTTTGTTTCACAATGGTTTTTGATTAAGTGTCTGTGTAAGTTCATTCGAAGGTGCAGTTTTTGGCTTGTTTCTCCAATATAGCATCCCATTTCACATGCAGTGCAATGTATCATTTATACCACATTTGCAGATATACATGAATATGCCCCTTTAATGTTATAAGATTTATTATTGTGGTTTGCTATGCATACCTTTTGCCCCTTCCACAAGATTTAGGAAAATGTACCCCATTCCAGAACATAATGTGGAAGTGTGGGAATCAAGCCCTAAGGTTTATGGTGCTTTTTCCACTCTCACAAAATGTTATACTATACCTATGGAGGATAACACTTTGTTTAGAGACCCAATGGCTGCAGCAGAAACATGGTGTGATTCTCTAGAAAAAAATGGTGGTGGACAATCTCTCTACTGAGGATTTACAAAAATGCATTAAAGCACTTAAAATGGCGCAAGCATTCATGTGCAATGTGTTAATGGACATAATTAAGATCAATGACAAAAATATGTCTAAGGCAGTGCTGGCAATTAGATCCTTATTGTTAAAATCTTGGTCAGTAGACATGATCTCTAAAAATAGACTGATGACTATTTTTTTCCAAGGGAAGATTCTATTTGGTTCAGACTTGGACTCCATTATTAAGACAGTCACTGGTGGGAAAGGAGCTTTTCTTCCTCAGGATAAAAAATCCAAAGGAATGAACAGAAGAGGAAAACAGTTTTGTCCTTTCAATCCTCAGGAGATCAGAAATCCTCCTCTTCTTAGAAACCTCCAAGTCAGCCATGGTTAAAGTTCAAACAATCCAAAAAGTCCAACAACACCACTAAATCAGCATGAAGGTGCGGCACCCTGAACCAGAATCTGTTCTGGTAGGGGGCTGACTGAGACTCTTTTAAGAGGCCTGACGCAGGTCAGTCCAGAAGCTCTAGGTTTGAAATATCATTTCTTAGGGTTATCGGATAGGCTTTTTTAAGTCCAGACTTTCTTGAGGGCGATTCCTTCTGTCTTATGTTCCCAAACTTAAGTTAAAGGCGGCTGCTTTTCTACAGTGTGTTCAGGAATTTGAGTATATGTGGGTAATTATTCCAGTATCTGTACCTCAACAGGGTCAAGGGTTTTACGCCAATCTGTTTATTGTCACAAAGATGGAAGGGACCTACACACCTGTCTTAGACCTAAAGACTTTAAACATGTTTGTCAGGGTTCCCACTTTCAAGATGAAAACCATCAACCCTTAATACAACAGGGTCAATTTATAACTACAATAGACATCAAGGATGTATACCTGCACATTCTCATACACAGGGATCACTATTAGTTCCTAAGGTTTGCTTATATGGAAAACACTACCAGTTTGTCGCTCTTCTGTTCGGTCTGGCTACAGCTCCACACATCTTTACAAAGTGAGTAATGTACCGTTTACAAATCAATTTGCCAATATGAATAATGAACATTAATTGCCTATGTATGTTTTTAAAAAGAATTTTGTTTGTTTGTAAACGGTACGTTACTCACATACATATCAATTTAGGTGTGTTTGTTCCTTTAATTGAATTGTTATCTACCAATTGGAATCAGAGACTCTTAGTATTTAAAGGCATGAGTCATGATGACCTATTACTCTTGAGAAAGCCGGGCTGTCACCGGCGAAACGCATTGAGCAATTTTGGTCATCCTGTGGATCCGTAGCTGGAGTTGGAAGGACGCCTAGTGACGTATGCTGTTACACGCTGTCTCACTACACGCTGAGAAGAACAGCCGGGCGTTTCTTGTGTGCTCTATTCCATCACTGCGGACTTTACAACGTTGAATTCCATTGTTTTTATTGAAGGCTTGTTTTACTTTTACTCTAGTAAGTTGCATTACTAGTGTGTGCTATTTGTGGAAATAAAACTGTTTACTTTGAGTCGGAGGTGCGCTGTCTTCCTTCTTCTGTTACAGCTCCTTGTGATCCTACCGGTGGTCTGGGAATCCATCGTCGTTGTTGCACAGCAGCACTCCTGTGAAATCATCTTCTTTATACTTCACCACATCAATCGATACAGCTGGAGTTCTACTTCCACTTTTGCTTTTTGTTTCTACAATACTCCAGGAAGACACGCTGTATGGTAATGTAGCGCGACTTCTTTCTTTTTTCGTTTTCATCTTTACAAAGGTGTTAGGTGCCCTGTTAGCAGTGATCAGAGCTCAGGGGATCTTAATAGAACCATATCTGGATGACATAGTGGTGCATGCTCTCATACTTGCAAGCTTCTATTATTTCTTCAGAACCATGGTTGGAAGATCAATGTTCCCAAAAGCTTGATATATCCTGCTACAAGGGTAACATTTTCAGGAGTCATAATAGATTCTGTCTGTTTGCTTCTGTTCTTGACAGAGCCTGCAAGTTAAAACTCCAGAGAGCATGTCTCTCTCTGCTGAGTACTCCATTGCCGCTTGTAACATTGTGCATGGAGGTAGTGGGTCTTATGGTAGCCGCTTCAGACGCGGTTCCTTTTACCCACTTTCACTTATGTCCCCTTCAGCTATCTATGCTCAGTCAGTGGTCAAATAATTATCTACATTTGGAGAAACAAATAGCTCTAGATTCATTCGTCAGACAATCTCTGTCTTGGTGGGCAAAAAGTCCTTCTTTGACCCTTGGGTTATCTTTTATTTTTCCATCATGGGCCATTGTCACAACAGGTGCCAGTCTGGCGGCAGAATGGAATTCACAAAAGGCGCAAGGATTTTGGTCTCCTTTAGAGGCAAGGTTACCAATAAACATTCTGGAACTTCAAACGATTCTTCAAGCTCTTCAGGCATGGCCTCTGTTGAAGAAGGAGAAAAGTATCTGTTTCCAGTCAGACAATATCACAGTAATAGCCTATATCAATCATCAAGGAGGTACCTGCAGTCAACTGGCAATGCAGGAAGTCTCTTAAATTCTGTCCTGGGCAGAGAGGAATCAGTGCTCCCTATCAACGATTACATTCCAGGTGTGAACAATTGGATAGCAGACTATCTCAATCGTCAATAAGTCCATCCAGGAGAATGATCTGTCCATCAGGATGTATTTAATCAAATGGTACTCAAATGTTAAGTAAATAAGGGAATTATGTACAACCAGAATATTCCCATAGGGGGCGCTTCCTGATAGAGTCCTCTAGAATATATTCAAGAGATACATAAGTAACACAACAACAAACACAGTGTGATACATATGTAAGAAGTCCTTAAAATTCAACAGACGGCTGCACTCTGTCAAAGGGTGGTCAGTCCCTGATGATGTTTGATCTGAAAAAAAGGAAGATACAGAGGCGCCAATATGGCCTAGTAACGTCTGTACAGGTGATTCTCCAACCAAAATGTGAAATGATACTTACATAGGTGAAGCACCCAGTGGTGCAGATGACGCAGACTGGATCAGTTAGCAGTGGTCCAGCTCACAGTGTGCCAGCATGTAAAGCACTTTGGAATAATCAACAGCAATACAAATCTCAGTGCCTATAAATAAAAAAACACAGCTCCTATAGCCTAGTACAGTTTGAACACTCAGTAGATAACAGTTATCGGTCAGACTTACAATCAGGAGTGCACCTCCAGGTGCAGTTAAGGGCAAGCTGGGACCTCTCAGACACCCAGTAGACTGTGCTCACGCGTTGAAGGAATTCAATCACCAGCCAAACAATGTGCCAGAAAAAAGTCCCCAGGAAAAACAGCAAGTATATCGTTAAAGCAATATTTATTAAAACAAAGCAGCGAGTTTCTCAGCATTTCTAGGCTGTTTCTTCAGGCTATACCAGATATACCAGATTACCAGATTTGGTAATCAAATGTTGCCTACCAGACATAGATCTGATATCTTCACACTTGAATAACAAACTTCCAAAGTACTGTGCAAGATCAATAGATCCAAGGGCGCATATAATTGACGCCTTGGTATGTCCATGGGAATTCCATCTAGCTTACCTGTTTCCTCCATTTGTTTTTCTGCCGGGAGTCATTGCTCGGATCAAACAGGAGTCAACATCAGTAATATTAATTGCTCCAGTCTGGCCCCACAGCACATGGCATCCAGCCCTAGTACAGATGTCAACAATGCCTCCATGGCGTCTTACTCTGAGACTAAACCTGTTATCACAATGTCCTTTTTTCTATCAGCATTTCAAATCTCTAAGGCCTAGATTTAGAGTTCGGCGGTAGCCGTCAAAACCAGCGTTAGAGGCTCCTAACGCTGGTTTTGGGCGCCCGCTGGTATTTGGAGTCAGTGATTAAAGGGTCTAACGCTCACTTTTCAGCCGCGACTTTTCCATACCGCAGATCCCCCTACGCCATTTGCGTAGCCTATCTTTTCAATGGGATCTTTCTAACGCTGGTATTTAGAGTCGTTTCTGCAGTGAGCGTTAGAGCTCTAACGACAAGATTCCAGCCGCCTGAAAATAGCAGGAGTTAAGAGCTTTCTGGCTAACGCCGGTTTATAAAGCTCTTAACTACTGTACCCTAAAGTACACTAACACCCATAAACTACCTATGTACCCCTAAACCGAGGTCCCCCCACATCGCCGCCACTCGATTAAAATTTTTAACCCCTAATCTGCCGACCGCCACCTACGTTATACTTATGTACCCCTAATCTGCTGCCCCTAACACCGCCGACCCCTGTATTATATCTATTAACCCCTAACTTGCCCCCCACAACGTCGCCGCAAGCTACTTAAAATAATTAACCCCTAATCTTCCGACCGCAAATCGCCGCCACCTACGTTATCCCTATGTACCCCTAATCTGCTACCCCTAACATCGCCGACCCCTATGTTATATTTATTAACCCCTAATCTGCCCCCCACAACGTCGCCGACACCTACCTACACTTATTAACCCCTAATCTGCCGAGCGGACCTGAGCGCTTCTATAATAAAGTTATTAACCCCTAATCCGCCTCACTAACCCTATCATAAATAGTATTAACCCCTAATCTGCCCTCCCTAACATCGCCGACACCTACCTTCAATTATTAACCCCTAATCTTCCGACCGGAGCTCACCGCTATTCTAATAAATGTATTAACCCCTAAAGCTAAGTCTAACCCTAACACTAACACCCCCCTAAGTTAAATATAATTTTTATCTAACGAAATAAATTAACTCTTATTAAATAAATAATTCCTATTTAAAGCTAAATACTTACCTGTAAAATACATCCTAATATAGCTACAATATAAATTATAATTATATTATAGCTATTTTAGGATTAATATTTATTTTACAGGCAACTTTGTAATTATTTTAACCAGGTACAATAGCTATTAAATAGTTAAGAACTATTTAATAGCTACCTAGTTAAAATAATTACAAATTTACCTGTAAAATAAATCCTAACCTAAGATATAATTAAACCTAACACTACCCTATCAATAAAATAATTAAATAAACTACCTACAATTACCTACAATTAACCTAACACTACACTATCAATACATTAATTAAACACAATTGCTACAAATAAATAAAATTAAATAAACTATCTAAAGTACAAAAAATAAAAAAGAACTAAGTTACAGAAAATAATAAAATATTTACAAACATAAGAAAAATATTACAACAATTTTAAACTAATTACACCTACTCTAAGCCCCCTAATAAAATAACAAAGCCCCCCAAAATAAAAAATTCCCTACCCTATTCTAAAATACAAATATTACAAGCTCTTTTACCTTACCAGCCCTGAACAGGGCCCTTTGCGGGGCATGCCCCAAGAATTTCAGCTCTTTTGCCTGTAAAAAAAAACATACTATACCCCCCCCCCAACATTACAACCCACCACCCACATACCCCTAATCTAACCCAAACCCCCCTTAAATAAACCTAACACTACCCCCCTGATGATCTTCCTACCTTGTCTTCACCATGCCAGGTTCACCGATCCGTCCTGGCTCCAAGATCTTCATCCAAGCCAAGCGGGGGCTAGACATCCACTGAAGAAGTCCAGAAGAGGGTCCAAAGTCTTCCTCCTATCCGGCAAGAAGAGGACATCCGGACCGGCAAACATCTTCTCCAAGCGGCATCTTCTATCTTCTTCCATCCGATGACGACCGGCTCCATCTTGAAGACCTCCAGCGCGGATCCATCCTCTTCTTCCGACGACTAGACGACGAATGACGGTTCCTTTAAGGGACGTCATCCAAGATGGCGTCCCTCGAATTCCGATTGGCTGATAGGATTCTATCAGCCAATCGGAATTAAGGTAGGAATTTTCTGATTGGCTGATGGAATCAGCCAATCAGAATCAAGTTCAATCCGATTGGCTGATCCAATCAGCCAATCAGATTGAGCTCGCATTCTATTGGCTGATCGGAACAGCCAATAGAATGCGAGCTCAATCTGATTGGCTGATTGGATCAGCCAATCGGATTGAACTATATTCTGATTGGCTGATTCCATCAGCCAATCAGAAAATTCCT
This sequence comes from Bombina bombina, assembly GCF_027579735.1. NCBI lineage: Eukaryota > Metazoa > Chordata > Amphibia > Anura > Bombinatoridae > Bombina > Bombina bombina. The sequence continues at coordinate 1,060,285,620 of NC_069501.1, read as the reverse complement.
ACCTTAATTCCGATTGGCTGATAGAATCCTATCAGCCAATCGGAATTCGAGGGACGCCATCTTGGATGACGTCCCTTAAAGGAACCGTCATTCGTCGTCTAGTCGTCGGAAGAAGAGGATGGATCCGCGCTGGAGGTCTTCAAGATGGAGCCGGTCGTCATCGGATGGAAGAAGATAGAAGATGCCGCTTGGAGAAGATGTTTGCCGGTCCGGATGTCCTCTTCTTGCCGGATAGGAGGAAGACTTTGGACCCTCTTCTGGACTTCTTCAGTGGATGTCTAGCCCCCGCTTGGCTTGGATGAAGATCTTGGAGCCAGGACGGATCGGTGAACCTGGCATGGTGAAGACAAGGTAGGAAGATCATCAGGGGGGTAGTGTTAGGTTTATTTAAGGGGGGTTTGGGTTAGATTAGGGGTATGTGGGTGGTGGGTTGTAATGTTGGGGGGGGGGTATAGTATGTTTTTTTTTACAGGCAAAAGAGCTGAAATTCTTGGGGCATGCCCCGCAAAGGGCCCTGTTCAGGGCTGGTAAGGTAAAAGAGCTTGTAATATTTGTATTTTAGAATAGGGTAGGGAATTTTTTATTTTGGGGGGCTTTGTTATTTTATTAGGGGGCTTAGAGTAGGTGTAATTAGTTTAAAATTGTTGTAATATTTTTCTTATGTTTGTAAATATTTTATTATTTTCTGTAACTTAGTTCTTTTTTATTTTTTGTACTTTAGATAGTTTATTTAATTTTATTTATTTGTAGCAATTGTGTTTAATTAATGTATTGATAGTGTAGTGTTAGGTTAATTGTAGGTAATTGTAGGTAGTTTATTTAATTATTTTATTGATAGGGTAGTGTTAGGTTTAATTATATCTTAGGTTAGGATTTATTTTACAGGTAAATTTGTAATTATTTTAACTAGGTAACTATTAAATAGTTCTTAACTATTTAATAGCTATTGTACCTGGTTAAAATAATTACAGAGTTGCCTGTAAAATAAATATTAATCCTAAAATAGCTATAATATAATTATAATTTATATTGTAGCTATATTAGGATTTATTTTACAGGTAAGTATTTAGCTTTAAATAGGAATTATTTATTTAATAAGAGTTAATTTATTTCGTTAGATAAAAATTATATTTAACTTAGGGGGGTGTTAGTGTTAGGGTTAGACTTAGCTTTAGGGGTTAATACATTTATTAGAATAGCGGTGAGCTCCGGTCGGAAGATTAGGGGTTAATAATTGAAGGTAGGTGTCGGCGATGTTAGGGAGGGCAGATTAGGGGTTAATACTATTTATGATAGGGTTAGTGAGGCGGATTAGGGGTTAATAACTTTATTATAGTAGCGCTCAGGTCCGCTCGGCAGATTAGGGGTTAATAAGTGTAGGTAGGTGTCGGCGACGTTGTGGGGGGCAGATTAGGGGTTAATAAATATAACATAGGGGTCGGCGATGTTAGGGCAGCAGATTAGGGGTACATAGGGATAACGTAGGTGGCGGCGGTTTACGGAGCGGCAGATTAGGGGTTAAAAGTGTAATGCAGGGGTCAGCGATAGCGGGGGCGGCAGATTAGGGGTTAATAAGTGTAAGGTTAGGGGTGTTTAGACTCGGGGTACATGTTAGGGTGTTAGGTGCAGACTTAGGAGGTGTTTCCCCATAGGAAACAATGGGGCTGCGTTAGGAGCTGAACGCTGCTTTTTTGCAGGTGTTAGGTTTTTTTTCAGCTCAAACAGCCCCATTGTTTCCTATGGGAGAATCGTGCACGAGCACGTTTTTGATGCCGGCCGCGTCCGTAAGCAACTCTGGTATCGAGAGTTGCATTTGCGGTAAAAATGCTCTACGCTCCTTTTTTGGAGCCTAACGCAGCATTTGTTTGAACTCTCGATACCAGAGTTAAATTTATGGTGCGGCCAGAAAAAAACCCGCGGAGCGTTAACAGCCCTTTTACCGCCGAACTCTAAATCTAGCCGTAAGTTTGATGGCATGAAGGTTGAACGCCTAGTTTTGAGTCATAGAGGATTTTTAGACTCTGTAATCGATACTCTAATTCAGGCTAGGAAACCTGTAACTCAAAGGATTTACCACAACATTTGGAAAGCATATTTTCTTGGTGTTCCTTTCAGATCCCAAGAATCTTTCAGTTCTTACAAAATGGCCTTGGTAAGGGTTTATCAGCTAGTTCCCTGAACGGACAAATTTCAGCTTTATCTGTTCTTTTCCATAGGAAGTAAATTAAACTTCCTGATGTTCAGACCTTTGTTCAGGCGTTAGTTAGAATTAGGCCAGTTGTAAGACCTATTTCTCCTCCCTGGAATTTGAACCAATGCACGCCATAGACATTAAGTCTGTTGTCTTGGAAGGTGCTTTTCTTATTAGTTATCTCTTCTGCCAGAGTAGTTTCTGAGTTGTCTGTGTTATCCTGTGATCCTCCATTTTTTATTTTTCAAAAGGATAAGGCTGTACTGTGTACTAAATATGATTTTCTTTCAAAGGTTTTTCAACTGATAACATAAATCACAAAATTATTGTTCCTTATTCTTTCCTATTCTCTTCTTGACTATACATAAAACTTGAGAGAGATGGGGTGGGAGGGTTTTAAAGCTCTAGTGGCGGGAAATATATCCCATATGTTATGGAGGACTGTGAACCATCATAATTCTACGAAAGAAACAAAATGTTTGCTTACCTGATAAATTATTTTTGTTTGGAATGATGATGGTCCACAGGCCCCGCCCTCTTTATGGGCGACAGTTCTAATGACACCTCTGTAGACCCTGTTTTGTCTTTCCTACCTTTCTTTCCTATTCTCTTCTCGACTATATCTAAAACTTGAGAGAGATGGGGTGGGAGGGTTTTAAAGCTCTTGTATGGGTTCTTGACCACCTCCTAGTGGCGGGAAATATATCCCATATGTTATGGAGGACTTTGGACCATCACCATTCTGAAAGAAAATAATTTATCAGGTAAGCATACATATTGTTTATATATATATACTGTATATGTATTTATGAATAAATAGAACATATTCCTCTATGTGAAGAACAATGGAATGTGAAAAAATCATATTTTCATGTCGGGTTGGTGCATTTGAGAAAATGCAATCGGGTTTGAACATGAGTTATGGTGTTGTTTTTTTCCCCATTTTTCGCGGTATATTGAAGTCTTACATGGTCACAATATTCTATCTTTGTCGTTTTGCATGCATCAAGTTAGCGCGCAAGCTAACTTGTAATATGCACGCAACTCGACGAACGCAAAAATCCACTTCTACTGCTCCACTCATAATCTTGCCCAAAGTATATAGTACAGGCCTTGAAAAAATTGTGGAAAATCCAGCAGCAACCAGGAACACAAACACAAGAAAAACTCCAATGGCAATACATACAATACATAATTACCTAACTGTAGCACTGTCATCTATCATCCAGGGTCCTACAGGTAGTAACCAAAGCATTGTTACCGAAATGTATTAACATAGCACTGTAAGCTACTGTCCAGGGTCTTAAATGAAGTAACTACAGCACTGTTATCTAAATGTAATGACTGCAATGCTACTATCTACCTTCCAGGGTCTTAAAGAGACATAATCTAAATGTAATGACTGCAATGCTACTACCTACCTTCCAGGGTCTTAAAAGGACATAAAACAAGTTGGGATAGAGACAAAATATAATAATATGTACTTTAACTACTTTACCTGCAAATTTTTACTGCAGTGCCTCGCCATTACCCCTTTCTTTTAAGTTTCCAAATTGGACAGCTCTAACTCCACCCACACAATTCCTCCTATGGCTGCATATATATCCACCTTTGATTTGGTAGAATGCAAGGCTTATTATCTGCTGGAGCATGCCTAGAAGCAAATAAGTTGCCTTAAACTCAGATAAAATACAATGCCTGTGTTTCTGATGCTAAACACTCGTAAGGGGGTGGATCAAACTACTTCAGCCAGCATGGCTATGAAACAAATTTTGCTTATTTTTGAAAATTATTTTAAAATACTTGCCAGGAATTTCTAAACTTTTTTTATGCAAACTATTTTTACTTGATTAACTCGTTGAGGATATTCACGGGTCTCAACATGTTTTATGGCACTTGTCTTTAAACATATTAATATGCAGTGTTAGGCACATCCGAAAGTTCTTACCTGTTGCGTGTGGAGCTCTACATGCAGTGATGCTTCCTGCGTTCACCTACTTCTGTGTACAAATCCACGTGTATGTTTTGTACAAAGAAGAAGTAGGTGAGTGGAGCAGGCAGTGATGCTGGTATGCTCAATCGTCTTAGCTCAATAAAAAATAATTAAAAAAATAAATAAAAGTATTTGGGCAACTATGCACACAAGGGCATCTACTTATCAAGCCGTCAACTTTCTTGCATTCAACGGCACCAATACGCTCTCCTAAGATCGCCTAACATTGCGGCCGCAGACCTCAATACGTTCTCCAAAGTTACCAAAAAAGCTGCCAAAAAGCCGCGCACCAAGTACGGGTGATGAGCTTCGTCTTTTTTTCAGCTTTCTTGGTATAATGTCACTAAGCACCCACACTATACTACACTGTTTAACCCCCTATACCGCCACCCCCGGACCCCGCCGCAACTAAATAAAGTTATTAACCCCTAAACCGCCGCTCCTGGAGCCCACCGCAACTCTAATAAATGTATTAACCCCTAAACCGCCACCCCCGGAGCCCACCGCCACCTACATTATACATATTAACCCCTAATCTTCCGCCCCCTATACCGCCGACACCTACATAAAGTTATTAACCCCTTTCCTGCTGCTCCCGGACCCCGCCGCAACTAAATAAAGTGTTTAACCCCTAAACTGCTGCTCCCGGAGCCCACCGCCACCTACATTATATATATTAACCCCTAATCTGCCCCCCTACACCGCCACCACCTACATTATATTTATTAGCCCCTAATCTGCCCACCCTACACCGCCGCCACCTACATTATATTTATTAACCCCTAAACCTAAGTCTAACACTAACCCTAACACCCCATAACTTAAATATAATTTAAATAAATCTAAATAAATTATTCCTATTTAAAACTAAATACTTACCTATAAAATAAACCCTAAGATAGCTACAATATAACTAATAGTTACATTGTAGCTATCTTAGGATTTATTTTTATTTTACAGGCAACTTTGTATTTATTTTAACTAGGTAGAATAGTTATTAAAAAGTTATTAACTATTTAATAACTTCCTAGTTAAAATAAATACAAATATACCTGTAAAATAAAACCTAACCTAAGTTACAATTACACCTAACACTACACTATAATTAAATAAATTAAGTAAACTAAATACAATTAAAAACAATTATCTAAAGTACAAAAAGACAAACGCTAAATTACAGAAAATAATAAAATAATTACAAGTTTTTAAAACTAATTACACCTAATCTAATCCCCCTAATAAAATAAAAAAGCCCCCCCAAATAATAAAAATCCCTACCCTATACTAAATTACGAATAGCCCTTAAAAGGGCCTTTTGTGGGGCATTGCCACAAAGTAATCAGCTCTTTTACCTGAAAAAAAAGTACAATACCCCCCCAACATTAAAACCCACCACCCACACACCCAACCCTATTCTAAAACCCACCCAATCCCCCCTTAAAAAACCTAAAACTAACCCCTTGAAGATCACCCTACCTTGAGACGCTTTCACCCAACCGGGCCGAAGTCCTCAACAAAGCCGGGCGAAGTGGTCCTCCAGACGGGCAGAAGTCTTCATCCAAGCCGGCAGAAGAGGTCCTCAAGATGGGCAGAAGTCTTCATCCAGGCGGCATCTTCTATCTTCATCCATCCGGCGCGGAGCGGGTCCATCTTCAAGACATCTGACGCGGAGCATCCTCTTCCAACGTCATCCGATGACTGAATGACGATTCCTTTAAATGACGTCATCCAAGATGGCATCCCTTGAATTCCAATTGGCTGATAGAATTCTATCAGCCATTCGGAATTAAGGAAGGAAAAATCCTATTGGCTGATGCAATCAGCCAATAGGATTAAGGTTCAATCCTATGGGCTGATCCAATCAGCCAATAGGATTGAGCTTGCATTCTATTGGCTGATTGGAACAGCCAATGTGTTTGACTGAGTCCGGCGGATCGTATGTTACGTCACTAAATTCTACTTTTGCCGGTATGTAGGGTTTGATAAATAAGGCGAATCGGGCTCGCCACAAATACGCTGCGGAATTCCAGCGTATTTGCGGATGACGGCTTGATAAATACATGCCTAATAATTGAGCTGTATACCTGTCAGAATCCAATAAGCTCTGTTTGTTCCAAAATGCATACTGCACAGAAGGGATGCTGCTGGTGTTTATAAAACCTTGTGATAAAACCATAGATTCCAGGTTCAGAGTCCAGATTGCTATGTTTGTGCCACTTGTGGGTGTGTACTTGCAGTTGATTGTGCAAGGATATTATCATCAGCAGGTATGTCTCCTAGCTCCACCCTCTTTGGATGCCAGCCAATCAGGGAAGTTCTCTCTGACTATATATTAAGCATCCTATGCCTTTACTCCTTGCTCTGGCATTTGAGTCTTTCTTGTGTTTGTGTTCCTGGTTACTGCTGTATATACTGCTTATGACCTTGCCTAAGTTTGGACTTGATACTTGCTGCCTGCCTTTGAATCTTGGACCTTGTTTCTGCATTTGGTACAGTTAATACTTTTGCTTAGACTTTTCACTGTTGTAGTTGTCCAGTTCCAGTACCTTATTGCCTGCTGTGACTATTTGTCCTGTCTCCAGCACTGCCGTTGTCTGCTGCTGTTTGCAGTCTGTATTCAACACCCTGGTATCCATTTGCTTGGCCCAGAAACAGGCTCTCCATTTTCCTTGGCCCAGAAATGGGCGCTTCAGAACTTGGCTTTTTTCTGTCTCAACTGAACATCAGCTATTCTGGTTTGTACAGTTTGCTCCAGTTAACATTTACCTGTACCTGTTTCCCAGTATAATCTGTTCCAGTAAATTACTTGCTACTTGCCTAATAAAAAGGACTTTTGTATATATTTGATTGTCCAGTCTATTGCTACACAATCTGCTTCCCGCTACCCATGCCATTGGGCTCCATCCTGATAGAGAGGGTATAACCCTAACAGCTCTGTCTATAGGGAACTGTAGCACTAGCGCTATCGCCGGATTACAGTCAATAAAAACAAAAAATCATCTAGTGGGTGGTCAAAACCCTGACACCATTGACCTCTTTGAACCCTGATGGTGGCCTAACATTACACCTTCTGCATAATATTTATGGTCATTTTATAATAAGGTTTTTGTTGACATGCCCATATACTTTCACATCATTCTATTTTTTTATTTTTTTTTAAATATTATTTTATTGAGGATTTGCAATAATTCCAAACAATAGTGTAAATCATATTACAAAAGTCAAGTTTGCAGTACAAAAAATGACTACATTGATTGGTGGTACATGGTTATGCGACACATGAAATTACATCATTTCGAAACCTCTTCTATATCAATAATAATAGCATATGAGTAGTTAGTAAACTGGCCACTTATGGTCATCTAGTGAAGCATGATATATCTCTCTTGGTAACCACAGGAAGATCTAGTATAACAGTAAATAATAGGAATACAGCTTGCTCTTGTAACAGATCTAAGTAAAGTATACTGTATCAGTGGTTAAACACTGTAATATAGTAATATAGTATAGCTAATAAATGACATCAATACACAAAATAAAAATAATTATTCTATCTTAGAAGGGAGGAATGCTTCTCATTTAGAAATTGTATTTGTTATCACCCAATAGTTCACACTGTGATCTGCAATTGCTAAGATTGGTTTATAAAACTAATATATGGTTATGACCAAGTGTTGGTACTATGTATGGGGGGCAAAAGAGTGAGGGGATACCAATACCTTAAGCATGCTAATGAGGTAATAAATGTTCATTGGAGCCTGATGTAAAAGGTTCATTACAGGTTCATAGATAGCTTATTCTAATGTATTAGGACCATATCTTCCTTATGTGATAACACTATGGGGCCTATCTATCAAGCTCCGAATGGAGCTTGATGCCCGTGTTTCTGGCGAGCCTGCATACTCACCAGAAACAGCAGTTATGAAGCAGCGGTCACAAAGACCGCTGCTCCATAACCTGTCCGCCTGCTCTGAGCAGGTGGACAGACATCACCGGAAATCAACCCGATAGAGTACGATCAGGTTGATTGACACCTCCCTGCTGGCAGCCGATTGGCCGTGAGTCTGCAGGGGGCGGAGTTGCACCAGCAGCTCTTGTGAGCTGCTGGTGCAATGCTGAATACGGCGAGCATATTGCTGGCCGTATTCAGCGAGGTCTGGCGGACCTGATCCGCACTGTCGGATCAGGTCTGCCAGACCTTGATAAATAGGGGCCTATAGGTTTGTACAGGATTGGTTACTCTCTCTAGACTATGCTAGTAGGTCTCCCTGGGTAAAGCATACCAAATAAATATTACATGTTAGTAAAGTACACAAGAGATGACATAGCGATCTGTGATCCTGGCTTGGGAGAGAGGAGATTAGTTAAGTAAATTTGCAGGTTACATTGGGCTGTTGTTAGAGTAAATACCATAGGAAGAGCAGGAGAACAAAAAGAAACCACTTGAGGGGCAGCTCAACACCCATGTTTTCAACAATTTCTATGATAACCCCAAAACAATGAACAATACATTAGCAAATGTGTAATAAGTTGAAGTCTTAAGTTCAAAGAAAAGGAACATAAACTTGGGATCAACGACACTTTGAACTGTGAAAAAGATAAAAAAAAACGTCTGAGCTAGTGATGTTGCAAGCAGTGTATTTTACATCTCGCCATTCTTTAGAAAGTTAGGGCCTCACCCCACTCAAATTGAGATAGTGGAATTTGAATATAGTTCTGCATCAGATCAGTCCCGTTTGCAGGTTGTAAGGCTTTGAGATTCAAGGTGTTCCCATGTCTAGCTAATCAAAGATCTTGCAATAGTTCTGCAGCTAGGAATGCCCTCTCAATTATAGGGCTGTAATAAAAGATTACTGGGATGTTAGTTCCGCTCTGGGTTGTATCATCTGCATACCATAACTCGTCTGAGATTACTATCTGTTCCAACATCAGGTGACAGGATAAGCCCAGACAGCACTCCAGGGGATTGGCCGCATCCCCCCGAAGAGACGACAAGGCAAAGTCCCTATCTATCGTCCAGATATGGGAGACTAATTGAGTTTCAGTTAGCTGTTTTAAGTTTTTTTGATAGATGCAGCAGCTCTCCGCTCTTGTGGGTAGCATAGGAACAAGGTAGCCACATCTGTACCGTCAGGATCGTTCTCTGACGTGGGTATGGTGAGCATGGACATAAGCATCCCCAGGATCTCGCTTCCTATAGTTATACCTCTGTTACTCTTCGGACGGATCTCTGTAAGTAGGGTGTTCTGCACGTCTGTTGCTACAGTCAGCTGGTTGCCAGTCGGTGTAGAAGGCTCTGGGTCTGTAATTTTTAATGAAGGGTTCACCAGATCTCCTTGTTGCACTAGTGATATCACATCATCAAACTATGGTTCATTTGTTGCTCCAAGTTACCAAGGAGGGTGCACAGTACTGTGCGGAATTCCTCCCTATTAAGGGTAGCCATACTGAACTAGTTTACCCCCATTCTCGGGGGGTGTTATTAATTGTGGTAGGCCGTTGTCTGGTGTCTCTTCTGCCTAGCTCTTGTCTGGAAGATCATGAACGCGGTGATACTTATATGAATCCACTCAGCTAGGAGTTACAAAACCAATGTAAGATCCATTGATTTTGGATTCTGTAGGATTTGGATGATATTCGGTAGAATAGTTGTATCACTTCCAGAGCTGCCAGGAAATTTGACGTGGGTATGGTGAGCATGGACATAGGCATCCCCAGGAACTCACTTCCTATAGTTATACCTCTGTTACTCTTCGGACGGATCTCTGTAAGTAGGGTGTTCTGCACGTCTGTTGCTACAGTCAGCTGGTTGCCAATTGGTGTAGAAGGTTCTGGGTCTGTAATTTTTTTTTATTTTATTTTTTGAGGAAAAAAATAAGTAGATAAGTGTGTACAGAGCAAATAAATCAACCATATAACAATCATTTGATGTACAAAGATAATACTAATCCTCTTTTTTCTACCCCTAATAACACCAAAACAGGTCACTTTTGGACCTTTTCTGTTATCTTGTAAATGTCCAAGGGGTTATATTATACCTGAAAACAAAACAACATAAAACAGTAGGCATCTCAAGTAAAATAGTAAGATACAAAGCATAACACATTTTGATATTGTAGATGCCTAAACCGGAGCTGATCCCCTCTATTTAGTTAGACTAGCACAAAGACATTTAAATGGTATTCGCAGTTACATAAAATATGTACATAATCAGTAAGAAGACCTTTGCTACATTCCCCTAGTTATATTGCTCTATATGCTTTAGGTTAGCTGTACTTATATTTTATATAGAGAAAGTAGAGCGCTATGTCTAGGTCAAGGTTTCAGGTGACGTTTCATACTAGACCAAAAATGTACAGAATCTTTCACAAAATGCACTTTCAATGTATGACTCCCCTACTAGCAAATATAGTGTTTGTTGCTGTGAACCCAGGCGCAACCCCGGCCGCAGGCCGCACCACAATCCCAGCCACACCTCATCTTTTCACCATGGAGCCAAGGCTATGTATTATGTTTACAATCCCTCACAAACTGTTAAAATCACCATGGGGGCCCCCCCATCCCCCGTAAAAAGCAATCTGGGATACAGGACAATATTGTTAACAATTCAGTGCTTCCCATTGAATAACATTTAAAGAGTTATGTGATAATGCAATTAGTCAGTATTCTGTTTCTGCTGGTTGTAGCGCATCTAACCATTGGGGCAAGTACATACATATCAGCTCATAACATTTAAAATATAGAAGAAACACATAAACATTGAAAACAAAACTTGGTTAGAGCTTATTTTGAGGCATTTTTAGTCATTGCGTGTCCGTGCCCTGCCAGCTCCCATGAAAAAATCTAGCCCCCCTCAAATTGTAATGATGAGGCCAAAGCGCCACTAGAGTCCGCCAGGCTAATGACCAGTGGATCGCCAGCACAACTTCTCACCTGGTTAGAATAGTTCATGTCCGGGAGTTCACACATGTCCATCTTTAAGTATATGTTGGGCGTAATGCCCGGTTCCATAGTTAGCACCTCTTCATAAAATGTGGTGTCTGTGGCGTTGCTCGGGTGTTGTATGTGAAGCAGGTAATTGAATATATTTGAGTCCACAATTTCGGTGAGTTGCTGCTTCTTGTATAAGCTACTTCCCCATTCATCCCTGCAGTCCTGCATCATAGAAATGCCAAAAGTTGCCTGCTGGCAGTCGCGTGGGGTAGACTCCATTTTGGTTTTGCCTGTAACTTTTTCCCACCGCGGGGGCTCCAGCCACAACCATCAGGGCGCATTTCCATCCTCCATCTCCAGATCAGTGACAGGCATCATATATTTAATGGTAGTTGGCTGTTGTGCAATCATCGGAGCCATCTTAGTGTATAGGAGCGCGGGCTTTCCCTGCATAGATGTATGGTCTAGGTCGGGCTCACCACAGTGCAAAGCCAGTTCAGCCTCCTGTGATATAGCTGGCTGGGCCGGTAGTGCTGTACAATCAGACCCCTTCACTCTGTTAATAAGGAGCTGCAATTCTCGCTCTGAGGGTGCTTTTTCGATTAGTGCCAGTAACATTGCTTCAAGCTTGACAAAGCGGTTGTCTGTGATATCATTAAACTCTCCGGTCTCCATTGCGATGTTCCTTTGTAACTAAGTTCTCCTTAACGCTCTTATATCTAATGTTAATGTGCGTTTTCTTTGTGAGATGGTAAAGGCTGTGCAAAGCCCAAAGTAAAACTTTCCTGTGATAGACGATCAGCTCCAGCAAGTTACCCCGGAGATCCGGGGGGGAACGCTGCCTGTGAGATTAACCGCCACTGCAGGCCTTTTTTGTCCAGTTTCAGCCCAGGGGTCATAAGCACAGCTGGCTGTAGTGGATAATTCACTCTTTTATAAGTAAAAGCTGTATAATCTGAGCTATAATCAGCGGATTAATGTCATCTCACCCGGAGCTCATGAAACATGCGACTGCTCAGAGCCGCTACTTGGACACGCCCCCTCTGGGTCTTTAATTTTTAATGAAGGGTTCACCAGATCTCCTTGTTGCACTAGTGATATCACATCATCAAACTATGGTTCATTTGTTGCTCCAAGTTACCAAGAAGGGTGCACAGTACTGTGCGGAATTCCTCACTATTAAGGGTAGCCATACTGAACTAGTTTACCCCCATTCTCGGGGGGTGTTATTAATTGTGGTAGGCCGTCGTCTGGTGTCTCTTCTGCCTAGCTCTTGTCTGGAAGATCATGAACGCGCTGATACTTATATGAATCCGCTCAGCTAGGAGTTACAAAACCAATGTAAGATCCGTTGATTTTGGATTCTGTAGGATTTGGATGATATTCGGTAGAATATTTGTATCACTTCCAGAGCTGCCAGGAAATGCTACTTATCATGGCCGTGTCTAGACACGCCCCCCCACATCGTTCTATTTTATGGACCTTTATTTAGTTTTCTTTTCGTATGACCTCCATCTTCCTATATCCCATTTTGTATTTTTCATTACCACCAGTTTTCTACCATTCTCTGCTTCAATCTGAACTTAGTATATTTTTTCCTGTTTGGTCCCCACTCCCTTTAGACATAAGATAGGTAATAAACTTTTAGAAAACAGTGTTCTTATATGTAGCTGGTTCTATATACTTATAATGTTCCTAATCTTGACTTCTCAATATAAGGTAAATTGAGTGAGATTTGTAATTGTTGCACACAAAGGGGCATATGTATGCTCTGAGCAGGCGGACAGACATCGCCGGAAATCAACCCGATCGAGTACGATCGGGTTGATTGACACCCCCCTGCTGGCGGCCTATTGGCCGCGAGTCTGCAGGGGGCGGCGTTGCACCAGCAGCTCTTGTGAGCTGCTGGTGCAATGCTGAATACGGCAAGCTTATTGCTCGCCGTATTCAGCGAGGTCTGTCGGACCTGATTCGCACTGTCGGATCAGGTCCGACAGACCTTGATAACTAGAGGCCAAAGTGTCAACATATTTAAAAGTATTCATGCTCGATTTATATATTACAAGACTAGAAAAAACTCTAGTAATTAGGTGTTTCCTGTGTCTTCAGTTTTGCTGTAGTGTTAGGCTTTGTAAAAATGTCAAAGAGAATGATCTGTAGGGTTTCCCCAAACTTCTGATATCTTGACTGATAACCAGCTGGTTGCAGCATGGCCAATTAGGCTTGTACGTTGTTTCTGAGCCAATGCAAAAGATTTATTTTGACTCTGTGTGCTGCCTTTGATTGCTGTTCCACTTTTTTAACATTTACATTGCTGTTGTTTTCTAGTGTAAGTACAGCACCATGTTTGCTATTGATCATTTGGAGAAAATAATAATTTTTATTGCACCAATATAGATATAAATACAGAGTAAGCTTTGAAGACTGACTCAAAACATTATTTTTACTCACTTTGAAACATTTTTGGGCCAGATGTGAAAAACAATGTTGATACTTGCAGGGGCTGTCTTTAACCCCTTAATGACCACAGCACTTTTCCATTTTCTGTCCGTTTGGGACCAAGGCTATTTTTACATTTTTGCAGTGTTTGTGTTTAGCTGTAATTTTCCTCTTACTCATTTACTGTACCCACACATATTATATACAGTTTTCTCACCATTAAATGGACTTTCTAAAGATACCATTATTTTCATCATATCTTATAATTTACTATATAAAATATGAGGAAAAAATGGAAAAAACACACTTTTTTTAACTTTGACCCACAAAATCTGTTACACATCTACAACCACCAAAAACACCCATGCTAAATAGTTTCTAAATTTTCTCCTGAGTTTAGAAATACCTAATGTTTATATGTTCTTTGCTTTTTTGCAAGTTATAGGGCAATAAGTACAAGTAGCACTTTGCTATTTCCAATACACTTGTTTCAAAATTAGTGCTAGTTACATTGGAACACTGATATCTGTCAGGAATCCCTGAATATCCCTTGGCATGTATATATATTTTTTTAGAAGACATCCCAGAGTATTGATCTAGGCCCATTTTGGTATATTTCATGCCACCATTTCACTGCCAAATGTGATCAAATAAAAAAAATTGTTAACTTTTTCACAATTCTTTTCACAAACTTTAGGTTTCTCACAGAAATTATTTACAAACAACTTGTACAATTATGGCATAAATGGTTGTAAATGCTTCTCTGGGATCCCCTTTGTTCAGAAATAGCAGACATATATGGCTTTGGCGTTGCTTTTTGGTAATTAGAATGCGGCTAAATGCCACTGCACACCACACATGTATTATGCCCAGCAGTGAAGGGGTTAATTAGGGAGTGTGTAGGGAGCTTATAGGGTTAATTTTAGCTTTAGTGTAGTGTAGTAGATAACCCTAAATATTGATCTAGGACCATCTTGGTATATTTCATGCCACCATTTTACCGCCAAATGCGATCAAATAAAAAAAAAAAACGTTGAAGATGGCCGCATTATACTGAAGCTCCTGCAATATATTGAGGGCATTTAGAGATATTGCACAATAATCTGCCTTGGAGTTTGAGATCCTGATGTTGGGCTAGTGTGGGAAGATTTCACAACTTCAATGGCATGTTTATTTTACCCTATGGTGCATTTGAACTGTGGCCCTGACTAACCGCTGAACGTGAGGCCTCTGTCACACCAGACCTCCGTCTAAGATACGGCCTACAGCCGCAGAGCTCTGTGTAAAGCTGACAAAATTCCCGGCGCCTACGACTTAGAAGTGAGATAACCATCTGCTCTGCGACCATGGCGTTAGCACTGAGTGACACAGAAATATTTACCCTGTTGGACTCTCACTTCTGTAAGTTACGTCTACTGATCGTAAGGAGCTTTGGGGCAGCTGAATTTGAGCTCTGGGAGTGGGGCGGAGACTTACTGGACGACAATACAGGACAGTTGGAGGCGCTCGTAAGTGAGAGCAACGCTCCTGAATTTGTGATACCTGCTCCTTTGGCTTCAGAGAGAGCAGTCGGGGGAGACAGCCTTGCAGACATGGCCCCTGGAGTAGACACAATATGGCCGACACCCGCTCTACGAGATTTGAAGGTGGTGGCGGCGGGATTGAGATCCGAATCCTTTGCGGATGCAGCGGAGGACAGTATTCCCTGGTGGAATAGGGCCATGGCCTCTTGCCAACTCACAACTAAGATGGACCTGCTCCTGTGCTCCTTGCTGTGTCTCTGCATAGCCCAATCTGCATTAGCAGGAAACCCTGAACGGCTGAGATGGTTAGAGGTATGGGAAGGGGCCTCTCATGCTGTTACCTGCGTTACGACTGGGATCGGATAAATGAGTGGCAGAGGCTCATGTAATTTCAACACTTTCAAGCTCCACGGGACAAACATTGCTAGCAAAATAGCAGCCTGCTTCTGTTCTTATCTTTTGTTTATTTTTTGCTTACTAGCAGGCTGTGACTGGCTACCCACCCTTATATGTTGCTATAAATTTTCTATTGTTAGTGTTAAGCGGCCACTAAGGCTAATCTTTTTCATTACCTACTTAGAAGTTATGGGTATGGCACAGTATACCTTATATCCACAGTGAGTGTTTCTTGCACCATTACACAATGTAAATTTACTAATGCTACATATTACATGCTATGGTTCTCTAATACTAAGTGTCCATTACTAGGTTTATCTCATATTCAAATCTATGGCCTGGGTCATTCCACCACCTTACTGTATGAAGTTCTAATAAGACTGACGTGGTAACTTTTAAAGACAATTTTTATAACAACGCAATGGGACCTTTGTGTTACCTTAACTCGCTGTTTGCTTTTTAATGTGTAGTTGGCTGATAGCTTTTACAATATTGGCTGCGGACATCTTGTCTTAACATTTTGCCTGTGGGTTTGTGGGGAGCCCCGGGAGAGATCCTTGCATAAGCGTATGTGAAACAGAAGCCATAGCAGCCATATCTCAACCGTAATGAGCGTGGGTCTAATGATACTGATAAACCATTTATATGTGTCTGCCCAGTCTGGGGGTTTGAGGGGGCCCTCGACGAGGACAAGTATATATTATCATTTCTTTCTTTTTTTATGTATCATTCTTATTCATGGTTTCTCCTCCTGGACCAGTGGCCAGGGTCTGGGGGGAGCTTAAAGGATGGTTAACCCACGAACACGCCAATTTATGATAAACTACTCAATCTAGCGAAGTTTTATGACTAGATCCCATAGCATGGTGGGCGGGCCCTCGTTATACGGGATGTCCAGAGCTATGTAACCTACAATATCCTAGGGCACGTTATATCTTAAGGAAAGATAAGGAAATAATATCATACCTAGAGCAAGTAACACTTATTTTTAATCATTATGCTGTGTTATGCCCACCCATCTACATATTTTCAATGTTGGATATTTTTCACTGGTTCACCTCCCCCCCCCCCCCCCCCCATTTACAGAGCCCTCACCAGGGCTCAAATTAGGCGGACTATTTCCGCCACAACTCCTCCCATTTCACAGGAATATAAACTCCCCTTTGGCTAGAATTCCCTTGTTTATCTAGAGTGGGGAATTATGATTCTATATATGGATATTCTTTTATGTACTAAGTGTATGTCCATTCATCTAAGACACGTTTGTTTGATTATCATGCTTTTTATGTCTACTGGAGCAGGGGTCCTGCGTGTCCCCAATTGTTATCTTTTATCCTTTAAACCAAATAAAATATATTAAAAAAAAAAAAAAAACGTTAACATTTTTCACAATTTTAGGTTTCTCACTGAAATTATTTACAGCTTGTGCAATTATGGCACAAATGGTTGTAAATGCTTCTCTGGGATCCCCTTTGTTTAGAAATAGCAGACATATATGGCTTTGGCATTGCTTTTTGGTAATTAGAAGGCCACTAAATGCCGCTGCGCACCAACACGTGTATTATGCCCAGCAGTGAAGGGGTTAACTAGGGAGAATGTAGGGAGCTTGTAGGGTTAATTTTAGCTTTAGTGCAGTGTAGTAGACAACCCAAAGTATTGATCTAGGCCCATTTTGGTATATTTCATGCCACCATTTCACCGCCAAATGCGATCAAATAAAAAAAAGTGTTCACTTTTTCACAAACCTTTAAAAAACAAATTGGCATAATTGGTTGTAAATGCTTCTCTGGGTTCCCCTATGTTCAGAAATAGCAGACATATATGCCTTTGGCATTGCTTTTTGGTAATTAGAAGGCTGCTAAATGCAGCTGCACATCACATGTGTATTATGGCTAGCAGTGAAGGGGTTAATTAGGTAGCTTGTAGGGAGCTTGCAAGGTTAATTTTAGCTTTAGTGTAGAAATCAGCATCCCACCTGACACATCACACCCCCTGATCCCTCTCAAAAAGCTCTCATCCCTCCTCCACCCCACAATTGTCCCCACTATCTTAAGTACTGGCAGAAAGTCTGCCAGTACTAAAATAAAAGCTATCTTTTATTTTATTTTTTATTTTTTTAGCATATTTGCATATGCTGCTGTGTAGGATCCCCCTTAGCCCCCAACCTCCCTGATCCCCCCCCCCCCCCCCCCAAACAGCTTGCTAACCCTCCCCCTCTAACTTATTTTGAAAGTATTGTATTGTCATTTTTTTGGATATGTAGAAAACAATACAAACAAGATATGTCAAATTATTACCGGCTACATTAAGTCATATGAGTGATAACATTATAAATCAGCAAAGTATTATAATTATGGATACATTCAGATTTACAACAATAACTGGCTCTTTGATTTACTTATCTCTGGTAACAAGATCCCCTTATTGTTTACATAGAATATGTATGTCAAGATAAAAGAACAGATCCACAAGAGTAGTGGTTTTAATAAACCCCCTATTAAATATATTAGACCTGGTGATTTGCAGCATTTTCGTGAAACATGATTTAAGGCTCCCATTGAGCTATAAATCTTTCTCTATTATCCTCTTTTTCAGCTATTAAGCTAGGCTAGCCATGTCATAGTGATATTCAATTTTCTTTTTAATGTAGGTGAAATTGGGGGGAGTTGTCTTCCAGAACCTAGCTATTGCAATTCTAACTATCGTGCAGATGATCATGATGAGTTTTCTGTGTCTTTTATGTACCTGTGTTACTGGGAAGTGTAAAAGAGCTTGTTCAGGCGTCAACTCTATCTGAGTTTGAAGTATAGTGCTAATTAGTGTGGATGTTTGGTCCCATATGTCCTTAATCTGCTCACAATATCACCACATGTACCTATATGTGCCTCTATCAGGGCAACCCCTATAACATAGCTGTGTATTAGTTGTCTCAGATCTAGTAGATCTAGTAGGATAAAGATACCACTTGAATGCCACCTTCAAAACGTTTTCCCTAAGGGAAGCATTTGGGAAAAAGAAAGGCCCTGGGACAAATTGGTGTTCCATGTTTTCACCGGCCAAGAGTTGCCCAAATCTTGTTCCCACTTTAATAAAAAGGGGGACTTTACTTCTTCAGCTGGAGCGTTAAAAATCTGATATAATAATGAAATTTGGCCTTTAATGCGTTTTTTAGTTAGGCATAGAGATTCAAAAGCTGTGTTAGTGTGAGGTTTCTTATTACCCAGTACTTCCAGTGCTCTTGATTTCAGTTGCAGATAATGATACCAGATATTCTTCTCTGCTATGTCTAGTGTTGCGTATTGATCAAAAGTTAGTATGTCACTGTTAATAAGAGTGTCCGCAATGTGATAAAGGCCTTTGTTAGCCCATTTTTGTTGTGTTTATATATCGATTGGGGAATGTGGTAGTATTAGGGGAGTAATCCTCGATCTTTCTTGGATTAGGGGAAATCTATTTGTTAGGAGATTCCAGAGTTGGATTGCATGTTTTATAACTATGTAAATATTTTTTTACGATGTTTGGGAGCTCTGAGTTCCCATAATAATCGAGAGAGGAATTCCACATTCATCATTTTAGATTCAATTTGGACCCACTTGGTGTCATCATCTAGTTTATGCCATTGTAAGGTTTGGGACATTCTTGCCGAATAATAATACGCTATCAAGTCTGGAACACCCAATCCTCCTTTATTTCTAAGCTTACACATACGTTTTTTATTGATCCTTGCTTTTTTCCCCTGCCAAATAAATTTTAGAATGTCATTTTGTATTTTATGCAGCTCTGAGATGGGTACTGGGATAGGAAGAGATCGAAATAAGTATAATAGCTTTGGTAATAAGGTCATTTTAGTAGATACGATTCTTACATAGGAATGACAGTTTGAGTTTCAACCATTTTGTTATTAAGCTTCTAATAAGCGAGAACATGGAAATGTAGTTAACCTGATACAAGGAGGAGATATTACTTGGGATATTAATCCTTAAATATTTAAGTGACTGTTTAGCCCATGAGAAGGAAAAATTGATCTCCAACAGCTTTTTAGTGTGTTGAGGAAGTTTAACCCCTATAGCCTCACATTTATCCTCGTTTATTTTATAGCTAGAGAGCTTTCCAAAATTAGTTAGCAATGCATATAGTGGGGGAAGGGATAAAAGAGGCTTGGTCACAGATAGTAGGATATCATCAGCAAACAGGGACACTTTATATTCAGAATTTCCTATAGGAATTCCTGCTATATCCGGATCATCTCTAATTTTAATTGCCAAGGGCTCGATACAAAGGGCAAAGAGAAGGGGCGATAATGGACAGCCTTGTCGGGTGCCATTACTGATAGTTATCAATTTAGATTGGTATCCCGACAATTTAATAAAGGCGGTTGGTTTGTGATATAATTTAGTCAATGCAGTATGAAAAGCTCCTCTGATACCTACCTTGTTTAATATGGCATGCATGTATCCCCAGTTAACTCTGCCAAGCGTCTTCTCTGCATCCAGAGATAATAACAGAGAAGGCGTTCCTCCAACTGTGGCCGAATCAATAAGATCTATAATTTTATGAGTATTGTCTGGTGCTTCCCAATTTCTGATAAAGCCCACTTGATCGAAATGAATTAACTTAGTGAGTGGGGGATTTAGTCTTGTTGCTAATATCTTTGTAAACAGTTTCAAATCTTGGTTAATTAGTGAGATGGGGCGATAGTTACTACAATATTGTCTATTTTTCCAGGTTTTGGAATGACAGTGATCCTAGCCATTAGGAGTTCTGTCGGAATATCATTACCCTGCATGATGGAATTAAACAATATGACTAATTGTGGAGCTATCAAATCTTGCAAAATTTTATAAAAAAAGTCCAGAGTATCCGTCGGGACCTGGAGCCTTAGAACTTAAATTAAAGTTCCTTAATTGCCAGCTTAACTTCCGTTAGAGTAATTGGGGCATTCAAGGCATCCAATTCCTGCCCGTCTAAGGTTGGAATGTTGCTAGTACCTAGAAATGTATCTAGTTTGATTGTTTTGTCCTGATCTCTATTAGTAGGTGAAAGATTATATAGTTTTTGATAGTAATCAGCAAAAGTATTAGCTATAGAGAGAGGGTCGTTCGTAACCCCACCATCTTTTAGCTGTATTTGGGGTATTGTTGTAATTTTAGTGATCTCCTTCAGTTTATTTGCGAGCATCCTATCCGCTTTGTTACTGTAGATATAGTATTGAGAGTCTGTTAATCTAATTGACCTAGCTACCTCCTTGTTCAATAGTTTATCTAGATCTGCATTTTTGTTTTTTCGTTGTGCAATGATACTTCTCCTGGGATTGGTGATGGATTGTTTCCTTAAAGATTCTATATCTGCTTTTAGTTGGTCAAGTTCAATTCTAAGTTTTTTAATGACTATATTGGATTCTGTTATTAATAATCCTCTGATATATGCCTTAAGGGCCCCCCATGTGTATATTGGGTTGGACGTAGAACCTTCATTAATAGTAATAAAATCAGAAATTTCTCTTTGGAGCTTTTGTAAAAAAACCTTATCTTGAAGGATGTTTGGGTTGAGTGTCCAGGACTTAATTCTGTTCGGGTTAATTAATCCTGACATGATGATTTCCACCATTGAGTGGTCCGACCACAAACAATTAACAATTGTGGCTCTCATTACTAGGGGTATCATTATTTGACTCATTAAAACATAGTCAATTCTGTAGTGTGTGTTATGCATAGGCGAGCAATATGTATAATCTAACATCTCTTTGTTCAAGGCTCTCCAACTATCAATCAGGTTATGGTCAGATGCAAAATCTTTTAAGATTGTGTTGGAACATGTGTGACTAAGTTTCTTAGCTGCTCCCTGTGTTGTCCTATCTAATCTGTTATCAAGTGTAGTGTTAAAGTCACCCCCTATTATAGTCTTGTATTTTTTCCAAGTGGTCAGTTGTTTGCTTATTTGCGTCATGAAAGTGGCTTGTTGTTCGTTAGGTGCATATATGTTTACTAACACTATAGGAGTATTCTGTACCAAACCTCTAACCATCAAAAATCTTCCTTTTTTGTCTCTAATCACCTCTTCTTCTTTAAAGTTTAGCGATGAATGTAAAAGAATCGTAACACCACATTTTTTTTGCCACTAATGGCGTGGTATTGTATAGGGAACATTTTATCCCAATATTTAGGGGTATAGGTCTTGGTAAAGTGCGTCTCCTGCATCATAACTATATGGGCTTTTAAGGATTTGTACTCGGAGATTGCTTTCTTTCGTTTAACGTCAGAGTTTAGTCCTCTGACGTTATGGGTAATTATTTTAATCGACATAGGTGGTAACTAATGGACTGTTAGCTATAGATTTAAATGAGGTCTGATCAAACATAAGTTTGTGTGTCTCCTTGGAGTTCAAGAACATTGTGCGGAAATATTTAGATTTTATAAAGTTAAACCTAATAACATAATGACTCCCCACCAGATTAAGTAGACAATAGCATTACAATAAACTATCAAGAACGTTATAGCAATTCAGATCGAGCAAAGCAATGCTGAAAAAGAAGCGTGCCAGCTCTATGTTAGAACTAGCCAGAACAATTGACATATCAATGAAAAATAAAATAAAAACATTTAGTGTGAAAATAACAAACTTTCAATAAACATTGTGCATGTAGGTCCGAGTGACGAGCCATTCTCTAGGTTGGTCTTGAAACTTTAACGTTCTATGAAGAAGGGGAGGGTGAGGTGGATAGGGGATAGGGAGGGAAGGGAAAGGTCAAGGGATATCCTGAGAGATGTATTTTCCTGGTAAACTAGACATTCGGTCAGAAAACAACTTTAGAAACTTTCTTAACAATCAACCATCAATAGAAACAAAAACTGATAGCATTAAATTAGCTACCGTCCTGAACGGGGTGAGAGTCCAGGAACCTAAAATTTAGGTTCTGCAATAAAGGCATTATACATCTTACTGTCCTTAGGCTTCAATGTGGGTCATCCTCTTCTTCATCCAGGGACTCGTCAGCATCCGGAGTGTTTGGATTTGACTTTGGTTTTTTAGGTTTCCTTGGTTTCCCCACTGGTGTCCATTTTCTTTGAAATTATTTTTTTGTGTTAATTACTGGTTGCTGTTGGTGTTGGGGGATCTATTGGTATTTGAAACCCCATGAGAATTGAGCTCCCCTCCTCCATTGAAGTGCAGGAATAAACATTATTCAGATGATTGAAGATCAACTTGAAGGGGAAGCTCCATCTGTATTTTATTTGCGCCTTGTTAAGCGCTAAAGTGACTGGTCTCATGTCCCTTCTTCTCTTGAGGGTTATTGGTGCTAAATCCGTGTAAATTTGTATTTGATATCCCTCAAAATCAACTTTTTTGGCTGCTTTCAGTATTTTCTTTATTTTCATGTCCTCGTTCTTACATCTTTGAGACCTCTTATCCCCATTTCTCATGTTTAGACCTAATTACAATAAACCTTGTTTGTGAAACAAATCTCACTTAAAAAAAAAAAAAACTTTCAAAAATGTCACTAATCAAATAGATCTCCACCTGCCCTTTATTACAACTGTGAGTTGTAAGTTCAGCTCCATCATAATCAATAGAGCTGCATTAGGATAAGGACATTGCAAAATACTTTCAAAATTATAGAAAAGAAGCCACTTATGATGTGAAAAAAAACTCTATAAAACATTCCTCTGCGCTAACATATACAGAAAAGAAAACCATGAAAAAGTAAACAATAAAAGAAAAATAGATGTCAGATAGATTGTATGTATAGTTCAACATGAATAGTCCATGGCCTTTGCCGCCAATGATTTTCTTGTGAGGGTTCTTGACCTCCTCCTAGTGGCAGGATATATATTGCACATGTTATGGACACCTATGAACTCTCATCAGCTTGAAAGAAAGAAATTGATTGGGAAGTATAAATTCCTTTATAGTATTGTTTAGCTGCCCAGGAACACACCTCTTTAAAAAACCTCATAAATCGGTTGCTCTTATTTTCTGTGGTTAGTGATAGACAAATATGAATGATTAAAAGATTAAAATATGAAAGATTAAAAGCAACACTGATCTCGCTATCACTTGCATGTTGTTAAGTCAAGTTTCTGAATTCTGCAGAATATAATCCAGCCTCTCCTGGGGCAGTGGAAGACCACAATTTTCAGAATTAAAGGGACATAAAATTGAATTATGCAAAGTGAGAAATATTTGCTTTGCTTTAACTGTAATTTAAATCTTAAAATTGTAGGCCTAGAGGACTATTGATAATGCAGGGTCCACTATC
Organism: Bombina bombina; assembly: GCF_027579735.1. Lineage (NCBI taxonomy): Eukaryota > Metazoa > Chordata > Amphibia > Anura > Bombinatoridae > Bombina > Bombina bombina. The sequence continues at coordinate 1,060,261,888 of NC_069501.1, read as the reverse complement.
CATACCGTAACCTTGCGCTAAGAAAAACTTAAATCTGATATTACAAGTCCATTATATAAAAAGAATTAGCAGAGAATGTTAGCAGAGCTGACATTTTTTTTAGAGCACCCCATACTTTCAATGGCCATACTAATCATCGCTCAAATTACAATTAATGAGTTATGTGTTGCATCCTGGAGTAAAGTATTAGTGCTACAATAAAACGTACGTACAAATACACATAAAACATATTAAAATTGAGTATTTCACTCATATTTATATATATTAAAAGTAAAATATATATTTTATTTAAATAAATGTTTAAAAGTGATTTAAAGGGATGTGGTAAATGACAATGTATTGGACTGGGAAGGGCTCTGAGGTGTATGTGTGTGTATTTGTATGTGTGTGTGTGTATGTGTGTGTATTTGTATGTGTGTGTGTATGTGTGTGTATTTGTATTTGTATGTGTGTGTGTGTGTGTATGTGTGTGTATTTGTATGTGTGTGTGTATGTGTGTGCATTTGTATGTGTGTGTGTGTATGTGTGTGTATTTATATGTGTGTGTGTATGTGTGTGTGTATGTGTGTGTATGTGTGTATGTATGTGTGTGTATTTGTATGTGTGTATATATGTGTGTGTATTTGTATGTGTGTGTATGTGTGTGTATTTGTATGTGTGTATGTATGTGTGTGCATGTGTGTGTATTTATATGTGTGTGTGTGTGTATGTGTGTGTGTGTATTTGTATGTGTGTGTGTGTGTGTGTATGTGTGTGTATTTGTATGTGTGTGTGTATGTGTGTGTGTATGTGTGTGTGTATGTGTGTGTGTGTGTATGTGTGTGTATTTGTATGTGTGTGTGTGTGTGTGTGCACACATACATACTAAACGAGCATTTGGTTATTTCGTTAGCACACAAATGCGGAATATGCCGGCCGCTATCAGCATTTGGATTTTATTTGGAGACGGATTTCTTCTTGTAAAAGTGCAACACACTAAGATGTGTGCTAACTAAATAACTGAATGCACAAGTCTAACAAGAGAGAGACCTCTAATTGGAACACAAGGATAAGAGGACTGCTGATTTAACTTGAGTGGTGCTGACGCTCAAAATCAATAAAATTTTTGCGCTCAGCTTGTAATCTAGGCCATAATATTTCCACTGTCTCCAGAGAAGCAGGAATGGATTCAAAATAATTCAAAACCTTGAACCTTATGCATGCTGTACACTGGTTGCATGATATGTGCAGGAGCTGTTGGGCTCATCAAAGAAGCAGTGGATAACAAAACAAAGCAAATTGTGCATTGCAAAAAATGCTTGAAACACTTATCTTTGCCTGCAGATAGTTTGCTATGCAGTTAATGTGCCTATTAAATCACAGAAAAAAGCCAATGTAAATGACATTTCATAGCAAGGTTGTGTGCCATACATAAACAGTTGATGGAGAATTACATTTTGAGTCTAATACCCCTTAAATTAATTGTACACATACTATATCTGTTATTTTATTAGACTGTATTTTCTGTTAAACAAAAAAAAATTTCAATACAGACACTAGCCTTCTAGTCAACCCCTCCCAAATTCCTTGCAGGGTGTATGTGCACATGTGTGTGTAATATGCCCACACTTTTCTCTTCATTACCTCACTGTTTCCAATGTCACCAAGAGCATATTGTAACTATGACAACGTAGTTCAAATTAATAACATTTAATTACAAGAAACTATGATGTGTTAATGTCACAGACCTCACTCACGAGCCAGGCTGTCATGTCTGATGGGAGGCAGGAGGTGGAAATGCTTTGCTGGCACTCTCTAAAATCTCCAAAAAAACAAGTGAGCCAAACATCTGAAATGCGAATATTCATTAGTAAGCCTGCTTGTCCCGCTTCATATTCCCGAAAATGTTTTCTTTTTACAACCTGTAATTATATGAGATGCGTAAAAACATTTGTAGCCAAACTTAAATATCCTAAACCTCAGCTATTTTTAACAGTGCAGTTGAAAAAAAAATTAAGGTTTATGTTTTTTTTTGTCAGTTATGTGCAGTTACTTCACTGTTATAAAATGTCACCTTATATTTCAAAGACACATTTTCTATACTGCATTAAAAATATTATTTTTAATAATGGGGGTTAATTAAAATGCGGCTAAGCTTCTTGACCTGATATTTGGGAGAATGTTACAAAAAAAATTTAATATGCACTTTCACTGATTAACTTTATCGCAAATAAGTACATAGAACAGGGTGGTGAACCTATGGCACAAGTAGAATGTTCATAACAAACTTCTTGGCATCTGCGTTACGCCCATATTGCCTGAGTCCATCGGCTGCAATTGTGGTACTTTATTCATAAATAGTTTTTTCTATGAACCCATGCTATATGTCAACAATTGCTGTTTAATTGATGATATGTGTTATAGATTTGTAAGAAAATGCTTTTTTATATTTTATAGTTACCATGGGAACTTCAGAGAAGTATTTGTAGTTTGAATAATAAATTAAAAATACTGATAATGATTTAATATGTATTATTTGTAAAATTATGTTTACTATTATCATACAGAGTCCGCAATTGCGACTGGGCCCCCAAGGGTGGGGGCCCATCTTCAAAGATTCTTAGATTCTTGCACCTGGGCCCTGTGGTTTCTAGTTACGCCTCTGTTATCATATCATGAAATATGCTCCATTTTCTAGCAACTTGACAACATACTGTGCAATGCAACAAAGCCACTTGATACCTACAAGTTGCTAAGCACTCCTATAATAAGTAGTTATACTTATTATACAATATAAGTATGATTGGGTCACTAAAATGGCTCATATTGTCAATTCCAACATCTCTAGTGGAAGAGAAGCTTATACTTCCACAAGCCCAGCAAATCATTGTCTTTATTAGGACAGGAGCATGCGTTAATAACCTGTAATACGTTTCTATATTTAGGTAAAAAAAAACAAAAAAAAACCTTACTAAATGATCCCCTTAAATGCTTGAAACCCAAACTATTTCTTCATAAATCAGATTGAACATGCAATTTAAAAAACTTTCTAATTTACTATAATCAAATTGTATTTGTTCTCTTGGTATCTTTTGTTGAAAAGCAGGAATGTAAGCTCAGGAGCGTGCAAGCGTCTTAAAGGGATATTCCAGCCAAAATTGGAAACCACATAAGTGCATTTTGGTATTGAACAGAAGCAATTTTGTAATATGCATGCATTATCAAAAATGCTTCTTATAAAAGCTATAGCTGTTTCAAAAGTGTATTTAAGTATGCACGGTGCACCAGCATTTTAAACACAATTCTTGCTCGGAGAGCATAAGGTTCTTGTACCATCTGGTAAGGACTCAATTTGTTAATTGCTGACATGATACAAGCCCCACTGATTAACTGAGCAGCTGCAGTATTTAATATGTGTGTGCAGTGACAATATCTAGCTATGCTTCACATGCACGTGCAGAGAAAAATGTTAACTCAGTGATAACTCTTACTAGAAGCATTTTTGCCAATACATATATATTGCAAATATGTTTCTATTCAAATATGTAATAAATCTATGTACATTTACATTTTGACTGGAATGTCCCTTTAAGCAGTATATGGCAGCAGTTTTTCAAGAATGTTATCCACTTGCAAGAACACTATTTAAAGCTTCAGACACCTACATAGGTATCTCTTCAACAAAGAATATCATGGGAATTAAGCAAATTTGACCAAAGAAGTAAATTGGAAGATTTTTAAAAAATGCTATGCTCTGTCTGAATCACAAAAGAAAATGGGTTTCATATCCCTTTAAATACACATTCCATGTCCCTTAAATATTTTTTTATTTTCCTTATTACACATAAGAGCATATTTGCTAAAGTGCAATAATTGTCCATTGAGATCAAATTTACCAATTCCTATTTTATCCAATAGGATTGAAACACTAGACATGATGCACTCAGTATGGTAGGGCATTAGTTCTCTATGATGACACAAAATTGGAAAGCTTTTGTTCTTATTGGAAGGCTATTGAATTCTCAGGGAATATGAAGCATAGCTAGATGTTCTCAGTGCACCCGCATTTTAAATACTGCAGCTGCTCAGACCACCATTGGGGCTGGTATCATGTCAGCAATTAACAAACAGCTAGATTACGAGTTATGTGTGCTATAGGGAAATTAACGAACGCAACAAAAGTTGCGTTATTTAACTCTCTATAGCGCAGCCATTCCAAGTTTTCAGACGGCTTGTGCGTGCTATATGGTGCTTTTAAGCTCCATACCGCACAAAATTCAAGCGCTGTTTTAACGTGCTCGTGCACGCTTTACCCATAGACATCAATGGGGAAAGCGGGTCAGAAAAAAGTCTAACACCTGCGATCGCAGAAAGAAAAACTCCGTACTGCAGCCCCATTGATGTCTAACACCCTAACATAAACCTCACGTCTAAATATCCCTAATCTGCCCCCTACCGACATCGCCACCTACCTACAGTTATTAATCCCTAATCTGCTGCCCCTGATATCGCCTCCACCCAAATAAAGCGATTAACCCCTAATCTGCCGCTCCCGATATTGCTGCCACTATACTAAAGTTATTAACCTCTATTCCCCTGCACCCCAACATCGCCCACACTATAATATATCTATTAACCCCTATTCCACTGCTCCCCAACATTGCTGCAACTAAATTATGCTATTAACCCCTAAACCTCTGGCCTCCCACATCACTACCACTAAATAAACCTATTAACCCCTAAACCGCAAATCCCCCACATCGCAACAACCTAAATTAAACTAACCCCTAAACCTAACCGTAACCCTAACCCTAAAGTCACCCTAACCCTAACAACCCCTAACTTTAACATAATTAAAATAGAGTTATTTAAAACTAAATACAAACTTACCTGTGAAATAAAACCTAAGCTAGCTACAATATAACTAATATTTATATTGTAGCTAGCTTAGGTTTCATTTTTATTTCACAGGTAAGTTTGTATTTATTTTAACTAGGTAGACTAGTTATTAAATAGTTATTAACTATTTACTAACTAGCTAGTTAAAATAAATACAAACTTACCTGTCAAATAAAACTTAAGCTGCCTTACACTAAAACCTAACATTACAAAAAATTAAAAAAAACTGCCATTACAAAAAATAACAAATTAAATTATACAAAACAATAAAAAATATTCCTATTCTAATACCCTTAAAAAAAAAAAAAAAAATACCCCAAAATAAAAAAAACCCTAACCTATAATAAACTACCAAGGGCCCTTAAAAGGGCCTTTTGGGGGCCCTTAAAATGGCCTTTTGTAGGGCATTGCCCTAAAGTTAACAGCTCTTTTGCTACAAAACAAAAAAAAACACCCCCTAACAGTATACAAACCCCCAAACCCACAAAATAAAAATAAAGTTAAGCCTAATCTACCCATTGCCCTGAAAAGGGCATTTGTATGGGCATTACCCTTCAAAAAGGGAATTTAGCTCTTTTGCTGCCTAAGCCCTAATCTAAAAATAAAAACCTACCCCAAAATGAAAAAAATACATTACACAAAAAAATTATCAAAAATAATAAAAATTATTCCCATAAGTTAAACCACTCTTTTGCATAATTTTTTTTTTACAAACACCCACTAACATTACAACCCCCCCCAACCCACAAAATAGAAAAAAACTATCTAAAAAACTAATCTACCCATTGCCCTGAAAAGGGCATTTGTATGGGCATTGCCCTTAAAAGGGCATTTAGCTCTTTTGCTGCTCTTTGACCTAAAAAACTGTAAGTGCATCGTCGGGGGTTAGTGTTAGGTTTTTTTTAAAGGTTTTTTGGGTGTTTTTTTTTTTAGATTAGGGTTTGGGCAGCAAAAGAGCGGGCAATGCTCATACAAATGCCCTTTTCAGGGCAATGGGTAGATAAGGTGTTTTTAGAATTAGGTTTTTTATTTTGGGGTGTTTGTTGGGTGGTGGGTTTTACTGTTGGGGGGTCTTTGTATTTTTTTCATGGAAAAGAGCTGATATCTTTGGGGCAATGCCCCACAAAAGGACCTTTTAAGAGTTATTGGTAGTTTATTATAGGCTAGTTTTTTTTTTATTTTGGGTGGGATTTTTTATTTTGATAGGGCTATTAGATTAGGTGTAATTCTTTTTTATTTTGGATAATTTTGTTTGTTATTTTTCGTAATTTAATGTTTGTTATTTTTTGTAATTTAGTCTTTTTTATTTTTGTAATGAGATACTTTGTAATTAGTATTTTTTTAAAATGTAGAGTTAGTTTAATTTTAGTTTAATAATTATATCAGTTTAATTGTTAGTTTAAACTTAGTTCTTTTAATTTGACAGGTAAATTCTTTTTTATTTTGGATAATTTTGTTTGTTATTTTTTGTAATTTAGTCTTTTTTATTTTTTGTAATTAGATACTTTGTAATTAGGATTTTTTTAAAATGTAGAGTTTGGTTTAATTTAATTAGTAGTTAGTTTAATTTTAGTTTAATAATTATATCAGTTTAATTGTTAGTTTAAACTTAGTTCTTTTAATTTGACAGGTAAATTTTAAATTAATTTAAAGGGACACTGAACCCAATTTTTTTCTTTTGTGATTCAGATAGAGCATTACATTTTAAGCAACTTTCTAATTTACTCCTATTATCAATTATTATTATTATTCATTCTCTTGGTATCCTTTATTTGAAATGCAAGAATGTAAGTTTAGATGCTGGCCCATTTTTGGTGAACAACCTGGGTTGTTCTTGCTGATTGGTGGAAAAATTCATCCACCATTAAACAATTGCTATCCAGAGTTCTGAACCTAAAAAAAACTTAGATGCCTTCTTATTCAAATAAAGATAGCAAGAGAATGAAGAAAAAATTGATAATAGGAGTAAATAAGAAAGTTGCTTAAAATTGCATGCTCTATCTGAATCACGAAAGAAAAAATTTGGGTTCAGTGTCTCTTTAAGCTAGGAAAATTGTAATTTTAATATAAAGTTAGGGGCGCGTTAGGTTTAGGGGTTACTAGTTTAATTTAGTTTATTGCGATGTGGGGGGCTTTTTGGTATAGGGGTTAATAGGTTTATTATAGTGTAGGCGGTGTAGGGCTTAATAACTTTATTACAGTGGGGGCGATTTGTGCGGATGGCAGATAAGGGGTTAAATATATTTAAATAGTGTTTGCGATGCGGGAGGGTGGCCGTTTAGGGGTTAATAACTTTAGTATAGTGACGGCGATGTCAGGGAGGGGCGGCATAGGGGTTAATAATTATTTTTAGTGTCGGCGATGTCGGGAGCGGCAGATTAGGGGTTAATAAATTTAATATAGTGTTTGCGATGCGGGAGGGCCTTGGTTTAGGGGTTAATAGGTCGTTTATGGGTGTTTAGTGCACTTTGTAGCAGTTTAGTTATGAGTTTTATGCAACAGTTTTGTAGTGTAAAACTCATAACTACTGCTTTTAGATTGCGAAACGGATCTTGTCGGTATAGGCTGTAATGCAAGCTTTTTAGCCTCACCCCAAAACTCGTAATGGCAGCGCTATGGAAGTCCCATGAAAAAAACGTAATTTTTAACGTGTGCGGGACTGACGTTGCGGTACAGGCTAAAAGGCTTGTGGTACAGCTATACCGACAAGACTTCTAATGGCTGCGGTGCTGTTTTAACACTGAAATTGCCATTTTGTTCAGCGTTAAAACACAAACGCAAAACTCGTAATCTAGGTGAAATTGAGTCATTACTAGACAATATAAGCACCATATGCTCTCTGAGCAAATGTTGTTTTTAAAAATGCTGGTGCATGGAACATACTTAAATACACTATTGAAACAGCTATAGCTTTTATTAGAAGCATTTTTTGCTTCTATTTAGAATTGAAATGCATCCATGTGGATTTCAATTTTGGCTGAGATGTCCCTTTAAATATAATAAAAGGCTTTAGGCACTTGCCTTTTGCTTTATTTGAGACCTATGGAAAATATAAAGGCAAATCCCACTGTGTTTACTTGCATGGATGGACAAACATCCACAAGCCTGAGAAGAAAAAGGGGTATTCATTACTGGGAAATCTGGTTTATTTAAAAACATGTGCCACATGTTGAAACACTCTTAAATACAGCACATAAAAAAACAATGCATATCTCTTTAACACAGTGTTTTTTTTATATAGTAGTGGGGAAGCGTTTTCCCCTTGTAGTCTGATTAGTGTCTGGAGCAAAATATAGTCACTAAATTCCTCTTTTCATCCAAGCTCATCTGGCAAGACTTGCATCTGGAACTCAATGACAAAAGCTGGCATTAATTATCTTTGGTAGGCAACACATAATGTGGTAAAAATCTGTACACAAAAATAATTTCCATGGAGCAAAACATTAATAAATAATGGCTCAGTTTAGAGAAACTAAAGTCAATATTTATTTAGCCGTACTGATTTAAAGGGACAGTGTACTATAAAAGTTTTCCCCTTTAAGGGACAGTGTACTGTAAAATTGGTTTCCCTTTAATATGTTTCCAATGACTTGTTAGAACCAGCTGCAGGATATTAAAATTATGGTAAATTGTTCCCTTATGTAAATTTTTGTAAATTGAATAGCTGTTTCTGTTAATTGATACCCCAACCCAATGAAATGGGCTGAGCTTACAAAATCTTCCTTACCTTATCTCAGTATACAGAGTGAGACCAAGTTTTTCTAACCCTTCCATAACAGAATGTGGAATTATGGAAAACCATACCCAAGGTTGATGGAACTATTTTCACCCTTGTCAAACACACTATTATCTCCATGAAGGATAACACTTTAAAATGGAGCCTTTCCTAAGAAAGATCTTTTTTCAGAACTGTCTTCTGCTTAAACCAGCAGGGTCCATCACTTCTGTTGTTGCGGCAGGGCCTCTCTAGTGCGATTCCTTATCCAAAATGGCTTCTGAACAATCCTCTGCTGAGGACCTCAATAATTGCATCAAGGCCCTTAAAATGGCTAATGCCTTTATATGTGACGTAGTAATGGACATCTTTAATATTGATGTAAAAAATATGTCTATGACATTTATTGCAAGAAGGACCTTATGGTTAAAATCATGGTCAGCTGACATGGTTTCAAAATATAGGTTCATTTCTCTTTCCTTCCAAGGGAAGATTCTATTTGGCTCTGATTTGGACTCAATTATTAAGACTGTTACTGGTGAAAAATGGGCTTTTCTCTCTCAGGACAAGAACTCTAAGAGAAAGAACAGACTTAGTAATGTTCCTTGGGTTATGATCCTTTCGTTCCTCAGAAGATCAGAAATCCCCCTAGTCTCAAAAGTCTGAGCCCTCCAAGCCACCCTGAAAGCCTGGTTGTTCCTGGGCAAAGAACAAACAGTTCAAGTCCAACGCCAATTCCAAATCTGCATGCAGGTGGGGTCCCTAGACCAGAATCTATTCTGGAAGGGGGCAAACTGAGTTTTTCCTAGAAGGCCTGGCTTCAGACAGTGAAGGACCCTTGGGTTCAAAATTTCATATCCCAGGGTTACAGGATAGGCATTCACTACAGGCCTCCTTGAGGATGATTCCATCTGTCTTATGTCCCCAAAAATCCTGTAAAGGTCACAGCCTTTATTCAATGTGTTCCTGATTTATAGTATATTGGGAGTATACAACAGTGTCTCAACAGGGACAGGGAATTTTCTCTAAACTGTTCATTTTTCCAAAGGAGGAAGGGACTTTCAGACCTATTTTAGACTTCAAAACCCTGGAAAAGTTTGATAGAGTTTCCACTTTCAAGGGTTGTACGTTCAGGATTATGGAGCACTTTTCTACCGTCAAATGTGTTTACCTCTTCTACTGCCATAGTACAACATTTTGTTCAGGTTCATCAAAAAACACTTTTTACCACTTTTAGGTGGTGTGCTTTAGAAAGAATAGTCATGCCAAAAGGAGGCGGCGACAGGTTGAGACTGCTTAACCAACGTTAAATGTTCTGAATTTTTCAACTCAGAACACGTTTACCACTGGGTTTAAACTCAGATTATGATTTAATTAATTACTGGGAATAGAATGTTTAAGAAGTGTAATATATATATATACTGTATATATATATATATATATATATATATATATATATATATATATATATTTGTTTTTATTAAATTCAGTAAAACGTATTGTAGCAACAAATTATAGCTTTTGATAACGTATATTGTCTGATGTTTCTCCAACATTGGTGTGTCCGGTCCACGGCGTCATCCATAACTTGTGGGAATATTCTCTTCCCCAACAGGAAATGGCAAAGAGCACAGCAAAAGCTGTCCATATAGTCCCTCCTAGGCTCCGCCCACCCCAGTCATTCTCTTTGCCTGCTGAACAAGCAGCATCTCCACGGAGATGGTGAAGAGTACGTGGTGTTTAGTTGTAGTTTTTTATTCTACTATCAAGAGTTTGTTATTTTAAAATAGTGCTGGTATGTACTATTTACTCTGAAACAGAAAAAAGATGAAGAGTTCTGTTTGTGAGAGGAATATGATTTTAGCAGCAGTAACTAAAATTGTTTGCTGTTTCCAATAGGACTGTTGAGATGAGATAACTTCAGTTGGGGGAAACAGTTGGCAGACTTTTCTGCTTAAGGTATGACTAGCCATATTTCTAACAAGACTGTGTAATGCTGGAAGGCTGTCATTTTCCCCATCATGGGGACCGGTAAGCCATTTTCTTAGTCTCAAACAGAATAAAGGGCTTAATATGGGCTATAAAACTGGTAGACACTTTTATGGGCTAGATCGATTGCTTTATTTGGGCATTTTATACAGCTTGAAGTTGAAATTCACACTTTATAACTTTGGGGAACGTTTTTTTACGTCAGTCACTGGTTTAGACACCTTCCCAGTCAGGAAGGGCCTTCTATGTAGTAGGCAGAGCCTCATTTTCGTGCCATTATTGCGCAGTTACTTTTGAGAGCAGGACATGCAGCTGCATGTGTGTGGGTCTGGAAGTGGTTGAAAAGGTTCCTAGAAGGCTTCATTTGATATCGTATACCCCCCTGGGTTTGGTAAAGTCGCAGCAAAGGCTGTAGCTGGGACTGTAGAGGAGTTAAAACTGTAAACGGCTCCGGTTTTCGTCATTTTAAGGGTTAAAGGTCTGAAATTTGGGGTGCAATGCTTTGAATGCTTTAAGACACTGTGGTGAAAATTTGGTTAAAATTGAACAATTCCTTCATAGTTTTTCACATATTCAGTAAAAAAGTGTGCCCTGTTTAAAATTTAAAGAGACAGTAACGGTTTTGTTTTAAAACGGTTTTTGTATTTTATTGACAAGTTTAAGCCTGTTTAACATGTCTGTGCCTTCAGATAAACTATGTTCTGTATGTATGGAAGCCAATGTGTCTCCCTCTTCAAAATTGTGTGATAATTGTGCCATAGCGTCCAAACAAAGTAAGGACAGTACTGCCACAGATAGTAAAGTTGCCCAAGATGATTCATCAGATGAAGGGAGTAGACATAGTTCTACATCATCTCCTTCTGTGTCTACACCAGTTTTGCCCACGCAGGAGGCCCCTAGTACTTCTAGCGCGCCAATGCTTGTTACTATGCAACAATTGACGGCAGTAATGGATAACTCCATAGCAAATATTTTATCCAAAATGCCTGCATTTCAGAGAAAGCGCGATTGCTCTGTTTTAAACACTGTAGAGCAGGAGGGCGCTGATGATAATTGCTCTGTCATACCCTCACACCAATCTGAAGTGGCCATGAGGGAGGTTTTGTCAGATAGGGAAATTTCTGATTCAGGTAGAATTTCTCAACAGGCAGAACCTGATGTTGTGACATTTAAATTTAAATTAGAGCATCTCCGCGCACTGCTTAAGGAGGTGCTATCTACTCTGGATGATTGTGACAACCTGGTCATTCCAGAAAAATTGTGCAAGATGGACAAGTTCCTAGAGGTTCCGGTGCACCCCGACGTTTTTCCTATACCCAAGCGGGTGGCGGACATAGTGAATAAGGAGTGGGAGAAGCCCGGCATACCTTTTGTCCCCACTCCTATATTTAAGAAATTATTTCCTATGGTCGACCCCAGAAAGGACTTATGGCAGACAGTCCCTAAGGTCGAGGGGGCATTTTCTACACTAGCTAAGCGCACTACTATTCCTATCGAGGATAATTGTGCTTTCAAAGATCCTATGGATAAAAAATTGGAGGGTTTGCTTAAAAAGATTTTTGTACAGCAAGGTTACCTCCTGCAACCTATTTCGTGCATTATTCCTGTCACTACAGCAGCATGGTTCTGGTTCGAGGAACTAGAAAAGTCGCTCGGTAGAGAGACTCCGTATGAGGAGGTTATGGACAGAATTCACGCACTTAAGTTAGCTAATTCCTTTATTTTAGATGCCGCTTTGCAGTTAGCTAGATTAGCGGCGAAAAATTCAGGGTTTGCAATTGTGGCACGCAGAGCGCTCTGGCTAAAGTCTTGGTCAGCGGATGTATCTTCCAAGACAAAGTTGCTTAATATCCCTTTCAAGGGTAAAACCCTTTTTGGGCCAGAATTGAAAGAGATTATCTCAGACATCACTGGGGGTAAGGGCCACGCCCTCACACAAGATAGGCCTTTCAAGGCCAAGAATAAGTCTAATTTTTGTTCCTTTCGCAATTTCAGGAACGGACCGGCCTCCAACTCTGCAGCCTCTAGACAAGAGGGTAATGCTTCGCAAACCAAACCAACTTGGAAACCGATGCAAGGCATGAACAAGGGTAAGCAGGCCAAGGCTGCTGCTACCAAAACAGCATGAAGGAGTAGCCCCCGATCCGGGACCGGATCTAGTAGGGGGCAGACTCTTTCTCTTCACTTAGGCTTGGGCAAGAGATGTTCAGGATCCCTGGGCACTAGAAATAGTTTCTCAGGGTTATCTTCTGGAATTCAAGGAACTACCCCCAAGGGGAAGGTTCCACATGTCTCACTTATCTTCAAACCAAATAAAGAGACAGGCATTCTTACATTGTGTAGAAGACCTGTTAAAAATGGGAGTGATACACCCAGTTCCATCTGTGGAACTAGGAATGGGGTTTTACTCAAATCTGTTTGTAGTTCCCAAAAAAGAGGGAACTTTCAGACCAATTCTGTATTTAAAGATTCTAAACAAATTTCTCAGAGTGCCATCGTTCAAAATGGAAACTATTCGAACGATTTTACCTTCAATCCAGGAGGGTCAATTTATGACTACCGTGGATCTAAAGGATGCGTATCTACATATTCCTATCCACAAAGATCATCATCAGTTCCTAAGGTTCGCCTTTCTGGACAAACATTACCAGTTTGTGGCTCTCCCATTCGGGCTAGCCACTGCTCCAAGGATTTTCACAAAGGTACTCGGGTCCCTTCTAGCGGTTCTAAGACCAAGGGGCATTGCAGTGGCACCTTACTTGGACGACATTCTGATACAAGCGTTGTCTCTTTCAAAGGCAAAGGCTCACACAGACATCGTTCTGGCCTTTCTCAGATCTCACGGGTGGAAGGTGAACATAGAAAAGAGTTCCCTGTCTCCGTCGACAAGAGTTCCTTTCTTGGGGACAATAATAGATTCTTTAGAAATGACGATTTTCCTGACAGATGTCAGAAAGTCAAAACTTCTAAACGCTTGTCAAGTTCTTCACTCTGTTCCACGACCTTCCATAGCTCAGTGCATGGAAGTAGTAGGGTTGATGGTTGCAGCAATGGACATAGTTCCTTTTGCGCGAATTCATCTAAGACCATTACAACTGTGCATGCTGAAACAGTGGAATGGGGACTATACAGACTTGTCTCCAGTGAATCAGAAGACCAGAGACTCACTCAGTTGGTGGCTAACCCAGGATCACCTTTCCCAGGGAATGAGCTTCCGCAGACCAGAGTGGGTCATCGTCACGACCGACGCCAGTCTAGTGGGCTGGGGCGCGGTCTGGGACTCCCTGAAAGCTCAGGGTCTATGGTCTCGGGAAGAGTCTCTTCTCCCGATAAACATTCTGGAACTGAGAGCGATATTCAATACTCTCAGGGCTTGGCCTCAACTAGCAAAGGCCAGATTCATAAGATTCCAATCAGACAACATGACGACTGTTGCTTACATCAACCATCAGGGGGGAACAAGGAGTTCCCTGGCGATGAGAGAAGTGACCAAAATCATAAAATGGGCGGAGGATCACTCCTGCCACCTATCTGCGATCCACATCCCAGGAGTGGAAAACTGGGAGGTGGATTATCTGAGTCGTCAGACATTCCATCCGGGGGAGTGGGAACTCCACCTGGAGATATTTGCCCAGTTGACTCAGTTATGGGGCATTCCAGACATGGATCTGATGGCGTCTCGTCAGAACTTCAAGGTTCCATGCTACGGGTCCAGATCCAGGGATCCCAAGGCGACTCTAGTGGATGCATTAGTAGCGCCTTGGGCCTTCAACCTAGCTTATGTGTTTCCACCGTTTCCTCTCATTCCCAGGCTGGTAGCCAGGATCAAACAGGAGAGGGCCTCGGTGATCTTGATAGCTCCTGCGTGGCCACGCAGGACTTGGTATGCAGACCTGGTGAATATGTCATCGGCTCCACCATGGAAGCTAACTTTGAGACAGGATCTTCTAGTACAGGGTCCATTCGAACATCCAAATCTAGTTTCCCTCCAGCTGACGGCTTGGAAATTGAACGCTTGATTTTATCTAAGCGTGGGTTTTCGGATTCTGTGATAGATACTCTGGTACAAGCCAGAAAACCTGTAACTAGAAAAATTTACCATAAAATATGGAAAAGATATATCTGTTGGGGTGAATCCAAGGGATTCTCATGGAGTAAGATCAAAATTCCTAGGATCCTTTCTTTTCTTCAAGAAGGTTTGGATAAGGGATTATCAACAAGTTCTCTAAAGGGACAGATTTCTGCTTTATCTGTCTTGTTACACAAACGACTGGCAGCTGTGCCAGATGTTCAAGCTTTTGTTCAGGCTTTGGTCAGGATCAAGCCTGTTTACAGACCTTTGACTCCTCCCTGGAGTCTGAATTTAGTTCTTTCAGTTCTTCAAGGGGTTCCGTTTGAACCTCTACATTCCATAGATATCAAGATGTTATCTTGGAAAGTTCTGTTTTTGGTTGCTATTTCTTCTGCTAGAAGAGTTTCTGAGTTATCTGCTCTGCAGTGTAATCCGCCCTATCTGGTGTTCCATTCAGATAAGGTTGTGTTGCGTACTAAACCTGGTTTCCTTCCAAAGGTTGTTTCCAACAAGAATATTAACCAGGAAATAGTTGTGCCTTCTTTGTGTCCGAATCCAGTTTCAAAGGAGGAACGTTTGTTACACAATTTAGATGTAGTTCGTGCTTTAAAGTTCTATTTAGAAGCAACAAAGGATTTCAGACAAACGTCTTCTCTGTTTGTCGTTTATTCTGGCAAGAGGAGAAGTCAAAAAGCTACTGCTACCTCTCTTTCCTTTTGGCTGAAAAGCATCATCCGATTGGCTTATGAGACTGCCGGACGGCAGCCTCCCGAACGCATCACAGCTCACTCTACTAGGGCTGTGGCTTCCACATGGGCCTTCAAGAACGAGGCTTCTGTTGATCAGATATGTAAGGCAGCGACTTGGTCTTCCCTGCACACTTTTGCCAAATTCTACAAATTTGATACTTTTGCTTCTTCGGAGGCTATTTTTGGGAGAAAGGTTTTGCAAGCCGTGGTGCCTTCCGTTTAGGTAACCTGATTGGCTCCCTCCCTTCATCCGTGTCCTAAAGCTTTGGTATTGGTTCCCACAAGTTATGGATGACGCCGTGGACCGGACACACCAATGTTGGAGAAAACAGAATTTATGCTTACCTGATAAATTACTTTCTCCAACGGTGTGTCCGGTCCACGGCCCGCCCTGGTTTTTTAATCAGGTTTGATGAATTTCTTTCTTTAACTACAGTCACCACGGCACCCTATGGTTTCTCCTGTTTTTCTCCTGTCCGTCGGTCGAATGACTGGGGTGGGCGGAGCCTAGGAGGGACTATATGGACAGCTTTTGCTGTGCTCTTTGCCATTTCCTGTTGGGGAAGAGAATATTCCCACAAGTTATGGATGACGCCGTGGACCGGACACACCGTTGGAGAAAGTAATTTATCAGGTAAGCATAAATTCTGTTTTTACAACATAAAAGTATCTATTCATTTATTTTTCAGACTTGAAATGTAAAATGTTGCAAGATGTATTGAATCTGTTTTATTTTTAATGGTGTTTGCATTAAGTCATCCATAATTTGTAGCATGATTAAAGCTATAGGCAGTTAATATGAGGATATTGCTTTAAGGAATTTGTAGGGAGGTATGGTGTATGTATTAGCCAATTGCATGCTTTTTACTGTTAAAAAAACGTCTGTACATAGAATTTGACCATATGGCTATGACTACGACTTCAGGGCCTAAGTGCATAAGCCACTCTGCTCCACAGACTCTACCACTTGTGTTTCCTCTGGATACATGCTTTTAAGCTCCATTTTTCAATAAAAGGACTTTTTTATTTTTATAAATTTTTATTGAGGTTTGAAAATAATACATAACAGTCAGAATTTATCTAAATAATCTAAAAAAAATCACATAAAGACGTGCATCACATATACATTACATAATGTGACATTAAACTAATATTAAAAGTAAAGGTTCATATATACACCCCTTAAATTACAACATGAAACAAACCTCACATTTTCTTATAGATGAATATAATTGGCTATCCCCTTGGGACAAATAAACATTTGTCTATTTGTTTATATGAGCTCTATAAAAATGATACCCTCTCCTCTCTAACAGCAGGTAAATAGGCAACATCTCTATTAGTAAAAAGTGCAAAGTGCCACTGGTGTGGGTACAGAAAGAAAAAAAAATTCCACCACTCCAATTTTAGAACCTCTGAGGTAAACACAAATAAACATTAGGAATTCTAGAACAGAAGCAGTTCACTGAAATAAGCTTACAGATATTTAGGTCAATATATGTGCATTACAATGTGTAGATTATGCATGCTTTAGGCAATTAAGTCTCCAGTTACCCAATACCTTGCCGCCAGTCTCTTAAGACCCGCGTGGTAATTATATATCGGCCAGTTACATGTCCTTTCATTGTGGTCAGCAAAAAGTGGTTCACTTGGTATCTTGTAGCAGAAAAAGAAAGCCTCTCCAATGGAGGTTTGGTATTGCTCTTTCTGGTCAGTGTTTCAAGCAGGCCCTTCACTGTTTCTGTAGCCATGCTGGGCCGAAGCTGCTTAACAAGCTTTCTTACACTATTTACTGGTATCTCTGCGGATGCTTGGCTCGTGACATCCAACAGAGCAACCTACTTCACTGAACCTGTCGTCTAGTCAAGAGCCATTCTTCAACCCCTGGAGGCGCGACAAAGCAATCTGTTTGTTCCGGCGCTACAACTGAGCCCTTGGGCTCTCAGGTGCGGTATATGCTTCAATAGTAAGAACCTGTTCCGGTTCATTCTTTGCAGTAATCTCTACAGCATTCAAAGTTACCATTTCGCTGTCAGTGATAGCTGTGTCTGAGCTGTTTTCAGACACCTGGTATGCTGAAGTGTTGTTCTAGGCTTCAGTAATACTCTTAGAAAGGTGCAAAAAATGTTCGTTTAAGAAACGGTGCAAATCTTGCGCAGTAATGGCATTTCTAGGTGCCTTCATATTGAAGGGTATTTTCCACTTCCTTTTTAGTTTTGCCTTTGCTGGATAATTAAATAGCAAACAATATGACAGTGATATAACACTGTTTTACTCCATTACCGGGCCGTGGAGGGGTATTGAGAACCTCTGCAACGAAGGGCCGTCACAGGCCTCAACACTCCGGATCGGCAATATGGTGCAGTTCCACAGAAAGTTTGATGTCTTTCGATAGCATTCAATCTACTGAATATCAAGCTAGTGGTTGTAAGGATAGATTTGTAGGAATGCTGCTATCAATTAGCGATTTTAACAACAGCCTGCACGCAGCTGCCAATATAGCTATCATTCAAGGTGCAGCCCAGAGACACGCCCCAATAAAAGGTGTTATTTGTTGTTGCTGCTATTAACCAGATTCTCCCCTCTACTACGGCTTGCATTAACTTCTGTGAGCTCTAGGAACTGCCCACTTTGCTTGGTTGTTAGTATCTGAGAGGAAGAGAACTGCATGGATACAGTTGGAGGTATTAGTGGGTAAGAGGTTGACAGATATACTCCCTGCTGAATAGTACCTTTCTGGGCCGCCCAAAGGACTTCCCCATTTTGCTATAACCTGAGTGGGACTATGAGTCTTGTTTACCAGATGCCGTGGTTCATCAATACGGGTGAGTGAAAACTTTGCCTTTTCATTGTCACAGTTCTTGTGTTATACCTGGAGCATGCTGAACTTTTTGTATGGTATAAAATCTTCTACTCACTTTAATTTCATACTATGTGCTTTTGCAATGTCTTTTTATTGTGCATGTGTTGCTTATGCAAATCTACTGTATTTAATGATCCTTTTCCCCTTATCTGCCCTTCCTGCTGAGGACAATTAGGAACAGATTTAAAACAGGGACTAAAAGAGACTGTCCAAACAAGGTTATGTGGAACATAAGAGCGGCTGACTGCAATGGCCGCAATGTACTAAAGCTCTGTATACAAGCCGGTTGTTCTAAAAGTTAATTGCATGTAAAACTTCATAAATCTAGCACCTAACACTTGAAAATGTAGATCGTAGCCTGCGGATCTTATACCTGGGTCGGAGTGGCGCTCTGTGTGCAGGAGCGATTGGACTGGTGGGGGAACAGGCTGCCGAGATTGATGCCCGCAACGGACTTTGCCGCTCATCAAATTAAAAGCAGTGCATGTAGCTAAACAGTTATCAGCGCATCTGAAGGTGATCTACGAACCATCCGCTGGTAATATCGTCAGTATTGGGCATACACTATAATTACAGTAGAAATGTGTTCTCCTCCTTGATGCAACGATCATCCGATGAGAAATTAGGGACACAGACACAGACACGACTCACAGACTTTTTACTTGCCAGCAAATAGGCTTTATTATAGGAGCGTTCTCTCCAAGGCAATGCTTACTCTGGTCCCATATAAAGTTATTATACTTTGTCTGCCTGATCACTGAACTAGACACAGAACAGAGGCACTAAACATAATGCCTAATTGTGATGCACTTTTTTTTCTTCTAAATAAAATGGCGCCCTCTCTCTACTTGAATTGATCCTGTAGCAACAATCCCTGCCTTCAGAAAAGAAGGAGAAAATTAGCTAGACCTTCTTACTTTGCAGGCTGAGAGATTATCTTTGGCTCCAGCAGGCTAAATAGCAGTTGCTTAACAAATATAGAAGCCATAACTGCAGCATCTGATAAGTGCATCAAGGGCCAACTTGAAGTCATTGACGGTTACCCCTGTGTCAAGTCTCTACTATATACACACCTGTGCCCCCACTCCTTTTCCCGTCACTTTGAATGGTGACGGGTCATATCCCAATTACCCTTTCCCATGATCGCCCTGTGAGGGTAAACTCCCCTGGGGACACAGTGTTCGCGAGCTGAGGTTCACAAGCCCCTGCTGAGTCACTATATTGTGTATAATACCTGTCCATATACACAGCAACCTGTACCTCTTTGTCACAATGTCACAAATGAAAATTCCTCGTCAGGATAAATTACAGAAAACACCAAAGACCAGTCAGGGAGCAGTACACGCTTTCTTCAAACAAACAGACCAAAAATCTAATAAAAAGGACGTTGAACCTCCACATACTCATGATGAAGGCGAACAAGCTGACACGTCAAGCAACACCAGCTGCCTATCTCCCTCAGCACAGACACACAAAGATGACACCCCAATTATGTATAAAGCTATGGAAGCTTTGATTGAAAAGGTTAAGTACTGCATAAAGGATGAATGTGCCGATTTAAAGAAGGAGATCAATGACCTAGGACATAGTGTGGACTCCCTAGAAGAACATGAATATGTGGTATCACAAAAAATAGCGAGCCTTACATCCAACCATACATGACAGAATCAACATATAGCTGAGTTGGAAGACAAAATAGACAATCTGGAAAATCGTTCCAGGTGAGGTAACCTTCGCTTTAGAGGAGTACCGGAAACAGACTTGAATAACGAAATTCAGGACTATCTGCAGGCCCTGTTTACTGAGATTCTGGAAGATAACACAGAAGACAACAATGTAATTCCACTTGACAGAGCTCATCAAACTCTGCGTCCAAAACCCTTGGATGATTCTCCGCCAAGAGACATCATAGTTCATTTCCAAAACTACAGGCAAAAAGAGGAGATATACAATATAACTAGAAAAAGACAAGCAATAAGCTTTCACGGACATAATATACAGGTATACCAAGATCTCTCTTTAAGAACTTTGCAACAAAGAAGAGATTTTCAGGTTCTCACTTCTCATCTACGCTCACTGCATATTCCCTACAGGTGGGGCTTCCCTACGTTGGTGTTAACCATGGAAAAAATGGCAAGAAGATGGAGTGTACCTCTTTATCTGACGTGGATAAATTCTGCAATCTGATGAACATTCCACAACCTGGCAAAGGAGATTCTAATCCCCTGCACAAACAGCAAAATGGTCAGATTAGCCCTAAACCACAGAGAAGACCGGGACCTGATCTCTCGTCCAAGCAGAATAAACGCAGACAAGTCCGTCAATCCACTGTGGAAAGAATGGACACTGAATCTCCTGGATGAGTAACTATGACTGTTTGGTTTACCTTTCTCTCTTATTATGCTTTTTGTTTGCAGGTTGTTTATTTGTAGTCCTGAAACTTTACTCTCCTCTAGACGTCTACCTGTCGGATGACATGTAGATATGTATAAAGCGGAGACTAATTTATCACATTACTAAAAGACTCAATTTCGTTCTCAACTTGCTGAGTAGCTGATGTTCCAGATTTGAGTTCAAGTATGTTTTCAAGGGTTTTTAAATTGTTGATGTTCAGTGTATTGTTATCTAGATGTCTTTTAGCTCTGCATAGAATTGTGGACTCTCAGGGCAAAAATAGGATGCTAGTTATAGCAAATAGTACAATAACTAATCTAGATAAATTACACTACAAACTCACCTATAGTCTTAGTCACATATAAGGAATTAATCCGGATCTGAATCTCAAACACTATCGCCTAGATTTAGAGTTTTGCGGCCAAAGGGGTGCGTTAGCTACGAGTGCTTTTTTCTGGCCGCACCTTTTAAATACCGCTGGTATTTAGAGTTCACAGAATGGCTGCGTTAGGCTCCAAAAAAGGAGTGTATAGCATATTTACCGCAACTTCAACTCTCGATACCAGCGGTGCTTACGGACGCGGCCAGCTTCAAAAACGTGCTCGTGCACGATTCCCCCATAGAAAACAATGGGGCTGTTTGAGCTGAAAAAAAACTAACACCTGCAAAAAAGCCGCTTTCAGCTCCTAACGCAGCCCCATTGTTTTCTATGGGGAAACACTTCCTACGTCTGCACCTAACACTCTAACATGTACCCCGAGTCTAAACACCCCTAAACTTACACTTATTAACCCCTAATCTGCCGCCCCGCTATCGCTGACCCCTGCATATTATTTTTAACCCCTAATCTGCCGCTCCGTACACCCCCGCCACCTACATTATCCCTATGTACCCCTAATCTGCTGCCCTAACATCGCCGACCCCTATATTATATTTATTAACCCCTAATCTGCCGCCCCCAACGTCGCCTCCACCTAACTACACTTATTAACCCCTAATCTGCCGACCAGACCTGAGAGCTACTATAATAAATGTATTAACCCCTAATCCGCCTCACTCCCGCCTCAGTAACCCTATAAAAAATAGTATTAACCCCTAATCTGCCCTCCCTAACATTGCAGACACCTAACTTCAAGTATTAACCCCTAATCTGCCGACAGGAGCTCACCGCTATTCTAATAAATTTATTAACCCCTAAAGCTAAGTCTAACTTTAACCCTAACACCCCCCTAAATTAAATATAATTTTATTCTAACTAAATAAATTAACTCTTATTAAATAATTTATTCCTATTTAAAGCTAAATACTTACCTGTAAAATAAATCCTAATATAGCTACAATATAAATTATAATTATATTGTAGCTATTTTAGGATTAATATTTATTTTACAGGTAACTTTGTAATTATTTTAACCAGGTACAATAGCTATTAAATAGTTAAGAACTATTTAATAGTTACCTAGTTAAAATAATTACAAAATTACCTGTAAAATAAATCCTAACCTAAGTTACAATTAAACCTAACACTACACTATCAATAAATTAATTAAATAAACTACCTACAATTATCTACAATTAAACCTAACACTACACTATCAATAAATAAATGAAATACAATTCCTACAAATAAATACAATTAAATAAACTAACTAAAGTACAAAAAATAAAAAAGAACTAAGTTACAAAAAATAAAAAAATATTTACAAACATTAGAAAAAAATTACAACAATTTTAAACTAATTACACCTACTCTAAGCCCCCTAATAAAATAACAAAGACCCCCAAAATAAAAAAATGCCCTACCCTATTCTAAATTACAAAAGTTCAAAGCTCTTTTACCTTACCAGCCCAAAATAAAGAGTTAATTTATTTTGTTAGAATAAAATTATATTTAACTTAGGGGTGTGTTAAGGTTAGGGTTAGAATTAGCTTTAGAGGTTAAAAAATTTATTAGAATAGTGGTGAGCTCCAGTCGGCAGATTAGGGGTTAATGTTTGAAGTTAGGTGTCGGCGATGTTAGGGAGGGCAGATTAGGGGTTAATACTATTTATTATAGGGTTATTGAGGCGGGAGTGAGGCGGATTAGGGGTTAATAACTTTATTATAGTAGCGGTGCGGTCCGCTCGGCAGATTAGTGGTTAATAAGTGTAGGTAGGTGGCGGCGACGTTGTGGGGGGCAGATTAGGGGTTAATAAATATAATATATATAATATAGGGGTTGGCGGTGTTAGGGGCAGCAGATTAGGGGTAAATAAGGATAACGTAGGTGGCGGCGCTTTGCGGTCGGCAGATTAGGGGTTAATTATTGTAGGTAGCTGGCGGTGACGTTGTGGGGGGCAGATTAGAGGTTAATAAATATAATATAGGGGTCGGCGGTGTTAGGGGCAGCAGATTAGGGGTACATAAGTATAACATAGGTGGCGGTCGGCAGATTAGGGGTTTAAAAAATTTAATCGAGTGGCGGCAATGTGGGGGGGCCTCGGTTTAGGGGTACATAGGTAGTTTATGGGTGTAAGTGTACTGTAGAGCACAGTAGTTAAGAGCTTTATGAACCGCCGTTAGCCCAAAAAGCTCTTAACTCCTGGTTTTTTTCTGCGGCTGGAGTTTTGTCGTTAGATTTCTAACGCTCACTTCAGCCAAGACTCTAAATACCGGCGTTAGAAAGATCCCATTGAAAAGATAGGATATGCAATTGACGTAAGGGGATCTGCGGTATGGAAAAGTCGCGGCTGGAAAGTGAGCGTTAGACCCTTTCCTGACTGACTCTAAATACCGGCGGTAGCCCAAAACCAGCGTTAGGAGCCTCTAACGCTGGTTTTCACGGCTACCGCCCAACTCTAAATCTAGGCCTATAATTGTCCACTTTGTTGCATAGGCCACTGCTTATTCACTGGCGGTGGTACTGCGGCATATTGGTCACATACCCATTGACAATAAAGAGCATTCTCGAGAACTCGGTTCACCACATCTGTCCAACACTAGGCCTCAATTCCACTTTGCACAGTGGATATGATTTGGGAAACTGATGTGCCTTAGACGAAGTTCCAGAGCTTACTTAATATAAATTGAAGTTTGTTATATGATTATATTTGGTACTCGATTGCCCTGGATCATGTATATTATGTATAACTGCACTCTAGGACAATGAGATTTTTCAATGAAAGAAGAATTTTAATGTTATATCAATACTGTTCCATGTTAAAAGTTACTATTTTATCCCGTATATAGCATCTTCTTGTCACTATAGATCTAACATTTTGATACAGAATAAGTTAGTTAGGGAGACAACAGTAAGGCCTTAAGCACTAATGAGCTTGCTATTTCCCTTAGAGATTAAGAGCTCATTTCTATATAAATACTTATCATATAGATTTGAATTTCATTGACACCCGGCTTGTATGATAGCTCCTAAGTCTTTCACTGATACACAGTCCAGCTTAGTGCGGTTTTAGAACTGTCACGACCCCTGAACTGAATAAGATTTGAGCAGATATCCTTCCCCTTGTTACAATCCATATTTAATTGTTACTTTTTTTTTTTCCCTACGCCTGCTTACCCTAGTATCCTACTCAACTCTCTTTGGCTCTTTTATATAGCTTTCAAAAACTCTTTAATTAGTAATGGCCCAACCACCTCATCAAAAAGCGGGCACACTACACATAGCGACTCAGAATGTCAAAGGCTTCCTCTCAGCGGAAAAACGCTCTATAGCTTATCATGACTTCTATAAAAGGAAAATAGACATTATCATGATACAGGAAACCCACTTTAGAAAGCACAATGAACCTTCTCTCTCCACAAGATACTATGATAAACATTTCTGCAGTTCAGGCCCCCATCGGAAAAATGGAGTAAGCATATCTTTTAGGCGTAACACCCCCTTTGAACTCCTACAAAAACATACGGATAAAGAGGGTAGAATCCTGATCTTAGTTGGATTATATTATGGCAGCCCAGTTACTTTAGCCAACATTTATGCTCCAAACAGACCTACTCCCCATTTTTTTCAAATCCCTGGTTAATACAATATTAGATATCGCTAAGGGCCCAATTATTTTAGGAGGTGATCTTAACTTCCCTATGACCCCAACACTAGACACATCTACTGGGAAATCACATTTACGCAATAATGTCCTGAGAAATAATTGTACAGCCCTTCAATCTGTTAATCTGTTTGACACCTGGAGAATAGTACACATCAACAAGAGGGACTACACCTTCTTTTCTTACCCGCAACATTCATACTCCAGGTTGGACTACTTCCTGTGCAGTCAGAAACTTTTGTCACAACTTATACAATCCAAAATATCTCATACCTCTTGGTCTGACCATAGTATGGTATCCACTATGTTCAACTGGTCTAGTAAACCCAGTAATACATTTCACTGGAGACTTAACAACACTATTCTTACCAATCAAGCAACAGTAGATGAAATTAAAAAATCCACAGTAGAATTTTTTTCCCTAAACAAACCTGAGGACACGTCGTTTGCAAATAATTGGGAGACATACAAATGCTATATCCGTGGGTTACTGATAAAATATAATGCTATGCAACGTAGACTTCAGTCAACCCACTTCACCTCGTTGACAAGTGACCTGGCTATTCAGGAGGCCCTGCATAAAGCAGATCCCACTTCCGCATCAAAGCTTTCTAATCTTACTGCGGCAAGGGAAAACCTAAATAAATTTCTTATTCAAAAAGCTCATATGAGAGCCTTAACTACTAAAGCAAAATTCTTTGTGGAAAGCAACAAGGCGGGCCGTCTTTTGGCCAGGTCACTTAAAAAACAAAGATACTCTACATTCATTAGGTCTCTTACCCAACCCTCAGGAAGCACTACATCAAAAAATGAAGAGATTACCAATTCATTTATCTCCTTTTACACAAATCTATATAATATAAAGAGCGCTATACCTCCCAAAAAGTTAGACAAATTAGCAGCATATTTAACAACTGTAGAAACTCCCTCTATCACAGAGGAAGACAAGCAATTCTTAGACTCTCCTATAACTTTACAAGCCATCAACTCTGTAATTAAGGCATTACCCAATGGCAAGTCACCTGGTCCGGATGGATTTACAGCGAAATTTTACCAACTATTCCACAAGCCCACACTTGCATTCACTTTTCACTGACATTGATCTAGGTAATACTCTCCCAGCATCCCTACTGGATGCATTAATTACAGTTGTCCCAAAACCTGGGAAAGCAAAAGACCTTGTAGGCAACTATAGACCGATATCGCTTATAAATATAGATATGAAAATATCGCACCCCTATAGCTTTGCTTTCTACAGATGCGGAGAAAGCTTTTGATAGGGTGAACTGGCAGTTTATGTGGAGCACCCTGTCAAAATTTGGCTTCTCTGATATATTTATCACTAGAATTCAAGCCCTATACAATAAACCCAGTGCAAAGGTCAAAATAAATGGTATGGTATCCCAATCTTTTCCCATTTCCAATGGCACGTGCGAAGGGTGTCCGCTATCACCCTTATTATTCGCTCTTACAGTGGAAATTCTGGCAATACAAATCAGGCAGAACCCAAATATACAAGGCTTAGAATATGGAGCTATCACCCAGAAATGCCTCTTGTTTGCGGATGACGTGATTCTCACCATACGCTCCCCAACGACTACACTTCCTGCTTTAGTTGAGACATTGGAAAATTATCAGCAGGTTTCTAACTTCTCCATTAATATGGAGAAGTCCGGGCTGATGCTGATTAATCTATCATCCCAAGAAATAGAAAATTTAGCACAGCACGCGAAATTCACCATCACAAACAAACTTAAATATTTAGGTCTGACAATTCCAAAAGATATTTCCAAATTATTTTCAGATAATTTCATATATCTCCAGTCGAGTGTTATAAACCTATTAGAACCATGGCACAGACAGGGACATTTAACATGGTCTGGAAGGATTAATACAGTAAAAATGATGATCATTCCCAAGTATCTATACCTCTTTCAGACCTTACCAATGGCCCTACCCAATTCCTACCTTAAGACACAACAACAACTAATTAACTCCTTCATATGGTCTTACAAACGCCCCAGAATTGCTCAACAAACTCTATACCTTATATAACTAATTACTATAGAGCAGCGCATTTAGCAAGAATAGTCCTGTGGAACCACTCACCCCCCTCAAAGTTATGGATACAGATGGAGAGTCATCTGACCCAGGTTAAAAATATGAGGGATGCACCCTAGCTTCCTAAGAACTCCAGACCTCACATGCTACAACACAATGCATATGTTAAAGCTACACTTGAGATATGGGATAATATTGTCTATCTTGTAAAAGGAGTGTCCACTACCATATCTCCTCTGACTCCGTTACTTCATAATCATTTGTTCTTGAAACATAGCTTCTTTACCCATACCAATGTAAATAAGCTCCTACAAAATCTCCCGATATATTTGATCCCGGACTCACGTGGAGTCAAAGACAGGACTGTGCTTAACGATGAACTAGGGCCCCCATTTCATAGTTGGTATACATACTTACAAATTTGGCAATCCATCCATAGCAGTCCACATAAGGATGAGATAACTTGTCCATTAACTTCTTTCGAACAGCTATGTGTTAAAGGGACAGTCTACAATAGAATTGTTATTGTTTTAAAATATAGATAATCCCTTTATTACCCATTCCCTAGTTTTGCATAACCAACACTGTTATATTTATATATTTTTTACCTCTGTGATTATCTTGTATCTGAGCCTCTGCAAACTGCCCCTTTTTTCAGTTCTTTTGACAGACTTGCAGTTTAGCCAATCAGTGATAGCTCCCAGGTAACTTCACGTGCATGAGCACAGTGTTATCTATATGAAATTCATGAACTAACACCCTCTAGTGGTTAAAAACCTGTTAAAATGCATTCTTAAGAGGTGGCCTTCAAGGTCTAAGAAATTAGCATATGAACCTCCTAGGTTAAGCTTTCAACTAAGAATACTAAGAGAACAAAGCAAAATTGGTGATAAAAGTAAATTGGAAAATTGTTTCAAATTACATGCCCTATCCGAATCATGAAAGTTTATTTTGGACTAGACTATTCCTTTAATCCAAATATCAAAAAAGCACATCTATCCGTGATCTATAAAATTCTTAGGGGCTCTATCCCAGAGCACCGTCCCTCATACCTGAGGAGATGGACAGAGGAATTACTGAGTGACTTAGCTGAGGAGGACTGGAGAAGATGTTTCCGCCTCACTCATTCCTCCTCTACTTCCCTGATGATGTCTGAGACTAACTACAAAATAATAGCATAATGGTATTTAACGCCACAACAACTACGAGCTATATACCCCACAGCTTCCTCCAGTTGCTGGAGGAGATGTGGAGAAGAGGGTACAATGACCCATATATGGTGGTCCTGCCCTATGTTAATTGAATTTTAGAAGCAGGTAGAAAACAATATAAACAAAATTTTAGGTACAGATATCCCCCTAGGCCCACACATTATTCTCCTTAATCATATCCCATGCCTTGCCTGTGCCTATCGTAAGAAACTGTTACTCATGATGCTGACCTGCGCTAAGTGGTTGATCCACAGGCTGTGGAAGACACAAGAAATACCTTCAATAGCCCAATGGGTTTCAGAGGTCAATCATATCTTATCGCTTGAGAGAATGCACTATTGCTTTATGGGTAAACAGGATATGATAGCTAATATTCTATTTATTTGGGAACAAAGGATCTATAATAATAGATAAGGAGATAACATTTTTATATTGCTGAGAATATGTTTGTCAGTTTGTGATACCTATGTATACACAAGCTTTGTTCCGTTTCAAAGAGCCAAAGAGTTGTCCTATGCTAGGTGCTACCTTAAAATATATTAGAATACTATCTTATATACCTTATCCCAATTTCCCCAGATCTCCCTCCACCCCTCCTTGATCCCATATTGACCATTTTTATGTTCTTACAACTATTAGTGTATTATCGTATCCTTTTCATTTCTTAATATCCATGACTTCATCCAGGGAAGCTTAGTCCTTGTTCTAATTTTCCCTATCTTATACAATGTCCTGTTGTTATTTTAAGAAGTTGTAGTTCTACTATAATCCAAAGTTTTAGATAGAAAACAACTGAACTCACAGGATTTGAGACATACAAATTATAATGTTATTAAAATGGATACTATGTTCGTATTAACTATGAGGTGCTTACAGTTGTAAAATGAGTTATGTAAACTTGGAATCTCCTGATACCCATCCTCTTTTATTGCAAGCATGTTAAAATCTTGGTTGTATGTAATGTACTTCATGTTAAAGATGCTCATGGAAATGTAGTATATGTATGTACTAGCTTAAGCTTAAGCATGTTGTATTTTTTTTTTTTGATCAACCTAATAAAAATCATTTAAACAAAAAAAAAAAGATTTTCCAGGGTTTACACACAGCCTTGTTTGCACAAACAGTTTTTATTTTTTTTAATAATTTTCGGCTAGATTACGAGTTTTGCGTTATGAGGGGTGCGGTGCTAACTTGCACGTTATTGTCACCGCTCACTTACCTACAGCGCTGGTATTACAGGTTTTCATAAACCTGGTGTTATCAGGCAAGAAGTGAGCATAGAGCAAAATTGTGCTCCATACCGCAGTCCAATAACAGCGCTGCTGAAAGCTGCGGTGAGCTGGTTTTACGTGCTCATGTACGATTTCCCCATAGACATCAATGGGGAGAGCCAGCTGAAAAAAGCATAACACCTGCAATAAAGCAGCATAAAGCTCTGTAATGCAGCCCCATTGATTCCTATGGGGAAACTAAATTTATGTTTACACCTAACACCCTAACATGAACCCCGAGTCTAAACACCCCTAATCTTACACTTATTAACCCCTAATCTGCCGCCCCTGGCATTGCTGACACCTACGTTATACTTATTAACCCCTAATCTGTCACCCCCGACATCGCCGACACCTACATTACACTTATTAACCCCTAATCTGCTGCCCCCAACATCGCCGACACCTACATTATATTTATTAACCCCTAATCTCCAAATGTTGTCGTAACCTACCTACACTTATTAACCCCTAATCTGCCGCCCCCAAAGTCGCTGCCACTATAATAAACATATTAACCCCTAAACCGCCATACTCCCGCATCGCAAACACTAGTTAAATATTATTAACCCCTAATCTGCCGCCCCTAACATCGCCGCCATCTACCTACATTTATTAACCCCTAATCTGCCGTCCCCAATGTCGCCGCCACTATACTAAATTTATTAACCCCTAAACCTAAGTCTAACCCTAACCCTAACACCCCCTAACTTAAATATAATTAAAATAAATCTAAATAAAACCTACTATTAATAACTAAATAATTCCTATTAAAAACGAAATACTTACCTGTAAAATAAACCCTAACACCTAGATTACGAGTTTTGCGTTAGAGGCTATGCGGTGCTAACGAGTAGTTTATGCTCACCTCTCACTTACAGACAGCGCTGGACAGCCAATAGGATTTTTTCTACCTTAATTCTGATTGGCTGATAGAATTCTATCAGCCAATCGGAATCTAAGGGACGCCATCTTGGATGACGTCATTTAAAGGAATGGAGAGGATTCTCCGCGTCGGATGTCTTGAAGATGGACCCGCTCCACGCCGGATGGATGAAGATAGAAGATGCCGTCTGGATGAAGACTTCTGCCCGTCTGGAGGACCACTTCGCCCGGCTTGGATGAAGACTTCTCCCGGCTTCGTTGAGGACTTCGGGCCCGGTTGGAGGTGTGGGTTAGGTTTATTAAGGGGGTATTGGGTGGGTTTTAGAGTAGGGTTGGTTGTGTGGGTGGAGGGTTTTAATGTTGGGGGGGATTTGTAATGTTTTTTACAGGTAAAAGAGCTGATTACTCTTTGGGGCAATGCACCGCAAAAGGCCCTTTTAAGGTCTATTTGTAATTTAGTTAGTTTGTTTTGTGGGGGCTTTTTTGGGGGGGCTTTTTTATTTTGTTAGGGGGATTAGATTAGTTGTAATTAGTTTAAAAATCTTGTAATTTGTTTATTATTTTCTGTAATTTAGTGTTTGTTTGTTTTTGTACTTTAGCGAATTGTATTTAATTGTATTTAATTTTATTTAATTTAGGGAAATAATTTAATTATAGTGTAGTGTTAGGTGTTAGTGTAACTTATGTTAGGTTTTATTTTACAAGTAAATTTGTATTTATTTTAGCTAGGTATTTATTAAATAATTAATAACTATTTAATAACTATTCTACCTAGTTAAAATAAATACAAACTTGCCTGTAAAATAAAAATAAACCCTAAGCTAGCTACAATGTAACTATTAGTTATATTGTAGCTAGCTTAGGGTTTATTTATAAGTAAGTATTTAGTTTTAAATAGGAATAATTTAGTTAATGATAGTAAGTTTTATTTAGATTTCTTTTAATTATATTTAAGTTAGGGGGGGTTAGGGTTAGACTTAGATTTAGGGGTTAATAACTTTAGTATAGTGGGGGCAGCAGATTAGGGGTTAATAAATGTAGGTAGGTGTCAGCGATGTTAGGGATGGCAGATTAGGGGTTAATAATATTTAAATAATGTTTGCAAGGCGGGAGTGCGGCAGTTTAGGGGTTAATATATTTATTATAGTGGCGGCGATGTCTGGTTTGGCAGATTAGGGGTTAAAAAATTTCTTTTAGTGTTTGCGATGCGGGAGGGCCTCAGCTTAGGGGTTAATAGGTAGTTTATGGGTGTTAGTGTACTTTTTAGCACTTTAGTTAAGAGTTTTATGCTACGGCTTTGTAATGCGGTACCAGTCTTGACAGGAGAGGGTCTACCGCTCACTTTTTGGCAGACTTGTAATACCGGCGCTATGCAAGTCCCATTGAAAAAAGAGGATACGTAAAAAAAATTTTTTAAATATTTTTATTGAGGTTTACCAAGTGGTACAAAGTTAGCAGGTTATATCACAAACAAGTATACTTTAATACACATACAAGAAAAGAAAGTTTTTCAAAATACAATGATGGGGCATGATTATTATAACACTGTAAGTATCATATCACCATTTCTCACAGCCTTCCCGCTAATAGAAGGGTCACTTTTGAACCCTATTAACCTTTAAATTTGTAATAAGAAGAAGGCATTGGGAAAATAGGGGACCGCTCTTGGGTCCCAATGAGTGGTAGAAACCTCTTTTATATTTATACAGTTGATGCTATCAAAACAAATTGCATATATAATACTAATAGTTTAAAATAATACGAGTAACTATTGTCACAACAAATACTGATATTTTATCTTATCAGAGAGACATGCAGTCCTGCTATTCAGACACAAAATGAAGCTCTATAACAAACTGGAGCATTAACATGGAGATATAGTCGTGCAGGGGGATTTGAAGAGGGACAAAAAGGGAACCTTTAAGATTGTTAACTATCTGCTAGGCTTAGTATGAGATAGATGAATAGACACGTTAATATAGCATGCATAAGCACTCTTGCAAACTCCAGCTATTATTAGAGAGTATAGTAGGAGGGACTACCGTCATGTAAGGAGCTAAAATGATACGGATCCCCGCTATTTAATAAGGTTAAACCCAGAGTAGGCAGCCCACTAACTTCAGATAACCTATATATATCTCTGACATGGGGCAAAGCATGTGACCCCGGCTACCGCACCTGCTGTTAAACTTTGGGAAACCCAGTGAAATACAGTTTGATCGTGAGAGGAGGACTTGCATAAGTATAGACCCATCTCAAGTATCAAAATATGCAAAACATGAATCAACTAGTACTATTGCGCAGCGCTCATGAATAAGACCGTACACAACAAGTCTGAAATAGTTAAATACACATAATGCACCCACTCAATTTGACAATTAGGGTAACAACAAAAATGTAATTTATACACACATTGACAGTCCTCTGAGGTTTTAGGTCCCGTAAATAAATTATGGACTCAGGGCTTCAGACTGCAAAGTCATCGTCAAAGGATCCCTCACCCCAAACCCAAGCCACATATCTGGAATATATATGGATACTCAATGTTTCAGACTCATAGATCGTCATAAAGAGTTCCAAAAGATATGTGTATGCGTCTCTAAAAGTTCCAGCAAATGTCTATTAGAGCCGGTTAATGTCAGTTCTGTGCAGCATGGTTTAGTAACCTACCCATTTGGACAGTGATCAACAAGCAATCCGCCATGTGTATGGCGTGAAAATGTCAAACTATTATAAGATAGACCCCGCTTAGGAGTAAAAGCATTCCTTACTGTCTCTGTGTACCATTCAGGTGAGCTTGACCGGGCAGTTCTGCAGGAGCGGCATGGTTAATCAGGCTCCCATTGCTTGCCTTAGTTGCGGTCAGCTCGGTAATAGAGAGTTTCTGTATGTCCCTCTGTGAAGTGCTATTTGCACTGTGGTTGCTAAGGGCAAATGATTACTTATTAGTCTCCAGTCATCATAAGGGCCAGTCCTCTATTGCTGAAGTAAAATAAGTGTTCTTTGATGTTACAGAGTTCTCTGCATAAGTTCCAAAGGCTTTACGTGTGAGAAAAATGTCTCCATTGGCAGATGCTGGATTAGCTACCGATTGAATAATAGACACTAACTGGACATAGTATACACATATCGGCATAAAGTGTTCAGAGTCCCTCAAACATCCGGTTTAGTCACCATCATTAGATAGGGTAGTATTTGTGAAGACAGTATTATGGGTTAATGTTCACAAGGAATCAGCCGATCCCAACTCTGCTCCACTCCGGTGTGACATTTGGCCTATTTGCAGGGGATGTCTGTTCAGGACACTGTCCCCGGAATGGGTCCTCCGGGCTGGTATAGAAGGTCAGGAGGAGCTCATTAGCAGACCCCTTCTCACTAGTGTTAAAGGTAGACACAGCATAGGAAGTGGACAACGCTGGTCTCCTCTCCGTGGATCTTGTCTGCTGACATCAAGCTGCGAAGGCCTCCACAGCATCGCAAATTTTCTACAGGTATTCCCCTTGTCCAGCACATTCCATGACAGAGCAATTTGAACTGTCACAGCCTTGCACTGGGTGGTAACACCACTCTCCGCAGCAGCCGTGCTCACAAAATCTTGTATGCCAGCATTGTTAGTATCGGATGAGTCCATGTCCCCTGGACTGAGTGCTGTTATAGACCCTATATCCAGCATAATGTTCGTTTAGTACCTCAGAGATAGTTTCTTCAGATGCTGGTAAATCGGTATCCATCGCCAACAGTGTGTTTAGTCAAATAGGACTACTCGTAACCCAGATGTCTGGGGGGGGGGGGGGGAATGTGCGGCAGCTTAAAACCTTGCGGCCTGTCAGATAGGGTCGCTTGGTTTGGCTGAACAACAAAGGCTAAAGATACAATCCGGAAAGTCTCTTTCATATTCCACGGAGGTCTTTTAGAAATATAACTACTAAAGTATCACAAATACCCTTTAGGAACCTAAAAAGGCTCATATATTCTAAATGTAGATCAGGAGCTTCCCCAAGATGCGTCCTGCCGGATCAGCTCATCGCTCCGCCCCCCCCCAGGATACGTAATTTACGTAAGTGGATTTGCGCTATTGCCAAGTCTGGCCAAAAAAGTGAGTGGTACACCTGTACCTGCAAGACTCGTAATACCAGTGGGTGTTAAAAAGCAGCGTTAGGACCGGCCAACGCTGCTTTTTAAGCCTAACACAAAACTCGTAATCTAGGTGTATGATAGCTATAATATAACAAATCGTTACATTGTATCTAGCTTACGGTTTATTTTTATTTTACAGGCAAGTTTGTATTTATTTTAACTAGGTAGAAAAGTTACTTAATAGTTATTAACTATTTACTAACTACCTAGCTAAAATAAATACAAATTTACCTGTAAAATAAAACCTAACCTGTCTTACACTAACACCTAACATTACAAAATAATTAAATAAATTACATTTATTAAATACAATTACCTGAATTACAAAAAACCCCCACTAAATTACACAAAATAAAAAATAAATTATCAGATATTTAAACTAATTACACCTAATCTAATAGCCCTATCAAAATAAAAAAATAGCCTAAACTAAGCTACCAATAGCCCTTAAAAGGGCCTTTTGCGGGGCATTGCCCCAAAGAAATCAGCTCTTTTACCTGTAAAAAAAAATACAAACAACCCCCAAACAGTAAAACCCACCACCCACACAACCAACCCCCCAAATAAAAACCTAACTAAAAAAAAACTAAGCTCCCCATTGCCCTGAAAAGGGCATTTGGATGGGCGGTGCCCTTAAAAGGGCATTTAGCTCTTTTTCAACTGCCCAAACCCGTAATCTAAAAATAAAACCCACCCAATAAACCCTTAAAAAAAGCCTAACACTAATCCCCGAAGATCCACTTACAGTTTTGAAGACCGGACATCCATACTCAACGAAGCCGGAAGAAGTCTTCATCCAAGCGGCAAGAAGTCCTCAACGAAGCCGGAATTCAAGGGACGCCATCTTGGATGATGTCATTTAAAGGAACCTTCAATCGGGAAGAAGACTTTGATTGAAGAGGATGCTCCGCGCCGGATGTCTTGAAGATGGAGCCGCTCCGCGCTGGATGGATGAAGATAGAAGATGCCGTCTGGATGAAAACTTCTGCCTGTCTGGAGGACCACTTCTGCCTGCTTGGATGAAGACTTCTCCCGGCTTCGTTGAGGACTTCTTGCCGCTTGGAATTAGGCTTTTTTAAGGGTTTATTGGGTGGGTTTTATTTTTAGATTAGGGGTTTGGGCAGTTGAAAAAGAGCTAAATGCCCTTTTAAGGGCAATGCCCATCCAAATGCCCTTTTCAGGGCAATGGGGAGCTTAGATTTTTTTAGTTAGGTTTTTATTTGGGGGGTTGGTTGTGTGGGTGGTGGGTTTTACTGTTGGGGGGTTGTTTGTAAAAAAAAATTAACAGGTAAAAGAGCTGATTTCTTTGGGGCAATGCCCTGCAAAAGGCCCTTTTAAGGGCTATTGGTAGTTTAGTTTAGGCTAGGGTTTTTTTATTTTTATTTTTATTTTTTATTTTGAAAGGGCTATTAGATTAGGTGTAATTAGTTTAAATATCTGATAATTTATTTTTTATTTTGTGTAATTTAGTGTTTTGTTTTGTTTTGTAATTTAGGTAATTGTATTTAATTTATGTAATTTATTTAATTGTTGTGTAATGTTAGGTGTTAATGTAAGACAGGTTAAGTTTTATTTTACAGGTAAAATTGTATTTATTTTAGCTAGGTAGTTAGTAAATAGTTGATAACTATTTAGTAACTATTCTACCTAGTTAAAATAAATACAAACTTGCCTGTAAAACAAAAATAATCCCTAAGCTAGGTACAATGTAACTATTAGTTATTAGTTAATAGTCCAATTTATTGTGATGCGGGTGGATGGCAGTTTAGGGGTTAATAGGTTAATTTATTAGTTGTGATGCGGGCAGATTGCAGTTTAGGGGTTAATAGTTTAATGTATTTGTTGTGATGCAGGCGGATGGCGGTTACGGGATTAATACTTTAATTTATTAGTTGCGATGCGGGCGGATGGCGGTTTAGGGGTTAATAGGTTTATTTATTAGTTGTGATGCAGGGGGTGGCAGTTTAGCAGTTATTATTGTAGTTTATGGGTGTTAATGTACTTTGTAAAATATATTTGATGTGTTTTGTCAAACTTTTTTGTTTCGCAAAACACATACCTATAGGTATTTGACTGTAGAATGGATAATTGCAGTATAGGCCATAACTAAACATAACTAAAAAAAACTAAGCTCCCCATTGCCCTGAAAAGGGCATTTGGATGGGCGTTGCCCTTAAAAGGGCATTTAGCTCTTTTTCAACTGCCCAAACCCCTAATCTAAAAATAAAACCCACCCAATAAACCCTTAAAAAAAGCCTAACACTAACCCCCGAAGATCCACTTACAGTTTTGAAAACCGGACATCCATCCTCAACGAAGCCGGGAGAAGTCTTCATCCAAGCGGCAAGAAGTCCTCAATGAAGCCGGAATTCAAGGGACGCCATCTTGGATGACGTCATTTAAAGAAACCTTCATTCGGGAAGAAGACTTCGATTGAAGATGTCAGAATATTACCATTATGCTGCTTTTCCTTTAAGGTGTTCTAACCAATCACAGGTTCACACCCCCTTTATATCACCTGCTCACACCTCTAAGCTTTGCTTAGTAATTTGTAAAACTCCCTGAGAGACATACTTGTTCCTGAGCTAACTACCAATTTAACTTTACTGTAAACCTAAGGATTTCAAAGTACTATTCAACTTTTTCTATCTGTGTGAGCAAACCTAATCTAATCCTTTCTGAGTGTTTAATTTTATTTCAGACTGATTCAGCCTTTCTGTCTCATCTCTCCCTGAACCGGATGCCTGCAGTTTTCACAGACTTCCAGCTGCACCCAGCTAATCAGACTGCAGCTTGTTCCACATTTTCACAGACTGATTTACCTAACTAAGGAGTGTAATATCCAATCTCATCTGAGGTAACTTTCAAACCTTGTTCCATAATTGTTTCAGCTTTAATATTATCAGAAATCCTTCTGAGCTCCAGATAAGTGATTGTGGTGACATCACACGCCAAACACCACGCCTCTCTCCCTCAACACAGGATCTCATCTCTGCATGTCAGCTGCAGCTTCAACTGAAGGGAGACAAGCATATCTGATCCGGTTAGTTAACTAAAGTATACGATTTCTATGTCTAAAGACTGTATGACTACTACTTGCATTTATTCCTAAACTGCAAAGTACCTTGCTAACTTACTAATTTCCTGTGCTGTTTGTATCTGACTGTTATCTAAACTGTTCAGATTCCTACCAATATTAAAAGGCTTAATTTACACCAAATCAACCTGGTGTCACTTCACATAGTATTCACTTTCTGATTTGGTGTCACAAAACACAATTTTATTCTTTTTAAAATTAACAGTTTCTCTAGTTAATACTGTTATTGTTACAGAAGAGGATGCTCCGCGTCGGATGTCTTGAAGATGGAGCCGCTCCACGCTGGATGGATGAAGATAGAAGATGCCGTCTGGATGAAAACTTCTGCTTGTCTGGAGGACCACTTCTGCCGGCTTGGATGAAGACTTCTCCCGGCTTCGTTGAGGACTTCTTGCCGCTTGGATGAAGACTTCTCCTGGCTTCATTGAGGATGGATATCCGGTCTTCTAAACTGTAAGTGGATCTTCAGGGGTTAGTGTTAGGCTTTTTTAAGGGTTTATTGGGTGGGTTTTATTTTTAGATTAGGGGTTTGGGCAGTTGAAAAAGAGCTAAATGCCCTTTTAAGGGCAATGCCCATCCAAATGCCCTTTTCAGGGCAATGGGGAGCTTAGATTTTTTTAGTTAGGTTTTTATTTGGGGGGTTGGTTGTGTGGGTGGTGGGTTTTACTGTTGGGGGGTTGCTTGTAATTTTTTTAAACAGGTAAAAGAGCTGATTTCTTTGGGGCAATGCCCCACAAAAGGCCCTTTTAAGGGCTATGGGTAGTTTAGTTTAGGCTAGGTTTTTTTATTTATTTATTTATTTATTTTTTATTTTGAAAGGGCTATTAGATTAGGTGTAATTAGTTTAAATATCTGATCATTTATTTTTTATTTTGTGTAATTTAGTGTTTTGTTTTGTTTTGTAATTTAGGTAATTGTATTTAATTTATGTAATTTATTTAATTGTTGTGTAATGTTAGGTGTTAATGTAAGACAGGTTAGGTTTTATTTTACAGGTA
The DNA here is from genome assembly GCF_027579735.1 of Bombina bombina. Classification (NCBI taxonomy): domain Eukaryota; kingdom Metazoa; phylum Chordata; class Amphibia; order Anura; family Bombinatoridae; genus Bombina; species Bombina bombina. The sequence goes on along the minus strand of NC_069501.1, from coordinate 1,060,223,525 downwards.
AAATTGTATTTATTTTAGCTAGGTAGTTAGTAAATAGTTGATAACTATTTAGTAACTATTCTACCTAGTTAAAATAAATACAAACTTGCCTGTAAAATAAGAATAAACCCTAAGCTAGCTACAATGTAACTATTAGTTATTATTTAATAGTCCAATTTATTAGTTGTGATGCGGGTGGATGGCAGTTTAGGGGTCAATAGGTTAATTTATTAGTTGTGATACGGGCAGATTGCGGTTTAGGGGTTAATAGTTTAATGTATTTGTTGCGATGCAGGTGGATGGCGGTTAAGGGGTTAATACTTTAATTTATTAGTTGCGATGCGGGCGGATGGCGGTTTAGGGGTTAATAGGTTTATTTATTAGTTGCTATGCGGGGGGTGGCAGTTTAGCAGTTATTATTGTAGTTTATGGGTGTAAATGTACTTTGTAAAATATATTTGATGTGTTTTGTCAAACTTTTTTGTTTCGCAAAACACATACCTACAGGTCTTTGACTGTAGAATGGATAGTTGCAGTATAGGCCATAACGATCTCAGTAAAGCCATACCGCATGACTTGTAATATCAAGTAGCTGACCATTACACACGCAAAGACCATTTTGCAAGCAATAAAGCCATACGACACAACTTGTAATCCGGGCCTAAAGTACTTGATAGAAACTAAACTTTTACACTTATATATTCCGTATTTAAACATCTAATATAATTGGGGGAAAGCTAAAAATCTACATATCATTCTAAAACAAATCTTTACTTTGAATACATCACTATGCCTAGCATGTATTTACTTTTAACATCCCTTTAAGAGGCTTTACAAATGGTATGTCCATCAGATGAAAAACAATGCAAATTGTGCTAACAAAATTACTGTTAAAATGCTTTTAAAACATGCATTTTATTTGCAGATATTTTGCAATGCAAGTGTTTGATTGTTAATATATACTATAAAGTTATAAAATAAGTTTGATAATCCAAAAGCAGTCATAGCATGCAATCCAGCCATAAAATGTTGTGCAATTTAACTCAAACATAGAGAAAAAATAAATAGAAAATAGCTTTTGTTTTACGCCTCATCAGTGAGATGCAACTTTCTATTTTAAGGGGCAGTGTACTGTGAATTTATCCCCTTTAATGTGTTCCCAATTATCCATATTACCTGCTGGAGTGTATTAAATTGTTTACAAATATATCCTTTATGTTTATTTTGAAATTCAAAATAACTGTTTTTGCCTGTTATATCCCCACCTATGCTGAATATTTCAATACTTAAGTACTGTTATAGAAAGGCTAAACAAGGATATTAAGAATAAATTACACTTACAGTGATGATGGAACAAATAGATATTAAAATGATAATTTTCCTTTGTTCTCTTTAAATATTGTTCTCACTGTTTATGAACACATGATTTAAAATAGAAGGGGAATCTTTAAAGGGACAGTAAAGTCAAAATAAAACTAATGATTTATATAGTACATGTATTATCAAACTTGATTTGTTCTATTGGTATCCTTTGTTAAAGAGTAAAGCTAGATAGGCTAGGCAGGCTCAGAAATGTGTCTTTAGCAGCCTGTGGCTGCAGTATTTGCAATTGAGAAGGTTTTTTTTTTTAATTGTATGCTCTATCTGAACCACAAAAATACTTTTAAACTTTTTGTTTAAAAAGCCACCAACATATATTTTTAATAAGGGTCCTCTTTTAAAGCAGCCATATGGAAACCCTAGCCTTGACAGAAATTTGTGGTTTTGTCAGTATATAGCAGGGTTATAATACAATTTATTTAATAATTATTCTTTAAAACAAACCCCCAATAAAATGCATATACGAAACAATTAAAATCAATATTTTATTCCTAAATTTTTTATATTAGTTAAAGTTATAAACACATTGAATTATATTTATAGAAAACCAGATTATGAATCAAATGATCCACACTTATGCTTTTATAATATTCTATATAAAGATCATAAAAATATACCTTTACAATTTACCTTATTCACAAGAGCACATTAAAATACCACAATAAAATACCAGAGTATGGATCGCTAACTTTCACAGTACCTAGTTAAACAATATAACAAGATACTTTAACAGCCAATTTCTATGCCAAGTTATCTGAGCTGACATAAATCTTATTTTAGCTACAATTAAGGCAAGTTCTAAAAGATATATACAGTTGCAAATATGAATTACTTAGCACTAAATATGACTAGTAAATTTATACAGGACTATGAACATGAGCTTAAAATACAAATTATGCCCTTTGCAGTCTAGTTATAGTTACCAAATACCTTTGATTTAAATATTATATATATATTTATCAAACGCGTATACTTTACGCCAAATAACCAGTTCAATATTTCAGGTTCCAGAGTTTCTTGTGGGTCATCTATGGAGGATTCACCCACAATGTGCAAAGGTACAGACCTCAAGAATTGTTAATCTTTCTTCGTTCAAGAAAGTGTCCCCAAAAATGGCAGAGAATATATTTTGCACCAAAGCCTATGTATTTTCCTCTCCAAAAGTTAATGCTTCTTTTTAGTCTGTTTGTATCCTTTAGCAGTGAGGTGTCTGGGCCTTTATTCCAAAAATAAAGAATCCCTACTCAGAGAATTTTGATAGGCCCTCAGAGCTTGTCTTTCCATTGGCCCTAAAGTAGATGTCTGATTGGTTATTTGGGAGACGCCTTCCTGATTGGCTACGGGGAAATTTCATTTTTAACAGCTAAATGCCTTTGGCTGTAATACTGGATTTAGGCCATCAGGGGCAGCAAAGACAAACAGTTTCATTATTAATATTGCTAACAGTAAACTATATCATGTAATATGTATATTTAGTATATTCACTGTTATCTGATGATATTAATAAACTATGTGATCAGCATATATATCCAATGTAATATAATTGTAAATGTACAATTTGAGATCACATACTAGTATTATCAATTCTATGTTAAAATAGAAAATATTTATATAGACTTCCTATACATTCTACTTATAATATTTTGAGAGATGTATTTAAAGTTATAAAAATATTTATTGTATAACCATATGATATGACTTAGGTCACCCCTTGCAGGCAATCCTGTATCAGCATCTATTAGCCCCATCTGGAAGATAGAAAAAAAAAAACATGTTATATATTTCAAAAATGGGACTATTACAATTGTAATTTAATCTATTACAAATCTGAATTGCATTTCCCATAGATATTTATACAGTCTGGGTATTAATTAAATCTTTGAGAATTATACAGTTCATATAGATGAATTTCTAACTTCTCTTTTTTAAAATCAAGATTTAAATTTTGATATGCTTTCAGCACTCATAGGGTTAAACATGTCTCTCTGGTGTTTTTTGTTTTTTTTCCTGTTATTTCTTACTTGAAACGCCAGCTCGTCTGGGAGATGTATATTGGGGCTTAGGACGGGACAATTTATCACCTATATATTAAGGGCTATTTCCTCTGAAAACGCTTGTACATTTCATTATTCTTATAGACGAACTGTCTGTTCCTTCCAGGGGTTCCTGTGATCTAAGTAATGAATCTTGGGCAGGAAGCCCATTTATTGGCATATATCTGAGGGCTCCATATGTTAACATTTACTTTGAAGTGGCCCACTGGCCTTATTTAGACAATGGTCTAAATCCTTTGTTCTCTCCTGTGTAATTTTGCATATTGAGTGGGGGAGGATTGAACCTTGAGGTGTAGTCAGCCAGGCGTCTAATGTCTCATGGTCTTAGAATTGCAATACACAGAATGTGTCCAGTAATAAAATAAGCATTTTCAAATGTAATATTTGATAGATTGTATATTTAATTTATCTTATTATATATATTCCTTTATATATATACTGTATATGTATATATATATATATATATATATATATTATCTACTGACATTCACAGATACCCTGACATAATTTCCCCTTCCAATTTAAAATAGATGCAGGACACATGTATTTGAATTGGCTTAATGTCAATGGTACTTGGTGAGTGTGTTTACAGTATGCATTATAGACAGCCTTCTATGAAGAGAGTCCGTTATTTTTGAGCCCTTATGCTCATTAGCTAGGCATCTTTAAACTGCAATATTTCTTCAGTGCATATGACACTTCATTCTCCCTCTATGACTTGTAGTTGGGATCTAGAAAGGCACGCTCGCAACTGATTAATATGGACCCATTTATCCATAAAGGTATCATTTTTAGGTATCCTAATTTTATTGGCAACTGGAGATATTTTGTCAGTAACGACAAAAGGACCCTTCCATGATGGAAGAAATTTCTTATCCTTAACCTGATCTCTTCCAAAGTTATAAAGATACACTTTATCATTTATTTCATATTCCTTTTTTCACGTTTTGAGATCATAATAGGTTTTAGTGGCAGTTGCAGCTTTCTCTAAGTTCATTTGAGCAAATGCAAAGGCATATTGCAGGTGCTTCCTTAAGTTCTCCAGATATTGATGCGTATTGGCAGCATTTATCAAGTTATGGTCTGATGCACGGTACAGTAGATGCTGAGGTAGGACCATTCATCTACCAGTCATCAATTAAAAAGGTGACATCTTGGTAGCACTACTTGGAGTTGCTCTTAATGCCATTAGGACTAGAGGTAATTTTACATCCCAGTCTTTACCCGTTTCACTCACAAACTTTTTGAGGATTTTCACAATGGATTGGTTGTAGCGCTCTACACCACCACTTGAGGTAGCTCTATATGCAATATGGAGCTTTCTTTTGACCCCTAGTATTTTCCACATTTTGGTCATCACTTCGCTAGTGAAGTGGGTTCCCCGATCGGATAAATATTCTTTGGGGCAAACCAAATCTGGTACAGCGTTGTACCATAAAACTCTTAACTACTGACTTTAAAACGCGTTAGGGATCTTGGAGGTAGAGGGTGGACCATTCACTTTTTGGCCTCCCAGGACAGACTCGTAATACCGGCGCTATGGAAGTCCCATAGAAAAAAGACTTTACGAAGTTTACGTAAGTCGTTTTGTGGTAAGGCCAAAGAAGTGTGCGGTGCCCCTAAACCTGCAAGACTCGTAATACCAGCGGTAGTGAAAAAGCAGCGTTAGGACCTGTTAACGCTGCTTTTTCAGCCTAACGCAAGACTCGTAATCTAGCCGTATATTTGTTGTTCATCACAGCCTTATCATTATTTGGATACAATTTGTTCATACCTTTATAGCTAAGGATCTACTTAATTCTGTTATGTACCTATTGCAGCAGCCCCACATTACAGATATACTCCAGGATATCTTGCTTTGATTTTAAATGCCATATATCCTCATAATCCCTACTAGTACCAACAATATGTGTGTTATCCCCCACTGAGCAAACAACCCTCGACTATAGATAATTGCCTGATAGCCAATGTTCCAATATTAGTCCCTACCCATATCCGCATGAGAGTCCTAACTTCTAAATACTAGCTCCACCCTCCCTCTCATAAATGGTTTACTCTGTAGACACAAGAGAGTGCATTCTTTGACCTATTTCCCCCAACAACCCAATCCTGTAAACTCCTGCTGGTTCTGCCATACTACTTCCTCCCTTGCGCTACCCTTTAGCATCTCTCTTCTCCTCCCCCAAATCCGAGGGATCATTTAGAGATTACCTGAAAGTTCACATATATTGCCAGACTCTACCCTCATCCCCTCCCTTCCCTCCTCCTTTTTCCTTTTCTCTACACCAGTGAGCTTACTACGTAAGCAACGGAAAATAAATCCTATAGAACCCTTACTTATGTTTCCATGTATGTCTATACTTCTCAATGCCCATTATCAACCTGCATTAATGGTGATGTGGTAGATTTGCATGTACTAAATTATTTTATATAACAATAATACACCTTAGTGTTCAACAAGTCCCGATTGGTTAGACCACGACTAACCACACCATTACTCACGATACAAATAGTTACTCATGGTCTGTCTTGAGAATATGATGATAATGTGACATGCTATATATCTATTTCAAAATTCCTCATTATCTCCTCAATTTTGATACTACTATCCCCAACTACTTGCACTGTCGATATTTATGGCTCAAGAGTAACCGTTGATTAAAACGGGGAATAGCCAAATATATAGAAATAAAATGAAAGAGGTTACAAACTCAATATATAAGTTAATACTTTACATTTAGCTGTACTTATATATCAGAATCATATTTTATTTCTATGCTATAAAGTACTAGATGTATATTGTAAAAAACCCCCACAAAAAAAGCCAACTAAAAACAGGTGCTTTGCTAATTTATTACCTATAGAGATAGATAATAAACACCTAGCTGTGATATTATAGCTTTCAGACCTGTCACCCAGGCCATGGACCAAAAGATCTTAGGGAGAAAGATATTTAATCACATTAGGTTCAGCTATCTGCGCTAATAAGCCTTCGCTTATATAGCTAGCTTCCTGTTTTAAGTTCAATTTGGCATACTTGGTTTTCCCAAGGTCATGCACTTGCATATCAATAAATAGATCCTCCTTAAATCTCTCAATTCCTGCGAGGTATTGAGTGTTGCCTCCCCCTTTAGGGATTTTATGATCCCCCTTGTGGAGAGATATGGTTAATATATCGCCGTCATAGTAAATATTTGCTATCTTTCCAGGTGAAATTTTAAAAATATTACCATCGGAACCACTTAAAGGAGTCTGATCATCTATTTGTAGGATAGTGATTTCAGGTACAGAGTTATTCCTGAAATTAATCTCCACAGCATCTGGCTTCTCTTCCACCACGTGACAGTTATGTCGGTGCGAGATATACCACACCACTCATAATTAATAGGTCTTTTTACTAGTGAGCAAATTACATTATTTATGCAATCAATTATGGTGCCTAATAACTTCAGGAGCTCACTACCAATAATTAAACGATCAGTTGGCAGATCCACTACAATTACAGGGTGTCTTATTACCCTGTTCCCCAGCCTCAATTTTAACCATGCAGTATCATAGACTTTTAGAAAGTCACCCCCCAACACCTATTAGTGAACCATCAAATTTATTTATTTTTAGGTTTGTGGGGTGTTTAGCTGTGTGTAGTACCTGTGGGATAAAATAGTTGCCTGAGATCCAGTATCAAATAATCCCATGATAGGGTTGGAAACTGAATCCTGGAGCTCAGCTAATACATAATATCACCCTGCAGTTTCTACCATTTCACACATAAAATTGGCATGATTACACAATTGTGGGCTTCGCCACGTGTTACCTGTATTCACCACGTTACCTGACGCACAAGAAACTTTGTTCTTACCAGTCCTTCCCTCTGTAATAGAGTCAACAGGGTTCCTGTGTACTGCATCTGTGGAAATAAGGTTAAGAGAATACTGCAAAGGAAGATATTTGTTAGAGCTTTCAGGCTGAAGCTGCTCGTCATCACAGATAAATTGTCCATTTCCGGTCTGTAGGGAGAGAACATGATTAGTACCATTATTGACTTTTATCATTTTATTTGGTATATCTCTCCCCTTTCTTTCAGGTAATACTACAGTATTTATGACTGTGTCTGTGGCACACTGCTGGCCACTGGCTGTGCCCCTAAAAAAGGATTGCTAGGGTTCTGAGCCGTCAAAGCTTGACTCATATTAGTAAATAGTGTACATAATTGACTTATTTGCGTACTGAGTTGGCCAACTTGAAAGGACAAGCCATTTTTACCCATGGACCTATTTTTTGATGTCCCAGGGTATTGATTCCTGGATCCTTGAGATCACTCAGAATCATAGCTATTGTTCCTATTTTTTACGTGGTTGTCTTTGGGGTTCAACTTGTTCAGCGTTAATATCTTGGGGAGTACTATTTACTTGGCGTGTCTGGTTACCCTGAGAGTATTTTCGCCACTTTTGGTATTTATTTTTACAGGGCTACCGATAACCTTGTGAGTATTCATCTCTTTGGGGATAATTATTTACCTGGGTATGCCCCCCATTTTAAGTATATTCTCTCTGCGCCTCAGCCTGTGTTGGGGGAGGGGCAAAGTTAAAACTTTGTGGGGATGGCCTGTTTTCTCGGGCCACCTCCACATAGGTTTTCTTGTTAGACTCCAAATTGAGGGGGCTAGGTGACACCCTAGTTTCTGCCACAATTTTGAGACTGGGTTTTGGTTCCCTTTTAACCCCCTGTTCACCTGACTGCTGAATAGAGTATAACTTTGTACTCTCTTTGATCAGCCAGTCCAATGAGCAGTGCTCATCAAAGTCTCTAGCTAAATTAATTTTGATGTGGGCGGGCAATGCTTTGAACAATAAATTTACAAATTCTGAGCTTTCAAATATAGGGTAGTCTTCAGCCATACTGTAAGCAATTTTCAGTACAGAAAGGAATTTAATTGGGCTTTGATTTGCACCACATTTCAAACTATATACAGCTATTTTTGCAGTGGTTTTAGTGAGATATTGCCCAAATTCTTTTCTGCACTGATTCTTCGTTTCACTCCAGGAATGAATATTCATTTCCTTTAGTGAAGCAAAGAATTTGTGATGTTTACCCTCAAATACCCAGGGCAGAAATTCATTTCCATAGTTCTCTAAGTGGTCAATTATAGAAGTGGTTCCGTTTTTGGAAAATTTAGGTATTGCATCCTTTAAGAAAGTAATTATTTTAGGGGTGTCATATACCTTATTAGACGTAACTTCAGCTTTCCTAGGGGTCTTATTTTTGGGGCTGGAGTGCCTCCTATCTGCCCTATATTTACTATGAGGAGACCCCCTGCATACATTAGTACTACGTAGGCTATTTGGGTAGCTAGCTCTGCCCTCTGACTCCCTACTAGAGATGCCCTCCCCCTCCTCATCTGAGGTATAGCAGTTCCCTGAATTTATATCATGAGGTGATTGTCTATGTGGGAAGTTTATTTCTGACTCAATAGGGGTCCTTTGTTTAAATTCTTCCCTAAATTTCTACAGTTCATTTCTGATTAATTCCTTAAAGGATTTAGAATGATCTCAATTATCCTCATTGCTAATAGAGAGGTTTTCATTATGGCGATACAGCCTTTTTAAACCACTTAACGATCTTTGGTTTTGTGCGAGTTCTTTATGCCAATCTTCTATCTGAGCTACTAAACTCTGGTTATATTTTTGTAAGGTGGCCATGTTTTGGGCAAACTCATTAATTTTATCCTGGACTCATTCTACCTCTTCCTCATCTAACCTTAAGTAATCATTTTCACCCCTCAGTTGCTCCAATTGTGAATTTTGTACTTCAATTTTATTGTACATTTCATTGTTCACATAGAGGAGCAGGCCCCAAGTTTTGAAAATTATTTTGTTGTGTATCCCCCCCCCTTTTGAGGTTGGCCCAATTTTAACAGCCCTTGAAATATTTTGCTTTTGCCACACCATATATTATCTGCAATATTTTTGGCCTTAGTCTTCAGCATCTTAATGTAAGCGCCTAATTCTCCCTTAAAGGGCCAGTAAACCTAGAAAATAATGTTATATAATTCTGCACATAGTGCAGAATTATATAACATTATATTAGTGCTAGCTTTATATAACATAATATTGCCTGTGAATTTTTATTTAAAAAGAGGGTTTTTCAGACCTGCCCTCTGTGCTTTACTGAGCGGGTCTGGTTTTCCCTCTGAGCGCATCTGGGCAGGTGTCTAGTCACAGCCCGGCCCGACCACGCCATTGCACTCAATGTAGCTCGCTCCCGCTGTCAGACAGAGCAGGAGCGAGCTACATTGAGTGTAATGGTGTGGTCGGGCCGGGCTGTAACTAGACTGCACTATGTGCAGAATTCTATAACATTATTTTCTAGGTTTACTGGCCCTTTAATACTTAATCTATTTTTAAGGTAAGTAATGGCTTCTGTTTTAAGCGTTTCTGCCTAACGGACGATTTTGGGGAACATATTTCAACACTATGTATAGAATTAATTGATTCACATCTAGTAACAGACATTATTATATTGGCTTAGTATTTAGTTAAATTAAAACGCTAATACAATTTTGACCAAGAAGAGAAAAAAAAAAAATTCAAAAATATTAATATTAATTTTGAAATATGAAAAATCTACTTTTTTAATCAATTTTTAAAAAAAATATTTTAATAATATTTCAAGATATTAATATTTTTGAAATATTTACCCACAGAAACAATTAATCATTTTTTTTAGATTAATTTTAAAAAAATCTATTTTTTTTAAATAATTTCTATTTACTACAAATATATTATATCAATGTGATAAATTTAATAATCATCTACTGCAGTGCCTCCAAATAATATGTCAGTATATAGCAGGGTTATAATACAATTTATTTAATAATTATTCTTTAAAACAAACCCGCAATAAAATGCATATTAAAATCAATATTTTATTCCTAAATTCTTTATATTAGTTAAAGTTATAAACACATTGAATTATATTTATAGAAAACCAGATTATGAATTAAATGATCCACACTTATGCTATTATAATATTCTATATAAAGATCATAAAAATATGCCTTTACAATTTACCTGATTCACAATCAGCACATTAAAATACTACAATGAAATACCAGAGTATGGATTGCTAACTTTCACAGTGCCTAGTTAAACAATATAACAAGATACTTTAACAGCCAATTTCTATGCCAAGTTATCTGAGCTGAAATAAATCTTATTTTAGCTACAATTAAGGCAAGTTCTAATATATATATATATATATACAGTTGCAAATAACAATTACTTAGCACTAAATATGACTAGTAAATTTATACAGGACGGGGGCGGAGCTGGCCACGCTACCTAGTGGTTGCATTCTTCAGGAGCTCTGCAGACCTAACCTTATTTAATAGTTCTATCTCACTTTATCTTTTTTTTTATTTATCCCTCAGTGTGTCCCTAATGCCTGGGGGAAGCTTGTCCTGTAAGTAGAGTGACAGGATTACTCATCTGAAGAGCTAATTAACTTATCATAGCCCAAACATTCTAACTACGCCACAGTCAATAACGGAGCTAACATTGAACTTCCGGGTTCACTCTGGAGGACTGCGCGGGACAGATCGAGCAACACGTCTCATCAGCCAGACCCTAACTACTCCTGGCTGTCTATCCAGACTTGGATCCTGTCTCTCCCTCCGCATTTAACTTTGGAGGGCTACCGCTACCTAACAGTAGCTTTCAGGAGCCGACTACCGCATCCGCGCCACATCAATCACTGCAGGGGGCCATCCGGGTGATCCCGCACACACAACAGAGGAGCTTCACACTGCAGGGGCCAGCATCTACATCGCTCCTAGCAGCTACCATCCCATGACCCCCGGCTGAAACTACGGGGACCAACTCTCAGTTTGCCGCTCTCCAGATCTGAGCAGGATAAACAAACAGCTAAGGGGCGATAAGGAGGCTCACTCATATTGAACATTAGGGTAAGATTATTAAGCCCCATTCTACCCATTCTACCCAAATAGCCCCAAGTTGAGCATAAACACAGTAGGCACCTTTGCACCTCAGCCTCCTCAAATAGCGGTAGCTTGCACTACGATTCACACCACTTGAATGTATCTGCTGCTACTGCAGCTAAAAGCCCTTGCCATTTTTTTTCTTTCTATAATGTCTCTCTCTCATGTGGGGCTCTGGTTACATGCAGGACTAAGCTGGCAGACCCTGTAAGAAACATAATCTGCAGGAGAGACTCTTGAACTATATAACATCTGCCAACATAATACTGAAAATCCTTGCTGCAGAGTACCTTATCCACACACCTAAGGTTCACCTCTAAATGCTGGTTATCAACTCACTCTACATCAAGGCATCCTGAAGCCTCATACAGAAGCAGTCTTTACTCCACTTCACTGCTAGGATTGAGTGTCTATAGAAATCTTTTTGTGGTAGTTGGAATTAGATACAGTGATGTCCAGGATGTCTATTTAACATACCTAGCCACTGCTTTCTTCCACAACCTAAGCCTCAACGCCATCTTGCCGTCCCCCACGCCAGCCTCACAAAGAACGGCGTCAGACCCGACCCCCCTCTACACACCTGATAGTGACTCTGTCTTCCACCCTCAGGGCCACAACTCCTAATAAAGTTCAGTAGGAGCTCCCAGGGTCAAACACACCAACATACTCTAAGGCACTCCTAACCGCAGCTTAGGTCCTGGTGGCGTAATAGCAAAAGCATCCTGCTGCATAGAGGGTAAAACGCTCCCAGGGCCTGGTCCTGCTCCCATCCTGAAAGTTGATCCCCACTTAACTATCTCGGACTACATACTGAGTAGCTCAAAAAGGAATTAGCTTGGAGTCTAGTCCCACATCATAACTAATAATCCACAGAGCTCCCTGTTCTAAATCCCAGAAAAGTGTGGTCTATTTGTGATATAGATTACTGCATCACTGTACACCCCTGTAAAGGGCCTCCAACACCTAAATTAAAGACGGATGCTACTTTAATGTTCTGTTACAGCACCAACCTTCACTGATACCTCTCACCAGGTTTGGACACCCTCCCCCCTTTCCCGCTGCCCTCAGTGACAGCGGGTCATACCCTACTTCCCTCTCCTGCTTCGCCCAAAAGGGGGCACTCCCCTGGGAGGGTGCCATACATGGACATTGCACTTGCTGTGTTGCCACTAGCACTCTGGCCACATTAAGGCTACTATACCTTTAAGTCAAAGATATCCTAGTAGAAGCCTGAGAATACATACCCTATAAAAAGCAGCATATGTGGCAAAGGGCTGCATCCAAGTTATATATTTCTCCTAATCTCAAGAAGTGAGAGGTCAAAGAATACCTTGTAAAGCCCAAAGGCACTCTCCTATTTTACAAATGTTCTGCTAATTGCACTGCTTCAGGGGAGGGGGCGCTCTTAAGGCTCTGGATCTTAACACATATACACATTGTTTTAGTCCATCTTGCAACGCCAATTTCCAACTTCTTTCTCCTCTGACCTTGGGCTGAGTCTCTGTTCACAGGTTGTGCCGCCTTCAGTTCTGAAAATGGCACAAGCCAACAAAAGAAAACCCAAGCCATCAGTTGGCCCTAAAAGGACTGTGGTGGATCATTTCAACCCTATGCTTCTATCTACAAATGAAGACTCACAAGACAGCTCCAACACATCGACGCCAGGATCAGACAAGGTGACCACTACTCTCCAGGCCCTTCAAGAAGCTGCTCCGACAACTGTAACACCTTCATTTATACTATCTTCTCTGCAATCTTTACTTGAGGCACACCACTCCTCCTTTCAGTCTCAAATTACTGCCTCACTGACAGAGATGCGGCGAGACCTGACCTCTACCTCAGAAAGAGTGGACACACTTGAGAGGAAGCAGGAAGACATGGTAGTTGAACAGGCTAATGTACTAGCATATGCTCAGAGTCTGGCGGAACAGCTTATCATGTTAGAAAATAAAGTAGCAGATGCTGAAGACCGATCCCGTCGGAATAATCTACGTCTTAGGGGGATTCCTGAGAGTGTAGCCTCCAGTGACCTAGTTACCCACCTGTCTGAGTTCTTTAACTTTCTGGCGCCGCCGGTGAATCCCAATGAGGGACTTATTGATAGGGCACATAGGGCCCTTCGTCCTCGAAGCCTAGCAACTGATAAACCAAGGGATGTCATTGTGCGACTGCATTTCTATACATATAAGGAGCGGCTTGTTAGAGCCTCCATGTCCAAGCCTACTCTACCAGAACAGTTTAAGGACATCATCATCTTTGCTGACCTTTCTCACCATACCCTTCAGCAACGCAAGTCTTTTGGAGTCTTCACTAAGTTTCTTAGAGCGCACAGTATAAAATACAGATGGGGTCATCCGACACGACTTTTTGTTCTAAAAGATAATCAGCAATATATTGTCACCACACTTGAACAAAGTCAGAATCTTCTACAGAGATGGAGTTCTGCATCTTCATCTTCACCTGATACTCCACCCCAAAGCTCTTTGAATCCCTTGGTCCCACAATGGGGTCCACTTCCTCAAAGACTTCCTAAAGACTCAGCTTCAACCAGTCAGGTCCAAGAGGAGGGTGATGACTGAGTATGAGACGCAGGAGAGGTGAAATAGCTACATTCTTCCACTTTTCTTTTGTTTTTGTTTTTCTCTCTCCACCTCTACATATAAACTGCAAGTGACTTTCCTATTGATAAATATTTTTTTTTTTTTTTTTTCTTCTTGGTGATTTTGACATACGCAAAGACTTTAATCTTAAGTGTATATGTGTCCATACCTTACCCTACCCACCCATCCCTATCTCCTCTCTTACTCCCCCTTCTCTCTTTTCCCCTCCCCCTCTCTCTACTCTTTTTCCAGCTTTTCTCTTCTCCCTCTCTTTTTCCCTCATCCCCCCTCAAACGGGGATATCCTCTTTCCCCCAAACTAGGAACTAATGATGTACTTGAGCTTTCAGGAATGTATTTGTATCTGTTAGGTACTGCTGTCGGTGTGTTGTGTTCTGCCTAGATGGTGGGATGGCCACCTACTGACAGTATACTACTGAATCCACCAATTAATGGTCACGATGCTCTCATGAGCACTATTATTTTAAATCTACCACTTGTTCTCCAGTTAAATTATATTTTAGATGATGTATACTGTAATGCATATGCCACTTGTGTTTCATGGTGCCTTATTCGGTGATATACATCCCCACTTATTCAGAGATGGGCTTACGCGCTGCTTATGACTCACAGCGCAGAGAGGTGTTGTGTTCCACAACTGGCATACTTGATCTCTCTGATTTGACTGTTAATGTTTCAATGATGTTCCACAGCCATTGAGTTTTGCGGATTATATGTTACTTTTATTGCATATGTTACTGTTTTTATTGCATATGTTATTGTTATATTTATGTACTGCTAGTGCTTGCCTAATCGGTGGGGTGGACATATTATGGTAACTAACTGACTGATCTACCACTGGTTTTGTTATCTTCTTCCATAATATTATTCCCTATATGTTATTTGTTTATGTCTGATCTCCACCTCGAGTGATATGCATGATAATGCTTATGCCATTCTGTGATGCATCCTTCCTCTATCATTACTATGCTACTAAGCCTACCTCTTTTTGGATAGGCCAATGAGATATCTGTGATTTACAGTGTTATGGAGGTGTGGTGCTACACAGCTGGCTTACTCACTCTATCCGTTTAGATTACTATTATTATGTTGATGTTTTCTAATTACTGTTTTTGCCTTTGTACTTCTGGCCCATAAATGGCTCTACCTTTTCCCCCCTCCTTTGCTCCCTTTTCCACTTTGGCCCTCTGTCCTCTCTCTCCCCTCTACCCTCTTGCTCACTCTTTCCTTGATCCAGAGTCTATGTGCTTCCCCCTCCCCCCTACTCTCACTTCATATTATTTTTTCCCTCCTCTCTTTTGTATAATCTAATAACCAAGCTACTGGCTAGTACTGGCCACCTCCCCCCCACTTAAAGTACTCTGGATACGTGTTCCAGAGGCTACACACGCGGTTTACCTTGTTTATATACCGCACCCTTTGTGCTCGAATTTGTTTGTTTTGATTGTTTTGTATATTTTATCTCAGATTTTGTCCGCACCAGCGGTCCTTTTTTCTCTCACATTTTGAGACTGTGCTAAGTGTATTTATCTACCTTAACTACCCCTCCCCTTTTTTTTTTTTTTTTTTTTTTTTTTTTTTGTGTCTCCCCCTTCCTTTTCGCCCTGCACCCTATTTCTCCTCCCCTCAATTACCCTCCTTCCCTAGCGTACCCCACCTCCTTCTTGTTAGCCCGTCTGGCCCCTACCTACGCAAGGAAGAAACGTAACTGCAAGTATG
The DNA here is from genome assembly GCF_027579735.1 of Bombina bombina. Lineage (NCBI taxonomy): Eukaryota > Metazoa > Chordata > Amphibia > Anura > Bombinatoridae > Bombina > Bombina bombina. Next base: position 1,060,207,777 of record NC_069501.1, on the reverse strand, counting down.
CCATTCTGTTGTGTCACTCACAATGTGAGAGGGCTCAACTCCCCGACTAAGCGCAGCATCTGCCTTAGGTCTCTAGCCAAGTCTGGTGCCCACCTGGTTTTTCTCCAAGAGACCCATTGGGTTAAAGGTGCAAAGACACCCATTCAGTCTAAATTGTACCCGATAGTCGAGGCTGCTAGCTTCTCCCAGAAATCAAGAGGAACGGCTATCCTTATACACAAAGATGTCTCATATGAGAGTGTTTTTGTTGAAGCTGACCCTCAGGGTTGATATTTGATTCTTGTTTGTAAGTTGGATGGCGCTATGTATACATTGGCCTCCTATTATGGACCCAATAAACAACATATCCGGTCATTGCGTAAATTCCTCCAGAGACTGGAAGCTTTGCGCCAAGGCCTCTTGCTTCTCGCTGGTGATTTTAATATTATCTGGGACCCCAATTTGGATAGGCGATCAGATACCATTCGCAAATCCCCTAAGCCACTAGCTGAATTGTCGCACAAATTCCGGAATTTGATCTACCGCTTTAACCTGTTTGACATATGGCGCGCCCTTAACTCGACTGCTCGTGATTACACTTACTTTTCTTCGGTACATCGCTCTTATTCGCGTTTAGATTTTTTCTTTTGTGACCCGAGTCTGCTAGATGGGGTAATTCGTGCTTGGATCCCCCCTTGCTCATGGTCTGACCATGATCCTGTGTATATTACTCTGCGATCTTCTATAGAACTCCAACGATCCTCTACATGGCGCTTACATTCTCATCTGTTCTCAGCTCCTGGAACAGAAGCTTCTATTGCTAGGGACATTGCAGACTTTCTAACTTTAAACGACACCAATGAGGTAGATGACTTTACTTTGTGGGCAACATTGAAGGCGTATATTCGAGGGTCGTTCATAAAAATAGCGGCAGCTGATAAAAAGCGCAAAGGGGAAACCCTAGCGCAACTCACTATGAGCCTCCGTAAGATCTCTGAGGAACATAAAATGAATCCCACAACCACACTGTCCAAACAACTAATGGACCTTAAGGCACGGATAGTTCATCTGGAGACCGAGAGGTCAGCCGTGAGACTTTTACGGCTTAAAGATATATACTACCATAAAGGTAATAAAGCAGACAGACTGTTGGCTAATCGGCTACGTCAAAAAACTGCAGCGGCACGCATCCCCCTGTTGAAGGTGGATGGTCGGTGCATTTTGAAACCTACAGATATTGGTAATGCCTTTGCGGACTATTATGCCTCTCTCTACAATTTAAAACAGGACGGCTCAACTTTCCCCCCAACATCTGAAATTGTTGAGGCATTTCTAACTCCGTTAAATCTCCCTGTGGTTCCTCAGGATCGTATTGCCTCATTGCAGAGTCCCATCTCACTAATGGAAATTAAAAAAGCTATTAAATCCCTCAAAGGACGGTTTTTCTGACTTATTTTATAAAAAGTTTCAAGTTCAGCTACTTCCCATTCTAGGGCGTCTTTTTACACTGGCAAGTGAGCAGGGGACCTTCCCGGCCGAATTCTTGCAGGCCACTATCATCACTATCCCGAAACAAGGGAAAGATTTAACGCTTTGTGGAAGCTATAGACCAATTTCGTTGCTGAACCTTGACGTTAAGCTGTATGCTAAAATTTTAGCCTCGCGCCTTAACTCCTTATTACCTATGCTGGTCAACTGAGATCAGGTGGGCTTTGTCTTACATCGGCAAGGCCCGGATAATACAAGACGACTCCTGAATATCTACTTTGAAGCTCATGGCTCACGTCTGCCCTGTGTCACCCTGTCGCTGGACGCCGAGAAGGCCTTCGACAGGGTGAACTGGGAATATATGTTCACTGTGCTACGACGATTTGGCCTTCCGGAGTCCTTCATTGTAGCAATCGCGGCGTTATATTCTACCCCGTCAGCAGTGGTCAAGGGCCTGGGGTTCTGCTCCAGGCCTTTTATGATCACGAATGGCACGAGACAGGGGTGTCCAATGTCCCCGCTCATCTTTGCCCTTATGATGGAGCCCTTGGCCGAGGCTATCCGGTCTTGCCCTCTGATTAAAGGGGTCTGCATACATCGCACAGAGCAGAAGACTGCTCTATTCGCAGACGACCTCACAGTACTTGTATCGGACCCTCTTACCTCTCTCCCCCATCTATTCTCGCTGCTGGACAAATTTGCCTTAGTTAGCTACTATAAATTAAATGTTCTTAAAACAGAGGCTTACGCAATCAATATCTCGGAAGAGACTCTCGGTACGCTAAAACGTACCTATAAATTTTCATGGTCCACGTCCCATATTAAACATCTCGGAGTCTATCTCTCCCATAGTGTTTCGGAGATGATTGACTTGAATTTTACTCCTCTGCTATCAAATATCGAAAAGTCTACCGACACATGGAATGTTCCATCGCTCTCATGGCTGGGTCGGATAGCAGCTTTTAAAATGAGCCTCTTACCGAAGCTTACCTATTTGTTTCGTTCGCTCCCTATTCCGATCCCTAGGTCTAAAATTTATAAATTCCAGCAACTGTGCAATAAATTTATATGGCGCAACAAAGTCCCGAGACTAGCTACCAACATCCTGCAACAGCCCTTACTAGCTGGCGGTGCGGCTGCCCCCAATATCTTGAAATATCACGAAGCAGCCAGACTCTCCCATGTAACTCAATGGAACTCGACACTGGTGAGCCGGTGGTCAGAGGTTGAACAAGCGTCTCTTCCGGCTGGGTATACCTTGAGAGATCTTCTGTGGATCCCCAAGCACTCTAGACCGCCTGCCCTTCTGGCTAACCCTATTATAAAGTCGAATTTGAGATTCTGGGATAAGGTTCGTAGCCTTCCGTCCATAGCGCCTCACCCCTCACCGTCACACTCCTTAAGAGGATTACTACTGTCGCTACCAGACTTTCATCCTAACTTATGGCTTGCTTTGGGTTTGACCAAGATAGCAGACCTCTATGCGGGAGACAAATTACTCACTTATCAAAGTTTCCTTCGGAAATTTAGCCCACCCCCTCTTTTACACTTTGAATTTTGGAGACTACGTAGCCTCCTCATATCATGGGGCTTTGATACAAGCCCTTTGAGAACCAAAACTACCTGGGAGGTGAGATGGGACTCTCTGGCCCCTCCTACCAAACTCCTATCCATTTCGTATCTTGTACTCATGAAACCCCCAGTTTTCTACAAATCTCCCCCGATTCGGCACTGGGAATCTTCCCTGGCGGTCTCACACGAACCACAGCACTGGCGGACTGCAGTCCAACTCACTAAGAAAGCTATACACTGCACAACTCTGTATGAGTTGTTCCTCAAGGTCATGCTCCAATGGCATATGACTCCCATTCGCTTGTTTAAGATTTCGCCAGTCAACTCACCTAAATGCTGGAGGGGTTGCGAGGACATGGGAACCCCTCAACATATCTGGTGGTCTTGCCCACAGATTCAGCCGCTCTGGCAGAGAGCAATCCGGTATTGCTCTTCAGGGGGTATTCCAGTACCTCTGTCCTCAAGTTCATGTCTGTTTCACATCTTGCCCGGTAAGTTAACCTTACCTCAAAAACTGTTCTGTATCTACCTGTTCCTGGCCGTTAAACTGGCTGTGGCCCGTATGTGGCTACAACGTGCTGCACCCTCTTGGGAGCAAGTGACCGACATTTTGGACTTTGTTAAGAGAATGGAGTCCTACGTCTCTCACATCCATGGATCAGTGGACCTCCAGATCAAAACTTGGGCATATTGCCCAAAGTAATTCTTCCCGCAAATAATATGGGGTGATTGTGGTTGTGGGGTGATTGTGGTTCTTTGGTGTTGGACCGATCTAGCGCTACATGAACACTTCTACCCCCCCTCATCCCCCCCCTACTGAACCCTCCCTAAAATTCCACTCCTATACCTCTTCCTGGTCTGTGTGTGTGTTTGTTTGTGTTTTTTTTTTTTTCTCTCCCTTTTTCCCCTCCCCCGCCTATTAGATAGCTTGGCACAGCCTGCATTTGTTTTGACTAATATACCTGATCTGTAATGTTTTATGGTTAAGTTATGATATTGGTATGCACAACCTCTACACTCTCTGGAGAATGCTGATTTATCTGGATAGATTACTATGTGTTTATCCTTTTGCAACAACGGTGTTTCAGCGCTCTTACCTGGAGAGGTGAGGGTACGATTGGAGATCCACAAGCAACTGGCATTGACTCTAACACTCAGCATTCTCTCTTGCGTTCCGTATTATCTGTGATTGCTTTACATATTGTAATTTTCTGTTAATATTGTAATATGTACTATTGATATGTGTGTACATGCTTTTGATGCTCTCATGTTCATTCATCTTTCAAAAACAATAAAAATTATTTAAAAAAAAAAAAAATATTTATACAGGACTATGAACATGAGCTTAAAATACAAATTATGCCCTTTTAAAATTACTAACTGCAGTCTTGTTATAGTTACCAAATACATTTGATTTAAATATTATATATATATATATATATATATATATATTTATCAATCGCGTCTACTTTACCCCAAATAACTTGTGGGTCATCTATGGAGGGTTCACTCACAATGTGCAAAGGTACAGACCTCAAGAATTGTTAATCTTTCTTTGTTCAAGAAAATGTCCCCAAAAATGGCAGAGAATATATTTGGCACCAAAGCCTATGTATTTTCCTTTCCAAAAGTTAATGCTTATTTTTAGTCTGTTTGTATCCTTTAGCAGTGAGGTGTCTGGGCCTTTATTCCAAAAATAAAGAATCCCTCCTCCTTTTCTTTAATCCCTCTCACAGAATTTTGATAGGCCCTTGGGGCTTGTCTTTCCATTGGCCCTAACGGAGCTGTCTCTGATTGGTTATTTGGGAGACACTTCCCAGATTGGCTACTGGGAAATTTCGTTTTCAACAGCCAAATGCCTTTCATTATCAATATTACTAACAGTAAACTATATCATGTACTATGTATATTTAGTATATTCACTGTTATCTGATGATATTAATAAACAATGAGATCAGCATATATATCCCATTTAATATAATTGAAAATGTACAATTTGAGATCACACACTAGTATTGTATATGGACTTCCTATACATTCTACTTATAATATTTTGAGAGATGTATTTAAAGTTATATAAATATTTAGTGTATAACCATATGATATGACGTAGGTCACCCCTTGCAGGCAATCCTGTATCAGCATCTATTAGCTCCATCTGGAAGATAGAAAAAAACAAAAACATGTTATATATTTCAAAAATGGGATTATTACAATTGTAATTTAATCTATTACAAATCGGAATTGCATTTCCCATATCCATATATAGATATTTATACAGTCTGGGTATCAATTAAATTTTTGAGAATTATACAGTTCATATAGATGAATTTCTAACTTCTCTTTTTTAAAATCAAGATATAAATTTTGATATGCTTTCAGCACTCATAGGGTTAAACATGTCTCTCTGTTTTTGTTTTCTTCCCCCTGCTATTTCTTACTTGAAATGCCAGCTCATCTGGGAGATGTATATTGGGGCTTAGGATGGGACAATTTATCACCTATATGTTAAGGGCTATTTCCTCTGAGTACGCTTGAACATTATAGACGGACTGTCTGTTCCTTCCAGGGGTACCTGTGATCTAAGTAAAGAATCTTGGGCAGGAAACCCATTTATGGGCATATATCTGAGGGCTCCATATGTTAACATTTACTTTGAAGTGGCCCACTGGCCTCTCCTGTGTAATTTTGCATATTGAGTGGGGGAGGATTGAACTTTGAGGTGTAGTCAGCCAGACATCTAATGTCTCATGGTCTCAGAATTGAAATACACAGAATGTGTCCAGTAATAAAATAAGCATTCTCAAATTTAAGATTTGATAGATTGTATACTTATTTTATCTTATTATATATATATATATATATATATATATATATATATATATATATATATATATATATATATATATAGATATATATATATATTATCTACTAACATTCACAGATACCCTGACAGTTCACTGGCCATAGGATATGCTTAAACTACCAAAAATAACGAGCATACATGGTGATCATTATAGGTTTTATAGCACAGATAGAAATATAATTATGAAATGTAGACAAAATTATATTTTTAAATATCTAATGATCTCAGCAGATTAGAGGCATAAAACTCAAAATATAAATCCCCTACAAAATTTTCACTGTAGTGTACAGAAAATAAACTTTGCAGTATACTTTCATTATTTATTCTGGTCCCCTTTCTTTAATTTAACTTCAGATTCAGTTACCTAACCATGCTACAATCTATGCAGTGCTTTTTAGTGCAGGATCTTTTTTTCCCTGCCCTAACTGGCCTTAGCAGAGTAGACAAATTGTTTTTTTAAAAGGTTTATGACACTGGGCGGCAAAGCAATGCAAATAATGCTAATCAAATGGCTGTTTAAATGCTTAACCTCTTTGCTGCTGGGAATTTCAGAAATGTCAGAATTTCAGAAAAGAACCCAAAATACCGGAAAAAATTTAGCATTTTTGCTATCACTCCATTTAAACAGAAATAGAGACTTAGGGGCATATTTATCAAGCTCCGTATGGAGTTTGATGCCCCGTGTTGAAGGCTTGCAGGAAACAGAAGTTATGAAGCAACGGTCTAAAGACCGCTGCTTCATAACCTGTCCAGCTGCTCTGAGGCGGCGGACAGAAATCAACCCGATCGAATATGATCGGGTTGATTCACACCCACTGTTAGCGGCCAATTGGCCGCAAATCTGCAGGGGGCGGCATTGCACCAGCAGTTCACCAGAACTGCTGGTGCTATGATAAATGCCAACAGCGTATGCTGTCGGCATTTATTGATATGCAGCGGACATGATCCGCAATATCGGATCATGTCCGCTCGCACCATATTAAATAGGCACTTTTTTTTTTATTTACCTATCAAAACTATATATATTTTTAGTAGATAAGCCAAGGTATTGATCTAGGCCAATTTTGGTATATTTCATACCACCACCAAGTGCAAACATATAAAAAAAATCGTTACCTTTTCACAAACGTTGAGTTTCTCACTGCAATTATTTGCATACCACTTGTGCAATCAGTAGAGATAGATTAAATCATCTCTACTGTGACTGGAGGCAACAGGACTTTCTTGCCTCAGGACAAAAAAATTCATACCAAAGGGCAGATCAGAAGAATGTTTTCTTCCCTTTCATCAGAACAAAAATCAAAGACAGTCCAAAGCTACCTGGTGCCCAAATCCAGTTTGGACCAAGTCCAAACAGCCTAAGAAGGCTGCCACTGATTCCAAGTCTGCATGAAGGTGCTGCCCCCCGATTCGGATCTTTCTCCGGTAGGGGGCAGACTAAACTATTTTCGGCAGGCTTTGGCTCAGTCCATTCAGGATCCCTGGGTTCTGGAGATTGTTACCCAGGGTACAGGATCGGATTCAGAGATCGACATTTAAGAGGAAGGTTTATTTGTCTCACATTTCCAAGAATGAGAAAATTATTTTCTGTGGTGTGTGAAAGACCTAGAGGTCAAGGGGGTCTTTGTCCCTGTCCCATCATCAGAACAGTGAAAAGGGTTTTATTCAATCCTATTCATTGTTCTAAAGAATGAAGGCTCCTTCAAACCGATATTTGATATAAAGACACTAAACGGGTTCTTGAGAGTCCCATCTTTCAAGATGTCATCTTTCAGGTCAATTCTTCCTTGGTACTTCAGGGTCAAATTATGACTACTTTAGACCTAAAGGATGCATATCTACATATTCCAATTTATCAAGATCATTATCAGTTTCTACGTTTTGCCTTTCTAGACAGGAATTACCATGTCACTGCTCTGCCTTTAGGCCTAGCTACTTCTCCCAGGATTTTTACAAAGGTCCTGGAAACTCTCCTTTCTGTGGTTCGGGCACATGGAGTAGCAGTTGCTCCTTACCTGTTGGTTTAGCCACCAATCAGCAAGAGCTACCCAAGTGCTGAACCAAAAACGGGCCGGTTCCTAAGCTTACATTCCAGCTTTTCAAATAAAGATCCCAAGAGAACGAAGAAAACATAATAATAGGAGTAAATTAGAAAGTTGCTTAAAATCGCATGCTCTATCTGAGTCATGAAAAAAAAATATTGGGTTTTATATACCTTTGATTACCAGTTATAAATATAGCTTGCTAATACATCCTTGGAAAAATAACATAAATAGGAAATTGTATGGGAATATATATATATATATATATATATAAAAATTTCAGATATACAGGTATATGCATATATAAATTTAAGAGGATATATATATATTAATTTCAATTAATTAGCTAATATAACTATTGACCCAATGCTTCATTATAATTATAAGATCAATAAGTGTGTAAATAGCCACTTTATAAAAAATATCTCAGGAAATATATCCTATAGGTATAGAGAAATAAAGAGTTTATTTTATCTAAAATAAACTCCTCACACAGGTCCTGTACCCCTTAATGGCCAAACCTTAATATTGCCTCACTATATTTTAAAATTAAGGAAATTTTCTCACACCAGGGGGCAGAGATTTGACCAATGAGAGATGTCACTCAGACCCTAAATTTTTACACTGGATGATTGACAAAAAGGGGAGGAGTATGCTAGAGATAAAAGAGCTCTCACTGGGTTGAGAGAGGGTCTCTTTTGAGACACTCCTTTGGGGACACTTTTTTGAGAAACTCTTGGAGGTAACTCTTCGGCCTGATCTCTGAGCTTATCTTTGTGGCTGTAAACCCTTGTGCTGACTGACGGCTAGATTTAGAGTTCTGCGGCCAAAGGGGTGCGTTAGCTACGCGTGCTTTTTTTCTCCCGCACCTTTTAAATACCGCTGGTATTTAGAGTTCACAGAAGGGCTACGTTAGGCTCCAAAAAGGGAGCCTAGAGCATATTTACCGCCACTGCAACTCTCGATACCAGCGGTGCTTACGGACGCGGCCAGCTTCAAAAACGTGCTTGTGCACGATTCCCCCATAGGAAACAATGGGGCTGTTTGAGCTGAAAAAAAACCTAACACCTGCAAAAAAGCAGCGTTCAGCTCCTAACGCAGCTACATTGTTTCCTATGGGGAAACACTTCCTATGTCTGCACCTAATACTCTAACATGTACCCCGAGTCTAAACACCCCTAACCTTACATTTATTAACACCTATTCTGCCGCCCCCGCTATCGCTGACCCCTGCATATTATTATTAACCCCTAATCTGCCGCTCCGTACACCGCCGCCAGCTACGTTATCCCTATCTACCCCTAATCTGCTGCCCCTAACATCGCCGACCACTATGTTATATTTATTAACCCCTAATCTGCCGCCCCCGCTATCGCTGACACCTGCATATTATTATTAACCCCTAATCTGCCGCTCCGTACACCGCCGCAACATACATTATAGTTATGTACCCCTAATCTGCTGCCCCTAACACCGCCGACCCCTATATTATATTTATTAACCCCTAATCTGCCCCCCACAACGTCGTCGCCAGCTACCTACAATTAACCCCTAATCTGCCGACCGGAGCTCACCGCTACTATAATAAATGTATTAACCCCTAAAGCTAAGTCTAACCCTAACACTAACACCCCCTAAGTTAAATATAATTTAAATCTAACGAAATAAATTAACTCTTATTAAATAAATTATTTCTATTTAAAGCTAAATACTTACCTGTAAAATAAATCCTAATATAGCTACAATATAAATTATAATTATATTGTAGCTATTTTATGATTAATATTTATTTTACAGGCAACTTTGTATTTATTTTTTAATTTTTTATATATTTTTTTATTTGAGGTTCATTTAAAGGCATACATCACATAGATAAATTTGTACATCACATGAAATAAAATATCAATGTTACAAAAAGTACAAACATTAAAAAAAGAATTCTAGGAGATACAGAGTTAATAATATATGTGCCATGTGAACATTATGGAAATGGTATGCCAGTCTTCTAGTAGCTCTCTAAATGGCACTGTAGGTCACTCTTGGGCCATCAAATATAGTCGAAAATATGAAAGCAAAAGGAGGTGGTTTTGACCTTAGGTGACCACTTATGGATCTCAAATAATAGACCTCATTTTTATATATCTTATATCATATATAACTAATAAACTGAAAACATCTTTCACATAACTCTAAAGTCCTCTATTGGGCCTAACCTAGGTAATAACTCAAGGTAAGAAAGAAAAAAAAAAATGTAGCGTTTTCGATTTGTAGGTAATAGTGAAAAATAATAGGGGTGCGGCATAGACTAGATAAGCCGCAAATTTAGCCCTCCTAGACTAGGAGGTATATTATAGATGGAATGGCAGGACTACTAAGCTACAAAATATTGGGGAAACTGGACGCTCTAGGGTCAGTTATAGAAATGCACTATGTAGACATTATAATATGGGCATAGTTTTCTAAAGGCGAGTGTTTAGCACAAATATGTCTTGTAAAGCTGGACTGAGAGGTTCTTGTCTAACATGTGGGGAGTCCTTTGCTGAACAGACTGAAATTTAATGTGAGGGGGAAGCTTATAGTCTGAGCATAATTAGTTTTGTCTGGGGGCGTCAATGAATTATACTAGCCTATACCTCTTGCGAAGGGCAGGGCTATGCTCTGAGGAGTGCCTGCATAATATATTGGAGTTATCAGTTTTCTGCTTTACCCATTTTCTCTATTCCCTACTACCATCCTGTGAGTGTTATATAGGTTAGTCTTTAACTAAAGGGGTAAGGGAATTAAGACAATTCTTGAATGTCAAGGAGCTATTATTGTTAAGGCTTGAAGTAAATAATAAGGTATATAACTCACCTATTATCAAAGGATATACCTCAAAATGTGTGAGCTCATAGTATAGTAGGTCTATAACATAACTACTGACATTTTATAAATTTAGTGCACATGGTTTGACCCATCGAATAAGCCTGAGGCCATACTCTATGCTGCTCAGACCACATTTCTCTTATGCCTCTACAGCTATAATGCTCAGTACGCCACGCTACCTCGGCCGCTGGCAGCGCAGCGGAATGCCTGGCAGTTAGAATATTTGTGAGCCGCGAGGGCAATACTCTTATTTGTTAAAGGAATCAGGCTTATGTCAATGTATGCTATCTATGCAGTGATGTGTCAATAGGATTGACTAATTGTTAAACCTTCTCAGTTTTAATGTTTTAATGTCCAAGAGCTGACTCTATATTTTGGACCCCTCTTTTATTCAAACAATATTTATGCGCTAATGCTAAACCATGTCGGGGGGGGGGGGACTATAACTATGTATAATATGCATATACAAGCCTGCTGGTGAAACCCATGAAATAGTTTACGTGAAGCTATCGCTAAATCCATGTACACGTTATGCTTATGACGGGAGTTGCTTATAGGATAGGTGAAGTCTTGCTTATGGATAGCAGTGTGTTATGGTTAAGTAATAGCTTGCCCTGTAAAAAGATGGCCACACCCGCCCCTCACATATACTGACCATTAAAAAAAGGAAAAGAAAAGAGAAAAAACAACAACATCAAAGTTAGCAAAGAGGAAACTCAAACTAAATAATAGCATAAAAACCTTAGAAATGACAACATGAGAGTCTCGTCTTAAATTTGTGCATAGGCATCCAGTGAAGTCTGTCAAAAGTCTAATGAGAAGACATAATTATAAAGTATAGATCTTGTGTCTCCTACAGAGATTAACCAATTCCAACTTTAATGCGCTGTGATAAAGTGTCCAACCATGAGATCAGACTTTTCTGAGCTCCCTGGAAACTATTTTGTGGAAGATATCTCCTGGCGTAGGGGTTCTTTGGGACAGTAACATCCTTTATCTGAAGCACATGTGGATGTTTCCCGATATATGACATACCAGGGTCTCTGACTTGGGTACTCATCTCTATGAACTGCAAGATCTCTCTACTCTGTGTATAGGGGGCCCTCCCCACCGCCAACAGTCCAGTATAATGTTGCCCACAAACCCCTAAGCCCAGGGGGTTGAACTGCAGAGGTTTACCTGGAGCCTTTGTATGAGAGCACTGTCTTACTATTATGAGGGTCGAGCCTGTTGATCTCCTCTGTGGAATGAACTGGTCTGTAGCGAGACTCTGCAATGCAGCAGCAGCTTGGGTCATGGAGCATCGAGCAGGAGGACGTTCCGGTTTCACTGTCAGCTTCGTGTGGGGAGTATTGACGCCCAGCAACTGAGAGCACTTAGTAGATTCTCTAGGTAGGATAGGGTGGTAAGCTGAGGCAACATAGAGCAGCGCGCCAAGATCCTTCTGTAGTTTCGCATAAGATTGAGTGATCACGGACCTTACTGCGCACTCCCACGTGTCCACAGCCTGCAAGAGATCCATGTTATGTCCGTTAAGCTCTTCTCTCTTTCAGCACCGGTAGTAACAGTGGTGCGATGCAGATAAGGTTATGATGAGTCCTCTGTGAAAATGTGGACCCTAGAGTGAATTAAACCTGCTACCCCGGGCAAGCCGAGGGGGGGGGGGTTTGCTGTAAACAATCTTTTTTTTCTTCAGGCCGCCATTTGAGCCGCTATCTTCTTGTAGGCAATAAAGTTCGTAGTGATTAGAGGAAAGATGACCTCAGGTGGTATCTGTCTGAGCAGCTAATCTCCCTCTTAAAAAAGTATACTTAATAGATGAGGAAAAAATAATTATATAGAACGATATGCCACAAATGATCTCGGGTCTGTGCAGAGCTTATTTTTTTGTGACTTGCTATGGCGGCTGCTAGGACACGCCCCCCTTTGTATTTATTTTAACCAGGTACAATAGCTATTAAATAGTTAATAACTATTTAATAGTTACCTAGTTAAAATAATTACAAAATTACCTGTAAAATAAATCCTAACCTAAGTTACAATTAAACCTAACACTACACTATCAATAAATAAATTAAATACAATACCTACAATTATCTACAATTAAACCTAACACTACACTATCAATAAATTAATTAAATACAATACCTACAAATAAATACAATGAAATAAACTAACTAAGTACAAAAAATAAAAAAGAACAAAGTTACAAAAAATAAAAAAATATTTACAAACATTAGAAAAATATTACAACAATTTTAAACTAATTACACCTACTCTAAGCCCCCTAATAAAATAACAAAGACCCCAAAATAAAAAAATGCCCTACCCTATTCTAAATTCAAAGCTCTTTTACCTTACCAGCCCTGAAAAGGGCCCTTTGGGGGGCATGCCCCAAATAATTCAGCTCTTTTGCCTGTAAAAAAAAAAACATACAATACCCCCCAACATTACAACCCACCACCCACATACCCCTAATCTAACCCAAACCCCCCTTAAATAAACCTAACACTAAGCCCCTGAAGATCTTCCTACCTTATCTTCACCATGCCAGGTTCACCGATCCGTCCACCGAAGTCTTGATCCAAGCCTCCGAAATCTTGATCCAAGCCCAAGCGGGGGCTGAAGAGTGACGTCCATCCTCCGGCTGAAGTCTTGATCCAAGCGGGCAGAAGAGGACATCCGGACCGGCAAACATCTTCATCCAAGCCGCATCTTCTATGTTCTTCAATCCGATGACGACCGGCTGATCTTCAAGACCTCCAGCACGGATCCATCCATCTTCACCGACGACTTCCCGACGAATGACGGTTCCTTTAAGGGACGTCATCCAAGATGGCGTCCCTCGAATTCCGATTGGCTGATAGGATTCTATCATCCAATCGGAATTAAGGTAGGAAAATTCTGATTGGCTGATGGAATCAGCCAATCAGAATCAAGTTCAATCGGATTGGCTGATCCGATCAGCCAATCAGATTGAGCTCGCATTCTATTGGCTGATCAGAACAGCCAATAGAATGCAAGCTCAATCTGATTGGCTGATCGGATCAGCCAATCGGATTGAACTTGATTCTGATTGGCTGATTCCATCAGCCAATCAGAATTTTCCTACCTTAATTCCGATTGGCTGATAGAATCCTATCAGCCAATCGGAATTTGAGGGACGCCATCTTGGATGACGTCAATTAAAGGAACCGTTTTTCGTCGGGAAGTCGTCGGTGAAGATGGATGTTCCGCGTCGGCGGGATGAACATGGATCCGGAAGAAAGAAGATTGAAGATGCCGTTGATAGAAGACTTCAGCCGGATCATGGACCTCTTCAGCTCCCGCTTGGATGAAGACTTCAGCCGGATCATGGACATCTTCAGCCACCCGCTTGGGCTTGGATCAAGACATCGGAGCCAGGACGGATTGGTGTGATACCCGGCGAGGTGAAGATTAGGTAGGAAGATCTTCAGGGGCTTAGTGTTAGGTTTATTTAAGGGGGGTTTGGATTAGATTAGGGGTATGTGGGTGGTGGGTTGTAATGTTGGGGGGGGTATTGTATGTTTTTTTTTACAGGCGAAAGAGCTGAATTCTTTGGGGCATGCCCCGCAAAGGGCCCTTTTCAGGGCTGGTAAGGTAAAAGAGCTTTGAACTTTTTTAATTTAGAATAGGGTAGGGCATTTTTTTATTTTGGGGGGCTTTGTTATTTTATTAGGGGGCTTAGAGTAGGTGTAATTAGTTTAAAATTGTTGTAATATTTTTCTAATGTTTGTAAATATTTTTTTATTTTTTGTAACTTAGTTCTTTTTTATTTTTTGTACTTTAGTTAGTTTATTTCATTGTATTTATTTGTAGGTATTGTATTTAATTAATTTATTGATAGTGTAGTGTTAGGTTTAATTGTAGATAATTGTAGGTATTTTATTTAATTAATTTATTGATAGTGTAGTGTTATGTTTAATTGTAGATAATTGTAGGTATTTTATTTAATTAATTTATTGATAGTGTAGTGTTAGGTTTAATTGTAACTTAGGTTAGGATTTATTTTACAGGTAATTTTGTAATTATTTTAACTAGGTAACTATTAAATAGTTATTAACTATTTAATAGCTATTGTACCTGGTTAATATAATTACAAAGTTGCCTGTAAAATAAATATAAATCCTAAAATAGCTACAATATAATTATAATTTATATTGTAGCTATATTAGGGTTTATTTTACAGGTAAGTATTTAGCTTTAAATAGGAATAAGTTATTTAATAAGAGTTAATTTATTTCGTTAGATTTAAATTATATTTAACTTAGGGGGGTGTTAGGGTTAGACTTAGCTTTAGGGGTTAATACATTTATTAGAGTAGCGGTGATATCCGGTCGGCAGATTAGGGGTTAATAATTGTAGGTAGGTGGAGGTGACGTTGGGGGCGGAAGATTAGGGGTTAATAAATATAATATAGGGGTCGGCGGTGTTAGGGGCAGCAGATTAGGGGTACATAGGGATAATGTAGGTTGCGTCGATGTACGGAGCGGAAGATTAGGGGTTAATAATAATATGCAGGTGTCAGCGATAGCGGGGGCGGCAGATTAGGGGTTAATAAATATTACATAGTGGTCGGCGATGTTAGGGGCAGCAGATTAGAGGTACATAGGGATAACGTAGCTGGCGGCGGTGTACGGAGCGGCAGATTAGGGGTTAAAAAATTTTAATAGAGTGGCGGCGATGTGGGGGGACCTCGGTTTAGGGGTGTATAGGTAGTTTATGGGTTTTAGTGTACTTTAGAGCACAGTAGTTAAGAGCTTTATAAACCGGCGTTAGCCCAGAAAGCTCTTAACGCCTGTTTTTTTTCTGTGGCTGGAGTTTTGTCGTTAGATTTCTAACGCTCACTTCAGCCACGACTCTAAATACCGGCGTTAGAAAGATCCCATTGAAAAGATAGGATACGCAAATGGCGTAGGGGGATCTGCGGTATGGAAAAGTCGTGGCTGCAAAGTGAGCGTTAGACCCTTTCCTGACTGACTCCAAATACCAGCGGGCGGTAAAAACCAGCGTTAGGACCCTCTAACGCTGGTTTTGACGGCTACCGCCAAACTCTAAATCTAGGCCTAAAACTTTTAGGGTAAAGACAAATCTCAATTTCCAGCTGCCTACCTGGTAATGTATAATATAAATTAAATATTGTAATAGTCACTATAGCTAAAGTTTCATTATAGCGGTAGTAGAATATCTGTGGTAATATTGTGATTTAAAAGTGTGTTTTATATTTATAAAAATATTTCATAGATCAGTATCTTCTAGATAATAATTATATTTGCATTGAGAAAATTTACTATAGAAGATAAAAATGGTTCTGTATTAAATACTTTGATTTTAAGTAACTTTAAAATATTTTAGAAACTGTATTTAAAGGGACACTGTACCCAAATTTTTTTCTTTCGTGATTCAGATAGAGCACGACATTTTAAGCAACTTTCTAATTAACTTCTGTTATCAAATTTTCTTCATTCTCTTGGTATCTTTATTTGAAATGCAAGAAAGTAAGTTTAGATGCCGGCCCATTTTTGGTGATCAACCTGGGTTGTTCTTGCTGATTGGTGGATAAACTCATCCACCAATAAAAAAGTGCTATCCAGAGTTCTGAATAAAAAAAAAGCTTAGATGTTGTCTTTTTAAAATAAAGATAGCAAGAGAACGAAGAAAAATTGATAATAGGAATAAATTAGAAAGTGGCTTAAAATTGCATGCTCTATCTGAATCATGAAAGAAAAAAATTGGGTTCAGTGTCCATTTAAAGTTTAGCCATATTGTATTCATTACTGTTGTATTTATTGGTAATATTCTCATAGAAGTGATTTGTAACTTCCGGCTTATAAGTATATTTTATATACTAACTTAATATTTTACATATGACTGTCCTAGAAAATGTATCCATTGATACTAAGGGACCGGATTTTCAAGCTCCGAATGGAGCTTGATGCCCCTTGTTTCCGGCAAGCCTGAAGACCGCTGCTCCATAACTTGTCCGCCTGCTCTGAGGCAGTGGACAGAAATCAACTCGATCGAATCTGCAGGGGGGCGGTATTGCACAAGCAATGACAAATGCCGACAGCGTATGCTGTCGGCATTTATCGATGTGCAGCGGACATGATACGCTACATCGTATCATGTCCGCTCGCACTTTGATAAATATGCCCCCATATGTCTGTTAACTATACTGCCAAAGTATTTTAATTAATATAAAGTGTTCTAAGGGGTATATTTATCAAAGTGCTGGAGGTTCATTTAATATAATTTCATCTGAGCAAAGAGTTTTAAATCAACAGGCCCTCAGAGTCAGATTACAAGTGGATCACTGAAATGCAAGCAGTATGGAATGCTTATACAGGTAGCCCTCGGTTTACAACGGTTCAATTTGCACCGTTTCAGAATAACAACCTTTTCTTCCAGTCATGTGACTGCTATTGAAAAGCATTGAGAAGCAGTGCATTGCTTAAAATAACCAGTAGATGGAGCAGTCCGCTTGTGCTGCAGCAAAGATATGCAAGTCAAGCAAGCTGAAATTAATCAGTTTAACCAGCCCTGAGCTATCGAGCAGCTTGCAAAGGAACAAGATCTTCCTGTCTATAAATCAGTCCTGATTGGAATGCATAGAAAGAACTATTTGCAGAAAAATACAAGTAAAGTCTGTGTTGTGTGATTATTTTATTAGGTTTATAATGCTGTTTAGCATTTAAAGTCTTCATTTCAAAGCTTTAAAAATAATGTATTAGGTGTTACTTATGCCAATTTTGAGAGGGACCTGGAACCTAACTCCTTCACTTCCCATTGACTTACATTATAAACTGGGTTTCAATTTACAACGGTTTCGATTTACAACTATTCCTTCTGGAACCTAACCCCGGCGTAAACTGTGGGCTACCTGTACTGCACCCACAAAATCCACACTGCTTCCCATTTTTCCACTCAAGTACTACAAGTAGCTAGGTACTTATTTGTGCCATTTGATAATTTGCTAGCACTAGTACAATGTGTAATCAAATGTTAAAGAAAGCATTTTTTTCCTAACAACTGCACCATTGCACTGGTAAGCCCTAAAATGCCAGACCCCCAAGAAAAATATATCCCTAAGCTGCAACAATCATCCATTGCATTAATCCCCCTGACACTTCCCCCCCCCCAACTGCTACAAAACCCCAATGGTATTCCCCCCCTTTGCTATTAACATACAACAGTAAAACACCCCTCCACTATGTATCCCATAACTCCTACAACCCCAATGCTAAACCTTGTTTAACTATTAATCCAGTAACTGCCACATTGTCATCACAAAAATCCCTGTTGCATTATTAACCATTTCATACTGTATCTTGGGAAGCTTAAAAACTAGTAACAATTAGATTGTATATTGATATTGGTATTATGGAAACAATAAGTATCCTTTGTTGACTGTTTTATATCAGTCCTAGGTGTCCTCAACAGAAGAGATAGATAAGGGTAAACCTAGCTTTCAACATGGATGTGCCCATTTTCTTTCGCTTCATGATTACAGTCCATAGGGCTCGATAACATGTGGGATATAATTCCAATCACTAGGAGGAGGGCATGAGCCCACACAAGAGCTTAAATCCCTCCCACCTCCTGTCTTTCCTCAGTTTTGTTCTTGGCCTCCCAGGAGTAGGTTGAAAATAGAGGTGTTCCAGCTACTTGCTTATGAATTTATATATGAAAGCTCAGATCAATGTGAAACCCTTTTATCCTTGGGACATATCATTCACAAAGAAGACAGAAGAGATTGCCAGAAAGCTGAATGATACAGGGACATAGGAATACCCTGTTTTGTGCGCAGAATGTATCTCCCTAGGGATTTCAGCCATAACTACCCTCAGGTATCGCAGGGACATGTCCCTTGGCCTTCCCCGTGGGATAATGGTATTTCCTCTAAAATCCTCTGCTGTACGTGTGCAAGCACTGGATGGGCTCTTTACTTGATACTGCTGCAGTTTGGTGTCTGGTGAGCTGGTGTGAATTGGTGCTACTTCATGTGTAGCACTAAGCAGACTAGACATTCAATAAACACAGAACTTACTGCAGTAGGAATCCCCACATTGTGCCTCAACACTACTGTTCCACCCTCTACTCATGCCTATGAATATTATACTATATGACTGTACTTGGAGGAAGACAGTGGGCGGGGCTACTATCATACCACCAACACCTGTTTGATCTGTGGGGAAAAAATGTAATTTTTTTTTTCTATGCCCCTGTGGGAGGCTCCATCATGAGTGAGGCTTTAGTGCCTATGTGGCCTAATGATAGAGCCACCTCTGCTGGGACCCTCCTTTTAACTTTTTAAAATATAGAGGTTTTCTCACTAAGCATCCAATTTGTCTATGCAGCATACAGGGAATGTTTTGGACTATGTTTTAGTGTTTGTTTAATTTTTTACAAAATTTTATTGTATGCATTTTCTTATGAATTTGGACTCTACGAGGCACTGGCAGCATTCTGGGTGGTAGCCCTGCCCCCTTAGCTTTGTTCTCTTTTCTCTTTCCTAGGTCTGGTAATAGACAAGGAGGTGGTGTAGGTATTTTGCTTTCCTCTCTTTGCACCTTTCAACAAATACATCCCATCTCTTCCCTCACATTTTTCTCATTCAAAACCCACATGATTCAATCATTCTCTCCCCTCTCTATATGTGTTGCAGTCATATACCAACCCCCTGCCTCCTCAACTCAATTGTTAGATCACTTGGCTGCCTGGCTACCTTATTTCCTTTCCTCAGACACCCCTGCCCTCATTCTTAGAGACTTCAACATCCCTCTTGACAACCCCCCTGCCTCCTCTGCAAAACAACTTCTGCAACTCACTTCCTCTTTCGTTTTTTCACAATGGACTGACTCTCCCACTCACAAAGATGGTCACTCCCTTGACCAGATCTTTAGCTATCAATGCAATATTTCAAACTTCACAAACTCCCCTTTTCCTCTTTCTGACCACCATCTCCTCACTTGCAACATATCATCCCTCCCTACAACTCTCCCTCCTTCTACTCCTCACACCAAACTTCACAGAAGCATTATGTCATTAGATCAGCAACAGCTTGCTAATTTCCTCAAACCTCTCCTCTCATCCATCTCCTCCTTTTCCTGCCCTGACCAATCTATCTGCCACTATAATTCCACCCTTACATCCATCCTTGACAATCTGGCCTCTCTTATCATAGCTCAGAAATCACACACTCATCCTCAGCCCTGGGATACTCTTCTGACACGGTACCTGCGCAGACTGCTGAGCGGCACTGGAAAAAATCTTCATACTTCATTACAAATTCATCTTGAACTCCTACTATTTTGCCCTTAATATCTACAAGCAACATTACTTCTCTACTCTCATCCCTGCTCTTTCTTCAAACCCAAAACATCTGTTCTCCACTTTCAATACTCTTCTCCGCCCACCCCCACCTCCTAATACAACTTCTCTGTCAGCACAAGATTTCTCTAGCCACTTCAATAACAAAATCGACTCCATCAGAAATGAAATCAGCTCTCAACATATTTCCATTCTCTCACCCCCTCAAACGCTCACAATCAACCACAATCCACATAGCCATAAACTTAGTTCTTTCTCCCCTGTTATTGAGGAAGAAGTCTATGCACTTATACTGCTCTCTCACCTCACTACCTGTCCCCTTGACCCTATCCCCTCACAGCTACTCCCCTTCCTCTCTTCTACCCTAACCCCTATACTCACACACATTTTCAACCTCCCCCTAAGCACCGATATATTTCCCTCATCTCTGAAACATGCACTGGTCACACCTATCCTCAAAAAACCTTCTCTTGATCCAACCTCCCCATCCAACTACCGCCCTATTTCCCTACTCCCTCTTGCATCAAAGCTTCATGAAAAGCTAGTATACTCACGCCTATCCCATTTCCTTACATTAAACTCCCTCCTTGACCCACTGCAATCTGGATTTCATCCCCATCACTCCACAAAGACAGCAATAGTTAACGTTACCAATGACCTACGTACAGCAAAATCCAAAGGCCACTTCTCTCTGCTTATCCTCCTTGATCTGTTCGCATCATTTGATACTGTTGAACACCCTCTTTTGCTCCAAACCCTCCAATCCTTTGGCATTTGTGACATCACCACTTTCTGTCAGGGTATTGCAAGGCTCTGTCCTCGGTCCCCTTCTCTTCTCAATCTACACATCATCATTAGGTTCCCTAATAAAGTCCCACAGGTTCCAATATCATTTGTATGGTAACAACACCCAAATCTACTTCTCTGCACCAGACCTATCTCCTTCCTTGCTAACCCGTGTCATTAACTGTCTTACTCACATCTCTTCCTGGATGTCCTCTCACTACCTCAAGCTAAATCTCTCCAAAACTGAGCTCCTTTTTTCCCCCTTCTTCCAAAATCTTCACCCCCAATCTCTCTATAACTGTAGAGAACTCCATCATTACCCCTACCCGATGTTTTGGGGTCACATTTGACTCAGATCTTTCTTTCACTCCCCACATTCAGTCCTTGGCTAAATCTTGCCGCTTCCACCTTAAAAACATCTCTAAAATTAGACATTTCCTTACACAAGACAGAACTAAGATTTTAATCCACTCTCTCATCCTTTCCTGCCTCGATTACTGTAACTCTGTCCTCTCTGGTCTCCCTAGCTGCTGCCTAGCTCCTTTAAAATTCATAATGAATGCCTCTGCCAGGCTCATCTTCCTTACACGTCACTCTTCATCTGCTGCACCTCTCTGCCAATCCCTTCACTGGCCTTCTTCTTGCCTCTAGGATTAAACACAAAATTCTAACTCTGACATACAAAGCCCTCAACTGCACTGCTTCCCCCTATATCTCAGACCTTGTCTCCAGATACTCTCCCTTCCGTCCCCTTCGCTCTGCTCAAGACCTCCGACTCTCCTCCTCTCTTGTTACCTCCTCACACTCCCATTTACAGGACTTCTCCAGACTGGCTCCCATCTTGTGGAACTATCTGCCTCGCT
This sequence comes from Bombina bombina, assembly GCF_027579735.1. Taxonomy (NCBI): domain Eukaryota; kingdom Metazoa; phylum Chordata; class Amphibia; order Anura; family Bombinatoridae; genus Bombina; species Bombina bombina. The sequence continues at coordinate 1,060,185,965 of NC_069501.1, read as the reverse complement.
CCACAAGACTGTCCCCTAGTTTTGAAAGCTTCAAGCACTCCCTAAAGACTTTACTGTTCAGGGATGCATACAACTTACACTAACCTTTCTTTATACCAGTTCCTCTCCTCCATTGCTATCCCCTTGAACCCCCTTAGTATGTAAGCCTAAGAGTTCAGCTGTTTGTAGATCACCTTCTTAAAGGGACAGTCTACACCAGAATTTTTATTGTTTTAAAAGATAGATAATCCCTTTATTACCCATTTCCCAGTTTTGCATAACTAACACATTTATAATAATATACTTTTAACCTCTGTGATTATCTTGTATCTAAGCCTCTGCAAACTGCCCCTTTTTTCAGTTCTTTTGACAGACTTGCAGTCTAGCCAATCAGTGCCTGCTCCCAGATAACTTCTCGTGCACGAGCACAGTGTTATCTATATGAAATACGTGAACTAACACCCTCTAGTGGTGAAAAACTGTTAAAATGCAATCTGAAAGAGGTGGACTTCAAGGTCTAAGAAATTAGCATATGAACCTCTTAGGTTAAGCTTTCAACTAAGAATACCAAGAGAACAAAGCAAAATTGGAGATAAAAGAAAATTGGAAAATTGTTTAAAATTACATGCTCTATCTGAATCATGAAAGTTTATTTTGGCCTAGACTGTCCCTTTAAGAGCTGACTACAACAGTGCGACTCTTGGCAGGGCCCGCTACCCATTTGATCCCTATAAATGTTTTGTTGTACTCCGCCTATGTTTATAGTGCTGCAGAATCTGTTGGTGCTCTACAAATAACTGATAATAATAACTGAGAGGGAAAGGATCTTCCAAGAATCTGTCTGACTTTTTTCTTCAAAATTGTGCCACAATCTGTGTCCTGTCACTGAAGGAGTGTGAGTACCCACGCAGGAGCTGCCAGGGGGGTCACTTGGGGCATTTTGCCAGTCTGTCACTTTCTAGGGTATCTCTTGACCTTTTATATACATTGCAGGTGTCAGAGGTGTTAATTGACAAGTGTAGAGGGCTCTCTACCATTACTTAACAGTATATGTGTGTTTGTTCATACTCTGCTATACATGCAAGTTTTTGCATATAATGGAACCCAGTGAATCTGATCCCACTGAAACTATGTCAAACCCTTTGGAAGAGACTTTTACTGATAACTTTCACTGTGCATTTTTGTGTCTGTTTGCAAAACTGTTCCAGTATGCCAGATCAAACAACGTTGTAATAGATGTGTGCTTTAATTTTTGCATGCAAATCAGCTGCATCCTTCTACTTCCCTTAAGGAATGATATATTTATATTTAATTGGAGGGTCTCTTGGTTTTAACTCATACCCACCTGTGATTCCATTGTTCTGTGACTGTTTCCACTCTTGTTGGTGGGTAGGGTTTCAAAGCAGTTGTGTGTCTCGATCGGATGGGGGAAAATGTGTAAGTTGTAAGAACAGCAGCTCTGACTCTGAGGACTCAAAATAATCCAGTTCAGAAAGGAATGTTTTTTAGCAAGTTAATCTGGAGGGGGGCATTATGCTTTAAGCCTGGACGTTTACCAGGCAAAATACGTAGAGTGGTTTATGTCCATTCCCGGATACCTTAGATGATCTGCGGCTGTACCTTAGCTCTGCTCCACTTCATCAACTGACCGCAGTTATCCAGATTGAGCGTGTCTTACATCTAAATGCAGGAGGAGAGCGCATGAAAGCTGCCTATGAGAGGGACCGGTAGAGTGAACTATCGGCTTGTTTTTGCATTTTAACTTGTACGTGTAATTTGTATGCACCTTTTAATCCTTTAGCATTAAATCCTTGTGAATCTGAGATTGTCTTTCTTCAGATGGGGAAGTGTCATCTAGTAAACAGGACCCTGCTCTTGATCCTGAATTTGACAATGCTTTCAGATTTAAAGTGGAACATACAGGGAAAAAGTTTAAACAATGGCACTATTTAGGCGATCCCCACTATAGTTGTTGTCCTGAGTGTATTCTATAATTCTTAACACTTCTACAATAGGAAGTAATATACGTGAGTTGGTGCTGTGCATAAATTGAAATTCCAACTAAAATTGTGGAAGTATAGAAACTAACCACAAGACAGTATGCACAGACAGCACTCTACGCCCAGACTTGGAAGTGGTACTTAGTATGAGAAAGTAATTAAAATTTGACTTTTATTAGGATTAATTAAAAAGTGTAGACAAATTACACACAACACAAAGGAAATTAAAATCCTCAAAGTAAGCTATGTCTAATCAAATATTAAGTCTAGTGAACACTAATATTAAGGTAAATGCCTATAATATACTTTAACAGTGTATCACATAGGTCATATCAGCATGTTGCAATAGTTGTATCCTATGGTATTAATACCTTTGTCTAGGGGAGATTGTAGTTAAAGATCTCTACATATAATTATTGTAGAGATGGGTATATACTGAGGGTTTTATAAATCAGGATATTGATGCCAGATCTAGCTGATCACATGTTGATCATACTATCCCTTATATCCTTGTAATTGTGTAGTAGATGTGCGTTATTGGCACAGGAGTGTGTCATTACATGTTACCGATATAGAGATATACAACGTTGTATGTTAGTGGCTAGGGCTAATGTCCACTTGTGTTATACCAGTTTAGTAACAATGTAATCTCTCTATAGTTATTACATCAAGAATATGATGGATGAGAGCGTAAATATTATATATAAACTATTGGGTGTTGCCTCTTGTTATATAGGGTCTATATTTGTACCTCAATGCTATTTCTTATAAGTTGCGACTACTGAATGGATGGTAATCCTAACCATCTGTTTGTTCACCTTAGGTAGTGATTAGCAGAAATTAAGCTAATATTTACATATGCCCAGGCGTCCCCGTAATTACGAATACTATCTAGATGGTAACCCATAAAAAGACACACAAAATCCAAGACTCATTCTCACGTATAACCATCAAACATCAGAGGTGGTTAAAATTATTAACAAGCATTGGAATATACTTATGTCAGATGCAAATTTAAAACAACAAATAGCAGATAAACCAATGATTGGATATAGACGAACGAAAAACTTAAAAGATCTTGTAAGTAGTAGTCATTTTCAAACTAAAAAGACTACAACGGCATTCAGACCTGGATCTCACAAATCTGAGAATTGTAGTACTTGTAAATATATGGTACTGACTACACAAATAACAGACAGATTTGGAACAAAGTATGTGATCAAAAGATATATCAGCTGTAATACAGAAGGAGTAATTTATGCTCTACGATGCAGCTGTAATCTATTGTACATAGGTATGACTACACGTAAACTCCACACACGACTAATGGAACATCTAAGGACTATAAAAAATGCGGCAACAGACAAAGAAAGAGGCAAAACACTCACAAGTGTAGCAGCCCATTTTTTAAGTCATCACCGGTCTATCAAACAAGATCTTTGTTGCTGGGGTGTAGAAAAAATAAGTTTGGGAATTAGAGGAGGTTACTTGGAAACGGCAATCCTCAAGGCTGAAACTAAATTGACCTATCGGTTAAATACAGTGTATCCTAAGGGAATGAATGAGCAGAACAACTATTATATATTCTTATAAAGACATAATAACTCTTCAGAAAGAGTTGAACAATCACCAGACACTTTTATATAATCTGAAAAAAATCTTTTACAAACTTTAAATTTACCCAATGATAGTCTCTCCATGAATACACCTTCCAATATCACATGGACACTGGTCAAAGAAACTGACCGATTCACTATTATATAATGAAATTTAAGGAATCACATTAATTTTTTTTTTAGTTTTTTAGTTTGTTTTTTCCTATGTTTTTAGTTTTTTTTTTTTTTTTTTTTTTTTCACTCAATCACATTATTTGAATTACCATCACATAGATTTACCACATTTTAATTATTTCACTATGGAGAATAGATAATCTAATATAAGAGAATGACACTTGTAATAGAATATGAAACACCATTAACAAGCACACAATATACATATGCCCAAACAGAGGTAACCACCAAAAGGCACAGTGTATTTCACATAAGCACCGCTTTTTAAAGAATTTTAAGTAATATTTGGTTAAATCAACACAGCAACACATTCACATCCATAAAAGAACTACACATAGTTCCATGAGAGACACACAGTATAATAACAAGAGAGAAACATGTAAAAGAGATTATATTTTAAAAGTGAACAATACAAAATATAAGAATACATAGAATAAATCAAATGTGAACTAATTTAATCTAAATAACAACATAGGATCACTGTAATAACGAGACTAGTACCATACCTCCACTGTAAATAGTAAACATCAGACTAACACATTTTTAATATGATAAATACCATATTATCATTTTAGTATAAAACAAAGTAACAACCAATCCTAAATTACAATAAAATACATAAGTGAGGATAACGAAATCCTATGAGGATTAATCATTATGTAACAAGGTTTATAACAAATTCATGAAATCTAATAGAGATATTCATAATTAATAGAAAAAAGAGACAACAACTACTCAATGACTATTAACAGACTAGGTCACATTAAAATAAGATTTCCTAAAAAACTGTTACAGTAAGATCTCATAGATCATAAATATTGATAATGAGATGGTTCTATACGACATAAATAGACGGATAGAAATTAATTCAAATCAATAATGCGTGACATCCCAATACTATATCAATAATCTGAGCATCAAGAGATCAACAACAATAATAGAAATACCTAATTTTACTCAAGGATAGTAGTTGTAAATGCAGACGAACACAACAGGTATATACCACCTTTACGAACTTGGTAACAACACCCACTGAGTCCCCAACCAATCAGGAATCGAAAGGGGAGGTACTACCTGAGAACGGAACACATAAATGTTTGAAAAATTGGTGGCTCGCTGCCTTTGAAAAAGCCCTTCACGGGCGAAACGTGTCAGTAGTGTCAGACGCCTTTTAACGTGTCAAAGTATAGCTCTGTTTCAATACCTAACTAATCTCCTATGTTATTCTAATATTAACCTCTATTTTAGGACCGTTCAGGTTCTACCTCTAGTCTAACTGAATGTAGTGTAATAGTATTATACAACACATGTGGGTAACATAATTCAATATACGCCATAGTACAGTTATGTTGATTTAAAGATAATTTAGGATTATTAGGGTTGTCGGCATTTGGCTTACATCCGGGTACCTTCAATCGGCCTATGGGATTTTCAAGACCGATGTAATCAGCTGAACTTATACAAACAGCTAAATGTCAGGAATCCCCCATAGAACTGTAAATATGTAATACTCTATTATATTGTATATATAGAAATTGTGGAATTATAGTATCTCTATGATACGATTACAATTGACTAGCGTGCTAGACTCATAATAACGGATACACATCCGGGTAATAAATGAACGGTTTAAGGTTTCTTTGTATATACCTTACGAAACCAATGCAAGCTGTACAATCAAGAGTCCACTAATACAAGTTGTAACAAGTTTGAAATAGAAGCTACAGCCGCACAATCAGTTGATACAATTTTTTATGATGGACACAAGCTTGCTAAGAAATACATAAGCTCCGAGTGTACAAATCATCAACATATAAGGGAATACACGGATAGAGAGAAACGATACATAGCCAAGCATTTGGATCGTAGATACTTTAGAGTTAGCAATACACCATCTATCACTAGGAACCACAATAGTAAATGAACATCAGGATTTCCTAAGTGTTTTGACAAGATTTATTGCAGTACATCAATAATGTACATTAGCACTTATTACCTATAAGTTATCAACACTGATAAACTCTAGCTCAGATTAAGATACACTGCTATTCAGTGATTGGCCAAATAATGGATATGATTCACTCAGATGTGAATGCTAGACCAGCAGGCTTTGTATTCATAATATAGAAGGCCCAAGTTATTTTTAATAATACCGACACACATACAAGTGGAACATAAATCGGTAATCATTAACCGGTCTAATCTTCTGATATATAAATCAGTAATCACAAACTGGTCCAATCTGCTGACATATATCGAGCTATAAGGGCGAGTGCTAATAAACATAGTATAAGCCCTGAGCAATTTATTTTCATATAAAAACTAACGGCTAGATTTAGAGTTTTGTCGGTAACGACCCGCGTAGCTAACGCTGGCTTTTTTCTGGCCGCACTTTTTAACCCCTTAACGACCAACGACGTATGCCATACGTCCTCAGAAAAAAAGCACTTAACGACCGAGGACGTATGGCATACGTCGTCGGTTTAACAGAGCACTGGAAGCGATCGAAATCGCTTCCAGCTGCTCTAACAGTATTGCAGGCTTGCCTTGAGGTCTAGGCATCCTGCAATACTGTTCCCGAGTGCCGGGACCGGATTGATCACTCCCCCACGAGTGATCACTTCCGGTTTCGCTCCACGTGGAGCCCGGCAGTGTTTCAGAGCATCGGAAGCGATCGGACACGCTTCCGATGCTCTGCTTGTGTGCTAAGTGCCTCGGTGGGTCGAGGCACTTAGTTACTTGTAAAATAAAATTAAAAAAGAAAAAAAAAAAAAACGATTAAAATAAAAAAAGCCCTAAATAGCCCCCCCCTCCCCCTTCACTAGGCATCCAAGATGGCGATGCCCAGTGCATCATCGGGCCTCTGGGGGTGTCCCTAGCCTGCATCATCATAGGGGCAAGCTAGGGTCACCCAATCTGAGCCTCCCACCCTAAAAAAAATAATAATAATAAAATACCCCATTTGTCTGATCATGTCAATATTTGTAAATATTGACTATGATCAGTGTGGATCTCCCTCCCTCTCCTCACTTGCCATTTTGTTGGAGAGAGAGAGAGACCTGTATTTAGCAGAGAGAGAGATTTATTTCTTTTATTTGTTAAAAAATATAGAACCAAAGGCTCTTTTCAGAGCCATTAACCCATAGCTTGCCAGTGATCACTATATATCACTGGCAGTAGCATAGGTGCACTTTTTTTTGCTGCATTTTGCTGTCTGTGCATTTTTTTAGGGGTTAATTTTGTTGTTGTAATTTTTTAAAAACCCAAAGGCTCTTTTCAGAAACATTTAGTTAATTTAATTTAATTTTCAGAGCCATTAACCCCTAGCTTGCCAGTGATCACTATATATCACTGGCAGTAGCATAGGTGCACTTTTTTTTGCTGCATTTTGCTGTCTGTGCATTTTTTTAGGGGTTAATTTTGTTGTTGTAATTTTTTAAAAACCCAAAGGCTCTTTTCAGAAACATTTAGTTAATTTAATTTAATTTTCAGAGCCATTAACCCCTAGCTTGCCAGTGATCGCTATAAATCACTGGCATTTGCATAGCTGTACTTTTTTGCTGTCTGTGCATTTTTTTAGGGGTTAATTTTGTTGTTGTAATTTTTTAAAAACCCAAAGGCTCTTTTCAGAAACATTTAGTTAATTTAATTTAATTTTCAGAGCCATTAACCCCTAGCTTGCCAGTGATTGCTATAAATCACTGGCAGTTGCATAGCTGTACTTTTTTGCTATCTGTGCATTTTTTAGGGGTTAATTTTGTTGTTGTAATTTTTTAAAAACCCAAAGGCTCTTTTCAGAAACATTTAGTTAATTTAATTTAATTTTCAGAGCCATTAACCCCTAGCTTGCCAGTGATCGCTATAAATCACTGGCAGTAGCATAGCTGTACATTTTTGCTAGTTAATTTAGTTAATTAATTTAGTTAATTTAATTTAATTTTCAGAGCCATTAACCCCTAGCTTGCCAGTGATCGCTATAAATCACTGGCAGTTGCATAGCTGTACTTTTTTGCTGTCTGTGCATTTTTTAGGGGTTAATTTTGTTGTTGTAATTTTTTAAAAACCCAAAGGCTCTTTTCAGAAACATTTAGTTAATTTAATTTAATTTTCAGAGCCATTAACCACTAGCTTGCCAGTGATCGCTATAAATCACTGGCAGTAGCATAGCTGTACTTTTTTGCTAGTTAATTTAGTTAATTAATTTAGTTAATTTAATTTTTTTTAGTAATTGTTTTCTGTGACAGATACAAAAATGTCACAGAAAAGATATAGTGCTGAGGAGTCAGATGCCTCTATTTCTGACTCAGACCCCAATTTTGACCCTGCCATGTGCTCAGATACATCACTAGATGCAGTCTCAACTGATAGTGATGTATCTGTGGCTGCTAGCCCCCCTGCCAGCCCCCCTGCTACCCCCCCTGCCAGCCCCTCTGCTAGCCCCCCTGCCAGAAGGAGGCGTGTTGCTGCCATTGCTGCTGAAGAGTGGGTAACGCCTCATCTCCAGAGGCCAGATATCCCACCCTTCACAGCAAATGCTGGCATAAATATAGATGTGGCAGGTTTTAGCCCCAGCAGTTTCTGGAAGTGTTTCTGGGCGATGATATATTGGGGAACATTGTCGCCCAAACTAATTTATATGCCCATCAGTTCCGTGCTGCAAAGCCTGGAACATATTTGGCAAAGCAGCAATGGGCCCCCATCAATGTGCCAGAATTCAAAAAATTCTGGGCATTGACTATGCTGATGGGCATCATAAAGAAACCCTCCATTCGCTCCTACTGGAGTAGTAGCCCCATCTGTTCTACCCCCATTTTCTCCCAGACTATGTCGAGGAAGAGGTATGAAATGATTCTGCATTTCATGCACTTCAGCGACAACAGCCTGTGCCCCCCTAGGGAGCATCCCCAATTTGACAGGCTGTATAAAATCCGCCCCCTGATAACCCACTTTTCTGCCAGGTTTGCAGAGGCTTATACACCTGGAAGGAATATATGCGTTGATGAATCCCTAATGAAGTATAAGGGAAGGCTGGGATTCAAGCAGTATATTCCTTCCAAACGCTCCAGATATGGGGTAAAGGTGTATAAGCTCTGTGACAGCGAGACTGGGTATACTCAGGCCTTCCGGGTGTATGAGGGAAAGGATAGCCACCTTGACCCTCCAGGTTGCCCAGAACATATGGGAACCACTGGCAAGATTGTCTGGGACCTGATATTACCCCTAATGAACAAAGGGTATCACTTGTACTTAGACAATTTTTATACAAGTGTCCTTTTGTTCAAGCTACTGTATTGCTTTGATACAGTAGCTTGTGGTACAATTAAAAAGAACCGCGCAGGTTTCCCAGGACAACTTGTACGCACCCGGCTACGAAGGGGGGAGACCTCAGCTCTGCGCCAAGAGGAGCTGTTGGCACTTAAGTACAGAGACAAGAAGGATGTATACCTTCTTACCACCATCCACACAGAGAGGACGGTGGCGGTTTCTGTACGTGGCAGAGCTGAGATCATAAGGAAGCCAGTGTGCATCAAGTCTTATAACCGGCATATGGGTGGGGTTGATCTGGCTGATCAGCTGCTGCAGCCCTACCTAATTATGCGGAAGACAAGGGCCTGGTACAAAAAGGTTGCAATTTATCTAATGCAGATTGCAACCCACAACGCTTTTTTGTTGTTCAAAAAAGCAAACCCCAGAGTTAAAAAAACTTTTTTACAGTTTCAGCTCCAGATTATTACTGGGATTTTGTACCATGATGCACCTGCTCCCCGGGCGGTGATGGGAGAGAGCAGAGTTGGGGCTACTCATTTTATTTTTAAAATCCCCCCTACTGCCGCAAAGCAGAAACCACAAAAAAAATGCAGAGTCTGTACCAAGAGGGGGAAGAGAAGGGACACCATATATCACTGTCCTGATTGCCCTGGACAGCCTGCACTCTGCATTGGGGACTGCTTCAAGCGGTACCATACAATGGTCAATTTTTAAAAAAATAAATACATTTGGTGTTATATATATATATTTATTTTTTTTGGTTATGTTTACTGTTAGATGGGTTTTTGTTTTTTTTACTTTTACTGTGCCAGATTTTTACATTTCACTACTCTATTTTTTTCTAAAATTGGGCCTGTTATTTTTTTTTTAACCAAAACCCCTGTCAAACCTATGCATGGGGGACATAGGTGTTCTCAGGGTGCCTTGCAAAAAACAACCTGAAGTATGTTTTTGTAATAACTTACAACATTCTCTCCTAAATCATAGTCAAAAAGCAATATGTCTGTAAAAATGAAAATTGAAAAATTACCACCATACACTTTCTCCAATTTTTTGGGCTAAAACGGTTGCTTCAAAGGCATCAAAGCACACCATATACAATACCTTGGGGTGTCAACATTTAAAAAATATACACTTTCATGGCAATAAATAAAAGTGGGGTATGCGATAGGCCACAAACTAAAGATAGGCCTATCAGAAGAAATACTCTCATTGTTAATAACTAAAATCACAAGTCATAAATTTGTAACATAACCTTCCCAAAATCCTGGCAAACCTATGCATGGGGGGCATAGGTGTACTCAGGGTGCCTTGCAGAAAACAACCTGAAGTATTCTTTTGCAATAACTTACAACAGTCTCTCCTAAATCATAGTCAAAAAGCAATGTGTCTGTAAAAATGAAAATTGAAAAATAACCACCATACACTTTCTCCAATTTTTTGGGCTAAAACGGTTGCTTCAAAGGCATCAAAGCACACCATATACAATACCTTGGGGTGTCAGCTTTTCAAATATATGCACATTCATGGAAAACAAATAAATTGGGGTATGTTAAAAGACCCCCCAAAAAGACGATAGGCAAAGAAAATATGTTAAAGGTGAAAAAAAATCACAAACGCATGTCAGACATTTGGCATTGCACCCCCCAAACAAGCCACCAAACCTATGCATAGGTGGTATCACTGAACTCAGGAGATGTTGGTGACCACATATTGGTGTCTTCTTTGGTAGTAACACATAACAGGAGCTGTGAATCCATGTCTAAAGTACAATGTATGTGAACAATAACACAAAAATATGAATGCCCAATAGTTTGACAAAGACTAGTGGTTAAATTAGTGCATGGAAAGTGTTAAAATACCTGCATTTGAAATACCCTAGGAAGTCTACTTTTCAAAAATATATGGTTTGATTGAGGTAAATTACATTGGCCGGCTTCAGAAATGTCTTAAATAGGACATGGGTGCATGGGATGTGAAAATTCAAAGTGGAAAAAATGGAATGGGCTTCCTAAAAATAAGGCCTTTTAGCCCCCAGAGAACCCAACACACCTATACATGGGTGGTATCACTGTACTCAAGAGAGGTTGTTGAACACATATTGAGGTGTTTTTTTGGCAGTAACACATAACAGGAACTGAAAATCCATGCCTAAAGTACAATGTGTGTGAAAAATAACACAAAAAAAATGACTACCCAAAAGTTTGACAAAGACTGGTGGTTGAATTAGTGCATGGAAAGTGTTAAAATATCAGCATTTGAAAAACCCTAGGGTGTCTACTTTTCAAAAATATATGGTTTGATGGAGGTAAATTCCATTGGCCAGCTTCAGAAATGTCCCAAATAGGACATGGGTGCATGATGACCGATGTGAAAATTCCAAGTTGAAAAACTGGAATGCGCTACCTAAAAATAAGGCCATTTAGCCCCCAGAGAACCCGACACACCTATACATAGATGGTATCACTGTACTCAGGAGATGTTGTTGAACACATATTGAGGTGTTTTTTGGCAGTAACACATAACAGGAACTGAAAATCCATGCCTAAAGTACAATGTGTGTGAAAAATAACACAAAAAAATGACTACACAAACGTTTGACAAAGACTAGTGGTTGAATTAGTGCATGTAAAGTGTTAAAATACCAGCATTTGAAATACCCTAGGGTGTCTACTTTTCAAAAATATATGGTTTGATGGGGGTAAATTCCATTGGCCAGCTTCAGAAATGTCCCAAATAGGACATGGGTGCATGATGACCGATGTGAAAATTCCAAGTTGAAAAACTGGAATGCGCTACCTAAAAATAAGGCCATTTAGCCCCCAGAGAACCCGACACACCTATACATAGGTGGTATCACTGTACTTGGGAGATGTTGTTGAACACATATTGAGGTGGTTTTTGGCAGTAACACATAACAGGAACTGAAAATCCATGCCTAAAGTACAATGTGTGTGAAAAATAACACAAAAAAATGACTACCCAAAGGTTTGACAAAGACTGGTGGTTGAATTAGTGCATGGAAAGTGTTAAAATACCAGCATTTGAAATACCCTAGGGTGTCTACTTTTCAAAAATATATGGTTTGATGGGGGTAAACTCCATTGGCCAGCTTCAGAAATGCCCCAAATAGGACATGGGTGCATGATGACCAATGTGAAAATTCCAAGTTGAAAAACTGAATGTGCTACCTAAAAATAAGGCCATTTAGCCCCCAGAGAACCCGACACACCTATACATAGGTGGTATCACTGTACTCAGGAGATATTGTTGAACACATATTGAGGTGGTTTTTGGCAGTAACACATAACAGGAACTGAAAATCCATGCCTAAAGTACAATGTGTCTGAAAAATAACACAAAAAAATGACTACCCAAAAGTTTGACAAAGACTAGTGGTTGAATTAGTGCATGGAAAGTGTTAAAATACCAGCATTTGAAATACCCTAGGGTGTCTACTTTTCAAAAATATATGGTTTGATGGGGGTAAATTCCATTGGCCAGCTTCAGAAATGTCCCAAATAGGACATGGGTGCATGATGACCAATGTGAAAATTCCAAGTTGAAAAACTGGAATGCGCTACCTAAAAATAAGGCCATTTAGCCCCCAGAGAACCCGACACACCTATACATAGGTGGTATCACTGTACTCAGGAGATATTGTTGAACACATATTGAGGTGGTTTTTGGCAGTAACACATAACAGGAACTGAGAATCCATGCCTAAAGTACAATGTGTGTGAAAAATAACACAAAAAAATGACTACCCAAAAGTTTGACAAAGACTAGTGGTTGAATTAGTGCATGGAAAGTGTTAAAATACCAGCATTTGAAATACCCTAGGGTGTCTACTTTTCAAAAATATATGGTTTGATGGGGGTAAATTCCATTGGCCAGCTTCAGAAATGTCCCAAATAGGACATGGGTGCATGATGACCGATGTGAAAATTCCAAGTTGAAAAACTGGAATGCGCTCTCTAAAAATAAGGGCTTTTAGCCCACAGAGAACCCGACACACCTATACATGGGTGGTATCACTGTACCCAGGAGATGCTACTGAAGACATATTAGGGTGTTATTCGGCAGTAACCCTTACCATTTTATCAGTAAATGTATTCTTAAATTGCTATTTGTCAAAAAATCAAATTATTTTTTCCCCCCCCAAAACTTTGGCATAGATTGGTGGTAAAATGGTTGCATGAAAAAAGTCAAAATACCCCAAGTTTAATACCTTAGGTTGTCTTCTTTTAAAAAATATATACATTTGAAGGGTTATTCAGGGATTCCTGACAGATATTGGTGTTACAATGTAACTATCGCCAATTTTGAAAAAACATGGTTTTGAAATAGCAAAGTGCTACTTGTACTTATTGCCCTATAACTTGCAAAAAAAGCAAAGAACATGTAAACATTGGGTATTTCTAAACTCAAGACAAAATTTAGAAACTGTTTAGCATTGGTATTTTATGGTGGTTGTAGATGTGTTAGAGATTTTGGGGCTCAAAGTTAGAAAAAGTGTGTTTTTTTCATTTTTTCCTAATATTTTATAATTTTTTTTATAGTAAATTATAAGATATGATGAAAATAATGGTATCTTTAGAAAGTCCATTTAATGGCGAGACAAACGGTATATAATATGTGTGGGTACAGTAAATGAGTAAGAGGAAAATAACAGTTAAACACAAACATCGCAGAAATGCAAAAATAGCCTTGGTCCCAGATGGTCAACAAATTGAAAAGTGGCCTGGTCACTAAGGGGTTAAATAACTCTGGTATTGAGAGTTCACAGAATGGCCGCGTTAGGCTCCAAAAAGGGAGCGTACAGGCATATTTAACGCCACTGCAACTCTCAATACCAGAGTTGCTTACGGACGCGGCCAGCCTCAAAAACGTGCTCGTGCGCGATTCCCCCATAGAAAACAATGGGGCTGTTTGAGCTGAAAAAAAACCTAACACCTGCAAAAAAGCCGCGTTCAGCTCCTAACGCAGCCCCATTGTTGTCTATGGGGAAACACTTCCTACGTCTGCACCTAACACCCTAACATGTACCCCGAGTCTAAACACCCCTAACCTTACACTTATTAACCCCTATTCTGCCGCCCCCGCTATCGCTGACCCCTGCATATTATTTTTAACCCCTAATCTGCCGCTCCGTAAACCACCGCTACTTACATTATCCCTATGTACCCCTAATCTGCTGCCCCTAACACCGCCGACCCCTATATTATATTTATTAACCCCTAATCTGCCCCCCACAACGTCGCCTCCACCTGCCTACACTTATTAACCCCTAATCTGCCGAGCAGACCGGACCGCACCGCTATTATAATAAAGTTATTAACCCCTAATCCGCCTCACTAACCCTATAATAAATAGTATTAACCCCTAATCTGCCCTCCCTAACATCGTCAACACCTAACTTCAATTATTAACCCCTAATCTGCCGACCGAATCTCGCCGCTATTCTAATAAATGGATTAACCCCTAAAGCTAAGTCTAACCCTAACACTAACACCCCCTAAATTAAATATAATTTAAATCTAACTAAATTAATTAACTCTTATTAAATAAATTATTCCTATTTAAAGCTAAATACTTACCTGTAAAATAAATCCTAATATAGCTACAATATAAATTATATTTATATTATAGCTATTTTAGGATTTATATTTATTTTACAGGTAACTTTGTATTTATTTTAACCAGGTACAATAGCTAAAATAGTTAAAATAATTACAAAATTACCTGTAAAATAAATCCTAACCTAAGTTACAATTAAACCTAACACTACACTATCAATAAATTAATTAAATAAAATACCTACAATTGCCTACAATTAAACCTAACACTACACTATCAATACATTAATTAAATACAATATCTACAAATAAATACAATGAAATAAACTAACTAAAGTACAAAAAATAAAAAAGAACTAAGTTACAAAAAATAAATATTTACAAACATCAGAAAAATATTACAACAATTTTAAACTAATTACACCTACTCTAAGCCCCCTAATAAAATAACAAAGACCCCCAAAATAATAAAATGCCCTACCCTATTCTAAATTACTAAAGTTCAAAGCTCTTTTACCTTACCAGCCCTGAACAGGGCCCTTTGCGGGGCATGCCCCAAAGAATTCAGCTCTTTTGCCTGTAAAAAAAACACATACAATAACCCCCCCCAACATTACAACCCACCACCCACATACCCCTAATCTAACCCAAACCCCCCTTAAATAAACCTAACACTAAGCCCCTGAAGATCTTCCTACCTTATCTTCACCATACCAGGTTCACCGATCGATCCAGAAGAGCTCCTCCGAAGTCCTGATCCAAGCCCAAGCGGGGGGCTGAAGATGTCCATGATCCGGCTGAAGTCATCATCCAAGCGGGAGCTGAAGAGGTCCATGATCCGGCTGAAGTCATCATCCAAGCGGGAGCTGAAGAGGTCCATGATCGGGCTGAAGTCTTCTATCAACGGCATCTTCAATCTTCTTTCTTCTGGATTCATCTTGCAGACCTGCGACGCGGAACATCCTGCTGGCCCGACGGACTACCGACGAATGAAGGCTCCTTTAAGGGACGTCATCCAAGATGGCGTCCCTCGAATTCCGATTGGCTGATAGGATTCTATCAGCCAATCGGAATTAAGGTAGGAAAATTCTGATTGGCTTATGGAATCAGCCAATCAGAATCAAGTTCAATCCGATTGGCTGATTCAATCAGCCAATCAGATTGAGCTCGCATTCTATTGGCTGTTCCGATCAGCCAATAGTATGCGAGCTCAATCTGATTGGCTGATCGGATCAGCCAATCGGATTGAACTTGATTCTGATTGGCTGATTCCATCAGCCAATCAGAATTTTCCTACCTTAATTCCGATTGGCTGATAGAATCCTATCAGCCAATCAGAATTCGAGGGACGCCATCTTGGATGACGTCCCTTAAAGGAACCGTCATTCGTTGGGAAGTGGTCGGAAGAAGAAGATGGGTCCGTGGTGGAGGTCTTCAAGATGGAGCCGGTCCTCATCGGATGAAGATAGAAGATGCCGCTTGGAAGAAGATGGTTGCCGGTCCGGATCTACTCTTCTTCCCGGATAGGATGAAGACTTTGGAGCCTCTTCTGGACTTCTTCAGCCGTCGGATGATGGATGTCTAGCCCCCGCTTGGGCTTAGATGAAGATTTCGGAGCCTGGAACGATCGGTGATACCTGGCATGGTGAAGACAAGGTAGGAAGATCTTCAGGGGCTTAGTGTTAGGTTTATTTAAGGGGGGTTTGGGTTAGATTAGGGGTATGTGGGTGGTGGGTTGTAATGTTGGGGGGGGTATTGTATGTTTTTTTTTACAGGCAAAAGAGCTGAATTCTTTGGGGCATGCCCCGCAAAGGGCCCTGTTCAGGGCTGGTAAGGTAAAAGAGCTTTGAACTTTAGTAATTTAGAATAGGCTAGGGCATTTTTTTATTTTGGGGGTCTTTGTTATTTTATTAGGGGGCTTAGAGTAGGTGTAATTAGTGTAAAATTGTTGTAATATTTTTCTGATGTTTGTAAATATTTTTTTATTTTTTGTAACTTAGTTCTTTTTTATTTTTTGTACTTTAGTTAGTTTATTTCATTGTATTTATTTGTAGATATTGTATTTAATTAATTATTGATAGTGTAGTGTTAGGTTTAATTGTAGGTAATTGTAGGTATTTTATTTAATTAATTTATTGATAGTGTAGTGTTAGGTAACTTAGGTTAGGATTTATTTTACAGGTAATTTTGTAATTATTTTAACTATTTTAGCTATTAAATAGTTCTTAACTATTTAATAGCTATTGTACCTGGTTAAAATAAATACAAAGTTACCTGTAAAATAAATATAAATCCTAAAATAGCTATAATATAAATATAATTTATATTGTAGCTATATTAGGATTTATTTTACAGGTAAGTATTTAGCTTTAAATAGGAATAATTTATTTAATAAGAGTTAATTAATTTCGCTAGATTTAAATTATATTTAATTTAGGGGGGTGTTAGTGTTAGGGTTAGACTTAGCTTTAGGGGTTAATCCATTTATTAGAATAGCGGCAAGATTCGGTCGGCAGATTAGTGGTTAATAATTGAAGTTCGGTGTCGGCGATGTTAGGGAGGGCAGATTAGGGGTTAATACTATTTATTATAGGGTTATTGAGGCGGGAGTGAGGCGGATTAGGGGTTAATAACTTTATTATAGTAGCGGTGAGATCCGCTCAGCAGATTAGGGGTTAATAAGTGTAGGCAGGTGGAGGCAACGTTGAGGGGGGCAGATTAGGGGTTAATAAATATAATATAGGGGTCAGCGGTGTTAGGGGCAGCAGATTAGGGGTACATAGCTATAATGTAGGTGGCGGCTCTTTGCGGTCGGCAGATTAGGGGTTAATTATTGTAGGTAGCTGGCGGCGACGTTGTGGGGGGCAGGTTAGGGGTTAATAAATATAATATTGGGGTCGGCGGTGTTAGGGGCAGCAGATTAGGGGTACATAAGTATAACGTAGGTGGCGGTCGGCAGATTAGGGGTTAAAAAAATGTAATCGAGTGGCAGCGATGTGGGGGGACCTCGGTTTAGGGGTGCATAGGTAGTTTATGGGTGTTAGTGTACTTTAGAGCACAGTAGTTAAGAGCTTTATAAACCGGCGTTAGCCCAGAAAGCTCTTAACTACTGACTTTTTTCTGCGGCTGGAGTTTTGTCGTTAGAGTTCTAACGCTCACTTCAGCCAGGACTCTAAATACCGGAGTTAGAAAGATCCCATTGAAAAGATAGGATACCCAATTGACGTAAGGGGATCTGCGGTATGGAAAAGTCGCGGTTGAAAAGTGAGCGTTAGACCCTTTCCTGACTGACTCCAAATACCGGCGGTAGCCTAAAACCAGCGTTAGGAGCCTCTAACGCTGGTTTTCACGGCTACCGCCAAACTCTAAACCTAGGCCTAAGGAAATAATATTGTCACTTAAGCGTTACAGTGCAATCCCAATGACTAATATTACCACAATATACCTATTACACTAGAGATTATTACATCAATCTCTGCGATTAATATACCATCTATACTGTATTCATAACATATGTCAACTTTTGGGCAGATACGAATATGGGCGTAATCTGAGCTAATAATCTCCCAAGGTGATACCATTTATGGTTGACAATACCATCTAGATAGTATTCGTAATTACGGGGACTCCTGGGCATATGTAAATATTAGCGTAATTTCTGCTAACCACTACCTAAGGCGAACAAACAGATGGTTAGGATTACCATCCATTCAGTAGTCGCAAATTATAAGAAATAACATTGAGGTTCAAATATAGACCCTATATTACAAGTGGCAACATCCAATAGTTTATATACAATATTTATGCTCTCATCCATAATATTCTTGATGTAATAACTATAGAGAGATTACACTGTTACTAAACTGGTATAACACAAGTGGACATTAGCCCTAGCCACTAACATACAACGTTGTATATCTCTATATCAGTAACATGTACTGACACACTCTTGTGCCAATAACGCACATCTACTACACAATTACAAGGATATAAGGGATAGTATGATCAACATGTGATCAGCTAGATCTGGCATCAATATCCTGATTTATAAAACCCTCAGTATATACCCATCTCTACAATAATTATATGTAGAGATCTTTAACTACAATCTCCCTTAGACAGAGGTATTACTACCATAGGAGACAACTATTGCAACATGCTGATATGACCTATGTGATACACTGTTACAGTATATTATAGGCATTTACCTTAAAATTAGTGTTCACTAGACTCAGCATTTGATTAGACATAGCTTACTTTGAGGATTTTAATTTCCTGTGTGTTGTGTGTAATTTGTCTACACTTTTTAATTAATCCAAATAAAAGTCAAATTTTAATTACTTTCTCACACTAAGTACCACTCCCAAGTCTGGGCGTAGAGTGCTGTATGTGCATACTGTCTCGTGGTTAGTTTCTATACTTCCACAATTTTAGTTAAAGTGGAACATATCCACACATTGTTGCATGAAGTACTGAGGAAAAGCCTGCTGAAAACAAGCCTGTAAATAAGTTAAATGTTGTTTTCAAAGCTCCTCCAAAGATTCCAGAGGTATATCAAGATCCAGATTTGGTTTCTGACTACATAGGCAAGGAATGTAAAAAATCTGTTATTCCATTTGCTCCTTCTTCCAGGTTTAAGAGGATGTACCCAATTCCAGAACAGAATGGGGAATTATGGGAAACAATTACCAAGGTTGATGGAGCTATTTCCACTCTTGCCAAGCACACTACTCTCATCATTGAGGATAGCACATCTTTTAGGAACCCTATTATATATCTTAAAATTGAGGAGTCTTTCCTGAGAAAGTTCTTTCTCCAGACAGGTCTTCTGCTTAAACCAGCAGTGTCCATCACCTATGTGGCTCTCTGGTTCCATTCCTTATCCAAATTAGCTTCTGAACAATTGTCTGCTTAGGATCTCCAGAACTGCATCAAAACCCTTAAAATGGCTAATACCTTTATATGTGAAGCAGTAATGAACATAATCAAGCTTTATGTCAAAAATATGTCTATGGCAGTTATTGCAAGAAGGGCCTTATGGTTAAAACCATGATCAGCAGACATGGTTTCAAAACATAGGTTAATGTCTCTTTCCTTGCAAGGAAAGATTCTATTTGGTTTTGATTTAGACTCAATTATTAAGACTGTTACTGCTGGAAAAGGAGCTTTTCTCCCTCAAGACAAGAAATCTTAGAGACAGAACAGAGGTAGAAATTGTACACCAAAAAGAGAAGACACTCCCCCTCCCCCTTCCTCTGCATATGAATAGACTATTTACACAAACAGGAGCAATCTGGAGTAGGTATCTTCTATCTGGAGCTATATGGGCTATATAAATGGATCATCTGCAAAACATTTATGCAAAGAAAAATCTAGTGTATAATGTCCCTTTAACAGGCGTCGGGACTGTTTTGGAAAACAAAAAAAGTGTCAGATTTGATAACATCTTCTATGCAGGTGTTTTTCCAAAGACCTTTAGGCAGCTGTATACCTCAGCACATACTTATGTGATCTACAGTGTACCCAATTTACTATAATATGTGCAATTATATATTTACTGACCATAATGACATATAGTGCCATTATCATTATTATAACTATTTGTGCTATCAATTCTTGTATATAAGTCCATAAAGCATTGTACTCCCATTTTTGCCAGGGAATGTAAACAGATATCCTTTTTTATGTCAGTCTGCATTCTGTATACTTTTGTACATTTTATGCTCTTTGGAATGCTATTTGCAGTGATGTACTTCATGTACTGTTATGTACACTATTATTATATGCAAATCTCTAGAAGCTATTTATGTTTCTTGCATGTGCAGCAGCACAAGTAATGATTTTTACATAGGCAGAACTTTCTGTCTCTGTAGATATGCAAGACATTATAGGCTAGATTACGAGTGGAGCGCTATTTTAACGTGCGCACGTTACATAACTAGCCATTACAAGTGTCTCTTTAACGCTCCCACAAGGTCGTGGATTAACTTTGCGCTAAGCGCAATTAACCAGAGGTCTAACCTCTGGTTAATGAAAAAAATGCCTCAATTGCCCCCCAAATAAAGAGAACAGTGCTGTACAAATAAAAAAAGCAAACTGCACAAAGCAGTTAAGTGGTTAAAGTGAGGGGATGTGGGGTGTTAGAAAAAGAAAACGGCACTAAAAGTGCCTTTACATTGAGGTCTACGGGGGATTGTGGTTTTACTCTAAATTTATATGTACAGTATATGCTTATATACATATAAATATATATATTTACAGTTTACTCCAAAAAAAAATTCTCCCCTTTAATTTGTTCCCAATGATCCACTTTACCTGCTGGAGTGTATACAATTGTTTACAAGTACTTCTGAAATAGTTGATTTAGCTTATGGTATCCCCATTATTCATTAACCTGTAAATGAGAGACCTTGTCACTTGTTTCACCCAGTAGAAATATTAATGACAATATCTGCCTTAATGGAAGACAGACAACGTTCATAGGTCTGTTTATCAAAAAGTTTATCTTCCCCCTCCAAAGGGGTACACATTTATTTTTTACCTAAGCTTTTGAATTTGATCTTCTTGACTTATTCCCAATGTTGCATAATGTATGAGCTGCTGTAATTTTATTTTCTTGGCTTTTACCAATAGTCTTAGAAGTTTGGGAGTCCTTGTTAAACGGTTTATTATCTGCATATATGTAAGTAATAAACAGTTTTGTAAAAAAGAAAAGGCATAAACAAATTTATCCTGACAAAAAACAGGACATTTATGCGTTGATCATAATGTTTTCAAAAAGTTTAATAATTGTTTTTGTAGATGACTCCTTTGATAAATTTTTCTTAAGGGTTATTATTGACCCCCTGGTCTTTTAAAGTTTACAGAAAGGACTGAACTTTCTGTCCTTTTGTATTAACTAGGTATAATCTTAAAATCAAATTTGTTTTAGCTATTATCACAATGTTCTTTTGCCTGAATTACAGTGGTCCCATATTAGCATGCATAACAGCATAATCTGCAAAGTAGAATTTCTATATTTTTTTAGGACCCAAACATAAATGATTAATAAATATTATCTGCACTAATATGAAAAGAATAACCACTTTTGGTAGAAAAAAAAGGTATAACAATGTGTGTACAACAAATGTGTCCACATGAAGAAAGGAAAACACTTCCCAAAATGTATGAACTTTACTTCTTAATTGTGCCTTAATGTACAACAGTTAAATAATATTTGCATAGAATGCCTAGAATGTACATTTAAAAGGAGTATATGACATAAGGGTTGTTTTCACTTTAGCCATGATATAATTATTTTTATGTCCTATTACCATAGTAGCATAATCTGTGAAGATGAGTCCCTATTATTGATTTTAACCCAATAAAAAATAGAAGTAATATCTACTTTAATGTAAGCAGAATAACTACTTTTGGTAAGGACAATGGTTATGTTCTTACATATTGAAACGTATATCACAGTAAAATAATATTTAAGATTTTCTCAAAAGGTTTTATACTGTCACTTTAAAGGGTTACAAGACTAAGGGAAATTATATATTATTTTTGGAGAGGCCCTGGGTTCTTTGGGACCAGATAAGAAAAAAATTAATGTAAAAAAGAAAGACATAAACATATTCTGCACACTACATTCTCTTGATGAAAAATAGAACATATAACCTTCCTATGCTACCAATGTTTGTAACTTATCTGTTTATTTATCCAATAGTGGACTGTACATTAGCACAATATAACATGGCAGAGGGTCATTTTTTTTTCTTGTTTTTTTTCTTTTAATAGCAAAAAGATGAATAGTAGTTTCTGCATCAATAGAAATGGAATAATCGTCTTATAATAATAATAAACAAAAATCAATAGCACTGTGTTTTCTGTTAAAACATAGAATCTATTGTTCAGAATCTTCCAAAAGGGTGGAATTTCTGTCATATTTATCCAATAGTATACAAATGTAAAATAATAAATATTTAGACTTTTTTAAAGGAAAATTCTGTCTATTCCCAATGGGATTGTGAAAGATGGAACTCTTTGGGGCATATGTATCAAGCTCCGTGTGGAGCTTGATGCCCCGTGTTTCTGGCGAGCCTGCAGGCTCACCAGAAACAGCAATTATGAAGCAGCGGTCACAAAGACCGCTGCTCCATAACCTGTTCGCCTGCTCTAAGCAGGCGGACAGACATCGCCGGAAATCAACCCGATCGAGTACGATCGGGTTGATTGACACCCCCTGCTGGCGGCCCATTGGCCACGAGTCTGCAGGGGCGGCGTTGCACCAGCAGCTCTTGTGAGCTGCTGGTGCAATGCTGAATACGGCGAGCGTATTGCTCGCCGTATTCAGCGAGGTCTGGCGGACCTGATCCGCAGTGTCGGATCAGGTCCGCCAGACCTTCATACATATGCCCCTTTACCTTAACTGCCCTAATTTAATTTTCTTGATGTCTTTCAAGGAGAATATCTATAATTTTTTGGACCCAGACAACAAGATCAATAGTAATACCTGCATTAATATAAGGGAATAATAAGGGAATACAATTTTTTTTTATATAAAAAAAGGCTTAAACAAAGTCTAAAGGACACCATTGCCCTAATGACAAATTGGATGACATCTAGGGGCATATTTATCAAGCTCCTTCAGGCTCGCCGGAAACAGAAGTTATGAAGCAGCAGTCTAAAGACCGCTGCTCCATAACTTGTCTGCCTGCTCTGACACCGCGGACAGAAATCAACCATATCGAATACGATTGGGTTGATTGACACCCCCTGCTAGCAGCCGATTAGCCGCAAATCTGCAGGGGGCAGCATTGCACCAGCAGTTCACAAGAACTGCTGGTGCAATGATAAATGCTGACAGCGTATGCTGTCGGTTTTTATTGATGTGCGGCGGACATGATACGTTACTTTGTATCATGTCCACTCGCACATTGAAAAATATGCCCCCTAGTCTTAAACATCTTCTGAAATGACTGTATATATCCAAACATGTATAAGAGTAAAGCATTTGCTATCCAAATGTTTAAATCTTTTTATTCAAGAATTGCATAAGTGAAATACATTTTTACTTAAACTTCATTTTATTTCATTAAAAGCGCGGTAGCTTTATCTACTAAGGAAAATCACTGCCTTATTTTGGAACCAAGGAAAAAAGATTAAAAATAATTTAATGGAAAATAACTAATTCCGTTTATATAGTCTGTAAGAGAACTTTGTCTTGGTGAAGTACAGAATGACATCTGGCCTTCTGAATATCTTAAAAGACTCAAGTAATGTTCTAATTTCCAGTAGGGTGCAACAATAAAATAATATTTGCTTGGATGTATTCAAAATGTTCCTCATTTAAAAAAGGAACCTGGCAGAAGGAAATTTTACTGCTGTAATAATTTTCTTTACTTTTTCCCAATGGAGAATTCCTTGTGACATAATCCATGTAGTGCATTTCCTATTAATACATTAGGAGTAACAATTATTGTTTAAAAAAGAATCACCAAGTGCAAAGTGCTGCCTAGTTCTTATGCAGTCTACAAACCTAACCTTACAGCTGGCCTTCATACTCTGTGGCCAAACATCCCTTGACACAATTGACCTTGGACTTAATCACTGTCTTGCCAGATACAATAGGCAACATAGAAAACAAAAAGAAAATGATCCGGTAAGAGTCCCAAGATGCCATAAAACGTAATTTTTATTCAATAATTAAAATCCAACATACAGGAATAAGACCAGCAGACAGGTCTTACGCGTTTCGGCTGTGTGCCGTATTCATAGACCTACAGATTAGCATGTCTGCAACCTTTAAAAAGAGGCTGCCAAGCAGCCATTGGGCAAGCAATTAGTAAGTTAATTATTTTAAACTGTCAACACTCTTGTTTGAAGCAATACTAATACAATTGGATAGACATGGTGATGTATGGAGGGCATTAACACATATCTTTAAATGTAAGGGGACAGATGAATAAAGGAATAAACAAACATTTCAATAAAGGTATAAACAAACATTTCGAACAATAAGTCACAAAAGTGTCAACATAAACCCTTCAAAGGAAAAACCTAGTTTCCTCAAAATATTATATTACAACTAATGTTTTAAGATTGGCTAAAAAAAATTTTTTTCCTGTTCTAAGTGTTGCATTGAAATACTATACCATAATTTATTTATACAGTTTAGCTCAAAATGTGTTTAAACAAAAAGTGCAAAGTTGCACTACTGTCCTTTACTTAACAACATTTGATACAACTCTCATAAACACTAACTAGAAAGCAATTCTAAACATAAACATAAAAATGTGTGTGTAATATAAAGTCTATGGTGAATATTGGTGTGTTTATGCTGTTTGTTATTATTACCTGTAAAAACTAGTACACTGGGATAAAAATCCAAGTTCTCTTTTATTATTTGTTCATTATTAGTTCTAGGCTACAAACTATATAGCCATTTACAGGTAGCATCATACTACAGCAAAAAGACACTAATGTGGCATGTTGATTTGTTCCTATCACTCTCTGTAAGCTCCAGGTTGTTGGATGATAGATTGGGTAGTAAATATACTGGGGTGTAAAGTTAAATCGGTGTTAAATAAATGTTTCCCTATGTCATTACCAATAGTTAATGACATCAAATTCGGAGTTGAAGCCTTTGGGTACTTGGGTATCCAATTTAAATATCCAATAAATCTCTTGTTTAGAGAGGAGTCTATTTCTATCTCCTCCTCTGCTAGGATTTTTCACATGTTCAATTGCTCTCCATCTAAATGTATTGGTATTTTGATAGTGAACATCTAAAAAATGTTTTGATAAAGCTGAACATCTCTTTTCATTGGTGATATAACCCAGATGTTCTCTTATGCGGGTTCTGACATCACGACTAGTCATTCCAACATATTGTAATTTATGTTCTGTACATTCGATCAAATAGATTACATATGATGTGGAACAAATGACGCCCTTAGTGAGAAAAGTTTGTCCTGTGACACAAGAGTAAAACTCTTTCCCTGTTGAAAGAAATTCACAGGATTTGCAACGTGCATGGCCACAACGATATGTGCCATTTACTGATAGCCAAGAGCTATATCTGTTAGTAGTTTTCAGATAGCTTGGTGAGAGAATGTTACCCATGGTTAGGTTTCTCGAGAAGACACATTTACAGCCATCTTCAACTACTGCTTTAAGCTTCTTATCTCCATGCAAAATTGGGAAATATTTTTTAATAATACTGCAAACCTCAGGATACTGGAATGAGTATTTAGTGATGAAAATTGGCTGTTTAGTTGTTATTTTCTTCGGCTTACTAGATAGAGTATCATCCCTATCAATATTGTCCACTTCTTTGGAAATTTTATTTACTTGATCTTTACAATAGCCTCTGGCTTTAAATCTTTTCTTAAGATCTGTACTTTGTGCCACATAGTCAGCCCTATCAGAGCAAATTCTCTTTGCTCTGATGAACTGGCTTTTGACAATCCCTTTGAAAACATGCTTTGGGTGTGCACTTTTGGCATGTAATAAAGAGTTACCAGCAATCTTCTTACGGTACAAATTGGTTTTAATCTCTTTGGTCAAAGATGACCCCAAAAGTTCAACATCCAAAAAACATGTTTTCTCTTTGTTCCATTCATATGTAAAGGTGACTCCTGCGTCTTGTTCATTGAGGTACTGAACAAATTGTTCAGCATCTTGTTCACTTGATCTCCAAATGATCAAAAGATCATCTATAAATCTTTTATAAAAGGTAATGTTGTCCCTCATTGGGTTAGTGTCTGAGTACACATACTTGGACTCTAACCAGCCCATAAAGATGTTTGCATACGAGGGGGCAAATTTTGCCCCCATCGCAGTGCCTCTAAGTTGTAAATAGTATAACCCCTCGAACATAAAGAAATTATGTTCTAAGAGAAATCTAGTTACACGTAGAACAAATTCTTTGTGGGTACCAATCATGTCATTGTCTAAATCTAAGAAAAATTCAATAGCCAGAAGACCCTTGTCATGGGGTATGCTGGAGTATAATGACACAACATCAATCGTGAGCCAGCTATAGTGTTCCTGCCACTGGATTTCCCTGAGTAAGGACAAGACATGGGTGGTATCTCTTAGATAGCTATAAATACCTCGCACAGATCTTTGGAGGATATTGTCGAGCCATTCAGACAGAGGGCTAAGTCGAGACCCAATCCCCGAGACAATGGGGCAGCCTTTAACATTGTCAATACTTTTATGGACTTTTGGCAGATGATGGAAAATAGGGACCACAGGGTGTTCAACTACCAAATATTTGTAGGTGTCCCTGTCAATGATCCCTAAAGAGACTCCATCATCCACCAAAGATCTCAGTTTGGTTTGAAAAAGGAAAGTAGGGTTCCTGTGCAAAACTTTATATGTTTCTGGATCCCTTAACTGACGGTAGGCTTCAGTTGTATAGTCTATTTGATCCATTACCACAATGCTACCTCCCTTGTCTGATTGGCGAATGACCAGATTTTCATTATTTCTGAGTGAAGTGACTGCCTGATTTTCCATAGGGGATAGATTGCTCTTAGACTGTGTAGTTCTGTAGTGTAAATTGGTTAGATCTTCTACAACTCTCTTGTGGTATAACTCCAATACATTGCCCCTGCTTTGTATAGGGTAAAAATTGGAATCAGGCTTGAATTTTGGGTAAACTCTAGATTCTTCCTGTTCCATTGTGTATAGAGATTCTCTTTCTAATCCTTCAAGCAAAATTGCATCACAAGCATCCTGAAATGTATTTTCAGAATTAGTTGGAATGGAACATTGCTGATTGGTTACACTGTTGTCAGAAAAATGTTTTTTTAAGGGTCAGTTTCCTGATGAACTTGTTGACATCAAGAATGGTGTTAAACAAGTTAAAATTGCAAGTTGGACAAAAACCTAAACCATAACTGAGAACCCTTTCCTCTGTATCACTTAGAGTGTATGAAGAGAGATTTATTACATTAGTGGTGATGCCTAATTCTCTGTTTTGTCCCTCAATGCATACCTGTGATTGACTCGGGTTTTTAGATGGGAGCCTCCTCCCTCTGTTTGTTTGAGAACAGGCCAAAAAACCTGTGTACTAGCACCTTGTGATTGTGTTAACACCTGTTTTTTTGTTGTTATTGTTATATCACATTTTTTTCAAAATGGAAGACTTATCTTTTGGCCGTGTTCCCTGGTCAATAACTTCAGCTTGAACAGCTTGAGTGACATTGTCAGCAAGAATAGGGGCAGGGGTGATAATAGATACTGGAAGATCCCCTGAATCAATATCCGTGGTTGATGCTTCATCACCAGAGGTAGAATAATTTTGAGAGGAAAATTCCTCATCAGTTACCTCAGGATCAGAAAATGAAACCCTTTTTTGATACTGGCCCCTTCTGCGTTTATGTTTTCTTTGTGGTTTCCTGTCTTCACTACTCACTACTCCTATTTCTGATATATTGCTAGTTGCTATATTATCTTGATTATGTGTGTTGCCACTGTTCAACCTACGTGACCCCTTTTTTAATTTATGTTGTGTCTTAGGTTTCTGCCATAAAAAGACCTTGTCAGTGCTGTAATCTTTCTGGTCTCTTAGAAATTTGACATGTTTTGTGTGGATAATTTGTTGTTTACACTGTTCAACAACCCCTTGTAACATTTTGTCATATTCACAGTATTCTGCGACATCTTTGCATTTGTTAAGTTCTATCTGGAGTACCACAATGTCATTCCTAACCATAGACAATTGATCAGTTTTGTATTTAATTAGCATTGACATTAGTCTTAGTGAGCATTCAGAGAGAACCTGATTCCCCTCACTAATGAAAGTGGAATCAGTTACAACAAACGTAGGAAATTTCCTGACTCTCAACCCTCTGGGTATCATATTTAGAACATAGTATTTCTTCAGTATCCAAATGTCTAACTTGAGTCTAATTTCTTTAAGTCTCAACAACTCCATATTATTAAACATATCTCCAAGTTTAATACCCAAAGATTCTATGGTAAAAAAGTCATCCAATTCTATGCCTTCCAAATCATCATCATCCAAAGATAATAATGAATAAAACTGAGTGTTAGCCTGTAGTGTCAACACTCTTGTTTGAAGCAATACTAATACAATTGGATAGACATGGTGATGTATGGAGGGCATTAACACATATCTTTAAATATAAGGGGACAGATGAATAAAGGAATAAACAAACATTTGAATTAAATGTATAAACAAACATTTAGAACACGGGTGTCAAACACAAGGCCCGCGGGCCGAATCCGGCCCGCCAGACCTCGTCATGTGGCCCGTGTAGCCGCCGCCGGCCGCCAGCCTTCACCTTTTATTCTCGCTTTTTTTTTTTTGACACAAGAAAGCCGCCCTCTTCAGCGCATGCGCGGCAGCCTACAAGCCAGCCCTCTAGCGGCGCCGGCCGTTCTACACAGGAAACCTCCACTTTACATGAATTCAGGAAACTTGTTTTTATATTGAGCGCATGCCATCCTGTTATGTGACAGATCCAACGGCTGCCTGAACCCTTCTCTCCTGTACTGTAAGTACATATGATGTATGTGGGGGGGGAGGGGGGTCTGCTTATTATTCTGCTTAAAAGTCTGAGCGGTAAACTTTGGATATACTGACCACTTCCGTGTCACTTTACAGTGGTATAACGTATCAGAGTGCTCTTGTGCTGTAGCAATCCGCAAAACAGCATGGAGGTTATCAAAGCTGGTAAAGGTTAAGTTCTGTTCTTTAAAGTCAGAAAAGCATCGATTGAATTCATCAATCAGCTGATTCACTTTGGTACCATGCCGTTTTGCGGATTGCTACAGCACAAGACCTAATGCCAGACATCGATGGACTGACCTCAGGAAAACGATGTCAGCCATCTAGTCAGAAAAGTTTAAAAAAAGTTAATGCCTTGTGTTTGCCATATGTGTAATAAACAGTGTTTGGCAATATTTGTACGTTTAAAAAAAAAATATTACTGTCTGTTACAAAAATAATTTTTCAATAAATTGTAAAATAATTGTACATTTGAATATCTACTTGCCATTATTCTTATTATTAACAGTAATAATTGAATGCAGTGACAATAATATACGATAATAAAGAGTGGACACATAGTCCTACAGATACAACCGGCCCTTTGAGGGTGACCAAACTGCTGATGCGACCCACGATGAATTTGAGTTTGACACCCCTGATTTAGAACAATAGGCAACACTACTCTCTGGTAGTGGTGGATTCCCTCATCATCAAGAATATTATTTGTCTCTTTGGGTTACTGTCACGTTCCATCCTGATGCTGTATGTGCCTTTAAATCCTTCCACATTAAATCCCATAATCCTCTACTCAACTCGCCAATTAATGTTTAGTGTGTAGCTTGCTGCTCGTTGAACAAACTGTTCCTGAACAAATCCAGCTCAACTACTGTATCACCTGCTAACAACATATCTTGGAGCATTTCTGTGTAGTAATATGGACTATCTACCATCTTATCTTTGGAGACTTCTACTAAATACTTGCTAAAGGATTCATCTCACAACCTCTCTAGAGGTAAAAGCCTCTGCAGCGCTGCAGCACCGTTCTCACAGAGAACTTGAACTGAATCTTCGCTCAGTATTTGGAAAAGACTTTCCGTTCTCACTGGACTACCAGATACTCAATCTGAGCATCCGCTGCCTGTCATTCCATAAACCTTTATCACAGATTGCTACAATTTGACAGTTACTTACTTTTTTCTAAAGATACAAACAGCAGCGAGGTCCGCCCATTACTTACGTCACCTGTGACTCACTGGCATCAGCCGCGGAACTTCCCAGACTCACCGCCCACCTCCACTTACGTCAGAGATTCTCTGTTGTGTTCCTGGAAGTCAACGCCCACTCTACTATGTAAGCTCTTGTTATTCTCACAGCCTCTAACGCAACTGGGTGTTCTTTACTGTCTTACTACAGGTATCGAGATCAGACATCGGAACAAACTATCCTTCACAACATCCTCTGATTCTCTGTTGCTTATGTACTCTGCCATCTCTTGAACAATAACTAACCTGCCTAAAGAGTTACCAGTGAACCACAAGAAATATTTTGTGCTAATCCTTTCAGGTACTCTCTTGTACTGTAACATACTGTAATCAGGAGAAGACTAAGTAAGCATTTAACAGACTCCTCAGAATTCATTCCTCTAGTGCAGCCTATCTGCAGTTGTGATCCAAATAAAAACCTGCTACCTGACATATTAATTGGCCACTACTATGGATCCAGCATATATTCTAAACGTGGTGTACAATCTAACACAACGTGTTGAACAACTCACGCAGGGGGTAAGAGAGCTCCAAATTCAAATGACAACCTTAGGGCTATGGTTAAGGACAACACCCCAGAACCACAAGTCTGCCTACCCAAAATTTTTTCAGGAGAAAGGTCTACTTATAGATAGTTTAGGAATGCCTGTTATTTACTCTTCCAAATGAGACCAATAACCTAACTTACGAAAGGATTAAGGTCATGACTGTGATTTCTTTTTTAAGAGGAGAGCCCAGGGTATGGGCTGATTTATTTTTTGAGAACAATGACCCTATTTTGGGTTCACTTACTGATTTTTTTGCTCAAATGAGTGCCTTGTACGAAGATACGCCAAAGCAATTGACCACAGAGGCCAAAATGCGTTCCCTAAAACAAGGCAGGCGTCCTGTCGAAGAATACTTAACAAGGTTCAAACTTTACATGAAAGATTCAGAGTGGAGTGACATTGCCCTCCGTAATCAATACAGATTAGGGTTATCAGATTCTCTCAAAGATGAGTTGGCACGTATTGAGCTTCCTAGGACATTAGAGCAGTTAACAAATCTGTTGATTCAGATCGATAGACATCTCAGAGAGAGGTGTGCAGAGCGTCAACAACCGGAGTCTCTACACAGATACAACTCTCCTCACAATACAAGCTCCTACAACAAAGATTCCCCCATCCCTATGGAACTAGGGTTCACGAAGGGACCTCTACAGCCTGAAGAACCTCTCCTGACCATACAGTGAAGAACTGCCCTTTGCTACTCCGCCAAAAGAAGAGTAAGTCAGTTGTAGTTGATAACTGTTTCACCAATAAAATCATTAATGCCGCTTACTGTACCTTGTCTCTCTCTCTACAGTGGGATCATCAAGTACTTCAAACTGAAGCCATTGTTGACTCCGGAGCTTACTCCAACTTCCTTGACGCAGCTTCAGCACAGAAAAATAAAATTCCACTTCAATTAAAAGCAAAACCTGTTTCAATTTGTGTTATTGACAGTTCTTTTATTAATTCCGGTCCTATTACACATCAAACCATTCCAATCAAGTTCACCACAGGTACCGGACATGTAGAATACATATCGTTTGATATAACCCCCTCGCCTTTATTCCCTGTTGTTCTAGGGTTATCATGGCTCCAGTTACACCAACCCAGCATACAGTGGGACACACTTCACTTGGAATTCAAATCACCTTACTGTCATAGTACTTGTTATCCCCACCAGGAGATCTTACAGATAACTGAATTTTCTCTACCAGAAGAGTACCACAATTTCTTAGATATCTTCAATAAGAAGGAGGCCGAGACACTATAGAATTGAATTGCTACCCGGATCCTCTATTCCCTATGGGCACATATACCTGTTGTCCCAACCTGAGCTAGAACACCTGAAATCCTATATAGAAGAAAATCTCAAGAAGGGTTTCATCCGGCCTTCGACCTCTCCTGCCGGAGCGGGCATTTTTTTCGTGAAGAATAAAGATAACTCTCTGATTCCAATCATCGACTATCGCGAACTCAACAAGAGGACAGTAAAAAATAGGTATCCTTTACCGCTAATACTGGAACTGATTGAACGACTTAGTTAAGCCAGAATATACACCAAATTAGACCTAAGAGGAGCCTACAATTTGGTAAGAATCAGAGAGGGCGACGAATGGCTCACGGCATTCAGAACTCGCTATGGATTATATAAATATACAGTGATGCCATTCGGACTCTGTAACACCCCTGCCATGTTCCAATTCTTCATAAACAACATCTTCAGGGATTTATTGGACGTGTGTATGGTGGTATACTTGGATGACAACCTCATCTACTCAAACAACATGGAAAATCACTGTAAACATGTTCGCTGGGAGCTAGGTCATCTAAGGACTCATCAACATTTTGCCAAACCCGAGAAATGTTTATTCCATGTCACAGAGATATCATTCCTTGGTTACCACATTTCCTCTTCAGGACTTAAGATGGAGGATAACAAGGTAGAGGCTATACAGAACTGGCCAATACTGAAAAACAAAAAGGAGGTACAGCGGTTCCTAGGATTTGCCAATTTTTACCGCAAATTCATTAGAGGATTCTCAACCATCGCAAAACCCCTCACCAGCCTTACAGGTTTACATTCTCCCTTCATTTGGAATCCAACAGCACAGAAGGCTTTTGACATTCTGAAGAGATCTTTTACTGTTACTCCAATTCTGAATTTTCCAAATCCAGATTTACAGTTCATCCTTGAGGTGGATGCATTCGAGCATGCTATAGGTGCCATACTCTCCCAACGGAAATCCCCCACCGAACCAATACATCCCGTTGCCTTCTATTCTAGATTGATGACACCACCTGAATTAAACTATTCCATCGGAGAAAAGGAGCTCCTAGCGATTAAAAGATTTTTTTAACACTGGCGCCATCTACTAGAAGGCACTAAGATACCTATACATATCTATATGGATCACTGTAATCTGGAGTACCTACAATCTAGCAAAACATTATCAGCCCACCAACTCCGCTGGAGCTTGTATTTTACAAGGTTTAATTTCCATATTACTTACCGCCCAGGGTCCAAAAACAGAAAGGCTGATGCTCTGTCCAGAAGACTAGACCGGCCTTCTACTTTCCTAAAGAGAAACTCTAGATTAAAACCGACGGGTTCAATTACTCCAGAGACAAACTTTACATACCACCCTCACTAAGAAACTCAATATTGTACAACCACCATGATTCACCTCTTTTAGGTCATCCGGGTGTCCACAAAACATTGGACCTAATAAAAAGGAATTACTGCTGGCCTAAGATCAAACAATCAGTAAATGAATATGTCATGACATGTCAAATATGTGCAGCCTCAAAAACCGATAAAGCTCATCCTTCCGGGTTACTGAAGTCTCTTTAGGTTCTAGACAGACCATGGCAAACAGTAGGCATGGATTTTATTGTTGATCTTCCCCCATCTAATAGCTTTAACACCATATTAGTCATTGTGGACTTACTCATGAAAATGGCTCATTTTGTTCCATACAAAAAGCTACCTACCTCCTCAGAGACAGCAGAGCTTTTTCTAACACATGTAATATGACTACATGGACTACCTTCCATCATCGTAACCGACAGGGGATCTCAATTCACCTCCAGGTTTTGGAGACAGCTATGTAATGTTCTCCAGATTGACTAACGGTACAGCACTGCTTATCATCCCCAAACAAATGGGCAAACAAAAATAGTGAACCAGTGGTTAGAGCAGTATATCAGGTATTATTGCTTGTATCAACAAGATCAGTGGTATTACAATATACCTATGGCTGAATACGCCTACAATAATTCACCTAACACTTCCATGAAGAGGTCTCCATTCTATTCCAACTATGGGTATCATCCCACCTTCCATTTATCTGAACACAATTTCACCCCAAGTCAACGAGACTACAAACACCCTATCCCATACATTAACCTTTTTAAAGGACAATATAGCACTTGCTCAGGAGAGACAAAAGAAGTAATATGATTCAAAAAGAAGAAAACCTCCCTCCTACTCTGTTGGGGATAAAGTCTGGCTGTCTACAAGACATCTGAAGTTGAAAACACCATGTAGGAAATTCAGCCAACTCTTCATAGGACCTTTTAAAATAAGTAAACTGGTGAACGACAATGCTGTCACATTGCTATTGCCACCTGAGTACCAAATCCATCCGACATTCCATGTCTCCCTTTTGAAATCCCGCATGCTCCTGTCTTGGTTGAAGAAGATATTTATGAGATAAGCTCCATTCAGGATTCAAGACTCTTCAGAGGGAAGTTGCAATATTTAGTCCGTTGGAAGGGTTATTCCTTTGACGAGGATTCGTGGGAACCCTCCACAAACCTACAAGCCTCACTTCTCATTGCTCAGTTCCACCGAGCAAATCCGAACAGACCTGGACCTGTTGCTGCTGTGCAGCCCCTTGACGGGGGACATGTCACGTTCCATTCTGATGCTGTATGGACTATGTGCCTTTAAATCCTTCCACATAAAATCCCATAATCCTCTACTTAACTCGCCAATTAATGTTTAGTGTGTAGCTTGCTGCTCATTGAACAAACTGTTCCTGAACAAATCCAGCTCAACTACTGTATCACCTGCTAACAACATATCTTGGAGCATTGTTGTGTAGTAATACAGGCCATCTACCATATTATCTTTGGAGACTTCTACTAAATACTTGCTAAAGGATTCATCTCACAACCTCTCTAGAGGTAAAAGCCTCTGCAGCGCTGCAGCACCGTTCTCACAGACAACTTGAACTGAATCTTCGCTCAGTATTGGGAAAAGACTTTCCGTTCTCACTGGACTCCCACATACTCAATCTGAGCATCCGCTGCCTATAATTCCATAAAACTTTATCACAGATTGCTACAATTTGACAGTTACTTACTTGTTTCTAAAGATACAAACAGCGGCGAGGTCCGCCCATTACTTACGTCACCTGTGACTCACTGGCATCAGCCGCGGGACTTCCCGGACTTACCGCCCACCTCCACTTACGTCAGAGATTCTCTGTTGTGTTCCTGGAAGTCAACACCCACTCTGCTATGTAAGCTCTTGTTCTCACAGCCTCTAACGCAACTGGGTGTTCTTTACTGTCTTACTGCAGGTATCGAGATCAGACATCGGACTATCCTTCACAACATCCTCTGATTCTCTGTTGCTTATGTAATCTGCCATCTCTTGAACAATAACTAACCTGCCTAAAGAGTTACCAGTGAACCACAAGAACTATTTTGTGCTAATCCTTTCAGGTACTCTCTTATATGCTCTCTTGTAACATACTAATCAGGAGAAGACTAAGTGATAATTTAACAGACTCCTCAGTATTCATTCCTCTAGTGCAGCCTATCTGCAGTTGTGATCCAAATAAAAACCTGTTACCTGACAGTTACCCACTGATATTGGCCTTCATCCGATATGCAGCGTCGCCTGCAAAAGCCGGCGATGCCAAATATTGCGCTGGTTTGTTATCACAAATACGGCGTAACATAGAAGTTACGCTCGTATATTTCTGCCTTCGGCCGTAGTTTTTTGGCCCATAGACAGGTATACCAAACCCGTGCAGTTTGGTATCCAATATACAGTGTAAGGACTTATGTGGCGAAAATGGAGAAATCTTACTCCATTTTTACCTCGCCACAAATTGCAGGCGTAGTAAGCTTTACGCTGTGTATTGGAGCCCCGTAACTCCCTAAACTACCTGCAAAATAAAACCTAACACCTAACGCATGTGCAATGTCTATCTACCTGTCAACCGCGATCCCCCGCCGCTTTCCCTAATAAAGTATTTAACCCCTAAACCGCCGCTCCCGGACCCCGCCACCACCTACATTAACTACCCCCTAATGTGAGCCCCTTACTCCGCCGCCACCTACATTACCTACCCCCTAATGTGAGCCCCTTACTCCGCCACCACCTACATTACCTACCCCCTAATGTGAGCTCCTTACACCGCCGCAACCTACATTACCTACCCCCTAATGTGAGCTCCTACCCCGCCGCCAGCTATATTACCTACCCCCTAATGTGAGCTCCTTACACCGCCACCACCTACATTACCTACCCCCTAATGTGAGCTCCTACCCCGCCGCCAGCTATATTAAAATCATTAACCCCTAATTTAATCCCCCTACACCGTCGCCAGCTATATTAAATACATTAACCCCTAATCTAATCCCCCTACACCGCCGCCAGCTATATTAAATACATTAACCCCTAATCTAATCCCCCTACACCGCCGCCACCTATATTAACTATATTAACCCTAATTATATTAGGGTTAATATAGTTATTATATTATATATATTAACTATATTAACCCTAATAATATTAGGGTTAATATAGTTAATATAGTTAGTATATTATATATATTAACTATATTAACCCTAATTATATTAGGGTTGACATAGTTTTTATATTATATATATTAACTATATTAACCCTAATTATATTAGGGTTAATATAGTTAATATAGTTATTATTATATATATATTAACTATATTAACCCTAATTATATTAGGGTTAATATAGTTATTATATTATATATATATATATTAACTATATAAACCCTATCTAACTCTAACACCCCTAACTTAATTATTATTAAAATACATCTAAATAATATTCATAATATTAACTAAATTATTCCTATTTAAATCTAAATAATTACCTATAAAATAAACCCTAAGATAGCTACAATATAATTAATAATTACATTGTAGCTATTTTACGGTTTATACTTATTTTACAGGTAACTTGGTATTTATTTTAACTAGGTAAAATAGCTATTAAATAGTTAATAACTATTTAATAGCTACCTAGTTAAAATAATTACCAATTTACCTGTAAAATAAATCCTAACCTAAGTTACAAATACACCTACACTATCAATAAATTAAATAAACTACAAATATCTAAACTAAAATACAATTAAATACACTAAACTAAATTACAAAAAAAAAAAAACACTAAATTACAAAAAATAAAAAAAGATTACAAGAATTTTAAGCTACTTACACCTAATCTAAGCCCCCTAATAAAATAATAAAGCCCCCAAAAATAAAAAAAAGCCCTACCCTATTCTAAATTAAAAAGTAAAGAGCTCTTTTAACAGCCCTTTAAAGGGCTTTTTGCGGGGCATTTCCCCAAAGTAATCAGCTCTTTTGCCTGTAAAAACAAACACAATACCACCCCCCAACATTACAACCCACCACCCACATACCCCTACTCTAAACCCACTTAAACCCCCCTTAAAAAAAACCTAACACTAACCCCAAGAAGATCTCCCTACCTTGAGTCGTCTTCACCCAGCCGGGCCGAACTCTTCATCCAGATGTGGTCCTCCATCCCGGCGATGTCTTCATCCAAGCGGCAAAGAAGAGGTCTTCCATCCCGGCGATGTCTTCATCCAAGCGGCAAAGAAGAGGTCCTCCATCGGGGCGAAGTCTTCCTCCAAGCGGCATCTTCAATCTTCTTTCTTCCGGCTTCTTTCGACCTCCGACATGGAACATCCAGCTGGCCCGATGACTGAATGACGAATGAAGTTTCCTTTAAATGATGTCATCCAAGATGGCGTCCCTCGAATTCCGATTGGCTGATAGGATTCTATCAGCCAATCGGAATTAAGGTAAGAAAATCTGATAGGCTGATTGAAAATCTGATTGGCTGATTGAGCCAATCAGATTGAGCTCGTATTCTATTGGCTGTTCCGATCAGTCAATAGAATGCGAGCTCAATCTGATTGGCTGATTGGATCAGCCAATCGGATTGAACTTGAATCTGATTGGCTGATTGAATCAGCCAATCAGATTTTCTTACCTTAATTCCGATTGGCTGATAGAATCCTATCAGCCAATAGGAATTCAAGGGACGAAATCTTGGATGTCGTCATTTAAAGGAAACTTCATTCATCGTTCAGTCGTCGGGCCAGCTGGATGTTCCGCGTCGGAGGTCGGAAGAAGCCGGAAGAAAGAAGATTGAAGATGCTGCTTGGAGGAAGACTTCGCCCCGATGGAGGACCTCTTCTTTGCCGCTTGGATGAAGACATCGCCGGGATGGAAGACCTCTTCTTTGCCGATTGGATGAAGACATCGCCGGGATGGAAGACCTCTTCTTTGCCGCTTGGATGAAAACATCGCCGGGATGGAGGACCACATCTGGATGAAGAGTTTGGCCCGGCTGGGTGAAGATGACTCAAGGTAGGGAGATCTTCTAGGGGTTAGTGTTAGGTTTTTTAAGGGGGATTTGGGTGGGTTTAGAGTAGGGGTATGTGGGTGGTGGGTTGTAATATTGGGGGGTGGTATTGTGTTTTTTTTACAGGCAAAAGAGCTGATACGATACACACAAATTTCAAGGATGCACCGGCAGTCAGTGGAATGTTCAGAAAGTTTTATTCGAAGAAAACATTAAAAGTTCATGAATGAACAAAGAGTGATCCCAAGACAAGTGAGAGGTGCTTGTTCCACCCCAAGGACTGCTTGCTGACGCGTTTCGGCTCCAAAGGCCGTAATCATAGCAGCTACGATTACGGCCTTTGGAGCCGAAATGCGTCAGCAAGCAGTCATTGGGGTGGAACAAGCACCTCTCACTTGTCTTAGGATCACTCTTTGTTCATTCATGAACTTTTAATGTTTTCTTCGAATAAAACTTTCTGAACATTCCACTGACTGCCGGTGCATCCTTGAAATTTGTGTGTATCGTTATCATTGAAACGGAGGATTTGCACAGAGTCTTTGCTGGATATACCTCATGCATAAGCCCACTCACCTCTTGCGAGTATAGGAGTACCGGGAGACGATGACGTCAGACGCCGAGTTACTTCGATACTGGTAAGACGGAGCCGAGTGGAGCAGTTTGTCTGCGATCCACATCCTGTAACACATCAATGGAGAATTGTCCCATGGTGTTGGGGAGCTCTAAGGTCTTTGAAAGAATACAGTCGCTTACTTGGGTACGTTATCATCGGATCTCTTCCCTAGCAGCTGAGGTGAGTGGTGAAGTAGCGGACACAGTCAGCCTACATACAGTGGATCAGTATATTTCTTTTTCCAAGTGGTAACATTCACATAATTTGCTAACAGACTTTCTGTGGTGTAATTTGGTGCTGATAACTCCTGAACATTAGCTTAGATTAGGTGTAAGTAGCTTAAAATTCTTGTAATCTTTTTTTATTTTTTGTAATTTAGTGTTTGTTTGTTTTTCTAATTTAGTTTAGTGTATTTAATTGTATTTTAGTTTAGATATTTGTCGTTTATTTAATTTATTGATAGTGTAGGTGTATTTGTAACTTAGGTTAGGATTTATTTTACAGGTAAATTGGTAATTATTTTAACTAGGTAGCTATTAAATAGTTATTAACTATTTAATAGCTATTGTACCTAGTTAAAATAAATACCAAGTTACCTGTAAAATAAGTATAAACCGTAAAATAGCTACAATGTAATTATTAATTATATTGTAGCTATCTTAGGGTTTATTTTATAGGTAAGTATTTAGATTTAAATAGGAATAATTTAGTTAATATTATTAATATTATTTAGATTTATTTTAATAATAATTAAGTTAGGGGTGTTAGAGTTAGATAGGGTTAATATAGTTAATATATATATAATATAATAACTATGTTAACTATATTAACCCTAATATAATTAGGGTTAATAACATAATTTATGTAAGAACTTACCTGATAAATTTATTTATTTCATATTGGCAAGAGTCCATGAGCTAGTGACGTATGGGATATACATTCCTACCAGGAGGGGCAAAGTTTCCCAAACCTCAAAATGCCTATAAATACACCCCTCACCACACCCACAATTCAGTTTAATGAATAGCCATGAAGTGGGGTGATAAGAAAGGAGCGAAAGCATCTAACAAGGAATTGGAATAATTGTGCTTTATACAAAAAAATCATAACCACCACAAAAAGGGTGGGCCTCATGGACTCTTGCCAATATGAAAGAAATGAATTTATCAGGTAAGTTCTTACATAAATTATGTTTTCTTTCATGTAATTGGCAAGAGTCCATGAGCTAGTGACGTATGGGATAGCAGATACCCAAGATGTGGAACTTCCACGCAAGAGTCACTAGAGAGGGAGGGATTAAATAAAGACAGCCAATTCCGCTGAAAAATAATCCATAACCCAAATCAAAAAGTTTTAATCTTAAAATGAAAAAAAATGAAATTATAAGCAGAAGAATCAAACTGAAACAGCTGCCTGAAGTACTTTTCTACCAAAAACTGCTTCAGAAGAAGAAAAAGCATCAAAATGGTAGAATTTAGTAAAAGTATGCAAAGAAGACCAAGTTCCTGCTTTGCAAATCTGATCAACAGAAGCTTCATTCTTAAAAGCCCAGGAAGTAGAAACTGACCTAGTAGAATGAGCCGTAATCTTTAAGGCGGGGATTTACCCGACTCCACATAAGGATGATGAATCAAAGACTTTAACCAAGATGCCAAAAAAATGGCAGAAGCCTTCTGACCTTTCCTAGAACCAGAAAAGACAACAAATAGACTAGAAGTCTTCCTGAAATCTTTAGTAGCTTCAACATAATATTTCAAAGCTCTAACTACATCCAAAGAATGTAAAGATCTCTCCAGAGAATTTTTAGGATTAGGACACAAAGAAGGGACAACAATTTCTCTAATAATGTTGTTAGAATTCACAACTTTAGGTAAAAAATTAAATGAAGTCCGCAACACCGCCTTATCCTGATGAAAAATCAGAAAAGGAGATTCACAAAAAAGAGCAGATAACTCAGAAACTCTTCTAGCAGAAGAGATGGCCAAAAGGAATAAAACTTTCCGAGAAAGTAATTTAATATCCAGAGAATGCATAGGTTCAAACGGAGGAGCCTGTAAAGCCCTCAGAACCAAATTAAGACAAATTAAGAGGAGAAATTGACTTAATGACAGGCTTAATACAAACCAAAGCCTGTACAAAACAATGAATATCAGGATGATTAGCAATCTTTCTGTGAAAAAGTACCGAAAGAGCAGAGATTTGTCCTTTCAAGGAACTTGCAGACAAAACCTTTTTCCAAACCGTCCTGAAGAAACTGTAAAATTCTAGGAATTCTAAAAGAATGCCAAGAGAATTTATGTGAAGAACACCAAGAAATGTAAGTCTTCCAAACTCGGTAATAGATCTTTCTAGACACAGATTTACGAGCCTGTAACTTAGTAATAATCACTGAATCAGAGAAACCTCTATGACTAAGTATTAAGCGTTCAATCTCCATACCTTCAAATTTAATGATTTGAGATCCTGATGGAAAAAAGGGCCTTGAGACAGAAGGTCTGGCCTTAACGGAAGTGTCCAAGGTTGGCAACTGGCCATCCGAACGAGATCCACATACCAAAACCTGTGTGGCCATGCTGGAGCCACCAGCAGTACAAACAAACGCTCCATTAGGATTTTGGAATTCACTTTTGGAAGAAGAACTAGAGGCGGAAAAATATAAGCAGGTTGATAATTCCAAGGAAGTGACAACGTGTCCACTGCTTCCGCCTGAGGATCCCTGGATCTGGACAGATACCTGGGAAGTTTCTTGTTTAGATGAGAGGCCATCAGATCTATTTCTGGAAGTCCCCAGATTTGAACAATCTGAAGAAATACCTCTGGGTGAAGAGACCATTTGCCCAGATGTAACGTCTGCCGACTGAGATAATCCGCTTCCCAATGGTCTATACCTGGGATGTGAACCGCAGAAATTATACAGGAGCTGGATTCCGCCCATACAAGTATCCGAGATACTTCTTTCATAGCCTGAGGACTGTGAGTCCCCCCTTGATGATTGACATATGCCACGGTTGTGACATTGTCTGTCTGAAAACAAATAAACGATTCTCTCTTCAGAAGAGGCCAGAACTGAAGAGCTCTGAAAATCGCACGGAGTTCCAAAATGTTGATTGGTAATCTCGCCTCCTGAGATTCCCAAACCCCCTGCGCTGTCAGAGATCCCCATACAGCTCCCCAACCTGAAAGACTCGCATCTGTTGAGATCACAGTCCAGGTTGGATGAACAAAAGAGGCCCCTTGAATTTAACGATGGTGATCCAACCACCAAGTCAGAGAAGATCGAACATTGGGATTTAAGGATATTAATTGTGATATCTTTGTATAATCCCTGCACCATTGGTTCAGCATACAAAGCTAGAGAGGTCTCATGTGAAAACGAGCAAAAGGGATCGCGTCCGATACAGCAGTCATGAGACCTAGAATGTCCATGCACAAAGCTACTGAAGGGAATGATTGAGACTGAAGGTTTCGACAAGCTGAAACTAATTTCAGACGTCTCTTTTCTGTTAGAGACAAAGTCATGAGCACTGAATCTATTTGGAAACCCAAAAAGGTTACCCTTGTCTGAGGAATCAAGGAACTCTTTGGTAAATTGATCCTCCAACCATGTCTTTGAAGAAACAACACAAGTTGATTCGTATGAGATTCTGCAGAATGTAAAGACTGAGCAAGTACCAAGATATCGTCCAAATAAGGAAATACCGCAATACCCTGTTCTCTGATTACAGAGAGAAGGGCACGAGAACCTTTGAAAAGATCCTTGGAGCTATTGCTAGGCCAAACGGAAGAGC
This sequence comes from Bombina bombina, assembly GCF_027579735.1. NCBI lineage: Eukaryota > Metazoa > Chordata > Amphibia > Anura > Bombinatoridae > Bombina > Bombina bombina. The sequence continues at coordinate 1,060,142,975 of NC_069501.1, read as the reverse complement.
AACAAACTGGTAATGCTTGTCTAGAAAAGAGAATCTCAGAAACTGATAGTGATCTGGATGGATAGGAATATGAAGACATGCATCCTGTAAGTCTATTGTAGACATATAATGAACTTGCTGAACAAAAGGCAGAATAGTCCTTATAGTCACCATTTTGAATGTTGGTATCCTTACATAACGATTCAATATTTTTAGATCCAGAACTGGTCTGAAGGAATTCTCCTTCTTTGGTACAATGAACAGATTTGAGTAAAACCCCAGACCCCATTCCAGAACTGGAACTGGCACAATTACCCCAGCCGATTCTAGGTCTGAAACACATTTCAGAAACGCCTGAGCCTTTACTGGGTTTACTGGAATGCGTGAGAGAAAAAAATCTTCTCACAGGCGGTCTTACCTTGAAACCTATTCTGTGCCCTTGTGAAACAATGTTCTGAATCCAAAGACTTTGAATCGAATTGATCCAAACATCTTTGAAAAATCGTAACCTGCCCCCTACCAGCTGTGCTGGAATGAGGGCCGCACCTTCATGAGGATTTGGGAGCTGGTTTTGACTTTCTAAAAGGCTTGGATTTATTCCAGACTGGAGAAGGTTTCCAAACGGAAACTGTTCCTTTAGGGGAAGGGTCAGGCTTTTGTTCCTTATTCTGACGAAAGGAACAAAAACGATTAGCAGCCCTATATTTACCTTTAGATTTTTTGTCCTGAGGCAAAAAGGCCCCCTTCCCCCCAGTAACAGTCGAACTTATTGAATCTAACTGAGAACCAAATAATTTATTATCTTGGAAAGAAAGAGAAAGCAACGTTGACTTAGAAGTCATATCTGCATTCCAAGACTTAAGCCATAAAGCTCTTCTAGCTAAAATAGCTAAAGACATATACCTGACATCAATTCTAATGATATCGAAAATGACATCACAAACAAAGTTATTAGCATGTTGAAGAAGTTTAACAATGCTATAAGCATTATGGTCTGACACTTGTTGCGCTAAAGCCTCCAACCAGAAAGTGGAAGCTGCAGCAACATCAGCCAAAGAAATAGCAGGTCTAAGAAGATTACCTGAACATAAATAAGCCTTCCTTAGAAAGGATTCAAGCTTCCTATCTAAAGGATCCTTAAAAGAAGTACTATCTGCCGTAGGAATAGTAGTACGTTTAGCAAGAGTAGAGATAGCCCCATCAACTTTGGGGATTTTTTCCCAAAACTCTAATCTATCAGATGGCAAAGGGTATAATTTCTTAAACCTTGGAGAAGGAGTAAATGAAGTACCCAGACTATTCCATTCCCTAGAAATTACTTCTGAAATAGCATCAGGAACTGGAAAAACTTATGGAATAAATACATGAGGTTTAAAAACTGAATTTAAATGCTTATTAGTTTTAATATCAAGAGGACTAGACTCCTCCATATCTAATGCAATCAACACTTCTTTAAGTAAAGAACGAATAAACTCCATCTTAAACAAATATGAAGATTTATCAGTGTCAATATCTGAGGCAGAATCTTCTGAACCAGAATAGATCCTCATCAGAAATAAATAAGTCAGAATGATGGCGGTCATTTAAAAATTCATCTGAAATATGAGAAGTTTTTAAAGACCTCTTACGTTTACTAGAAGGAGGAATAACAGACAGAGCCTTCCGAATAGAATTAGAAGCAAATTCTTTTACATTAACAGGAACATCCTGAACATTAGATGTTGAAGGAACAACAACAGGTAATGGATTATTACTAATGGAAATATTATCTGCGTTTGATAGTTTATCATGACAACTAACACAAACTACAGCCGGAGGAACAGTTACCAAAAGTTTACAACAAATGCACTTAGCTTTGGTAGAACCGACATCAGGCAGCGTCTTTCCAGAAGTAGATTCTGATCCAGGGTCAGGTAGTGACATCTTGCAGTATGTAATAGAAAAAACAACGTATAAAGCAAAATTATCAAATTCCTTAAATGGCAGTTTCAGGAATGGGAAAAAATGCAAAACAAGCCTCTAGAAACCAGAAGCAACTAAAAAGTGAGACTGAAATAATGTGAAAAAAACTGTCGCCAAGAACGACGCCCACATTTTTGCCGCCAAGTATAACGCCCACATATTTTGGCGGCAATAATGACGCCCATATTTTTTGGCGCCAGAAAACGTCCGCAACACACATACGTCAAAAATTATGCAATCACGTGAAAACTTCCGGCGTCAACTATGACGCCGGAATTGACGAAATTTTTGCGCCAAGTCTCGCGCCAAGAATGACGCAATAAATTGAAGCATTTTCTGCACCCGCGAGCCTAACAGCCCGCAATTTAGAAAAAAAGTCAATTGAAAATTGAAATTTTTAAGGTAAGAAAAAATATAATTCATATGCATTTTCCCAAAAAAATTAAACTGACAGTCTGAAAGAAGGAATACTGATTATCCTGAATCATGGCAAATATAAGTTTAACACATATATTTAGAACTTTACATATCAAGTGCCCAACCATAGCTTAGCGTGTCATGAATAGAAATAAGACTTACTTACCCTAAGACACTCATCTACATATAGCAGATAGCCAAACCAGTACTGAAATGAGAATCAGTAGAGGTAATGGTATATAAGAGTATATCGTCGATCTGAAAAGGGAGGTAGGAGTAGAAATCTCTACGACCGATAACAGAGAACCTATGAAATAGATCCCCTAGAGGAAGACCATGGTATTCAAATAGGCAATACTCTCTTCACATCCCTCTGACATTCACTGCACTCTGAGAGGAAAACCGGGCTTCAGCCTGCTGCAAAGCGCATATCAACGTAGAAATCTAGCACAAACTTACTTCACCACCTCCATGGGAGGCAAAGTTTGTAAAACTGAATTGTGGGTGTGGTGATGGGTGTATTTATAGGCATTTTGAGGTTTGGGAAACTTTGCCCCTCCTGGTAGGAATGTATATCCCATACGTCACTAGCTCATGGACTCTTGCCAATTACATGAAAGAAATAGTTAATATATATATAATATAATAACTATATTAACCCTAATATAATTAGGGTTAATATAGTTAATATATATAATATAATAACTATATTAACTATATTAACCCTAATATAATTAGGGTTAATATAGTTAATATATATAATATAATAACTATATTAACCCTAATATAATTAGGGTTAATATAGTTAATATATATAATATAATAACTATATTAACTATATTAACCCTAATATAATTAGCGTTAATATAGTTAATATAGGTGGCGGCGGTGTAGGGGGATTAGACTAGGGGTTAATGTATTTAATATAGCTGGCGGCGGTGTAGGGGGATTAGATTAGGGGTTAATGTATTTAATATAGCTGGCGGCGGTGTAGGGGGATTAAATTAGGGGTTAATAATTTTAATATATTTGGCGGCGGGGTAGGAGCTCACATTAGGGGGTAGGTAATGTAGGTGGCGGCGGTGTAAGGAGCTCACATTAGGGGGTAGGTAATATAGCTGGCGGCGGGGTAGGAGCTCACATTATGGGGTAGGTAATGTAGGTGGCGACGGTGTAAGGAGCTCACATTAGGGGGTAGGTAATATAGCTGGCGGCGGGGTAGGAGCTCACATTAGGGGGTAGGTAATGTAAGTGGCGGCGGAGTAAGGGGCTCACATTAGAGGGTAGGTAATGTAGGTGGCGGCGGAGTAAGGGGCTCACATTAGGGGGTAGGTAAAGTAGGTGGCGGATTTCTGGACATCGCTAGTTTGTCAGACTTACGGCACTTTAGCATCTGACGGCGCCGTATATGGGATAGCTCAAGTTGCGAGCTGAAACTACGGGCGGCGCAGGTTTCCACGCTTGCGCCAAAACCTGCGCCGTATATCAGGTCGCGCCCATTGTATCTGATAGAAGACTATCTGTCTAAATTCTGGCAAGCTATTTGCGGTTTACTTGCCGCACCTGTCTCGCCTTGCACAACACTGCAGGCTTAGCAATGTAAAAAAATAGTTAACACAAAAAGTGATATGCACTCCAAATGCACCATGAATCTAAAATAAAAATAAAAAAGTGGATAAACATAAATACTTAGGCCTATATTTGGAGTTTGGCGGTAGCCGTGAAAACCAGCGTTAGAAGCTCTTAACGCTGGTTTTAGGCTACCGCCGGTATTTGGAGTCAGTCAGGAAAGGGTCTAACGCTCACTTTTCAGCCGCGACTTTTCCATACCGCAGATCCCCTTACGTCAATTGCGTATCCTATCAATGGGATCTTTCTAACTCCGGTATTTAGAGTCGTGTCTGAAGTGAGCGTTAGAATTCTAACGACAAAACTCCAGCCGCAGAAAAAAGTCAGTAGTTAAGAGCTTTATGGGCTAACGCCGGTTCATAAAGCTCTTAACTACTGTGCTCTAAAGTACACTAACACCCATAAACTACCTATGTACCCCTAAACCGAGGTCCCCTCACATCGCCGCCACTCGATTAAATATTTTTAACCCCTAATCTGCCGACCGCCACCTACGTTATACTTATGTACCCCTAATCTGCTGCCCCTAACACCGCCGACCCCTATATTATATTTATTAACCCCTAACCTGCCCCCCACAACGTCGCCGCCAGCTACCTACAATAATTAACCCCTAATCTGCCGACCGCCACCTACGTTATACTTATGTACCCCTAATCTGCTGCCCCTAACACCGCCAACCCCTATATTATATTTATTAACCCCTAATCTGCCCCCCTCAACGTCGCCTCCACCTGCCTACACTTATTAACCCCTAATCTGCCGAGCGGATCGCACCGCTACTATAATAAAGTTATTAACCCCTAATCCGCCTCACTCCCGCCTCAATAACCCTATAATAAATAGTATTAACCCCTAACCTGCCCTCCCTAACATCGCCGACACCTAACTTCAAACATTAACCCCTAATCTGCCGACTGGAGCTCACGGCTATTCTAATAAATTTATTAACCCCTAAAGCTAAGTCTAACCCTAACACTAACACCCCCCTAAGTTAAATATAATTTAAATCTAACAAAATAAATTAACTCTTATTAAATAAATTATTCCTATTTAAAGCTAAATACTTACCTGTAAAATAAACCCTAATATAGCTACAATATAAATTATAATTATATTATAGCTATTTTAGGATTTATATTTATTTTACAGGTAACTTTGTATTTATTTTAACCAGGTACAATAGCTAAAATAGTTAAAATAATTACAAAATTACCTGTAAAATAAATCCTAACCTAAGTTACAATTAAACCTAACACTACACTATCAATAAATTAATTAAATAAAATACCTACAATTACCTACAATTAAACCTAACACTAAACTATCAATACATTAATTAAATACAATATCTACAAATAAATACAATGAAATAAACTAACTAAAGTACAAAAAATAAAAAAGAACTAAGTTACAAAAAATAAAAAAATATTTACAAACATCAGAAAAATATTACAACAATTTTAAACTAATTACACCTACTCTAATCCCCCTAATAAAATAACAAAGACCCCCAAAATAAAAAAAATGCCCTACCCTATTCTAAATTACTAAAGTTCAAAGCTCTTTTACCTTACCAGCCCTGAACAGGGCCCTTTGCGGGGCATGCCCCAAAGAATTCAGCTCTTTTGCCTGTAAAAAAAACACATACAATACCCCCCCCCCAACATTACAACCCACCACCCACATACCCCTAATCTAACCCAAAACCCCCTTAAATAAACCTAACACTAAGCCCCTGAAGATCTTCCTACCTTATCTTCACCATACCAGGTTCACCGATCGATCCAGAAGAGCTCCTCCGATGTCCTGATCCAAGCCCAAGCAGGGGGCTGAAGATGTCCATGATCCGGCTGAAGTCATCATCCAAGCGGGAGCTGAAGAGGTCCATGATCCGGCTGAAGTCATCATCCAAGCGGGAGCTGAAGAGGTCCATGATCCATCTTCAATCTTCTTTCTTCCGGATCCATCTTGAAGACCTCCGACGCGGAACATCCTGCTGGCCCGACGGACTACCGACGAATGAAGGCTCCTTTAAGGGACGTCATCCAAGATGGCGTCCCTCGAATTCCGATTGGCTGATAGGATTCTATCAGCCAATCGGAATTAAGGTAGGAAAATTCTGATTGACTGATGGAATCAGCCAATCAGAATCAAGTTCAATCCGATTGGCCGATCCGATCAGCCAATCAGATTGAGCTTGCATTCTATTGGCTGATCGGAACAGCCAATAGAATGCGAGCTCAATCTGATTGGCTGATCGGATCAGCCAATCGGATTGAACTTGATTCTGATTGGCTGATTCCATCAGCCAATCAGAATTTTCCTACCTTAATTCCGATTGGCTGATAGAATCCTATCAGCCAATCGGAATTCAAGGGATGCCATCTTGGATGACGTCCCTTAAAGGAGCCTTCATTCGTCGGTAGTCCGTCGGGCCAGCAGGATGTTCCGCGTCGGAGGTCTTCAAGATGGATCCGGAAGAAAGAAGATTGAAGATGCCGTTGATAGAAGACTTCAGCCGGATCATGGACCTCTTTAGCTCCCGCTTGGATGATGACTTCAGCCGGATCATGGACCTCTTCAGCTCCCGCTTGGATGATGACTTCAGCCGGATCATGGACATCTTCAGCCCCCTGCTTGGGCTTGGATCAGGACATCGGAGGAGCTCTTCTGGATCGATCGGTGAACCTGGTATGGTGAAGATAAGGTAGGAAGATCTTCAGGGGCTTAGTGTTAGGTTTATTTAAGGGGGGTTTGGGTTAGATTAGGGGTATGTGGGTGGTGGGTTGTAATGTTGGGGGGGGTATTGTATGTGGTTTTTTTACAGACAAAAGAGCTGAATTCTTTGGGGCATGCCCCGCAAAGGGCCCTGTTCAGGGCTGGTAAGGTAAAAGAGCTTTGAACTTTAGTAATTTAGAATAGGGTAGGGCATTTTTTTATTTTGGTGGTCTTTGTTATTTTATTAGGGGGCTTAGAGTAGGTGTAATTAGTTTAAAATTGTTGTAATATTTTTCTGATGTTTGTAAATATTTTTTTATTTTTTTGTACTTTAGTTAGTTTATTTCATTGTATTTATTTGTAGATATTGTATTTAATTAATGTATTGATAGTGTAGTGTTAGGTTTAATTGTAGGTAATTGTAGGTATTTTATTTAATTAATTTATTGATAGTGTAGTGTTAGGTTTAATTGTAACTTAGGTTAGGATTTATTTTACAGGTAATTTTGTAATTATTTTAACTATTTTAGCTATTGTACCTGGTTAAAATAAATACAAAGTTGCCTGTAAAATAAATATTAATCCTAAAATAGCTATAATATAATTATAATTTATATTGTAGCTATATTAGGGTTTATTTTACAGGTAAGTATTTAGCTTTAAATAGGAATAATTTATTTAATAAGAGTTAATTAATTTTGTTAGATTTAAATTATATTTAACTTAGGGGGGTGTTAGTGTTATGGTTAGACTTAGCTTTAGGGGTTAATAAATTTATTAGAATAGCGGTGAGCTCCAGTCGGCAGATTAGGGGTTAATGTTTGAAGTTAGGTGTCGGCGATGTTAGGGAGGGCAGATTAGGGGTTAATACTATTTATTATAGGGTTAGTGAGGCGGATTAGGGGTTAATAACTTTATTATAATAGGGGTGCGGTCCGCTCGGCAGATTAGGGGTTAATAAGTGTAGGCAGGTGGAGGCAACGTTGTGGGGGGCAGATTAGGGGTTAATAAATATAATATAGGGGTCGGCGGTGTTAGGGGCAGCAGATTAGGGGTACATAGGGATAATGTAAGTAGCGGCGGTTTACGGAGCGGCAGATTAGGGGTTAAAAATAATATGCAGGGGTCAGCGATAGCGGGGGCAGATTAGGGGTTAATAAGTGTAAGGTTAGGGGTGTTTAGACTCGGGGTACATGTTAGAGTGTTAGGTGCAGACGTAGGAAGTGTTTCCCCATAGACAACAATGGGGCTGCGTTAGGAGCTGAACGCTGCTTTTTTGCAGGTGTTAGGTTTTTTTTCAGCTCAAACAGACCCATTGTTTCCTATGGGGGAATCGTGCACGAGCACGTTTTTGAGGCTGGCCGCGTCCGTAAGCAACTCTGGTATCGAGAGTTGCAGTGGCGTTAAATATGCCTGTACGCTCCCTTTTTGGAGCCTAACGCAGCCATTCTGTGGACTCTCAATACCAGAGTTATTTTATGTTTAAATCTTTTTTATTAGCATATTTTTAAACATGTTATCACTTAACAACAATTGAGAGGAGACATTACATCACTCGGTAATTGAAAGTCCTTCACAATATATGGTCTCCAAGCTAATAAGTTTAACAAATATATAACAGATCATCCATCTTGTATCTTTCACCTAGAGAAGTTAAGCTGCTAATTATACAAAGTTCTGATTCCAAAATGAATTTACAAACAATAATAGATGTCTGCATAAGTCTTAAACAAACAATTAGAATAACAATAAAAAATTAACAGAAGAAATAACACTAAATAAATGGAAAAAAACGAAATTAAATTAAGTCAGTTGAAGTCAATACCTCTGTGGCTATCATATTTATCTGAAAAAGATTAGTGTAACCTTTATTGATTGGATGGGGGTTTCAAATTACTTGAGTCTGTGCGTCTTTGTATGTTACCAACTACAGTCCAGCAACACCTGTCTGTTGTCCCCTCAAGGTCCAATAGAACCAGATCTGGTCAGTCCTCTCTTCATTATCTAGTAACCAGGTCGCTGATCTGTACATGGAGTGAGTATAGCTAATCTTATTAAGTATCTCCTGCCATGAGAGATTGCCAGTTTTCCAATACCTGGCGATACTCATCCTTGTAATAGTGCACAAAATTTTTATAAATATATTAATTGGGGTATTAAAATGAGGAAAGCGTTCCTGGAGCAGCGCTTGGGCCAAGGTTAGTCGGATATCTTCCTCCAAGACACTACTGAGTAAGAGAGAGAGGGCATCCCAAACGTGTCTAATTTTGTCACATTCCCACCATAGATGACTATATGTGCCAAGGCTTTCACATCCTCTATAGCACATTCTGTTACCTGAAAGAGTCATATGAGTTGTCTGAAGTGGTGTTAAGTACCATCGAAAGGTTGTTTTGATCGCATTTTCCCTTAAGTCTGCACTTAGAAGACCCTTTTCTGTTAGACTTAATAGATCAATCCAATTCTGTTCCTCTATTTCCCTACCTAAGTCTGTCTCCCATTTCAGCATCAGTGGAGATTTAGAGTGAATGTGCGACCTCTGGATAGCTACATATAGCTTTGAGATAGTGTGTTTTGTTCTATGTGGGGACTTGCATAGTACCTCTAAACTAGTCAGGGAACGGGATATAGCACTCTCTTGGAATTTTTTAAAGGCGGACTGTATCTGCAAGTATAGGAACCAGTTAAGCGAGTATGGGGCAATTTTCTCTTGTAGCTGTGTAAACGAGATAAATTTCCCGTTAATCACCAAATCTGCCACTCTATACAACCCTTTTTTACTCCATTTATCGATCAGAATGGTTTGGTCTCGCGTTAATAAGTATCTAATTGGCATTATCCATGAGTATTGTGGTTTTAATTTAGTGGTGGTAGCTAACCTAGTCCAGGAGCTTAAAGCTGACTCCACAGAGGGCGAGTCAATCTGTCCTTGAGTAGACTTGCGTGACTGTGAGTCCCAAAGCAAATCTGCTGGGGAGTCCCAGCCTCCCATTTCAGCCTCAAGAGTGGGCCAGATGGTATCTATATCAGGCTTATCTAAAAGTGTAGTCTGGGCTAGTCTGGCCGCATAGTAATAATCAACCAGATTGGGTGCTCCCACCCCTCCCAATGTTTTATGTCTTGTGAATATATCCGACTTAATTCTAGGCAGCTTTTTCCCTCTAATGTATTTCAATAAGTCCGACTGAGGTCTAATAAGCTCTGGAATTGGGATTTTTATTGGGAGGGCTCTAAATAAATAAAGTATACGTGGCAGAATATTCATTTTGATCGCTGCTATACGACCATACCAGGAGAACGAGTATTGTGACCATTTGTTAATGTCTCGACGTATATCTCTGAACAGAGGTATATAGTTATACTTATATAGTTGCCCAATCTGGTTTGTGACATATATCCCTAGGTATTTTATGGTATGTTTAGCCCACTTCATGGAGAAATTAAGTTCTAGTAATTTTTGAGTTTGATGTGGTAATATAATTGGGAGGACTTCACTTTTTTCCAGGTTTATTTTGTACCCGGAAATAGTAGAAAAATTATCCAAGAGTTGGTATAGATTTGGGAGTGAGATAAGTGGTTTGGTAATGGTTAGTAGGATGTCATCTGCGAACAGAGTCAATTTATATTCCGTGGAGCGAATTTCAAACCCTGAGATGTCTGGGGAACCTCTAATCTTGGCTGCAAGTGGCTCGATACATAAAGCAAAAAGCAAAGGCGATAGAGGGCAGCCCTGCCTGGTACCATTGAGTATGGGGAAAGATTTAGACTTGTGACCCGTAGCCGAAACTTGCGCAGAGGGGTAGGAGTATATGGCTTCTATAGCTGTAATGAAGGAACCTTCGAACCCCATATGATGGAGCACCTGTAGCAAAAATCTCCAATCGATCCTATCAAACGCCTTCTCCGCATCCAGGGATAGGAGCAGAGAAGGCGTTTTGGTACCATATAGATAGTGGATGGAGTCAATTATACGTCTAATATTGTCTGGGGCTTCCCTATCTTTTATGAAACCTACTTGATCAGGATGGACCAAAGTAGGTAAAATTGGTTTAAGTCGATTAGCTAAAATTTTGGTAAAGAGCTTGAGATCTTGATTGATGAGTGATATGGGGCGGTAATTGGAACAAAATTTGGGGTCTCGGCCAGGTTTGGGTATAACTACAATCTTAGCTGCTAGTAACTCCTTAGGGATAGGGTGTCCCTCCAGAATATGATTACAGAAATTAGTTAAGTGGGATATCAATACTGGCTTAAATAATTTATAATACTCTCCCGGGAATCCATCTGGGCCTGGGGCTTTGCCTCTCTTAAGTTCCTTAATTGCAATAGAAACCTCCTCAGGGGATATCTGTGCGTTTAGAGAGTCTTTATCCGTTTTAGACAGTTTCTTCAGATTAGCTTCTTTAAGAAATTCCACTGAAGAGAAGTCTGTCTGGGGGGAGTGTGTTACCTTCTTACCATCGTACAATCTGCCATAAAAGTCAGCGAAGGTATCTACGATCTCCTGAGGATGGGAAATCGGAACCCCTCTTTCATTTATTATAACTGGGATGGCTGATGCTTTGCATCTCTCACGAATTTTATGTGCAAGAAATTTGTCGGGTTTATTGGCGAATATGTAGTATTGTGTCTTTAATCTTAAAAGTGCTTTATTGGCCATAGAATTTAATATGTTATTCAGTTTGTCCCTTGTTTTGTTCAGGTCTCTTAAAGTGTGTTGGTTTTGAGTGCGCTTGTGTTGGGTTTCTAAGGTCCTGACCTCTTCTTGGAGTTGTGTTAGCAGGGTTTTGTTATGTCGACACATTTGGGATTTAGTTTGTATCAGTAGACCTCTCATGACTGCTTTGTGTGCCGCCCACGTAGTTAGAGTGTTAGAGGTGGAATGGGAGTTAATGTTCCAAAATTCTGCCAGTGAGGCACTGGTTTTGTCTAATATGTTCTTATCATGCAGTAAACTAGAGTCAAAAGTCCAAGTCCTAGCTCTTTTAAAGTCCCGAACACCCTCTAAAAGGATCGAAACTGGGGAGTGGTCAGACCACGTACACAAGTGTATCTCAGAGGATACCACAAGTGGGAGCATAATCTGACTGGCCAAAACATAGTCTATTCTGGTGTATGTTTGATGTGCTGCTGAGTAAAATGTTGTGTCATTTGTTTTTCCATACAGGTATTCCCAAGTATCTAGTAAATTATGTGGACTCAACATTTCTCTAATAGTTTTGACCAATTTGTTATGCCGAAGCTGTTTATTAGTTATTTTGGCGCCCACAGTTGGTAGAGAAGGCGTCATGTTGACATTAAAGTCTCCCGCAAGTATTATCCTATACTGGGACCAATTTGTTAACAGGTGAGAGAGATTTTTAAAAAATACCTGTTGTTTATCATTGGGGGCGTATATATTACAAAAAATAATATCTACATCATCAAGTCGCCCCTTAACAATTAGATATCTACCGTCTGGGTCTGATATAGTAGACTCATGAACAAAATTTAAGGAAGAATGTATGAGGATGGAGACTCCTCTTTTTTTAGCATCCGCAGTAGCGTGGTAATGTTTGGAGAATACTCTGGACCAGTACTTAGGAACATTCGACTCCACAAAGTGTGTCTCTTGAAGAAAAAGAATACTAGCATGAAGTCTATTATAATATGTCATAGCTACCCTGCGTTTTACGTCAGAGTTTAATCCTCTCACATTGTGAGAGACCAAACGAACCTCAGGCATTAGGATTAAAAGTTATTAGCACTGGCATGATCCTATAGAGGAATTCTCCGCCCCATCTCATATCTAGAGGTAGCATCATTTCCCCAATTTGCCCCCCTCCCATCAACCCATGAAAAAATGACATATATGACTTCAGAGTGGCAATTATAAAACAGTAAAAGAGAAAAAGAAAAAGAAAGAAACAAAGAAAAAACAAATAAAACCACTTGGTATTGAACTGAATAAAAGTTATGAAGCCTCCCTGCAGTGGAGGAGACGTCCACATAATACAAAACTTACATTAACATGTAGGGGGAGTCATTTTATGTTCAATCTAATATTCAAACAGTGAATTATTAATTAAACTTATTACAATGCACTAACATATAGAAACATATTAAAACAAAATATACGTCACCCAGCCGCTGGTGACGTTTCTTTTAGAGAACAGAACACATTCTTTGAGTGCTAAATTGTGAGGGATTTAAAACCCTTAAGTCCCAGTTTTCATCCGAGATTCAGGCATTATGGATAGTCAAGTCTTTTTTTTTTTCTTGCTGATGGTTTGCCATTTGGATTGTTGTTGTTCCCTCTGGGGTAGTTGTAGATCCTTGACTTGTTTTGATGGTGTAATAACTGTTGTCGGTGGTTGTTCTAGTCCTAGAACTCTGCATACATTAGGGATTTCTTATATTTCCTTTATGGTGATTGCTTTGCCGTCTTTTATGATATGAAGTGCAAAGGGGAATCCCCAGCGATATTGAATTTGATGCTTTCTTAGCATTGTTGTCAGGGGTTTCAGCATGTGTCGTTTTTGAAGGGTTCTCACACTTAAATCCTGATAAAATTGAACAATTGATCCCTGGAATTTGAAGGTCGGATTGTGGCGTGAAGCTGACAGAATTTTTTCTTTCTCTTGAAACACCAGGAGTCTGACTATAACATCTCTCGGTGGGGCATCGTCCCTTGGTCTAGCTTTGAGCACCCTGTGTGCCCTTTCAATAGAATAAGCAGCTTCTTCTTTGTCACCTGTTATTGCTTTGAAGAGATGCTGTAAATAAGTTAGCAAGTCCTTGTTAAGGATTGTTTCCGGGATGCCTTTGAGCCTGATGTTATTGCGTCTACCTCTATTCTCGAGGTCATCCATCTTGTCTTGCAACTCACAAATAGCTTGTTGTTGAGAATTAATAACCTCAGACATTGAAGTGATATCTTCTGAAACTGTGTCTCTGTGTTCTTCTAGGGTCTCTATCCTACCCCCCAGATCTGCAATGTCAGTTCTAATATCAGTTAAGCTACTTGTCACTGCCGAGTGCATGGAGTCAATTTTTTCCCAAAGTCTATCAAAATTGGAAGAAATATCTTGTTTGGAAACTAAAAGGCGTAAATCTGCCCTTGTAACTGGAGTTTGGTCTTCCTCCATATTATCAGATTCCATGTGTTGTTCCGTATCAGCCTCCTCCTCTTCTGTGTTATTTTCTGCCGATGCTTTGTTTATTTTAGTTTGCCTGAAATATGGGTTTATTGTCTGTGACCTAGAGGATTTGTCAGGCTTAGTTAATTTTTTAGACGTCATTGTGTGTTGTTGTTTGAGTACTCTATTATGTTGTGTACTGTCCTTCCCTGTTTAGAAAAGAATGGCAGACTTCTAGATCAGATCTGGTAGCCCCTCAAAAGCTTTTCAGGCTCTCAGGTTATTGTAGACAAGGGTATATGAATATCTGGGAGTTAGTATGCAAGATTGTTGCTGTACCCTAGTGATATACAGGACTTTTCCTGTTCCGTTTTAGGCTGTGGCTTTCCTGTCTGGGATTATCTATGAGCGTATACACCACCACGTGAGTTTATATCATTGTGTCCCAGATCAATGTCCTCTGATTTACATGTTTGGGTTACTCGTAACCCTGCAGATTGCTAATTGAACATTGATTTGGGGAAGCTTTAATTATATGTCACTTCATGCTACCGGGACTTAAGCTTTCTACTGTAGGAGGACCGCTGTCATCTTATTCCTCCCGGTCGCCATTTTAACTCCTGTTATGCGGTGACCAATTTGCTGCGTCTTGTGCTGTTTATCTGTAATGGTTTGAGTCACTCACCTCTCCTTCTCTGTAATATTGCGATCGTCACTCCTTTTATATCTGAAGTGTACCGGAGCCACCCGGTTATCTCCCGGCTCTTTATGGAGGTTATTATCGAGTAGCCCTGTGACTAGACTGATTTGGGTTCCTTGCGAGCGATTGCGCTAAGTCTCTTAACTCATTTCCTGCATTTACATGCCGGTTCCAGTGCTGTTTAGTTGTCTGTGGCTTTCGGCTAGCCACCGGCTATTTTCCAGGCTGTATTCCTCTGTTTGATCTATATAACTCCCAGAGCTCAGAGACTAAGCAGCCATCTCTGGGCTCATTCAAGCTCCGCCCCCCGTGTCTACCAGAGTTATTTTAAAGGTGCGGCCAGAAAAAAGCGAGCGTTAGCTACGCGGGTCGTTACCGACAAAACTCTAAATCTAGCCGTTAGACACTTAAAGTACTTATATTAGGGTAGATGCAGCAAGTAAACAATTGTAACTGGTTGAAAGAGTCCAACAAAATGACTTCAGCTGGAACTCCTTAAAGAAAAGAGAAAAACTTCATAGTGTTATACTGTGGTTTAATTCAAGCAATTAGGAACACATGGAAGGTACTAACATACTCCAGAACTATATTCCAGCTCTGGGATTAAAGGGACAGTCAACACTAAAATTGTTATTGTTTAAAAAGATAGATAACGCCTTTACTACCCATTCCCCAGCTTTGCACAACCAACATTGTTAGATTAATATACTTTATAACATTTCATGCTCTAAATTTCTGCCTGTTTCTAAGCCACTACAGACAGCCTTTTATCACATGCTTTTTGTATTTGCTTTTCACAACAGGAGACATCTCGTTCATGTGGGCCATATAGATAACATTGTGCTCACACCCGTTGAGTTATTTAAGAGTCAGCACAATACAGCACTAATTGGCTAAAAAGCAAGTCAGTAGATAATAATAAAAAGTCTTGTCATCAGGGGACTGTCAGAAGATGCTTAGATACAAGGTAATCACAGAGGTAAAAAGTATATTATTATAACTGTGTTGGTTATGCAAAACTGGGGAATGGGTAATTAAGGAATTATATAGCTTTTAAAACAACAAAAATTCTGGTGTAGACTGTCCCTTAAGTGCTTGATACAAACTCCTGTTTTTGCCATTGTATTGTATGTATATATGTATAGAATACAAATAAATAGATAGAGAATCTTTTTTCTCTGGTGCCTGAAGATACTTGACATGATTCCACTGGATTAGCTGAGTGCGTTTGTAGATAGTGTTGGGCTATCAGCTTCTATGTCTGGTGGCAGTGATCCAAAATGCTGTCATCATAGCAGTTTTACTTTCTCTTCACCAGATGTAAGCAGGTTGGATATTCTTGCTTTCATTTATTGGGGTTTTCAGATTAAAATACCTTTGTCACAGACCTACCAATCAACAGGTCGGATTGTCCTTGTTTTTAATATAGATAAACTGATTTTTTGAAAAAAGAATGTTGGATTAGAACAAGACGTTAAAACATTTTATTTTTTTATTGTAGAAAAACTGTTTCCTGCATTCCAGGAAGATTATGCATACAAATTTCCCCTCATTTGAGTTGTCTGATTCAGCATTCAGCATTAAATGGAAAACCATTTGGATGCATTGTTTGTTAGTTTTATATTATTGTAAATTGACCATAAAAACATTAAAAAAATGTAATTCAATAACATACAGAAAAATGTTAGAATGTTAAGAAAGAGAAAATATTTTGAGACAAATAGGATTATGATAAGAATAGTGGTTCTAACATGATGGAAGAGGAAATTAATTAAATGAAAACTATAGTAAGTAATAATAACATTATTCTGAGGATGACTCAGGATGGTCTTTTCAAAATCTTTTTTTTTTTTTACAGAGATTTTTCCTAGTGATATTACAAAAACTGTGCATTGTATTTTGCACATGATGTATAAAGGCACCCCAGGAAAGTGGCCCCAGCTTGCCAAAACACACCTAAGCACCCTGGGAGAGTGACCCCTGCTCAACATTAGGTGCCCAGACTTCACTGTAAAGTGGCCCCTGTTCACAAATAGGTGCCAAGGCACCACGGAAAAATGACCCCTGCCTGTTAAAACACACCGAAGCACCCCGGAAAAGCGACCCCTTCTCGTCAATAGGCACACATACACCCCCGGGAAAGTAGCCCCTACTCACCAAAACACACCCAAGCACCCTGGGAAAGTGGCACCCTAGAGAAGTGGCCCGTGCTCGTCAATAGTCTCCAAGTCTGGAAAGTGACCGCTGCTCACCAATAGGTGCCCAAGCACACTGGGAAAGAGGCCCCTGCTCGCCAATAAATGTACAGACACCCAAAAAGCCGAACTTAGAATATTGTGCGTGCAATAACCTATTCCTCCATAGAAGTCAATGGAGAAAAAAATACCTAACATCCTACTCGTGCACAAACCCAAAAGCATATTCACAAGTGCGTTAACCCGACATGAAAATATGAATATTTTTAATTCCAATGTTCTGCACATAGAAAAATATGTTTTATTTAGTCATAAATACATATTTCTACATATATCTGATGGTATTTTGGTACAATATATATCGATACCTACATGTTTAGATGATTATATATATAGGTATAGATATACACAGATATTTAAAGAAATATATATTTATAAATACTTAGAACATATTCTGCTATGTGCAGAACATTGGAATGTGAAATATTTACAGTACATACACATTATAACACTTTATTAAATATGAATATTGCATAAATATGCTTTTACATGTTTTCATCTACTTGACAGCAAAGGGGTTTCAATGCACTTCTATATCTGTCTTTATATGTGTACATATGCTTATATGTGTATATATGTCTGTAAATACATATATAAACATATAAATACATAAATACATATGAGCATTATGAAAGAAATTGCCATGAGGTGAATAAAAAGTCACAAACCATACCCCATATACATCCCTCTGACAAGCACTGTACTCTGAGGGGAAATCGAGCCTCAACATAAACTGAAAACCCTTTCTCAGAAAAATCAAATGCACATCTTCATTCTTCAACCACCTCCAGTGGAGGCAAAGTAAAGGCTGAGGTATGTGTGAGGTGGAAGGGGTTATAAAGGGCTCTTGTAATTTGGGAATCTTTGCCTCCTCTGAGTAGTAGAGAAGAGTAATTCCCAGAAGTAATGGATCATGGACTCTCACCACTTGTATGAAAGAAAAGTGAGTACTGCACCGATTGTGACATATTATTATTATTATTTTTCACAATAAGGTTTTACAAAAGGACATTTCATATAAGATAAACAAAATATTTACTTGTAATTGTATATACAATATTGTATATGTCTGTTTTAATAGAGACACAAATAAAGGATCAGTCTCAAGATTAGGTCTCGTTTTTCTCCAGCACCCTTTTTTATCTAAAAGGAGCATTGATTTTTTAAGTTATACAAGTATATAATTATTCTGTTTAAAAAATAAAACCAAAAAAAACTTTAAAATGTATTGTTAAAGGGACAGTCAAGTCAAAATTAAACTTTCATCATTTAGTAGGGCATGCAATTTTAAACAACTTTCCAATTTACTTTTATCATCAAATTTGCTTTGTTCTCTTGGTATTCTTTTTTTAAAATGCTTATGTTTTCATTTTATTACAAGGAACTGTACACTTTATTTGGGGGGCATTTGGGGCAACTTTTGTTTATTAAACAGAGGTCTGACCTCTGGTTAATTGCGCTTAGTGCAGAGACTTCCGTTGGGGGAGGAGTCATGCAGTCTAACTACATGCCGGTGTTGTGAGAGAACGCCGTTGTCATCATCTCCCCGCTCTCCGCCAATTATCCTGGAAGTTTCCCCAGGCGCTTGAGTGTGGCGCTCAGCTGGGTTGGACCAGCACAAGAGTTTGAAGTCAGAACAAGCCGGGTGGCGGCACATGCTGGGCAGTTGCGTTTTTTTTAACAAAAAACTCTCCTACAAGTGTGCATTTACTACAACAACCTGACAGGAGGAATTTGCCGCTCTAGAGAACTGATGGTGGTGCTGGGCACTCAGACCGTAGATGCTCCCTGGTGAGCAACAGAGGTTATTTTGCACCGCCCGGAACACTGATCTTGCCGATTTAACCTATAATTGATCGGCTACGTATATGGGTTAAATCTATCTGGGTGCCCCGAAGAAGCTGCCCTCATCAGAGAGCCGGTGCCGGAGTCATTCGCACATTCTCAGATACTCCCGGGTGAGTCATGCTGCGAACGGACCTGGCTGGATCGGAGTGAATTTCATCAGCAGCTGTGATCCGATGACCCGGTGCTGGTGCCGGTGGCGCTGTTCCGCTCTTGGATGTCCTTTGGTGAGCAGCTGAAGCGAATTGATCCTGCGCTGACAAGACAAGCCCGACCGAAGTAGCCTGCACCCGATTGGTTAAGCCTGCTGGTGTGCTGGCCTGAGCAGCTGGGGAAAGCTCGTAGCGGAAAATCCGGTGCTGGGCCTGATCATTCACCTTCATACGCTCCCTGGTGAGCGGTAGAGATAGGCAAAGCTCCAACTTACTTGGAAAAATCCCGATATCGCCATTAAAGGCAAGTGGAACAGGCACAGGACTGTCTATTGGAATCAGGGAGGACGCTATCCTGATTAAGGTAGTCCTGTATCTTTATGTCATGTTTTGTGCCTGATATCTGGTGTCGTCTTGGAATACAGTGCTGAACTGCCAATTGGTGCTAATTGGTGTTACTTGTCAGCCGTATAGGAATCAGTCCGGGGTGTAACCCAACTGCTAGTGTGAATAGAAAAACACACGCTAGCACACTGAGAAATAACCAGGACGTGACCCACTCAGGAAACAGACAAGATAGGTTTCAAGAAATAATAATTGTTCCTTTAAGCAGGCTTGTAACAAACAAAAAGACAAAGTTCTCTTTTGCAGCTTGTAAAAGTAAATGTCCCTTTAAGCAGGTTTGTAACAAACAAAAAGACAAAGTTCTCTTTTGCAGCTTGTAAAAGTAAATGTCCCTTTAAGCAGGTTTGTAACAAACAAAAAGACAAAGTTCTCTTTTGCAGTTTGTAAAAGTAAATGTCCCTTTAAGCAGGCTTGTAACAAACAAAAAGACAAAGTTCTCTTTTGCAGCTTGTAAAAGTAAATGTCCCTTTAAGCAGGCTAGTAACAAACAAAAAGACAAAGTTCTCTTTTGCAGCTTGTAAAAGTAAATGTCCCTTTAAGCAGGCTTGTAACAAACAAAAAGACAAAGTTCTCTTTTGCAGCTTGTAAAAGTAAATGTCCCTTTAAGCAGGCTTGTAACAAACAAGAAGATATATATCCAAGAGAAGGTTTAAGGATAAGGCATAAGCAAGGTCAGGCAGGCAGAAGTCGGTATCCAAAAATCAGAAGCAGAGATCAGGCAAAAGCTAGGTCAGGCAGGCAGTAGTCGATATCCAAATAACAGTAATAGGGTAAGGCAAAAGCTTGGTCAGGCAGGCAGGAGTCGGTATTCAAACAACAGTAGAAGGGATTAGACAAGAGCTAGGTCAGGCAGGCAGAAGTCGGTACACAAGAGAAGCAATATATTCAAGTACTCACAGATGCCGGGGAATCAAACAAACAGGCCCCGAGTACGATCTCCCGCCGGAGTTTAAAGGCAGGAGCGGTGACGAATACAGAGGGGTGTGTCAGAGGATGCGTCACGTTGCTAAGCGACGTGACGTCATCCACACTGAGAAGCTCCGGGAGCCGCGGTGACACGGCGATGAACGGAGAATTCATGACAGCACCCCCCTCCTCAAGAACCCCTCCGGGGAATAGGACCAGGTTTAGCAGGATGAGACTTGTGGAAGGCCTTTATTAAAGCAGGAGCATTTACTTGATGAGCTGGCTCCCAGGAACGTTCCGTGACTGGATAACCTCTCCAATGAATGAGATAATACAATTTCTTGCCACGGAGTTTGGAATCCAGAATATGACTGATCTCAAACTCAGGATGTCCATGGACAAACAGAGGTGGAGGTTTAGAAAGGGGTTTAGAATACCTGTTGGACATCATGGGTTTTAGAAGAGAAACGTGGAATACCGGATGGACTTTGAGAGTCTTAGGTAAAGCCACTCGGTAAGCAGTGGAACACACTTGACCCAGTATTCGGAAAGGACCCACGTATCGTGGTCCCAGTTTGGTAGAAGGTTGTTTCAGGCGAAGAAAACGAGAGGAAATCCAAACTTTATCGCCAGGACGATACTTGGGAGCCTTCTTCCGTCGAAGATCTGAAAAGAACTTGTAACGTTTAGAAGTTACAGAGAGGATACGATGTATTCTTCGCCAATGTCGGGTTAATCTTCGGGCAGAAAGATCAGAAGCAGGATTTTCTGTGGAAGAAGTATGCAAAGGAAATGTTCTGGGCTGAAATCCGTAAGCCGCCTGAAAAGGAGATGTCTGAAGGGAGGAATTATACCGGGCGTTATGAGCCAATTCAGCCAAAGGAAGGTAAAAAGTCCAGTTAGAGTGAAAATGATCCACATAATGTCTGAGATATGTTTCAAGACACTGATTTACCCTTTCAGTCTGGCCGTTAGATTGTGGATGATGAGAAGTAGACAGGGAAATTGAAGTTCCAAAATGTTTACAAAGTGACCTCCAAAATCGGGAAACGAACTGTACCCCTCTATCTGAAACAATATCCAGAGGAAATCCATGGATTCTTACAATATGCAAAATAAAAAGTTCAGAAAGTCTTTTAGCAGACGGTAATCCTGGTAAGGGAACAAAATGAGCAGTCTTAGTGAACCTGTCGACCACTACCCAAATAGTGTTGTTTCCAGATGACAAAGGAAGGTCGGTAATGAAGTCCATGGATATATGCGTCCAAGGCTGATGAGGTATGGGCAACGGTTGGAGCAACCCAGAAGGAAGTTGGTGAGGAGTCTTATTTATGGCACATTGTGTGCATACTGAGACGTAATCTTTAACATCTTGAGAGAGAGTAGGCCACCAGACATGCTGTTTGAGATTTCGAATGGTGATACTGATACCAGGATGTCCAGAAAGGGGACTATCATGAGCCCAAAATAGAAGCTTGGAACGAAGGCGTTCAGGAACAAAGAGTAAACCATCAGGAGGTTTACAGGACAAAGGAAGATTCCTTTGAGCGGACTGTAATTCTTGTAACCAAGAAGTTGTTAGCTGGGCTATGACTTCATGAGGTTGGAGAATGGTACCAGATTCAGGAATTGGGGTATCTTGAAATTGTCTGGAAAGGGCGTCTGCCTTAATATTTTTTGAACCAGGTATGTAAGACAAATTATAGTGAAACCGGGAGAAAAATAACGACCAGCGTGCTTGCCTGGAATTCAATCGTTTGGCCGTTTGGAGATAAAGAAGGTTTTTATGATCAGTGAGTATGGTAAACGGCAAAGAAGTACCCTCCAGCCAATGCCTCCATTCGTCCAAGGCCATTTTAATGGCAAGCAACTCTTTATTGCCTACGTCATAGTTAAATTCAGAAGGAGTGAATTTTTTAGAGAAAAATCCAACAGGATGAATCATTCCAGTCTCTGGTATTCGTTGAGAGAGAACAGCTCCAGCAGCAACAGAAGAAGCATCAACTTCCAGGATAAACTGAAAATCTGGATTTGGGTGACGGAGAATAGGTGCAGAAGAAAAAGCTTCTTTGAGAGACTCAAAAGCCTCTATAGCCTCAGGAGGCCATTTTTTGCAATTTTGCCCCTTTCTAGTGAGAGAAGTAAGGGGAGAAGTAATAGTAGCAAAATTCTTGATGAACTTCCTGTAATAGTTGGCGAAGCCCAGAAAACGTTGCAAAGCCTTCAGAGAATCAGGTCTAGGCCACTCCAAGATGGCAGAAAGTTTAGTAGGATCCATTTCAAATCCAGATGCCGATATTACATAACCCAGAAAGGGTATGGATTTTTGATGGAAAGAACATTTCTCCAGTTTAGCAAACAGATGGTAATCTCTTAAACGTTGAAGTACTTTCCTGACGTGGTGCACATGATCTTGGTGACTTTGAGAAAAAATCAAGATATCGTCAAGGTATATGATGACAAAAATATTCAAAAAATCACGAAAGATCTCGTTCACAAAATGTTGAAAAACCGCTGGAGCATTGCATAGCCCAAAAGGCATGACCAAATACTCGTAATGCCCAAATCGAGTGTTAAAAGCAGTCTTCCATTCATCTCCTTGTCGTATACGGATAAGATTGTATGCACCACGTAGATCAAGTTTAGTAAATATAGTAGCTCCCTGAAGATAAGTAAAAAGTTCAGGAATAAGGGGTAGAGGATAACTGTTCTTGATGGTAATCTGATTTAATCCTCTGTAATCAATACAGGGTCGTAATCCACCATCCTTCTTTCCTACAAAAAAGAAACCAGCCCCTACAGGGGAAGAGGAGGGTCGAATAAATCCTCTAGCCAGATTGTCCTTAATATATTCTTCCAAAGCCACGTTTTCAGGTTTAGAAAGTGGATATGTCTTGCCTCGAGGATAGGTAGCCCCAGGAAGGAGATCAATGGGGCAATCAAAAGGGCGGTGAGGAGGAAGACGTTCAGCTTCCTTTTTGGAGAAAACATCCACAAAGTCATGATAAGGCATAGGTAGAGAATCGGGAGTTTCGATTGTGAGAGCAATAGTGAGTGGTAACTTGGTGATCTTTTGAAGACATTTAGTCAGGCATGTAGATCCCCAGGAGGTGAGTTCGCCACAAGTCCAAGAAAAAGTAGGATTATGCACTTGGAGCCAGGGTAGTCCCAAGATAATGGGAAATTGAGGAGTGGGAATGACATCGAAACAGATTGTCTCGGAATGAAGTATTCCTACAGTGAGAAGTAAAGGTTGAGTAGCAAACTGAATGTATCCGGAACCCAATGGATCTCCACTGACCGTAGAAACTGAAATTGAATATTCTTTCTTTAGTAAAGGTATAGAGTGAGTAGAGACGAATGTGGAATCAATGAACACTCCTCCAGCACCAGAGTCGATAAGAGCTTGGGTATGAATCTTACTATGTCCGGTTTGAAGGGTTACTGGAACAAAAAGTTTCTTGTATAGGGAATGACTACTGTTTTGGCTTAACCCAGTTCCCTGGACTAGAGTTAAGCCCTGGCTTTTACTGGCCTGGTAGGACAATCCCTTAATAAATGCCCTTTAAGGCCACAGTACAAACACAAGCCAAGAGAACGTCTTCTCAAGCGTTCAGTCTCTGTTAATTTTATACTTCCCACTTCCATGGGTTCAGCCTGATCTGGAGTAGGAGAGGCAGGAGTGACTGGATTAGAAAAACGAGGAGCCAAACGAAAAGGAGTTCGAGATGATGACCTCTGTGTTCTATCCTTTTCTTGTTGGCGTTCACGAAATCTGGCGTCGAGACTGATACAAAGATTTATTAAGGCTTCCAAGGATTCTGGAAGCTCCCGATACACCAATTCATCCTTGAGACGCTCCGAAAGTCCTTTACGAAAAGCGGCTCTAAGAGCTCCCTGATTCCAGGTAGTTTCAGAGGCCAGGGTGCGGAACTCAATTGCATATTGAGAAACTGGTTGACTACCTTGACGTAAATCCAAGAGAGTAGCTTCAGCAGCGGATGACCTTCCAGGTTTATCAAATACATTTGAAAATACAGAGAGAAAAGTATCAACATCCAGAAGTATAGGGTCATTCTTTTCAAGCAAAGGTGATACCCAAGCCAAAGCTTTTCCTTTCATTAAGGATATAAGAAATGTTATTCTAGAAGAGGGAGTAGCAAACAGAGTAGGGCTATTTCGGAAATGGAGACGACATTGATTGAGAAAGCCCCTACATTCTTCAGGATTCCCATCATATTTATCTGGAAGGGGTATCCTGGGACTCAGTTGTACCTGAGACTGGTTGTTTGAAATCGAAGGGGGTAATGCCTCATTAGGATTAGGATTGGGATTAGGATTGGGAGGTGTAGTAGCAACCAAATTTTGTAATAAAGCAGTTATTTGATCAAGTTTAGTGTCCAGGGATTGTAAGTGAGTGGCATGAGATCCTAGTAACTGTCCCTGGTGGGCCACGGCCATGGATAATTCAGTGGGGTCCATTTTTGGCCTGTTTGTAATGTCAGCCGTATAGGAATCAGTCCGGGGTGTAACCCAACTGCTAGTGTGAATAGAAAAACACACGCTAGCACACTGAGAAATAACCAGGACGTGACCCACTCAGGAAACAGACAAGATAGGTTTTCAAGAAATAATAATTGTTCCTTTAAGCAGGCTTGTAACAAACAAAAAGACAAAGTTCTCTTTTGCAGCTTGTAAAAGTAAATGTCCCTTTAAGCAGGTTTGTAACAAACAAAAAGACAAAGTTCTCTTTTGCAGCTTGTAAAAGTAAATGTCCCTTTAAGCAGGTTTGTAACAAACAAAAAGACAAAGTTCTCTTTTGCAGTTTGTAAAAGTAAATGTCCCTTTAAGCAGGCTTGTAACAAACAAAAAGACAAAGTTCTCTTTTGCAGCTTGTAAAAGTAAATGTCCCTTTAAGCAGGCTAGTAACAAACAAAAAGACAAAGTTCTCTTTTGCAGCTTGTAAAAGTAAATGTCCCTTTAAGCAGGCTTGTAACAAACAAAAAGACAAAGTTCTCTTTTGCAGCTTGTAAAAGTAAATGTCCCTTTAAGCAGGCTTGTAACAAACAAGAAGATATATATCCAAGAGAAGGTTTAAGGATAAGGCATAAGCAAGGTCAGGCAGGCAGAAGTCGGTATCCAAAAATCAGAAGCAGAGATCAGGCAAAAGCTAGGTCAGGCAGGCAGTAGTCGATATCCAAATAACAGTAATAGGGTAAGGCAAAAGCTTGGTCAGGCAGGCAGGAGTCGGTATTCAAACAACAGTAGAAGGGATTAGACAAGAGCTAGGTCAGGCAGGCAGAAGTCGGTACACAAGAGAAGCAATATATTCAAGTACTCACAGATGCCGGGGAATCAAACAAACAGGCCCCGAGTACGATCTCCCGCCGGAGTTTAAAGGCAGGAGCGGTGACGAATACAGAGGGGTGTGTCAGAGGATGCGTCACGTTGCTAAGCGACGTGACGTCATCCACACTGAGAAGCTCCGGGAGCCGCGGTGACACGGCGATGAACGGAGAATTCATGACATTACTTTTGAAAATACAGGGAAAGGGTTTTTTAAAATACTAACCCTGGAGCCAATGTTACAGTGAGAGCATATCTCTGCAAGGCGGTCTGCAGTGTGTTAACTCTCTGATAATCTTTGTTAATGTGTCGGCTGTCTTGGCGGACTTGTTAAGGCAATTTTGCTCTATTGTGTTCACACCAGCCTCACTGGTAACGAGATGTGAGACCAGTGTGGGGAAAGAAAGATAATACATCAATACAACAGCGAACTGCCATATTGGTCCCCTGTACTTTCATAAATAGAGGTTCCCTCACCTAAGAGAAGGCGGGGGAAGAGAGAGGAGGTGGAAGGAAAATAAAAGAGAGAATAATATATATTTTGAATTTATTATGCTTGCTACAGTTGTTATTTAATTTGTTGAAAAATTGTTTCTCTCTGATGTATAGTTCTGCTGTTAAAGAGATACTTGTTACAAGCCAATACATTTAGCTCACAGCAGGAAAACGATTATTACACTGTGGTTACATTTTGCTAGCCAGACAGGCATCTCCAGAATTTAACAGTGTTTTTTAACTAAAAAATGTGCTGAATTTATGCTCAAATGACTGTTTGTTAATAGAGACTGTTATATTAAAACCGGGGCTGAAGGGAGGTATATACATTTTAAGTCTGGAAGTTAATCCCAGTGGGGGGCGCAGAGGTTTTAGTGTGTTTCTTTAGTCAAATAGTGTTTTCAGGAGTTAAATACCCCAGTTCAGGTAGCTGGTTTATCTTCAGATAATTGGTGCTGTGGCGTCCTGTGGAGGAATCTTTTCTCCCTAATTCACCTTTTTTTTTTTTTTTTCACTTTTCTCACTTTTTTCTAGGATTTTTTTTTTTTTTTGTGTGCTATCAGAGAAAATGCGTATGCTCCTCTAGGGAGTTTACTACCAAAAATATTTTTACGAATTGACTACTGCGATTCTCCCGTTTCTATGGCTTAAATTCACTTAGTTTCAAGATATACACGTGAGCACCTCACAATTGTCTTTTGTATAATTCACTTCTTTGTTAGTGGACGTAGTCCGAATAAAACTGTTTTTTTTATTCACCTTTCTTTTTTTCTCTTTATTGTGCACGGTTCGTTCACCCTGATTTTCTATTCACTACTTTATGGATAAATACCTATCACAAGGGAAATCTTCCTCCCCCAGAATGCCGAGCAAAGTTAAAGATAAAAGAGTCAAAGTTCCGGAGACTAATATTGAGGATACAACAGAGTTATTGTCAAATCCTGTTGAGACTCACGCCTTGATTACTCAACTGTCTGATCTATTTTCTCCTCAATTTGACATGATTAAAAAAGAATTGGGTTCAATCTCTGCTGAAATTACCTCTCTTTCAGCGGAGGTAAGACAATTTGCTAATCGAATGCAGGAAGCTGAGAGTAGGATTTCTGACTTAGAGGACCAGGTCAGCGCCCAAGGTAATATTATCTCTCGACAGGATTCAAAAATTAATAATTTGCAGGGGCGGTTGGATGACCTCGAGGACAGGGCGCGAAGGAACAATATTAGAATTGTGGGTCTCCCAGAATCTCCG
This sequence comes from Bombina bombina, assembly GCF_027579735.1. Lineage (NCBI taxonomy): Eukaryota > Metazoa > Chordata > Amphibia > Anura > Bombinatoridae > Bombina > Bombina bombina. Next base: position 1,060,115,796 of record NC_069501.1, on the reverse strand, counting down.
GAGTTTGATGATCTGTTGAAATTCACTTCTATGGTATTGCGGCAGAGACTGGGAGTCCCGCAATCAATGCTTCCCATTGCGATTGAAAGAGCCCATAGAATTGGTCAAAAAAAATCTCCAGAGTCAGCTCAGGGTAGATCCAGGATGTGTATATGCAAGGTATTGAATTTCCAAGATAAAATAGAAGTGGTGAAATTTTTCAAAAAATTGAAAGATCCTCTAATATTTGGTAATAACAAAGTCCTGTTGTTCCAGGACTTTTCAGTGGAAACCTCGCAGAGAAGGCGGACGATGGCTCCCCTCTGTACTCAGATTATTAATAAAGGTATTCAGGTGCGAATGATTTATCCCACTAAAATAATAGTTGAGTATGGAGGATCTCGCCTGATCTTCTCTGAGGTAGAAGAAGTTAAAGAATTTCTTAAAGATAAATAAGATGGATATGTGTTAGCGCTAGCATGATAAAATTAATTTTTAGAATACAAGAGTTGGTTAGAACTCAGATGTATTTACTGATTCTCTATAGGGTTGTTGTCAAAATTGACATGTTAAATGTCAAAAGTGAAGATTGTCTTTTTACTTTAGGCGAGATAAGGATGTTGCCCGTTTGTTTGGTTTTTGTGTTTTTTTGTTTTTTTTCTCTCCCCCCTTCCCCCCCTCCTCCATTTTTTAGGTTTGAATAAGCAAATTGTATTAATTAATGGAACTTAGGATAACTTCATGGAATGTGGGGGGGATCTCTTCACCCTCCAAACGCAAACTTATTATTAAACTTTTAGCAAGGAAAAAGTCAGACATTTCCTTCCTCCAAGAAACTCACCTGCATAAACAGGAAGCTAATAAGCTTAAGGTTAAATGGGTAGGGGAGGTGATAACCTCCTCAGTTAAAGGTAGAAAATGCGAAGTAGTAATCTTAATAAACAAACTTCTTGATTATAATATTATTCAGGCCGAGATAGATCCAGAAGCTAGATTTATTATCCTGCATATTTACATAAATAAAACTAAATTTACTCTGTGTAATATATATGGCCCCAATAAATTCAATGGAAAGTTTTGGGATAATATCAAGATTAAGTTGTTCCCATATGTCAAATAGAATCTAATAATTAGAGGCGACTTCAATATGACCTTATATCCGGAATTAGACAGGTTCTCATCTAAAAATTTATCGGAAAATAAGAGAAGTTCAAAATATTTTGTGAGATTCTGTAAGAAATTACAGGTCCATGATGTGTGGCGTGGATTGAACCCGGATGTACAAAGTTTCACCTGTGAATCTAAAGCACATAGAACGTTTTTGTGGATAGATCTCTTTTTGATTGCGGTTTCACTGTCAGGTGGGAAATTGGAGGCTGAAATAGGAGACATTATGATCTCCGACCACGCGATAATTTCGGTGTGTCTGTTTGTGCAAAATAGAATGGGTGATAATAGTTCCAGATTTTTTTATCCCAGGTTTCTCTCCTATGAACCTAGATTTATGTCCTGGTTAAAGGAAAAATGGAACGAGTACTACAGCCATAATGTGGCATACCTTCATAAAATTGAAACCTTTTGGGAAGCAGGCAAAGCGGTCTTAAGGGGGGAAATAAAGGGATTCCTATATGCGAGGAATAAGAAAATCTGCGCTAGAGAGGTACAATTAACTAATCAGGTAAGAAATTATTTTAGGAACTATCTTGGTTTTCGCTCTAGGATTAATTGGAATTGGAATTCTTATGTGAATGCTAAGAAAGAGAGGGATGCGGTTTTATTACAAAAACATCAGGAAGAAGAGGTGAAAATTAATCTGCGGTTCAAGAGTATTCATGGTAGTTCAGCGAAGAGTTTGGCAAGATTAGTAAAAGCCAGGAAAAATAAGAATCTTATTCCGGTGATACAGCATATGGGCAGATGCACTTCTGATACGGAAGAAATCGCAGGTATCTTTCTTGATTTTTATAGACAATTATATTCAGAAGGGGATTTTAATCGAGATAATGAAATTAACTTTTGGTCCACGATCCTGGTCCCTAAAATGCAATTAGAAGATTTGGATATGCTGAATGCTCCTATCACGGTTGAGGAAATCAGTGGTGCGATTTCACGGGTTAAACTGAATAAAGCAGCAGTACCGGACGGACTACCATCCGAATTTTACAAAACTCTATCTGAGCCGCTCATTCCAATATTAGAAAAACTGTTCAACAGTTATTTTATATCAGATAATATTCCCTCTTCATTATTTTCTGCTGCTAATATATCCTTGATCCTTAAAAAAGGGAAAAATCCAGAGGACCCGGCCTCATATAGGCCTATCTCAGTTCTCAATGCGGACTATAAAACTCTCGCTTCTATTATATCTCACAGGCTGGTGTTATGTCTGGAAAAACGTATTCATCTGGACCAGGTGGGCTTTATGCCAGCCCGGTCCTCCTCCAAGAATATTAGGAAATTAATAACTTTAGTTGACTATATCTGGAACTCAGAACAACCCAAGGAAAGATCCGATCTGGATAATATAGCGGTTTTCACACTAGATGCAGTCAAAGCTTTTGACTGCATCTCCTGGAAACATCTGTTCTCATCCCTGTCCAAATTCGGTTTTACTGGTAATTTCCTCAATTTTGTGCAAAAAGTATATCGAAAACCTGTTTCGTATCTATTAATCAATAGTAAGATCTCCTCTGAGATTCTTTTACAAAGAGGTACAAGACAGGGCTGCCCGCTTTCGCCTCTTCTTTTTAATATTGTATTGGAACCTCTGGCTATAAAGCTGCGACAAATTCTCCCCGGGATACCGTTGGGCGGTCAAAAGTTGAAAATATTACTCTATGCTGATGATATCCTTCTTTTCCTTAATAAAGCAGCTGATACAATCCCGTATGTGACAAATGCGATAAATCAATTCAGTACATTCGCAGGGTATAAAATCAATATGGAGAAGAGCGAACTGATGTGGCTAGGGACGTTGAAGAGAAATCAACCCGTAACTATTTTTCATAACGTGGATGCTGTTCGATATCTCGGGTTGGAGATTAATAGAAACCCGAAACTTTGGTATCAGGCCAACTTTGAAGGGTTATTTCAGAAAATCCAAGAAGATCTTAAGATATGGGCGGCATTCCCACTATCACTCTCGGCATCAGTCAACTTGATTAAAACAATAATCTTTCCAAAAATTCTTTACTATCTTCAAAACTTACCCCTGTTGATTATCAATAAGGATCTGAGGAAGCTGGCAGCTTGCTTTTCAAAATTCATCTGGAAATAAAAAAAATGCATCTCTCCCTTAATAGGCTTACGCAAAAATATACTAGTGCGGGACTAGCTCTGCCGAGTATCAGACTTTATAATTATGCCGCATTAAGTAAGTTCAATTTTGATTGGATCTCTCGATCCGAATTTTTTACTACCCTTGATATTGAATCATATATGGTTAAACCATGGTCACTGAAAGCCCTCATTCACTGTGCTCCTTACGCTCTCCCACCGGAGGTATCTTCACTTATTACATTTAGGAACATAATTGTAGCGTGGGATAGGATTTGTAAACTGATGAAAATTGATGCTTCCTTTTCTGAATACTTACCCATTAGAGGGAATCCATTATTTTCTCCTGGTATAGATCAGAAATGTTTCTATGACTGGCAGATTAAGGGACTTGAATATGTACACCAATTAGTTAATGATAATTTACAGATGCTCCCGTGGGAAACCATAAGGGAGCAGTTTTCTCTCTCTAGGTGGCAAAGGTTCGCCTATTTTCAGGCTCAGCATTTTGTTAATGCCCAGAAATGGTATAGATGGGAGGTCTGATTGGTCCGAGATTAAGATATGTATCAGTAAATTCATCCTGGGTGATTCTTCTATCTCTTTGATGTACGACATCATGTTGACGAAGCAAGGTATACTGGAGGAAGATAAACTAATCAATTCCTGGCGTCCACACATTATTTCTATAGATTTCGAGAAGGTTAGTAATAGTCTCGCGAGAGTCGCCAAACTTATGGTGCCTGTGAGTTGGAAAGAATCTCATCTAAAACTATTAAATAACTCCTATCTACCTCCGGCCCGTATGGCCAAGTTCTATCCTGATAAAAGTTTTCAATGCAAACATTGTGCTTATATTCGGGCAATTATGGTTGAAAGTCCAATTTTGGTATAACCGAGTTTTTGGATCGTCTATTGCCCTCGCGTTTGAGGATATAGTACTGCTCTTACCCGAAATAAGAAAAAGGGATAGAATGAGTATTCTTAATACAATAATACTTACAGTTAGATATAATATTTTTAAAAAGTGGATGGGGAAGAGCTCTCCCTGTTTGACTCAAGTCTTAAGAGATATACAAGCTCAGATTATTTTCGAGTCCTTTCATATACAGTTTGTTTCTGAAAGAAAAATTAGAGAATTTCTGGAAGGCTGGGCTCCGGTTATTAAGACATACCCAACCGGTCTCCAAAGACAGATCTTGAGACCCTTTGTGACCTCAGTAAGCTTTGCAGAACTGGTCTTACATAGGGTTTTTCCAGGTACTTGGATTAGAAATAGGAATATGGCAGAATAATCCTGGTTGTGGGTTGGTTCTGTGAGGAGAGGGGGGGTTGGTTTTCCCTTTCCCCTTTTTTTTTTTTTTCTCTCCCTGTCATCCTATTTTTGTTTTTTATACAGTGTGGAAAAATTAGCCACTTTGGTGTATCTCCTTTGGACACAGTAATAGTACTATTCCTCCTAGGAATATGTAAATATTGATCATTGATGATGTACTATTGATTTATGTTGATTGTGTGAAACCCTCTTTGATCCATTGAGATGATGAATATGTTGATCGCATGTTATTTTATATTTTGTTGTCTATATGCTTGACTGTTCTTGTTTTTTGTTTTTTTTTTCTTTGTTAATTGGCTAAGATTAAATAAAAATATTTAAAAAAAAAAAAAATTGCCCTTAGTGCAAAGTGCTCACGTGAGCTTGCGGGAACATTAACCAGCCACTTGTAAATTTGCCCCTTTACAGGCACACGTTAAAATAGTGCTCCACTTGTAATCTAGCCCTTAGTTGTGTGGATACAACTCAGATCCTATGTTATTTGAATGCTATTTTAACATTAGTGTTTATGGGGGGGTTTTCTTTTTGCTATTAAATGAACTAATGAAAAAGGGCTCAGAAGAACACTGTCAACACAGATTTAGACATGTCTTAACACAACTATAGCTCCTGCCAATAATCTAGTGGTAATTGTATTGTTAAATAACAGGAGATTGAGTCTTACTTTATACTGATTACTGTGTTAGATTTAGACAAATTCAAATCAAGACTAAACCAGATTTATTTTGTTTCCCCAAAGGCAAATGTCACAGGACGTGTTGTGCCGCTCTGATTTTATGAGATTTCTTTGTACTAATTATGTCACATTTAAACTGTCTGGGTGAATCAGGGTGATTATATCATGTGCTTTTAATATGTGCTCATCTGATTCTCTTTATTATTATTTTCTATTTGTCTCTGTCATATTCCAGCACTTGCTCTCTTAGAATATTGTCTTTTTTCTTATCCATTGGCTGACAAAATGTTATGTGACCCAGAAGCCAAGGGGTTATTGGAAGTATTACAGAGTAGTAACACGTTATATTCTATTAGAAAACGTTAATTAATATGCTATTGTGCTGCATAACAGTTTAAGGAGACAGTCTACTTGATTTTTTTGTAATGTTCAAAAAGATAGATAACGCCTTTACTACCCATTCCCCAGCTTTGCATAACCAACATTGTTATATTAATATACTTTATAACCTCTAAGATTGCCTGTTTTTAAGCCCCTGCAGGCCGTCCCTCATCTCAGTGCTTTTTTTAAGGTATTTACAATCTTGCACTACCGCCAGGCAGTGCTAGTTCACGTGTGGAATATAGATAACATTGTGCTCATTCATGTGGAGACTGATAATGGTTTCACAAGAACCAGCACTAATTGGATAAAATGCAAGATTAAAAAAGCTACAAAAAAGCCCTGAGATAAGGGGCAGCCTGTAGGAGCTTAGATGCAGGTAATTATAGAGGATAAAAAGTGTTGGTTATACAAAACTAGTGAATGAGCAATAAAGGGATTTGTTTTTAAGCAAAACCATTTTCAAGTAGACTGTCCCTTTAAGCTCCAAAGAGCACCACACTTAAAGGGACTTTGAACACTAGATTTTTCTTTGCATACATGTTTTGTAGATTATACATTTATAAAGCCCATCTGGGAGTGTTTTTATAACAATGTATAGTGTTGCTTATTTTTTAATAACATTGTGCTGATTTTCAGACTCCTAACCAAACCCCAAAGTGTCGGATGTATACGCTTGTTTACAAACTCCTGCTGGCTCCTGTTTATCTAATCTGTCTTTTCATATTCAGGGAAGGGGGGGGGGGTCTTTCACTGGGTATCCTATCTAACCTTATCAACAGTGCTAAACTTGGAGCTTCTAAGTACGTTTTTAAAAAGGTTTTATACTGGATTTTAGATCAGTGTCTGTGCATATTCTTCTTTATAGTAGTGTATAACACATGTAGTTATATGAAAATTGGTGTATACTGTCCCTTTAAAGGGATATTGTAGTCAGCTTTTTTCTTTGCTTCATTTGAGGATTAGTAGAAATTACCAACCCAATACTCCTTTATTCATTTCAGTTTAAAGGGACATAACATTGAAAGCAGTCTATGTTTTTTTGTTGTTGTTTTATATAATAGAGGACATTTCAAAATATGTTTTTTTTCCCACCACCAGTAAATCAAAGCCAGCTCTCCTTATCAGTGAGAATAAGTAGAAAGTACCAAACCAATACTGGTTTATTGAGTTCAGTTTAAAGGACATAAAATGCTTTAAGATTTTGGAAACGTTCCTTTTATACTTTTATTATTAAACTTTTCCTTGAAAATAACCAAAATGGTTTAAACACATAGATACAATCAGCTGCAGAGCAACAATGCACTACTGAGAGCCAGCTGAACACTTCTGGTGAGTTAAGAGACATGTGTATAGCCACCAATCACCAGCTAGCTCTAAGTAGTGTATTGCTGCACCTAAGTCTACCTAGGTATGCTTTTTTATCAAAGGGTATCAAGAAATCAAAGTAAATTTGATAATAGAAGTAAATTGAAAAGTCTCTTAAAATTGCAAGTTCTATCTGAATCATGAAAGATTAGTTTTGACTTTCATGTCCCTTTAAATGTAAACCGTTTCTAATTAACATTTGTAGTAAATATTCCTTTAACAAAGACAAACTTCTGAATAGAACATACAGTTGCATATTTTTTCTAGGTCAATAAGTTCCACGCCTAGGGCAGTAATATTAAGAGGGCTGGTGCTGCATAGTTTGAGAATGTGCTGCATCTACAATTATTTATGGAACATTGTAATACTTCTTTCTAACCATAGACAGCATTACATTTAGGTGTAATCTGAAGTTGAATGCTTTTCCACCATGTATGCACTGATCAGATAAAAATACATTGTTCGCTCAAGTTAATTACTGCGCTGACGCAAACAAAACCTTTATTATTCTATTCAACATGTAACTCACAGTGACTAAATTTTTTTTTGATATCACGTGTTTTTATTTTATTTTGTTTTGTTTGTGTATGCAAATTACTCTGTGGTGTACCTAAGAGTAAGAACTGGAAATTAGATATTGACTGATTGCTCACATGCCCTAGAGGAGGCCCAGTTAGGCTAAAACGTACGTCTTGGGTTTGTTGCTTTCCCTCACTCAGAGAAAATATGTCTGGTATTGTGGGCCTGGACTGTCTTTTTAGCAAGATCAGACTGATATGCCACATTATATTTCATCTCTGTGAAAGACATAGGGCTTGATTACAAGTGGAGCAATATTTTAACGTGCGCCCGTAAATTAAAATTTTCAACTGTTTTTTTATGTTGAAACTAGTCCTAAAGCCCGTTCACACGGGCCATTTTTTGGAGTACAGCGGTCCCACCCCTTGCTCTCTCTCTCCCCCTATCTTTTGCGCTCTCTCCCCCTCTCTTTTGTGCTGTCTCCCCCTCTCTTTTGTGCTCTCTCCCCTCTCTTTTGCACTCTCTCTCGCTCCACCTCTCTTTTGCTCTCTCTCTCCCCCCTCTCTTTTGCACTCTCTCCCCCTCTCTTTTGCACTCTCTCCCCCTCTCTTTTGCGCTCTCTCCCCTCTCTTTTGCGCTCTCTCTTGCTCCACCTCTCTTTTGCTCTCTCTCTCCCCCCCTCTCTTTTGCTCCCTCTTTCCCCCTCTCTTTTGCTTTCTCTCCCCCCTCTCTTTTGCTCTCTCTCCCCCTCTCTTTTGCGCTCTCTCTCCCCCCTCTTTTGCGCGCTCTCTCTCCCCCACTCTTTTGCGCTCTCTCTCACCCCCTCTCTTTTGCCCTCTCTCTCTCTCTCCCCCTCTCTTTTGCGCTCTCTCTTGCTCCACCTCTCTTTTGCTCTCTCTCTCCCCCCTCTCTTTTGCTCCCTCTTTCCCCCTCTCTTTTGCTTTCTCTCCCCCCTCTCTTTTGCTCTCTCTCCCCCCTCTTTTGCACGCTCTCTCTCCCTCACTCTTTTGCGCTCTCTCTCACCCCCCTCTTTTGCGCTCTCTCTCTCTCCCCCTCTCTTTTGCTCCCTCTTTCCCCCTCTCTTTTGCTTTCTCTCCCCCCTCTCTTTTGCTCTCTCTCCCCCCTCTTTTGCACGCTCTCTCTCCCCCACTCTTTTGCGCTCTCTCTCACCCCCCCCCCCCCTCTTTTGCGCTCTCTCTCTCTCTCCCCCTCTCTTTTGCGCTCTCTCTGCCCCCTCTTTTGAGCTATACCCCCTCTCTTTTGCTCTCTCTCTCCCCCCTCTCTTTTGTGCTCTCTCTCTCCCCCCTCTCTTTTACTCTGTCTGTCCTTTTTTTTGCTCTCTCTCTCTCCATCCCTCTCTTTTGCTTTTTCTCTCCATCCCTCTCTATTGCTCTCTCTCTCCCCCGCTCTTTCGCTCTGTCTCTCTCCCCTCTCTTTTGCTCTCTCTCTCCATCCCTCTCTTTTGCTCTCTCTCCCCCTCTCTATTCTCTCTCTCTCCGACTCTCTATTGCTCTCTCTCTCCCCCCTTCTCTTTGGTGGGAGGGTGGGTGTGGCCGGGCATTGCAGGGGCGTGGCCGGGCGTGGCGGGGCCGTGGTTGGCGCGACAGAGAGGGGAGAGAAATAGAAAGAGAGAAGAGAGAGGTAGAGACAAAAAGACATAGGAAAGAGCTAAAGAGGGGGGAGTGCAGAAGAGAGGGGGGGAGAGAGCAAAATAGAGGGGAAAGAGCAAAAGAGAGGGGAAAGAGCAGAATAGAGGGAAGAGAGAGCAAAAGAGAGGGGGAGAGAGAGCAAAAGAGAGGAGGCAGAGAGAGCAATAGAGAGGGGGAGAGAGAGAAAAAGAGAGATTTGAGAGAGCAAAAGAGAGGGGGGAGAGAGAGCAAAAGAGAGGGATGGAGAGATAGAGCAAAAGAGAGGGGGAGAGAGAGAGCAAAAGAGAGGGATGGAGAGAGAGAGCAAAAGAGAGGGGGGAGAGAGAGCAAAAGAGAGGGGGAGAGAGAGGGGGGAGAGAGAGCAAAAGAGAGGGGGGAGAGAGAGCAATAGAGAGGGGGAGAGAGAGTGAGCAAAAGAGAGGGATGGAGAGAGAGAGCAAAAGAGAGGGTGTGGGCGTGACCGGGCATAGCCACTCCCACGCTCCCACACGGCCACGCCCACTTTCGCCGCAAACACCAGCATGGATTGTCAGGTAAGGCCAGGTGTTATTGTCCTCGTGCTGTCTCTACTACGCATGACAGCTTCGGACAAACACACTTGGCCTTTTATATAATAGGATCATTTTTATTAACAAAAGGTTTTTCCATGCCGTGTACCTAAAAAAAAAATTGTTTTCAATACATGAGGTAAATATTACAGTCGTTAGAAGTTTCAGCCTACATATTGTATTATTTAAACATATAAGCTTGTAGATCCTCCCAAAAGTAAGAGCAAAATCAGGGACCTCCGGAAATTAGTTTCTGAAGCTTCTGGAAGAGTCCTTGTATTCAGTTTATCCAGAGAGTCTGTGGATAGGAATTAGCAATATTGTATACACATTGCTCTTCATGTTTTAATACATTAACATCATCGGCATGTTATAAATTACATAACATGAAACTTAACGAATTAAAATAAACATAAACATATACCTGGTTACTGGGAGCTTTGAATATGTGCCAGAGCTTGTCGCCTCAAAAACTCTTACATAAAATGTGTGGAACAGTATTACTATAGTTATGAACTCATATTCACCTAGATTACGAGTTTTGCTTACCGTGTGGTACGGCTATACCGCTGAAAAATTGGCCATTGCGCGTGGAATGGCCGGTAATGCATATTACGAGTCGCGGCTGTATAGGCTGTAACGCAAGCATTTTAGCCTTAACGCAACCCTCCATTCCGCACTCAAAAAATGCTGTTTGAGTGCTGGATTTTCCATAGTGCCGTATTACAGGTTGTGCCGTCCGGCTAAAATGCTTGCATTACAGCCTATAACGACATAATCCATCCCGCTATCTGAGACCAGTAGTTATGGATTTTGCGAAGAACAAAGATGTTTCACAAATCTCATAACTAAAAATGTTACTAAGTACACTAACACCCATAAACTACCTATTAATCCCTAAACCACCACCCTCCCGCATCGCAGACATTATATTACACCTATTAAACCCTAATCTGCCATCCATCCACCCACATCGCCGACACTAAAATAAACCTATTAACCCCTTAACCACTGGCCCCCCACACCGCAAACACTATATAAACCTATTAACCCCTAAACCACCGGCCCCCCACATCTCAACTAATAAATAAACCTATTAACCCCTAAACCACTGGCTCCCCACATCGCAACTAATAAATAAACCTATTAACCCCTAAACTGCCAGCCCCCCACATCGTAACTAATAAACTAAACCTATTAATCCCTAAAAAAACGGACCCCTACATCACAAAACACTAAATTAAACTATTATCCCCTAAACCTAACACCCCCTAACTTTATATTAAAAGTTACAATATAACTATCTTAAAATAAATAAAAACTTACCTGTGAAATAAAAAAAAATAACAACATTAAACTATAAATTAACCTAACATTACTATTCTAATGAAACTTAAAAAAAAATACCAATTTAAAAAAACTACGAAAAAAATAATAAACACTAAATTACGAAAAATAAAGAAACTCTAAGATTACAAAAAATAATAAACGAAATTATTAAAAATAAAAACAATTACACCTAATCTAATAGTCCTATAAAAATAACCCCCTCCCCAAATAAAAACACCCCCTAACTTACAATAAACTACCAACAGCCCTTGAAAGGGCCTTTTGTAGTGCATTGCCCTAAGTTAAACAGCTCTTTTACATTAAAATATTACAAAGTCCCCCTCTAAAAGTATCCATACGGAGCTTGATAAATATGCCCCAATACCTCTATTTGAAACACCTGATAAAGTTGTTTGTGCTGGTCTAGATGCATTGTAATAGTCTAATAGATTAGGGGGTCCCGCTTCTCCTAGCCACCTGTGTCTTGTCATAGTATGGAAGGGGATTCTTGTGTGTTTGTAACCATTAACAAAGTGGAGAGTTTCTGAATGCAGCATTTGTAAATCTGAACAGGGTATGGGTATTGGGAGTGATCTAAATAAGTAGAGAAGTTGTGGTAAAATATTAATTTTGATGGCCGAGAGTCTGCCATACCAGGAAATGTCATGTAGTTTCCACTTAATTATATCTTTTCTACTTTCTTTATAAAGTGGGAGGTAATTTGCCTTATATAAATCAGTGTATTGTGTGGTTAGGTTAATCCCCAGGTATTTAATATGTTTTAACCCATAAAAATGCAAAATTTTCTTCAATTAGTTTTTTAGTGTGGGCTGGCAATGTGATTGGCATTTCTTCACATTTGTCTATATTTATTTTGTTACCAGAAATAGTAGAAAATTTTGTAGGACAATGTATAGGTTTGGAAGGGAAATAATAGGTTTCGTCATTGTAAGTAAAACGTCATCAACGAATAATGAAATTTTGGAGAGTCTGATATTTGCTGCTAAGGGTTCCATGCAAATGGCGAATAACAGAGGGGACAATGGACAGCCCTGGTTGGTACCATTTAGTATTTCTATGGGATTTGAGTGATGACCTATAACTCTAACAGTTGCCCTGGGATTTGAGTATATCTGTGTTAATGCATTTATAAAAGGACCTTTGAATCCTAGTCGGTCCAGCACCGTGAACATGTAAGTCCAGTCTATTCTGTCAAATGCATTCTCTGCATCCAGCGATAGGAGCAGAGAAGGCATTTTAGTCCATGCCAGGTGGGTTATTATTGTTATCATGCGCCTGATATTATCAGGTGCTTCTCTGCCTTTTATAAAGCCAACCTGGTCCGGGTGAACAATATTGGGTAAGATGTGTTTTAATCTATTTGCTAGGATTTTAGTGAATATTTTAATGTCTGGATTGATAAGCAATATGGGTCTGTAGCTCGAACATATTTTCGGATTTTTCCCTGGCTTAGATATTACTACTATTCTAGCTCAGAGGAGATTCATTGGAATCTTGTGACCTTGCATAATGTAGTTTGAGAATTTGACTATAGTTTATAATATTCCCCAGGTAGGCCGTCTGGTCCCGGGGCATTCCCTGGTTTCAAGTCTCAAATATCCCTGTGTCCCTCATTTCCAGTTTCCAAGCTATAATTCTATCTAGTTTGCCTAACAGACATCTAGCGCCCATGCCTGTCTATATGACTGAAGGGAATAATATTGATTTTTCTCTTAATTTTAAAAATATCTTAAGACAAAAAATACCTTAAAAAATACCTTAAAAATACCTTAAGAAAGACTATGACAAAGCTGTTACAGGCAATTACCAGACCAAGGAAGCGCAAACGTAAATCTGGAAATTTATCTCATACTCCCTGTCACTCTCAGGGAAGTGATCATTTAGCTCTGTTACCATCTAGCTTACAGTCCTCTGACTCTAATGAGTCCTCTTCAGAATCTCCTGAGGGCGAAATCTCCTCACATGACCCTGAAATAGTAACTGAAACAGAGTCTGATTCCACTTCTAGATTTAGATTCGATCATATCTGTTTCCTTCTACAGAAAGTTCTGAACATCCTAGAAATGTCAGAACAGAATCCGGAAATTTCTAAACCTGTAAATAAGTTAAATAAGGTATTCAAGGCTTTACCAAAGGCCCCTCAGGCGTTTGAAGCTCCAGACTTGGTGACAGACTATATTGCTAAGGAATGGAAGAAACCTGGCATTCCTTTAACTCCTTCTAACATATTTAAGAAGATGTACCATTTTTTCAGAAAATAATCTGTCTGTCTGGGAGGTGGTTCGTAAAGTGGATGGAGCTATTTCCACTCTAACAAAATGCCCAACAATTCCCATGGAGGATAGCATCTTGTTTAAGGATCCTATAAAACAAAAATCAGAGTCCTTACTAAATAAATTATTTTCTCAATCAGCTCTGCAGCTTAGACCAGCTATTGCAGTCACTTGTGTGGCCGCTGCAGCATCTTTTTGGTGTGATTCTCTTTCCCAGTTGCTACCTGAAAAGACATCTGAAGATGTCTGAAACTGCATGTCTAATGACTTTACTTGTGATACAGTTTTTTTTTTTTTTTTTTTCAAATCTTTTTATTGAGAGAGCGGCATACATGTAAATACAAACAAATATCTCCATGTTACAGTATAAAGTCAGTTGAGTATTTTATACAGAGTAAGACAGTGCAATAGTATATTTACAGTATGTGACCTTCTCGGTCCTTCCTTCAACATATCTTGATTAGAAACATTAATTCCATATTATAATCCAAGTAGACTTTCAACATGATAAAGGTATCACATGGATACAGCTCTCAAACTTTTCTCTTTTCAACCCATTGCCCCCCCTCCTACCCCTCCTCCCTCCTATGCCCCCCCGCCCATGTGGAGATTAGCACTTCTCTCCCCACTATCGAGCCCCACCCCAGAAAACTACTCCTACCCTTATATTCAACAGTTATTCAGTGCCTAGGATATTCTATGTCCTGCATCTCACTCGATGAGCCGGTGTGAGAAAAAAAAAAAAAAAAAAAGAAAGAAAAGAAAGAAAAGGTATCAAGGGAAGAGACAAACGTAGGGGTCAACCTGCAATGTCCAAACTTTAGTCATCTAGGTGACTCCATTCCCCTCTCAGAGAGTCTTCCAGGAATGATACAGTGTTACGGAAAGGGATCAAAACTTGTCTTTGTACTTCTAATTCGAACGTCAATATCAGTCTACGCCATTTCCGAAGAAATGGATTTAGCCTATTTCCCACGTCTATTCTGACATCTACTTGTTCGGTAAATAGTTGGGTTCTCAGCATATTTCGAAAGTAAGCTATTGAGGGGGTTTGGGCAACTGTCCAATGTTTGAGTATGCATTTTCTTGCTAATAATATCAGTAGCGTCAGTTCAGAGTCAAATTGCCTGTGGTGTTGTTCCCAGTCTAAAAACAATATCATCTGAGGTGTAAAGTCAATATTTATGGCTAGCTTTTTCCTAACCCAATATTGTAGTTTTTCCCAAAACTGTCTAATCTTGGGGCAGTCCCAGATACAGTGCAACAGGTCCGGAGATTCCATTGAACACTTGGTACATCTGTTCGGCCAGTCGGGAATCCACTTGGCAAGGCACTTAGGGGTCATATATGCCCTATGCAAAAATCTAATTTGTGTCTCCCGTAGATTTGCCGACAATGTGGCTTTTCTAGTTTTCTCCAGTCCTCTCCGGGCCTCTTCCCACGTGATCTCTCCAAATCCCTCACTCTGCCAGCCCTGTAAAAGTTCTGGTTGCAGTAATTGTAGTCTTTTTTGTATCAAAGTTTGGTAGATCCCTGATAAAGAGAAGCATCCCATCTTAAATAAAGTTTGTGATACTCGGAATGGTGAGCCTTCCCAAAAATCCGGTTTATCTCTGGTTAGAGTCTCCACATAATGACGTGCCTGCAGGTATGCATAAAAATGCTTGTTTGGCAAGTTGTATTCTCTCTGCAGTGTCGCAAAAGATTTCATGGTTTTCAGTAGCGGGTCCACCAGTGATCCCACAGTTTTCAACCCAAGCGCCTCCCAAGTGCGAAATGGTTTCGTATCCATACCTGCAGGAAAATCTGGGTTACCACTTAGTGGTAAAAAGGCAGAACCTAGGTTCGTTTTGCCTAAAATTTGGGAGCTAGGTGCCAGGCCCTTAGCGGGTCCTGGTATATAAAATTCCCCTCCAATGTCCCTCCCATCTTTGGTTTTGGCATGTGAGGCAGGTATGCCAAGGCTATACCTCCTAGAGCCGCCCGTTCCAGATTATCGCTATAAAAGTGAGCCGAACTCACCTGCCAATCTACAACTAAGCGGATCAGGGCCGCCCAATTGTAGAGTTTGAAATCTGGCAGCGACAAGCCCCCATGTAGGTAGTTCAGGGTTAGTTTATCTGTTGCAATACGCGGTCTGCCGCCTCGCCACAAGAAGAAACGCATTGCAGAGTTTAACTCTTTTACATTCGCCTTGGAGAGTAGTAACGGTAGCATGAGCATAGGGTATAAGAGCCGTGGGAGGATAACCATTTTCAAGAGGCTAACCCTTCCAATCAGAGAAATCGGGAGAGATTTCCAACTTCTCATCTGACCACACAGTTTTGCACATAAAGGAGTCAAATTAGTTGCATACAGCTTATTGGGATTCACATGGATCTGGATTCCTAAATAAGTGATCATTTGGTTTGCTACCGTAAACGGGTAGTCATGGGCTTGGTTCTCCCCCTTATGCAACCAGAGAATTTCTGACTTTTGCATGTTGGCTTTGTATCCCGCGAACGCCCCAAAATCTGACAGCGTCTGCACAATTGATGGTATATGGGTTTTTGGTTCCTGAACAAATAGCAACATATCATCCGCATACAATGCGAGATGTTGGGGGTGCCCGGCCATGTCAATGCCCGGGAATATTTGACGCAGTTTAACTGCCAGGGGCTCCAGTGCCAGATTGAACAGCAAGGGAGACAGGGGGCATCCCTGTCTCGTGCCTCTTTGCAGAACGATGTCTGATGAGTAAAGATGATTAGAACATATATTGGCTATGGGGGACGAGTACAAATTTTTGACAAATGCCGTAAAGGGCCCAGAAAAGTTAAAGCTAGCCAGTGTATGGAATAAATGGCTCCATTCTACCCTGTCAAAGGCCTTCTCTGCGTCTAAAGACAGCAGGAAGGCCTCCGGGACTTGATCCCCCTCTCTAGAATTTTTCCTATTCCAGAAATGATGTAGTACCTGCAGTATTCTGCGTACATTCACTACCGATGATCTTGCCATCATGAAACCAGTCTGGTCTTCATGAATCAAGTCTGGCAACACAAACTTAAGACGCTCCGCTAGTAGTTTTGTTAAGATCTTATAGTCGGAGTTCAGTAGTGAGATTGGTCTATAAGACTCAGTAAGCAAGGCATCTTTGCCTGCTTTGGGGATAAGAGTAATATGAGCGGCTGTGAAAGTCGTGGCCGGCCTGTTTTCCTCTGTGAAATAGTTGGCAAACAGGTCAGTGAGCACTGGTGTTACTCTAGTTTTCAGCATCCTGTAGAACTCAATGGGCAGCCCATCCGGGCCTGCCGCTTTACCCAAGTTTAAGGTCATAATCGTCCTGTCCACTTCTTCCCTCGTAATTGGTGCATTTAACTGAGTCAGTTGCGACTCCGTTATCTGTGGGAGTTCAATAGAGCTCCAAAATGCTCGCCTCTTTTCTTCTGAATCACACTGATTGCTAGTGTAGAGCTCAGAGTAATAGGCAGCGAAGGCTTCCACAATCCTTTCAGGATCTTTCACTACAGTGCCCTTATGTTTGATGGCTGCAATAAAACGGGTGGAGGTTTTTAGATTAACCAGGGAGGCTAACAGCCTGCCTGATTTATCGCCGTAGCGATAATATTTGCCTCTTGTTCGCAGGAGAGTTTGTGAGGCCTGGTATGCCAGCATCGTGTCATATTCTTTTTTAGTGGCTATGTATTGCCTGTGATGTGTCAGTGTCATGTCAGATCTGTACAGGCCATAGTTGTTTGTCAACTTCTCTCTCAATTTCTCTAATCTCTCTGTTTGCAGTTTCTTCCTGCGAGATAAGAAGGCCAAAATATCCCCCGCAAGAACTACCTTGGCTGTTTGCCAAAAGAGCTCCGGGGTCGATGCATGCTGTGCGTTATTGGCTTGGTAGTCATCCCAAGCGCTTTCTAGGTATTGTTGGAACTCCTGAGAGGTCAACAAGTATTGCGGGAATCTGAGAGCCCTGCGATTACTGGATCTGGGCAAGGTGTCTAAGAAGAGACCCACAGGGGCGTGGTCAGAGACCACAATGTCTCCGATCTTAACATCTACTGTTTGGGGGATAAGGGAGTTCGAAATCAGAAATAGATCTATGCGAGACATAGTAGGAGAGGCCCGGGAGAGACACGTGAAGTCTTTGCCATCTGGATTTAGCTTCCGCCAAATATCAACAACATCCAAAGAGGACACCAGTGTTTGGAATGTTTTAAGTTCAAATTTGGTATTGATCTTCGGTTGTGCCCCGACCAAGTGTCGTGTGGGATCCCTAAGCCTGTCACAATGAGGATTAGGGGCCAGGTTGAAGTCCCCTCCTATTATAAGAGGGGTGTCTAAAAAGGGGGTTAGTAAGTCAATCAGTTTGTTCCAGAATGTCTTGTCCTTATTATTGGGAGCATATATATTACACAGTGTGTACTTTTTACCGGCAATGGTAACCCGGGCTATTACATATCGCCCTTCAGTGTCTGTCAATACTGTCACGTCCCCAACCTCTAGTTTCTTCCCAAATAAAATATCTACCCCTCTACTAGACGATTTATAGGAGGCAAATTCCACCCTACCAACCCAATCAGTCTTCAATTTCAAGTGTTCTGAGTCAGTAAGGTGCGTCTCCTGTATAAACGCAATATCTGCCCCTTTCTTCCTAAGTTGAGTTAATATAGTTTTTCTTTTTATCGGGGAGTGTATACCCCCCACATTCCAGGAGTAAATACTAAATGTCAATGATTTTCAAGAACCTCTGTGTGTTCATGGGTATTACAGATAGAGGAAGAGAGGGAGAGAGAAGAGAGAAAAAAAAAAATATATATATATATATTTCCTACCAGTTCCCACACCGGCCCATCATGTCCAAGAAACTCAGTTATCCTTACTGCCGAGGCACAACCTGCAAAGAGCAACATCAAAAAATAGCATATTATAAACCAAATTTTGCTATTCATAAAACCCTCATATTTAAGGAGTACTTTTCCTCCCTTATGAACATAACCTTTCCATACGTTACAAGTGATACAGTTTTTGACATAATTAAAATTGATGTTAAAAACATGTCCATTGCTGTCCTGTTAAGGAGAGTATTATGGCTTAAATCCTGGTCAGCTGATATGGTCTCTAAGAACAGACTTTTGTCAATTGCCTTTGAGGGTAAATTGCTTTTTGGATCAAAGTACGACTCTATCATTAAAACTGTTACTGAAGGTAAATGAGGTTTTCTTCCTCAGTACAAGAAGGGAAGATATAAACAAACTAATAGTTTTTGTTCCTTTCTCTCTGCCAGGGATCAGAAGTCCCCTTCCAATCAAAGGTCTGACTCCTCCAAACCTTCCTGGAAGCCTCTAAGAATAAAGAGACCAAAAAGCACATCTCTAACCAGAAATCTGCATGAAAGGATGGCCCCTTTCCAAAGGATTCTCTGGTAGGGGGCAGACTGATTCGATTTCAGGAAGCCTGGCACAGATCAGTTCAGGACGCCTGGGTTCTCAACATTATTTCCCAGGGTTACCGCATAGGATTTTGCACCAGGCCTCTCTGGCAATGGTTTAATCTGTTTCACGTTCCAAAGGAGCCTCAAAAGGCAGCTGCCTTTATTCAATGTGTTCAGGATTTAGAGAATTTGGGAGTAATTCAACCAGTCTCATTCTTTTAACAGGGAAGAGCTTTTTATTCCAACCTCTTCATTGTTCCAACAAAGGAGAACTTATATCGTCCCTTTCAAGATGGAAACAATCCTCACCATATTGCCCTTGGTACTAAAGGGACAATTTATGACAACCATATATTTGAAGGATGCTTATCTACACATCCAAATTCACAAAGACCATTTCCAGTTTCTAAGGTTTGCTTTTCTCAACAAGCATTACCAGTTTGTGGCCCTGCCCTTTGGTTTAGCCACTGCCCATCACATCTTTACAAACGTTTTATGGGCTCTGTTGGTGATGATCAGATCACAGGGAATTTAAACTGATCCTTCACCCGCCATAGACCTTCTTAATGTGGACTTACACACCCTCCCTAAGCATCACAGCCTATTATGCATATTCCTTTTTTCCTCCATCAAAACTAACATTGCTAGGTCCTGGAAAAAGGAATTCCCACCAAAATGGTCTGAAATCCTGAACACAATGGCATACCTGTATACCATGGAAAAAGACATATTTCACTTGCTTAACAAATCTGACTTATTTGAATTCACTTGGACTGACTGGAAAGATAATTATTATATTCTCTGGCATCCATCCGTTACAACAACTCAATAACTAACTGACTATAAGCCCCCCCAACCTCAATCTGCTCTTTGGCATGCTGACTAAATGAGGATTTAATCCCTCCTCCCCACTCCTTACCTGTTTTCCCCAGTTACCCACAACTGGACTGTAATGTATCAATTTTCTTTGATTCAGTTGTTTGTTTAAAAAGCTTCCTTCTGACATTATGGAAGAGCTATGAACAGTTTTAGAGACAGTTTACCCAAACATTTTCTCCCATTTAAATTGTTCCCAATGATTAATTTTACCTGCTGGAGTGTTTTAAATTGTTTACAAGTAGCTCCTTTACCCCTATTTTGGCATTTGAAACAGCTGATTTAGCCTGTGGTATCCCAACCTATACTGAAAGTTTCTATTCTGGAGTATATTTTATTAAATAGCCTAAGTAAACACAGCCAGCAGAAGAGATTACACTCTCAGTGGGGGGCATGATAGTTAAGTAATAAAATTATATATTTTCCATTGTTCTCTCTAAGTATTGAGCTTTGGTTTTCTAGACAAATATAAAATAAAGAAGCAAGTCTGTGTACATAAAAGTGATACCATATTGAGATCTGATATTACCTGAAGCCCAACCCATTGTAATAGGCTGTGGTTTGAAAGCACAAAACCAGCTACTTCATATACACAAATAAACCGAAAAATGCAATTTCTCATATATTTTATACTCTGCAGCTGGTATAACAAGTCATTGAAAATACATTCATATAAAAACAATTTTACAGTGTACTGTCCCTTTAAGGTTTCTAATACTGACTAGCACTGTACCTGCGTGTCCACACATCTCTTTCTTGTGTTTACTAGAACAGGGGTCCTGTGTGTCCTCTATTGTCACTTTAATTTATTTATTATTGCATGTGATTTTGTTTGATCTTAGAACCCTAATAAAATCTTTAAAAATACAACAACAAAAAAACTGATCCTTATTTGGATGACATCTTGATCCAAGCCCAGTCCTTTTCCCTAGCATCATCTCATTCCAAGAGGGTAATTTCCTTCTTTTAAGATCTTGGATGGAACATCAATGTTCCCAAGAGTTATTTATTCCCAGCTACAAAAGTAGTCTTTCTGGGAGTGATAATAGACTCAGATAATTTTCTCACGGAAACTCACAAACACAACTAACAAAAAGCCTGTTACTCGCCACAGATGGTACTAACAGTGGGTCTTATAGTAGCAGCGTCAGATCCAGTACTTGTGTTTGTTTTCATCTTTGTCTGATTTAGCTATCCATGCGTCATCAGTGGTCAAAAGATTATTTTCACCTAGAGCAGAAAATAGAGATCAGTTCATCAGTCAGACAATCTCTCTCATGGTGGAGGGACAGTCTCTTTTTGACCCTTGGAGCCTCTTTTCCTCAGCCTACTTGGACCATGATCCCTACAGATTCAAGTCTCAAAGGTTGGGGAGCTGTTTATGGGTTCCAGAGGGTACAGGGAGTGTGCTCTCCTCAGGAGGCGAGGTTACCCATCAACATTCTAGAACTTTGTGTGATCCTTCCGGCTCTTCACTTTTGGCCCCTCCTCAGTCAGGTTAAATTCATCCGTATTCAGTCAGACAACATCACGGCTGTAGCATACATGAATTATCAGGGAGGGACACGGAGTCCCCTTGCCATGCAAGAAGTTTCTCACATCCTGTCTTGGGCAGAGAAAAATCACTGCACACTGTCTGCTATTCACATTCCGGTAGTGAACAACTGGGAAGCAGATTACTTAAGTCGTCAGTCAGTGCACCCAGGAGAATGGTTGCAGGATGTGTTCAGTCAGCTAGTCCTAAAATAGGGTCTCCTGGAAATAGACTCTGGTGTCCAAGCTGAATCCCAAACTTCAAGTTTATTGCACAAGATCAAGAGATCCAAAAGCTCATATGATTGATGCTCTAGTCTGTCCTTGGAACTTTCATCTGGCCTACCTATTTCCCACATTTGTTCTTCTTCCAAGAGTCATTGCAAGAATCAAAAAGGAACTAACGTCAGTAATACTCATAGCTCCGGCATAGCCACGCAGAACTTGGTATGCGGATCTCATCCAGATGTTATACTTCCCTCCTTGGACTCTTCCCCTAAGGGAAGATCTGCTGTCCCAAGGTCCTTTTTATCATCAAGACCTCAGATCTCTGAATCTGAATTTGACTGTGTGGAGGTTCAACGCCTAGTCCTCAAGAGTAGAGGCTTCTCAGATTCTGTTATCTCTACTCTTTTGCAAGCTAGGAAGCTGGTGACACCGAGGATTTACCATAGAATTTGGAAATCCTATTTTCTTTGGTGTTCTTCTAAAGGTTTTTTTTGTGCAAATAATATAGAATTCCTAGAATTTTTCAGTTTCTCCAAGATGGCCTGAAGAAAGGTTTATCGGCTCTTTAAAAGGTCAAATTTCTGCCTTGTCTGTTTTGTTTCATAACAAGTTGGCTAAGTTGACTGATGTGCAAACTTTTGTTCAGGCCTTAGTAAGAATTTGCCCTGTTATTAGGCCTATTTCTCCACCTTGGAATCTTAATCTGGTTTTATCTGTTTTGCAAGGTCATCCCTTTGAACCTATGCATAATTTGGACCAAGCATTGTTATTTTGAAAGGTTATTTTTCTTCTAGCCATCTATTCAGCTAGACAAGTTTCTTAACTCTGCTCTCTCTTCTGATCCCCACTTTTTATTTTTTCATCAGGATAAAGGAGTCCTTAGAACCAAATATGATTTTCTTTAGAAGGTTGTCTCTTCTAAGAGCATTAATCAGGAAATTGTTGTTCCTTCTCTGTGTCCAAATCCTTCTGATTCTAAGGAACGTCTTCTACACAATTTGGATGTGGTTAGAGCTTTAAAATATCATCTTCAGGCTACTAAAGATTTTAGACAGACCTCTAGCTTATTTGTCCATTTTCAGGTAATATAAAAGGGTCAAAAGGCCACTTCAGCGACTTTAGCTTCTTGGCTGAAACAGACAATACGTAAAGCTTACTTGGTAGAGAGAAAACCACCTCCAAAACGAGTTACTGCACATTCCACTAGATCTTTATCTACTTCTTGGGCCTTCAAAAATTAGGCTTCCTTGGAACAGATTTGCAAGGCTACAACTTACCGATAAATTTCTTTTAGGATGAGGAAAATCTATGGGACCCACCTTATTTTTGTAGAATCTAAGAACGACTGTTCTTATTTGCACTTCTAAACCCTGCTTTCGGTCTTTCCTTCAATTTTTATGTTAAATGGAGAGGAGTAGAGTTGGGAGGGATTGAAAGCTCTTGTGAGGGTTCTTGACCTACACCTGCTGGCAGGAAGTATATCCCACATGTTATGGAAACCCATGGACTCTCCTCATCCTGAAAGATAGAAATTTATTGGTAAGTATAAATTCTGGTTTTCACCTATCTGCATGATCATTGTGGTAACACTAATGTCAAATACAAAGTAACCACCTTGTATGCTGAGCCTAACAGGTTAATTTTAGTATTGCAACATTACATAGAGCTTGTGAAAGCTCTTGGAAATGTTAGTATTCATTTGTCCTCTTTCTCTTTTCATTTTTTTTGTAATTGATACTCTTCAGCTGTGGATCACGGCAATTTAAAGCCTCAGGCAGACTTATTAATACTATTCTTCATACAAGCTATATCCTTTTATATCACATATATCATAATCATTATTTTCTGTTTAATTTTCAAGCTTTACTATTTAGCTTCAATTCATTTAAAGACCATTTTGATAATCAATTAGTTAAACATTACAACTTGTTATGCATATGCTGTACACATCAATATTTTAATATATACATCCACCAACAGCTAAAAACAAGTCAGGGAAAGTGGTCTTATACAGGGTTACACATTCCATTAATTTGGATGATGCATCTTTTTGGTTTATTAAGGGTTGCTTTGGTTTGCCAAAACAAATGTTGGCCTCTTTCTTGCCTTTTCAACTCCAGATGTGGGAGATCCAGATGTTGCTATACTTATCAATTACATTTACTAAAGGTACTCACAAGATAAATTAATAAATTAATGGGAATACTGTTTTGCATAATTAATGTTTTCTGCCAAGTAGAAAAAAATAATCAACAGACAGACTTAGTAGTAGGATTGGAATCCCCTACTAATTAAATAGACAGTTAACACTATATAATGCTAACATACATGTAAAAGAGCACTATTTCAACATGTTAATATATATATATATATATATATATATATATATATATATATATATATATATTAATGTTTACTGTATATCTATACTTTTATGGATATGGATGGAGTGCTATTTAGCACCCAGGGCTGGATGTTGCTGAGTCACAGGATGTGTACCTGGTCCGGTCTTGGAGTGCAGTTCCCTTCCATGTTTTGTATTTTCTCTGGGTGATTACATCCACCTGTGCATCCCTTCTTTGTTCTCAGTCTGTTTGGCTTTGTGAGCTCACATGATGGTGTGGCTGTGTTAGGGACTCAGGCAATGGAAAGGACCTTGACGTGGTGCCTGAGCTTTCCCATTTGGCCAGATGCGGTAACTAACCTTTCCAGTTGTAATTTTATCTTAGCTGTGAGCTAGCTGGTGAGTGCTGGGTGTTTCTATGTGTTGCATTACTTTTTGTTTGTAATCCGCCTTGTTTCTTGCACCCATTCCGGACTGGGGTTAACTGCCTGTGGCTCTAGTGACATCACACCTTTTTTGGAATGCTATTTAGCACCCAGGGCTGGATGTTGCTGAGTCACAGGATGTGTACCTGGTCCGGTCTTGGAGTGCAGTTCCCTTCCATGTTTTGTATTTTCTCTGGGTGATTACATCCACCTGTGCACCCCTTCTTTGTTCTCAGTCTGTTTGGCTGTGTGAGCTTACATGATGGTGTGGCTGTGTTAGGGACTCAGGCAATGGAAAGGACCTTGACGTGGTGCCTGAGCTTTCCCATTTGGCCAGATGCGGTAACTAACCTTTCCTGTTGTGATTTTATCTTAGCTGTGAGCTAGCTGGTGAGTGCTGGGTGTTTCTATGTGTTGTATTACTTTTTGTTTGTAATCCCCCTTGTTTCTTGCACGCATTCCGGACTGGGGTTAACTGCCTGTGGCTCTGGTGACATCACAGCTTTTTTGGAGTGCTATTTAGCACCCAGGGCTGGATGTTGCTGAGTCACAGGATGTGTACCTGGTCCGGTCTTGGAGTGCAGTTCCCTTCCATGTTTTGTATTTTTTCTGGGTGATTACATCTACCTGTGCACCCCTTCTTTGTTCTCAGTCTGTTTGGCTTTGTGAGCTTGCATGATGGTGTGGCTGTGTTAGGGACTCAGGCAATGGAAAGGACCTTGACGTGGTGCCTGAGCTTTCCCATTTGACCAGATGCGGTAACTAACCTTTCCAGTTGTGATTTTATCTTAGCTGTGAGTTAGCTGGTGAGTGCTGGGTGTTTCTATGTGTTGTATTAATTTTTGTTTGTAATCCCCCTTGTTTCTTGCACCTATTCCGGACTGGGGTTAACTGTCTGTGGCTCTGGTGACATCACAGCTTTTTTGGAGTGCTATTTAGCACCCAGGGCTGGATGTTGCTGAGTCACAGGATGTGTACCTGGTCCGGTCTTGGAGTGTAGTTCCCTTCCATGTTATTTATATATATATATATATATATATATATATATATATATATATGCCGTCACGGCCAAAAATATTGGCACCCTTGCATTTCTGTCAGATAATGCACCACTTCGCCTAGAAAATTGTTGCAATTACAAATGTTTAGGCATTCTAATGTTTATTTCTTTTGTTTGTATTGATATGACACAAAAAAGTGGAGAAAAAAAGCCAAATCTGACACATTCCACACAAAACTCCAAAAATGGACTGGACAAAATTATTGGCACCTTCTCAAAATTGTAAGAAATAATTGCATTCCAAGTTTGTGAGGCTCCTGTAATTTGTTATTAAACTCACCTGTAATAATTAACAGGTGCTGACAATATGGAAATCACACCGTCAACCAGTTAAAATGGTGAAAAATGTACTCAACCTTTCTGTTGTGTGTCTGTGTGCCACACTAAGCATGGAGAAGAGAAAGTTCAGCACAGAATTGTCTGAGGATTTGAGAACAAAAATTGTGGAAAAGCATGGACAATCTCAAGGTTACAAGTCCATCTCCAGAGATCTTAATGTTCCTGTGTCCATGACACTGTAGCTAATCTCCCTGGAACTGGATGAAAGAGAAAAATTGATCAAAGATTGCAACGAAGGATTGTTTGAATGGTGGATAAAGAACCTCAATCAACTTCCAGACAAATTCAAGCTGACCTTCAGGCACAGGGTACAAATGTGTCAGCTTGCACTGTACGTCGCCATCTGAATGAAAAGAGACACTATGGTAGGAGACCCAGGAGGACCCCACTGCTGACACAGAAACATAAAAAAGCCAGATTGGAGTTTCCCAAAACTTACCTGAGGAAGCCAAAATCCTTTTGGGAGAATGTGCTGTGGACAGACAAAACAAAATTACAGCTTTTCGGTAAAGCCCATCATTCTACTATTTTCAGAAAAAGAAATGAAACTTTTAAAGAAAAGAATACAGTCCCTACAGTCAAACATGGTGTAGGTTCCCTGATGTTTTGGGGTTACTTTGCAGCTTCAGGCACTGGATGTCTTATCTGTGGCATGGCATTATGAAATCTGAAGACTAACAAAGAATTCTGTGGTGCAATGTAGGGCCCAGTGTCAGAAATTTGTGTCTCTGTCAGAGGTCATGGGTCTTACAGCAGGACAATAACCCAAAGCACACATCAAAGAGCACCCAGAAATGGTTTAAGACAAAGTGCTGGAGAGTACTGAACTATCCAGCAGTGAGTCCAAATCACAGATCACCTGTGGAGAGATACAGATAGAAATATATATATATATATAGGAATATCTATTTAAACTACATATTCTGCTATGTGCAAAACATTGGAATATCAAATATTTACAGCAAATACATAGTTAAAACATTTATTAAATATTAATATTGCATAAATATGCTGTTACATGTTTTCATCTACTTGACTGCAAAGGGCTACAATCCATATATATATATATATATATATATATATATATACTTCTGTAAATACCTATATACACATTTAAACACATAAATACATATGTACACACATATAAACACACACACATATATATAAATATACATACATATGCATATTTAGACATGTTAAAGCACTTTGCCTACCTTTTTTTTCTAACACCTGAGATGTCCCTATTGTCTTCCTCACACCTTACTACCTGCCCACTTGACCCTATTCCTTCACATCCAATACCTTCTCTGTCTCCCACCCTCACTATCCCTTTCTACCAGTTCATTCCCTGCTTCCTTCAAACATTGAAAGGTCACCCCCATGCTCAAAAAACCCTCCCTTGGCCCTAACTCTCCTGCAAACTACCGCCCCATATCACTGCTCCCGCTAGCTTAAAAAATCCTTTAAAAACTAGTTTTCCATTGCCTAACCCACTTCCTGTCCTCCAACTCATTGCTTGACCCCCTGAAATCTGGTTTCCGTCCCCAACACTCAACTGAGACTGCCCTCACCAAGGCTACTAACGATCTCCTTTCTGCTAAAAACAATGGCTACTATTCTATTCTCATCTTACTTGACCTCTCCTGTTGACCATCCCCTCTGCCTATGGACTCTCAGCTCTTTTGGGCTCTGTGGCACTCTCCTGGATTCACTCTTATCTGTCTAACAGATCCTTCTCTGTCTCTTTTACTGGTGACTCCTCCTCTTTATTGCCTCTGTCTGTTGGAGTACCCCAAGGCTCTGTCCTGGGTCCTCTACTCTTCTCTGTTTACACTTCTTTACTGGGTAAACTTATCAACAGCTATGCTTCAACTATCACCTCTATGCTGATGATACCTAGATCTACCTATCCACCCCTGCACTCTCTCCTTCTGTCAACTCTTACATCGGCGACTGCTTATCTGGCATTTCCTCCTGGATGGCCTCTCACCACCTAAAAATAAACATGTCCAAGACCGAACTACTTCTAATCCCCCCTCTAACTCTACTCCAGTTTCTAATTTTTCTATCACTGTTGGCGGCACCACTATCTCTCCATCACTCCAAGTCTGCTGCCTTGGAGTCACACTTGATTCAAATCTGTCCTTCATTCCCCACATTCAATTGCTCTCTTCATCCGGCAAAAAACTCCTACGCAATATCTCAAAAATTTGTCAGTTTCTGAGTGCTGAAACTACTAAACAGCTAATCCACTCCCTGGTAATTTCCCGACTTGACTACTGTAATAACCTACAAACTGGCCTTCCTCTCTCCCACCTCTCTCCCCTTCAATCCATCCTAAATGCATGCCAGGCTAATCCACCTCTCCCGACGCTCTGTTTTTGCTGCACCTCTCTGTGAGTCCCTTCACTGGCTCCCCATTCACAGCAGAGTTAAATTCAAAATTCTCACCATGACCTACAAAGCCCTCACCAATGCTGCTCCACCCTAACTGTCCTTGCTCATCAACAAATATACTCCAGTCTGCCCCCTAAGATCCAATAATGACCTGCTCCTTGCGTACTCTACCATCACCTCCTCCCATGCTAGACTACAGTACTTCTCTCATGTGGCACTAACCTTCTGGAAAGCACTTCCTCGAGCTGTCAGACTTTCCCCTAACTTGTCCTCCTTTAAACGGTCCCTAAATACCTTTTTATTCAGGGAAGCTTATCACCCGACTCAGTAACAAATTAATTTCACTTACTGTCACGGATACCAGATGGCTAAGGCTATCCCCCACCCCTCTACAACCTCACCCCTGTTGTTTCTCAGTGGTTTTGGGCTCCTCAGAGCAACCACCATCTCTGGAAGCTGTTTGTTTGTTTGCTTTGTTTTGGCTTGTTTTTGTGTTCAGAGAACAGTTGGTTTATGACCAGGAAAACCCTCCTAGGCTGGCTGGGCTCCTGGAACTCCCGGTCGGCCACCTCACAACGGACACCCGCCTAACCCCTCTCAGGCTGGCCAGGCTCCTGGAACTCCCGGTTGGCCACAGGACAGAACACCCGCTAACTTTAACCCAGGTCGCTCCAGCAACCATGTGCCCCAGACCTCCGCTCTTTTGGGGATTAGTAGCCCCTAGGGAGGACAAGAGGTGGGCAAATTA
Organism: Bombina bombina; assembly: GCF_027579735.1. Taxonomy (NCBI): domain Eukaryota; kingdom Metazoa; phylum Chordata; class Amphibia; order Anura; family Bombinatoridae; genus Bombina; species Bombina bombina. The sequence goes on along the minus strand of NC_069501.1, from coordinate 1,060,087,072 downwards.
CCGGAGGGGAGCTCCTTTGGGAACTGGGGGTTTTGGACACCCCTAACCCCATAACTTCAACGGACTGTAACTCCGATCCCCAGTAACTAATCATGCTGATTTTTGGACTGTGAAATATGGGGACCGAGAGCTTTAAAATGACACCCTGGAAGTGCCGCTCCACCAGGATCACCCCGAAACCGCCACCCCTTTGTATTGAGATTGTGTGGGACTGTGGTTCCTATGGAGGCGCCGGTCAGTCTGGAGGGGCGGGAATGGCGGGAAAATTGTGGGATTGTCCTTTGTGTTATCAAGATGAGCTGTGTGTATAAAAGGAGTGTATGTTTTACAATAAAATCAGTTCCTGATTAACCTGGATGCTAGTCTGTCTAGTTATTTGAGTTTACTCCAGCTAAAATCACTTTCCTGAGCTACATAGCAGCCTGTTCAAGGCAGAGGAAGGACACGCTGGAAGAGCTACCTAGTCTGGGTAGCTGGAGTCTGCCACAGGGTGGGACCCTGAGTACTGGTGCTGTCAGGCATCAGGAGTGGCTACAGGCTGTGGTCACTTGCCAGCTACATAGCTGCAGTCGGCAGGGAGGAAGCAGGACCCCTTTTGGCGGAGTTACCCAGTCGGGGTAGCCGGGGTATCAGTCACATTGGAGGCAGCGGTGGGATCTGCTTCTTCTACAAGGTTCCTGCTGACAGAGGAGACGTACCACAGTAGCCGGTAAATATGGAGGCAGAGTTCCTAGGGAGAGTACAAAAGATGCTGACCAGAACAAAGGATCCTTGTTCGGAACAGGACGTTCTGGCATGGAGGAACCTTGCCCTCTGAGACCTTTGGTGGGAGGCTCTGCAACAGGAGCAGGAAAATGGAAAGGTCCTCCCCACGAATGACACGAGATTCCGGGTTCGGTGGACCGTGATACTGCCTTTCCTGGGAGAACAGCCAAAGAAGGAATGGCTAGCTGTTCTACATAGACTGATCCAGCAAGAGATGTGGGTGGAGGATGGCTATCGGGCCCTCCAATGGCTCGCTATGCAAGCGCAGCCATGGCTGGAGGAAGACTCCCCCACAGAGGGCTTTGGCTTCGGCGGCCCTGGATTGCTGTTTACAAAAAGGACAGAGGACCCACAGTTTGGCAGCGAGACAGACCAGGGTCTGGAGGATATCTCTTGGCTCCAAGAGGAACTGCTGGATCTCTTGGAGGAGACCTGGCTGTTGGATGATCTGGATTTTATAATTGACCAGGAAGAGGCACTGGTCAAAGAATACAAGAGGCTGCTGGATCTCGCTAAGCAGCGTGCCAGGGGCATACAGATCTGGGGTGCAGCCCTCTGGGATTCATGGAGCTCGACTGTGGAGGAGTGGCAGCAAAGAGAAAGGGAACCAGGGCTGCTGGATCCTGATCAGCAGTCTGGCTCTGAGCTTATAGACTTGGACAAGGGAACCACCCCAGCAGAAGTGCTGACAACAGGGCAGAGAGCCGCCGGCCTCTGTCCAGCACCTGTAACAGCTCCACGAAACCTGGGTGCAGAGGTATTCATCCTCCCTCCCCTTACAGAGAACCCCTTGCAGGTAGAGATGGATGTCAATAACTCTCCCCAGCAACAGAACCCCTTCCCGGGAGTGGAGACAGTCGGTCTCTCTCCCCAGTGGCAGAGCCATCCCCTGGGAGCGGAGGTAGTCGTCCTCCTTCCCCGTAAACAGAACCCCTTCCCGGGAAAGGAGACAGTAGGTCTCTATCCCCAGCGGCAGAGCCAGGATCCGGGAGAGGAGACAGTCGGTCTCTCTCCCCAGCAGCAGAGCCATCCCCTGGGAGCGGAGGTAGTTGTCCTCCCTCCCCGTAAACAGAACCCCTTCCCGGGAGAGGAGACAGTTGGTCTCTCTCCCCAGCGGCAGAGCCAGGAGCCGGGAAAGGAGACAGTCGGTCTCTCTCCCCAGCGGCAGAGCCATCCCCTGGGAGTGGAGGTAGTTGTCCTCCCTCCCCGTAAACAGAACCCCTTCCTGGGAAAGGAGACAGTCGGTCTCTCTCCCCAGCGGCAGAGCCAGGAGCCGGGAGAGGAGACAGTCGGTCTCTCTCCCCAGCGGCAGAGCCATCCCCTGGGAGCGGAGGTAGTCGTCCTCCCTCCCCGTAAACAGAACCCCTTCCTGGGAGAGGAGACAGTTGGTCTCTCTCCCCAGCGGCAGAGCAAAGAGCCGGGAGAGGAGACAGTCGGTCTCTCTCCCCAGTGGCAGAGCCATTCCCTGGGAGTGGAGGTAGTCGTCCTCCGCTCCCTCCCCGTAAACAGAACCCCTTCCTGGGAGAGGAGACAGTCGGTCTCTCTCCCCAGTGGCAGAGCCAGGAGCCAGGAGAGGAGACAGTCGGTCTCTCTCCCCAGCGGCAGAGCCATCCCCTGAGAGCGGAGGTAGTCAGCCTCCCTCCCCGTAAAAAGAACCCCTTCCTGGGAGAGGAGACAGTCGGTCTCTCTCCCCAGCGACAGAGCCAGGAGCCGGAGAGGAGACAGTCAGTCTCTCTCCCCAGCGGCAGAGCCATCCCCCAGGAGTGGAGGTAGTCGTCCTCCCTCCCCTTACAGAGAAACCCTTGCAGGGAGAGACGGGTATCGATATCTCTCCCCAGCAGCCGAATCCCGTCCTGGGAGAGGAGACAGTTGGTCTCTCTCCCCAGCGGCAGCACAGTTTCCCATGGAGCGGAAGTAGCAGACCTCCCTCCCCAGTGGTAGATCTCCTTCTCGGGAGAAGAGACAGACAGACTCTCCCCTCAGTAGCTTGGCAGGGTCTCTACCCTTTTCTTGTCCCGGAGTATTTCTCACAGGGGGCAGGCGTTGCATTGGGCAAGGAGGATAAAAGTGTATTCAGTTGGTGCCACATGTTTGGGCACTCAAGCTTTACCTGCCTCACCAAGGAGCAACCTCCCCCTCTGGTCTGGGGTGGGAATACAGCTGGGAAACCGGCACTAGCTTTGTTTGTGGGTGGGTCACAGAGTGTCACAGAGAGAGGCAGTGTGGCCATAGAACATAAGGACACTAGAACTTGTGGGACAGCAATTGTTTTGGAGCCGGCCTTAGAAAACTTGCTTGGGACGTTGTCTTTTGTGACTATCCCTGCTCCCAGGGCGCAGGGTATAAACATCAGCAGGAACCCACCAGGATGCCCCAAGCTCAGGAGAGATGGGATAACCTCTCCCAGCAACCGAGAAGTGGAGGGCCACCGTCGGACAGCCCCAGGCCGACCTGTTAAGGGACTAGCCGGGTCTGCCGAACTGGAGGGCGGGAGATGTCACGGATACCAGATGGCTAAGGCTATCCCCCACCCCCCTACAACCTCACCCCTGTTGTTTTTCTGTGGTTTTGGGCACCTCAGAGCAACCACCATCTCTGGAAGCTGTTTGTTTGCTTTGTTTTGGCTTGTTTTTGTGTTCAGAGAAGAGTTAGTTTATGACCAGGAAAACCCTCCTAAGCTGGCTGGGCTCCTGGAACTCCCGGTCGGCCGCCTCACAATGGACACCCCCCTAACCCCTCTCAGGCTGGCCAGGCTCCTGGAACTCCCGTTTGGCCACAGGACAGAACACCCGCTAACTTTAACCCAGGTCGCTCCAGCAATCATGTGCCCCAGAGCTCCGCTCTTTTGGGGATTAGTAGCCCCTAAGGAGGACAAGAGGTGGGCAAATTACCGGAGGGGAGCTCCTTTGGGAACCGGGGGTTTTGGACACCCCTAACTCCATAACTTCAACGGACTGTAACTCCGGTCCCCAGTAACTAATCATGCTGATTTGTGGACTGTGAAATCTGGGGACAGAGAGCTTTAAAATGACACCCTGGAAGTGCCGCCGCTCCACCGGGATCACCCCGAAACTGCCACCCCTTTGTATTGAGATTATGTGGGACTGTGTCTCCTATGGAGGCGCCGGTCAGTCTGGAGGGGCGGGAATGGCGGGAAAATTGTGGGATTGTCCTCTGTGTTATCAAGATGAGCTGTGTGTATAAAAGGAGTGTATGTTTTACAATAAAATCAGTTCCTGTTTAACCTGAATGCTAGTCTGTCTAGTTATTTGGGTTTGCTCCAGCTAAAATCACTTTCCTGAGCTACATAGCAGCCTGTTCAAGGCAGAGGAAGGACACGCTGGAAGAGCTACCTAGTCTGGGTAGCTGGAGTCTGCCACAGGGTGGGACCCTGTGTACTGGTGCTGTCAGGCAACAGGGGTGGCTACAGGCTGTGGTCACTTGCCAGCTACATAGCTGCAGTCGGCAGGGAGGAAGCAGGACCCCTTTTGGCGGAGCTACCCAGTCAGGGTAGCCGGGGTATCCGTCACACTTACCTAACATTTGCCCTCATCTATCTCCTCACTTATATCATCCTCACCTTTGCAGTCCCCACCTCCTGTTTCCCATCCTCCTACCCATCTAGATTGTAAGTTCCCACGGGAATAGGGCCCTCAATTCCACCTGTATTTGTCTGTAATATTTAAAAAGTTATAACGGCTCAAAAATAGATGGTATAAGGTGTTTGTAAAAAAAACAACTTCTGCAAAGGATTTTAATATATGCATACGGGTAACAGGTGTTATTTGTGTTTGTTTACGAAGAAAGACGGCAACAATGATTTATGTCGACCAAAGGAATGGAGACCTTCTCACTAGTCTATCATCTAAAGATCAGTCAACTGAACTTGTAGCTTCCAGGAAAGCATTGGGGAATGTCAATAAACAGGTGGTACCTCAGAAAGTGGCTATGACACTCACTGCCTTGAAGAAACTTAAAAGGCATGCAGCTGCAGCAAAAAAGGCTGCTAAATTAGCTTACCTTGCTAGGCCTCGTAAAGAAGATTATCCTGAGATTGAAAACTTTTCCCCATACAATCCTACAGATTTTGAAAGATTTGAGGTCCCTGAAGAGCACAGGCTCAGTCACATTTGCTTAGCTGGTATTCCTCATATGGTGCATGAGAAAGAGATGGCAAAGTTTGAGGCCCTGATAAACCTAGAACCTGCTCCAATGAATCTGCTTCTCCTGCCTTGGGAATCTGATACTACAGACACTGTACCAACATTCCTTGCCGGTCTTGAAGAGATCACACTGGAAATGCCTCCTATTGACTACTGAGTTTGTCTGTTTTTATGTAATATTTAAAAAAAAATAAACTTTTTTTTTTTTTTTAAATAAAATGATATATATATATATATATATATATACATACATTCACATGTCTAAATATGTGTTTGTTTGTATATATATATATATATATATATATATATATATATATATATATATATGTGTGTGTGTGTTTGTACAGATGTATTTTAAAGTGACAGTCTACTCCAGAATTTTTACTGTTTAAAAAGAGGGATAATTCCTTTATTACCCATTCCCAATGCCCCATCTATATGACTCAGGGGGATAACACTGACTTTCATCTGAGTTCAAGAATACCTTACAGAGAACTATGACAGAGCTGTTAGAGGTGATTCCTAGACCAAGAAAGCGCAAACGTAAATCTGGAAATTTATCTCACTCCCTCAGTCACTAACAGAGGACTGAATATCTTACTCAGTTACCACCTAGTTTACACACCTCTGACTCTGATGAGTCCCTTTCTGAGAGTTCTGAGGGTGAAATCTCCTCAGAAGATCCTGAGCCGGTAAATGAGCCAGAGCCTGACTCCCTATTCAGATGTGTGGATCATATTAGATTTCTTTCTACAGGAAGTTCTGAACACCTTAGAATGTCGGAACAGACTACAGAAACTCCAAAACCTGTAAATAAGTTGAATCAGGTTTTTAAAGATCCACCAAAAGTCTCTAAGGCTTTTAAGCTCCAGGCATTCCATATATTCCTTCTAACAGGTTTAAGAAGATGTCCTCTTTCAGAAAAGAATCTGACAGCCTGGGAACCTAAGGCGGATGGAGATATTTCCACTCTAGCAAAACGCATGACTATCCCTTTGGAGAATAGTTCCTCATTTAAGGGCCAATAGACCGCAAATTGGAGTCTTTGCTAAGGAAATTATTTTCTCAATCAGCTGTTCAGCTTAGTCTAGCAGTGGCAATCATTTGGTTTGATTCTCTCTCTCAGATGCTTACTGAACATCTGAGTATATCCGTAACTGCATTAAAGTTCTTATAATATCTAATGATTTCATGTGCGATGCAGTTTTTGACATCTTTAATTAAAAAAAATGTCAATTGCAGTTCTGCTAAGGAAAGCTTTATGGCTTAAATCTCGGTCAGCAGATATGGTCTCTAAGAATAGACTCTTGTCAGATCAGAGTTAGACTCTATTATTAAAACTGTTACTGGAGGTAAAGTAGTCTTTCTTCCTCAGGACAAGAAGTCTAAAGGAAAAGATAGGCAAACTAATTAATTTCATTCCTCTTCCAATCAGAAGTCTGACTAATCCTATCCTTCCTGGAAGCCAGGATCTTCCTGGTTAAAGAATAAACAGACCAGGAAACCCAACTCCAATCAGAAATCTGCAGGGTGACATGGCCCCCTGTCCAGAGGATTCTCTGGTAGGGGCAAATTGATTACATTTTAGAAGGCCTGGCGAAGATCAGTTCAGAATCCCTGGGTTCTCAACATTATATCCTAAGGTTACCGCATAGGACTTCGCACCAGGCCTCCCTGGGAATGGTTTCATCTGGCTCACGTTCCAAAGGATCCTCTAAAGGCAGCTACCTTTATTCAATGTGTTTGGGATTTAGAGAATTTGGGAGTAATACAGCTTGTCCCAACCTCTCAACATGGAAAAGGATTCTATTCCAACCTCTTTATTATCCCAAAGAAGGAGGAATCCTTCTGTTTCATTCTGGATCTAAAGACCCTGAAAAATGTGTCCGGGTTCAATCATTCAAGATGGAAACGGTCTGCACCTTTTTGCCCCTGGTTCAAGAGGGTCAATTTATGACAACCATAGAAAGCATTACCAGTTTGTGGCTCTACCTTTTGGTTTAGCCACTGCCTTCACATTTTCTAGAAGGTTTTAAGGGCTCTGTTAGTGGTGCTCAGTACACAGGGAATCTCTTTTGCTCCTTATTTGGACGACTTGTTGATACAAGCATTCTCTTTCTCTGGCATCTTCTCATACCCAGAAGGTGATTTCCTTCCTTCAGGAACATGGATGGCTCATCAATTTTTCCAAGAGTTCTTAGAGGCCTATTGTTCTCTACAGATGACTTACCCATCTATAGCACAGTGCATGGAAGTTGTGGGTCTTATGGTAATAGCATCAGATGCAGTACCTTTTGCTAATTTTTATCTTCGTCCCCTTCAGTTATCCATGTTTCAACAATGGTCAAAGGATTGCTTTCATCTGGAACAGCAAATAGAGCTCAGTTCATCAGTCAAACGGTCTCTCTCATGGTGGAGGGACAGCCCTTATTTGACCCATGAAGCTTAATTTCTTCGGCCTACCTGGACTGTGGTCACTACAGATGCAAGCCTGATGGGTTGGGGCTCTGTTTGGAAGTTCCGGAGGGAACATAGAGTGTTATTCTTTAGCCTCTCTATTCTTGGCCTTTCTCATTTGTTTTCAATCAGGCAACATCACGGCTGTGGCGTACATCCATCATCAGGGAGGAACTCAAAGTCCTCTAGCTATCCAAGAGGTTTTTCACATTCTGTCTTGGGCGGAGGAAAATCACTGTCCTTGGAACTTTCAGTTGGCCTATCTATTTCCCCCATTTGTTCTTCTTCCAAGAGTGATTGCAAGAATAAATCAGGAATTGGCTTCATTAATTCTCATAGTTCCGGCATGACCCCGCAGAACTTGGACCCCGCAGAACTTGGTATGCAGATTTCATCCAGATGTCATTCTCCCCTCCTTAGACTCTTCCTTTTAGGGAAGATCTTTTGTCTTAAGGTCCATTTTATCATCAGGATCTCACATCTCTGAATTTGACAGCGTGGAGGTTGAACGACTATTTCTCAAGAGTAGGGTTTCTCAGATTCTGTGATCTCCACACTTCTGCAAGCCAGGAAACTGGTCACACAGAAGATTTACCATAAAGTTTGGAAAATTTATTCTCTTTGGTGTTCTTTTAGAGATTTTTTCTTGGAAATTATTAAGAATTCCCAGAATTATTCAGTTTCTCCAGGATGGTCTGGAGAAAGGTTTATCGACTAGTTCTTTAAAGGGTCAGATATCGACCTTGTTTCATAAAAAGTTGCCTGATGTTCAAACTTTTGTAGAAGCCTGGGAGAGAATTTGCCCTGTTATTTGACCTATATCTCCACCTTGGAATTTGAATCTGGTTCTATCCATTTTGCAAGGTCCTACCTTGAACCCATGTATAATTTGAGCCTAAATTTGTTGTCTTGGTAGGTTCTTTTTCTTCTACAAAAAACAGATTGCAAGGCAGCAGATGTAAAAAGTTAAAAAATAACTTTTATTATGTACATTAAAATGACATACAAACAGGGTCAAGAGGCCAGTGCAGCACCGGTCTTATGCGTTTCAGCTTGCGCCTTCCTCATAGACCGTGCTTCACTGACCTTACAGCCTCATTACAAATATGTGTGATCCTGTGACATCAGTCTGTACAAAAAAAGACTAAGAGTATTAACTCTTAGGGACCTAAATATGTTGTTAGTATGATTTAACTCTTACCCAATCTAATCGAAAAACTACTATTTATCTAGTGTATGATGAAAAAGTACATAATTATATATTTAATCAACCTATCTCAAAAATTATATGATATATGAGTTAACCTGGCTTCTATTATAGGATTACTTAAGTTTTACCTCTATAATCTAGTATTCATACAGATGTACAACTCTATTCCCAAAAGTTTATTAAGTCTGTATGTATATTCAAACCTTCAGGTGCTCTGGTTTTCAACTTAAAAATCCAAAACGCTTCACGTTTTTGCAGGAGCTTGTCCCTAGTACCCCCTCTCCATTGGGTTTTGACATGCTCTATTATCTGCCATTTAAGGCCATCCAGTTGCTTATTATGAACATATATAAAGTGATAGGTTGTGAATTCAGAGTAAGAGATTTTACCTCATATATGTGTTCTTTTATTCTTTCTCTTGCTTCTCTAGAGGTAAAACCGACATATTGTAAGTTACATTCCATACATGTGACCAAATATACTACATATGTTGTTCAACAATTTGTACATGAGGTAATGTCAAAAACTCTTTGCGTAATGGATGACTGAAACTGTTTCCCTGTAAGGGTATCAGAACAAGCTCTGCAGTTCCCTGTACCACATTTGTAATGACCCATGCAGTGCAACCAGCTATTCTCTTTTTGTGTTCTTTTCATTTTAACTTCACCTGGGTATAAGATGTTGCCCAGTGTCTTATTTCTTCTAGATACAGATTTGCAACCATTTTTAATCCAAGGATAAAGAGATTTGTCTCCCTGTAAAATAGGTAAACATTTTTTAACTATGGTAGCGATGTCTTCAAATTGATTACTATAATTAGACAAGAATAGGTTGCATATCCTCAATCTTTCTATTTTTGTATTTACATTGAGATATCATAGTATGTCTATCTAGCATTTCTACTTCTGTATAAGCTTTCTCTATTAAATATGTAGGGTAACCCCTTGTTTGAAAGGCTCTCAAAAATCTCTGCCTCTTTAACATAAATCTCATGGGATGAGCAATTTCTTTTAAGCCTTATAAATTCACCTTTTAGTATCCCATATTTTGTGTGCCTTGGATGCATGCTTTTTGAATGGAGTAGACTATTTCCAGCCATTTCCTTTCTATGAAGATTAGTTTATATCATTTTAGATAAAGGATTCCCTTCTAGGGTCAGATCTAAGTACTCTATCTTAAAGAGGTTTGTAACACTTGTGAACCTTAATCCCATATTATTCTGATTTAATTCTTTCAAAAACACATCACATTCTGTCACGGTACCTTCCCATAGAAATAGGAGGTCATCGATATATCTCTTATAAAGCATAATATTTCTCCTCAGGGGACAGCCCTCCCCACAAATATATGACAACTCCCACCAACCCATATAAAGGTTGGCAAAAGCTGGCGCAAAAGGTAGCACCCATTGCTGTCCCTCTTTTTTGCAGGAAGAACTGCCCTCCGAAGGAGAAATAATTATGCGTTAACAAAAATGTTAGTACTCTCAGTATATAACTTTTAAAATAGTCTGCATAGTTAGTAAATTTATCTAGAAAGAAGCTGATTGCCTCTATTCCCTTATCTAAGGGTATACTGGAGTATAGACTGACTACATCTATAGTCATCCAAAATATGTTTCCATTCTATACTGTCTACTATACTAAGTAACTGCTTTGTGTCTTTTAAATATGAAGGTAATACCCTTACCAAGGGTTGCAATATTTTTTCAATCCATTCTCCGAAAGGCTCCAACAGGGACCCAATACCAGAGATTATAGGTCTCCCCTGTACATTTATCAAAGATTTATGAGTCTTTGGGCGATGGTGAAAAATAGGTACCTTCGGATTTTCCACATTCAAATATTTACATGTTTCCTCATTTATAATGCTCATTTCTTCCCCCTCATCTAGAATACGGGCTAAACTCCTTTTATAGGTTAAATTGGGATCAAAGTCTAACCTTTGGTAAACATCTTTATCTCCCAACTGCCTAAAAGCTTCCAAGAGGTAATCACTTTTATTTAATACTACAATATTGCCACCTTTATCACTGCATCTAATGACAATATTATCGTTATCTGCTAGCTTTTGAATAGCATATTTTTCCTGTTTATTAAGATTTGAACTACTATAGGAAAAATGATCCTGTAATTTGTGTAGTTCTTGTTTCCCTCTTTTTGAAACGACTCTAAAAATATACCTATAACACTGCCATAGGAACTGACGGCACATTAACAGAGTATTTAAGCATGCAAGTCATATCTGGGACTCCTCATCACAAGACCCTTGATATTCAGAAAGCTCTCAAGCTTTACCTTTTCCCTCAAACCTGTGTGTCGGCTGATACACAAGTTGGTGGGACCTAAGGATTCAAATTTGATATCATAATGTGCTTAAATATGTATCAACCTTGTTCTCTGTTGATTTGATTTGCATATATTTCTTACAAGTTATATTTTTCTTTTTATTATTCAATGCTTGCTTCACCCGTGTTAGAATTTATTATAGCTAAATAAAGATTTTATTATAACCACATGAACATTGCTAGCTAGTGTTCCCTATAATACATAAATATTTATATATATTTGTTAATTAACAGATCTAGCCTAGGTTCTAGAAATCTATAAACTATGGCTTTGTCTCCAATGATATAGAATTTAAAACATTTATTCCCCCCCCCCCCCCCCTTTTTCTATAATAACTATAGCTTTGTCTTTGGTTTTGTTTTTAAATAACTTGACTTTTCCCACAAATGGTCAGGTAAAATAATACTTATACAGAATGCCACTCTATAACTTGATATTTAATATTTTCTTAATTCTAAACTCTGGCCCCTACATTTTCTATAACTTAACCTCTAACTTATATGAGGATATCTTTCATATCTACTTTTTAGTGAAATTATATCATATTATACAGGGGCCTGAACTCGGTTACAGATTTTACCCACCTATGTTACCGATACATAGTGGTCATTTAACATTAGCAGATTATATGATATTATAGCCACCATTGTCATTTGATTCCAGGAAATTATTTTAGTAGAAAAAAAACATTGTAAAGTATTCTCCTAGCAGTTTATTATATTGCTATTGGCGTGGCACTACTTCTTAATGGCAAAGATAACCACTGAGTTCAAGGGTGACCTCAAAACTCATCTCCATATACTCTTCTTCCTGTCCCCTTTGCTCTATTCACAACCTCCTTATCTCCTCCTCTTTTTTTATCTTCTTACCTCTTCCCATCTACAGGACTTCTCTAGAATGGCCCCTATTTTGTGAAATTTTCTGCCTCCCTTCACAAGACTTTCCCTCTAGTTTTCATAGTTTCAAGTGATCCTTAAAGACGCTACTGTTCAGGGATGCATACAATACATGCTAACCTTTCTTACCACAGTTCATCTCCTCTTTTGTCATCCCTCATTTCAGTTCTTTTGACAGACTTGCATTTTAGCCAATCAATGCTGACTCCTAGGTAACTCCACAGGCGTGAGCACAATGTTATCTATATGGCACACGTTAACTAATGCCCTCTAGTTGTGAAAACTGTCAAAATGCATTCATATAAGAGGTGGCCTTCAAGAGCTAAGAAATTAGCATATGACCTACCTAGGTTTGGCTTTCAACTAAGAATACCAAGAGAACAACGCAAAATTGATGATAAAAGTAAATGGGAAATCTGGGGGAAGGTGGGGATAGATACGATTTCTAGGATAATAGGGGATGACGACCAGACTATTCACACGTTTGCACATTTACAAACTATATACAACATACCATACCATCATCACTATGCCTATTTACAGGTTAAATACTATGTGGCCGATTTGATATAGTTTAAAAAACTGCCAACAAAAGATAGCAAACTCAACCACTTTCTGAACATTTATGCTCAAGACCAAAAGTCAATTTCAGCAGCGTACAAATTATTAGTAGCAACTGAGAATACACGCACGTTGCAACACGTCTGCGAAAAAAGGTCACACATTCTGGAGGATGAATTACCTACCACATTGATACAACAAAGCATAGCAAAGACACGTAAAGCCACATTATCCACCAACATTAGAGAATCCCATATCAAAATCCTTAAACTAGCCTACATAACACCCAAGATACACAAAACTTGGGAATCTGACAATGTGGGGAAATGCCCCAAATGCTCCCTCCCAAAGGCAGATTTACTGCACATGATATGGTCCTGCCCTAAACTGTACAAATTCTGGGGTATGCTGGCTAGGTGGGAGTCACATGTTGCCGGTACAAAAGTAAGCTTCACTGCAGGCACAATATTATTTCTGCAACGTTGGCTGAGCGATACAGCTCCAACTTTAATGCAACTTAAACATAAAATACATCAACAGCTAGTATACGAGCAGGCAGACACGTTGAGAGATCTTCAAGGCAGAACAGCACACTTTATGAAAAAGTGGGAACCCCACATACTGACTTTAAACAAAGCCCAACAGAGGCAATTAAAGGATTACTTTCTTTTATAATTTTTAAGCTAAACAACTAACATATTAAAGTTAATAAACATTAATTAAAACCTACTGACCTATATTTTCTGCAAAACAAAGTTTCATAACGTTCTAAAAGTTATATCTTTTATTCGCCGATGATGTCACGTTATCCTGCCCACTATTTTCAGCACTGCATGTTCAAAATACTTAAACCAATAACTTTGTGTTTCAAGCGCCATTTTGAAACCTAGGTATTGTAAACGGATTGGTACAGAGCAAAGGATACCCACGGAGTGGGTTTGGAAAACAATTAAATTTGCAGACAAGATTTCTGATATACGGTAGAGATATGTTAATGAAATGCTATTGATAAAAAGCGTATTTGGGGTTTTTAGTTAGTAACAGGCATAGAAAATATTTACTAAAAGTGGCCCTTTAATCTATCCGATTAGAAACACAGAATACATTCTAAACGCTCAGCTAAGGGGTGAATGGCAAATAGACCAAAATCAATAAGAGACATAAATAGCCATGAACTCGCTTCCTCTGTGGTACATGGGTGTAAATGGACTGTACGGCGCCCTGGGGAAGAAACTGGAAGTAGCGGTAAAGATTGTTATGCGGCATAGAGGGGAAAGACCTTAAGGATGGGCCAAGGCCCGGATGTTCTTGTTTTGTTGGTGTTTATTTGTCAGAGTTTCCCCTTCCCCTGTCCCTCTTCATCCCTTTGTTTTAAGGAACTTATAAAGTAAATTGGAAAGTTGTTTAAAATGACATGCCCTATCTGAATCATGAAAGTTTATTTTTGACTAGACTGTCCTTTTGACTGCTGCATCTATTACAAGATATCAAAATTCACTAAATTGTGGTCCATATTAGGAGTGGCGTGCTATCGTTAGCACAAGTAGAGTAAACGCAATTGCGAGATCACAGTGTTTTTTTATTCTCAAATCCATTGCAAATTAATTTACGCAAACTTGCGGTAATTTACGGTCCCCATGTTTCTTATTGGCAGTGTCAAGCGATAATGTCTGCTCGTATAACAAGTTGAAAGTAAATTAACCTGAAAGTTTGTGTATAGAGTTTGATCAGAGGACAAAGTTGCACTAAACTACACTATTAACATCTAAACTACACTATTAACCCCTAAACCACGACACACCCCATCACAAACTACCCCTCTACACTATTAAGCCCTAAACCGTTGCACGCCCACATCGCAAACAACCCCGCAATACTATTAACTCCTAAACCGCCACCCAATCTCTAAGTGCCCACTACCCTATAAAGCCCTAAACCATCACACCTGCACATCGCTAATACCTGCTACACTATTAACCCCTAAACCATCACACCCACACATCGCTAAGTACCCGCTACACTATTAACCCCTAAACCCACCAAAACCCCTATATAAAATTACTCACTAACCTTAAAAGTGTAGTGGGGACTTAGCAATGTGTGTGTGTGTGGGGGGGGGGGGGGTTGGGGTTAATTGTGTAGTGTGGACTTTGTTAGTTTCAGGGTTAATAGTTAATAGTGTAGTTTACTTTCAACTTGTAATACACAATCTACCCGACACACGCAAACAGCCAAAGTCGAGTGTATTTAGCGTGTGAGCAGGAGCGGTAAATAGCGATCCACTCGCAATCTAGCCCTATGTGGTTAGACAACACTTCTGTACCATTTATCTTAGAGGGGCACTCATTAAGTATAAAGCACAACAAAACGTAATAAGGAGGAGCACTTATTGACTAAAAAACCTACTCTAAAAATTGCCCTGGGCATTTGGTAGGGCAGTGCCCTAAAGCCCTTTTGCTGCCCAAAAGAAAAAAAAAAAAAAAAAAGCATATCACTAAACCCCAAAGATGGCACTCACCAAATTTGAATCCAGTCCCTACATGATCGATAGGGATGGGCGAATGTGTACATTTTCGAATTTCGAATGTAGAACGAATGTTATTACCGAAATTCGAATTCTAAATCCGAATGTCGATAAGAACGAATATTCTTAAAAATTTAAAAATCGAATGTTATTTACAGTTTTCGAATGTCACTTTCGAATTCGAATGTTTATAATTATATTGAATGTCCACATTCGAAATTTCGAATTTAACATTCTATTTAACAAATACTATTCAGAAGTTCAATAGTTCATGTGGTAGGGCGGGAATCTAGTAAATTGATACATAAATAGATACAAATATATCATTTTGAATGTTTCCATATAGAATATTGCATAATTCGAATATTACATTTAAAGAAAGCATTATAAATACTATTACAAACATATAAATTTGAATTTTTCAAATTCGAATATAAATTCGAATTTTTCTAATTCGAATATTGCATAATTCGAATATTACATTTAAAGAAAAAGCATTAGAAATACTATTACAATCTAAATTTGAATTTTTCGAATTCGAATACAGGTATTGCATAATTCGAATATTACATTTAAAGAAAAAGCATTAGAAATACTATTACAATCTAAATTCGAATTTTTCGAATTCGAATATTGCATAATTCGAATATTACATTTAAAGAAAAAGCATTAGAAATACTATTACAATCTAAATTCGAATTTTTTGAATTTGAATATTGCATAATTCGAATATTACATTTAAAGAAAAAGCATTAGAAATACTATTACAATCTAAATTCGAATTTTTCGAAAAAGAATATTTTCGAATGTAATCGTAAAATTCGAAACCGAACATTCAAAAATCGAATGTTAGAATGTTATGTAAACATTCGAAATTCGATTTGAACGAACGAATGTGTTAAAATTCGTGCCGTTTTTCGAATGTTGCGAAACATTCGCCCATCCCTAGTGATCGACAACTGCGGTGCTCTTTTTCTATCCTGGCGGCGGTGGTCTTCTATCTTCACCCCTGTGGCGGTAAAGGAGGTCTTCTATCTTCATCTCGCCGGCAGCGGTGGTCTTCTATACAAATGCAGTCATAAACTGATTCCTATGGTTTCATACTTGCCTAAATTAAAAAGGGATCAGGGGGATAAACTGAAAGACTTCCATTAGGAGAAGCATTTATTCTGCACTTATGCAACTGCTAACTCTACAAATAGCATTATAAACCAAATCTTATAAATTCATACTTGGCTAAACTATTAAGGAGATGATGGAGATAACCTGAAATACTTCAATATACCTCAACTTGGAAGTGGAACAGAAAGCTCTCCTCTGCCTCAATCAGAAATGTATTTTTAAAGGGACTAAATCCAGTAGATTATCAGAAAGAATGTTGAAAAAAATGTAAACTTTAAAACAAATATTTACTCCTTATCCAACCCAGCAACTCTATCAAGTAGTAGGCATAGCTTATGTATTTGAAACAATTACTTCAAGCTATATAATTTAGGTAAGCATAATGCACAATCTGGTATAATATTTTAAGCAAAGCACCTAAATGCAACTGAAACATTTTAGGTACCTTATACTTTTAAAGGATATTTCAGGGACTGCTATTAATGCACTTATTGTGCTTTTATAACAAGTGGTGGGTTAAGTGGTGCAGTCAAGCTCAATCCACAATACCTCTGTAAAATGTAAGGCTCTTTGAGACCTGAAGTAAACCATTATTATCAATAGTACAGAACTACACAAAGAACTCTAATACTTGCCACCATTGGCTTAGTGCCTCCTCAGCTTAATGCAACATCGGCTTAGCACTAACGATATCCAACACAAATTTTACTAGACATCCCCACAGGAGTTTATTATGTGAGGGATTTAAAAGCACCTGCACTAACGGACATGCAGATGTTAGCACACCCTAAACATTTGTTCAATATAAATAATAAAAATAACTTTGAGTGCAAAAATAGAAGCGATATTGATTGTGCTTGAGTAATTTTAATGCACAATAGCACTAATATTTTTGCTCCCCCCTTGTAATATCGGCTATTTTTTATTTTTGTGACCAACTAGTCCCTCATTTAGTGGTTGTCTTTAATACGGTGCAAGATGCTTCTCTGTTACCAGGGTCAATGCCAGAGGCTCATATCAATGTAATTCAAAAACTACCTACAACGCAGGCTAATTTTTGGCCAAAACAATAATAAAATTGAATTATCAAAATGTATAGCCAACAGGTTGAATGTGTTTCTTTCCAACTTGATCCATTTAGATCAAGCTGAGTTTGTGCACCATCTGAGCCCAAAGATAAGACTATAAAAATCTTTAAAATCTTAGGTTTTAAAAAATGTGATAGTATTCTTATGATGCTGGTATATGTAAATGCAGAGAATTCCATAGAAAGTGTTAATTTCAGTTGTTCTAACTTTCATGATTCATATAGAGCATGCAATTTTAAGCAACTTTCTAATTAACTCCTATTATCAATTTTTCTTCATTCTCTTGGAATCTTTATTTGAAAAAGTAAGAATGTAAGCTTAGGAGCCGGCCCATTTTTGGTTCAAAACCAGGGTAGCGCTTACTGATTGGTGGCTACATTTACAGTCTTGTCCTGGATTTAACATCCCTAATCATATTGGTCAGGGTCCCCACTTGTATAATGGGAACATTCCTCACTGTTTTTAGCCTTAATCCAAAGGGTCAGTTTATGGCTATTATAGACCTCAATGATTCATATCGGCACATCCCTATACACAGGAATCACTTTCAGTTCCTAAGGTTTATATATCTGCAAAACACTGCCAGTTTGCCACTCTGTGTTGGATACAATCTTGCCAGTGATCAGAAACAGGACATCTCAGTTGCTCTATATCTGGATGACATTCTAGTGTCAGCTTATTCCCTGTCACTAGCTATTGCTCATACTCACAAGTCTTCTTTCAAGGCCATGGTTGGAGTATCCATGTACCTTAAGTTCCTTATATCCTGCTATAAGGGTAGCATTTAAGAGAGTCATAATAGACTCAATTCTTATGCATCTAGTTCCTGATGGAACTTCACAATATAAAGATCAGAGGGCATGTATTTCCCTACAAAGAGCTACATTCCATCATTAGCCCAGTGCATGGAGGCTGTGGGTCTTATGGTAGCTGCTTCAGGCACAGTTCCTTTTGCCCCTCTTCACTTGAGACCCCTTTAAATGGCTATGCTACCTCAGTGGTCAAATAATTATCTACATTTGGAACAACAGATTGCTTTGGATGTCTCTGTCAGACAATCTTTTTCTTGAGGACACAAAGTCTTTCTTTGACCCTTGGGACATCCTTCCTTCGCCAGTCTTGGTCTATTCTGCCAAAGAACGCCAATCTCTCAGGTTGGGGGTGGTCTGGGTTTCTCAGAATGCAAGGAGTTTGGTATCCACTCAAGGCAATGTTACCAATCAACATTCTGGAACTTTGAGCGACCTTCGGGCTCTTCAGCGCTGGCCCCTATTAAAGAGGAAAAGCTTATCAGTTTCCACTCAGAAAACATCTCAGTGGTGGCCTACATAAATCATCAAGGGGGTAACAGCAGTCAATTAGCCATGCAGGAAGTGTCTAAAACTCTGTCTTAGGCAGAGAGGAATCATTGCTCCCTATTGGCAATTCACATACCAGGTGTGAAAACTAGAAGGTGGATCATCTCAGCAGTCAATCGGTCCATCCAAAAAAAGTGGTCTCTCCGTTAGGACATTTTCGATCGCTCATTGATCAAAATGGGCTAACAGGACATAGAACTGATGGCCTCTCACTTAAATCACCCGCTTCCAAGCTATTGTGCAAGATCAAGAGATCCAAAGGCTCACATAACAGACACCTTGGTATGTCCATGAGAGTTTTATCTAGCATACCTGTTTCCTTTTTTGTGTTCTTCTTCCAAGAGTCATTACTCGGAACAAACAGTCAACAACAGTAATATTAATTGCTCCAGCCTGGCCCCGCAGGACTTGGTATGCGGATATAGTGCAGATATTCTCTTGCTCTACATGGCTTCTTCCTTCTCTGGGACAAGATCTGTTGTTTTAAGGTCCTCTTTTCCATCCAGATCTCAAATCTCTAATTTTAATGGTGAGGAGTTTGAACGCCTAGTTTTGAGACATAGAGGTTACTCAGATTCGGTCATGGAAACTTTTAATGCAGGTCAGAATACCTGTGACACAAAAGATTTATCACAAGATTTGGAAGGCATATTTTGAGTGGTGTTTTTCCAAAAGGTTTTCTTGGTATTCCTTTAGGATTCCTAGAATCCTTCAGTTTTCACAGGATGGCCTTGACAAGGGTTTGTCCACTAATTTTCTAAAACGGCACATTTTGGCTTTATCTGTTCTTTTTCATAAGAAGTTGGTTATGTCCAGGTGTTAGTAAGAATTAGGCCAGTTATGAAACCTATTTCCCCACCCTGGAATCTGAATCTAGTTATCTCTGTATTACAAGGTTCTTTTGAACCAATGCATTCCATTAATATCTTCTATTGTTTTGGAAAGTACTCTTACTATTAGCAATCTCTTCAGCAAGGAGAGTTACTTAGTTGTCAACTTTGTCTTGTGATTCTCCATTTCTAATTAGTCACAAGGAGAAGGCTGTACTTTGTACTAAATATGATTTTCCTCCTACGTTAGTTTCTACGGAAAATAGCAATCAAGAAATGGTTGTTCCTTCATTGTTATCCTGTTAACTCTAAGTAGTGGCTATTATATAATATTGATGTAATTAATGCTTTGAAGTTCTATCTCCAAGCTACTAAAGATTTCAGACTTACTCCTAGTTTGTTTTTTTCACCACTCTGGGACTCGTAATGGGCAGAAAGCTACTAATATAGCAATAGCCTCTTGGCTTAAAAAAAGTGATTTGCAAGGCTTACTTGAATGCGGGAAAGTCGCCTTCTAAGCGTATTACAGCTCTTTCTACAAGAGCAGTTGCAAGATTGTGAGTTTTTAAAAATGATGCATCTTTGGAGCAGATTTGCAAAGCTGCAACATGATCTTCTCTGCGTACTTTTTTTTCAGATTTTATCCCTTTGACATTTTGCTTTTTTGCAAGCAGCTTTTTGCAGGAAAGTTCTTCAGGCCACAGTGTCTGCTAAATAGGAACTGCCAGAAAAATTGTCCAACTCTTTCCATAACATAGAGACGAGAGAGAAAGAGAGAGAAAAAGAGAGAAAGAAAAAAAGTTGCTGGGATATTGGTTTTGAAAAAGGTCTCAGGGTGAGACTGAAATGTCAATCTGACCAAACACAGTCAAAACTATGAATAAAAAGCTGGAAATATTTTGTAAAGTTTTCAAGGCCTGTGAGTGCTTCTTCACACACAATTGATTCCTTAAAGGGACAGTCTACACCAGAATTGTTATTGTTTTAAAAGATAGATAATCCCTTTTTTACCCATTCCCCAGTTTTGCATAACCAACACAGTTATATTTATATATTTTTTACCTCTGTGATTATCTTGTATCTGAGCCTCTGCAAACTGCCCCTTTTTTCAGTTCTTTTGACAGACTTGCAGTTTAGCCAATCAGTGATAGCTCCCAGGTAACTTCACGTGCATGAGCACAGTGTTATCTATATGAAATTCATGAACTAACACTCTCTAGTGGTGAAAAACCTGTTAAAATGCATTCTTAAGAGGCGGCCTTCAAGGTCTAAGAAATTAGCATATGAACCTCCTAGGTTAAGCTTTCAACTAAGAATACCAAGAGAACAAAGCAAAATTGGTGATAAAAGTAAATTGGAAAATTGTTTAAAATTACATGCCCTATCTAAATCATGAAAGTTTATTTTGGACTAGACTGTCCCTTTAATATGATTTAGAAATAAGCACTTGGGCAAATAAGTAGAAATCAGGGAGTTCATGGAACATTCTAATTGGATTTATATATATATATATATATAGATTTAAATTTTTACCCATGAAAAAGGTGAAATGCATGACTGCATAACTGTGCAAAACTACTACTTTATTAGTAGACAGTGATACATATAATATATATATTTCAGTACATGAACATCTGTTTTACAGAAAGCTTTAATATATTATAAAAACCCTTTTTTATATACAACAAAGGAAAAAATATTACTTTAATGTTCTTTTAGAATTGAATTGGACACTTTCTGCACCATTAAAAGTTTTAAAGAGCATGCCTTAGTAGAAATCCATGTGCTTTTAAAGGTTTGCATTGCCCTCTAGTGTTCATAATTGGGTATAACTAGTTATGTCTTCTACATGCAACATTAATTAAAAAAACAACTCATGAGTCCTGTTTTTTTAATGTACCCCTTTTGTCAGAGCTCCTAATAAAAGTCAGTAGATCCTGTAATTATAAAGATTAGCCACACTTATGGATGCATCTCCGTTAACTGTTTGGCTTTCATACCTGTTTGATAAATTTAGTGTGTAACTACTTTTTTGGATAATTTGCTTTCACATCTGGAGCCTGGCATATACTTCCCCTACCCCTCCTCCTTTCTTCCTAGTGTGGCCCAACTCCCTTTCATGGAAATTTTTACTTTGTCATACCATTATTTACCTGTATCTAAGCTGTGCAGTCAGGACTGACTCTCTACTTCTATTAGTGACAATCAACCACCACTCCCATCTTAGTAGGTGCTCTCACCATGACTTGTCATCATCCTGTGATACTCAGAGGCAAGGAGAGTGCTACTCCCATTTGTTGACACAGGTTTTTCAATTTCTTCATTTTTTTTCTCCCGCTTTGTCCCTCCATTGCTGCTCATGTGCCAAACATGGCCTCTCTACATTTCTACTCTCACAACATTAAAAAGCTGAACTTCCATTTAGAGAAGTCTTCTCTTTCAGGCACTACGGGAAGTCCTTGCCCAGTTCGTCCTCCTCAAAGAGACTCGCTGGCTGGTAGATGAGCCACTGCCCCTACATTCTCAGCAGTGCCCTACAGTTGAGGCTACTTCCTACTTTCATAATGCGAGAGGCGTTGCTATTCTAATAGATACTGTAGGAGCATGTGTAGGTAGATAGGTAACAATCTGGTAGATTCCTTATCTTAGTCTGTAAACTTAATAATCATCATTTGACCCTGGTCTCTGTTTACACCTCAAATTCCAGACTGAGACCTTTCCTTTGGTGTTCCTTGGCCCACATTGACAGACAGAATCAAGGCACCCTGATCTTAGGGGGAGACATTAACTTAGTATGGCACTCACTAGTAGATAAGAGTGCCATCTAAGAAGTTAGACCATTCCATTATT
The DNA here is from genome assembly GCF_027579735.1 of Bombina bombina. Classification (NCBI taxonomy): domain Eukaryota; kingdom Metazoa; phylum Chordata; class Amphibia; order Anura; family Bombinatoridae; genus Bombina; species Bombina bombina. Next base: position 1,060,064,900 of record NC_069501.1, on the reverse strand, counting down.
TCCCTTTCAGTAGATTTCCTTTCACCACATTGGAGAGATGCTCTCAGCCCCTATAACTTCTAATGAACTTTGTGCAGAAATCCTATCCTTGAAGAGTTTTAAATCTATAGATGCTGATGGCTAGATCATTTTCCTATAAAAAAAAAATCCATAAGCTACTTGCCCCCTTTTGGCACAGTTTTTGAATCGGTTTTCTTCTAGGCTCCATTCCACCAGAGTTTTTTAAAGCTACAATAATTACCATTCCTAAGCCTAAGCATTTTGATGACGAATCCGGCTTCCTCCAATCGTTGCGTGCCCCATGAGCTGGACACCAAAGGGGGCACGCAACGATTGGAGGAAGCCGGATTCATCATTGATCTGCTAACTACAGTATTAGATGCGGACGGCGGAGGATCGGCGGTCTGTTTTCCATAACGCAAAGGTAAGTATTTTAAAAAAAGAAGCGGCATTGTAAAGTTTAATGAATTAAAGAGCCCCTGTTTTAAGATTTTTTTTTAGCCAACTGGCACTAATTCCTTAAATTTTACAATCACTTTAATGAATTTTTACTTGGTCTGGTGTTTAGCAAAATGCCCATAATCAGCTAGCCTCTGATAATAACTTTGTATTCAGCGATGTCTGGCGGACATGATACGCTACAGCATATCATGTCCGCCAGGCAATAATAAATCGACTCACAATTATCCCACCAACTGTATTCTACTTAGTAGCTGCAACAACTGCTGCTCCTAGGATCAGTAATACAAAATGGCATGCGCTAATAATTTAGAGTGTAATTTTTGCATTACAACACCCCTTTTACCATCAAGCCCTTTGTTAACATCTTGTAAACTACCCCTAAATACTCCATAGTACAGCACATTGTTTTTATTTTTTTTTTATTTTTTTACTCCCAACTATTCTGCCCCTTCTTTGATGCATAATAACTTGTTTTTCCTCTTGTAAAATCTTCTCACACTCACAAGACATTTCTCTTCCTTCTCCAATGGCTGGACAGGAACTTATTTCCACAATCAATTAGTTTCCAAACCTAAATCTCTTCAAATAGAACCTGAAAATCTGCTTGTACAGGATACAGCATATTGTCAGTCATGATAAAGATCACTCCTATTACCCCTATTACAACCATTTACTACTCACAATTTGTCACACTGTTTACTATACAGAAAATACCTGTATGTCATCTAGACTGTACTGTCATGTCATTGTGTCTTTATGCCTCCTGAGCACAAGTAATTTCTGTTATATACTGGTGTCTACTGTAACCTTTGTTCATTTCCATTGATCTATCAGCCTTCTATAAGACAACAGGAAACTAAGTGGTTGCCATACAAGTGCTGGTAATTTAATTTATCTTCAAAATATCTCCCTTTCTTTTTGTGTGTTCATTACCCAGCTGATCCTGTGCTTTAACCCTTACTTGTTGTGCTTTCTTTGATTTGCAAACATTTCTTCTTCTCCTCCATCTTCACTCCCGATGTCATTCTCTTTTATTGTCATTTTGCTCCCTACCACAGCCCTATTTCTTATTCTTATTTACATATTTAGATTCTTCTTGTTCTTTTTTCCCTTTAACTATTAACACCCCCCCCCATCTCTCACAAGAAGATACATTATTTCTTCTATAAAGGGGAACCTTTATATAAAGAGCCCCATGTACAAAGCCAGGTGCAGCCAAAGATTCCGACTTAGGAACCTGTCCTCCCGGCTTCACGGCGAAGAGGAAGGATACACTACACCAGCTGCTTGGATGTATCATTACACAGTTGCGTGTGTAGTAGCCCCACCTTCTCTCACATGACCAACTCAGAGGTGGCAGAGAGGGTAAGAAGCAGAATTTTGGTGACTGCTGCTTCATACATTGTGAAAACCAATCTCTCATGTGTGAGCCTGCCCCATAAGGGCTCAAAAGCACCATACGCTGCTTAGTAAATTGAGATCAAAATGTTTAGTTATGTGTAATGAAACAACTGTGCAAAATAGTTTCATTATTTTTTCCCCTTTTCATGTAAGTAAGCTCTGAAAATTGAGCAATTTCTAATTCTCAGAACTTGTAATGCTCCTGATAGCTTCTCAAGGCAAACTCTGCTACATAGCTGTCCCTAATTGGCTTTATAAGATAAGAACTGCAAAACAATGCATTTTATACTAACTCTATGACAGTTACTAGTTTAGGTTGACCAGAGGGGGAAAAAGTGACACTTCATCAACGACACACAACATACTCAAAATGAAAAGGATGAATTATTAGACTAGGTTTGGAGCATTTCAAACCATTTGTTTTAAATTAAATAATGAATAAAAAATAATAGCTGACATTATTATTACTGGTATTAATTAACATCTTCACATGCAACATTGCTGAACACCTAAAGACTACAATATATACCAGACATAAGCAGTTGTAGTTCCTACCAGTCATAACTGGTGATTTAAGTTAGTTAGGCAGAAGACACCATCTGTGTATGACCCTTTTTATTTTATCTTTTGAAAGGTGTTTCTTCTTCCTCTTACACAATATAAATATAATATTCTCAAAAGCTATCACGTCACAATAAAATAGAGTGGTAGTTAAAGTGAAAGTCAATCGTAGCGTTTTTGAAACGCTAGGATTGAATATTGAAACAAATAAAGGGGACTTTCATTTATGAAGTATAAGGTACTTTATATAGAAAGCTCCTTTATTTGTTTCAATCGATTGCCGCTCTTAGCTGCTCTGGCAGCCCACGGCAAACAAATATTTTGCTAAGAGGTGACGTTTTCACCTCTTAGCCAATAGCCGTGCGGTAAATCCGGCTCCCATGGGCGCCAAGCCGGATTTACCGCATGGCTATTGGCTAAGAGGTGAAAACATCACCTCTCAAGCTAAACAGCGATCTGCCGTGGGCTGCCTGAGCAGCTAAGAACGGCGATCGCTTTAAACAAATAAAGGAGCTTTCTACATGAAGTATCTTATAGTTCATTTATGAAAGCCCCCTTTATTTGTTTCAATAGTCAATGTTAGTGTTTCAAAAATGCTAGGGTTGACTTTCACTTTAAACTCACAGATTAATCTCTCTGCTGTTCAGCCCTGTCTCTGCATTTCAATTTTTCTCTTTGCTCACAAGCCTCCCACCCCCACTCCCAATCAGACACCACGAAAAGCGCGAGCAAACTTCTCCCGCCTCCATTCACATGTCCACCACCACATCAGGCAGGGAAGTGTAGTTTCCGAGCTGCCTAGCTACTAACAGCTGCAGATATTGCATACCAAGCCATAGCGCTATGATGGACATAAAATAATACCAGCGTGAGCATTGTGAATATATATAATTCAAAATTAAATAAGTAAACAGAAATGATAAAAAAAGGGACATTCCTTCAAATAGTTCTGGGGACAAAGGGTCAGACAAAAACAAGACAAACCTGTTAAAAACGGGACATCTGGTCACTCTAGGCCACTGGTTTTCAAACCTGTCCTCAGGCCTCCCCAACAGGCCAGGTTTTCTGGATAACCTTGGGTGAGAGACGGTAAAATAACCATGGTTACTAATCAGCTGATTATTTCATCTGTGCTCTGGTTCAGTTATCCTCAAAATGTGGCCTGTTAGAGAGGCCCAAGGACAAGTTTGAAATTAGCTGTATTGTCTGTGGAATAAAGCCCAGAATGTCTATTTCAAATAAGCAAATGGTGAGTGTGGTTTGCTTATTGAAAAATAAATGCAGAAAAAAAGGATGTTAATTTGTTATTAAAACTTTTAAGAATTGGCTAATATTTTATTCTATAGAAACGTCTTGCAATTACTGTCCCTTTAAGAGACTGAAGTACAATAAGAAAACGCTCTGGTGTGTTATAAAGCATGTTACTATTGCACTATTGCTTACGTATAACTATGTGTTTAACTCCTGTAAACTTGTCAAACATAGTAGAAGTCAGATCCAGGGAAGTAATGCACTACTGGCAGCTAGCTCAGCACATCTGGTGAACCAATTACAAGACAAGCAATGTATAGCTCCCAGTAGTGCATTGTTGCTTCTGAGTCTACCTTAGTATGCTTTTCAACAAAAGAGTCTAAGAGAGCAAACCAAATTTGATAACATAAGTAACACAAAATGGTATGCTCTATCTAAACCATGAAAGTTTATTTTTGACTTTCATGTAAACTGGATGCATATTTCAAAAATGCTAAATCAAAGCGTTTACAATTTTTGGTATGCAGCTTTCTAAACAGATTTGGACTATAGATAAGAACCTCCGTACAAGAGGTTAAACACATAAACTCGGCTCCAGAGTAGCAATGTACTACTGGGAGCTAGCTGAGCACATCTGGTGAACCAATTACAATATTTGTAACTATAAATCACCATCAAGCTTCCAGGAGTACCTTGCCGCTCCTGAGCATATCTAGATATGCTTTTCAATAAAAGATACCCACAGAACAAAGTGATGGCAGAAGTAAGATGAAAAGTCTCTTCAAATGGTATGCTCTAGCTAAACCATGACTTTCGTGTCCCTTTAGGTCATGCAGTGTCAGACAGGACCAGAATAATTCATCATTAAACTTATAGTGATTGCAAGATGTTTCTGTTGTCTTGCTATAGAATAACACATCAGCCAACTGTAAACATAATAACTAAATTTACTACATTTACATACGCCTAGATTTAGAGTTGGGCGGTAGCCGTGAAAACCGTTAGAGGCTCCTAACGCTGGTTTTTACCGCCCTCTGGTATTTGGAGTCAGTCAGGAAAGGGTCTAACGCTCACTTTACAGCCGCGACTTTTCCATACCCCAGATCCCCCTACGCCATTTGCGTATCCTATCTTTTCAATGGGATCTTTCTAACGCCGGTATTTAGAGTCTTGGCTGAAGTGAGGGTTAGAAATCTAACGACAAAACTCCAGCCGCAGAAAAAAGTCAGTAGTTAAGAGCTTTCTGGGCTAACGCCGGTTCATAAAGCTCTTAACTACTGTGCTCTAAAGTACACTAACACCCATAAACTACCTATGTACCCCTAAACAGAAGCCCCCCCACATCGCCGCCACTCGATTAAATTGTTTTAACCCCTAATCTACCGACTGCCACCAACGTTATACTTATGTACCCCTAATCTGCTGCCCCTAACACCGCCGACCCCTATATTATATTTATTAACCCCTAACCTGCCCCCCACAACGTCGCCGCCAGCTACCTACAATAATTAACCCCTAATCTGCCGACCGCAAAGCGTCGCCAGCTAAGTTATCCCTATGTACCCCTAATCTGCTGCCCCTAACACCGCCGACCCCTATATTATATTTATTAACCCCTAATCTGCCCCCCCCCAACGTCGCCGCCACCTACCTACACTTATTAACCCCTAATCTGCCGAGCGGACCGCACCGCTACTATAATAAAGTTATTAACCCCTAATCCACCTCACTCCCGCCTCAATAAGCCTATAATAAATAGTATTAACCCCTAATCTGCCCTCCCTAACATCGCCGACACCTAACTTCAAACATTATCCCCTAATCTGCCGACCCGGAGCTCACCGTTATTCTAATAAGTGTTTTAACCCCTAAAGCTAACACTAACACCCCCCTAAGTTAAATATAATTTAAATCTAACGAAATAAATTAACTCTTATTATATAAATTATTCCTATTTAAAGCTAAATACTTACCTGTAAAATAAACCCTAATATAGCTACAATATAAATTATAATTATATTGTAGCTATTTTAGGATTAATATTTATGTTACAGGCAACTTTGTATTTATTTTAATCAGGTACAATAGCTATTAAATAGTTAATAACTATTTAATAGCTACCTAGTTAAAATAATTACAAAATTACCTGTAAAATAAATCCTAACCTAAGTTACAATTAAACCTAACACTACACTATCAATAAATTAATTAAATAAAATACCTACAATTATCTACAATTAAACCTAACACTACACTATCAATAAATAAATTAAATACAATATCTACAAATAAATACAATGAAATAAACTAACTAAAGTACAAAAAATAAAAAAGAACTAAGTTATAAAAAATAAAAAAATATTTACAAACATTAGAAAAATATTACAACAATTTTAAACTAATTACACCTACTCTAAGCCCCCTAATAAAATAACAAAGACCCCCAAAATAAAAAAATGCTCTTTTACCTTGCCCTTTGCGGGGCATGCCCCAAAGAATTCAGCTCTTTTGCCTGTAAAAAAAACACATACAATACCCCCCCCCAACATTACAACCCACCACCCACATACCCCTAATCTAACCCAAACCCCCCTTAAATAAACCTAACACTAAGCCCCTGAAGATCTTCCTACCTTATCTTCACCATACCAGGTTCACCGATCCGTCCTCGGAAGTCTTGACCCAAGCCTCGCAAGTGTTGATCCAAGCCCAAGCGGGGGGCTGAAGAGTGACGTCCATCCTCGGGCTGAAGTCTGGATCCAAGCGGCGGCTGAAGAAATCCATCATCGGGCTGAAGTCGGAAGTCCATCATCGGGATGAAGTCTTCTATCAAGCAGCATCTTCAATCTTCTTTCTTCCGGAGCGGAGCGGAGCCATCTTCTTCCCAGCCGACGCGGATCCATCCTCTTCTAACGACGCCTACTAGCCGAATGACGGTTCCTTTAAATTATGTCATCCAAGATGGCGTCCGTCGAATTCCGATTGGCTGATAGGATTCTATCAGCCAATCGGAATTAAGGTAGGAAAATTCTGATTGGCTGATGGAATCAGCCAATCAGATTCAAGTTCAATCCGATTGGCTGATCCGATCAGCCAATCAGATTGAGCTCGCATTCTATTGGCTGTTCCGATCAGCCAATAGAATTGCGAGCTCAATCTGATTGGCTGATTCCATCAGCCAATCAGAATTTTCCTACCTTAATTCCGATTGGCTGATAGAATCCTATCAGCCAATCGGAATTCGACGGACGCCATCTTGGATGACGTCAGTTAAAGGAACCGTCATTCAGCTAGTAGGCGTCGTTAGAAGAGGATGGATCCGCGTCGGCTGGGAAGAAGATGGCTCCGCTCCGCTCCGGAAGAAAGAAGATTGAAGATGCTGCTTGATAGAAGACTTCATCCCGATGATGGACTTCCGACTTCAGCCCGATGATGGATTTCTTCAGCCGCCGCTTGGATCCAGACTTCAGCCCAAGGATGGACGTCACTCTTCAGCCCCCCGCTTGGGCTTGGATCAACACTTCCGAGGCTTGGATCAAGACTTCCGAGGATGGATCGATGAACCTGGCATGGTGAAGATAAGGTAGGAAGATCTTCAGGGGCTTAGTGTTAGGTTTATTTAAGGGGGGTTTGGGTTAGATTAGGGGTATGTGGGTGGTGGGTTGTAATGTTGGGGGGGGTATTGTATGTTTTTTTTACAGGCAAAAGAGCTGAATTATTTGGTGCATGCCCCGCAAATGGCCCTTTTCAGGGCTGGTAAGGTAAAAGAGCTTTGAACTTTTTTAATTTAGAATAGGGTAGGGCATTTTTTTATTTTGGGGGTCTTTGTTATTTTATTAGGGGGCTTAGAGTAGGTGTAATTAGTTTAAAATTGCTGTAATATTTTTCTAATGTTTGTAAATATTTTTTTATTTTTTGTAACTTAGTTCTTTTTATTTTTTGTACTTTAGTTAGTTTATTTCATTGTATTTATTTGTAAATATTGTATTTAATTAATTTATTGATAGTGTAGTGTTAGGTTTAATTGTAGATAATTGTAGGTATTTTATTTAATTAATTTATTGATAGTGTAGTGTTAGGTTTAATTGTAACTTAGGTTAGGATTTATTTTACAGGTAATTTTGTAATTATTTTAACTATTTTAGCTATTTAATAGTTCTTAACTATTTAATAGCTATTGTACCTGGTTAAAATAAATACAAAGTTACCTGTAAAATAAATATAAATCCTAAAATAGCTATAATATAATTATAATTTATATTGTAGCTATATTAGGGTTTATTTTACAGGTAAGTATTTAGCTTTAAATAGGAATAATTTATTTAATAAGAGTTAATTTATTTCATTAGATTTAAATTATATTTAATTTAGGGGGGTGTTAGTGTTAGGGTTAGACTTAGCTTTAGGGGTTAATCCATTTATTACAGTAGCGGCGAGATTCGGTCGGAAGATTAGGGGTTAATAATTGAAGTTAGGTGTCGGCGATGTTAGGGAGGGCAGATTAGAGGTTAATACTATTTATTATAGGGTTATTGAGGCGGGAGTGAGGCGGATTAGGGGTTAATAACTTTATTATAGTAGCGGTGCGGTCCGCTCGGCAGATTAGGGGTTAATAAGTGTAGGCAGGTGGAGGCGACGTTGAGGGGGCAGATTAGGGGTTAATAAATATAATATAGGGGTCGGCGGTGTTAGGCGCAGCAGATTAGTGGTACATAGCTATAATGTAGGTGGAAGCGGTATACGGAGCGGCAGATTAGAGGTTAATAATAATATGCAGGGGTCAGCGATAACGGGGGCGGCAGATTAGGGGTTAATAAGTGTAAGGTTAGGGGTGTTTAGACTTGGGGTTCATGTTAGGGTGTTAAGTGCAGACTTAGGAGGTGTTTCCGCATAGCAAACAATGGGGCTGCGTTAGGAGCTGAACGCTGCTTTTTTGCAGGTGTTAGTTTTTTTTCCAGCTCAAACAGCCCCATTGTTTCCTATGGGGGAATCGTGCACGAGCACGTTTTTTAAGCTGGCCGCGTCCGTAAGCACCGCTGGTATCGAGAGTTGAAGTTGCGGTAAATATGCTATACGCTCCTTTTTTGGAGCCTAACGCAGCCATTCTGTGAACTCTAAATACCAGCGGTATTTAAAAGGTGCGGCCAGAAAAAAGCATGCGTAGCTAACGCACCCCTTTGGCCGCAAAACTCTAAATCTAGGCGCTTGTTTGCTGTAATTGTTTTTTTAATAACAAAACTCCACCTACCAATTGCATTATCTGAAGCCAATAAGGATTTGTTTTGGAGCCAACAAGACTAGCTACAGTCACTACGGCCTAGATTTGGAGTTTTGCGGTAGAAGGGCTGTTAACGCTCCGCGGGCTTTTTTCTGGCCGCACCATAAATTTAACTCTGGTATCGAGAGTTCAAACAAATGCTGCGTTAGGCTCCAAAAAAGGAGCGTAGAGCATTTTTACCGCAAATGCAACTCTCGATACCAGAGTTGCTTACGGACGCGGCCAGCCTCAAAAACGTGCTCGTGCACGATTCTCCCATAGGAAGCAATGGGGCTGTTTGAGCTGAAAAAAAACCTAACACCTGCAAAAAAGCAGCATTCAGCTCCTAACGCAGCCCCATTGTTTCCTATGGGGAAACACTTCCTACGTCTGCACCTAACACTCTAACATGTACCCCGAGTCTAAACACCCCTAACCTTACACTTATTAACCCCTAATCTGCCGCTCCCGCTATCGCTGACCCCTGCATATTTTTTTTAACCCCTAATCTGCCGCTCCGTAAACCGCCGCAACCTACGTTATCCCTATGTACCCCTAATCTGCTGCCCCTAACACCGCCGACCCCTATATTATATTTATAAACCCCTAATCTGCCACCCCCAACGTCGCCTCCACCTACCTACAATAATTAACCCCTAATCTTCCGACCGCAAAGCGCCGCCACCTACGTTATCCCTATGTACCCCTAATCTGCTGCCCCTAACACCGCCGACCCCTATATTATATTTATTAACCCCTAATCTGCCCCCCACAACGTCGCCGACACCTGCCTACACTTATTAACCCCTAATCTGCCGAGCGGACCTGAGCGCTACTATAATAAAGTTATTAACCCCTAATCCGCCTCACTAACCCTATCATAAATAGTATTAACCCCTAATCTGCCCTCCCTAACATCGCCGACACCTAACTTCAATTATTAACCCCTAATCTGACGACCGGAGCTCACCGCTACTATAATAAATGGATTAACCCCTAAAGCTAAGTCTAACCCTAACACTAACACCCCCCTAACTTAAATATAATTTACATCTAACAAAATAAATTAACTCTTATTAAATTAAATTATAATTATATTATAGCTATTTTAGGATTTATATTTATTTTACAGGTAACTTTGTATTTATTTTAACCAGGTACAATAGCTATTAAATAGTTAAGAACTATTAAATAGCTAAAATAGTTAAAATAATAACAAATTTACCTGTAAAATAAATCCTAACCTAAGATATAATTAAACCTAACACTACCCTATCAATAAATTAATTAAATAAACTACCTACAATTACCTACAATTAACCTAACACTACACTATTAATAAATTAATTAAACACAATTCCTACAAATAAATACAATTAAATAAACTAGCTAAAGTACAAAAAATAAAAAAGAACTAAGTTACAAAAAATAAAAAAATATTTACAAACATAAGAAAAATATTACAACAATTTTAAACTAATTACACCTACTCTAAGCCCCCTAATAAAATAACAAAAAACCCCAAAATAAAAAATTCCCTACCCTATTCTAAATTAAAAAAGGTAAAAGCTCTTTTACCTTACCAGCCCTGAACAGCAGCATCCATCCGGAGCGAAGCGGCAGGATCCTGAAGACCTCCAGCGCGGAACATCCATCCGGCCCGACGACTGAACGACGAATGACTGTTCCTTTAAGGGACGTCATCCAAGATGGCGTCCCTCGAATTCCGATTGGCTGATAGGATTCTATCAGCCAATCGGAATTAAGGTAGGAATTTTCTGATTGGCTGATGGAATCAGCCAATCAGAATCAAGTTCAATCCGATTGGCTGATCCAATCAGCCAATCAGATTGAGCTCGCATTCTATTGGCTGTTCCGATCAGCCAATAGAATGCGAGCTCAATCTGATTGGCTGATCGGATCATCCAATCGGATTGAACTTGATTCTGATTGGCTGATTCCATCAGCCAATCAGAAAATTCCTACCTTAATTCCGATTGGCTGATAGAATCCTATCAGCCAATCGGAATTCGAGGGACGCCATCTTGGATGACGTCCCTTAAAGGAACAGTCATTCGTCGTTCAGTCGTCGGGCCGGATGGATGTTCCGCGCTGGAGGTCTTCAGGATCCTGCCGCTTCGCTCCGGATGGATGCTGCTTGGATGAAGACTTCAATCGGATGGAAGATCCTCTTCTGCCCCGCTTGGATGAAGACTTTGACCGGATCATGGACCTCTTCAGCCCCCCGCTTGGGCTTGGATCAGGACATCGGAGGAGCTCTTCAGGACGGATCGGTGAACCTGGATGGTGAAGACAAGGTAGGAAGATCTTCAGGGGCTTAGTGTTAGGTTTATTTAAGGGGGGTTTGGGTTAGATTAGGGGTATGTGGGTGGTGGGTTGTAATGTTGGGGGGGGGTATTGTATGTTTTTTTTTACAGGCAAAAGAGCTGAAATTCTTGGGGCATGCCCCTTAAAGGGCCCTGTTCAGGGCTGGTAAGGTAAAAGAGCTTTTACCCTTTTTTAATTTAGAATAGGGTAGGGAATTTTTTATTTTGGGGGGCTTTGTTATTTTATTAGGGGCTTAGAGTAGGTGTAATTAGTTTAAAATTGTTGTAATATTTTTCTTATGTTTGTAAATATTTTTTTATTTTTTGTAACTTAGTTCTTTTTTATTTTTTGTACTTTAGCTAGTTTATTTAATTGTATTTATTTGTAGGAATTGTGTTTAATTAATTTATTGATAGTGTAGTGTTAGGTTAATTGTAGGTAATTGTAGGTAGTTTATTTAATTAATTTATTGATAGGGTAGTGTTAGGTTTAATTATATCTTAGGTTAGGATTTATTTTACAGGTAAATTTGTTATTATTTTAACTAGGTAACTATTAAATAGCTATTGTACCTGGTTAAAATAATTACCAAGTTGCCTGTAAAATAAATATAAATCCTAAAATAGCTATAATATAATTATAATTTATATTGTAGCTATATTAGGATGTATTTTACAGGTAAGTATTTAGCTTTAAATAGGAATAATTTATTTAATAAGAGTTAATTTATTTCGTTAGATTTAAATTATATTTAACTTAGGGGGGTGTTAGAGTTAGGGTTAGACTTAGCTTTATTATTATTTATTATAGTAGCGGTGAGCTCCGGTCGTCAGATTAGGGGTTAATAATTGAAGTTAGGTGTCGACGATGTTAGGGAGGGCAGATTAGGGGTTAATACTATTTATTATAGGGTTAGTGAGGCGGATTAGGGGTTAATACATTTATTATAGTAGCGCTCAGGTCCGCTCGGCAGATTAGGGGTTAATAAGTGTACGAAGGTGTCGGCGACGTTGAGGGGGGCAGATTAGGGGTTAATAAATATAATATAGGGGTCGGCGGTGTTAGGGGCAGCAGATTAGGGGTACATAGGGATAACGTAGGTGGCGGCGCTTTGCGGTCGGAAGATTAGGGGTTAATTATTTTAAGTAGCTGGCGGCGACGTTGTGGGGGGCAGGTTAGGGGTTAATAAATGTAATACAGGGGTCGGCGGGGTTAGGGGCAGCAGATTAGGGGTACATAAGTATAACGTAGGTGGCGGTCGGCAGATTAGGGGTTAAAAAATTTTAATCGAGTGGCGGCGATGTGGGGGGAGCTCGGTTTAGGGGTACATAGGTAGTTTATGGGTGTTAGTGTACTTTAGGGTACAGTAGTTAAGAGCTTTATGAACCGGCGTTAGCCCAGAAAGCTCTTAACTACTGCTATTTTCCTGCGGCTGGAGTTTTGTCGTTAGAGCTCTAACGCTCACTTCAGAAACGACTCTAAATACCGGCGTTAGGAAGATCCCATTGAAAAGATAGGATACGCAATTGACGTAAGGGGATCTGCGGTATGGAAAAGTCGCGGCTGAAAAGTGAGCGTTAGACCCTTTAATCACTGACTCCAAATACCAGCGGGCGGCCAAAACCAGCGTTAGGAGCCTCTAACGCTGGTTTTCACGGCTAACGCCAAACTCCAAATCTAGGCCTACATTAGCAAACTGCATTGTTTTGCTGTTCTAATCATCTCTGCTGAAGACAATTAAAGTGAAAGTAAATCCTAGCGTTTATACTTCATGCAGAAAGCTCCTTTATTTGTTTCAAGCTTTGCCGCACTGAGCTGCTAGGGCAGCCCGCGGCAGAACGCTGTTTTGCTTGAGAGGTGATGCTTTCACCTCTTAGCCAATTGGCTTTTCTCCGTGTGGCGCCAGAATACCGGCACGCTATTTGCATTTCCAATTTACGTCTATTATCAATTTTTCATCCTTTTCTTATTATCCTTTGTTGAAAAGCATGAAGGTAGGCTCAGGAGCGTGCCATTAACAAGAGCACTAGATGGCAGCACTATCCAGATATCGCTTCAACAAAAATAACAGAAGAACAAAACAATTTTGATAATAGAAGTATATTGGAAACTTTTTAAAAATGGTATTCTCTATCAGAATCATTCAATACATTTTTTGGGTTTCATATCCCTTTAAGGCGGAAAGGGTCACTTGTTTCTGTGCCAAACAAGTAACTAGTACAGGGTTGGTTAACCCTGGTCGTCAAACTCACCACCACTGCTAATCACCATCTTAGTTACTGGCAGACAGTCTGCCAGTATGCAGTCTAAGGGTCTTTTTTATTATTTCACTGTAGAGACGCCTCCTCAACCCTCCCACATTCCGGATCCCTCCCAAATAGTTCTCTTACCCTTCCCCCTCTCGCCATAAGCTGACATCTTAGGTACTGGCAGCCAGTACCCAGTTTGTAGTATTTCTATTTTTTTATTTATTATTTATTAGTAAAAAGAAAGTTCTGTAGTGCAGCGATCCCCCTCTACCCTCACCAAGCAATTTTAACTAGGGATGCCCTCCCTCACAAAACAGTTTTTTTCTGTAGCAACAGGGCAGGTCAATGGGAGACAGCTTATTTCCTAAGAATTATTAATACATAACTAAAACTATATTTAATGACTTAAAAGTACTGAAGCGGGAATATTTACTGTATATACCGGATGTTTATATTAGAACTTACTGAACAGCCTATTGAGCAGTTAATATATAAATCCATCTATTTAATACCGGATACATATTCCATGAACACTTATAACATAATTTATGTAAGAACTTACCTGATAAATTCATTTCTTTCATATTGGCAAGAGTCCATGAGCTAGTGACGTATGGGATATACAATCCTACCAGGAGGGGCAAAGTTTCCCAAACCTCAAAATGCCTATAAATACACCCCTCACCACACCCACAATTCAGTTTAACGAATAGCCAAGCAGTGGGGTGATAAAGTAAGGAGTAGAAAGCATCAACAAAGGAAATTTGGAAATAAATGTGCTTTATACAAAAAATCATAACCACCATAAAAAGGGTGGGCCTCATGGACTCTTGCCAATATGAAAGAAATGAATTTATCAGGTAAATTCTTACATAAATTATGTTTTCTTTCATGTAATTGGCAAGAGTCCATGAGCTAGTGACATATGGGATATCAATACCCAAGATGTGGATCTCCACTCAAGAGTCACAAGAGAGGGAGGGAATAAAATAAAAACAGCCATAATATGCTGAAAAAAATTAATCCACAACCCAAAAATATAAGTTTATTTCATTTGAAAGAAAAAAGCTTAAATCAAAAGCAGAAGAATCAAACTGAAACAGCTGCCTGAAGAACTTTTCTACCAAAAACTGTTTCCGAAGAAGCAAATACATCAAAACGGTAGAATTTAGTAAATGTAAGCAAAGAGGACCAAGTTGCCACTTTGCAAATCTGATCAACTGAAGCTTCATTCTTAAAAGCCCACAAAGTGGAGACTGATCTAGTAGAATGAGCTGTAATTCTCTGAGGCGGGGCCTGATCCGACTCCAAATAAGCTGAATGAAACAAAAGTTTCAACCAAGAAGCCAAGGAAATAGCAGAAGACTTCTGACCTTTCCTAGGACCAGAAAATAAAACAAATAGACTGGAAGTCTTCCTGAAATCTTTAGTAGCTTCCACATAATATTTCAAAGCTCTTACCACATCCAAAGAATGTAAGGAACTTTCCAAAGAATTCTTAGGATTAGGACACAAGGAAGGGACAACAATGTCTCTACTAATGTTGTTAGAATTCATAACCTTAGGTAAAAATTAAAAAGAAGTCCGCAAAACTGCCTTATCCTGATGAAAAAATCAGAAAAGGAGACTCACAAGAAAGAGCAGATAACTCAGAAACTCTTCTAGCAGAAGAGATGGCCAAAAGGAACAACACTTTCCAAGAAACTAGTTTAATGTCCAAAAAAAGCATAGGTTCAAATGGAAGAACCTGTAAAGCCGTCAGAACCAAATTAAGACTCCAAGGAGGAGAAATTGATTAAATATCAGGCTTAATAATAACTAAAGCCTGTACAAAACAGTGTATATCAGGAAGTATAGCAATCTTTCTGTGAAATAAAACAGAAAGAGTGGAGATTTGTCCTTTCAAGGAACTCGCAGACAAACCCTTATCCAAACCGTCCTGAATAAACTGTAAAATTCTAGGAATTCTAAAAGAATGCCAGGAGAATTTATGAGAAGAACACCATCAAATGGAAGTCTTCCAAACTCTATAATAAATCTTTCAAGAAACAGATTTACAAGCTTGTAACATAGTATTGATCACTGAGTCAGAGAAAACCTCTATGACTTAGTACTAAGCGTTCAATTTCCATACCTTCAAATTTAATGATTTGAGATCCTGATGGAAAAACGGACCTTGAGATAGTAGGTCTGGCCGAAAGGAAGTGGCCAAAGCGGGAAACTGGACATCCAAACCAGATCCGCATACCAAAACCTGTGTGGCTATGCTGGAGCCACCAGCAACACAAATGATTGTTCCATGATGATTTTGGAGATCACTCTTGGAAGGAGAACTAGAGGCGGGAAAATGTAAGCAGGATGAAAACACCAAGGAAGTGTCAGCGCATGCCCTGCTTCCGCCTGAACATCCCTGGACCTGGACAGGTATCTGGGAAGTTTCTTGTTTAGATGAGAGGCCATGAGATCTATTTCTGGAAGACTCCACAACTGAACAATCTAAGAAAACACATCTGGATGGAGAGACTACTCCTCTGGCTGTAAAGTCTGGCGGCTGAGATAATCCGCCTCCCAATTGTCTACACCTGGGATAAGCATCACAGAGATTAGACAAGAGCTGGATTCCGCCCAAACAAGTATCCGATATACTTTTTTCATAGCTTGGGGACTGTGAGTCCCACCCTGATGATTGACATATGCCACTGTTGTGATATTGTCTGTCTGAAACAAATGAACGGTTCTCTCTTAGTAGAAGCCAAAACTGAAGAACTCTGAGAATTGCAAGGAGTTCTAAAATATTTATTGGTAATCTCGCCTCTTGAGATTTCCAAACCCCTTGTGCTGTCAGAGATCCCCAAACAGCTCCCCAACCTGAAAGACTCACATCTGTTGTGATCACAGTCCAGGTTGGCCGAACAAAAGAAGCCCCTTGAACTAAACAATGGTGATCTATCCACCATGTCAGAGAGTGTTGTATATTGATTCAGCATACAAAGCTGTAGAAGTCTCATGTTAAAACGAGCAAAGGGGATTGCGTCCGATGCTGCAGTCATGAGACCTAAAACTTCCATGCACATGGACACTGAAGGGAAAAACTGAGACTGAAGGTGCCGGCATGCTGCAACCAATTTAAAACGTCTCTTGTCTGTTAGAGACAGAGTCATGGACACTGAATCTATCTGGAAACCTAAAAAGGTGACCCTTGTCTGAGGAATCAAAAAACTTATGGTAAATTGATCCTCCAACCATGTTTCCAAAGAAACAACACTAGTTGATTCGTGTGAGATTCTGCAGTACGCAAAGACTGAGCTAGTACCAAGATATCGTTCAAATAAGGAAACACCGCAATACCCTGTTCTCTGATTACAGAGAGTAGGGCACCCAGAACCTTTGAAAAGATTCTTGGAGCTGTTGCTAGGCCAAATGGAAGAACAACAAATTGGTAAAGCTTGTTTAGAAAAGAGAATCTCAGAAACTGATAATGTTCTGGATGAATCAAAATACGAAGGTATGCATCCTGCAAGTCTATTGTGGACATATAATGTCCTTACTGAACAAAAAGCAGAATAGACCTTATAGTCACTATCTTGAAAGTTGGTACTCTTACATAACGATTCAAAATTTTTCAGATCCAGAACTGGTCTGAATAAATCTTCCTTCTTTGGTACAATGAATAGATTTGAATAAAACCCCAAACCTTGTTCCTGAGGAGGAACTGGCATGATTACCCCTGAAAACAGGTCTGAAACACACTTCAGGAAAGCCTGAGTTTTTACTGGATTTACTGGGATACGTGAGAGAAATTTTTTTCTCACAGGAGGTCTTACTCTGAATCCTATTTGATAGCCTTGAGACAATGCTCTGAATCCATTGATTTTGGACAGATCTTATCCAAATATCTTTGAAAAACCTTAATCTGCCCCCTACCAGCTGAGCTGGAGTGAGAGCCGCACCTTCATGCGGACTTAGGGGCTGACTTTGGTTTCCTAAATGGCTTGGATTTAATCCAATTCGAGGAAGGCTTCCAATTGGAAGCAGACTCCTTGGGGGAAGAATGAGTTTTTGTTCCTTATTCTGATGAAAGGAACGAAAAAGGTTAGAAGCCTTAGATTTACCCTTAGGTCTTTAATCCTGAGGCAGAAAAACTCCCTTCCCCCAGTGACAGTTGAAATAATAAATTATTACCTTGGAAAGGAAAGAGATAGTAATCTAGATTTAGATGTCATATCAGCAATCCAAGCAATCCAAGATTTAAGCCAAAAAAGCTCTTCTAGCTAAAATAGCTAAAGACATGGACCTAACATCAATTTTGATACTATCAAAAAAATTGCATCACAATAAAATGATTAGCATATTGCAATAGGCGAATAATGCTAGATAAGTCAGAATCCAATTCCTGTTGCGTTAAATTCTCCAACCAGAAGGTTGATGCAGCCGCAACATCAGCCAAAGAAATTGCAGGTCAGAGAAGATAACCTGAAAATAAATAGGCCTTCCTTAGTTAAGATTCAAGCTTCCTATCTAAAGGATCCTTAAAAGGAAGTACTATCTTCCATAAGAATAGTGGTACGTTTAGCAAGAGTAGAAATAGCCCCATCAACTTTGGGGATTTTTCCCCAAAACTCTATAGATTTTTCTGGTAAAAGATACAATTTTAAACCTTGAAGAAGGAATAAAAGAAGTACCTGGCTTATTCCATTCCCTAGAAATCATATCAGAAATAGGAAATGGAGAAACCACAGGAGGTTTAAAAACAGCATTTAAACGTTTATTAGACTGAACGTCAATAGGACTGGTTACCTTAATATCCAAAATAATTTTAATTATTTTAATAAAGAACATATATACTCTATTTTAAATAAATAAGTAGATTTGTCAGTGTCAATGTCTGAGGAAGGAACTTCTGCATCAGATAGATCCTCATCAGAAGAGGATAAATTATGTTGTTGGTCATTTGAAATTTCATCAATTAAATTAGAAGTTTTTAAAAGACCTTACATTTATTAGAAGGTGGAGATGCAGACAAAGCCTTCAAAATAGAATAGAATTAGAAGTTGAAGGAACTACAACTGGCAATGTGCTATTACTGATGGATACACTAACTGCATGTAAAAGTTTATCATGACAACTATTACAAATGACATTCTGCGAATAATTTCAACAATTTTACAAAAAATGCACTTAGCTTTGGTAGGGACGATGTCAGGCAGCAATGTTCCAGCAGAAAATTCTGAGGCAGGATCAGATAAAGACATCTTGCAAAATGTAAGAGAAAAAACAACATAAAAAGCAAAATTATCTATTTCCTTGTATGACAGTTTCAGGAATGGGGAAAAAAGCAAATAGCATAGGCCTCTGATAGAGAAAAAATCAAGAGGCAAACATCAATGGGGTATTGAAATAATGAAAAAGTTTGGCGCCAAGTATGACGCACAACGTAACGTAAACTTTTTTGGCGCCCAAAAATAACCGGAAATGACACACTTGCGTCACTAATGACGCAACCGTGTGAAAGGTCTCGGTGTCAAGTATGACGCCGGAAATGACGAAGTTGCGTCATAGACGTATTTTTCCGCGCCAAAAATATTTCCGCTCCAAGAATGATGCAATAAAGTTTAGCATTTGACGCACCCTCGGGCCTAATGCCACCCGCAATTTGCAAGAAGTAGTCAATTGAAAAAAAAGACTAAACCCCAGGTAAGAAAAAAAATTCTATAAAAGATGTTTATATTACCCAAATATGAAACTGACAGTCTGCAGAAGGAAATACATGAACCTGACTCATGGCAAATATAAGTACAATACATATATTTAGAACTTTATATAAATGCATAAAGTGCCAAACCATAGCTGAGGTGTCTTAAGTAATAAAAAACATACTTACCAAAAGACACCAATCCGCATATAGCAGATAGCCAAACCAGTACAGAAACAGTTATCATTAGAGGTAATGGTAATTTGAGAGTATATCGTCGATCTGAAAAGGGAGGTAGGAGATGAATCTCTACGACCGATAACAGAGAACCTATGAAATAGACCCCCGTTAGGGAAATCATCGTATTCAATAAGTGATACTCCCTTCACGTCCCTCTGACATTCGCTGTACTGAGAGGAAACGGGCTTCAACAATGCTGAGAAGCGCATATCAATGTAGAAATCTTAGCACAAACTTACTTCACCACCTCCATAGGAGGCAAAGTTTGTAAAACTGAATTGTGGGTGTGGTGGGGGGTGTATTTATAGGCATTTTGAGGTTTGGGAAACTTTGCCCCTCCTGGTAGGATTGTATATCCCATATGTCACTAGCTCATGGACTCTTGCCAATTACATGAAAGAAAATAATATATATTAGTAACTATATTTATTTACTCAAATTATTGAAGTGGGAAGATTTGTAATACCGGATGCTCCAAATAGAACTTACTGCAGCAGCTCACTGAGCAATTATTATACATCCACTGATTTAACACCGGTTACACATACAGTAACGATTAGTTATTTTGAATTTCTGTGGTATTAAGCAAGTGACTATGAATTAATATCGACATCCTAGGCCATTTAAAGGGACAATTTGCCTCTCATTAACCCTTCTCCTGCACCCTAAGACAGGAAACATGTACCCTGCACCATTCTCAGTATTATATTTGTGGAACACTTATCTTGGTCTAGTTTTAATTCTCCGTCTTTTAAGTAACAACCATTTATTTTAAAATTGCCAAATAAAATTTATTATTTTTTTCCTATCTCAAATCCGCTATACGTTGATCAATGTTCAAGTATTTGCCATAGGGAATTTGAGTGTTTGAAGTTGTACAATTTTTTGCAGTCTTGTAATGTTTTGGAAAATATTGTATATATTACACAGCACCTCTACCAATATAACAAAAATCTAATGTGGTGTAGACAATTAATCTATACAAAGATTGAACTTATAATATACATTGGATTCCCCACAATTGTTTCAGTAGTGCCATTGGTTTTTTTTTGCATTATAGAAATTTCAAAGTTATGTGTATTACCACACCCCTGTATCACGTGACAGCCATCAACCAATCACAAATTCATTTACATATATTGTGTAAATTCTTGCACATGCTCAGTAGGAGCTGGTGACTTAAAAAGTGTAAATAGAAAAAGATTGTGGACATTGTGTTAATGGAAGTAAACTGGAAATTTGTTTACAACTGCATGCTCTGTTTGAATCATCAAAATGTTTAATTTTGACTTGAGTGTCACAGCCCCTCAAGGGGGCTGTGGTCTCTACAAGAAGGCAAAGGAATATTTTTTTCCATTGAAGTGTTGCTAGCAGACACCATAAATGCCTCCAGTCAGGTTATTGCCCATTGTTGTCCAGTAGTAGACTTCTGCTGCAAAAGTCATGTGACAATAGAACCTAGGTTTTTTAATGTTTGCTTTCTTATCTAGCTGCAGGCAGGGGTTACTTTGAGAATTTCTACATTCTTATTTTCCAAGAAAACAAGTAAGTTGCTTGCTTTTTAACTCAAACTGTTTATTTTTTATGTTTACTTTTATGTAAGAAATGTTTAACTAAAGAAACACTGTCTCATAGTCTTTTATTATGAAACAGGAAGTGTGACTCTGTATAAACTGGTCCCTAAATGGCAGCAGATAAATTTCTATTTTTCAGAAAACAATATATATATATATATATATATATATATATATATATATATATATATATATTTATATATATATATATATACATATATATATATATATATATAAAAATATACTATATATATATATATATATATATATATATATATATATATATATATACAACTCTGTTTATATATTTATATATATATATATATATATATATATATATATATATATATATATATATATATATATAAAATAGATTTTACCGTTTAAGGATGTATTCGGTTTATGCAAAACTCGTGTAGAGGTAACAAATTATATACATTTGGGACAGAATTGTCAAAACGTCTCAGTTTTAGGTCGTAATATTTAAAGGGCCAGTCTACAATAGAATTTTTATTGTTTTAAAATATAGATAATCCCTACTCATTCCCCAGTTTTTCATAACCAACACAGTTATAATAATATACTTTTTACCTCTGTAATTACCTTGTATCTAAGAATCTTCTGACAGCCCCGATCACATGACTTTTTTTTTTTTTTTTTAAACATTTTTAGTCACTAAATAGCATTTTACAAACTGTATGAGAAGATCGTTTATAAAACTGAGTTAGGAGTTGCAGGTCCTAAAGAAATTGGAACTGCATAGTTACAAATAGATTACATGCAAGGTTGGATTACCAGTATATTAGCAATGGTATCAATCAGTGACAAGAGGCCTTGTAGGATAAGGAGTTGTGGGGGGGTAGTGAGGGCTACCCGAATTAGGGGTCTAGAAGAGGAGTGTGAGGAGGGGAGTGCTATGGGTGTCTAAAGTGGCTGATTTAGTCCATAGAAGTTACGATAGGCTTCCACAAAGGGGCCTATTTATCAAAGCATCAACTATGTTGCATTCGCGGGCGTCAATACGCTCGCCAAACATCACGGCCGCGGATCTGAATACAGTCTCCTTATTTATCAAAAAAGCTGTCAAAAACATGCACGTCAATATTGAAAACATGTTTAGTGCAGAGCAAAAACCATCAAGGGTCCTACACCTAAAAAAAAAATCCCTCTCTCTTTTAAAAACACTGTTATAAATATATTGCGTCCAGGGCATTTAAAAACAATATACAGATCTAGTTTGTTAGTAAAAGCAATATAATTTTACATATCTCAAGATTCTGCTCTTGTTGGTGAAAGTGGTAAGGTAAGAAAATGGTATTGTCTATGTTTCCATATTTAGACATGATACTGTGGTTTCTACGGTAAAAATGATTTGAACTAATATAAATATAATTGTTTTTATTTTTGCAAAGTGTAGACTAACTTTTGAAAATAAATGGGAAACAATTTTAAACATAAGGTGTGAGAAAATAATTCTGCTAATTTTACATAAAATAATGATAATTATAGTCCCAGAGATTTTTTTTTATCTTCAGCTTTACAGTATATCATTAGGCCCTGAGAGTCGAGAAATAAAGATTTTTCAACTTCAACAGCCACAACTGGTTGTTAGTAGTATCTTCTACATTTTTACATGTATACCAACCCATAGGAACTTGCAGGTCACAATACACCCTTTATACAACCATGAAACGCGTAAGAGGCTATTTGTTGCAATGTGGCATAACTCTATGTTGTACACAGGTGTTTCCTTAACTCAATAAACAGATTATTGCACCTTGAACCGCTTGCTGCAATCCTTATTACTACAACCACCAGTAGCCTGGGCAAATTATCTAGATAAAATCTGCATTTGTGTACTCCTGAAAATATCTAACCAACATGTGCTCTTTAGCAGAAAATTATTTGTGATTACCACATATTCATAGCCTTGCCAATCCTTTGGATACTTAAAGGGACATAAAAGTGCAAAAAGACAATGCTGTAATGTGTTATATGCAAAAAAAAGTGCAATAATAAAATGCTATAACTATGTGTTTAACAACTACAAAGGAGTCCAGAGCAGCAATGCACTAGAGGGACATAGCAGAACACATCTGGTGAGGTGAGACAATGACAAGAGGTATATGTGCAAAACCACAAATCATTAGCTAACTCCCAGTAGTGCATTGCTGTTCCCGAGCATACCTTGATATGCTTTTCAGCAAAAAAATATAAGAACAAGGAAAATTCAATAATATAAGTAACTTGAAAAGTCTTTTAAAATTGCATGCTCTGTGTGAATCATGAAAAGATCATGTTGATGTGCACGTCCTTTCCTTCTTAATATGAGGAGAGTCCACGGCTTCATTCCTTACTTGTGGAAAATACAGAACCTGGCCACCAGGTAGGAGGCAAAGACACCCCAGCCAAAGGCTTAAATACCTCCCCCACTTCCCTCATCCCCCAGTCATTCTTTGCCTTTCGTCACAGGAGGTTGGCAGAGAAGTGTCAGAAGATTTCTGAGTAGTTCCTTATGGAGGGTAAAATGAAACAAAACAAAGGGGCGCCTCATGTGTGGTATCATCAAATATAAACACAACCACAGAGTATTATGAGCCAAATGGATACTCACATTACTAAAAAGCACACCTATGTGCTTGTAGGAATAGGCTGCAGATTTAACAGGTGTGGCAGCTCACCCACATAGGAAATCAGTCGTTGGCTGCAGTAAAAAAAATGAAGCACAAAAACAGGCACCAATTGTGCAGATCACTCAGGATATGATTTATATTCACTTTACACAGGTGCAAAATGGGTACTCACATGCTAGATGAGCACACCAATGTGCTAGTAGGAACAGGCTGGCAGATTTTAATGTGGTGTGTCAGCTCACCGCAAATGAACTTTTCCTTAGTGTATAGTTGATCAGGCTCCCATTCAGGCAGGTGTGGGTAGATAAAACCACTCACAAAAGTATTTAAAAATACTATTTATTGTATAAAAACAAATTTAAAATAAAAATACAAGTGAGTGGATTGGGGGTGTACAATCTTACCCCCTAAAAATGCAACGCGTTTCTCGGCTTACACTCCGTTTCCTCAGGCATAATATTCACCCTGCTTGTACCCTGCTTTATATATCTACTGTCTGATACTAACTTGCATTAGCTTCCCTACAAGAGAGGCGTGTTTCCTAATTGGTATCAATGGCACCTGGGTGTTTCAGTGTTAGTAACATGAGTGTCAGATTTGTATGCTTTCTATAGTAACATCAAAAACAAGTGCATATACAGATCTCTGTGTGCAAGATTACATTCTCCTATGAATACAAGTGACCAACAATTCAAAAACATATTAAATGATCTAGATGTATAACACATCAATTCGAATACATATCAAATACCATATTAATAGGAATTTTGTATTGTATATAATTTATCGTTAAGATCACAATTCCTTTTCAGGTTTGTGACACATATCAAATACCATGTTAATAAGAATTTTGCATTGTATATAATTTATTGTTAGGATAACATTTCCTTTTCAGATTTGTGACACGTAATGCTAACCCTATTCGCAATATATAAAAAGAAATAAATTAATGAATTTAAGTTCAGATTTTAATTTAAATTACTCATACGCACCTACAACTTTTCAGTAGATACAATCTCATATTTAACATCCATTAGGTTCTTATGCCAAAAAGTTTTTCTATATTATTGCAAGTGATGTGTTCAATCCTTGTGTGTTTACCAATGACGTATAGGTTTGGATCCCCTAAGTCTTACCTCTTTAAATGCGGACAATTGATTTCTGTTCTACGGGCTACCATATATATTTGATTTTTTAAAAACGTACTTGTAGTGAATTGTTTTTTCTATATTGTTGGAGATATCGGCAAATTGTCCAAGTTGATTATATATGTTATGTTGTGTGGCCATATTTTATATATACAATACACTGATTGGTTTATGTTCTCTACGCTAATTGGTCTATAATAAAAATTCGACCAATTGAATTGGGGGGGTGTGTTCCTCTCTGCTACAACCAGCTCGACCTAACTGTCAAACAGAACTCTGGCGTCCGCCAACTTAATATGTGAATCAACGGACGCATCACATCCTACCAGAATGAATCAAGTCTATGCTACATTCTAATAAATCCACATTTTGACTCCACGTTACTAAAGTGTCATCTAGATATCTGATCGTAATGATATACTGTCCCTCAACAATATCCGCTCAATGTTAGATATGTATATAAATAAACCCCTCCAACACTTCTACATAATCGTGAAAAGATAGAACCATTATGAATGCTGTCCTTTGTTACTAGGTTCTATCCAATACCTCTAAATAATCTGCCTGTGGTACGTACATTCTGCCACTAAATCTGTCAATGTATTTTTAAAAAATATAATCTATCCAGACTTTGGCGACTTTGATAAACATCTCCGGTGTGGATAAACTATAGATATATTAGGTGCAGCCATCCATTGTTAAACTGTAGTGGTCAGATGTTTTCGCTCACCTAAATCAACTTAGATATCTAAATATGCCCCCATATATAACGTAGCTACCGCAGTATAATTGCTATGGATTATGTACTGTGGTTCAACATATATATCAAATACTTAAATTCAACATCCTCTAATGTGTGATGTATTTTGGAAACAAGTGAATCAAATGTGAGAGCTGTATGTCAAAATAATGCATGATATATTATATATTAAATATATATGTGTATACAAAAAATTCAATTTACATATATATGATCGTGTTGTGGTAACTATACTTTATAATAAAAACTAAGTGTACCCTGATGTTCGATATATGATCAAAACAATATAGAGTTTAGGAGCGCTGTAAGCTAAATAAGATAGTCTGGAGACTTCTATACAATATAACAAAGGTACATTTATTTAAAACATAAAAACATAAAAACATAAATAAAATATAAATTACAAAGATATATGTTTGGGACGTCTCCCTAAATTTAAAATAAGCAATGTTAAATAAAACAATTCTATAGTAAGCGCTCTGGTGATCTTTCTAAGTAATTCCACCTTTCAAACTTTATTTTTCTTATTCCACCTTAATAATTTGTTGCCGCAGTTTTAGTGGCTTATTTCTCGGTGTTTCTATTTTCGATCAAAAAGTAACAATGTCTATCTTCATAATTCAATAAGTTGTAATAATGTAATTCACTTGTATTTGCAATGTCTCTTGGTATTTTCTCTAACTTGTAAACTTGGCTGTAATAGAGATAGTTCGGTATATGTATAAGGATGGGCTTACCGGGTCTTCTGACACATCTGTGTCTGATGGAATCAAGGTGTTTCTTACCGGTATATGTTTTCTGCCTTTCCTCCTTGCATAAAGCAGGTATCACTGATATTGATACCTAGACCACGCTCCTGCGTGTATGGGTTTCTTTTATTCTGCCGGCTTGAAGCAATTTTTACCCCTGCAGTTTGGGTTCTGTGTTTCCCGGCAGCCTCCTGAGACAGGTATTTGCGGTGCACGCCTCCAGCATGTGTGTGAGAACTCGGACTTGGATTACAAACGGCCGTTTGTTTTAGACTTTCTTTTCCCTCTGCTTCCTTCAAAGCGGGGTAGGTTTAGTCGATGTCCAGTTCTTTCTAGTGTAGAGAACGTCTATGCGTTTCGCCAATAGGCTTTATCAAGACGGATGATGTTAGTTGTTACACCGGCATTTTAAAAAGCCCTCCTTCCATTTTGATTGGTTGATAGGTATTCTGTTCTGATAGGTGTCTTTTTTTAAAGGTGGATTTCTCTGATTTCTATAAGGTGGAATCTTTTTGCTTCTTTCTTTGTTACTTTATATGAGCTTTAGATATCCCATGTTTGCGGCTTTGTATAAGGTGGAATATTTTTGCTTCTTTCTTATTTTATAAAATCTTTCTGTATCTGATAATTTCGGCTTTTTCAACAATATCTAAATTTGGAATTTATATCATATGGTGGAATTATCACACCTTTTACTTTATATCATGATTATAAATACCTATATTAGTTTCTATTATACTAAACTTTTTGTATATATATGGAAAATCAACAATACATATTAGAGGGATATTGCACTTCTAATTTATTATTCTTTGTATGAATTTTAACATGTATGAATTTTTAAACAGAGCTATTTTGTTCTTTTGTTTTATTATTGACATGTGTAACACATTATTCTTTAATATTGCGTATATATTTATATAGTAGTGCATTATTCTCTATATTTCTCCACTCTTCTTAATATGGTTTTATTTTCTTGTCTATTTGTTTATCCCTTCATAGATAACTTCTTATTCATAAAGTTTAGAGTATCTCAAAATCTTGGAGACTGTTTTAAAAAATGTTTAATCTATAATGTACTGTCTTTTCATGTATTCTACTAATGAATTTTGGTTTATGACAAAAGAAACGGGGACAGATCTAATTCTGAGTTCAATCCTGAAGGGTAGAGGGTTTGCATGTTGTAAATTAGCTCTGCTTCTGTCCTTAGCAGTTTTTCTTCAAAATTACCCCCTCTTCATTCAGGTTTGAGCTTTTTTATGCCCCAAAAAGTGAAGTTTTTCAGATTATTATTGTGTATTTCCCTAAAATGGGTGTATAGATGTGTTTCTAGGTTTCCTCTGTCTATGCATGATAAATGCTCGCGTATGCGTTCCCTTAGGGTCCTGGTGGTCTCCCCTATATATTGTAAATTACATGTGCATTGTATAATGTAGATGACACCCTTATCGTGACATCTTATGGTTTCCTTTATGTGATGAATTAAACCTTTTTATTGGATTTGATATTCTTACGCTTGCTACTGAATTTGCAAGACCTACAACTGGCTAGTTTGTTGCCTAGTAAATCTTTTTCTAGTATAGGATTGGTTTTAGTCTGTCTGAACTCACTGGGAGCTAGTATTTTTTTGAAATTGTTTGCTTTTTTGAAAATTATTTTTGGGTTATCTGTCATTTTTTCGCCTATGAGGGGATCTGTTTGGACTAAATGCCAGTGTTTTTTCAATATTTTTTGTAAAGTGTAATGATCACAATTGTAATCAGTTATTAGTGCAACATTGAATTTATTTTCCTTCTCTTCTTTATTATCCAATCTGTTAGAGTTTGTGTTTTTATATGTAAGTAGACTTTTTCTCTCTTTTTGATCTACCTATTCTTTTGCCTTTCTTATTGTCTCTATATTATATCCTCTGTCAATAAAAAATTTTCTCAAGTATCTCAATTTGTTCTAGATAATCTGACGTTTTTGTGCAATTGCGCTTTATTCTGAGGTACTGACCTTTAGGGATATTTTCCTTCCATTTATTTAAATGACAGCTATTGAAATGTATTAGGTTGTTGGCGTCTACTTTTTTAAAATGTGTTTTAGTGATTATTTCCCTTTCTACAACCTCAATATCCAGATCTAGGAATGTTATTTTTTCTTTACTAGTGATATGTGTGAAATTAATTCCTATATCATTATTGTTCATGTCTAAAATGAATTTGTCTAGCTCTATAGATGTCCCCTTCCATACAAAGATGATGTCATCAATGTACCTCTTATAGAGCACGAGATTTGCGCCGAGCTCATGTTGGGATATGAATTGTTCTTCCCATTTTCCCAAGAATAAATTTGCATAGCTCGGCGCAAATCTCGTGCCCATAGCGGTTCCTCTCGTTTGAAGATAGAATTTTTTAGTAAAAGAAAAATAATTCTGGTTCAAAATAAAATTAACACCTTTGAGTATAAATTCTCTTTGTTCTTGATTTAATGTTTTATCCCTAGTCATGTACATTTCTGCTGCTTTTGTGCCTAGATTATGTTGAATGCTCGTGTATAAAGATGAAACATCGCACGTGCCAATCAGATAATTCTCTTTCCATTCTAGATTATTAAGGAGTTGTAATATGTCTGTGGTGTCTTTAAGGTAAGAAGGTAGAGTTTTTACGTATTTTTGCAAGAAATTGTCGATGTATTGTGATAAGTTTGAAGTTATAGACCCTATTCCAGATATTATGGGCCTACCAGGTGGATTGATGAGATCTTTATGTAGTTTTGGCAGGTAATAGAACACAGGTATTTTTGGGTATTTGGGACAGAGAAACTCAAATTCCTTTTTATGAATTATATTCTTACTTTGGGCTTCTTTTAATATATTTGTTAATATATTTTGAAATTTTTTTGTTGGATCCATTTTAATTTCTTTGTAGGTATCTATTTCTCCTAGTAGTCTATAGGCGTCATTGATATAACTTGTTGTGTCTAAAAGAACTATGCCTCCTCCCTTATCCGCAGCCTTAATTGTCAGTTCTTTATCTTTTTGTAAGTTTTGTATTATTGTATTTTCTTTTCTGGACAAGTTTCTTGGTCTATATTTATTATGTTTTAGTTTTGCAATATCATTTTGTACTAATTTTTCAAAAAGCTTGAGGTTTCTCCCTTTATCATTAGTTGGGTAAAATTTTGATTTCAATTTGAAATTTGTATGTTTTATTTCTGGGGTTGTTGTTTCTGTGGTTATTGTGGTTATTTTATTTGAAGTTAATTGTCTTTCTATTGGGTTTTTTGCAAAGAACCTTTTTAAGGTTAATTTTCGAACAAATTGACTAATGTGTATATGTGTGTTGAATGTATTCATTTTTGCTGTAGGGGCGAAGCTTAGACCTAATTGTAACACTTTTTCCTCATCTTTTGTCAATGTTTTGCTGCTTAAATTAAAAATCCCTATTGAAGTGTTCACTTTGTTTTCACTTTGTTTTGTTGACATTTTTCTGTTGTTGTTGATCTCCCTCCTCTTGTTCCTCTCTGTTTCATTTTCTTAATGGTGGTGCTTTTAGTGCCAATTGATTTTGTGGTGTTTCTTGTGTTTTTGGGGTTAACCCTAAAAAATGTTCCTCATTTGTTGGGGTGTTCTGATCAACTTTTAAATTCTCAAATCTATTATGTGTTTCTAATTCGTAATTGTGATTAGTGTTTTCTCTTGGTGTTTTTTCAGATGTGCGTTTTTTAAAAATACCCTTGTGATTTTCTCTGTGAGAATTTTCTCTTACGTGATTGTCATTTCTATAGTGATTGTCATTTCTATAGTGATAATTATAATCATTTCTATAATTGTTGTGCTCGTTTTCACCTTTTTCCCTGTCTTCCCCTCTGTATGTGTTTCTTTCTTTATGTCTGTAGTTATCTTCATACTGTGTATAATTTCTATTTTGTGTGTTAAACCTTCTATCATAATTGTGATCATTTCTATATTCTCTTGATTGATAGTTGTTACGAGGGTGATTCCAATAGTTATAGTTATTCCTTTCTCTATCATAATTTTGTCTTCAATTAGGCCTTATTTCATATCTGTAGCCTTTATAATTCAGGTTTTTTCTGTCTTCATAGTTTCTTTGTGTATAGTTTGAATTTTGTTTTCTATATGTTTGCTGCTTACTAACATTAGGTATATCAATATCTATAGGATCATGATTTTGTCCCTCTGATTCTTGGTAATCTTCCTCATCTCTTTTATATTTTCTCCATTTTGTCTCTAATATATCTTTATTTAGTTTATTTAAATTAAAAATAATTTCTTTCTGCCTACTTTTAAATTCTTTGTCATCCTTCACTTCAGCTAATTCATTTTTAATTGCTGTAATATTCTCACTGCTCGGCGCAAATTTCATGCTCTATAAGAGGTACATTGATGACATCATCTTTGTATGGAAGGGGACATCTATAGAGCTAGACAAATTCATTTTAGACATGAACAATAATGATATAGGAATTAATTTCACACATATCACAAGTAAAGAAAAAATAACATTCCTAGATCTGGATATTGAGGTTGTAGAAAGGGAAATAATCACTAAAACACATTTTAAAAAAGTAGACACCAACAACCTAATACATTTCAATAGCTGTCATTTAAATAAATGGAAGGAAAATATCCCTAAAGGTCAGTACCTCAGAATAAAGCGCAATTGCACAAAAACGTCAGATTATCTAGAACAAATTGAGATACTTGAAAAAAAAATTATTGACAGAGGATATAATATAGAGACAGTAAGAAAGCCAAAAGAACAGGTAGATCAAAAAGAGAGAAAAAGTCTACTTACATATAAAAACACAAACTCTGACAGATTGGACAATAAAGAAGAGAAGGAAAATAAATTCAATGTTGCACTAATAACTGATTACAATTGTGATCATTACACTTTACAAAAAATATTGAAAAAACACTGGCATTTAGTCCAAACAGATCCCCTCATAGGCAAAAAAATGACAGATAACCCAAAAATTATTTTCAAAAAAGCAAAAAATTTCAAAAAAATACTAGCTCCCAGTGAGTTCAGACAGACTAAAACCAATCCTATACTAGAAAAAGATTTACTAGGCAACAAACTAGCCGGTTTCTACCCCTGTTTTGGCTGTAGGTCTTGCAAATTCAGTAGCAAGCGTAAGAATATCAAATCCAATAAAAATGGTTTAATTCATCACATAAAAGAAACCATAAGATGTCAGGATAAGGGTGTCATCTACATTATACAATGCACATGTAATTTACAATATATAGGGGAGACCACCAGGACCCTAAGGGAACGCATACGTGAGCATTTATCATGCATAGACAGAGGAAACCTAGAAACACATCTATGCACCCATTTTAGGGAAATACACAATAATAATCTGAAAAACTTCACTTTTTGGGGCATAAAAAAGCTCAAACCTGAATGAAGAGGGGGTAATTTTGAAGAAAAACTGCTAAGGACAGAAGCAGAGCTAATTTACAACATGCAAACCCTCTACCCTTCAGGATTGAACTCAGAATTAGATCTGTCCCCGTTTCTTTTGTCATAAACCAAAATTCATTAGTAGAATACATGAAAAGACAGTGCATTATAGATTAAACATTTTTTAAAACAGTCTCCAAGATTTTGAAATACTCTAAACTTTATGAATAAGAAGTTATCTATGAAGGGATAAACAAATAGACAAGAAAATAAAACCATATTAAGAAGATTGGAGAAATATAGAGAATAATGCACTACTATCCTGCCCCCCCTACACCGTCGCCACCTATAATAAATTTATTAACCCCTATCCTGCCCCCCCTACACCGCCGCCACTGTAATAAAATTATTAACCCCTAAACCTAAGTCTAACACTAACCCTAACACCCCCCTAACTTAAATATTAATTAAATAAATCTAAATAATATTTCTATTATTAACTAAATGAATCCTATTTAAAACTAAATACTTACCTGTAAAATAAACCCTAATATAGCTACAATATAAATAATAATTATATTCTAGCTATCTTAGGATTTATTTTTATTTTACAGGCAACTTTCAATTTATTTTAACTAGGTACAATAGCTATTAAATAGTTATTAACTATTTAATAGCTTACCTAGCTAAAATAAACTGAAATTTACCTGTAAAATAAAAACTAACCTAAGTTATAATTACACGTAACACTACACTATACTTTAATAAATTATTCCTATTTAAAACTAAATACTTACCTGTAAAATAAACCCTAATATAGCTACAATATAAATAATAATTATATTGTAGCTATCTTAGGATTTATATTTATTTTACAGGTAACTTTGTATTTATTTTAGCTAGTTAGAATAGTTATTAAATAGTTATTAACTATTTAATAACTACCTAGCTAAAAGAAATACAAAATTACCTGTAAAATAAATCCTAACCTAAGTTACAATTAAACCTAATACTACAATATCATTAAATTAATTAAATAAACTACCTACAAATAACTACAATTAAATACAATTACATAAACTAACTAAAGTACAAAAAATAAAAAAGCTAAGTTACAAAAAATAAAAAAATAAGTTACAAACATTTTACAAATATTACAACAATTTTAAGCTACTTACACCTAATCTAAGCCCCCTAATAAAATAACAAACCCCCCCAAAATAAAAAAATGCCCTACCCTATTCTAAATTAAATAAAGTTCAAAGCTCTTTTACCTTACCAGCCCTTAAAAGGGCCTTTTGTGGGGGCATGCCCCAAAGTTCAGCTCTTTTGTCTGTAAAAGAAAAATACAACCCCCCCCCCAACATTAAAACCCACCACCCACATACCCCTAATCTAACCCAAACCCCCCTTAAAATAAGCTAACACTAATCCCCTGAAGATCATCCTACCTTTAGTTGTCTTCACTCAGTGGAGCCACCGATGGAACTGAAGAGGACATCCGGACCGGCAGAAGTTATCCTCCAAGGGGCGCTGAAGAAATCTTCCATCCGATGAAGTGATCCTCCAAGCGGCGCTGAAGAAATCTTCCATCCGGGCGAGGTCATCTTCCAAGAGGCGCTGAAGAAGTCTTCTATCCGGGCGAGGTCATCGTCGAAGCCGGGTCTTGAATCTTCATCCCGCCGACGCGGAACATCCTCCTTTCTCGACGAACTACCGACGAATGAAGGCTCCTTTAAGGGACGTCATCCAAGATGGCGTCCCTTCAATTCCGATTGGCTGATAGGATTCTATCAGCCAATCGGAATTAAGGTAGGAAAAATCTGGAATTAAGGTAGGAAAAATCAGATTTTTGCTACCTTAATTCCGATTGGCTGATAGAATCCTATCAGCCAATCGGAATTGAAGGGACGCCATCTTGGATGACGTCCCTTAAAGGAGCCTTCATTCGTCGGTAGTTTGTCGGGAAAGGAGGATGTTCCACGTCGGCGGGATGAAGATTCAAGACCCGGCTTCGACGATGACCTCGCCCGGATAGAAGACTTCTTCAGCGCCTCTTGGAAGATGACCTCGCCCGGATGGAAGATTTCTTCAGCGCCGCTTGGAGGATCACTTCATCGGATGGAAGATTTCTTCAGCGCCCCTTGGAGGATAACTTCTGCCGGTCCGGATGTCTTCTTCAGTTCCATCGGTGGCTCGGCTGAGTGAAGACAACTAAAGGTAGGATGATCTTCAGGGGATTAGTGTTAGGTTATTTTAAGGGGGGTTTGGGTTAGATTAGGGGTATGTGGGTGGTGGGTGGTGGGTTTTAATGTTGGGGGGGGTTGTATTTTTCTTTTACAGGCAAAAGAGCTGAACTTTGGGGCATGCCCTCACAAAAGGCCCTTTTAAGGGCTGGTAAGGTAAAAGAGCTTTGAACTTTATTTAATTTAGAATAGGGTAGGGCATTTTCTTATTTTGGGGGGTTTGTTATTTTATTAGGGGGCTTAGATTAGGTGTAAGTAGCTTAAAATTGTTGTAATATTTGTAAAATGTTTGTAACTTATTTTTTTATTTTTTGTAACTTAGCTTTTTTTTAATTTTTTCTACTTTAGTTAGTTTATGTAATTGTATTTAATTGTAGTTATTTGTAGGTAATTTATTTAATTAATGTAATGATAGTGTAGTATTAGGTTTAATTGTAACTTAGGTTAGGATTTATTTTACAGGTAATTTTGTATTTCTTTTAGCTAGGTAGTTATTAAATAGTTAGGATTAAATAGGTTAGGATTTATTTTACAGGTAAATTTCAGTTTATTTTAGCTAGGTAAGCTATTAAATAGTTAATAACTATTTAATAGCTATTGTACCTAGTTAAACTAAATTGAAAGTTGCCTGTAAAATAAAAATAAATCCTAAGATAGCTAGAATATAATTATTATTTATATTGTAGCTATATTAGGGTTTATTTTAAAGGTAAGTATTTAGTTTAAGATTAATTTAGTTAATAATAAAAATATTATTTAGATTTATTTAATTAATATTTAAGTTAGGGGGGCGTTAGGGTTAGGGTTAGACTTAGGTTTAGGGGTTAATAATTTTATTACAGTGGCGGCGGCGTAGTGGGGGGCAGGATAGGGGTTAATAAATTTATTATAGGTGGCGACGGTGTAGGGGGGGCAGATTAGGGGTTAATACATTTATTATAGGTGGCGACAGTGTAGGGGGGGCAGATTAGGGGTTAATAAATTTATTATAGGTGGCGACGGTGTAGGGGGGCAGATTAGGGGTTAATAAATTTATTATAGGTGGCGACGGTGTAGGGGGGGCAGGATAGGGGTTAATACATTTAATATAGGTGGCGACGGTGTAGGGGGGGCAGATTAGGGGTTAATAAATTTATTATAGGTGGCGACGGTGTAGGGGGGCAGATTAGGGGTTAATAAATTTATTATAGGTGGCGACGGTGTAGGGGGGGCAGGATAGGGGTTAATACATTTAATATAGGTTGAGGCAGGTTCAGGGAGCGGCGGTTTAGGGGTTAATACATTTATTATAGTTGCGGTGGGCTCCAGGAGCGGCAGTTTAGGGGTTAATATGTATAGAGTAGCTTGCGGTGGGCTCCGGGAGCTGCGGTTTAGGGGGTAATAACTTTATTTAGTTGCGGCGTTGTAGAGGGGACAGATTAGTGGTGTTTAGACTCGGGGTACATGTTAGGGTGTTAGGTGCAGACAGCTCCCATAGAAATCAATGGGATGTCTGTCAGCAGCGAACTTGTACTTTCGCTATGGTCAGACTCCCATTGATTCCTATGGGATCCGCCGCGGATTGAAAACCAGGTACGCTGGGCCGTAAAAGTGCCGAGCGTACCTGCTAGTCATTTGATAACTAGCAAAAGTAGTGAGAATGTGCCGCACTTGTGTGCGGAACATCTGGAGTGACGTAAGAATCGATCTGTGTCGGACTGAGTCCGGCGGATCGAAGCTTACGTCACAAAATTCTACTTTTGCCGGTCTCGAGCCTTTTATAACTAAGGCGAATCAGCCTCGCCACAAATACGCTGCGGAATTCCAGCTTATTTGAGGTTGACGGCTTGATAACTACCCCCCCTAAACTCTATATTCTTTTGTCAATTTGTAATTATATACGGTAATCATAGGGAAGATTACCTGTGAAGGAGCTTTAAGATTAGATTCCAGGCGCAGTTTCTTATATATCGATATATGATCAACACAAGGACTTTCAAATAATCCTTAATTAATATGTGACTATATCTAGAAACTATATGATTTCTCTGTGATAACTTCATATTAAACTGTCTAC
Source organism: Bombina bombina (assembly GCF_027579735.1). Taxonomy (NCBI): domain Eukaryota; kingdom Metazoa; phylum Chordata; class Amphibia; order Anura; family Bombinatoridae; genus Bombina; species Bombina bombina. The sequence goes on along the minus strand of NC_069501.1, from coordinate 1,060,028,876 downwards.
AATCACTTTATATTAAACTTCATGTTATCTTCAATCACCTTATATACCAATTGTGGAGTACAAAATAATGTGATTAGATCTTAAGATCCAAATCTTCTTATGTGAATATTAGTGCTATATATATATATATATATATATATATATATATATATATATATATATATATATATATATATATATATATATATGTGTGTGTGTTGGTCCCCTATGCGGAAACCAAATTTTATTTTTCTAATAAATAATATATGTGTCAATAAGTAACTAATTTTCTAATTGTAATATAGTGAATATATGTAAATACATCACTAGATGATGCTTCATCAAATCTATATACTCATAATAAATATAGGACCTATCTCTACTCTATTTAGAGAAGATAAAGATGTCAAAATGCGGCCAGATCAAATGCTTCATTTGAGCCAGAGGCAAACAATGTTTGAAATTTGAAAATCCAATAAGTTTCCCTCTGGCGTAAACGAGTATATCTATTGACACCCACCCTGGGGGCAACATATTCCAGAGGGGTAATTTGATATGTTTGGTGACCACCATTGTGTTGGACTGTGTCTTGATACGCTATGTTTCATGGAGCAAGTTTTTATATTTCTCCAATGTTCGCTTCATCTTGTGCAGAGTTTTCTGCATGTGCGGCCTAAATATTGAAGGCCGCATTTTCATGTGAGTACATATATCACATAACTAGTCCCACAATCAATTCTAATCTTTATGGTGATAATTTCTCCTGTAGTATGACATTTTATGGTTTTAGTTCCATGTGTGATAGGTTTACACATGTAGCATCTTGCCTTATTACATCTATATGTCCCCATTCTTTCTTTGTTGGTGTGATGGCTCAAGCTGTGTATATTCTTCTTCTTTGATATTACTACTCTACTAGGTGCGAGTTTCTGTTTAAGAGTGGGTGCTCTACGAAATACTACTTTCGGATTTTTATTCTCTATGCTATTTCTGAGAATGGGATCTTTAAGAATGATAGGCCAATGTCAAGCAAATTAGACATATTTTGAATAATGTTCTGAATTGTATAGGGTAATGAATACTGGGCCCTTGAATTGTTTTTCATCTTTTGACTTATCTGACCCTTCTAATTTAGGCGCAAAAATTATGTTCCTATTTTCATTTCTTGCTTTAATATAGCTATCTTTGATTAATTCTATAGGATAACCTTTCTCTTCAAATCTCGTAATTAAAATTTCAGATTGGTTATCATATGATGTCATAGTACTACAGTTTCTTCTAATACGTCTAAACTGACTATAGGGGATGTTGGTCTTCCAGCTATTTAAGTGATTACTAGAGAAGTGGAGGAAATTGTTGCTGTCCACCTCCTTGAAATAGGTTGAAGACTCAACATCCCCCGTACTAGTCCATTTAAGATTAACATGTAAAAATTATTTTTTTTCTCTTTGTATGTTATAAGTAAAAGAAAGACCCATATCATTAGAGTTTAAATTATTCAAGAATAATGTGGCTTCCTCTATGGGGCCATTCCAAATGGAAATCAGATCATCTATGTAACGGCCATAGTAACGGCGTACGAGTAATTTAAATTAAAATCTGAATTTAAATTAATTAATTTTTTTCTTTTTATATATTGCGAATGGGGTTAACATTACGTGTCACAAATCTGAAAAGGAAATGTTATCCTAACAATAAATTATATACAATGCAAAATTCTTATTAATATGGCATTTGATATGTGTCACAAATCTGAAAAGGAAATGTGATCTTAACGATAAATTATATACAATACAAAATTCCTATTAATATGGTATTTGATATGTATTCGAATTGATGTGTTATACATCTAGATCATTTAATATGTTTACGAATTGTTGGTCACTTGTATTCATAGGAGAATGTAATCTTGCACACAGAGATCTGTATATGCACTTGTTTTTGATGTTACTATAGAAAGCATACAAACCTGACATTCATGTTACTAACACTGAAACACACCCAGGTGCCATTGATACCAATTAGGAAACACGCCTCTCTTGTAGGGAAGCTAATGCTAGTTAGTATCAGACAGTAGATATATAATGCAGGGTAGAAGCAGGGTGAATATTATGCCTGAGGAAACGGAGTGTAAGCCGAGAAACGCGTTGCATTTTTAGGGGGTAAGATTGTACACCCCCAATCCACTCACTTGTATTTTTATTTTAAATTTGTTTTTATACAATAAATAGTATTTTTTAATACTTTTGTGAGTGGTTTTATCTACCCACACCTGCCTGAATGGGAGCCTGATCAACTATACACTGAGGAAAAGTTCCTTTGCGGTGAGCCGACACACCACATTAAAATCTGCCAGCCTGTTCCTACTAGCACATTGGTGTGCTCATCTAGCATGTGAGTACCCATTTTGCACCTATGTAAAGTGAATATAAATCATATCCTGAGTGATCTGCACAATTGGTGCCTGTTTTTGTGCTTCATTGTTTTACTGCAGCCAACGACTGATTTCCTATGTGGGTGAGCTGCCACACCTGTTAAACCTGCAGCCTGTTCCTACAAGCACATAGGTGTGCTTTTTAGTAATGTGAGTATCCATTTGGCTCATAATACTCTGTGGATGTGTTTATATTTGATGATACCACACATGAGGCGCCCCTTTGTTTTGTTTAATTTTGTATAGTACACCTGGATCTATCGGTGAGGAGGAAGCTGCCATTGTTTGGTTTAGAAGAGGATTTTTACCCCAGATTGTTGATTTGAAACTATTTATTTTCTTTTTTCTTCATAGATTTATTGGGACATTTGATTTTACTTACACATCTGTGTGTGTATATATATATATATATATATACAGATTAGCGCCCCCTAATTTTTGATTTGATCCTTATGGAGGGTAGTACTCTTCGAGATGGGACTGGAGTTTTAAGTAGTCTTGTCAGCCTCTCAGTGAGAGCATTGATAAAAGTTAGAGTCTGGAGATGCAGGGGGAGTCTTTCTGCGAATCCATCCAGACTCATATTAACAGCTTCTTAAGCAATCAGCGCTGACAAGTTTTGCTGCCTGCTTTCTTAACTCAAGTCCATGTCAGAAGCGCTGCTACAATCTGTCAAACTTAAAGGACTGTGTCACTGTTCCATGGCAAAGATTCCGGTAAGATTGTTTCATTATTTTACACAAATGTATAACGATAGAAGACAGGGTCACAGTGGGACTCCTTTATCTTTATGGAATCAAGGGTTAATATCTCCTGAGGTGGATTATTGAACTGTGGGGATTTTTAATCATATTTGTTATGTGATATCGACTCCTTATGTGTAAGAACGTTTGGGCTCTTAGGCTGATACGGAACGTACAGGTTATTTTTATTTTGGGAGTTGCGCAGTTTCTTTATATTAAGATGGCACGCTTTTTCCTTAGCAGGGCCAGGTCCTACATGAGCACCATGTGACCGGGAGTGGTAATGTTTTTTTCCCCGCTTCTGATTCCTGACCGGGTGTCTACGGAGAAGAGCAACTTCTCTATCTGTCTGGGTCATAGGAGGTAGTGAGTGCCCTAGCCATTGGGGGTATAAAGTGCCAGTTGTTTTTCCTTTTCTATAATTTGATATAGACGAGTTATGGAGAATTCTGTTATTTTAGAGGGGGATCCCTCCGATACAGAATTTGATACCTGTGTATATTGTGAGAAGGCCCGGTAATCCAGCCCTCTTAATTATGTTCCGTATGCTGCAATAGGGTGTTCTCATCGATCAATGTTGGGATGTTAGAGACCACTGAGCCATCTGTCTCTGAGGATTCTTCATCCAGTGAGGTGTGTTCCCTTGATTCTGTTCCTACATATGCAGTTTTCCCAAGCTCCGATCCTCCTTCGTCCTGTAAGAGGTTTGTTTCCACCAGAGGTTACTACCCAGTTCCGCATGGCCATCTCTACGGCCTTAGCAATGTTACCTATTACTGCTATGCGTAAGCGAAGGGGTAATCCACGCTCTCATGCCCAAGGACATTCGTGTAAAATAACGATTGTGAACGATCAGTCCTCTGGGGATGCGGTTGCCTCTGAGGGTTCAGAGGGAGAACCTCCAGGATTGGAGTCTGCTGACTTGGGTCCTCCGACTGCGGAGGGCTTAGCATTTAGGTTTAGATTGGCATGCCTGCGTTTACTCCTGAGAGAGGTTTTGGCGATGTTGAAGGTTCCCAGTACTGATCCGTCAGTTGAATCTCAGTCCTCTAAATCTGATAACGATCTTAACTAGACGAGGGGAGGATAGGATCCTATTCCTTGTCGTCTTGTTTTACTTTTTTTATTGTTTATTAAGAAATACAGTTCCGAGCTCTATGGGGGATTGTGTCGTATGACAGGCAGGACATGTTTTTTGTTTGCACACTCCTTTTTCAGGGTGTTGGCCTGTTTCTTTTACTTTGCTATTCAGTTCCGGATAGTTTTTTGTTTTTTATAGTTTTGGGTTGTTATAGAAACTCTTCTTAGAAAGTCGTTTCGTCACATGGGATTTTTGGTACTATCGACTTTAATGGTCGAGATTGTTGGAAACTTGCGGTGGAAGCTTATAGATTTCTGTTCGGGGTGATAGTTCCCCTGATGATTTTGAGAAAATTTTAAGCCTCAGAGCTTAATTTCTTTAATTTGATTATTCAGTTGTTCTAGCTCTGCTAGAACTTAAGAGTTTCGTTTCGCCTTGGACTGTTGTGGCTACTAGTTAGGTTGGCTCCTTCTTTCTATAAAAGAGTTATTTTCTAGATTTCTGGTCCAGGTACAGCAGGCCTATCTATCCTTGTTAACAGGCTGGACATGTTTAGGTATTATCTGGGGTGGGTGCTTGATACTGGATCATATGGATCTAGAGGTCCTAGAGGCCAGAACTAGGCTTCTTTCTGGGCAATTGTTTTCTCAGAGAAAGGGAAGTTTGTCAAGTGAACTTTGGAGTCATTGTCCTGGTATCTATCGCACTGTGGTAATATTTTCCTCCACTGTTGGTGCATGCCCTAATGCATGGTCTTCCCGTCCTAATTGGGTTCTATGATTTTTAAGCAGAGCTTATTAGTTCTTCTTTTTGTTGGAGAATGTAAGGTTATTCCTTCCTTTGGATAGGAATAAGGATGTCTTTCCTGGTTCATCCTTTTTGAACAAATCCGGTTCTTAGGAACTGTATCCTACAGTAAACCTCGTTCTGATCCTAGGCTTCCTTCTTGGGATCTGGGGGTTAAGGTGGCAGTATCCCGCTTACAGATTTTACATTAGGTCTCGGCTTTAATGGGTTTCTTACCTTCGCCTACTAATAGACCTTTTTAGGTTTTTCTTGTGTCTTTTCGATCCTCAGAGTTGGATCTAGACCGGATTTGCTGGTGTATAAACCAGGGTGGATCTTGGATGTGGTTTTGTCTTATAGACAAGAATTTTTTCCTGAATTCTTGCGAAATTTACCCTTTGGGTTATGCCCTCCAATCCCCCTTCTGGTCTTTATTGATGCGGGGTGGAGAATGATATACACAGCCGAGGCCGAGACTTTGGCATGAATGTATCTGTCTTAACAGACTTACATGGAATGATCATCACTGGTATAATAATAATATAATAGGATGAGCTATATAAGCTATATATGTCATATGACACAACTATAACGCTTACCTAGCAGATTTTTTATTTTATACCTGACCAATATTTGTACCACTACACTGCTAGTGACATATATTACCAGCTCTCTCAAATTCTACTTTACTCAGTTATCTCTGAATAATTAGCTATATCGTTTATTACTGATACCCCTAGAATACAATAAAGGGAACTCTAACGTTCTGACCTACAATTAGCATATTGCTGAATGAGTAGCACAACTGATATATATATATATATATATATATATATATATATATATATTTATCACGCTATCTCTACCTCAAGTCGTAATTTTAAAGTCAAACCCTGTTTTTAGTTTTGATCTTAATAAAAGTTATAATTTATTTACACTGTAGTACCTGATCCCAGAGTTGGAAGATATGTTTCCTTTTGGGTTATATCTGTAATTAAGTGTCCTAGGAAGGTCCGTGGGTTGGGAGTTTTCTTCCAAATATTCCTTTGGTTCCTCAGCCAGAATTCTGCTTGAAGAATTTGGTCTTCTGGGTTCATACCAGATGGGACCTCTCAGTGGGGAGATCTTCTTTTGGAGTGAGTTCCTCCTGCTAAACGGGGGTCTCGTGTTTGATGGTGGGCGGAGGCCCACTTCGGCTCATTGCCAGCGACCCTCTCTATGAGTGTAATCCTGTTGTATATTTTAGATTACAATATTAATTATGACTATCTCGGCGGTAACCTCCAACGCATTAGTATGTATGTATATATATATATATATATATATATATAGGTTACAAAATAATTTACTATTGTCTCATCGGTAATCTCCCATATATTTGTATTATCTTTTTTTTTAGTAGTTCTAATCAGGTGATATCTTTTGAAACATGGCAAATTATTATGTGGGGTAAAAAGGATTCAGTTTGGAAAAATATATACAGATTTATTAAACATTAAACAAGCTACTAACAAGCGATATACAATTTAATTATACACAAAACAGACTCTCTGATACAATATGAAATAAAATCTACTATTTTGCTTAGTTTTTAACCCTATGGGTACAAATCTAACAGTGAAATCTATTACAAAGTAAAGTGAACCAGCATGGACCAATTATGCAGTATATGTTACTAACAACAATTATTTAATATAATCTTAGCCAAATATTATCATTAAAATTTGGTTTTGGTACTTAAAAATACAATGCAATTAGTCAAATTTAGGATATCTACAGCCAAAGAAGTGCATGAAAACCTCTCTAATGCCTCAGCAAGTCTCAAACTTAAGGAATATAAACTACTAAAATCAAATATACTTAGACACAAAACCAGGGTTTTTCTTACAATAGACAATTAAATGGACACTATTTATAACAAAATGTCTTGTATTTATAGGTGAATTAGATTCCTAGACAATATAAATTAGACAATAGGGATAAGTACATATACAATTTGGGCCTATAATCATCTAATACAAATCTTAAATAAGGACCTGCCACAACTGTTTAAATATAATGATAAACTTTTTATACTTCCTCAAATGTTTGCTCCACCAAGCCCTGGGTTATCAATAATCACGCTCTGTATTTCCTCCGCATCCGGTCTCACAAAATATCCTAATCCACAAGAAAAATAGACAAAAAGTTTCCAAGGATATAAAAAATATGAGATGGGTAACCAGGATTCAAAAGTTCTATTTCAGGGGAAAATTGGACAGCACTTCGCCCTCACTTTCATGCAACCCAGAGTCTCTTGTGAATGCTCAGTGACCCAATTTATCCTGAACTACAACTCTGCCCCAATTTCCAACAGCCATTCACAGATGTGTGAGGATTTTTAATACTTTTATTGGATGAATGCTAATTAGCCCCTGAGAATAATTCACTCAATGCTAAGTATAGCTGGTTGTACTTTTACTAATTCACCACAAGATGATGGTGAGTTGTGCTATAAAAGTGAACTTGTGGGGACAAGGGGCTTCCGGTGGGAGGAGCTGATCAGAGCAGAGCATGCTGAGGTTTGGCGTGGAGCATCGACAGCCTGATCCAACTATCGCCCTTGCCGTCTCTCCCGTTGTTGGTGCGCATAGCATCCTAGGGATCTGAGCAGTTATATCAAGAGCCCAAGCAGGAAGCCCGCAAGAGCCAGAACATAGGCTCCATCGCCAGAGCCGCAATTTGGCCACACCAGAAGGACCCACAGGCTACATTATCAGAGCCGTAAACAGGCCACGACAGAAGGATACCTATAAAGTTTTTTTTTCTTATTTGCTGCTGATATCTACAACACCTTAGAGAATTGGGCAGCAACATCAAAAGCCCAAGCAGGAACACCGCAAGAGCTGGAATATAGACCGTTCCGCTAAGAGCTTTAACCTGGCTACATCATAAGGTTTTGGATAAATCTACCCGTTGCTGGGTGGTAACACCTCCTAGGATTTTTTTTCACTTCTTTGTCAGCGGGAACTCAGAATTATGCCGACAGGCTGACGGAATCAGGAAGCGCTAGTCCGGAAGCTATTTACAGATGCACCTCTTGGATAAGGCTCCTACAATGCCATTATATTGGTAATAACCAAACAAAATCTTCAAACGAATATCAAGAGTGATTCCTAGGAACTGTCAGTTCTCGTCTGAGCCGGCAGAGCTCCAACTTCTAGCATCACATTGACTGTCTTACCACCTTAAAGCGCAAGTACATGGGCTTCTTTTTGGGCACTTGTAATATGTTATGTGCAGACTGTTTTTTTCTTTTCTTATTATTAGTGCTGTATCTCTATCCTCTACACGCTACAAAGTTAGCCTAGGAACACCATTTTACCCAAAAAGTTTAAATACCGTCTTTTTTAATTGACCGTTTACAAACTGCTTATTGGTATTTTGCTTATAAATTTTGCTGTATCTTCTTTCATATACTAATAAGCTGGGCAGACACGGGCAGTAGAAAGAGGCAGCACTACAACAAAGTAGATGGGCCAAATAAGCTCGCTGAAATAAGTATACTCGGTTGCTAATCAAAAAAATGAAAAAAAAAAACATCCATGACACACCGTCCCTTATAGAGTGTTAAACAACGCGCCAGATTTACTGCCCAGAATATAAGGAACTGTCTACTAGACCTAGAACTTTTTACATCACAGTATTTTGTGGGCAAAGCTACTGCCACAGTAGCAGTTTATTAAGCATCAAGTCATTCATGATGTTTGTCTTCTGAACTCACATGATTAATACCATTTAGGGCCTAGAGCCACAGGTTCAAAACGGGCTGACTATTGGACACTCATATATACACTTTGCATCTGTGTTTATGTGGTAGTAAAATAACCTCTGTTTATTTTTCAGGAACCTCTGCTGCAAAATAGTTTATATACTAAAAGATACATTATAACTTTTAGAGGTATTTAACAAGGTTTAGACTTGCTGGTGATTACGTTTAAAATGGTTATAGAACATTGAAATTTAAGGCAAGAAAGTATCATTGTGTGTGTTCTAAATATATGCTATAGGACATAACTGGTCTATAATAACTAGTGGCTCCTTTTATATATCTAACATCAAGGTTATATTTGAATGAGGTATTAGACCGGTACCCCACACCCTTTAGATTATCATTATTCCTTAAAAACTTTAATTAAAGCTGTCTCCTTTTTTCCCTTATAACACACTAACATGGTTTGTGAATTGATTACACACACGCCCAAGGTTAGAACCTTAGAATTTTTTTACCCCTATACGCAGGTATACATTCCTCTGTGTGTGTATATATATATATATATATATATATATATATAGATAGATAGATAGATAGATAGATAGATAGATGGATAGATAGATAGGTATACCTAATTACACTTACTGTAATATACAGTTTACATCACCTTTTCGATATGGTCATATTATACACATAGCCACTTCACATGCTCTTTTGTGCACCACTCTCACACTCTTGTTTTCCTTTTTCTTTTTTTTCTTCACATATACACAAGTAGATTGTTCACTTGGGAAATAGCAAATGACTACATATGGACAGATATATTACCTCTTCTAAATTTAATTCGCCAACCATGCCTGTTAAACAAAAAGATAGGAAGAATCGTATTTCAGATATTCTGCCTGAAGTAGCAAAAGAAAATGTAGCCACTAGAACTGATATTCAACCTCTAGTTAAAGGGACAGTCTACCATAGAATTGTTGTTGTTTTAAAAGATAGATAATTCCTTTATTACCCATTCCCCAGTTTTGCATAACCAACACTGTTTTATTAATATACTTTTTACCTCTGTGATTACCTTGTATCTAGGAACCTTCTTCCAGCCCCCTGATCACATGACTGTGACTGTTTATTATCTATTGTCTTAAATTTAACATTGTTTTGTGCTAGATCTTAAATAACTCCCTGTGCCTGAACACAGTGTTATCTATATCGCCCACGTGTACTTTCTGTCTCTTTGTGTTGAAAAGAGATTTAAAAGCATGTGATAAGACGCAGCCCTCAAAAGCTTAGAAATTAGCATATGAGCCTACCTATGTTTAGTTTAAACTAAGAATACCAAGAGAAAAAAGCAAACTTGATGATAAAAGTAAATTGGAAAGTTGATTAAAATTAAAAGTCCTATCTGAATAATGAAAGTTTAATTTATACTAGACTGTCCCTTTAACCAGCTATCAGAAATCTTTCTACCCCAATTTGAGTTATTACAGTCACAAATGGCTAACCTTACGGTTGAGATAAGACAATTTTCAAATAGACTTAATGAGGTTGAAAATAGAGTCTCTGAGACAGAGGATCTCCTAAATGGCCAGGCACTCCTGGTAGCAGAACAGGCTAAAAATATTAAAATTTTACAAGAGCGCGTAACAGATCTTGAGGATCGCTCTCGACGCAATAACTTAAAAATAGTTGGGTTACCGGAAACTAGTGAGTTTGCTGACCTTATACATTTTTCCTCTATATCACTCCCTCAGATATTAGGCTTACAACAACAAAATACCCCTCTATCTATTGAGAGGGCACATAGAATAGGCACACAGAGAAAAACAGCGGCTGGGAAAATTCAACATAGATCGGTAATGATTAAATTTCAAAACTATCAAGAAAAAATGACATTATTGCGACTGTATAGGAAACTTAGCTCAGTGTTGGTTGGGGAAGCCAAAATCCTGATATTTCAGGATTATTCCAGCGACACATCTCAAAAAAGGAAAGTGATGGCCCCCTTCTGCGCTAAGCTAATCAATGCAGGACATAAGGCTAGATTAATTTATCCAGCCAAGATAGTAGTAGAAGATAAGGACACTACATACACTATGGCAAATGATCAAGAAGCTAGACAATTCTGCAGTAATCTAAAAATTGCGTTACAAGATAAAAAATCGAATTAAGTCTAGTCAATTCATTATAGGGTATGTTAGTCAATTGGTACACAAGATTTTGTTTTTAAGTTTCTGATTTATCTCTTCTTTTCTCCTTTTTTTTTCTCTCTCTTTTCCCTCCCTCCCCCCGCACTTGACCTAAAAAATGTAGGATTAGATGGGAGTCTTTTTTATGGAACATAGGAGGAATAACTTCCCCCATTAAAAGAAAGTTGATCCTCAGACAATTAGGCAAATACAAACCTGATGTGGCCTTCCTACAAGAAACATATCTTAAAGCTATAGAGGTAAACAAGCTTAAATCTAAATGGGTAGGTCAAGTAATTGCCTCTGCATGTAACAAAAGGAAAAGAGGAGTGGCTATATTATTTAATAAAAATCTTACATATAATTTATTAAAACAAGTTACAGACACGGAGGATAGATTGCTCCTGATTGAAGTAGAGATAGGGAATATTAAATATATTTTTTGTAATATATATGGCCCGAATGTGGCAGACACAGATTTTTGGAATAAACTTATTGTATATTTATCCCAATATATCGGACAAAACCTGATTCTAGTAGGAGATTTTAATTTAATCCCAACACCACTTCTAGACAGATGTACCCCTAACAAAACCTATTTCTCTAATGCTAAGGCCAAAATATTTTGTCAGATTTGCAAGAATCTGAAAGTGCATGATATATGGCGTATTAAACATCCGGATTCTCAAATTTTTTCTTGCGAGTCTAAGTTGTATAGATCACTTTCCAGAATTGATTTTTTTCTGATCTCCAGTTCCATGCTAGCAATGGATATCGATGTTCAAATCGCTGATATAGTTATATCTGACCATGCCATCATCTCTTTAAATATACCCCTCAAGAATTCAAATATCAATACAGCAATTAACTTCTATTTTCCTAAATTTTAATACAAGATAAAAAATTTGCTGATTGGTTAGGACAAAAATGTCGAGATTATCAATATTTTAACGGAGGCTATTTAGACAAAATAGAGATATACTGGGAAGCTGCTAAAACATATCTTAAAGGGACACTGTAGTCAAATTTGTAATGGGTATGTCACACAAGTATACATGTAAATAAACATTTTTGTAATTGGGATGCTATATTAAATATGCACCGTTTAAACAATATATCATTTTGAAATAATGAATTTTTCCAAACCCACTTAGTTGTCTGCCGTTACGGATTCCCAATCCGGGCTGACAACTGCAGTTGGAACATGGCGACTCTGAGACGCATTGCGCATGCGCGAGTTAGCGCAACATCATAGACTTCGCTGCGCAGTTAATGTCATCATCCTGTCAGCTATCATCTTGGCTTGAGTGCCCCAATGCGCGCATGCGAGAGAAAGGAAATGTTATTGCGCATGCGTTGAATGCCAATAATATATGTAACTAATATGCAAAATCAAGAGATATGATTGGCGAGTTTGTTAGCCCTTAGACGGCCCACATTTGTGGGCTGGATGACGTGATGTCATGGCCATAAAATAAAATATACTTTTACGGCAAAAGGGAGCTTCGTTACAAACAATAAGAAGGTACTTTACATTTATATCATATTTTATATGCAAAATCTATGTTCCGTTTTAGACTTAAAAAAAAAGGAAAGTAATCCTTTAAAGGTGAAATCAAAGCATATATGATAAAATTAAAAAAGAAATCTAAAGCTTGTGAAAAACAACTGGCATATCAACTTAGTAATTCATACAAAAATTATATAAATAACACTACTAGAACTCTTTGGAATAAATACCAAACAGGAACGAGACCTTTTCTTTAAAGAAAAAACATTACGGGAAGAAACTAGAATCAATGCAAAATATAAAGGACAATTTGGCAAATCGGCCAAATTTCTGGCCAGACTAGATAAGGCAAGGAAAAAAAACAATATAATTGAAGCTATCAAGGATGGTCAGGAAAGATATACAGATCCCATAGACATAAAAGAAACATTTTTCAAATACTTCCAAAACATTTACGTGGCTAAAGAGATTAACTTTGAGAATAAAAATAGCTTTTGGAATAGAGTTAAAACTCCTAGAATCTCTTCAGCTTTTTTAGATTTATTAAATACTCCTATTACTCTAGAAGAAGTAGCTGAGGTAATAGATTCTGCTAAGACTAATAAAGCCCCTGGCCCCTATCAACTTCCATCAGAGTTCTATAAGATCTTGTGGAATGATATCATAACTATTCTGGTTAAACTATTCAACTAATATTTTATAGGGGGGAAGGAAATGTTCAGATACTTCTCGGTGTCGGCTGTTACATTAATACTTAAGAAAGGTAAGGATCCCCTAGAACCAGCATCTTATAGACCAATTTCACTTTTGAATGTAGACTACAAATTACTCACTGCTATAATGGCAAAAAGGCTCAAATCTGGTTTAGAGCAAATAATACATGAAGATCAAACAGGCTTTATGCCTGGGAGATCTTCTGTCAAAAATATACGTTGAGTCACTACTATATTAGAATACTTTTGGAATAAAACACAAGAAAGTAAATCCCATATAAAACAAGATTATGCTCTGTTAACAGCCGACGCTGAGAAAGCCATTGACTCAGTAACCTAGGACCATTTATATACCTCCCTTGACAGATTTGGCTTTAGCGGGAACTTTGTTTCACTGATTAAGTCTATATATAACTCACCCATTTCATATATTTTAGTTAACGGTAATCCAACCTCTAGGTTCCATATATATAAAGGAACAAGACAGGGATGACCCTTATCCCCCCTCCTACTAAATATAGCTATAGAGCCTCTTGCAATCTTACTAAGGGAAACGATACAGGGTATAGATTTAGGGAACCAACGTATAGTGCTTTCACTCTACGCGGACGATTTATTTTTGTTCCTAAAAAATACCAAAAGAAACATCCCTATTGTCTTAGACATATTCAAACATTTTAGCTCCTTCTCTGGATATAAGCTCAATCTGAGTAAGTCCGAAGTTCTTTGGATATATCAAAATAAAGATAGCTATAAGAAACACCCATTTCAAGAAACTGAGAATATAAAATATTTAGGAATTAACTTACATAGAGATCCCAATACCTGGTACAAGAATAATTATTCCCTTTGATTGGATTACAGATACTAATTATTTTACAAATCCTCTAATTGAGAGAAAATTAGTTGCCCCACTCTCACCTTAAAGCTATTATCCATTGCCCGGTGACACAGCTACCAATAGATATTCAAAAAATGTTGGAAATTCGTAATGTCGTTTCAGCCTGGCAAAAATTGTGTGCTGCACTAGATATAGATTATGGTATATCTTCCTATCTGCCTATTAGAGGCAACACTTTATTTTCGCCAGGTCTGTCTTCTGAAATTTTTATAAAATGGGAAGAGAAAGGGCTAATATATGTATCACAAGTGCTTGACAACTATTGTAAAATACGAACATTTGAATCTATCCTTCAAGAATACATTTTATCAAATAAAAAATTTTTACGCATACTTACAACTTAGACATTATGTAAATGGATTCCAAAACATCAGACAAGATTTTAGGCAATTTGGTAAATTTTGAGATTATATTGTTCTTCATAAAAATGGTGTACATACTATCTCACTAATATATAAAATCTTAATGTCCATACAGGGACAATTGGGTCTAGAAGCAGTAGTTGATATGTGGAGGTCCCACTTTCAGGAAATAACGTTAGAAAAAATTAAAGTCAGTATCAAACGTTTAAGAGAAGCCCCAATCCCCATCACCTGGAAAGAATCACATATTAAATTAATCAATAACTCATATATTACACCAAAAAAACTAGCTAAATGGACAGGTAATAAATTAGGAAACTGTTTTAAATGCAAGAAACCTAATGCCGATCTTCTATATTGTTTTTGGCTGTGTCCAAAAATTAAACAGTTCTGGCTCAAGGTAATTTATTGGCTTTCCAAGGTCCTGCATGAGAGACTTACCTTAGATATATATCAAATTTTTTTCTTAAAGGGACAGTCTAGGCCAAAATAAACTTTCATGATTCAGATAGAGCATGTAATTTTAAACAATTTTCCAATTTACTTTTATCACCAATTTTGCTTTGTTCTCTTGGTATTCTTAGTTGAAAGCTTAACCTAGGAGGTTCATATGCTAATTTCTTAGACCTTGAAGCCCACCTCTTTCAGATTGCATTTTAACAGTTTTTCACCACTAGAGGGTGTTAGTTCACATATTTCATATAGATAACACTGTGCTCGTGCACGTTAAGTAATCTGGGAGCCGGCACTGATTGGCTAGACTGTATGTCTGTCAAAAGAACTGAAAAAAGGGGCAGTTTGCAGAGGCTTAGATACAAGATAATCACAGAGGTTAAAAGTATATTATTATAACTGTGTTGGTTATGCAAAACTGGGAAATGGGTAATAAAGGGATTATCTATCTTTTAAAACAATAAAAATTCTGGTGTAGACTGTCCCTTTAACTACTGAGAATGTTACTAAATTCTCCAAGACTATTGATACACTAATTATGATAGGTCGTAATCAAATCCTCAGGTACTGGAAAAAGAAGATAGCTCCGCTAATTACACTGTTTAAACAAGCAGTTTATTCACAAGTCATGTTTGAACAACTAAATACCAACGTACTACATCAAAAATTTTCAGTAAATGACTTAATATTATTTTATATCAGCTAATTAATATACAATACTCGCTAACAAAATGTTTCCATAAAACAGATATTTTTGAAACCTTGGTTTTGAGCAATATCTTCCCCCTTGCCTGGTACTAATAATGTGGACCATATATAATGGGTGTAAATGGGTGTAAATACCAACGTACTACATCAAAAATTTTCAGTAAATGACTTAATATTATTTTATATCAGCTAATTAATATACAATACTCGCTAACAAAATGTTTCCATAAAACAGATATTTTTGAAACCTTGGTTTTGAGCAATATCTTCCCCCTTGCCTGGTACTAATAATGTGGACCATATATAATGGGTGTAGTGTGGAGTGGGATGAATGGGATCCCCCCTTTTTCTCTCTCTTTATTATTATTAGGTAAACAGGAAATGGTAGCACAAGCGTACAATAATAAAAGTTAAAGATTGTAAAATTGATCAAAGAGTTAACAATGTTTCTAACTTATTTTATAGAAGGTATAAATGTAGGATGACCCCAATTGCTGGTTTTATCTTACCTAATGAAGACAGAATTGTCCGATGTTTTATTTTGTCGTAAATGGTTAGACTTTTTTCCTTACTGTCATTTTTTTTTGTGTAAGGAATTTTGTCAATTGGTAAACTTTGTTTATTGAAATGTACTCTGTGCTCCGATATAAATAAATGATTTAAAAAATAAAAGTGAACTTGTGTAACTTCCTTATATTTATTCTTCTACACATATATATACATACACACACACACATACACATATATATATATATATACATATTCATTTATCTAATCTGTGAGTTAGACTTCATAAATTTACCCAATATACTTAAATAAGTATTCATGTCTTTATGGCTTATCATTTGTGCATGTGGTATTCTTGTTTAAAATGAGGTATACATAGGCTTTAACATAGAGAGATATATTTGATATATATATATATATATATATATATATATATATATATATA
Source organism: Bombina bombina (assembly GCF_027579735.1). Lineage (NCBI taxonomy): Eukaryota > Metazoa > Chordata > Amphibia > Anura > Bombinatoridae > Bombina > Bombina bombina. The sequence continues at coordinate 1,060,012,311 of NC_069501.1, read as the reverse complement.
TATATATATATATCAATCTCCATATATTCATTTAATATTTTTGTTTAACTAAACTGTAGAAGTTTAAATTAACTCCTTATGACTTAGATAGACACTTATTTATACATAAGGCATATACATATTCATATCATACTGGTTATTTCATATACTTAATTCCATATTTAACTTATCTACATGTATAGTTATCAGATTTTTGAAATAGTTATTTTAAAAAGTATATGATCCTTATACACACAATGCAATACTGGTCATTTTTACATGTCTTTTCTTACACATTTAATTTCTTTATACATTTAGATACGTGGGACATTATCACAATTTTATGTGCCAATTATTTTATACATCATTCTGATCTTTAATTTCTTATAAAGGTTACCACAGTTCATATTAGGGAGTGTCATTTAGACTAGCAGGTATCTCATTAACATATGAGTGAGAGCCCGTTTGTAATTGCTTCCACCAGAGCATAAATAGACAAAGGGACTCCACTCCCTTGAGTTGGACCAACGGTCCTCTCTGTTTTTGTGTTACAAACAGCAGGGTTTTTTCCTGGCCAAGTGGTAATCTTTGGACACGTGATCCAAGATAATTTACATTGTTATCTTATGAGTCATTGACAAATGTTTAATTTCCATTAAATTGTGTCTATAAGATAAGGTCTTAAAAAACAAATGGTGTAGTAAAGGTTTTAACAATGGTGGGGGCTGAGGAAGAAGTTTTTTTTGAAAAAAAGTTTTACACATCTTAAACAAACTTTCATAGGATAGCCTGCAATTTTAAAATAGTGTTTCTGTAATATGGAATACCCTATTTTTTTCTTCCTGTATCTGTGACTCAACACTCCTCAGGATTGGATGTCCCCTACCATTATTCCCTGCATAAATGTTTGTATCTGATGAGGAAGACGATCAAGATTTCAAGGCGTCAGTGTTAGCTCCACCGCTTCTGTAGCAAAAGGTGGGTTTGAAAAATCCAGAATATGCTAGACATCTAGAATTCTTTAGAGGTTTCTTTTTAACCTTCTTTGTCACGCTTTGTTGTGGATGGTCCGATCCTAGCAGGAGCAAGGGCCTGTGTGATGGTTTGCTCTGTTTATATCTAAAAGTTGTATCGCAGTTTCACCTCCATGGACCTTGTTACAGGGATTTGCTGCAGCAGGGTCCTTGTGTTCATCACAATCTGGATTCTCTGATAATCAGATAATTTACTTTCCTTCTGTATGAGGAGAGTCCACGGCCCCTGCTCGAATTCCCTGTTGGGCTGACTTAAATTTGGTTTTGTTCTTCTGGCACCATTTATACCCTGATATTTCTCCTACTGTTCCTTGTTCCCTTGGCAGAATGTCTGGGGGATGAGGGAAGTGTGGGAGCCTTTAGCTGGGGTGACAGGTTCTGTATTTCCCAAAAGTAATGAATGAAGTCGTGGACTCTCCTCATACAGAAGGAAAGGAAATTATCTGGCAAGCATAATTTATGTCTCTTTTACAAGATATGACGAGTCCACAGATTTCATCCTTACTTGTGGGATTAAACCTCCTGCCAGCAAGAAGTGGCAAAGAGCACCACAGCAGAGCTGTATATATAGCTCCTCCCTCCCCCTACTCCCCCAGTCATTCTCTTTGCCTGTGTTAATGTAGGAAGAGGTAAAGTGAGGTGTTAGTTTAGATTCTTCAATCAAGAAGTTTGTTATTTTAAAATGGTGCCAGTGAGTACTATTTTTCTCAGGGAGAAATCATCAGTGAATACCTTCTCAAGAGGAGTGGAGACATTTTAATTTTCTGCCCTGATGTTGATGATCTTAGCAAACGTTATCTAAGACCCATTCTGGTTCCCACAGAGCAGCTGAAGGTGGTGTAAAGTAAAATCTTCAGTGTGGAGAACGATGTCATGCTACAAGCAGCATTGAGGTATGTTCAGTCTTTTGTTCTCTGGGGAGACTTGCTACATCAGAACAGACTGATAATATCCCTAGCTGGGGAGGGGTAAGCAGTATGCACTATAAGTAATGGTGTACCTGGATTCCCTGTTATTTTCATTATATACTAGTGTGGTATATCACTTTAATATATTATTATGTGGGCTGACGCTGGGAGATGCGGCTGGATTTTATGGATGTTTTGACATGCCTTATGTGAAGCGCTTATTGCGCAGAATGAGTATGTGTGAGCACATGGCTGTTATTATGGAGGACCGACATGTTTGGGCTTTCTCTACCCATGCGGGTCTCGGTAGGAGTTACGCCCACGGTGGGCTGGGCCTATTTTCGCACGCTCAGACGCGCAGTGTGTGTTCCGGATCGGTAGCAAGATCGTAAAGCTCCGGTGGGGCCTTGCTCTGTTTGGTGATCATTGTGGACAGAGAGGCTTAGATCGTTATTCAGGGTGCCTTGGGGGCAGGTAGGCGCCACAGCAGAGCTGTGGCGAAGTGCAGGGGCCTAGTTTTTGTAATACATCATTTTATTTGATAAAACTGACATAAGTTTATATATTATATATCCTAACAAGTGGTGCAATATATTTAAGCTACTTGGGACACATAGGGGCAATTTTTATTGTTGAAATCGTCTTTTTGCCTAACAACAGAAAAATTTTAGTAATTAAAGGCGCAGTACACGTTTTTGTTTTACATTCTTTAATAGATGTTTTGACTTAAAAAATACCATATATCAAGTAAAGAACGACTATTATTTCTATTGCTAGTCTGTTTAACATGTCTGACATTGAGGAATCTACTTGTTCTATGTGTTAAGATGCCTCTGTGGAACCCCCTCTTACTTTTTGTCCCTCATGTACTGAAATGGCCTTAAAATGTAAAGAGCAGATTTTATTTAAAGGGACACTGAACCCAAAAATGTTTCTTTTGTGATTCAGATAGAGCATGCAATTTTAAGCAACTTTCTAGTTTACTCCTATTATCAAATGTTCTTCATTCTCTTGGTATTTTTATTTGAAAAGCAAGAATGTAAGTTTAGATGCCGGCCCATTTTTGATGACCAACCTGGATTGTTCTTGCTGATTGGTGGATAAATTCATCCACCAATAAACAAGTGCTGTCAAGGGTTCTGGACTTTCTTTCTCAAATAAAGATAGCAAGAGAATGAAGAAAAATTGATAATAGGAGTAAATTAGAAAGTTGCTTAAAATCGCATGCTCTATCTGAATCATGAAAGAAAAAATTTGGGTTCAGTATCCCTTTAAGGAAAGTATGTCTAAGGATGATTCTCAGTCTGAGGAGAATCAGGGGGTATGCCGCCAAATTCTCCCCAAGCGTCACAACCTTTAACGCCCACACAAGCGACGCCGGGTTCTTCAACCGCGTCTAATTCCTTTACCCTGCAGGATATGGCTGCAGCTATGTCAACTACCCTTACAGAGGTTTTATCTAAGTTGCCAGTGTTACAGGGCAAACGCAGTAGGACAGAAGTCAATGTGAATACTGAGTCCTCTAATGCTTTGTTGGCTATTTCTGATGTACCCTCACAGGGATCTGATTTGGGGGTCAGGGAACTTCTGTCTGAGGGGGAACTTTCCGAATCGTGAAGTGTGTTACCTCAGACGGACTCGGACGTCATGTCCTTTAGATTTAAGCTTGAACACCTCCGCCTGTTACTTCGGGAGGTTTTAGCGACTCTGGATGACTGTGACTCTATTATGGTACCACCAGAGAAATTGTGTAAAATGGACAAATACTTAGAGGTACCTGCTTACACTGATGTTTTCCCGGTTCCTAATAGAATTTCGGAGATTATCAAGAGGGAATGGGATAGACCGGGTATACCGTTCTCCCCTTCTCCTAATTTTAAGAAAATGTACCCTATATCTGAAACTGTTCGGGACTCTTGGCAGACGGTCCCTAAGGTGGAGGGAGCTATATCTACCCTGGCTAAGCATACAACTATTCCTATTGAGGACAGCTATGCTTTCAAAGACCCAATGGATAAGAAATTGGAGGGTCTTCTAAAAAGTTATTTATTCATCAGGGTTTCCTTTAACAACCAACAGCCTGCATTGTACCAGTGACCACTGCGGCTGCTTTTTGGTTTGATGCCTTAGAAGAGTCTCTTAAGACTGAGACTCCTTTAGAGGATATTTTAGATATAATTAAGGCTCTCAAGCTGGCTAATTCTTTTATCACAGATGCTGCCTTTCAAATTGCTAAGTTGGCGGCTAAGAATGCCGGATTTGCCAATTTAGCGCGTAGAGCGTTATGGTTAAAATCTTGGTCTGCTGATGTGTCATCTAAGTCAAAGCTTTTGGCTATTCCTTTCAAGGGTAAAACACTATTCGGGCCCAACTTGAAGGAAATCATTTCTGATATTACTGGAGGTAAGGGTCATCTCCTACCTCAGGATAAGACTGCTAAATTGAGGGGAACTTTAAAGGAGTCCCCTCTTCTTCCGCGAAACAGGAAGGGAATTTTGCTCAGGCCAAGTCCGTCTGGAGACCGAACCAGGCTTGGAACAAGGGTAAACAACTCAAAAAGCCCGCTGCTGCTACTAAGACAGCATGAAGGGGTGGCCCCCGATCCGGAACCGGATATAGTAGGGGGCAGACTTTCTCTCTTTGCCCAGGCTTGAGTAAGAGATGTTCAGGACCCCTGGGCACTGGAAATCGTGACCCACGGGTATCAACTGGAATTCAAAAATTTTCTCCCAAGGGGGAGATTTCTTCTTTCACGATTGTCTGTAGACCAGATAAAAAGAGAGGCGTTCTTATGTTGTGTAAAAGATCTCTCTACTATGGGAGTAATTCGTCCCGTTAAAAGACTGGAACAGGGACAGGGGTTTTACTCCAATCTTTTCATGGTTCCCAAAAAAGAGGGAACGTTCAGACCCATTTTAGATCTCAAAAGTCTAAACAAGTTTCTCAGAGTCCCATCTTTCAAGATGGAGACTATTCAAACAATTTTACCAATGATCCAGGAGGGTCAATATATGACTACTGTGGACTTGAAGGATGCATACCTTCATATTCCTATCCACAAGGATCATCATCAGTACCTATGGTTTGCCTTCCTGGACAAACATTTTCAGTTCGTGGCTCTTCCCTTCGGGTTGGCCACAGCACCCAGAATCTTCACGAAGGTTCTAGGGTCCCTTCTGGCGGTTCTCAAGTCGCGAGGCATTGCAGTGGCACCTTATCTGGACGATATCCTGATCCAGACGTCGACTTATCATCTGACGAAATCTCATACAGACATGGTATTGTCCTTTCTGAGATCTCACAGATGGAAGGTGAATCTAGAAAAAAGTTCACTAATTCCACAGACAAGGGTTCCCCTTCTTGGGAACTCTGATAGATTCTATATCCATGAAGATTTTTCTGACGGAAGTCAGAAAGTCAAAGATTCTAAATACATGCCGAGCCCTTCAGTCCAATCCTCGGCCATCAGTGGCTCAGTGCATGGAGGTGATTGGATTGATGGTGGCGGCAATGGACATCATTCCGTTTGCTCGATTTCATCTCAGACCACTGCTACTGTGCATACTCGGACAGTGGAATGGGGATTATGCAAATTTGTCTCCTCAGATAGATCTGGATCAGGAGACAAGAGACTCTCTTCTTTGGTGGTTGTCGCCGGATCATCTGTCCCAAGGGACATGCTTCCGCAGACCCTCATGGGTGATAGTGACAACGGATGCCAGCCTACTGGGCTGGGGTGCAATCTGGAATTCCCTGAATACTCAGGGTGTGTGGACTCAGCCGGAATCCCTTCTTCCAAGCAATATTCAATGCGCTTCAGGCGTGGCCTCGATTGGCTTTGGCCAAATACACCCGCTTTCAGTCGGACAACATTACGTCTATGGCTTACATCAATCATCAGGGAGGAACAAGGAGTTCCTTAGCGATGACAGAAGTATCCAAGATAATTTGGTGGGCGGAGGCTCACTCTTGTTATCTGTCAGCAATCTACATCCCAGGAGTGGACAACTGGGAAGCAGACTTTTTAAGCAGACAGACGTTTCATCCGGGGGAGTGGGAACTCCATCCGGAGGTCTTTGCCACCTTGATTCTCAAATGGGGCAGACCGGAATTGGATCTAATGGCATCTCGTCAGAATGCCAAGCTCCCGAGATACGGATCCAGGTCAAGGGATCCTCAGGCTGAACTGATAGATGCCTTAGCAGTGCCTTGGTCGTTCAACCTAGCCTATGTGTTTCCACCGTTTGCTCTCCTTCCCCGGGTGATTGCTCAGATCAAACAGGAGAGGGCTTCAGTAACTCTAATCGCGCCTGCGTGGCCTTGCAGGACTTGGTATGCCGATCTAGTGGACATGTCCTCTCTGCCACCGTGGAAGCTTCCATTGAGGCAGGACCTTCTTATTCAGGGACCCTTCCATCATCCGAATTTAGTTTCTCTGCAACTGACTGCTTGGAGATTAAACGCTTGATTTTATCTAAGCGGGGGTTCTCTGATTCGGTCATTGATACTTTGATTCAGGCACGTAAGCCTGTCACTATTAAGATCTACCATAAGATATGGCGTAAATATCTTTATTGGTGCGAATCCAAGGGCTACTCATGGAGTAGAGTTAGGATTTCCAGGATTCTGTCTTTCCTCCAAGAAGGATTGGAGAAAGGGTTATCAGCAAGTTCCTTAAAGGGACAAATATCTGCTTTGTCAATTTTACTACACAAACGTTTGGCAGATGTTCCAGACGTTTAGTCTTTTTTGTCAGGCTCTGACCAGAATCAAGCCTGTGTTTAGACCAATTGCTCCACCCTGGAGTTTGAATTTAGTTCTTAATGTTCTTCAAGGGGTTCCGTTTGAACCCATGCATTCCATAGATATGAAGTTGTTATCTTGGAAAGTTTTATTTTTGGTTGCTATTTCTTCTGCTCGAAGAGTTTCTGAGCTTTCAGCGTTACAATCTGTCCTTGGTCCCCTTCCCTTTTCAATCTACACGTCGTCACTAGGTTCCTTAATAAAGGAACATGGGTTTCAATACCATTTGTATGCCAATGACACCCAAATCTACCTCTCTGCACCAGACCTACCTCCTTCCTTACTAACCCGTGTCACTAACTGTCTATCACATCTCATCTTGGATGTCCTCTCACTACCTTAAGCTAAATCTCTCCAAAACTGAACTCCTTATTTTTCCCCCTTCTTCCAATGTCTCCACCCTCAAAATTTCTATAACTGTTGATAATTCCATCATTACCCCTACCCCGCCCGATGTCTTGCTAAAATTAGACATTTCCTTACACAAGATACAACCAAGATTGTAATCCACTCTCTCATCCTTTACCGCCTTGACTACTGCAATTCTGTCCTCTCTGGTCTACCTAGCTGCCGCATAGCTCCTTTACAATCCATTATGAATGCCTCTGCCAGGCTCATCTTCCTTACTCGTCGCTCTTTATCTGCTGCACCTCTCTGCCAATCCCTTCACTGGCTTCCTCTTGCCTCTAGGATTAAACATAAAATCCTCACCCTGACATATAAGGCTCTCAACTGCACTGCTCCCCCCTACATCTCAGAACTTGTCTCTAGATACTCTCCCTCCCGTCCCCTTCGATCAGCTCAGGATCTCCTACTCTCTTGTTACTTCCTCACATTCACGTTTACAGGGCTTCTCCAGACTGGCCCCCATCTTGTGGAATTCCCTGCCTCGCTCCATAAGACTCGCCCCTAGTTTTTACAGCTTCAAGCACTCCCTAAAAACTCTACTATTCAGGGATGCATACAACCAACACTAACCTTCCCTAACACCATTGCTTTCCCCTTGAACCCCTTAGAACGTAAGCCTATGGGCCCACCTGTTTACCGATCGCTTCATAAGAGCCGACTACAACAGTGAAACTCTCGGCAGGGCCCTCTACCCACTTGACCCCTACAAAAGCTATCCTGTACACCGACTATGTTTACAGTGCTGCGGAATCTGTTGGCGCTCTACAAATACCTGATAATAACAATGTGACTCGCCTTATCTTATCTTCCATTCTGATAAGGTGGTTTTACGTACCAAACCTGGGTTCCTTCCTAAGGTTGTTTCAAATAAGAATATTAATCAGGAAATTGTTGTTCCTTCATTATGTCCTAATCCTTCTTCTAAGAAGGAGCGTCTGTTGCATAACTTAGACGTGGTCCGTGCCCTGAAGTTTTACTTACAGGCGACTAAGGAATTCCATCAATCATCTTCATTATTCATTGTGTTTTCTGGAAAGCGTAGGGGCCAGAAAGCTACGGCTACCTCTTTTTCTTTTTGGCTGAAGAGTATCATCCGTCTGGCATATGAGACTGCTGGACAGCAGCCTCCTGAAAGAATTACGGCTCATTCTACTAGGGCTGTGGCTTCCTCATGTGCATTTAAAAACAATGCTTCTGTTGAACAGATTTGCAAGGCTGCAACTTGGTCATCTCTTCACACTTTTTCCAAATTTGATACTTTTGCTTTTTCTGAGGCTATTTTTGGGAGAAAGGTTCTTCAAGCAGTGGTGCCTTCCATTTAGGTTCTTGTCTTGTCCCTCCCTTTCATCCCTGTCCTATAGCTTTGGTATTGTATCCCACAAGTAAGGATGAAATCCGTGGACTCGTCATATCTTGTAAAAGAAAAGGAAATTTATGCTTACCTGATAAATTTATTTATTTTACGATATGACGAGTCCACGGCCCACCCTGTAATTTCTAAGACAGGTATGTAATTATTTTCTTAAACTTCAGTCACCTCTACACCTATGGCTTTTCCTTTTTCTTCCTAACTTCGGTCGAATGACTGGGGGAGGAGGGGAAGGGAGGAGCTATATATATACAGCTCTGCTGTGGTGCTATTTGCCACTTCCTGCTGGCAGGAGGTTTAATCCCACAAGTAAGGATGAAATCCGTGGACTCGTCATATCGTAAAAGAAATAAATTTATCAGGTAAGCATAAATTTCCTTTTTTAATTTGATCCAACCCTTAGATGATAGTGACAAAGATGTCTTCTTCCCCTAGATGTCAGAATTCCCTGTATAAATTATATACTTGTATCAATGTTCCTTCTAAAGTTTGGCAAGCTGTATATTCTGTGCAAATTTATAAATGGCTTAAATATATATATATATATATATATATATATATATATATATATATATATATATCTCTGTGTGTGTGTTCCCGTGTGTATGTATGTGTGTTTATACACAACTAAACAAGTAGCATAATGAGGTTTCAACTTTCACTTTAATATTTTTATGTTTCCTCAGATCTAAATTGTCCTTAAGACAGGTGAAACCAGGAATAGGCCGATTAGTTCAAACAAATGTTTTTACAATAGTGTCTGCAATACATTTTTTTATTACAAAAATAAATTTAAAACGGGTTAATATCATTAATGATAATCAAAATCCTGATAAAGTTCTGATGTTTAAAAACCTGGAACTTTGTGCATGAACTAAGCTAATATGTTTGTTTTATCACTTTTAAAGAGATATTCCAGCCAAAATCTGGAATCTGCATGGATGCACTTCACTTTTGAATAGAAACATTTTTGTAATATACATGTATTAGCAAAAATGCTTCTAATAAATGCTATAGCTGTTTCAAAAGGGTACTTAAGTATGCACAGTGCACCACCCTTTTAAAGACAGCACTTTCTCATAGAGCCTAAGGTGCTTGTACTATTTGGTAATAACTCAATTTGTTTTTGCTGACATGATACAAGCCCCACTGGTACTCAGAGCAGCTGCAGTATTTAAAAAGCTGGTGCGCTGAGAATGTCTAACTATGCTTCACATGCAGAGAAAAATGTTAACACTAAAACAGGTATAACTTTTACTAGAAACATTTTGCCGATACGTGTATATTGCAAATATGTTTCTATTCAAAGGTGTAATTCATCTATGTGCATTTAAATTTTGACCAGAATGTCCCTTTAAGTGTTAACCAGTCTTGATGCAAACATCCTAATGAAATGTTGGCCAACAAGTCATTTTTGGCCTATAAAATTCTAATGCATGAAATAAACACAAAAAACTCACTGGCAACATTTAAGAATTGCTTTTTGTGAATTATTTTAATAGTTTGTAACAAAAATTTCAGAAAAAGGTAATTGTCACCCCCCCCCAAGTTCTCACATAAAACAGATGAGGCTGCCCAAGCAAGACAAGGTAAAACAGAGAAAATACTCAAAAGGATGCTTTCTGTGTTGCTGTATTAAAAGACATTGAGAATCATAATTATCACACACTGGTCCATAATCTCTCTTAAACACCTTATTTAAAAAATGATATCTCCAGAAGTTCATTTTTCTACTTCTGTTCAGTCTGCAAAGCTTTGGTATTTGATGCAGTTTACAGAGCAACTATCCACACACTCAAAGCTCAGATCCACTTGGTTCTGTCTCTGTGCTTGGTATCCGTAAATCAGGGTCATTCCTTACCATGGAGAAAAGGCTCACAACACTGAGCAGAGCCAGCAACATTGTAACAGCACACAAGCTGAACATGTTCCTGGTACCACTCTGGTAGTCACTGTCATGCAGCACAAGAAGCCCTAGTCCAGCAAGGAGGTTCAGGGGAACACGAAACCAGTTAAGTACCCCAGCTTGTTCTTTTTCTGGGATGAGCCGTCGCCTCAAGAAGCCCATAGCTGGGAAGTAGAGGCCACATGCTAGTTCGATAAGCAGAAAGGCTAAGAAAGACTCTGTTGGTCGTTCCTGGCCTGGACCAGTTGAGAAGGTTAGCATAAATAAGGAGAAAAAGACCATGAGGACAGACAGGCAAAGTATGTGCATTGGCTGCAAATGATATTTCTTGGATGTAGCAAGACGATATAATGATGAACCTACTGCACTGGCGGCCATAAAGCTGGAGAAGGCTATACCAAGTGGTGTGTTATGAGGATCCAGTACTGGAGTCCAAAGAAAGATGAAAATATAAACCACACTCTCAAACAGCGCCTGTATGGCACCCAAAAGCAATACCCGTCTATCCCTCAGGAGGCATCTCAATCCATCACCACAAACCCGGGAGAAACTACTGCTGTGTCCATGGTTCTCATCCCACTCACGTATAACCAGAGCTAATGAAAGAGCCAGAAGTGGCACTGCCAGCACAGAAGGCGAGGCAGGCCCCAGTCCCAACCACTCTGCAAAGGCGTTAGCTGTAACTCCTGCTACCACAGCAATCCCTCCATTCCAAACTGCTGCTCTGGAAAACGTGTGAGGAAGCCACTCAGCTGGAAAGTCATGATGCTCAGTGTGTTCATGTGTGTACCATGCTTCAAAGGAAGAGAAGAGTAATGAGCTTGAAAAACCACCCAACACCCTCCCAGTTAGGAGTACAAAATAGTCCTGGGACAATTTGCACAGATAGCATGCTGCTAGCAGAAAACAAAATAAGATGCATGATTTTCTGCGGCCCAGGCGATTTGTCAAAGGAACACTCACCAGACCCGATAACACACTTGCCCCAAAACCACACACATAAATGATGGCGATCTGCCCCTCCAGGAAGTTATAGTGTTGGTAAAGTTTGTAGAGATATGGGCCTTGCAACCAGTCCGCAGCCAGAGCAGGAAAGTAAGCTCGATAGAAGTCATGCTGAAACTGTCTGAATGCTGGATTGCCCAAGGCGCTGCTGCCAGCTGATGGCTTAGAGTGGCAGGCAGAAAATTCCAGCACAGCCCACAGGGCTAGCAACCCCAGTAGAAACAAATATGCCGTCAGCAACATGATTATTTCACCGAAGAGGCATCCTGATAGAAATCTGCAAAAGATAAAAAAGTTGAAATGTTAAGGAATACTTATATTACTAAAACATCTAAATGTAGAATAAGCATACCTAAATCATTAAGCTTTCTTACAAAGTAGGTTCATATTTTACAACATTCAGTCATCCTTGATAAGCACAGATAGTGTTTATACATGCAGTTAAAGGGACTTTGTACACCAGATTTTTCATTGCATAAATGTTTTGCAGATGATCCATTTATATAGCCCATCTGTGTTTTGGTAACAATGTATAGTTCTGCTTTTTTTTCAAATACTAATGAGTCTATAATACATTTTTAGTAGCCAGTGAATTATTTTATATAGGGAGATGCATAGCAGAATCCAAATATTAGTATCTAGAATTACAAATGTGGGCATTTCCTGACTCCTGGGATGTGTGAAGTCTTGAATTACAGCAATAGTTAAAGGGATACCAAAAGCAAAAAAATATTTTTTATGATAAATAGAGCATGCTATTTTAAGCAACACATTACTGCAATAGTTAAAGGGATACCAAACCCCCCAAAAAATATTTTATGTTAAGGATAGAGCATGCTATTTTAAAGGGACACTGAACCCAATTTTTTTCTTTCGTGATTCAGATAGAGCATGAAATTTTAATCATCTTTCTAATTTACTCCTATTATAAAATGTTCTTCATTCTCTTGGTATCTTTATTTGAAATGCAAGAATGTAAGTTTAGATGCTGGCCCATTTTTGATGAACAACCTGGGTTGTTCTTGCTGATTGGTGGATAAATTCATCCACCAATCAAAAAGTGCTGTCCAGAGCTTTAAACCAAAAACAAAAGCTTAGATGCCTTCTTTTTCAAATAAAGATAGCAAGAGAACGAAGAAAAATTGATAATAGGAGTAAATTAGAATGTTGCTTACAATTGCATGCTCTATCTGAATCACAGAAATTAGGTTCAGTGTCCGTTTAAGCAACTTTCTAATTTACTCTTAACAGTTTTTCTTAATTCTCTTGGTATCTTTATTTGAAAAGCAGGAATGTAAAGCTTAGGAGTCGGCCCATTTTTGGTTCAGCACCCTGGATAGTGCTTGCTTATTGGTGACTACATTCAGCCAACCAATAAGCAAGTGTAACCCAGGTTCTGAAACAAAAATGGTCCGGCTACTAAGCTTTACATTCCTGCTTTTCAAATAAAGATACCAAGAGAATGAAGAAAAAAATTATAGGAGTAAATTAAAAAGTTGTATAAAATGGCATGCTTTACCTTAATCATGAAAGAATAAATTTAGGTTTAGTATCCCTTTAAATGGATTTTAACAAAATACATGTTGCTCATGTTTTACTACTGTTCAGTATATCCAACATTCTCTTCTAAAATCAAAATAGAGTGTGTAAACATTTGTTTATGCACACACAGACGGAGTGTCCATACACAGATTTAGTTCTAAGGATGAGTCACATATACCGAACACCTCACAGAATTCCATGAATAGGAAGCATTTACAAGGTATGATGACCTGTCATTCAAATAAATAAGATCCTTATGTTAGACACTGAGGCAAAAGAGCATAACAAGGTCCCTTTGTGCCTCATCAACCCTTCCCTTGTAGCCTGTGGAGCATGCCTATTGCTGCCACTGATTCTGTGTGACAGCAAATTGTATTTATTACAGCCCCAGGAACACTTGTAAATGGTCCAACTAATTTATTTAGAGCTTTTACTATGCATGTGAAACATATTTAAAGGGACATTACAGTCAAAATTGAAATGTGCATAGATCAATGAAATCTTTGAATATAAATATGTTGCCAAAAATGCTTCTACTGAAATATCAGTTTTTTAGTGTTAGCATTTTTCTCTGCACATGCATGTGAAGCATAGCGAAATAATCCATGTGCACTAGCATTGTAAATACAACAGCTGCTCAGGGAGAAAGTGGGGACTGTATCAAGTCAACAATGATGCACATGCAATGATTACCAGATGGTACAAGCTCCTTAGGCTCCCTAAGCAAGTGTTTAAAATGATGGTGTATGGAACATACTTAAAGCTATATCAAACCCCAACATTTTATTTTGTGATTTAGACTAAGCATACAATTTAAAAAAAGTTTCTAATTTTCTCCTATTTTTAAATTTGCTTTGTTCCCATGTTATTCTTTGTTGAAGACATACCTAGGTAGGTGTCTGTGGAACTAAATGGCAGGAAATAGTGTTGCCATCTAGTGCTCTTGCAGATGTATAGAATTCTTGCAAAACTGCTGCCATATAGTGCCCTAAATACATGCTTGCTCCTGAGCTTACATTCCTGCTTTTCAACAAAAGATACAAATAGAATGAAAAAAATGATAATATAAGTAAATTAGAAAGTTGTGTAAAATTGTATCCTCTATCTGAATCATGAAAGAAAACATCTGGGTTTCATGCCCCTTTAAGTACACTCTTGAAACAGCTATAGCTTTTACTAGAAACATTTTTTTGCTACTAAATGTATATAGCAAAAATGCTTCTTTTCAAAACTGTTATGCATCAATGTGCATAGGAATTTTCCTGGAATGTCCCTTTAATTTTTTTTTAAATACAGGTATACCTCACTTTACAGCGCTTCACTTTACAGCGATTCACTAATACAGCGCTTTGTGGAGCTGAAGTTCAACCTCCAATTATTTTGAAATAGTGCTGTAATCATCGTGAGATTGTGAGAAAAGTGACTGGCACCATTTTGTTATGCGCAGTTCACTCTGTGTCTCAGTGTTACAGTCTGGCAAATTGTACTACAGTAATTGTCACTATTTTACAGGTACAGTATTTATTGAATACTGTGCTGTGCTAGTGTTAAACTAAACTTAGTCTTATTGCACCCCTAATATATGTTAGTTCAAACATGTTTTCATGTTTTTACACACTGGCAAGTGAAAAGAAAGCTAAAACTGCCTTGTTTCACTTTTAAGGCGGTTTTCACTTTACAGCGGGGCTCCGGTCCCTAACCCGCTGTATGAGCGGGGTATACCTGTAGTATGTCTACTCAGAGATCTGATTGTATTGTGTTGGTAATAACTAATTTTACATGAATCACTAGAAGCTCTCTGAGCCTACATGCTGTTTAAAATGCTGTTACATGTAGCATATTTAGATATGTTCCATGTGTACATACATAGTATTCGCTCTCATTTAAAACAGTTTTTAATATAAACATGTTTACTAATACATATGTAGTGCAAACATGCTACAATAAAATGCTACACTGCTGTGTATATAAATTTTGGCTTGAATATCCCTTTTATAATGACATTAAAATTGATGATATTTTCCTGACACCATGACCCGTATTTTATGAAGACAAATTGTTTAAATAAATATTATGAGCTCTAAATCAGAAAATGTTTAAATAAATTTAATGCTGATAGGTTGGCAATTAAATACACTATCAACGTGTTCCATACACTTTATACTATATACATACTGCCCACATTGCTAAATTGATATAACTTAGCAAGAAAAACAATGCGTGCACTTTATAAGCATATATATTTATCTGATTACGTGTTATTATAAATAAAATAGAACACCACAGTAACACTATTTGAATCCCTTACTACAGTAAAAGTAGATAACGCCATTAACTTTACTTGGTGCCCGGACCATACAAGGAAAATAAGATATCATTCCTCCCCAGGTTCATTCATTCGCCCCATACTCTCGCCTCCTTACCGAACAAATTCCTTCTGACACCTCTTTGACAACCATCCCGGAACTACACATTTCCGCTTCCGGGAAAGAATTCCTTGAAACCATCGCTAGTCTATTGGCTGAGGCTCGGTCGTGCCCTGTTTTTTTTTTCTGATAACTTTATGGACACTTTAGTGCAAACAGTTATCTGATTTATTTTATAAGAGCCTCAGTGCGGTGTAAGGCTCAAACGTTATGTGTCCTATGTGAGCATAAAGACGAATTAAATAAATGACATGAAAGGGACATGTACAAACAACTGTACCATCCAAAACATAGTTGTTTTATATATATATATATATATATATATATATATAGTAAAATATGAGTTTAGTGTTCTAAATAATTTTCTATGGCAGAGAAAATAATTTAGAACGCTAAACTCAAAAATGTTACCCTTTACACATAATTTCAGACAACTGTATAGTAACGTTAAATTAATTTGGCTATTTTAGACATCTTATGTTCACGTGCTCTGATATCAAACAACTAGTTTCTGCTTATTTTCTCTTACCAAGCATAAAGCAACTAAATGCATATTTCAACTACAACTACAACCCCCAGCATGCATCAGGCTGGCACATATCTGATGACCTCATGCACGGTGGACTCACTGGTGGTTGGCTGAGTGGTGAGATTTGAAAGGCGTGAAGGCGCGGGCCGTAAAAAGGAATCAGGCGAAAACAAATCGTTTACTGGATAAAAAAACTGAAGAGATAACGACAAAGATTGGGTAATAAACACAATATACTCAAAAACAAAATCCTTTTAGGCAGACACAATAACATCGGTGGCTAACACGTTAAGTATCAGGAAACGTTTAAATACTTTGCAGCAGCCGCCTGGCAGGTAGTGGCAGCCGGGTGTTTAACAACAAACAACGTATTTTTATTTTGACACAGACTTCAGTATGCGGGTCTTCGTGTTTGAGACTATTTGACACAAGTAGCGCAGCGTATTAAACAATTTTTGGGTCTTGTCATATAAAGTGACACTTTTTTCCCTTTGTATTAACTTCAGTGAAGTATTGAAATTCATGTGATACACCTGGTTTCTGTTGTATATGACCGTGAAAATAAACTCACTGAATGAACCCAGTTCTGTGTGGCACCATCAGGGAGATTGATGTATGAAAGGGACAGTATACTATACTGTCCCTTTCATATTGCTATTTTCATTTAACTGCATATAATAGACACTACAAAGAATAATATACACAGATACTGATCTAAAACCGTTTAAAAACTTACTTAGAAGCTCCCAGTTTAGCACTGTTGAAAATGTTAGCTGGAACACCCACTGGAAGTTGTTCTATAGCAATAAAAAAACAGACACTCCCCTTCCTCTGCATATGAAACTACTCTTTACACAAACAGGAGGAAGCTGGAGTAGGTATACATCAGTATTCTCCTAAAACTTTGGGCCTTGCTTAGGAGTCTGAAAATCCGTGCAATGTTATTTATAAATAAGCAAAACTATTAATTTTAAAAAAAGAAAAAAAGCAGATGTATAGGCTATATAAATGGACCATCTACAAAACATTTATGCTAAGATAAATCTAGTGTATAATGTCCCTTTAAATGTGTAACAAAATCATCAAGGAAAGTCTGTCAGGTTATTAATTATGAAACGGTTTTACATTTGACATTTTTTTTACAAAAAAATACAATTATAGTTGAAAGATATGTGCTCTGCTGGTTCCATCCATAAATTACCACTGATCCAATTAGCAGTTCTATTTACACAGCTGAGTTGTGTGACTAGCGCTGCAGGTTGGATCAGTGGCGGTTTCTGCTCAGCAGTGTTCTGCGGGTCTCAAGGGGTACTTCTGCTATGTTTTTCACACCTTTGTTATTATTATCAGGTATTTGTAGGGCGCCAACAGATTCCGCAGCGCTGACACACAATGATTTTTTTTTATGGAGCATAAGTATTTCTGTACATTTACATCACCATGACGATCCATCTAAAATGGTTTTGGCCATACACAATGTACTGATTGAGAATGGTTATGATTTTTTTTTTGTGTGTGCTTGACCAATGTACAAAAGTATAAAGCATATTTTTTTCACTTTTAATATAGGATCTATATAATGGAAAAACAAAATGCTAAATTGGAAGTTTTAAAAACTGGTAGATAATGTCCATTGCACCTCCTGACTAGGGCATAGCAGCTCTGTGCTCTCTTTAGGAGCGTTAAGGGCTAGTTTCATGGGTCACTAGTGTTAAATGCTCTAACATTTTAAAGGGCCATAATACCCAAATGTTTAAACACTTGAAAGTGATGCAGCATAGCTGTAAAAAGCTGATTAGAAAATATCACCTGAACATCTCTATGTAAAAAAGAAAGATATTTTACCTCAAAAGTTCCTCAGTAGCCACCTCCCATTGTAAAGGATTTCTAAGCAACATATTAGTATGTCTGTCCCGGGACAACTGAAAGGATGAGCTTCGTGCACTCTCATATTATTTCACCAATCAGGTAAAGGAAGCTTACTATGAAATCTCATGAGAGTTAAGTCAAATCTCATGAGATCACAGTAAGAGTTCATGACCTCAGCACTACTGATGCTGATTGGCTGCTGTTCATTTCTTCATTTTTTTTAATTTTTTTACCTGCAGCTGGGAGCAGCTGAGTATAACTTTTTACACAGAACTTACTCTGCTGAGCTGAGGAGATTGTGAGGTAAAATATCTTCCTTTTTTACATAGAGATGCTCAGGTGATATTTTCCTGTCAGCTTTTTACAGTTATACTGCATCAGTTTCAAGTGATTTAGCATATGAGTATTATGTCCCTTTAAGGTATTTTGTTTTCCTTAGAGTATCCCTTTTAATAGTAATACAGGCTTTCAAATCCATTGTAAAGGAATATAATTGTAATATTTAAACCATTTTAAGGTTGGTGTAGTACAGGGCTAAACAAATCCATGGTACCATACCACCATAGTGACTTAAAATTAGGCCTGGTGCCTGAAATGTGGGTCTTTCTGCCATACTTCCCTTTAAAGGGATGTTGTAGTGCAAAACATGTCATACTCTGATTCATAAAACCTTGTTCTTTTTTACCTTTCAATGTCCATCTAAAGTCAAAATTAAAATTGCATGATTCTTCAGATAGAGCAAGTAATTTTTAAGACACCTTCAGTTTCAAATGTGCTTTGTTCTTTTGGTATCTTTTCTTGAAAAAGAAAACACATATCTAGAGCTGCAACAACTAATAGTTATAATCGATTATGAAAATAGTTGTCAACAAATCTCATAATCGGTTAGTTGGTCTGTGCAAAGCACCAACTGCTTCACTCCACTGAGCTCCTGCACATGGTATTGTGTTGTTTTTTTTTTGTTTTTTTTTAAATATAAAACCTGACTTTAATTTTCCTTTAAAAGGGGCAGTAAATTAAAAAATAAACATTCACGCGTCAGAGCAGAACATGCACTTTTAAATAACTTTTACTTCTATTAGCAAATGTGCTTTGTTCTTTTGGTATCCATTGTTGAATAGCAAACCCAGGTAGGCTCAGACTACACACGAGCCTCTTGTAATTGGTTCAACTGTGTTCCGCTAGTGCCCAGCAGTGCATCACAGATCCTGAGCCTACCTAGGTATTCTGTTCAACAAATGATACCAAAAGAATAAAGAAAATGGATAAAGTAACTAAATTATAAAGTTGTTTAAAATGGCTTGCTCTGACTGTACTTCCCCTTTAAGCCTCTCCTGTAGGATCCCAACAATATCTCTCCTCTTTGCCATCGCTCATTAATTCCAGTATCTCTTCCTTACTCAGCTGGAAATTCCACACTCTGAAGTTCTCTTTCAACCTCTCTGGACTGGAAGTCTTGGGGATGACGCCAACACCTTGCACAAGGGCCCAATTAAGCAACACCTGGGACGGTGTGCACCCATGGCGTTTGCCACCTTTTTTACCTCCTCCCTTGTCAACAAAGCCCCACAGCCTAGAGAAGAGTAGGCCTGCAGATGGACATTGTGTTCCTTACACCAGTGTACAAGAGAGGTTTGCGGCAGCCGTGGGTGGAATTCTACTTGTAACACAGCTGGAGGGACTTTGCATGATGACAGCAATTGTGTCAAGTGTGTCTCGGTGTAGTTAGATACCCCCAATGCCTTGATCAAGCCTTCCTGATAGAGATCCTCCATAGCTTTCCAGCTTTCATCTCTAGCCTGAACATTACGAGTATCTTCGCTACGGCATCCCTGTTTGCCAGGCCAATGTATTAAATAAAGATCTAGGTATTCACAACCTAATTCTGCTAAACTCCGTAGACAGGCCTCCCGTGCCCCCTTGCCCAAGTCAGTAGGTGCCAACTTGCTGGTAATGAAGATGTCTGAACGACTTAGTTTGTGACGGGGAAGAAGTTCTTTTAAAGCACGGCCCAGATCTGCTTCATTGCGATAAACGGTGGCAGTGTCAAAAGAACGGTAACCGCAAGCCAGGGCAGCATCCACAACCGGAAAGAGATTTTGATATCCACGGAGACGGAAAGTTCCTAGACCCACAAGGGGCATAATTACTCCATTGTTAAGGGTGACACTGCGGGAGGGTTCAGATATCTCCATGCTGCCAGCCAAGAATTTTTGAATGATTCTGTGGGTATTGTTTTGTTATGCCCTTAGCCTAAAGGATGTCTACAGAGGTTTACTTCTCACTTTTGTAGGACAGTATACGTATACAACTACTCCTGGCTTATCTGCAACCCAGAAATAAAAGGAATCGTCATTTGGCTTGTTTATATTAAATCAGGTGATTTGGGACTATAATCAAAGAAAGTTTTGTGAAACAATCACTAGAGGGCGCTGTTAAATAAAATACATGATTAATACTTAAAACACCTATTACAAAAATTAGTAATATACAAGCACCATATGATATGGTATGTATCCTTGTGGGGACAATATATGGTTATTTGCTCCTTTTAACAATGATTTGTTAGATCCTTCCTAGATATTACATGTGTATATAAACAAGTAAAATATCCCTAAAAATATTAAAGCAGCACCTCTTAACACAAATATCATAAGCGCAAATGTGTATCAAACTAAGAACAAACCAATGTGTAAAAACACATAAGAGGGCGCTAGTATGTCTGGTGACACCGTGAAAAAACAAAAAACAACAAATATAATATACCTAGGTGTGGATGAATACTACAAACTGAATGCAATCAAAATATAATTATATAAGAATTGCTAATAATAATGATAATAATAGAAAGTGACACCTCATTAAATTTGCATAGTGAAATAGTCCAAATTTTATCATAAATAGTCTAATGGATCACCAGAAGTCCACAACAAATTCCAGCAAGTGGATTCGGTTTCCAAATGGCTGTAAGAATGATCCTCTCCTCCGATGTGAAATCAGTGATCTGTATAAATTACAAATAGAAAAGGACGACCATTGTGTGTATCGATAGTTCAAAAGACCCCACACATGCAGCCCACTCTAATCCAGGGTACTCACACTTTGGCTGAGCACACCAGTGTGCTTGTGGATACGATCTGGTTATCTGAGCCAACCAGCTTGCTCTTTCACAGGCAGCGTTCTCCTCGCAGCAGCTGTACACCAGCTGTACACCAGCAGACTTTTTGTAACTTCACAGCAGTATGGTAATGAGCACCTTGCTTGATAAGGAATGGCGGACAATGATTTAAAAACACAAAACTTCTTTAATCATTGGTATTAAAAAAATCCTTCATATACAAGCAGGTGGAAAGTGTACACAGATTAAAAATTGCTACGCGTTTCTCAGCACTATCGGCTGTTTCCTCAGGCATAAAACAATACACATTTAAACCGGCTTTATAGTGCCGCTCATTACCATACCTCTAATCACTTTAAGGTGTGTGTATAAACGGACCAATGAGATCCTGTCTCATATGTGTCCACACCCAGCGATCATTCTACCTGTTCGTTAACCTTAATATATTAGTGCATATAAATATTAAAAATAAAATATCTCATAAATGCTAAAAAATCACATGTAGAACCCCATATTTATATATCTATTGGGATCGTTGTTATTTAATAGTTTTTCTAACCCATAGATTTATTTAGTTATATTATAACTGACTATGTAGTATTTTAGAATGACATGAATGGTTAATGCAGTCTGACAAATCCAATGGAGACTTCGCGGTCTTCCTTTAAATTGCATACAGTTCTCCAATGTGTCAAAAACAATTGTATATATATACTAAAAATTACCGTCATTATATTACTACCTACAGAGAGAATTTGCTCCTACTAGCCTTTTTGTGGGAACATATTCGCATATTCACTGACTAATTATGTTAAAGGGGCATATTTACTTAGAAGGTGCACAAACCTCTATATCTAACCCATATGTACTTGCTTTTATAGACCATTAGAGGGTGTTCTAATATAGTAATATATACAATAGAGAAGCAGTTGATGACCTATTAGATCTTAGATGTATACTTAATATAAAACAAACAAAACCAAACGGCATTATTTAAATGACTACCAAATTATTAGATTATTTGTTCTAAGCCACTATTATCTGTTAACCTATGTATGATGGATAAATACATGGTATCTTAGATTTTTCAAATTGCGTCTATGATCCAATGAGACATATTTACAAAAACGTTTCCAATATGGTCTAATAAATTATATTTTAAACTTGTGACTATAATGAAAAGGTGTTATAGTGTCACTAATGATTATTTAAAAGTATGTTGAACAATTATTTGAATATACAATGTGACAGTTCAAAAGTATTTTAAATTTAGTGTGAAGTGTACCTACCTAATAATATGTTCCTTCATAATAATATTGTAGGGACAGATAGCTGTCTATTCATTAGGTATTAAAAATACCATCTTATACTATACCAAGTGTATATAATAACTAATGATTATTTACTAAAACAGGATTATCCTGCCCTTAATACTAATATATATATATAGTATTTTTGATCACCTTTTTGGTAATTGAAATAAGATGACCAAAGTGACTTAAACAATAATAATGATTATGTGACCTATTAAGTGACATACATAAGATAACTAATGAAATATTTCCTATATGCAGAATTATCCTGCTATTAATACTAATAAATATTTAGTATTTTTGATCACCTTTTTAGTGATTAAAATAAGATGACCAATGTGACTTAAAAAATAATGATAAATATGTGACCTATTCAGTGTCATACAAAAGTGACATTTTTAACTATTTCAGTGATTCGTAAATAAACAAATATATGTGAATCTATTACATGATTTACCCAAATGCTGCTGAGTCTATGACCTCATTGAGTCCATCTGGAAACAAAGATCCAAACCTATGGATCCAATAAGTTTCCCTTTGGCGCAATTTACTAAATCTATTATATCTGTTGGAGCAAGGAATGCTTTCTAATGGTGTAATACTGAAGCTACAAGGATCCCCATTATGTTCTTGGATATAATGTCTTGAGACGCTGTGTTTATCTGATTTTTTCTTTATATTTCTAAGATGTTCGCTCCATCTAGTACGTATGTTACGAGTGGTGCGCCCCAAATACTGTACCCCACATTTGCAAGATAAAACATAGATCACGAAGGTGGAACTACAGTTTAGAAAATTTTTAATTTGATATATTACTCCAGTTGTATGTGCTTTGATGTTTTTTGCTCCATGAGTAATATACTGACACATATGGCACCTAGATTTTCCACATCTAAAAGTGCCTCTAAGATCAGTTCTATTTTTGTGTGTATGTCTAATAGCTTTTTTTGAAATCACTACCTTACTGGGGGCCAAGGTTTGTTTCAAATTAGGTGCTCTCCTAAAAACTATATTAGGATGTGTGCCTAGATTCTTCTTCAGTATAGGATCTCTAAGAAGAATTGGCCAATGTTTATGTAAAGTTTTTTTGATAGCGTTGTGATTAGAATTATATTGGGTAATAAACAACGGTTGTTCAGTGCCATTGGTTAATTTTTTCTTATTCTCTTTATGTAGATCCTTCTTTTTAGACTCTAATATAGTCGACCTATCAATCCTACAGGCTTTCGAATACCCATTGTCTATAATTTTGGCCGGGTATCCTTTTTCTCTAAATCTATCTATTAAAATCTGAGATTGTTCATAAAATTGGTCTTCAGAACTACAATTTCTTTTCATACGGCAAAATTGACTAAATGGAATATTATTCTTCCATTGCTGGTAGTGATTGCTCTTGTAATGTAAAAAATTGTTGCAATCAACTGTTTTGAAATAAGTGCTAGTGCATATATTAAAATCCTTGTCCAGAGTTAAAATTAGATCCAAAAATTCAATTGATTTCGATTGCACATTGGAGGTGAACTGTATGCCCATTTCATTATCATTCAAATAACTACAAAATAAATGTGCTTTTTCCTTTCCCCCCTTAAAAACAAATATAAGGTCATCGATGTACCGGCCATAGAACACCAGGTTGCCCCTCCAGTTAGAGTTATAAATATATTTTCCTTCAAAATAACCCATAAATAAATTTGCAAAACTTGGGGCAAACCTGGTGCCCATGGCCGTACCTTTAATTTGCAAATAAAATTCATCTAAAAATTTAAAATAATTATGTTTCAAAATAAAATCAATTAATTCCAACAGATATTCTTTCTGTATAGCAGGCATAAACATATCTTCCTCTAAATAATATCTCACCGCATGTAATCCTAATTCGTGAGATATATTAGAATAAAGGGCACTAACATCTGCAGTTATCCAAATAACATCCTGATCACATTTTACTTTTTCCAATTTTTGCAACAAATCTGTAGTATCTCGTATAAAAGACCTGGAAAAGATTCCTAAATACCCCAAAGGCCAAAAAAGGCCAAAAAAGACTCTGGCCGAATGAAGAAAGAGCCCTTAAATCCCTAGCCAATAATTCCTCTTTGGTTATAAGACAGGCTGATAAGGGCGGGGGCATAGTCCTTCAAGATTACACTGACTATGTCTGTGAAGCACAGAAAATTCTTCATGATAGGGAGTATTATAGAAAACTCGATACTGACCCTACAATTACTTTTTTAAAAAAACTCATACAGATTTTGGAATTTGGTAGTAAAGAGGGAATATTAAATTCTAAGGAGAGGAGATATCTGACTCCTATTCATCCATCTATCCCTTTTTACTACCATCTTCCGAAAATTCATAAGGACCCCATAAGACCACCTGGTAGGCCAATTATAGCGGGAATTAATGGTCTGACCGACAAACTGTCAGAATATATAGATAATTTTTTGCAGAAATATGTTCAAAATCTTCCGTCTTTTATACGAGATACTACAGATTTGTTGCAAAAATTGGAAAAAGTAAAATGTGATCAGGATGTTATTTGGATAACTGCAGATGTTAGTGCCCTTTATTCTAATATATCTCACGAATTAGGATTACATGCGGTGAGATATTATTTAGAGGAAGATATGTTTATGCCTGCTATACAGAAAGAATATCTGTTGGAATTAATTGATTTTATTTTGAAACATAATTATTTTAAATTTTTAGATGAATTTTATTTGCAAATTAAAGGTACGGCCATGGGCACCAGGTTTGCCCCAAGTTTTGCAAATTTATTTATGGGTTATTTTGAAGGAAAATATATTTATAACTCTAACTGGAGGGGCAACCTGGTGTTCTATGGCCGGTACATCGATGACCTTATATTTGTTTTTAAGGGGGGAAAGGAAAAAGCACATTTATTTTGTAGTTATTTGAATGATAATGAAATGGGCATACAGTTCACCTCCAATGTGCAATCGAAATCAATTGAATTTTTGGATCTAATTTTAACTCTGGACAAGGATTTTAATATATGCACTAGCACTTATTTCAAAACAGTTGATTGCAACAATTTTTTACATTACAAGAGCAATCACTACCAGCAATGGAAGAATAATATTCCATTTAGTCAATTTTGCCGTATGAAAAGAAATTGTAGTTCTGAAGACCAATTTTATGAACAATCTCAGATTTTAATAGATAGATTTAGAGAAAAAGGATACCCGGCCAAAATTATAGACAATGGGTATTCGAAAGCCTGTAGGATTGATAGGTCGACTATATTAGAGTCTAAAAAGAAGGATCTACATAAAGAGAATAAGAAAAAATTAACCAATGGCACTGAACAACCGTTGTTTATTACCCAATATAATTCTAATCACAACGCTATCAAAAAAACTTTACATAAACATTGGCCAATTCTTCTTAGAGATCCTATACTGAAGAAGAATCTAGGCACACATCCTAATATAGTTTTTAGGAGAGCACCTAATTTGAAACAAACCTTGGCCCCCAGTAAGGTAGTGATTTCAAAAAAAGCTATTAGACATACACACAAAAATAGAACTGATCTTAGAGGCACTTTTAGATGTGGAAAATCTAGGTGCCATATGTGTCAGTATATTACTCATGGAGCAAAAAACATCAAAGCACATACAACTGGAGTAATATATCAAATTAAAAATTTTCTAAACTGTAGTTCCACCTTCGTGATCTATGTTTTATCTTGCAAATGTGGGGTACAGTATTTGGGGCGCACCACTCGTAACATACGTACTAGATGGAGCGAACATCTTAGAAATATAAAGAAAAAATCAGATAAACACAGCGTCTCAAGACATTATATCCAAGAACATAATGGGGATCCTTGTAGCTTCAGTATTACACCATTAGAAAGCATTCCTTGCTCCAACAGATATAATAGATTTAGTAAATTGCGCCAAAGGGAAACTTATTGGATCCATAGGTTTGGATCTTTGTTTCCAGATGGACTCAATGAGGTCATAGACTCAGCAGCATTTGGGTAAATCATGTAATAGATTCACATATATTTGTTTATTTACGAATCACTGAAATAGTTAAAAATGTCACTTTTGTATGACACTGAATAGGTCACATATTTATCATTATTTTTTAAGTCACATTGGTCATCTTATTTTAATCACTAAAAAGGTGATCAAAAATACTAAATATTTATTAGTATTAATAGCAGGATAATTCTGCATATAGGAAATATTTCATTAGTTATCTTATGTATGTCACTTAATAGGTCACATAATCATTATTATTGTTTAAGTCACTTTGGTCATCTTATTTCAATTACCAAAAAGGTGATCAAAAATACTATATATATATATTAGTATTAAGGGCAGGATAATCCTGTTTTAGTAAATAATCATTAGTTATTATATACACTTGGTATAGTATAAGATGGTATTTTTAATACCTAATGAATAGACAGCTATCTGTCCCTACAATATTATTATGAAGGAACATATTATTAGGTAGGTACACTTCACACTAAATTTAAAATACTTTTGAACTGTCACATTGTATATTCAAATAATTGTTCAACATACTTTTAAATAATCATTAGTGACACTATAACACCTTTTCATTATAGTCACAAGTTTAAAATATAATTTATTAGACCATATTGGAAACGTTTTTGTAAATATGTCTCATTGGATCATAGACGCAATTTGAAAAATCTAAGATACCATGTATTTATCCATCATACATAGGTTAACAGATAATAGTGGCTTAGAACAAATAATCTAATAATTTGGTAGTCATTTAAATAATGCCGTTTGGTTTTGTTTGTTTTATATTAAGTATACATCTAAGATCTAATAGGTCATCAACTGCTTCTCTATTGTATATATTACTATATTAGAACACCCTCTAATGGTCTATAAAAGCAAGTACATATGGGTTAGATATAGAGGTTTGTGCACCTTCTAAGTAAATATGCCCCTTTAACATAATTAGTCAGTGAATATGCGAATATGTTCCCACAAAAAGGCTAGTAGGAGCAAATTCTCTCTGTAGGTAGTAATATAATGACGGTAATTTTTAGTATATATATACAATTGTTTTTGACACATTGGAGAACTGTATGCAATTTAAAGGAAGACCGCGAAGTCTCCATTGGATTTGTCAGACTGCATTAACCATTCATGTCATTCTAAAATACTACATAGTCAGTTATAATATAACTAAATAAATCTATGGGTTAGAAAAACTATTAAATAACAACGATCCCAATAGATATATAAATATGGGGTTCTACATGTGATTTTTTAGCATTTATGAGATATTTTATTTTTAATATTTATATGCACTAATATATTAAGGTTAACGAACAGGTAGAATGATCGCTGGGTGTGGACACATATGAGACAGGATCTCATTGGTCCGTTTATACACACACCTTAAAGTGATTAGAGGTATGGTAATGAGCGGCACTATAAAGCCGGTTTAAATGTGTATTGTTTTATGCCTGAGGAAACAGCCGATAGTGCTGAGAAACGCGTAGCAATTTTTAATCTGTGTACACTTTCCACCTGCTTGTATATGAAGGATTTTTTTAATACCAATGATTAAAGAAGTTTTGTGTTTTTAAATCATTGTCCGCCATTCCTTATCAAGCAAGGTGCTCATTACCATACTGCTGTGAAGTTACAAAAAGTCTGCTGGTGTACAGCTGGTGTACAGCTGCTGCGAGGAGAACGCTGCCTGTGAAAGAGCAAGCTGGTTGGCTCAGATAACCAGATCGTATCCACAAGCACACTGGTGTGCTCAGCCAAAGTGTGAGTACCCTGGATTAGAGTGGGCTGCATGTGTGGGGTCTTTTGAACTATCGATACACACAATGGTCGTCCTTTTCTATTTGTAATTTATACAGATCACTGATTTCACATCGGAGGAGAGGATCATTCTTACAGCCATTTGGAAACCGAATCCACTTGCTGGAATTTGTTGTGGACTTCTGGTGATCCATTAGACTATTTATGATAAAATTTGGACTATTTCACTATGCAAATTTAATGAGGTGTCACTTTCTATTATTATCATTATTATTAGCAATTCTTATATAATTATATTTTGATTGCATTCAGTTTGTAGTATTCATCCACACCTAGGTATATTATATTTGTTGTTTTTTGTTTTTTCACGGTGTCACCAGACATACTAGCGCCCTCTTATGTGTTTTTACACATTGGTTTGTTCTTGATTTGGGACTATGCTTTTGACTTTTTTTTTTATTTTTTATATATTTTTAATAAATTGTGATTTGTACAAGATTTAACCTCTAAGTATATATCTGTTATTTTAAGAGTGGACTAGATATTTTTGCCCTAACCTTATAGCTGGTTATTTACCATTGCATATAGATATTCAAGATATTTTTTATCTTTAACCCTTTAACGACGCATGTCGTACAGGGTACGTCGCACACAACCTGGTCTTTAAAGACCAGCGACGTACCCTGTACGACATCAGGGTTTAAAGCGGCTGGAAGCGATCCTGATCGCTTCCAGCCGCTTTCAAGGTATTGCTGTGATGCCTCGACATTGAGGCATCACTGCAATACCTTTTTTCCAAAACCGATGCAGAGAGAGCCACTCTGTGGCCCTCTCTGCACCGGTAGCGATGGGCCCGATCATTGGTGGGTGGGTGGGAGCAGCTGCAGGGAGGCGGGTGGGCGGCCCATCGCTACCCGGCATCCGGTTCCTGAATGTGCAATGTGGGTGCCGGGAGCGCGCGGGGGCCTGCAGGGAGCGCGCAAGAGCCACTGCCACCAATGAATTAATGAATGGGAGAGAGGGAGGGGGGGAAATAATTGTCAAAAATATCTGGGAGGGAGGAGGGTATTAGGGGGGGGCAGCTACACTACAGAAAAAAATGTAATTACATAAAAAAAACACATAAATAAAACATTTTTGGGAGGCAAATTGGGTACTGGCAGACAGAGTTATAGAGCTGTTTGGGGGGGGGGGGGGATCAGAGAGGTTGGGGGCTAAGTGAGGGGTCCATCACAGCTAAACAGATTTTTTTTTTTTTAAAAAAAAATCATAAAAAAAAAAAATAAGACTTTTATTTTAGTACTGGCAGACTTTCTGCCAGTACTTAAGATGGTGGGGACAATTGTGGGGTGGGGGAGGGAAGAGGGATGTTTGGGAGGGATCAAGGGGTGGGATCTCTCAGGTGGGAGGCTGATCTCTACACTAAAGCTAAAATTAACCCTGCAAGCTCCCTACAAGCTATCTAATTAACCCCTGCACTGCTGGGCATAATACACGTGTGATGCGCAGCAGCATTTAGCAGCCTTCTAATTACCAAAAAGCAACACAAAAGCCATAAATGTCTGCTATTTCTGAACAAAGGGGATCCCAGAGAAGCATTTACAACCATTTATGCCATAATTGCACAAGTTGTTTGTAAATAATTTCAGTGAGAAACCTAAAATTGTAAAAAATTAACCTTTTTTTTTTTTTATTTGATCGCATTTGGCAGTGAAATGGTGGCATGAAATATACCAAGATGGGCCTAGATCAATACTTGGGGTTGTCTACTACACTAAAGCTAAAATTAACCCTAGAAGCTCCCTACATGCTCCCTATTTAACCCCTTCACTGCTGGGCATAATACATGTGTGGTGCGCAGTGGCATTTAGCGGCCTTCTAATTACCAAAAAGCAATGCCAAAGCCATATATGTCTGCTATTTATGAACAAAGGGGATCCCAGAGAAGCGTTTACAACCATTTATGCCATAATTGCACAAGTTGTTTGCAAATAATTTCAGTGAGAAACCTAAAGTTTATGAAAAAAAATATGAAAAAGTGAATTTTTTCTTTATTTGATCGCATTTGGCGGTGAAATGGTGGCATGAAATATACCAAAATGGGCCTAGATCATTACTTTGGGATGTCTTCTAAAAAAATATATATACATGTCAAGGGATATTCAGGGATTCCTGAAAGATATCAGTGTCCCAATGTAACTAGCGCTAATTTTGAAAAAAAGTGGTTTGGAAATAGCAAAGTGCTACTTGTACTTATTGCCCTATAACTTGCAAAAAAGCAAAGAACATGTAAATATTGGGTATTTCTAAACTCAGGACAAAATTTAGAAACTATTTAGCATGGGTGTTTTTTGCTGGTTGTAGATGTGTAACAGATTTTGGGGGTCAAAGTTAGAAAAAGTGTGTGTTTTTCCATTTTTTCCTCATATTTTATAATTTTTTTTATAGTAAATTATAAGATATGATGAAAATAATGGTATCTTTAGAAAGTCCATTTAATGGCGAGAAAAACGATATATAATGTGTGGGTACAGTAAATGAGTAAGAGGAAAATTACAGCTAAACACAAACACCACAGAAATTTAAAAATAGCCTTGGTCCTTAAGGGAAAGAAATTGAAAAATGGCCTTGTCCTTAAGGGGTTAAATGATTTTTATTGAAATTACAATAAGATACATAAAACAGGTATATCATTTTACAATGCATACAGAAATTTATATGCAGTTAAATATATTTAGAAATAAAATAATAACAATATAATAATATATTTATAATTAATAAATAAAAACAAAAACAAAAATTAGATCGGGATAATGAAAAGTACCAAGAAATAAATACTAAATAATCATCAAATACTAGAGATAACTAAAGGTATTATACAATATTATTTTTTTATATAAATTGATTCCACAAGAATAATATATTAAAATTGATCAACTTCATTATTATGAGTGGTACAATTCTTCTAAAGACAAAACATGTCTTACCTCACATAACCAATTTTGAAGAGTAGGGGGTTGTAATTTTTTCCAAAGACGAGGGATAAGTCTTTTAGCGCTATTTAATAAAATTTGGAATAGATTTTTCTTTTTTTGACAAGAAAATTGTGGAATCAGGTTTAGAATTACCGTCTGAGGATAAAGGGTTATATTAGAATTTAATATTGTATTAATACTAACTTCTACTTGAGACCAAAACAGCTTTAGTATGGGACAATCCCACCAGATGTGAGATAACTTTCCTCTAGCTCCACAATTTCTCCAGCAATTAGGAGATGCTGATGTATATATTTTGTGTAAACATGTCTGAGTTAAGTACCATCTAGAAAGTAATTTATAATTGGTTTCAACAATAGTCATTGAAATAGAGGATTTTTTAATGGATGTGAAACATTGTTTCCAATTAATATCATTAAGGGATATATTTAATTCTTTTTCCCATTGTATTCTAAAAGATGAGGGTTTTAGGGAGTCATGTTGTTGCAAGAATTTATATGCAGAGGAAATTAGATGTTTAGGGGTTTTAGGTAAAAGACATAATAATTCAAATGGAGTACAATTTCTTGTAAACTGATTTTTATTTGAATGATACATTATAAAATGTCTTAATTGAAAGTAAGAAAACCAAGTATTAAATGGGGGGCCAAACTCTTCTTGAATTTCTTGAAATGTTTTAATATGACCATCTTGTAAGAGAGAATAAATAGGAATATAAGCTTGAGAGTTTAATATTTGAACAGGTATTTTAATATTAATACCAGGGAAACTTTTATTGTTTAATATGGGAGTGAGGGGAGAAAAAAAGAGTAGAGATCTGTTTATTGTTGATGATAATTTTATCCCAGATACGTAATGTTTCAGCTGTAAAAGGGTTTACCTGAGTAGAATAGGACCTAAATGTATTTGGTATCCAACACATTTCGTATAACTTATTGGGTACAAGATTTTGTGCTTCCAGAGTAACCCATGCTTTGGGGGTAATAATTTGATTCCAGGCTACAATTCTAGAGAGATGTGTTGATATGTAGTAATTTACAATGTTGGGAACTCCCAAACCTCCTTGTTCTTTGGATAAATATAAAGTATGACTTGAAATTCTCAATTTATTAAAGGACCAAATGAATTTATTTATACATCTTTGTAAATTATTAAGATATGAACTTGATGGGACAAGAATCAACGTTTGTAATAGATATAGGATTTTTGGTAAAATACTCATTTTAATGGCATTAATTTGCCCTAGCCATGACAAGTGACCAGTTCGATACCATGAATTAAGATCTAAATCAATTTTTTGTTTTAGTTTCATATAGTTAGTTGTAATAATATCAGAAATGGTGGGTAGAATAAGACCTAAATAAGTAAACTTATTGGATAAAACAAAGGATGTGTGGTCTCTAATAAACTGAATTTCTTCATTTGATACTCCAATTGGCATGATAGTCTATTTTCTCATATTAATTGAAAAGTTAGAAAGTCTTCCATATTCGGTTAGTATGTCTACAAGAGAAGGCAATGAAGTCAAAGGACTAGTTAAGGTAAATAGTATGTCATCTGCAAATAGGTTTTTAATATTACTTGTTCCAAGTATAACTCCTTTTACTTCATGGGATGCTCGGACTTTGGCTGCTAGAAATTCAACTGACAAAGCAAAAAGAAGTGGAGATAAAGGGCAACCCTGACGAGTTCCATTAGAAATTTGAAAGTTTGAAGAAAATGTGTTATTGGGGAATGAATAAATGGGTAATATTTTCTTTATGAATTTTTGGGGAATACCGAATTTCATTAATACAGACCACAGAAATTGCCAGTCAACTCTGTCAAAAGCTTTTTCAGCATCAGTTGATAGTGATTGGCATATTATTGACCGATGTAGAGTGTATAATTTGAAGGAGCCTAGTAGTGTTATCTTTATCTTCACGAGTTGGTATAAAACCAACTTGGTCCTCATTAATTAAAAATGGAAGGTATCGTTTGAGTCTATTTGCTATGAGCTTGGCATATAACTTGAGATAATATTCAGGAGGGAAATTCGTCTATAATTTTCAACCATTTCGGGATTTTTATCTGGTTTGGGAATGACAGTTATAATGGCTTCTAGCATTTGTTTAGAGAAAGGAGACAAACTATTTATGGAGTTAAAAAGGTCTAATAGATGTTTAATAATGTGGGGTGCCAGAAGTTTATAAAATTTGGGAGTAAACCCATCTGGGCCAGGGGCTTTACCTGTGGACAACATCTTAATAGTTTCTTGCAACTCTTTCAGATCAAACAGGGATTCTAGATCTTCTTTACTCATATCGTCTAATGAAGGAAGGGATATCTGTGAAAGATAGTCTTTAATCTGTTTAAGTTTTTCTTCAGGAGTTTCATTCGAGCCCAGATTATATAACCTGCTATAATATTCTGAAAAACTATTCGCTATTTCGGGACTGGTATGTAAATATTGATTATTTTTAGTTTTAATCATTCTAATAAAATATTTATATGCTTTTCTTTTTAAGTGATCTAGCCATTAATTTGCCAGCTTTATTTTTTTCTACAAAGAATTTTGCATTTAAGGCTAGGGCTCTTCGATGAGCGCATTTAATTAGATGTTGATTTAAATCATCTCTGGCACGGTTAACTTGATCCAAAATATCTGTAGAGGTTGGATTATTTTTATGAACTGTTTCCTTATTCTTTAGATCCTGAATCAATTCTGAATATTTACATTCAAGCATTTTACGTTGTTGTGAATTTTTTTTAATGATTTCCCCTCTAATGAAACATTTATAAGTTTCCCGATTATTAATATATGATGTGTGATTGGGATCATTAATATCGAAAAATAATGTGGTCTTGTCAGTAATATCTTTAAGGATAAGAGGATCTGTGAAAATCATATTTTTAAGTCTCCAAGAGTTTCTGATTCCAGTTTTTGAGGGCCATTTAAAGGAACTTATGACCATTGCATGGTCGGACCAGGGAGTTTGCGAAATTTTTGAATCTATTAAAAGATGTAGGGAGGATTGATCACAAAGAATATAATCTAAACGCGTGTAAGTTTTTTGAGGATGAGAAAAGAAAGTTTAGTCTCTAATCGAAATGTGTGTTAATCTCCAAGTATCAAAAGTAGGAATAATTTGCAATGCAAGCCAATTAGCTTTAATTATATTATTTGACATATAGGATTTCTTAGTGGAAACATCTAACTCTGGTTCTAATGGAAAGTTAAAATCTCCAGCTATAAAGATAGGTCCCTTAGCCTGGTAAAGCAATGTTATCATAATTTTTCTGAAGAAAGATGACCTGGGTCTATTTGGTGCATATATGTTTAGGAGGGTGATCGGTCTGCCGTAACAAGTTCCTACCAAAAGAAGATACCGACCTTCATTATCTTGTTTCTTTTATATAAGTTCAAAGGGAAGACCTTTCTTAAAGAGTATAGTAACTCCATTTTTTTAGTTATGTTGGAACAATGGTAATGTTTATCAAAATAGAAAGTAGGGAGTCTAGGTTTGTGTGTCTTTCTAAAATGAGTTTCTTGGATAAAAACTATGTCAAGATGTTTCTTGTGAAAATCATGTAGGCCAATTGAACTTTTTTGTGCAGATAAGAAGCCTTTTACATTTTGGGTTGCTATTTTTAGATTATTAAATGCTGTAGTTGAACACATAACTAAATTAAGTTTTTTCTCTATGTGAGAAAATATAGATAATACATTCTAAATAAGTATTTCTTGGTTAAAGGGAATGTGTCTTTGATGTAGGAAAAAAGGGTTAGCTAAAATTACCAATAAAGGTAATATTAACTATGTAGGTCAAGGAGTGGCTTGGCAAGACTATCTTTATAGTTTTAAGGAGTATTGTAATTAAAACAAATATAGGTTAATAAGGCATATAATTAAATGTATTTTACATCGGGAAAAAATAAAATAAAAGAATAAACCATGAATAACATCACATTACATAATAAACACCATATGTATAGTTAATAGAATATTATGACAAAAAGTTAACTGTTATATCTTGCAGGAGGATAAACAAGGTAATAATTAAGGCACAATCAAATCTGTAAACCTTGTGAATATAATATTCTAAATAAAACGGACCATTACAATATTAATAAAATAGGATAAAGAACCTGTAAATACTATAGAGAAGAATTAAATATTAAACACAATCTGGATAATAGTTAAAACAGAAAGTTGTGAACAATAATCATAACTATTATCAATGTTAACATTAGAGATCAATGAAGATCTTAAAATAAGACAAATTATATGAAGAGTATAATATAATTAGAAATGTCATATATTTGGAAATAAAGGAAATTTCAAAGGCATAAGAGCTTTCCAAATATTTTGAAAGAATAAAATTAGTATAACAGTAAAACTATTAAACCTAAGTTAATAACTTACCAATCCATTTAAATAACAATGTCTGAGGACTAAATCAATAACCTCAATTGAAGCAGTTCCATTGAATCCTAAAGAGTTTCCAAACTGTAAAGGAATCAAAATATCAATTCATTAAAATAACAATGTCTGATGATTAAGTAATGAGCTGCATATAATAACTTCAATTGAAGCAGTTCCATGGGATCTTAAAGAGTTTCCAAACTGTAAAGGAATCAAAACATCTGAAAACAAAACATACAAGAAAGAATAGATTCATATATATTTCTGATTAATAACAACTTTAAAGTTCCATAAATGGTAACACAACCGATAACATATTTCAATTTGATGAATTTGCCTGAAGTAGATCTCGATGTTTATGTTTTTTATTTGGTGGGCTTTTGATAACATCACTCCATGTTTTAGTAGATGTAGATTGAAGAGATGTATTTTTTGACTCTGGATGAATTGAAGATATTTCTTGTGTCTTGTTAGGTGTAGGGATATCCAACTTTCTACAGAAGGTGATAGTATCTTCTGGCTGAATGCAATCAAATCTTCTTCCATTTTTAACAACTTGTAAATGAACTGGAAATCCCCATTTATAAGGAATATTCAAATTACGGAGGTGAAGAGTTAAAACATTGAATTCTCTTCTCTTTTGAAGTGTTCTAATTGATAAATCTGCAAAGAATTTGATATTTACACCTTGATATTGAAAGTTGTGTTGTTGACTAGCTTTTTGAGATAATCTTTTTCTTGGAAACTTGTAAAACAAATCACAACATCTCTAGGAGGATCTCTATCTTGAGGTTTAGGTTTTAGAGAGCGATGTGCTCGTTCCATCTGGATAGTTGAATGTTTGGGATGATCTTCACCAAGTAATGATCTAAAAAGACCATCTAAATAAATTTGTAAATGAGAAATTAAAATAGATTCCGGTAAACCTTTCAGCCTTAGGTTGTTACGTCTTGTCCTGTACTCTATATCATCAAGCTTTGTTTCCAAATCTTGTATATGAATTTGCTGATTTCGCATTTTATTAGACAGCATTCGTATATCAGATGTTATTTCTTCTTTGTCAGTTTCAAGAGTCTCAACTCTCCCATTTAAATCATTTAATTCTTTTTTGAGACTTGCACATTCTTCCTTAATGCAGGATTTCACTTGATTAATAAGTGATTCCATAGCTTTTAAGGTAACAGGACCTCCTTCATCTAACTCAGAGTGATTTATTTGAGATGCATTGACGGGTTCCTCATTGTCAATATGGATTGAAAAACTTGAATCTGTAGCGTGTTCCATATTTTTTTGTCTATATTTTTTTGGAAAGAATTTGTACCATTTGCACTAGGTTTAACAACTTTATCTTGTTTATTGGCTTTTCTAACAGACATATTTAATCTGTGAGGAATATTATAATTCTCAATTGTTTGTTCACAGGACATCCCTTGTGTATATATCTGTTGCAATATAAATAAACGCTATGTCGTATCTGCAAACAATTTTAATCTTGTAAAAAGTTGCGGTTCTGAAACAGGGCTTAACAGCTAATCGCTGATGAAAAATGACAAGAAGTTATCTCAGTATAATAAGTTCTGATCTCTGATAAAATCTTGAACTCTATCACAGCTCGCAGTCTCAATTTAGTCAGCTACTTTACTCCATATGTTAGTTATAGGCCTCAGACTTTAATAAATGATAGAATAATTTACAATTATGAAAACAGCTGGTCAGAAATAATAGATGTTAGAATTTGTTATTTTAGAGCAGGTATTATTTATAATAACGTAAGAGATGTCAGATAAACGTTCCTCTTTTAATTCACCTCAGCACAGACATGACTTATTGACAAATCATAGCTGTATAAAGTTCACAGACCTGACCTGAAAAAAGTTGCGAATCAGCAGTGTGATTAGCAGCTGATAGTTAATGGCAGATGATCAAAATTACTTCAGAATATTAAAAAGTGTTTAAAGCAGTGACATCTATCAACGTAGTTTCACAAAGTCTTTAGTCTTTATCTTGAAATGACAAACTACGATTCTATATTTAGGTCTATAAGATGTTTGGTGTAAACAGGGCCCAGCAGCTGATCAACGACGTCAGGAGACAAATCACTTCAGCAAAGTGAACAGTGTATTAACTTTGGCATAAACTTGTAATTTATCACAGATCTTAGTCTCAAGTTTAGACAGTTGTATTATAATAGATGTCAGTTATAGGGCTCAGATTTTAATAACTATTATTGAAATTTGCCAGTTTGAAAACATCTGATTAATAATGACAGATGTCAAAGTTTATAACTTTAAAGCAAGTAACACCAACAAAATAGTAAGGGATGTCGAATAAAGTCCTCCTTTTAAATTACCTCAGTACAGTTGTAATTAACATATTCACAGCTGTATAAAAGTTTTCAATCTTGTCTTGTGAAAAGTTATGGAACTGCAATATAAATTAACAGCTGAATGTCGATGAAATATGACAGAAATCACTCCAGTATACTAAGATGTATTTAGTTCCAATATATCTTTGTAGCTAACTATAACTTCCAGCTTCAAATTCAGATTATCGTACTATTTTGTATGTCAGCTCTCCGTTATAACTTTATATTTCATTAAAACTCTGTCTCAAGTACAGATCGCTGAACTATCATATATATTCACAATATGTTAGGTGCAAACAGGGCTCAATAGCATATTGTTGACGATAGGCAATAGAAATCACCTCAGCATAGCAAGCAGTATTCAGCTCCATAACAACTTTGTTTCCCTTCACAGCTCTCAATTTCACACACAGTCGTTTGAAATATTATCCATGTCAATT
Source organism: Bombina bombina (assembly GCF_027579735.1). NCBI lineage: Eukaryota > Metazoa > Chordata > Amphibia > Anura > Bombinatoridae > Bombina > Bombina bombina. The sequence continues at coordinate 1,059,974,107 of NC_069501.1, read as the reverse complement.
ATAGGCCTCAGACATCAATAAATGTAATTATAATTTTCAAGATAGCAGCTGATTGAAAAAGATAGTTGTCAGATTATATAACTTCAGAGCAAGTAATATCAGTAATAGAATAAGAGATATCAGTTAAATTCTTCACTTCAATTTACCTCAGTACAGTTATAATCAACTGACATATCGTAGCTGCATAAAAATCTCAGTCATATCCTGTAATAAGTTGCGATTCTGCTGTAGAGGTTAACCGCTGATCATTGATGACAGAATGTAAATTACTTCATAATATAAAGAAGTATTCAATTCCAATGTATCTTTATGTTATATAACGGCTTTCAAATGCAAAATTAGTCAACTGTATTACCTTGTTTGAGAATTAAATAGTGACAGTTGCTAACATTATCACATAATGTTCAGTCTTTTTCACAGTTGAAACATCAAATTACAATTCTGCATATAGGTCCATAATATGTCTGGTGTTTTTAGATAACAGGATACATGTAGCCCTCAGTTTACGCCGGGGTTAGGTTCCAGAAGGAATGGTTGTAAATTGAAACCCAGTTTATAATGTAAGTCAATGGGAAGTGAGGGAGTTAGGTTCCAGGCCCCTCTCAAAATTGTCATAAGTAACACCTAATACATTATTTTTAAAGCTTTGAAATGAAGACTTTAAATACTAAACAGCATTATAAACCTAATAAAATAATCACACAACACAGAATATATAATTAAACTAAGTTAAATGAACAAAAACATTTGCTAAACACCATTCTAAACCTAATAAAATAATCACACAACACAACTTCACTTGCATTTTTCTGCAAACAGTTCTTTCTATGCATTCCAATCTGGACTGATTTATAGAACGGAAGATCTTGTTCCTTTGAAATCTGCTTGATAGCTCAGGTCTGGTTAAACTGATTAATTTCAGCTTGCTTGGCTTTGCTGCAACACAAGCGGACAGCTGCAACTACTGGCTATTTTAGTAAATGCATTGCTTCTCAATGCTTTTCAATAGCAGTCACATGACTGGAAAAAAAGGTTGTTATTCTGAAACAGTGTAAATTGAACCGTTGTAAAATGAGGGCCACCTGTATATATTTTAAAAGTTCCTAATGTCACTGTAAATATTACATTTTTTCCTTGCCATTTACCACTCTCAGGAGCACTACAAAGGAGCAGCCATCTCACACAGCGGTCCTAGCTCCGCCCCATTCAAGATATTTTTTATGTTAGAATAATGTCCAGGTTTACTTTAAGAGGCCCCTTGCCAAGGTGGAAAACACTTTGCATTGGTGAAGAGCTAACACAGATACATATCCCACTTTGGTAATATTGGCAAAACCGTGATTATGCATCTGACACCTCAACACCATCTGAGCGCCTCTGCTGCAGGCAAAATAGCTTTCAAAAAGAGAGCCAGCCTCAGCCAGGAGTATGTGGTCATGTTGATATTTTTGCATTTCAATGCAAAGTTTCTGAAAGAGTGAGTAACAGAATGTTATAAACAGTGATATTCTACTTTTTTTTTAGTTCTACCTTTTTTTTTAACCAGTTTGTGGTTTTGTTTTGCTTAATTTTGAAAAAATGTGTTCTTCTGCTTAAACATTGGACAAACAGTTGTATTAATGTAAAGTTTTAGTCCAAAGTTTATATTTCTCTTGTTAAGTGTATCCAGTCCACGGATCATCCATTACTTATGGGATATTAACTCCAAAGTTTATATTTGTAACAGTCAGTATGGATTTTATTTAAAATATAGGAAACAATTATTGATTCTTTTTTTATTCGATTAGTCGATAAAATAATCGATTATGAAAATAATCGTTATTTGCAGCCCTGCACATTTCCTACACTAGTGGATAATATAAATAAATTGGAAATTTGTTTAAAATTGTATGTTCTATCCATGAAATACATTTTTGGGGTTTTCTGTCCCTTTAAACTACTATGTTACTGCTGTTTTGTTTGTTTATATATAATAAATTTAGGGTTAACTTTTTTTGTAAATTATTTTATATTGCAAATAAACACACCATTTCTAAGTCATTGTAAGATTAGAAGATTCTATAAGCTTTTTCATCTCAGACTAAAATATAATTTTATATCTAATAATAATAATACAAATATTTATTATTATTTTTTAATTCTAACAAAGTATCTGCAATAAAACATTTCTGATACATGCATATGCAGGTATACTTCATTCTTATTCTATATTACAGACTGCTAACCTATATTATTTTTTTTTTCTGTATGTGTAGAGTTGCTCAACTATCTTTGACAGTAAGGGGACATGAAGGCCTTCAAAGGAGCAGACTTTATAAAGAGGACATCTTCTATAGATGCAGTGGGAAATTTACACTCTGAACTCCAGGTGAGTAGTATGCCTGTGCCAAAATTCAATAGTGGTGTGTTTTTTTTAATTTATTTTTATTTTGGTGGTTTAACCCTTTCCTCCCGGGACTCATTTATAAAAATTTAAGTCACGCGATCGCGTGATTTCAATTATGTGGTCGGGGGAATGCCTATTACGATAGGAACGCCAGTCCACAATCCCATATAGTCAGCGACTATGGTTAGGACATTCCATGCCGTTCTAATGGCGCTAAAGCCCAGCGCAGTTAGGACTGCATAGAATTTCCTAAAAGGGAAAGGGCTTAGAGCATTCACATGTTTTCTCAGATTGATAGGCTGTAGAATGGGATATGTTTGCAAAAAAAAAATGGTACTTTTTATAATATTGGACTTTACAATTTTTTTTTTCTATCGTAATTTTTAAAAATGCCATAACCATTTACTTTCTCCTGCTTTCAGGCATGTCTCGCTGATGTCCCAGGTGCTTCCTCTGCCCAAGACCAGCTGTCAGATCAAAGAGTAGTATGTGACCGCGTACTTCGTGCCTGTAACCACTGGGCAGGGGACTCCAGCTGTCATGGTGAACACTTACAGAGCCTTGTGCCCCTTGCACAACTTGCTTGTCGAGGTTTCCATGCATCTTGTCCCCAGCGCACTCCCTTCTATCTTGAAAAAATCCTCTTTCATCTAATGAAGAACTTCTCTGCACGTGAGTCATCATTCTGGGCCTGCACTCAATTTTCAGATCTTCTGTACTCCTTTCTTTTCAGCTCACCTGCAGATCAGCAGGATTTAGGGGACTTCACAGCTTTGTCCAAAAGTGGATTTCAGCTGCTTTGGAAGGCAGCTAGTGATAAAGAGCAGAAGCAAACCCCTTGTTCCTATAACAGAGAAACCCTGTGCCTTAGACTACATTCTTTGCGCTTCCTTTTGCTCATAGAGTGTTCAGCATCTCATGAAGATTCTTCCTTATCAGTCTCTCGCCATACTAAGTCGGCAACATTGGCTTTTGAGTCCAAAGGCAAATTGTGCAGCCAAGATGATGCTCTTTTCCTAAGTCAAACTCTGGAGGATCTACTAGTGAAACCTCTTGTACAGCATGGCATACATAGTGGGCCACGGGCTCGTTGTTTAGTGGAACTCACATTGGAAAGGTGTCATAAACTCTGCAAAAGCCGCTGCTTTAAACAAGGACGAGAAGCTATTAAAAAAGCTCATGAATATTTAAATGGGGTAGAAGGATGCTGTCAAGTGGGACTGGCACTTTTGGATCTTGCTCTAGACTTTAATGAACTGGACAGATCATTTGAACTTGAGAAACTTTTGTCAAAGGGGACAGACCTAGTTAAAGCAGCCTTTGACTCCGGTGATGGCTGGCTGTGTCAGGCACTGGGAGAGTGCTGCCAATTTGCTGTTTCCTCTTTGGATGGACGTCTTAGGCACAGTGTTAATGCTGGAAAGCTAGGCCTTCATGAGGTCCTAAGTCTGGCCAAGTTTCTTGAGTTGCATTCCTGTCTTATAGAGAAGCAAGCATCCATGGTTTGTACCTAACTATTTAGCACCTGTCATTTATCTTCTGTGTGGTTGGCTGCTTATTTATCTTCATTTTGGTTTAGTATAGAGTGAATTTCAGCATATAACTTTGGCTAATTTTTTTAAAATTTAATTCAGAATAATAAATAGAAAGATAAAATGCCTTTCACAACTTGATATTCCAATTTTCAGAACACAGCATTTCACAAGCTTATTTTTATGCTTGGTCTGAAAACTTCTGAAGTAATATACAACAAGGTGGCTGCATTTTTTGGCAAAGTGACAAAAATGTCTGCATACTACAATCCTAAGTGTAGACAAACTTGAAAGTGTTGTGAAAGGTAATAACACACACTCTCGTACGAAACACTCTAACACCCACACTTATACAACCCCCCCCAGGCAAACTGCTGTGATCTGAGATGTCATCGCAGAAAATGCAGCATGTCTGCAGAAAAAATGGGAAACATGCAGAAACTGTTAACACATACAGTTTGCAGCACTGCTCCACATTAGATAGTTCTCTTCAAACAGAGCTTTGCTATGGCTGCACTGTTTAAGTTTTCCAGAGTTAAGTGCTGTTGGAAGAGAATGGTTAAATATGAATAAGCGCTGTGACTTCTGAATGTAAGATGTTCCTGTGAGCAATGTACCTTTTTTTATTACTACATTTACCTTGTCATGTTAAACCACAACAAAAAGAAACAAATTTATTCAAGAAACATTTAACAAAATTTCTTTCTTTTTTTTTCTTCAGATAATTTTCTATGCAATTGAACTGTGGTGCTTTAGTGTATTTGCCTAATTTAACTTGAGTTTTATTTCAAAATGACCTGCAGAAAATGTTTCAGTAAATTTAAAATCTCATCACAGAAAGTAAGGAAAAGTTCTGCCTCTTGACACACACCACATAAACACATCACATACTCTCTCTTACACCACACACACACGTCACGACCCACTAAACATGTTGCAACCCAGTAATGAAGAACCCTGGTTTATAATGTAATGTGCTGTCACTGTGTATCCTTAAATCTGGAAAAGGAACTGTTAATTGGTAATACATGTTTATTTGTAAAGCTGATGTAATGAATACTCCAATTATCATGTATTCTGCAAATACAATTAGTAGGGGATGAGACACTCAAAGGTGTAGGGTTGTTTGGCTGAGGTTAAATAATGGTTTGTATTTACAACAACAGTGAAAAAAGCAGCTGTAAGTTTATGTTGGTGGGGAATAGTGATAAACAGTTGGAACGGAAACTGAAAATCTATTTGAGTTGCATATAAATAAGTGCCTGAGGCTTTAAAGCGGATAGATAATCTAACAGGAAGGTATGGAGAGTTCCATACAGTAGATGCAGCGTGACAGGGGTCTTGGCATTGCGGTGTGGATGAAAGAGGGTAGGCCTATTAAATGGGGATTTTCGGGGAATGCATTTTTTAATATAATTGGGGGTAAAATCTTCAGACTTTAGGGCCCCAGAGGCAGAACTCTCTTTCACTTTCTGCGATTAAATTTTTTAGTGAAACATTTTCTGCAGGTCATTTTTAAATAAAAACACAATTTATGCTTACCTGATAAATTTATTTCTCTTGTGGTGTATCCAGTCCACGGATCATCCATTACTTGTGGGATATTCTCATTCCCAACAGGAAGTTGCAAGAGGACACCTACAGCAGAGCTGCTATATAGCTCCTCCCCTAACTGCCATATCCAGTCATTCGACCGAAAACACGCAGAGAAAGGAGAAACCATAGGGTGCAGTGGTGACTGTAGTTTAAATGAAAAAATTACCTGCCTTAAAATGACAGGGCGGGCCGTGGACTGGATACACCACAAGAGAAATACATTTATCAGGTAAGCATAAATTGTGTTTTCTCTTGTAAGGTGTATCCAGTCCACGGATCATCCATTACTTGTGGGATACCAATACCAAAGCTAAAGTACACGGATGAAGGGAGGGACAAGGCAGGTACTTAAACGGAAGATACCACTGCCTGTAAAACCTTTCTCCCAAAAATAGCCTTCGAAGAAGCAAAAGTATCAAATTTGTAGAATTTTGAAAAAGTATGAAGCGAAGACCAAGTCGCCGCCTTGCAAATCTGTTCAACAGAAGCCTCATTTTTAAAGGCCCAAGTGGAAGCCACAGCTCTAGAAGAATGAGCTGTAATCCTTTCAGGAGGCTGCTGGCCAGCAGTCTCATAGGCTAAGCGGATTATGCTTCTTAGCCAAAAAAGAAAGAGAGGTTGCCGAAGCCTTTTGACCTCTCCTCTGTCCAAACAAGGCAGATGTTTGACGAAAATCTTTAGTAGCTTGTAAGTAAAACTTTAAAGCACGAACCACGTCCAGATTGTGTAATAGACGTTCCTTCTTTGAAGAAGGATTAGGACACAGTGACGGAACCACAATCTCTTGATTGATATTCTTGTTAGATACCACCTTAGGTAAAAACCCAGGTTTGGTACGTAGGACTACCTTATCCGTATGGAAAATCAGATAAGGAGAATCACATTGTAAGGCAGATAACTCGGAGACTCTACGAGCCGAGGAAATAGCTACCAAAAAAAAGAACTTTCCAAGATAAAAGTTTGATATCTATGGAATGAAGAGGTTCAAACGGAACTCCTTGAAGAACCTTAAGAACCAAATTTAAGCTCCATGGCGGAGCAACAGGTTAAAACACAGGCTTGATTCTAACCAAAGCCTGACAAAATGCCTGAACGTCTGGAACATCTGCCAGACGCTTGTGCAAAAGAATAGACAAAGCAGAAATCTGTCCTTTTAAGGAACTAGCTGACAATCCTTTTTCCAAACCATCTTGGAGAAAAGATAATATCATGGGAATCCTGACCTTACTCCATAAGTAACCCTGGGATTCACACCAATAAAGAGATGTACGCCATTTTTTATGGTAAATTTTCCTGGTGACAGGCTTTCGTGCCTGTATTAAAGTATCAATGACTGACTCGGAGAAGCCACGCTTTGATAAAATCATGCGTTCAATCTCCAGGCAGTCAGTCTCAGAGAAATTAGATTTGGATGGTTGAAAGGACCCTGAAGTAGAAGGTCCTGTCTCAGAGGCAGAGTCCATGGTGGAAAGGATGACATGTCCACCAGATCTGCATACCAGGTCCTGCGTGGCCACACAGGCGCTATCAAAATCACTGATGCTCTCTCCTGCTTGACCTTGGCAATCAGTCGAGGGAGCAGAGGAAAACGGTGGAAACACATAAGCCAGGTTGAAAGACCAGGGTGCTGCTAGAGCATCTATTAGCGTCGCCTTGGGATCCCTGGACCTGGATCCGTAACAAGGAAGCTTGGCGTTCTGTGGAGACGCCATGAGATCCAGTTCTGGTTTGCCCTAACGATGAATCAATTGTGCTCTACAATCTGGGATATGGATAGCTGATAGGTGGCAAGAGTGGCTCTCTGCCCAGCGAATTATCTTTGAGACTGCTAACATCGCTAGGGAACTTCTTGTTTCCCCTTGATGGTTGTTGTAAGCCACAGTCGTGATGTTGTCCGACTGAAATCTGATGTACCTCAGAGTTGCTAACTGAGGCCAAGCCTGAAGAGCATTGAATATCGCTCTCAGTTCCAGAATATTTATTAGGAGTTTCTCCTCCTGAGTCCATGATCCCTGAGCCTTCAGGGAGTTCCAGACTGCACCCCAACCTAGAAGGCTGGCATCTGTTGTTACAATTGTCCAATCTGGCCTGCGAAAGGTCATACCTTTGGACAGATGGACCTGAGATAGCCGCCAGAGAAGAGAATCCCTGGTCTCTTGATCCAGATTTAGTAGAGGGGACAAATATGTGTAATCCCCGTTCAACTGACTGAGCATGCATAGTTGCAGCGGTCTGAGATGTAGACGTGCAAACGGCACTATGTCCATTGCCGCTACCATTAAGCCGATTACTTCCATGCACTGAGCCACCGAAGGGAGCGGAATGGAATGAAGAACACGGCAGGAATTTAGAAGCTTTGATAACCTGGACTCCGTCAGGTAAATTTTCATTTCTACAGAATCTATCAGAGTCCCTGGGAAGGAAACTCTTGTGAGTGGGGACAGAGAACTCTTTTTCCTCGTTCACTTTCCACCCATGCGATCTTAGAAATGCCAGTACTACGTCCGTATGAGACTTGGCAATTTGGAAGTTTGACGCCTGTATCAGGATGTCTAAATAAGGGGCCACTGCTATGCCCCACGGCCTTAGGACCGCCAGAAGCGACCCTAGAACCTTCGTAAAGATTCTTGGGTCTGTAGCTAATCCAAAGGGAAGAGCTACAAACTGGTAATGCCTGTCTAGAAAGGCAAACCTGAGTAACAGATGATGATCTTTATCGGAATGTGAAGATAAGCATCCTTTAAATCCACTGTAGTCATATATTGACCCTCCTGGATCATAGGTAGGATGGTACGAATAGTTTCCATCTTGAATGATGGAACTCTGAGGAATTTGTTTAAGATCTTTAGATCCAAAATTGGTCTGAAGGTTCCCTCTTTTTTGGGAACCACAAACAGATTGAGTAAAAACCCTGTCCCTGTTCCTCCTTTGGAACTGGATGGATCACTACCATAACTAGGAGGTCTCGTACACAGTGTAAGAATGCCTCTCTCTTTATCTTGTTTGCAGATAATTGTGAAAGGTGAAATCTCCCTTTTGGGGGGGAAGCTTTGAAGTCCAGAAGATATCCCTGGGATATAATTTCCAACGCCCAGGGATCCTGGACATCTCTTGCCCACGCCTGGGCAAAGAGCGAAGGTCTGCCCCCTACTAGATCCGTTACTGGATAGGGGGCCATTCCTTCATGCTGTCTTAGAGGCAGCAGCAGGCTTTTTTGGCCTGCTTACCTTTGTTCCAGGTCTGGTTTGGTCTCCAGACCGTCTTGGACTGAGCAAAAGTTCCCTCTTGTTTGCATTAGAGGAAGTTGATGCCGCACTTTCCTTGAAGTTTCGAAAGGCACGAAAAATAGACTGTTTGGCCCTTGATTTGGACCTGTCCTGAGGAAGGGCATGACCTTTTCCTCCAGTGATATCGGCAATAATCTCCTTCAAACCAGGCCCGAATAGGGTCTGCCCCTTGAAGGGAATGTTAAGCAGCTTAGATTTTGAAGTCACGTCAGCTGACCATGATTTAAGCCATAGCGCTCTGCGCGCCTGGATAGCAAAACCAGAATTCTTAGCCGTTAGTTTAGTCAAATGAACAATGGCATCAGAAACAAAGGAATTGGCTAGCTTAAGTGCTCTAAGCTTGCATAGTATGTCATCCAATGGAGTCGCTACCTGTAAAGCCTCTTCCAGAGACTCAAACCAGAACGCCGCAGCAGCAGTGACAGGAGCAATGCATGCAAGGGGCTGTAGGATAAAACCTTATTGAATAAATATTTTCTTAAGGTAACCTAATTTTTTTTATCCATTGGATCTAAAAAAGCACAACTGTCCTCAACAGGGATAGTAGTACGCTTTGCTAAAGTATAAACTGCTCCCTCCACCTTAGGAACTGTCTGTCATAAGTCCCGTGTGGTGGCGTCTATTGGAAACATTTTTCTAAAAATAGGAGGTGAAGAGAACGTCACACCTGGTCTATCCCATTCCTTATTAATAATTTCTGTAAACCTTTAAGGTATTGGAAAAAACATCAGTACACACCGGCACTGCATAGTATTTATCCAGTCTACACAATTTCTCTGGCACTGCAATTGTATCACAGTCATCCAGAGCAGCTAAAACCTCCCTGAGCAACACGTGGAGGTGTTCAAGCTTAAATTTAAATGTAGAAATATCAGAATCAGGTTGCATCATCTTTCCTGAGTCATAAACATCACCCACAGACTGAAGCTCTCCTTCCTCAGCTTCTGCATATTGTGAGGCAGTATCAGACATGGTTCTTAAAGCGTTAGTATGCTCTGCATCTCGTCTAACCCCAGAGCTATCTCGCTTACCTCTGAATTCAGGTATTCTGGCTAATACCGCTGACAGTGTATTATCCATGACTGCCGCCATGTCTTGTAAAGTAATCGCTATGGGCGCCCTAAATGTACTTGGCGCCATTTGAGCGTAAGTCCCTTAAGCGGGAGTCAAAGGATCTGACACGTGGGGAGAGTTAGTCGGCATAACTTCCCCCTCGTCAGATTCCTCTGGTGATAAATGTTTTAAAGACAGAATATGATCTTTATTGCTTAAAGTGAAATCAGTACATTTGGTACACATTCTAAGAGGGGGTTCCACCATGGCTTTTAAACCTAATGAACAAGGAGTTTCCTCTATGTCAGACATGTTTGTACAGACTAGCGATGAGACTAGCAAGCTTGGAAAACACTCTAAATCAAGTTAACAAGCAAATAAATAAAACGGTACTGTGCCTTTTAAGAGAAACAAATTTTGTCAAAATGTGAAAAACAGTGAAAAAAGGCAGTAATTCAAACAAAATTTTTACAGTGTATGTAATAAGTTAACAGAGCATTGCACCCACTTGCAAATGGATGATTAACCCCTTAATTCAAAAAACGGATCAAAAAAACGATATAGACGTTTTTTTAACAGACACAACAAACTGCCACAGCCTGCTGTGGCCCTACCTTCCCCAATAAACGACTTTGGAAAGCCTTTGAGCCCTTTAGAGATGTCCTATAGCATACAGGGGACTCCTGAGGGAAGCTGGATGTCACAGTTTGTAATTTTAACTGCGCAAAAAAGCGCTAGAAAAGGCCCCTCCCACTCATACTACAACAGTGGAAAGCCTCAGGAAACTGTTTCTAGGCAAAATTTAAGCCAGCCATGTGGAAAAAACTAGGCCCCAATAAAGTTTTATCACCAATGCATATATAAAAACGATTAAACATGCCAGCAAACGTTTTATATTGCAATTTTATAAGGGTATTACCCCTGAGAGTAAGCATGATACCAGTCGCTATTAAATCACTGTATTCAGGCTTAACTTACATTAATCCGGTATCAGCAGCATTTTCCATTTCTAGAAAAAATTGTAACTGCACATACCTCATAGCAGTGTAACCTGCACGCCATTCTCCCGCTGAAGTTACCTCTCTCCTCAGACATATGTGAGAACAGCAATGGATCTTAGTTACAACCTGCTAAGATCATAGAAAACTCAGGCAGATTCTTCTTCTATTTACTGCCTGGGATAAAATAGTACAACTCCGGTACCATTTAAAATAACAAACTTTTGATTGAAGATAAAAAACTAACTATATTTCACCACTCTCTCTTACTACCTCCATGCGTGTTGAGAGTTGCAAGAGAATGACCGGATATGGCAGTTAGGGGAGGAGCTATATAACAGCTCTTCTGTGGGTGTCCTCTTGCAACTTCCTGTTGGGAATGAGAATATCCCACAAGTAATGGATGATCCGTGGACTGGATACACCTTACAAGAGAAATTCAATTTTAAATTAGGCAGTTACACTAAAGCACCATTTCAATTGTAATGTGTTAGTTAACTGGAGAATTAAGCAATATTTAAAGTTTTATAATATAGTGCAGTAGTTGAAAACTGCATCGCAAATAAGCTGCAGAAATACTCTAAAAAAGGTGCATTGCTTATAATAATGTTTTATATTCAGAAAAAAAAACGCTTTGCACACTATGAAAGGCTAGGGGACGGGCTTGAAACGATCTCTGAGAGCCAGTCAATTAATGCACTACTACTTTGCAGCGCTACTGCATATTTGACTATTCACTTCAAACGGCACATTGCTCTGGAGGAACTGTGAAAAGGAAAACTAAAAATTGCTAACAGTTCCTGTTTGTGTCCTGTTCTTTCTGCAGACATGCTGCATTTTCTGCGATGACATCTCAGATCACTGTATGTTCTGTCTTGGGGTTTAGGGCATTTAAAGGGATAGGAAACCCCAAAAAATTAATGAGTCAGAAGATGCAACTTTCAAATTTACTTTTTTTTTAAATCAAATTTGCTTCATTATCTTGTTATCCTTTGCTGAAGGAACAGCATTGCACTACTGGCAGCTACTGAACACATCTAGCTAGCCAATCACAAGAGACAATTGTGTGCAGGCACCAAATCGCCAGCTAGTTTCATATGCTATGTGCGTATTCATTTTCAACAAGGCATACCAAAAGAACAAAGCACATTTTGGAAATACAAGTCATATTAAATGTCTTAGCCCTTTGAATGTTAAGCACTTTCCCACCTGAGTGCTAAGCTGATTTAAGGTTTTTTTTCTCCAACATTGGTGTGTCCGGTCCACGGCGTCATCCTTACTTGTGGGTATATCTCTTCCCCAACAGGAAATGGCAAAGAGTCCCAGCAAAGCTGGCCATATAGTCCCTCCTAGGCTCCGCCCACCTCAGTCATTCTCTTTGCCGTTGCACAGGCAACATCTCCACGGAGATGGTTAAGAGTATGTGGTGTTTAGTTGTAGTTTTTTATTCTACTATCAATTGTTATTTTAAAATAGTGCTGGTATGTACTATTTACTCTGAAACAGAAAGAGATGAAGAATTCTGTTTGTGAGAGGAAGATGATTTTAGCAGACAGTAACTAAAATCCTTTGCTGTTTCCACATAGGACTGTTGAGATGAAGTAACTTCAGTTGGGGGAAACAGTTAGCAGACTTTTCTGCTTAAGGTATGACTAGCCATATTTCTAACAGGACTGTGTAATGCTGGAAGGCTGTCATTTCCCCTCATGGGGACCGGTAAGCCATTTTCTTAGTCTCAAGCAGAATAAAGGGCTTAATATGGGCTATAAAACTGGTAGACACTTTTATGGGCAAAATCGATTGCTTTATTTGGGCATTTTATACATGTTTATGCTGGTATTTCACATTTATAAACTTGGGGAACGTTTTTTAACGTCAGGCACTATGTTAGACACCTTTTCCAGTCAGGAAGGGCCTTCCCAGTTGTAGGCTGAGCCTCATTTTCGCGCCATTATTGCGCAGTTGTTTTTGAGAGCAAGACATGCAGATGCATGTGTGAGGACCTGAAAATAGTTGGAAAAGTTCCTAGAAGGCGTCATTTGGTATCGTATTCCCCTCTGGGTTTGGTAGAGTCGCAGCAAAGGCTGTAGCTGGGACTGTAGAGGGGTTAAAACTGTAACCGGCTCCGGTTTCGTTATTTTAAGGGTTAAAGCTCTGAAAGTTGGTGTGCAATACTTTTAATGCTTTAAGACACTGTGGTGAAATTTTGGTAAATTTTGAACAATTCCTTCATATTTTTTCACATATTCAGTAATAAAGTGTGCTCTGTTTAAAATTTAAAGAGACAGTAACGGTTTTGATTTAAAACGGTTTTTGTGTTTTACTGACAAGTTTAAGCCTGTTTAACATGTCTGTGCCTTCAGATAAGATATGTTCTATATGTATGAAAGTCAATGCGTCTCCCCCTTCTAAATTATGTGATAATTGTGCTAAAGCGTCCAAACAAAGTAAGGACAGTACTGTCACAGATAATGAAGTTGCCCAAGATGATTCATCAGATGAAGGGAGTAGACATGGTTCTACATCATCTCCTTCTGTGTCTACACCAGTTTTGCCCACGCAGGAGGCCCCTAGTACTTCTAGCGCGCCAATGCTTATTACCATGCAACAATTGACGGCTGTAATGGATAACTCCATAGCAAATATTTTATCCAAAATGCCTGCATATCAGAGAAAGCGTGATTGCTCTGTTTTAAACACTGAAGAGCAGGAGGGCGCTGATAATTTTTCTGTCATACCCTCACACCAATCTGAAGGGGCCATGAGGGAGGTTTTGTCAGATGGGGAAATTTCAGATTCAGGAAAAATTTCCCAACAGGCTGAACCTGATGTTGTGACATTTAAATTAGAACATCTCCGCGCACTGCTTAAGGAGGTGTTATCTACTCTGGATGATTGTGACAACCTGGTCATTCCAGAAAAATTATGCAAGATGGACAAGTTCCTAGAGGTTCCGGTGCACCCCGACGCTTTTCCTATACCCAAGCGGGTGGCGGACATAGTGAATAAGGAATGGGAGAACCCGGCATACCTTTTGTTCCCCCTCCTATATTTAAGAAATTATTTCCTATGGTCGACCCCAGAAAGGACTTATGGCAGACAGTCCCTAAGGTCGAGGGGGCAGTTTCTACTCTAAACAAGCGCACTACTATTCCTATCGAGGATAATTGTGCTTTCAAAGATCCTATGGCCAGAGTGGGTCATCGTCACGACCGACGCCAGCCTAGTGGGCTGGGGCGCGGTCTGGGAATCCCTGAAAGCTCAGGGACTGTGGTCTCGGGAAGAGTCTCTTCTCCCGATAAACATTCTGGAACTAAGAGCGATATTCAATGCTCTCAAGGCTTGGCCTCAGCTAGCAAAGGCCAGATTCATAAGATTCCAATCAGACAACATGACGACTGTTGCGTATCTCAATCATCAGGGGGGAACAAGGAGTTCCCTGGCGATGAAAGAAGTGACCAAAATAATACAATGGGCGGAGAATCACTCCTGCCACCTATCTGCGATCCACATTCCAGGTGTGGAAAACTGGGAAGCGGATTATTTGAGTCGTCAGACATTCCATCCGGGAGAGTGGGAACTCCACCCGGAGATCTTTGCCCAGTTGACGCAACTATGGGGCATTCCAGATATGGATCTGATGGCGTCCCGTCAGAACTTCAAGGTTCCTTGCTACGGGTCCAGATCCAGGGATCCCAAGGCGACTCTAGTGGATGCACTAGTAGCGCCTTGGACCTTCAACCTAGCTTATGTGTTTCCACCGTTTCCTCTCATTCCCAGGCTGGTAGCCAGGATCAAACGGGAGAGGGCCTTGGTGATCTTGATAGCTCCTGCGTGGCCACGCAGGACTTGGTATGCAGACCTGGTGAATGTCATCGGTTCCACCATGGAAGCTACCTTTGAGACAGGACCTTCTTGTTCAGGGTCCATTCGAACATCCAAATCTGGTCTCCCTCCAGCTGACGGCTTGGAGATTGAACGCTTGATTCTATCAAAGCGTGGGTTTTCAGATTCCGTGATAGATACTCTGGTTCAAGCCAGAAAACCGGTAACTAGAAAGATTTACCATAACATATGTAAAAGATATATCTGCTGGTGTGAATCCAAGGGATTCCCATGGAATAAGATAAAGATTCCTAGGATTCTTTCCTTTCTACAAGAAGGTTTGGATAAAGGTTTATCTGCAAGTTCTCTAAAGGGACAGATTTCTGCTTTATCTGTCCTACTACACAAACGACTGGCAGTTGTGCCAGATGTTCAAGCATTTGTTCAGGCTTTGGTTCGGATCAAGCCTGTTTACAGACCTTTGACTCCTCCCTGGAGTTTAAATCTAGTTCTTTCAGTTCTTCAAGGGGTTCCGTTTGAACCTTTACATTCCATAGATATTAAGTTACTATCTTGGAAAGTTTTGTTTTTGGTTGCTATTTCTTCTGCTAGAAGAGTTTCTGAGTTATCTGCTCTACAATGTACTCCACCCTATCTGGTGTTCCATTCAGATAAGGTTGTTTTGCGTACTAAGCCTGGTTTTCTACCAAAGGTTGTTTCCAACAAAAATATTAATCAGGAGATAGTTGTACCTTCTTTGTGTCCGAATCCAGTTTCAAAGAAGGAACGTTTGCTACACAATTTAGATGTAGTCCGTGCTCTAATATTCTACTTAGAAGCTACAAAAGACTTCAGACAAACTTCTTCTCTGTTTGTCGTCTATTCTGGTAAAAGGAGAGGTCAAAAAGCAACTTCTACCTCTTTCTTTTTGGCTTAAAAGCATCATCCGATTGGCTTATGAGACTGCCGGACGGCAGCCTCCTGAAAGAATCACAGCTCACTCCACTAGGGCTGTAGCTTCCACATGGGCCTTCAAGAACGAGGCTTCTGTTGATCAGATATGTAAGGCAGCGACTTGGTCTTCACTGCACACTTTTGCCAAATTTTACAAATTTTATACTTTTGCTTCTTCGGAGGCTATTTTTGGGAGACAGGTTTTGCAAGCCGTGGTGCCTTCCGTTTAGGTGACCTGATTTGCTCCCTCCCTTCATCTGTGTCCTAAAGCTTTGGTATTGGTTCCCACAAGTAAGGATGACGCTGTGGACCGGACACACCAATGTTGGAGAAAACAGAATTTATGCTTACCTGATAAATTACTTTCTCCAACGGTGTGTCCGGTCCACGGCCCGCCCTGGTTTTTTAATCAGGTCAGATGAATTATTTTCTCTAACTACAGTCACCACGACACCCTATGGTTTCTCCTATATTTTTCCTCCTGTCCGTCGGTCGAATGACTGGGGTGGGCGGAGCCTAGGAGGGACTATATGGCCAGCTTTGCTGGGACTCTTTGCCATTTCCTGTTGGGGAAGAGATATTCCCACAAGTAAGGATGACGCCGTGGACCGGACACAACGTTGGAGAAAGTAATTTATCAGGTAAGCATAAATTCTGTTTTTTTTTTTTTTTTTTTTTTTTTTTAATTTTTTGTAATTTATATATTTTTTTTTTTAACTTTTTTTTTTCAGATCCCCAAGACTTATATCTCTGCTCTGTCATGAACATAGCCGCTAAATTGGTTTTGAGACTGTCACTAGGAAATAGTTTGCAGTAATCAGTGTGAGACTTGATATACTTAAGCTATACTAGTAATAATTCCTCCCGCTGTGCAGAAAATACCTTGTTTGAGGTCTAATTGGAATTTGTCTTTAATTGGGAATAAAATCGTACATACAACAAAGGTTACCAGCATTTCAGTGTGCTCAAGCCAAATGCAGATTCCCTAGTATATATTGTATATATCCAAAACCTGAAAATTAACCAATTCTCTCTGGGCTGTTTAGAAAATTTGAAATCCAGTCCAAGCTGTGTGTATAGTGCATGTTAGTGTTTATGTATACAATATAAATTAACACAGTTCTGTGTAGTTGCTAGTAATTTGACAGTGCACTGCTATATATTTTTTTTTTTTTTTAAAGGGACAGTTTACCCTAATTTATTTTCAATTTACCTGCTAGAGTGTATTACATTGTTTACAAATGGCTTCTTTACTTTTATATCGGCAATTGAAATAGCTGAATTTGCCTTTGGTATTTCTACGTATACTGAAAGTTTCTATACTTAAAAGGGACAGTCTAGTCAAAATGAAACTTTCATGATTCAGATAGGGCATGCAATTTTAAACAACTTTCCAATTTACTTTTATCATCAAGTTTTGTTTTCTTGGTATTCTTTGCTGAAAGCTAAGCCTAGGTAGGCCCATATGTCAATTTTAAGTCCTTTAAAGCTGCCTTTTATCTTAATGATTTGTTTTCTTCTCACAGCTATACAGCGCTAGTTCATGGTTTTTGCCATATAGGTAACATATAGGCTACAACGATGCTGTGTTAACATAGCCAGCAGAAGAAATTATACTCCAATTGGGAGGTAGGTGAGATAGTAGGCATGATAAGAAAACAAAATGTTAATTTCCAAAAGTTTTCTGATATAAAAGTAAAGGATCGATTTTTGCAAACAATTTAATTTGAAGATCAATTTTGATGAATTAGGGCCCGGTTTTTAATAATCCTATTAAAAACAAAGGCACTTTAATTCATCATAATTGACATTTCACTCGTTTTCTTCAAAAACATACCTTTTTAATCCTGACATCTGCTCCAGCGATTTTCCCCGGCTGTCGGAAGCCTCTTCTTATGTCAGAATTGACAAATCCGGCTTCCTCCAATCACGGTTTTCCCCACAGGCCTGAGGCAACGCCGTGATTGGAGGAAGCCGGATTTGTCATTTTGGACCCGCGAAGAGGGCTTGCGACGGGCGGAGGAAGTGCTGCAGTGGCTGTTAGGATTAAAAGGTACGTTTTTGAAGAAAACGAGTGAAATGTCAATTTTGATGAATTAAAGTGCCCTTGTTTTGATTAGGATTATTAAAAACCGGGCACAAATTCATCAAAATTGACCTTCACTTTAAGTATTGGGATTTGTATACAACAGAGAGATAAGCATTTGTGTGTAGAAAAAGTGATAACATAAGGAGATCTGCAAGCTGGACCCATTTTGATGGGTTGTGGTATCAAAGAACAAAACCAGCAATTTCATATACGAAATTAAACCCAAAGAAGCCATTTCTCATTTTTATACTCTGCAGCTGGTATAGCAAGTCATACCAGAATTTTTGTTGTTTTAAAAACATAATTTCTCCTGTTAAGTGTGGTCAGTCCACGGGTCATCATTACTTCTGGGATATTATCTCCTCCCCTACAGGAAGTGCAAGAGGATTCACCCAGCAGAGCTGCTATATAGCTCCTCCCCTCTACGTCACCTCCAGTCATTCTCTTGCACCCAACGAATAGATAGGATGTGTGAGAGGACTGTGGTGATTTAATTAGTTTATTACCTTCAATCAAAAGTTTGTTATTTTATAATAGCACCGGAGTGTGTTATTCATTCTCTGGTAGAATTTGAAGAAGAATCTACCGGAGTTTTTTCTATGATTTTAGCCGGAGTAGTTAAGATCATATTGCTGTTTCTCGGCCATCTGAGGAGAGGTAAACTTCAGATCAGGGGACAGCGGGCAGATTAATCTGCAAAGAGGTATGTAGCAGTTTATTATTTTCTGACATGGAATTGATGAGAAAATCCTGCCATACCGTTATAATGTAAACTCAGCCTTAAATGCAGTAGATGTAGCTGCTATCAGGCTGTCATGTATGTATATTTTACACTTCAGTATTCTGGGGAATGGTACTTTACTGGATTTATACTGTATGCATAGACTTAACCTAATTTGCAGGGACTTGCAATAGGTTTTAAATAACAATTAATTTATTGAGGTTAAACGTTTTTTTGCTGGCATGTAAAATCGTTTATTTCTCTGAGGTACTGGGTGAAAAAATGTTTTGGGCACTATTTTTTCCACTTGGCAATAGTTTGGTTTAAATTAAAGCAGTTCACTGATCTCTCTCACTGTTATGTGTGAGGGGGAGGGGCCATTTTTGGCGCTTTTACTACGCATCAAAAAACTCGGTCAGAGGTTCATTTTCTTCCTGCATGATCCGGTTCATCTCTACAGAACTCAGGGATCTCCAAAGCCTTTTTTTTGAGGGAGGTAATCATCACAGCAGAGCTGTGAAGATTGTAGTTGACTGTGATAAAAAACGTTTATTTGTGTATTTTTTTTCTGCTGCCTGGGTTAGTTATCCTTTGCTAAAATTGTATATTTCTGACAAAGATTGATGCTATAACTTAATTATTTTCAACTGTCATAATTTTTTCTGTGCTTCTTATAGGCACAGTTCGTTTTCATATTATTGTAAATTACTTAAAAAAGCATTTCCAAGTTGCTAGTTAATTGCTAGTGTGTTAAACATGTCTGATTCAGAGGAAGATACATGTGCTATATGTGCTAATGCCAAAGTGGAGCCCAATAGAAGTTTATGTACTAACTGTATTGATGCTACTTTAAATAAAAGTCAATCTGTACAAATTGAACATATTTCACCAGACAACGAGGGGAGAGTTATGCCGACTAACTCGCCTCACGTGTCAGTACCTGCATCTCCCGCTCGGGAGGTGCGTGATATTGTAGCGCCGAGTACATCTGGGCGGCCATTTCAAATCACATTACAGGATATGGCTACTGTTATGACTGAAGTTTTGGCTAAATTACCAGAACTTAGAGGCAAGCGTGATCACTCTGGGGTGAGAACAGAGTGCGCTGATAATATTAGGGCCATGTCAGACACTGCGTCACAGGCGGCAGAACATGAGGACGGAGAACTTCATTCTGTGGGTGACGGTTCTGATCCAAATAGATTGGATTCAGATATTTCAAATTTTAAATTTAAGCTGGAAAACCTCCGTGTATTACTAGGGGAGGTGTTAGCGGCTCTGAATGATTGTAACACAGTTGCAATACCAGAGAAAATGTGTAGGTTGGATAAATATTTTGCGGTACCGGCGAGTACTGATGTTTTTCCTATACCTAAGAGACTTACTGAAATTGTTACTAAGGAGTGGGATAGGCCCGGTGTGCCGTTCTCACCCCCTCCGATATTTAGGAAAATGTTTCCTATAGACGCCACCACACGGGACTTATGGCAAACGGTCCCTAAGGTGGAGGGAGCAGTTTCTACTTTAGCTAAGCGTACCACTATCCCGGTGGAGGATAGCTGTGCCTTTTCAGATCCAATGGATAAAAAGTTAGAGGGTTACCTTAAGAAAATGTTTGTTCAACAAGGTTTTATATTGCAACCTCTTGCATGTATTGCGCCTGTCACAGCTGCAGCAGCATTTTGGTTTGAGTCTCTGGAAGAGACACTTCAATCATCTACACTAGATGAGATTACAGACAAACTTAAAGCCCTTAAGTTAGCTAACTCATTTATTTCAGATGCC
The DNA here is from genome assembly GCF_027579735.1 of Bombina bombina. Classification (NCBI taxonomy): domain Eukaryota; kingdom Metazoa; phylum Chordata; class Amphibia; order Anura; family Bombinatoridae; genus Bombina; species Bombina bombina. The sequence continues at coordinate 1,059,953,881 of NC_069501.1, read as the reverse complement.
GTAGTACATTTAACTAAACTTACGGCTAAGAATTCCGGATTTGCCATTCAGGCACGCAGAGCACTGTGGCTAAAATCCTGGTCAGCTGATGTTACTTCTAAATCTAAATTGCTTAATATACCTTTCAAAGGGCAAACCTTATTCGGGCCCGGGTTGAAAGAGATTATCGCTGACATTACAGGAGGTAAAGGCCATGCCCTGCCTCAGGACAAAGCCAAACTTAGGGCTAGACAGTCTAATTTTCGTTCCTTTCGTAATTTCAAAGCAGGAACAGCATCAACTTCCTCTGCACCAAAACAGGAAGGAGCTGTTGCTCGCTACAGACAAGGCTGGAAACCTAACCAGTCCTGGAACAAGGGCAAGCAGGCCAGGAAACCTGCTGCTGCCCCTAAGACAGCATGAATCGAGGACCCCCGATCCGGGACCGGATCTAGTAGGGGGCAGACTTTCTCTCTTCGCCCAGGCTTGGGCAAGAGATGTTCAGGATCCCTGGGCGTTAGAGATCATATCTCAGGGATACCTTCTGGACTTCAAATCCTCTCCCCCAAGAGGGAGATTTCATCTGTCAAGGTTATCAACAAACCAAATAAAGAAAGAAGCGTTCCTACGCTGCGTACAAGATCTTTTATTAATGGGAGTGATCCATCCAGTTCCGCGGTCGGAACAAGGACAAGGGTTTTACTCAAATCTGTTTGTAGTTCCCAAAAAAGAGGGAACTTTCAGGCCAATCTTGGATTTAAAGATCCTAAACAAATTCCTAAGAGTTCCATCGTTCAAGATGGAAACGATTCGAACAATTTTGCCCATGATCCAAGAGGGTCAGTACATGACCACAGTGGATTTAAAGGATGCTTACCTTCACATACCGATTCACAGAAATCATTACCGGTATGTAAGGTTTGCCTTTCTAGACAGGCATTACCAGTTTGTAGCTCTTCCATTCGGACTGGCTACGGCTCCAAGAATCTTCACAAAGGTTCTGGGTACTCTTCTGGCGGTACTAAGACCGCGAGGAATTTCGGTAGCTCCGTACCTAGACGACATTCTGATACAAGCTTCAAGCTTTCAAACTGCCAAGTCTCATACAGAGTTAGTACTGGCATTTCTAAGGTCGCATGGATGGAAGGTGAACGAAAAGAAGAGTTCTCTCTTTCCACTCACAAGAGTTCCCTTCTTGGGGACTCTGATAGATTCTGTAGAAATTAAGATTTACCTGACAGAAGACAGGTTAACAAAGCTTCAAAATGCATGCCGTGTCCTTCATTCCATTCAACACCCGTCAGTAGCTCAATGCATGGAGGTGATCGGCTTAATGGTAGCGGCAATGGACGTAGTACCTTTTGCACGCCTACATCTCAGACCGCTGCAATTGTGCATGCTAAGTCAGTGGAATGGGGATTACTCAGTTTTGTCCCCCACTCTGAATCTGAATCAAGAGACCAGAAATTCTCTTCTATGGTGGCTTTATCGGCCACACCTGTCCAGGGGGATGCCATTCAGCAGGCCAGACTGGACAATTGTAACAACAGACGCCAGCCTACTAGGGTGGGGCGCTGTCTGGAATTCTCTGAAGGCTCAGGGACTATGGAATCAGGAGGAGAGTCTCCTTCCAATAAACATTCTGGAATTGAGAGCAGTTCTCAATGCCCTTCTGGCTTGGCCCCAGTTAACAACTCGGGGGTTCATCAGGTTTCAGTCGGACAACATCACGACTGTAGCTTACATCAACCATCAGGGAGGGACAAGAAGCTCCCTAGCAATGATGGAAGTATCAAAGATAATTCGTTGGGCAGAGTCTCACTCTTGCCACCTGTCTGCAATCCACATCCCGGGAGTGGAGAACTGGGAAGCAGATTTCTTAAGTCGTCAGACTTTTCATCCGGGGGAGTGGGAACTTCATCCGGAGGTCTTTGCCCAGATACTTCGACGTTGGGGCAAACCAGAGATAGATCTCATGGCGTCTCGTCAGAACGCCAAGCTTCCTCGCTACGGGTCCAGATCCAGGGATCCGGGAGCGGTTCTGATAGATGCTTTGACAGCACCTTGGACCTTCGGGATGGCTTATGTGTTTCCACCCTTCCCGATGCTTCCTCGATTGATTGCCAGAATCAAACAGGAGAGAGCATCAGTGATTCTAATAGCACCTGCATGGCCACGCAGGACTTGGTATGCAGATCTAGTGGACATGTCATCCTGTCCGCCTTGGTCTCTACCTCTGAAACAGGACCTTCTGATCCAGGGTCCATTCAAACATCAACATCTAACTTCTCTGAAGCTGACTGCTTGGAAATTGAACGCTTGATGTTATCAAAACGTGGGTTTTCTGAGCCAGTTATTGATACCTTAATACAGGCTAGGAAGGATTTACCATAAAATATGGCGTAAATACTTATATTGGTGCGAATCCAAGAGTTACTCATGGAGTAAGGTTAGGATTCCAAGGATATTGTCTTTTCTACAAGAAGGTTTAGAAAAGGGGTTATCCGCTAGTTCTTTAAAGGGACAGATTTCAGCTCTGTCCATTCTTTTACACAAACGTCTGTCAGAAGTTCCGGACGTTCAAGCTTTTTGTCAGGCTTTAGCTAGGATCAAGCCTGTGTTTAAAACTGTTGCTCCGCCATGGAGTTTGAACTTAGTTCTTAATGTTTTACAGGGTGTTCCGTTTGAACCCCTTCATTCCATTGATATCAAGTTATCTTGGAAAGTTCTGTTTTTGATGGCTATTTCCTCGGCTCGAAGAGTCTCTGAGTTATCTGCCTTACATTGTGATTCTCCTTATCTGATTTTTCATTCAGACAAGGTAGTTCTGCGTACTAAACCTGGGTTCCTACCTAAGGTGGTTACTAACAGGAATATCAATCAAGAGATTGTTGTTCCATCTTTGTGTCCTAATCCTTCCTCGAAGAAGGAACGTCTACTACACAATCTAGATGTAGTCCGTGCCCTGAAATTTTATCTACAGGCAACTAAGGATTTTCGTCAAACGTCTTCCCTGTTTGTCGTTTATTCTGGTCAGAGGAGAGGTCAAAAAGCTTCGGCTACCTCTCTCTCTTTTTGGCTTCGTAGCATAATACGATTAGCCTATGAGACTGCTGGACAGCAGCCTCCTGAAAGAATTACAGCTCATTCTACTAGAGCTGTGGCTTCCACTTGGGCCTTTAAGAATGAGGCTTCTGTTGAACAGATTTGCAAGGCTGCAACTTGGTCTTCTCTTCATACTTTTTCCAAATTTTACAAATTTGACACTTTTGCTTCTTCGGAGGCTGTTTTTGGGAGAAAGGTTCTTCAGGCAGTGGTTCCCTCCGTATAAAGAGCCTGCCTGTCCCTCCCGTCATCCGTGTACTTTTGCTTTGGTATTGGTATCCCAGTAGTAATGATGACCCGTGGACTGACCACACTTAACAGGAGAAAACAAAATTTATGCTTGCCTGATAAATTCATTTCTCCTGTAGTGTGGTCAGTCCACGGCCCGCCCTGTTTTTTATGGCAGGCTAAAGATTTTTTTGGATTATACTCCAGTCACCACTACACCCTTGGGCTTCTCCTTTCTCGTTGGTCCTTTGGTCGAATGACTGGAGGTGACGTAGAGGGGAGGAGCTATATAGCAGCTCTGCTGGGTGAATCCTCTTGCACTTCCTGTAGGGGAGGAGATAATATCCCAGAAGTAATGATGACCCGTGGACTGACCACACTACAGGAGAAATGAATTTATCAGGTAAGCATAAATTATGTTTTTTATGCTTACCTGATAAATTCCTTTCTCCTGTAGTGTAGTCAGTCCACGGGTCATCATTACTTCTGGGATATTAACTCCTCCCTAACAGGAAGTGCAAGAGGATCACCCAAGCAGAGCTGCTATATAGCTCCTCCCCTCTACGTCACACCCAGTCATTCGACCGAGAACCAAACGAGAAAGGAGAAACTATAGGGTGCAGTGGTGACTGGAGTATAATTTAAAAATTTAGACCTGCCATAAAAAACAGGGCGGGCCGTGGACTGACTACACTACAGGAGAAAGGAATTTATCAGGTAAGCATAAATTATGTTTTCTCCTGTTAAGTGTAGTCAGTCCACGGGTCATCATTACTTCTGGGATACCAATACCAAAGCTAAAGTACACGGATGACGGGAGGGACAGGCAGGATCTTTATACGGAAGGGACCACTGCCTGAAGAACCTTTCTCCCAAAAACAGCCTCCGAAGAAGCAAAAGTGTCAAATTTGTAAAATTTGGAAAAAGTATGAAGAGAAGACCAAGTTGCAGCCTTGCAAATCTGTTCAACAGAGGCCTCGTTCTTAAAGGCCCAAGTGGAAGCCACAGCTCTAGTGGAATGAGCTGTAATTCTTTCAGGAGGCTGCTGTCCAGCAGTCTCATAGGCTAAACGTATTATGCTACGAAGCCAAAAAGAGAGAGAGGTAGCAGAAGCTTTTTGACCTCTCCTCTGTCCAGAATAAACGACAAACAGGGAAGAAGTTTGGCGAAAATCTTTAGTTTCCTGTAAATAAATTTCAGGGCACGGACTACATCTAGATTGTGCAGAAGTCGTTCCTTCTTTGAAGAAGGATTAGGACACAATGATGGCACAACAATCTCTTGATTGATATTCTTGTTAGTGACAACCTTAGGTAAGAACCCAGGTTTAGTACGCAGAACTACCTTATCTGAATGAAACATCAGATACGGAGAATCACAATGTAAGGCTGATAACTCAGAGACTCTACGAGCTGAGGAAATAGCCATTAAAAGCAGAACTTTCCAAGATAACAGCTTGATATCAATGGAATGAAGGGGTTCAAACGGAACACCCTGTAAAACGTTAAGAACCAAATTTAAGCTCCATGGTGGAGCAACAGTTTTAAACACAGGCTTAATCCTGGCCAAAGCCTGGCAAAAAGCCTGAACGTCTGGAACTTCTGACAGACGTTTGTGTAAAAGAATGGACAGAGCTGAGATCTGTCCCTTTAAGGAACTAGCAGATAAACCCTTTTCTAAACCCTCTTGTAGAAAAGACAATATCCTAGGAATCCTAACCTTACTCCATGAGTAACTCTTGGATTCGCACCAATGTAAGTATTTACGCCATATTTTATGGTAAATCTTTCTGGTAACAGGTTTCCTAGCCTGTATTAAGGTATCAATAACTGACTCCGAAAAACCACGCTTTGATAAAATCAAGCGTTCAATTTCCAAGCAGTCAGCTTCAGAGAAATTAGATTTTGATGTTTGAAAGGACCCTGAATTAGAAGGTCCTGTCTCAGAGGCAGAGACCAAGGTGGACAGGATGACATGTCCACTAGATCTGCATACCAGGTCCTGCGTGGCCACGCAGGCGCTATTAGAATTACCGATGCTCTTTCCTTTTTGATCCTGGCAATCAATCAAGGAAGCATCGGGAAGGGTGGAAACACATAGGCCATCCCGAAGGTCCAAGGTGCTGTCAAAGCATCTACCAGGACCGCTCCCGGGTCCCTGGACCTGGACCCGTAACAAGGAAGCTTGGAGTTCTGGCGAGACGCCATGAGATCTATCTCTGGTTTGCCCCAAAGTCGAAGTATCTGGGCAAAGACCTCCGGATGAAGTTCCCACTCCCCCGGATGATAAGTCTGACGACTTAGGAAATCCGCCTCCCAGTTCTCCACTCCAGGAATGTGGATCGCTGACAGGTGGCAAGAGTGAGACTCTGCCCAGCGAATTATCTTTGATACTTCCATCATCGCTAGGGAGCTTCTTGTCCCTCCTTGATGGTTGATGTAAGCTACAGTTGTGATGTTGTCCGACTGAAACCTGATGAACCCCCGAGTTGTTAACTGAGGCCAAGCCAGAAGGGCATTGAGAACTGCTCTCAATTCCAGAATGTTTATTGGAAGGAGACTCTCCTCCTGGGTCCATGATCCCTGAGCCTTCAGGGAATTCCAGACAGCGCCCCAACCTAGTAGGCTGGCGTCTGTTGTTACAATTGTCCAATCTGGTCTGCTGAATGGCATCCCCCTGGACAGATGTGGCCGAGAAAGCCACCATAGAAGAGAATTTCTGGTCTCTTGATCCAGATTCAGAGTAGGGGACAAATCTGAGTAATCCCCATTCCACTGACTTAGCATGCACAATTGCAGCGGTCTGAGATGTAGGCGTGCAAAGGGTACTATGTCCATTGCCGCTACCATTAAGCCGATTACCTCCATGCATTGAGCCACTGACGGGTGTTGAATGGAATGAAGGACACGGCAAGCATTTTGAAGCTTTGGTAACCTGTCTTCTGTCAGGTAAATCTTCATTTCTACAGAATCTATAAGAGTCCCCAAGAAGGGAACTCTTGTGAGTGGTAAGAGAGAACTCTTCTCTTCGTTCACCTTCCACCCATGCGACCTTAGAAATGCCAGTACTAACTCTGTATGAGACTTGGCAGTTTGAAAGCTTGACGCTTGTATCAGAATGTCATCTAGGTACGGAGCCACCGAAATTCCTCGCGGTCTTAGTACCGCCAGAAGAGAGCCCAGAACCTTTGTGAAGATTCTTGGAGCCGTAGCCAACCCGAATGGAAGAGCTACAAACTGGTAATGCCTGTCTAGGAAGGCAAACCTTAGATACCGGTAATGATCTTTGTGAATCGTTATATGAAGGTAGGCATCCTTTAAATCCACTGTGGTCATGTACTGACCCTTTTGGATCATGGGTAAGATTGTCCGAATAGTTTCCATTTTGAACGATGGAACTCTTAGGAATTTGTTTAGGATCTTTAAATCCAAGATTGGTCTGAAGGTTCCTTCTTTCTTGGGAACCACAAACAGATTTGAGTAAAACCCTTGTCCGTGTTCCGACCGCGGAACCGGATGGATCACTCCCATTAGTAAAAGATCTTGTACACAGCGTAGAAACGCCTCTTTCTTTATCTGGTTTGTTGACAACCTTGAAAGATGAAATCTCCCTTTTGGGGGAGAGGCTTTGAAGTCCAGAAGATATCCCTGAGATATGATCTCTAACGCCCAGGGATCCTGGACATCTCTTGCCCAAGTCTGGGCGAAGAGAGAAAGTCTGCCCCCCACTAGATCCGATCCCGGATCGGGGGCCCTCAATTCATGCTGTCTTAGGGGCAGCAGCAGGTTTTCTGGCCTGCTTGCCCTTGTTCCAGGACTGGTTAGGTTTCCAGCCTTGTCTGCACCAAAACAGGAAGGAGCTGTTGCTCGCTACAGAGGAAGTTGATGCTGCTCCTGCCTTGAAGTTACAAAAGGCACGAAAATTAGACTGTCTAGCCCTAGGTTTGGCTCTGTCTTGAGGCAGGGCATGGCCTTTACCTCCTGTAATGTCAGCGATAATTTCTTTCAAACCGGGCCCGAATAAGGTCTGCCCTTTGAAAGGTATGTTAAGTAATTTAGATTTAGAAGTAACATCAGCTGACCAGGATTTTAGCCACAGCGCTCTGCGCGCCTGAATGGCGAATCCGGAATTCTTAGCCGTAAGTTTAGTTAAATGTACTACGGCATCAGAATGAATTAGCTAGCTTAAGGGTTTTAAGCTTGTGTGTAATCTCATCTAATGGAGCTGAGTCAAGGGTCTCTTCCAGAGACTCAAACCAAAATGCTGCTGCAGCCGTGACAGGCGCAATGCATGCAAGGGGTTGCAATATAAAACCTTGTTGAACAAACATTTTCGTAAGGTAACCCTCTAACTTTTTATCCATTGGATCTGAAAAGGCACAGCTATCCTCCACCGGGATAGTGGTACGCTTAGCTAAAGTAGAAACTGCTCCCTCCACCTTAGGGACCGTTTGCCATAAGTCCCGTGTGGTGGCGTCTATTGGAAACATCTTTCTGAATATAGGAGGGGGTGAGAAAGGCACACCGGGTCTATCCCACTCCTTAGTAACAATTTCAGTAAGTCTCTTAGGTATAGGAAAAACGTCAGTACTCGACGGTACCGCAAAATATTTATCCAACCTACACATTTTCTCTGGTATTGCAACTGTGTTACAATCATTCAGAGCCGCTAACACCTCCCCTAGTAATACACGGAGGTTTTCCAGCTTAAACTTAAAATTTGAAATGTGTGAATCCAGTTTATTTGGATCAGATCCGTCACCCGCAGAATGAAGCTCTCCGTCCTCATGTTCTGCAAATTGTGACGCAGTATCTGACATGGCCCTAATATTATCAGCGCACTCTGTTCTCACCCCAGAGTGATCTCGCTTACCTCTAAGTTCTGGTAATTTAGACAAAACTTCAGTCATAACATTAGCCATGTCCTGTAGTGTGATTTGTAATGGCCGCCCTGAAGTACTCGGCGTTACAATATCACGCTCCTCCCGAGCGGGAGATGCAGGTACTGACACGTGAGGCAAGTTAGTCGGCATAACTTCCCCCTCGTTGTTTGGTGAATGATGTTCAATTTGTACAGAATGACTTTTATTTAAAGTAGCATCAATGCAATTGGTACATAAATTTCTATTGGGCTCCACCTTGGCTTTTGCACATATAGCACAGAGATATTCCTCTGAGTCAGACATGTTTAACAAACTAGCAATTAAACTAGCAAGCTTGGAAATACTTTTCACTCAATTTACTCAAGTAATATGGAAAACGCACTGTGCCTTTTTAAGAAGCACAGAAAAAAACTATGACAGTTGAATAACAATGAACCGGAGAAATTATAAAAAACCAAATTTTTCCCGGTAAAGGCATAAATTTAGCAAAGGATTGCCCCCATTAGTAATGGATAACTAACCCTTAATAGCAGAAAAAAATGTACAAAATATAAACGTTTTTTATCACAGTCAAAGCACAATCTCACAGGTCTGCTGTGAGTGATTACCTCCCTCAAAATAATTTTTGAAGACCCTTGAGCTCTGTAGAGACGATCCGGATCATGTAGGGAGAGAAACAGACTTTTGACTGAATTTTTGATGCGTAGCAAAAGCGCCAAAATAGGCCCCTCCCCCTCACACACAGCAGTGAGGGAAGTTCAGTAAACTGTCTTAAATTAAAATAAACGACAGCCAAGTGGAAAAACAGTGCCCAAAACAATTTTTCACCCAGTACCTCAGATAATTAAACAATTTAGCATGCCAGCAAAAACGTTTAAAATCAAATAACATGAAATGTCATTAAACAGCCTGTTGCTAGACGTTCCCACTGCAAGTTAGGCTAAAAATTATATGCATATAGTATTATCCCAGTGAAGTGCCATTCCCCAGAATACTGAAGTGTACCCATATATACATAACAGCCTGATACCAGTTGCTACTACTGCATTTAAGGCTGAACTTACATTATATCGGTATTGGCAGTATTTTCTCAGTCAATTCCATTCCTCAGAAAATAATATACTGCAACATACCTCTTTGCAGGTGAACCTGCCCGCTGTCCCCTGATCTGAAGTTTACCTCACTCCTCAGAATGGCCGAGAACAGCAAAATGAATCTTAGCTACGCCGGCTAAAATCATCCAAAAACTCAGGTAGATTCTTCAAATTCTACCTGAGAAGGAACAACACACTCCGGTGCTGTTTTAAAATAACAAACTTTTGATTGAAGATATAAAAACTAAGTATAATCACCACAGTCCTCTCACACATCCTATCTATTAGTTGGGTGCAAGAGAATGACTGGGTGTGACGTAGAGGGGAGGAGCTATATAGCAGCTCTGCTTGGGTGATCCTCTTGCACTTCCTGTTGGGGAGGAGTTAATATCCCAGAAGTAATGATGACCCGTGGACTGACTACACTTAACAGGAGAAAGATAGATAATCCCTTTATTACCCATTACCTGGGCCAGTTTTGCATAACCAACAGTTATATTAAAGGGACACTGAACACAATTTTTTTCTTTCGTAATTTAGAGCATGCAAATTTAAGCAACTTTCTAATTTACTCCTATTATCAATTTCTCCAACATAGGTGTGTCCGGTCCACGGCGTCATCCTTACTTGTGGGATATTCTCTTCCCCAACAGGAAATGGCAAAGAGCCCAGCAAAGCTGGTCACATGATCCCTCCTAGGCTCCGCCTTCCCTAGTCATTCTCTTTGCCGTTGTACAGGCAACATCTCCACGGAGATGGCTTAGAGTTTTTTGGTGTTTAACTGTAGTTTTTATTCTTCAATCAAGAGTTTGTTATTTTAAAATAGTGCTGGTATGTACTATTTACTCTGAAACAGAAAAGTGATGAAGATTTCTGTTTGTAAGAGGAAAATGATTTTAGCAACCGTTACTAAAATCGATGGCTGTTTCCACACAGGACTGTTGAGAGGAATTAACTTCAGTTGGGGGAAACAGTGAGCAGACTTTTGCTGCTTGAGGTATGACACATTTCTAACAAGACGATGTAATGCTGGAAGCTGTCATTTTCCCTATGGGATCCGGTAAGCCATTTTTATTACATAAGAAAAAAGGGCTTCACAAGGGCTTTTAAGACTGGTAGACATTTTCTGGGCTAAAACGATTGATATACAAGCATTTTTAATACTTCATAGCTTTGAGGAATTATTTTATTCTTGGGAATTATGTAAAATAACCGGCAGGCACTGTATTGGACACCTTATTCTCTAGGGGCTTTCCCTAATCATAGGCAGAGCCTCATTTTCGCGCCTCTATTGCGCACTTGTTTTTGGGAAGCATGACATGCAGATGCATGTGTGAGGAGCTCTGATACATAGAAAAGGCTTTCTGAAGGCGTCATTTGGTATCGCATTCCCCTTTGGGCTTGGTTGGGTCTCAGCAAAGCAGATACCAGGGACTGTATAGGGGTTAAATATAAAAACGGCTCCGGTTCCGTTATTTTAAGAGTTAAAGCTTTCAAATTTGGTGTGCAAAACTTTTAAGGCTTTAAGACACTGTGGTGAAATTTTGGTGAATTTTGAACAATTCCTTCATACTTTTTCACATTTGCAGTAATAAAGTGTGTTCAGTTTAAAATTTAAAGTGACAGTAACGGTTTTATTTTAAAACGTTTTTTGTACTTTGTTATCAAGTTTATGCCTGTTTAACATGTCTGAACTACCAGATAGACTGTGTTCTGTATGTGGGGAAGCCAAGGTTCCTTCTCATTTAAATAGATGTGATTTATGTGACACAAAATTTAGAGAAAATGATGCCCAAGATGATTCCTCAAGTGAGGGGAGTAAGCATGGTACTGCATCATCCCCTCCTTCGTCTACGCCAGTCTTGCCCACACAGGAGGCCCCTAGTACATCTAGTGCGCCAATACTCCTTACTATGCAACAATTAACGGCTGTAATGGATAATTCTATCAAAAACATTTTAGCCAAAATGCCCACTTATAAGCGAAAGCGCGACTGCTCTGTTTTAGAAAATACGGAAGAGCATGAGGACGCTGATGATATTGGTTCTGAAGTGCCCCTACACCAGTTTGAGGGGGCCAGGGAGGTTTTGTCTGAGGGAGAAATTTCAGATTCAGGGAAAATTTCTCAGCTGAACCTGATGTGATTACATTCAAATTTAAATTGGAACATCTCTGCGCTCTGCTTAAGGAGGTGTTATCTACTCTGGATGATTGTGAGAATTTGGTCATTCCAGAGAAATTATGTAAGATGGACAAGTTCCTAGAGGTCCCGGGGCCCCCCGAAGCTTTTCCTATACCCAAGCGGGTGGCGGATATTGTAAACAAAGAATGGGAAAGGCCCGGCATACCTTTCGTCCCTCCCCCTATATTCAAGAAATTGCTTCCTATGGTCGACCCCAGAAAGGACTTATGGCAGACAGTCCCCAAGGTCGAGGGGGCGGTTTCTACTCTAAACAAACGCACCACTATACCCATAGAAGATAGTTGTGCTTTCAAAGATCCTATGGATACAAAATTAGAGGGTTTGCTTAAAAAGATGTTTGTTCAGCAAGGTTACCTTCTACAACCAATTTCATGCATTGTTCCTGTCACTACAGCAGCGTGTTTCTGGTTCGATGAACTAGAAAAGGCGCTAAATAAAGATTCTTCTTATGAGGAGATTTTGGACAGAATTCATGCTCTCAAATTGGCTAACTCTTTCACCTTAGACGCCACTTTGCAATTGGCTAGATTAGCGGCGAAAAATTCTGGGTTTGCTATTGTGGCGCGCAGAGCGCTTTGGCTAAAATCTTGGTCAGCGGATGCGTCTTCCAAGAATAAATTGCTTAACATTCCTTTCAAGGGGAAAACGCTGTTTGGCCCTGACTTGAAAGAGATTATTTCCGATATCACTGGGGGTAAGGGCCACGCCCTTCCTCAGGATAGGTCTTTCAAGGCTAAAAATAAACCAAATTTTCTTCCCTTTCGCAGAAACGGACCAGCCACAAGTGCTACATCCTCTAAGCAAGAGGGTAATACTTCTCAAGCCAAGCCAGCCTGGAGGCCAATGCAAGGCTGGAACAAAGGTAAGCAGGCCAAGAAACCTGCCACTGCTACCAAGACAGCATGAGATGTTGGCCCCCGATCCGGGACCGGATCTGGTGGGGGGCAGACTCTCTCTCTTCGCTCAGGCTTGGGCAAGAGATGTTCTGGATCCTTGGGCGCTGGAAATAGTCTCCCAAGGTTATCTTCTGGAATTCAAGGGGCTTCCCCCAAGGGGGAGGTTCCACAGGTCTCAATTGTCTTCAGACCACATAAAAAAACAGGCATTCTTACATTGTGTAGAAGACCTGTTAAAAATGGGAGTGATTCATCCTGTTCCATTAGGAGAACAAGGGATGGGGTTCTACTCCAATCTGTTCATAGTTCCCAAAAAAGAGGGAACATTCAGACCAATCTTAGATCTCAAGATCCTAAACAAGTTTCTCAAGGTTCCATCGTTCAAAATGGAAACCATTCGAACAATTCTTCCTTCCATCCAGGAAGGTCAATCCATGACCACGGTGGATTTAAAGGATGCGTATCTACATATTCCTATCCACAAGGAACATCATCGGTTCCTAAGGTTCGCCTTTCTGGACAAGCATTACCAGTTTGTGGCACTTCCGTTCGGATTAGCCACTGCTCCAAGAATTTTCACAAAGGTACTGGGGTCCCTTCTAGCGGTGCTAAGACCAAGGGGCATTGCAGTAGTACCTTACTTGGACGACATTCTGATTCAAGCGTCGTCCCTTCCACAAGCAAAGGCTCACACGGACATCGTCCTGGCCTTTCTCAGATCTCACGGGTGGAAAGTGAACGTAGAAAAAAGTTCTCTATCTCCGTCAACAAAAGTTCCCTTCTTGGGAACAATAATAGACTCCTTAGAAATGAGGATTTTTCTGACAGAGGCCAGAAAATCAAAACTTCTAAACTCTTGTCAAGTACTTCATTCTGTTCCTCTTCCTTCCATAGCGCAGTGCATGAAAGTAATAGGTTTGATGGTCGCGGCAATGGACATAGTTCCTTTTGCGCGAATTAATCTGAGACCATTACAACTGTGCATGCTCAGTCAGTGGAATGGGGATTATACAGACTTGTCTCCGACGATACAAGTAGATCAGAGGACCAGAGATTCACTCCGTTGGTGCCTGTCCCTGGACAACCTGTCACAGGGGATGAGCTTCCGCAGACCAGAGTGGGTCATTGTCACGACCGACGCCAGTCTGGTGGGCTGGGGCGCGGTCTGGGGACTCCTGAAAGCTCAGGGTCTTTGGTCTCGGGAAGAATCTCTTCTCCCGATAAATATTCTGGAACTAAGAGCGATATTCAATGCTCTCAAGGCTTGGCCTCAGCTAGCAAAGGCCAAATTCATACGGTTTCAATCGGACAACATGACGACTGTTGCGTACATCAACCATCAGGGGGGAACAAGGAGTTCCCTGGCGATGGAAGAAGTGACCAAAATCATTCAATGGGCGGAGTCTCACTCCTGCCACTTGTCTGCAATCCACATTCCAGGAGTGGAAAATTGGGAAGCGGATTTTCTGAGTCGTCAGTCATTTCATCCGGGGGAGTGGGAACTCCATCCGGAAATCTTTGCCCAAATTACTCAGTTGTGGGGCATTCCAGACATGGATCTGATGGCCTCTCGTCAGAACTTCAAGGTTCCTTGCTACGGGTCCAGATCCAGGGATCCCAAGGCGACTCTGGTAGATGCACTAGTAGCACCTTGGACCTTCAAACTAGCGTATGTATTCCCACCGTTTCCTCTCATCCCCAGGCTGGTAGCCAGGATCTATCAGGAGAGGGCATTGGTGATCTTGATAGCTCCTGCGTGGCCACGCAGGACTTGGTATGCAGACCTGGTGAATATGTCATCGGCTCCACCATGGAAGCTACCTTTGAGACGGGACCTTCTTGTTCAAGGTCCGTTCGAACATCCGAATCTGGTCTCACTCCAACTGACTGCTTGGAGATTGAACGCTTGATCTTATCAAAGCGAGGGTTCTCAGGTTCTGTCATTGATACTCTTGTTCAGGCCAGAAAGCCTGTAACTAGAAAAATCTACCATAAAATATGGAAAAGATATATCTGTTGGTGTGAATCTAAAGGATTCCCTTGGGACAAGATAAAAATTCCTAAGATTCTATCCTTTCTTCAAGAAGGTTTGGAGAAAGGATTATCTGCAAGTTCTTTGAAGGGACAGATTTCTGCTTTGTCTGTGTTACTTCACAAAAAGCTGGCAGCTGTGCCAGATGTTCAAGCTTTTGTTCAGGCTCTGGTTAGAATTAAGCCTGTTTACAAACCTTTGACTCCTCCTTGGAGTCTCAATTTAGTTCTTTCAGTTCTTCAGGGGGTTCCGTTTGAACCCTTACATTCCGTTGATATTAAGTTATTATCTTGGAAAGTTTTGTTTTTGGTTGCAATTTCTTCTGCTAGAAGAGTTTCAGAGTTATCTGCTCTGCAGTGTTCTCCTCCTTATCTGGTGTTCCATGCAGATAAGGTGGTTTTGCGTACTAAACCTGGTTTTCTTCCGAAAGTTGTTTCTAACAAAAACATTAACCAGGAGATAGTCGTGCCTTCTTTGTGTCCGAATCCAGTTTCAAAGAAGGAACGTTTGTTGCACAATTTGGATGTAGTTCGTGCTCTAAAATTCTATTTAGATGCTACAAAGGATTTTAGACAAACATCTTCCTTGTTTGTTGTTTATTCTGGTAAAAGGAGAGGTCAAAAAGCAACTTCTACCTCTCTCTCTTTTTGGCTTAAAAGCATCATCAGATTGGCTTACGAGACTGCCGGACGGCAGCCTCCTGAAAGAATCACAGCTCATTCCACTAGGGCCGTGGCTTCCACATGGGCCTTCAAGAACGAGGCTTCTGTTGATCAGATATGTAAGGCAGCGACTTGGTCTTCACTGCACACTTTTACTAAATTTTACAAATTTGATACTTTTGCTTCTTCTGAGGCTATTTTTGGGAGAAAGGTTTTGCAAGCCGTGGTGCCTTCCATCTAGGTGACCTGATTTGCTCCCTCCCTTCATCCGTGTCCTAAAGCTTTGGTATTGGTTCCCACAAGTAAGGATGACGCCGTGGACCGGACACACCTATGTTGGAGAAAACAGAATTTATGTTTACCTGATAAATTACTTTCTCCAACGGTGTGTCCGGTCCACGGCCCGCCCTGGTTTTTTAATCAGGTCTGATAATTTATTTTCTTTAACTCCAGTCACCACGGTATCATATGATTTCTCCTATGCAAATATTCCTCCTTTACGTCGGTCGAATGACTGGGGAAGGCGGAGCCTAGGAGGGATCATGTGACCAGCTTTGCTGGGCTCTTTGCCATTTCCTGTTGGGGAAGAGAATATCCCACAAGTAAGGATGACGCCGTGGACCGGACACACCGTTGGAGAAAGTAATTTATCAGGTAAACATAAATTCTGTTTTTTCTTCTCTTGCTATCTTTATTGGAAAGAGAAGGCATCTAAGCTAAGGAGCTAGACAATTTTTGGTACAGTACCCTGGATAGCACTTGTTTATTGGTTAATCCGCCAATCAGCAAGAACAACCCAGGTTGTTCACCAAAAATGGGCCGGCATCTGATTGTACATTCTTGCTTTTCAAATAAAAATATCAAGAGAATGATGAAAATTTGATAATAGGAGTAAATTAAAAAGTTGCTTCAAATTGCATGCTCTATCTGAATCATGAAAGAAAAAATTTGGGTTTAGTCTCCCTTTTAATATACTTTTTACCACCTTGTATCTAAGCATCTTCTGACAGCCCCCTGATTACATGACATTTTATTTATTATCTATTGACTTTCATTTTAGCCAGTTAGTGCAGTGTCTGCCACAATCCACTGGCGTGATCACAATGTTATCTATATGGTTTACATGAACTAGCTCTCCCCTGTTGTTAAAAGCAAATAAAAAAGCACGTGATAAGAGGCAGCCTTCAAGGGTTTAGAAATTATCATATGAGCCTTTCCGAGGTTTAGCTTTCAAGTAAGAATGCCAAGAGAACAAAGCAAAATTGGTGATAAAAGTAAATTGGAAAGTTGTTTAAAATGACATGCCCTATTTGAAACATTTTAAAGGTTTTTTTGGACATGACTGTCCCTTAAGGAAAAAAAACAATTTTACAGTATACTGTCCCTTTAAAGGGACAGTCTACAATAGAATTGTTATTGTTTTAAAGGGTTAGAAATTGATTCCCATGTGAACCTAATTAAAGTATATTTTTATAATTACTATTATAAATGCAATAATTTAAAATAGTTTTTTTAATTAAATTAAGCTTTTTACATACCTTAAATTTAAAGGTTCAATTGTCATGAAATGTGCGGTAATGACCGCCCATAAAATGAGGCATGGCTCATATATTTCATCATCCGCCCCCCATCCAATGACAAAGCTGCTGGGCCCCTTAATTTAAATATTACATTCAGTCAGCATCGCATGCGCAGAACTGAAGTTAAATCACAGCTGTTCACAGCTTATTCATCCTATTGGTTGAAGGGGCAGCTTCACACCAGCAACTGAGTGGAGACAGATAGGGAACAATATAAACAGGAACTCTATTACCCACGCTTCAGGATGAGAGCTGTGCAACACTTTACAAGCTGCTTCTGTCCTACACTAAGGAGAGCAGCGTGTATACTAGAATTCTTCCCTTCCTGTGATGAAGTCCATCTGTGTTTTAAACGTTGAATACGGCAGTGAGTTTGAGAGCTATGTTTATTTAACTGCCGGGCTCATCTCCCCCCTCCCTCTGGCTGTGTTTGATTAATGACGATGAGGACTCAGTTTCCACATGAAAGCAAACACAGCCAGAGGGAGGGGGGAGATGAGCCTGACAGTTAAATAAACATAGCTCTCAAACTCACTGCCGTATTCAACGTTTAAAACACAGATGGACTCCATCACAGGCAGAGAATAATTCTAGTATACACGCTGCTCTCCTAATGGTCTCTTCTCATTTGCAAGTGTGAAGTCGCCCCTCCACTGTGTGACTCTCTTGATGCAGGAGATGAGATCTGTGAACAAAATCTGTCAGGTGCGGTGCCTGCTTGAAAGAACTCTCAGTAGCCTGGGGGCGAGTCTGCGCATGCGTTGCTAATAAAATAGTTTAATTGCGCATGCGGGCCGCCATGATGTTTCTACCTAAGTAGAACATCGTAACAGGACCCATATAATGTTTAAAAAATGGGTTTGGCACAGTACCAAGTTTCTAATGGAAATTACAAAAAACAGAAAACTTTACAAAGGTACCAATTACAAATGTATATATTATTTCTCTTGTTAAGTGTATCCAGTCCACGGATCATCCATTACTTATGGAATATATTCTCCTTCCCAACAGGAAGCTGCAAGAGTCCACCCACAGCAAAGCTGCTATATAGCTCCTCCCCTAACTGCCATATTCAGTCATTCTCTTGCAAGCCTCAACATAGATAGGAGGTCGTGAGAGTCTGTGGTGCTTTCTACTTAGTTTATTCTTCAATCAAAAGTTTGTTATTTTTAAATGGCACCGGAGTGTGCTGTTTATCTCAGGCAGTATTTGGAAGAAGAATCTGCCTGCGTTTTTCTATGATCTTAGCAGACGTAACTAAGATCCATTTGCTGTTCTCACACATTCTGAGGAGTGAGGTACTTCAGAGGGGGAATGGCGTGCAGGTTTTCCTGCAGATAAGGTATGTGCAGTAAAATATTTTTCTAGGAATGGAATTGACTAAGAAAATACTGCTGATACCGAAGTAATGTAAGTAAAGCCTTAAATGCAGCGATAGCGACTGGTATCAGGCTTATTAATAGAGATACATACTCTTGTAAAAATGTGTTTTAAAACGTTTGCTGGCATGTTTAATCGTTTTTTAACATATGTTTGGTGATAAAACTTATTGGGGCCTAAGTTTTTTCCACATGGCTGGCTTAAATTTTGCATAGAAACAGTTAACTGAAGCTTCCCACTGTTGGCTGTGGCAGTTTGTTGTGTCTGTTTTTAAAAACGTCTTTTTTGTTTTGTTTTTTTTTTTATCTGTTTTTTGCATTAAGGGGTTAATCATCCATTTGCAAGTGGGTGCAATGCTCTGTTACCTTATTACATGTACTGTAAAAATTTCGTTTGTTTTACTGCCTTTTTTTCACTGTTTTTCAAATTTTGACAAAATTTGTTTCTCTTAAAGGCACAG
This sequence comes from Bombina bombina, assembly GCF_027579735.1. NCBI lineage: Eukaryota > Metazoa > Chordata > Amphibia > Anura > Bombinatoridae > Bombina > Bombina bombina. The sequence continues at coordinate 1,059,935,380 of NC_069501.1, read as the reverse complement.
TAACGTTTTATATATTTGCTTGTTAACTTGATTTAAAGTGTTTTCCAAGCTTACTAGTCTCATTATTAGTCTGTTCTAACATGTCTGACATAGAGGAAGCTCTGTGTTCATTATGTTTTAAAGCCATGGTGGAACCCCATCTTAGAATGTGTACCAGATGTACTGATTTCATGTTAAACAATAAAGATAATTTTTTGTCTTTAAAAACATTATCACCAGAGGATTCTGTCGTGGGGGTAGTTATGCCGACTAACTCTCCCCACGTGTCAGACCTTTTGACTCCCGCTTTAGGGACTCACGCTCAAATGGCGCCAAGTACATCAAGGGCACCCATAGCGTTTCTTTTACCAGGGGATTCTGTCGAGGGGAAAGTTATACCGACTAACTCTCCCCACGTGTCAGACCCTTCGACTCCCGCTACAGGGACTCACGCTCAAATGGCGCCAAGTACATCAAGGGCGCCCATAGCGTTTATTTTACAAGACATGGCAAAGGTGGTGAATAATATTCTGGCAGCAGTATTAGTCAGACTACCTGAAATTAAAGGAAAGCAGTTAGCTCTGGGGGTAGATACAGAGCATACAGACGCTTTAAGAACCATGTATGATACTACCTCACAATATGCTTAGTCTGTGGGTGATTTTTTTTGACTCAGGGAAGATGATTTAACCTGATTCTGATATTTCTACATTTAAAATTTATGCTTGAGAACCTCCACTTGTTGCTCAGGGAGGCTTTGGCTGCTCTGAATGAATGTGTACAATCGCAGGGCCAGAGAAATTGTGTAGACTGGATAAATAATATGCAGTGCCGGTGTGTACTGATGTTTTTCCAATACCTAAAGAGGTTTACTAAAAATTTTTTTAATAAGGAATGGGATAGACCAGGTGTGCCGTTCTCTTCCCCTCCTATTTTTTAGAAGAATGTTTTCTAATAGTTACCACCACACGGGACTTCTGGCAGACAGTTCCTAAGGTGGAGAGAAGAGTTTCTACTCTAGCTAAGCGTACCACTACCTCTGACGAGGACAGTTGTGCTTTTTAGATCCAATGGATAAAAAATGTTTATTCAACAGGGTTTTATCCTGCAGCCCCTTGCATACATTGTTCTGTCACTGCTGCTGCGGCGTTCTGGGTTGAGTCTCTTGATGAGGCTTTACAGTTAAGCGACTCCATTGGATGAATATATTTGACAAGCTTATGCTAGCTAATTCCTTTGTTTTCTGATGCCTTGTTCATTTGACTAGACTAACGGCTAAGAATTCTGTTTTTTACTATACTGGCGCGCAGAGCGCTATGGCTTATATCATGGTCAGCTGTCGTGACTTTAATAAATAAGCTACTTAACTTCCCTTCAAGGGGCAGACCCTATTCGGGCCTGGTTTGAAGGAGATTATTGCTTATATCACTGGAGGAAAAGGTCATGCCCTTCCTCAGGATAGGTCTAAATCAAGGGCAAAAAAAAAAAAAAAAAAAAGTCTAATTTTCGTACCTTTTAAAAACTTCAGGGCAGGTGTGGCATCCTCTTCCTCTAAGGCAAAACAAGAGGGAATTTTTGCTCAGTCCAAGGCGGTCTGGAGACAATCGGACCTGGAACAAAGATAAGCAGGCCAAGGAGCCTGCTGCTGCCTCTAAGGCAGCATGAAGGAACGGACCCCTATCCGGTAACGGATCCTATAGGGGGCAGACTTTCATTCTTTGCCCAGGCGTGGGCAAGAGATGCCCAGGATCCCTAGGCATTGGTATTTATATCCCAGAGATATCTTCTGGATTTCAAAGATTCCCCCCCAAAAAAAGGGGAGATTTCGCCTTTCACAATTATCTGCAAACCAGATAAAGAAGGAGGCATTCTTACATTGTGTACGAGATCCATCCAGTTCCAAGAGAGGAACAGGGACAGAGTTTTTACTCAAATCTGTTTGTGGTTCCCAAGGAGAGGGAACCTTCAGACCTATTTTGGATCTAAAGATCTTAAACAAATTCCTCAGAATTCCGTCATTTAAGATGGAAACTATTCGTACCATCTTAACTATGATCCAGGAGAGTCAATAGAGGACTACAATGGATTTGAAGGATGCTTATCCTCACATTGTGATGCATAAAGATCACCATCGTTTTTCAGGTTTGCCTTTCTAGACAGGCATTACCAGTTTGTAGCTCTTTCCTTTGGGATATCTACAGCCCCAAGAATCTCTATGGAGGTTCTGGGGTCGCTTTGGCGGTCCTTAGACCGCGGGGCATAGAAGTGGCCCCTTATTTAGACGACATCCTGATACAGGCGTCAAACATCCAAATTGCCCAGTCTCATACGGACGTAGTACTGGCATTTCTGAGATCACATGGGTGGAAAGTGAACAAGGAAAGAGTTCTCTATCCCCAATCTCAAGGGTTTCCCTCCTAGGGACTCTGATAGATTCTGTAGAAATGAAAATTTACCTGACGGAGTCCAGGTTGTCAAAGTTTCTAAATTTCTGCCGTGTTTTTTCATCCCATCCGCGCCCTTCGGTGGCTCAGTACATGAATGAAATCGGCTTAATGGTAGCGGCAAGGGACATAGTACCGTTTGCACGTCTACATTTCTGACCGCTGCAACTATGCATGCTCAGTCAGAGGAACGGGGATTACACAGATTTGTCCCCCTGTTAAACCTGGACCAAGAGACCAGAGATTCTCTTCTCTGGTGACTATGTCGGGTCCATCTGTCCAAGGGTATGACCTTCCGCAGGTCAGATGGGACAATTGTTACAATAGATGCCAGCCTTTTAGGTTGGGATGCAGTCTGGAACTCCCTGAAGGCTCAGGGATAGTGGACTTAGGAGGAGACCCTCCTTCTAATAAATATTCTGGAACTGGGAGTGATATTCCATGCTCTTCAGACTTGGCCTCAGTTAGCAACTCTGAGGTACATCATACTCAGTCGGACAATATACACGACTGTGGCTTACATCAGCCATCAAGGGGGAACAGAAGTTCCCTAGCGATGTTAGAAGTCTTACAATAATTCACTGGACAGAGACTCACTCTTGTCTATCAGCTATCCATATCCCAGGTGTTGAGAACTGGGAGGTGGATTTTCTAAGTCGTCAGACTTTTCTTCCGGGGGAGTGGGATTTCCTCCGGAGGTCAAGACCAAGCAGGAGAGGGCTTTGGTGTTTTTGACAGCGCCTGCGTAGCCACGCAGGACCTGGTATGCAGATCTGGTGGACATGTCATCCTTTCCATCACGGTCTCTGCTTCTGAGACAGGTCCCTCTACCTCAGGGTCCTTTCAACCATCTAAATAGAATCAATCTGAGATGGACTGCCTGGAGACTGAACGCTTGATGTTATCAAAGCATGGCTTCTCCGAGTCAGTCATTTATACCTTAATACAGACATGAAAGCCTGTCTCTAGGAAAATTGAACATAGATATGGTGTAAATATCTGATTGTTATGAATCCAAGGGTTACTCATGGAGTAAAGTCTGGATTCCCAGGATATTATCTTTTCTCCAAGATGTTTTTGAGAAAAGGGTTGTCAGCTAATTCCTTAAAAGGGGACAGATTTTTACTCTGTCTATTTTTTTGCACAAGCGTCTGGCAGGTATTCTAGACGTTCAGGCATTTGGTCAGGCTTTGGTTAGATCCAAGCCTGTGTTTAAAACTGTTGCTCCGCCATGGAGCTTAAACCTGATTCTTAAGGTTCTTCAAGAAGTTCCGTTTGAACCTTTTTTGTTCCATAGATATCAATCTTTATCTTGGAAAGTTCCTTTTGGGTAGTTAATTCCTCGACTCGTAGAGTCTCCAAGTTATCTGTGTTACAATGTGATTCTCCTTATCTGGTCCTTCGTACGGATAAGGTAGTCCTGCGTACCAACCTGGGTTTTTTCCTAAGGTGGTATCTAACAAGTACATCACTCAAGAGATAGTTGTTCCATGCTTGTATCCTAATCCTTCCTCAAAGAAGGAACGTCTATTACACAATATTGGACGTGGTTTGTGCTTTAAAGTTTTACTTACAAGCTACTACAGTTTTCATCAAACGTTAACCTTGTTTGTTGTCTATTCTGGACAGAGGAGAGGTCAAAAGACTTCAGCAGCCTCTCTGTCTTTTTGGTTAAAAAGCATAATTCATTTAGCTTATGAGACTGCTGGACAGCAGCCTCCTGAAGGGATTACGGCTCATTCTACTAGAGCTGTGGTTTTCACTTGGGCCTTTTTTAAATGTGGCTTCTGTTGAACAGATTTACAAGACGGAGTCTTGGTCTGCGCTTCATACTTTTCAAATTTAACAAATTTGATACCTTGCTTCTTCGGAGGCTATTTTTGGGAGAAAGGGTTTTTTACAGGCAGTGGTAACTTCCGTTTAAGTACCTGCCTTGTCCCTCCCATCATCCGTGTACTTTAGCTTTGGTATTGGTATTCCATAAGTAATGGATGATCCGTGGACTGGATACACTTAACAAGAGAAAACATAATTTATGCTTACCTGATAAATTTATTTCTCTTGTAGTGTATCCAGTCCACGGCCCGCCCTGTCACTTTAAGGCAGGTAATTTTTTCATTTGAACTACAGTCACCACTGCACCCTATGGTTTTTCCTTTCTCTGCATGTTTTCGGTCGAATGACTGAATATGGCAGTTAGGGGAGGAGCTATATAGCAGCTTTGCTGTGGGTGGACTCTTGCAGCTTCCTGTTGGGAAGGAGAATATATTCCATAAGTAATGGATGATCCGTGGACTGGATACACTACAAGAGAAATAAATTTATCAGGTAAGCATAAATTATGTTTTTAAGTAGTTTTTAATGAGTTAAAAATATTTTTTGGGTTTACTATCCCTTTAAGAGATAATCCCTTTATTACCAATTCCCCAGTTTTGCATAACCAACAGTTATATTAATAAACTTTTTACCTCTGTGATTACTTAGTATCTAAGCATCTTCTGACAGACCCCTGATTACATGACCTTGTATTTTGTTATCTATTGACTTGTATTTAATACTGTGTTGTGCTAACTCTTAAATTAGAGCTGCAACAACTAATCGATAATAATCGATTATGAAAATAGTTGTCAACGAATCTCATAAGCGATTAGTTGGTTTGCAATTAGTTGGTCTGTGCACAGCACCAGCTGCTTCTATCCACTGAGCTCCTGTACATGGTATTGTGTTTTGTTTCACAGGACACTATTTCTCTTGTAAGGTGTATCCAGTCCACGGATTCATCCTTTACTTGTGGGATATTCTCCTTCCTAACAGGAAGTGGCAAAGAGAGCACACAGCAGAGCTTTCCATATAGCTCCCCCTCTAGCTCCACCCCCCAGTCATTCTCTTTGCCGGCTCTAAGCAATAGGGTCCCTCTCGGAAGGGTAAAGTGAATGTGGTGTTAGAATTGTAGTTTTGTTTTCTACAAGCAAAAGTTTATTTTAAATGGTACCAGTGTGTACGATTTACTCTCTAGCAGAAAAGTGATGAAGATTTCTGCAGGGAGGAAGATGATTTTAGCATGTTATAACTAAAATCCACTGCTGTTCCCACAAAGGACTGAGGAGTACAAGAAAACTTCAGTTGGGGGGAACGGTTTGCAGGTTAGGCTGCAAATAAGGTATGTTCAGTCATTTATTTCTAGACAAGACTGTGATAATGCTAGAAAAGACTGATAGATCCCCATGAGGGAAGGGTAAGCTTTATTCAGAGACTAAGTATGGAATTGCAAGCTTACATAACAGGGCTAATTTATGCTGGTTGACACTATTTAATGGCAAACGGTTTTTACTGATAAATATCGTTTTTGAGACACTTTGAAGGTTCCTTTGGGTTGCTTTCAGGGGTTGTTACCCACATGGCTATTATTAAAACTTTTAGGAGTATTTCTTTAGTCCTCACAGCACCGTAGTAAGGTGGGAGGGGCCTAATTTCGCGCCTCAGATGCGCAGTTATACTGACTAGATCTTCAGGCTGTTTCACATGGAGGGTCCTGCTGCAGTTTGAGGGCCTATAAGAAGCTTTTTTCCCCACAAATCTGGTTCCTAAGGGCAGGTAGGGCCACAGCAGAGCTGTGGCAAGGTGCTGAAGTTGTTTTAACCGGTTATTAGCTTACTATTGATCCGGTTTGGGCATTAAGGGGTTAATCGTTTTTGTTGCTAGTTGTGCAATCTTACCAATGATCCAGGAGGGTCAATATAGGACTACCGTGGATCTAAAGGATGCGTTTCTACACATTCCTATCCACAAAGATCATCACCAGTTTCTCAGGTTCGCTTTTCTGGACAAGCATCATCAGTTTGTGGCTCTCCCTTTCGGGTTGGCCACTGCTCCCAGAATTTTCACAAAGGTGCTAGGGTCCCTCCTGGCGGTGCTAAGACCGCGGGGCATAGCAGTGGCGCCTTATCTAGACGACATCTTAATTCAGGCGTCGACTTTCCAAAGAGCCAAGTCTCTCAAGGAAATTGTAGTGGCCTTTCTGAGGTCTCACGGGTGGAAGGTGAACATCAAAAAGAGTTCTCTCTCCCCCCTCACAAGAGTTCCCTTCCTAGGAACACTAATAGACTCGGTAGAGATGAAAATATTTCTGACGGAGGTCAGAAATTTAAAACTCTTAACTACTTGCCAAGCTCTTCATTCCATTCCTCGGCCGTCTGTAGCTCAGTGCATGGAAACAATCGGTCTAATGGTAGCTGCAATGGAAATAGTCCCTTTTGCACGGATACACCTCAGACCATTGCAACTATGCATGCTCAAACAGTGGAATGGATTATGCAGATTTGTCTCCTCAAATACAGTTGGACCAGGGGACCAGAGATTCTCTTCTCTGGTGGTTGTCTCAGGATCACCTGTCTCAGGGAATGTGTTTCCGCAGACCAGAGTGGATCATCGTAACGACTGACGCCAGTCTGTTGGGCTGGGGTGCAGTCTGGGACTCCCTGAAAGCTCAGGGCTTATGGTCTCGGTAAGAAGCTTTTCTCCCGATAAACATTCTGGAACTGAGGGCGATATTCAAGTCGCTTCAGGCATGGCCTCAGCTAGCTGCGGCCAAATTCATCAGATTTCAGTCGGACAACATCACGACTGTAGCTTACATCAGCCATCAAG